>NC_092335.1:432754500-434010000 GCF_046630445.1 Rutidosis leptorrhynchoides
AATGTCTTACAAACTGATCTCGCCTTAAATAGTTGTGCC
Source organism: Rutidosis leptorrhynchoides (assembly GCF_046630445.1). Taxonomy (NCBI): domain Eukaryota; kingdom Viridiplantae; phylum Streptophyta; class Magnoliopsida; order Asterales; family Asteraceae; genus Rutidosis; species Rutidosis leptorrhynchoides. Next base: position 432,754,540 of record NC_092335.1, read on the forward strand.
GAGGAATTCTGGCCGACTCTAGACAAGATTTCATCAATCATGTCTCCGGGTAGGTCTCTTAAAATATTGGGTTGTCTATCCATTTTGTGTTTTTAAACTGTAAAATAGACAAGAGTTAGATTCATAAAAAAAATACTTATTAATACAAGCAATTTTTACATATATAATAAATCATAAGAACACTATATTACATATATTACACCACACGAATACAACTATCTTATTCCGACTCGCTCGTTTCTTCTTCTTCGGTTTTAGTTCGTTTTGCCAAGTTTCTAGGGATATATGATGTTCCCCTAATACGAGCCGTCGTTGTCCACATTGGTTTAGAAAAACCTGGTGGTTTAGAGGTTCCCGGGTCATTGTTACAACTTAAGAACTTCGGGGGTTGACGATACATATAAAGTTCATCGGGGTTGGAATTAGATTTCTCTATTTTTATGCCCTTTCCCTTATTATTTTCTTTTGCCTTTTTAAATTCAGTTGGGGTAATTTCTATAACATCATTGGAATTCTCGTCGGAATCCGATTCATCGGAGAATTGGTAATCCTCCCAATATTTTGCTTCCTTGGCGGAAACACCATTGACCATAATTAACCTTGGTCGGTTGGTTGAGGATTCTCTTTTACTTAACCGTTTTATTATTTCCCCCACCGGTTCCGATTCTTCTTCCGGTTCCGATTCTTCGTCCGGTTCCGATTCTTCTTCCGGTTCCGACTCTTCTTCCGGTTCCTCTTCGGGAACTTGTGAATCAGTCCACGAATCATTCCAATTTACATTTGACTCTTCATTATTATTAGGTGAGTCAATGGGACTTGTTCTAGAGGTAGACATCTATCACATAATATCAAACACGTTAAGAGATTAATATATCACATAATATTCATATGTTAAAAATATATAGTTTCCAACAAAAATGTTAAGCAATCATTTTTAAAGAAAACACGGTCGAAGTCCAGAATCACTAATGCATCCTAACAAACTCGATAAGACACACTAATGCAAATTTTCTGGTTCTCTAAGACCAACGCTCGGATACCAACTGAAATGTCCCGTTCTTATTGATTAAAAACGTTCCATATTAATTGATTTCGTTGCGAGGTTTTGACCTCTATATGAGACGTTTTTCAAAGACTGCATTCATTTTTAAAACAAACCATAACCTTTATTTCATAGATAAATGTTTTAAAAAGCTTTACGTAGATTATCAAATAATGATAATCTAAAATATCCTGTTTACACACGACCATTACATAATGGTTTACAATACAAATATGTTACAACAAAATAAGTTTCTTGAATGCAGTTTTTACACAATATCATACAAGTATGGACTCCAAATCTCGTCCTTATTTAAGTATGCGACAGCGGAAGCTCTTAATAATCACCTGAGAATAAACATGCTTAAAACGTCAACAAAAATGTTGGTGAGTTATAGGTTTAACCTATATATATCAAATCATAATAATAGACCACAAGATTTCATATTTCAATACACATCCCATACATAGAGATAAAAATCATTCATATGGTGAACACCTGGTAACCGACATTAACAAGATGCATATATAAGAATATCCCCATCATTCCGGGACACCCTTCGGATATGATATAAATTTCGAAGTACTAAAGCATCCGGTTCTTTGGATGGGGTTTGTTAGGCCCAATAGATCTATCTTTAGGATTCACGTCAATTAGGGTGTCTGTTCCCGAATTCTTAGATTACCAGACTTAATAAAAAGAGGCATATTCGATTTTGATAATTCAACCATAGAATGTAGTTTCACGTACTTGTGTCTACTTTGTAAATCATTTATAAAACCTGCATGTATTCTCATCCCAAAAATATTAGATTTTAAAAGTGGGACTATAACTCACTTTCACAGATTTTTACTTCGTCGGGAAGTAAGACTTGGCCACTGGTTGATTCACGAACCTATAACAATATATACATATATATCAAAGTATGTTCAAAATATATTTACAACACTTTTAATATATTTTGATGTTTTAAGTTTATTAAGTCAGCTGTCCTCGTTAGTAACCTACAACTAGTTGTCCACAGTTAGATGTACAGAAATAAATCGATAAATATTATCTTGAATCAATCCACGACCCAGTGTATACGTATCTCAGTATTGATCACAACTCAAACTATATATATTTTGGAATCAACCTCAACCCTGTATAGCTAACTCCAACATTCACATATAGAGTGTCTATGGTTGTTCCGAAATATATATAGATGTGTCGACATGATAGGTCGAAACATTGTATACGTGTCTATGGTATCTCAAGATTACATAATATACAATACAAGTTGATTAAGTTATGGTTGGAATAGATTTGTTACCAATTTTCACGTAGCTAAAATGAGAAAAATTATCCTATCTTGTTTTACCCATAACTTCTTCATTTTAAATCCGTTTTGAGTGAATCAAATTGCTATGGTTTCATATTGAACTCTATTTTATGAATCTAAATAGAAAAGTATAGGTTTATAGTCGGAAAAATAAGTTACAAGTCGTTTTTGTAAAGGTAGTCATTTCAGTCGAAAGAACGACGTCTAGATGACCATTTTAGAAAACATACTTCCACTTTGAGTTTAATCATAATTTTTGGATATAGTTTCATGTTCATAATAAAAATCATTTTCTCAGAATAACAACTTTAAAATCAAAGTTTATCATAGTTTTTAATTAACTAACCCAAAACAGCCCGCGGTGTTACTACGACGGCGTAAATCCGGTTTTACGGTGTTTTTCGTGTTTCCAGGTTTTAAATCATTAAGTTAGCATATCATATAGATATAGAACATGTGTGTAGTTAATTTTAAAAGTCAAGTTAGAAGGATTAACTTTTGTTTGCGAACAAGTTTAGAATTAACTAAACTATGTTCTAGTGATTACGAGTTTAAACCTTCGAATAAGATAGCTTTATATGTATGAATCGAATGATGTTATGAACATCATTACTACCTTAAGTTCCTTGGATAAACCTACTGGAAAAGAGAAAAATGGATCTAGCTTCAACGGATCCTTGGATGGCTCGAAGTTCTTGAAGCAGAATCATGACACGAAAACAAGTTCAAGTAAGATCATTACTTGAAATAAGATTGTTATAGTTATAGAAATTGAACCAAAGTTTGAATATGATTATTAACTTGTATTAGAATGATAACCTACTGTAAGAAACAAAGATTTCTTGAGGTTGGATGATCACCTTACAAGATTGGAAGTGAGCTAGCAAACTTGAAAGTATTCTTGATTTTATGTAACTAGAACTTGTAAAATATATGAAGAACACTTAGAACTTGAAGATAGAACTTGAGAGAGATCAATTAGATGAAGAAAATTGAAGAATTAAAGTGTTTGTAGGTGTTTTTGGTCGTTGGTGTATGGATTAGATATAAAGGATATGTAATTTTGTTTTCATGTAAATAAGTCATGAATGATTACTCATATTTTTGTAATTTTATGAGATATTTCATGCTAGTTGCCAAATGATGGTTCCCACATGTGTTAGGTGACTCACATGGGCTGCTAAGAGCTGATTATTGGAGTGTATATACCAATAGTACATACATCTAAAAGCTGTGTATTGTACGAGTACGAATACGGGTGCATACGAGTAGAATTGTTGATGAAACTGAACGAGGATGTAATTGTAAGCATTTTTGTTAAGTAGAAGTATTTTGATAAGTGTCTTGAAGTCTTTCAAAAGTGTATGAATACATATTAAAACACTACATGTATATACATTTTAACTGAGTCGTTAAGTCATCGTTAGTCGTTACATGTAAATGTTGTTTTGAAACCTTTAGGTTAATGATCTTGTTGAATGTTGTTAACCCATTGTTTATTATAACAAATGAGATGTTAAATTGTTATATTATCATGATATTATGATATATAATATATCTCAGTATGATGTATATACAGTTAAATGTCGTTACAACGATAATCGTTACATATATGTCTCGTTTCGAAATCATTAAGTTAGTAGTCTTATTTTTACATATGTATTTCATTGTTAATACACTTAATAATATATTTACTTATCATTTAACATAATTAACCAAGTGTATCAATATCTTAATATGATTCATATGTACCTAGTAAGACGTTGTTATAACGATAATCGTTATATATATCGTTTTCGAGTTTCTTAAATTAATAGTCTCATTTTTATGTATATAACTCATTGTTAAAATACCTAATGAGATACATACTTATAATAAAAACATGTTAACTATATATATAACCATATATATTTCATCGTATAGTTTTTACAAGTTTTAACGTTCGTGAATCACCGGTCAACTTGGGTGGTCAATTGTCTATATGAAACATATTTCAATTAATCAAGTCTTAACAAGTTTGATTGCTTAACATGTTGGAAACATTTAATCATGTAAATATCAATCTCAATTAATATATATATAAACATGGAAAAGTTCGGGTCACTACACCTTGCAGTTGATCAAATAAGTCGTCAATTCTCGGTAGTGGATACCGATTCTTGATAGTTAACTTATTTAATTCACGATAATCTATACACATTCAGAAAGATCCGTCTTTCTTCTTGACGAATAAAATCGGAGCTCCCCACTGTGAAGTGCTCGGTCCAGTAATTCTTGTAACTGGCTTTGTAACTCTTTCATCTCAGATGGTGCAAGTCTATATGGAGCATGAGCCACTGGTGCAGCTCCCGGTACTAGATCTATTTGAAATTCTACAGATCTAAATGGAGGTAATACTGGTAACTCTTTCGGAAATACTTCAGGAAAATCTCTTGCCACAGGCACGTCGTTGATGCTCTTCACTTTTTCCTTCGTTTCGACTTTATTAACATATGCTAAGATAGCATAGCACCCTTTATTCAAGCACTTTTGAGCTTTCAAACAACTAATGAGTTTTAGCTTTGAGTTACCCTTCTCTCCATAAATCATTACTGGCGTTTTATCCTTACGAGGAATGCGAATTGCCTTCTTGGCGCACACAACTTCAGCTCCTATTTTGGACATCCAGTCCATGCCGACTATTACATCAAAACTTCCTAATTCTACGGGTATCAAATCAATCTTAAATATTTCTCCGGCTAAATTTATTTTACAATCACTGCAAATTTTATCGGCTTTAATTAGTTTACCATTAGCTAACTCAATCATGTACTTAGTATCTAGAGGTAATGATGAACAATTCAATTTAGCGTAAAAGTCTCTACTCACGTAACTTCTATCGGCACCAGTATCAAATATAATAGATACGGATAAGTTATTAATGGTAAACGTACCCGTAACAAGCTCCGGGTCTTCACACGCCTCTCTAGCATTAATAACAAATGCTCTTCCACGTGCAGATCCGTTATTCTTCTCTGGATTCGGGCACTGACTCTTATAATGACCCTGTTTCCCACACCCATAATAGGTAACAGTGGCCAAGGCAGTTCTATTTGCATTAGTGGCAGGAGTCTTGGTGCCATTTGTATTTGTAACAGGAATCCGACAATCTTCAGCAAGATGACCCCTTCGATTACAATTTTCGCACACCACATTACAATAACCAGAGTGATGTTTGTGACATCTGTTAAATAAAGGATTTCGTCCTTTGTAACCTGAGTTCGAACCGCTACCCGCACCTTGTGTGGTTTCTTGTTTCTTGTTGGATTGTTGATGATTACCTTCCCACTTTCTTTTGTTTCCCGATGTCTTGACATCGGTGTTCTTATCCAGAATAATCTGGTCCATCAACTCGTCCGCCATGGTGATGGCTTCGTGAATAGTCTTGGGTTTCGATGCTGTAACATTTGCTTTGACATTTTTAGGCAAACCATCTTTGTACAGTTCTTTCTTCCTTTCTTTGGTTGGTACCAATTCGGGACATAGCAAAGCTAATTCCATGAATCGCTGATTGTAGTTGGTGAGTTCAGTACCAACAACTTTCAGGCTTCGTAATTCAGCTTCCAACTTCCTAACCTCGTTCCTTGGACAATACTCATTGATTAGCATTGTTTTGAATTCTTCCCAGGGAGTATCATAAGCTACATCTCCTCCTACGGCCTTCACATAGTTTTTCCACCATGTGAGTGCACTATCTTGTAAGGTGCACGATGCATACTTGGTCATGTCCTTCTCAATACAACCACTGATTTTAAACACAGACTCAATCTTTTCGATCCACCGGGTTAAACCGACCGGTCCTTCTGTTCCACTGAATGATGAGGGCTTGCAACCTTGAAAAGTTTTGTAAATGCATCCCACACGAGGATTTGGGTTAACTGCAGCACCCATAACATACTGTCATTCACTCACTGATTGATGAGTTCCTGGATTTCTTGTTCCGTCATTCGGTTCAATCGCGCCATAATCTTCAATAAAAATGGAAAAAAATAATTATTCACATGGAATATTATAGATGTAGTATGTATTTACAGTACATCGTAGCTTATTAATAATATGAACCAGTTATTATTATAAAAGCCTTTTCTTCTTATTAGCGTTTTATAATTATACCTAGGGTAGTACCTACCCGTTAAAGTTCATACTTAATAGCTTAGTACGAAAATCAATTACTATCACCCAAATAATACTCAACCATGGAAAATTATTGCATTTCACACTTCACTATTTTACATATGCTTATCTTACATCAAGCATTAAGCAAACCACACTAGTAATATTATACAAAACGTTATATGATCCCATGGTTTAAAACAACAGCGCATCATTTAACCCAAAATGTTTGTGTTCAAAGAAATCGCTTATAGGTTATCTTGACTGTCTCCCTGCGTTTTGGCAGAGGGGCTGAAGAACTGGATGCCGGGATAGAACTAATAGGAATAGCAGGAATAGGGGTGGAAGTGTCTGGTGGAGTTGGTGCCACAACATCCTCACTAAACTTGGGATTTGGATTTTCCAATTCAGTAGCCTTTCGTTTCTTTCCTCTTTCAAACTTGTCTTTCGTAATTTCCTGTATTTCTTCCTCATCAGGATCACTTTCCGGTTCCTCTTCAATTAATTCATCCGAAAATTGTGAGTCTTCCCCAAAGGTATCGTTTTCATCATCGGACAGGTTAATGACTGGAACACCATCTGAAGATTCTGGTTCGGAGTCGCTGAATGTGATAACAAGTTCTAAGCCAGACATCTATCACATAACAACTAGCACGTTAGTACCACATAATATTTACATATTAATTTTTTTTAACCAACAAGGATAAGCAATAGTTTTCAAAATCAAACACGGTCAAAGTCCAGACTCACTAATGCATCCTAACAAACTCGATAAGACACACTAATGCAAATTTTCTGGTTCTCTAAGACCAACGCTCTGATACCACATGTCATAACCCGACCTTAACCATAAGGACGAATACAATAACATATGACTTCATCGCGAGGTATTGACCTCTATATGCGACATTTTTCAAAAACTGCATTCGTTTTTACAATACAAACCATAGCTTTTATTACAAATACAAGGTTTAAACAACTTAATAATGATTATCGTTTAGCGATAATCTTAGACTTACAAACTTTACATGTGATAATAACAATACGACTTCCAACATATTTTACATTACAAATCCTCCGATATGCAGTTTTATTTTTGACACAAATATGCATACTCAAGATCTTGCTTAAATTCAACATGTTGCAGCGGAAGCTTTTAGTTATCACCTGAGAATAAACATGCTTAAAATGTCAACATAAAGTTGGTGAGATATAGGTTTAATGCCGGCAGCGTTATAAATATAGACCACAAGATTTCATATATAAACGTTTTAATAAAGATATTCTAAGTTGTTGAGCACTTGATAACCATACTTAACATTTAATCAACGTCGCATATTCCCTTTATTATGAAATCTTACTACACCGTACCAAGTGTAGTCACCGAAACGAAGTACTGTGCAACCGTTGAATACTGGTCATCCAGTCCGGTTGGGGTTGTCAGGCCCGATAGATCTATCAACAGGATTCGCGTTTACAATACCTCATGTAAATAATAGTTACCAAGTTACAGGGAAGTATGCCAGTGGTACAACTCAACGTAGAATATATATTTTTAATCACTTGTGTCCATAATGTAAATCATAAAATGCATGTATTCTCATCCCGAAATATTTAGAGTTTAAAAGTGGGACTATATACTCACTTTTGCCTTGAAGGTATTTATCACGACTTGGTCTCCGATAGATATCACAAACCTAACCATATATATAATATATCAACATATTTTCTTTTCAAGTAATCGTTACACACATATATATATATATATATATATATATATATATATATATATATATATATATATATATACATTTAATACTTTTAATATTTTCTTAGTCCGTAGTTAGCAGTCCGATGTTAGTGGTCCACAATTAGTTGCTTAAATAAAATAAATAAAGACCCCATCGTATTCGTATTGATCAGAATTAATCTCAACCCATGGTACCATGTTGTCAAGTGACGTGTTGCGTACATAAAGTACCGTGTTGTCAAATGACGTGTTGCGTACAATCATGAGGTCTTATGATTAATCTTCTCGTGTTGTTTACGGGTGGTCCTGAAATATATAAAATCAAATCATAAGTAAATATATATGAAATATCATATTAATTAGAAAATATATGATTAATTTAATTTTTCTCCAAATATTTTCGTAGCTAAACTAGCTTCGGATACCCGATCTTGTTTTAGTTGTAGTTTCTTCATCACAACCCCGTTTTTGTTGGTTCAACTTGCCACTTCCTTGGATCGAGTCAAATTTTAAGAATATGAACTGATAATACCTTAGTTTGTATTCAAAATCACAGGTTATAGGTCAAACTTTGGTGAAACTTATGAAAGTGATCATTTTCCATCATAAAAACAACATTTAATGATCATTTTTCTAAAAATACTTACACTTTGAGTTAAACCATAAAATTTTTATGTGTTAACATATTCATAAGAAATATCATTTTTCCAGAACATGAACTTCCAATTCAAAGTTCAAGATAGTTTTTATTTATCCAACCCAAAACAGCCCCCGGTCGCACTCCGACGACGTAGATTCAGTTTTTAAGGTGTTCTTTGTAAAACCAAGTTATATCTTGTTAAGTTAGCATATCATTATGATATATTAAAGGTCTTGAAGTGTTTTAAAAGTCAAGTTAGAAGGATCTATTTAGTTTGCGAACAAGTTTGAAATCATTCAAACTATGTTCTTGTTGTTAAAATTTTATACCACAAAATAAGATAGCTATATAAATATGAATCGAATAAGGTTATGAACAAGGTTACTACCTCAAGTTACTTGGACAAAGTTACTGTAAAAGATGAGAAAAATCTTAGAACCAAAAGAGTGGTGGAGTTGGATCAAAAGGTTGGAAGTAAACTTGTTTACTTGGAAGGATTTTTGAAGTGTTCTTGAATGGATTTTCTTATGATGATTAAGGGTTGTTTTTGAAGCTAGATCTTCATGGTTATTTGCTGAGATTATGAAGAACACTTAAGGTTCCTAAGAATGTGTTTTTGGTTAGAGAAAATGTGTAGTAAAAATGAAATTGGAATGGAGTATAAATGGTGGTGAAAAGATGTATAAATTTGTAATATTGTGCAAAAGTCTTGTAATATGCCAAATTGATTAATCATGCATGCTAAGATCCAAAATTGGCTGACTCATGGCTACTAATAAAGTGATTGTGATGTGTATATACTAATAGTAAATACGTATAGAAGCTGGGTATGATACGAGTACATATACCCTAGATATACGTATAAAAATCTTGAGAAAACGGAACGAGGATTCAAATATAGCTATCTTTTGTAAATATTCTTATATTGTTTTATGTATATAAATCCTTTAAAAGTGATAAAATACATATCTATACGATACATGTATAAGCATTATAAGTTTTAAGTATTTAAGTCGAAGAACGTCACATATAGTTATCGTTTTGAAAACTTTAGATAGTAGTCTCCAAATATACTTATAACTCATTGTTATTAGTACACAATGAGATGTTAAAACATTCTTAGATCATGTTAAATATATAAAAATACATATATATACACAAACGTATAATTATCGTATGTTATATAGTTCGTGATATCATCGGTCAAATTGGACGGTCAAACGTTGTGTAAAACTCTCTTCAAAAACATAAGTCTCAACAATTTAGATTGCTTATCATGTTGGTAAGGTTTAATTTATGTAAATATTAATCTTATAAGTGTAAAACGATCGGAAAAATCCGGGTCGTTACATATGTTAACTTTCATTTTATTTAATATGAAAGTAAGAACGTGGAGTGTAAATAACTTAGATGTTGGATATCGACAAGTTAAGTAACTTGACATTTTTCATTAAGATGATTTTATATATTTATTTAACCTTTGGACTTTATCCCATGCTTCACCGACAGACTGTAATTTAAAAACTTGAAACCTATTATGAATATATATAATTCTACTTTTCTAAAATATTTTATGATATAACGATTTTCATTATTTTAACCTTTTAACAAAATGATTCTTAAATATATTTAGTTTTGAAAAACAAAATTATCATATTTATTTGATTTAGTTTCAAACGTACAAAAACGTTTAAAAAGAACTTTATTATTAAAACTTATATAACTTTTATAAATATCTAGAACCACTTTTGACAACTCATTACTTAACCAGTATGATAAAGATAACGATATTTATATTTTATTTTTTTAAAATATATATAACGATTTAAATTAATATTATATATATTTATACGCGTATTATACGTACGTAGTTTTATACTTTTACTATACTTTAACTTTACTTTTACTTTATTTTTACTTTACTTTAACTTTAATAATTCATACTTTAATAATTCACTTTAATAATTCACTTTAATAATTCATACTTTAATAATTCACTTTAATAATTCATACTTTAATAATTCACTTTAATAATTCAAAAATATATTATAAATAGAATTCAATAGGTTTCATTATTTCATAGAACCTTTAAAATATATTTCTCTAAACTCTCTCAATCAATTTACATATATATATTTACTCAGTATTATTTCAAGATATTATTAGTATACATAAAATACTACGACGGAGTTATGTTCAAGCGATTTCAAAATAAGTTTTCAAATGGGATAGAGCTAAGGAAATCATGGGTTATAGCTTTGGAGGTTATGGGTAATGTTCGAGGGTATTGCTCGTGAGGTCAACCTAACGTTTAACATTTTCGTTGTGTCTACGTACTTTCCTACAATATTGAATCACAATATTGATACGTTCGTGAATCTGAGGCCAATTCTGCATTTGTTCAATGCCGTCATATGTATTTTTATCACGAAATACAGTATTGTGAGTTTCATTTGCTCCCTTTTTAAATGCTTTTGCAATATATATTTTTGGGCTGAGCATACATGCATTGCTTTTATAAATGTTTGACGAAATAGACACAAGTACTTGAAACTACATTGTATGGTTGGATTACTATACCGAATATCGCCCCTTCAAGTCTGGTAACCTAAGAATTAGGGAAATGGCCCCTAATTGACGCGAATCCTAAAGATATATCTTGGGCCTAACAAACCCCATTCTAGAATTTGGAATGCTTTAGTACTTCAATTTAAATGGTGATTGCGATTGCCAATATTTATGGCATACTTGCGAGTATGCGGGGGATATTCTATATGCATTATGTTAATGTCGGTTATCAGGTGTTCATCATACGAATGATTTTTATACACTTGCGAGTGTAATGTTATTTATGAAAAATGAAATCTTGTGGTCTATTAAAATTATGGAAATGATTAATTATGATAAACTAATGAACTCACCAACCTTTTGGTTGACACTTGAAAGTATGTTTATTCTCAGGTATTAAAGAAATCTTCCACTGTGCATTTGCTCTTTTTAAAGATATTACTTGGAGTCATTCATGGCATATTTCAAAAGACGTTGCATTCAAGTCGTTGAGTTCAATAAAGATTATTATTAAGTAAATGACAGATTAGGTCATTTATAGTTTGGATATTATAAAATGGTATGCATGCCTGTCATCTTTCGATGTAATGAAAGTTGTCTTTAAAAACGAATGCAATGTTTGTAAAATGTATCATATAGAGGTCAAATACCTCGCAATGTATCCATATGTTATTGTATTCGTCCATATGGATTAGGACGGGTCGCTTCATGAACTTACCTTGCTATTGGGCATTAATCGATAATTGGGCTTCTATGAAGTTGGGTTTAATAAACTGCTGTTGGACTGAGCTCTATATAGATGATGATGATAGAGACTAGGTTAGATATCGACTAGATTAAAATGATAATGATGTTCGATTTTAGATGATGAAATATTGATGATCATGTTAATGATAAAAACGATTATGGTGATGAGGTTAAAGAGCATGATGATGGCATATGAAAGTGATAAAATGATGATCATTATGATAATGATAATAGGAATGAGGAAAAATGATAAACGATTAGTATATAATAAATAAATAGACATGCGAATTAATTTCGGAAAGCAACAAACAGCTCAATGGTTTAGAAGTGTGTTCATTAAGCGAGAGGTCACGGGTTCGAGCCCTGTCTGAGGCATTCTTTTTAGGAAAAAAAAGAGCTTTTAAAGGTAGTTTCTAGTATTATTATCTTTATTGTTATTATTATTATTATTATTATTATTATTATTATTATTATTATTATTATTATTATTATTATTATTATTATTATTATTATTATTATTAATTGTTGTTGTTATTAAATTAATTATTATTATCACTAATATTAGTAATATGATTATTAGTATAATTAATAGTATTATCATTATTATTATTATTATTATTATTATTATTAGTATCATTATTATTATTATCACTTTTAAAATTATTTCTAGTATCATTATTATTATTAAAATAACTATTAGATATATAAAACCATATTTAAAACAGATAACCTAACTCTATTATTATATTTTTAATAAGTATTAATTAATTATTCAAGATATATAAAATAAATATATCTAAGTTACTTATTAAACATGACATATGAATCATTAAATATAACAAGTAAATTAATATTATTAATATATGAACTTGCTATATGTTTTAATACATATATGAATGATATAGGTTCGTGAATCCGAGGTCAACCTTACATTTGTTCAATGCCGTCATATGTATTTTTACTACAAAATACAGTATCGTGAGTTTCATTTGCTCCCTTTTTAATTGCTTTTGCAATATATATTTTTGGGACTGAGAAACATGCGCTGCCTTTATAAATGTTTTACGAAATAGACACAAGTAATCGAAACTACATTCTATGGTTGGATTATCGAAATCGAATATGCCCCTTTTTTAGTCTGGTAATCTAAGAATTAGGGAACAAACACCCTAATTGACGCGAATCCTAAAGATAGATCTATCGGGCTCAACAAGCCCCATCCATGTCGCGGATGCTTTAGTACTTCGAATTTTATCATGTCCGAAGGATGTCCTGGAATGATGGGGATATTCTATATGCATCTTGTTAAGGTCGATTACCAGGTGTTCACCATATGAATAATTTTTATCTCTATGCAGTTTGCGAAATGCCTGATATGAGATGATGTTTATGAGAAATGGAAATGAAAATCTTGTGGTCTATTAAAATAATGGAAATGATTGTTTATGATAAACTAATAAACTCACCAACCTTTTGGTTGACACTTTAAAGCATGTTTATTCTCAGGTATGAAAGAAATCTTCCGCTGTGCATTTGCTCATTTTAGAGACATTACTTGGAGTCATTCATGAAATATTTCAAAAGACGTTGCATTCGAGTCGTTGAGTTCATCAAAAATATTATTAAGTCATTTATAGTTGGTTATATTATGAAATGGTATGCATGCCGTCGACTTTCGATGAAATGAAAGTTTGTCTTTCAAAAACGAATGCAATGTTTGTAAAATGTATCTTATAGAGGTCAAGTACCTGACAATGTAATCAACTATTGTGAATCGTTTATAATCGATATGAACGGGTCCTTTCAATTAACCTCCGGTTCGTAAACCGTGGTTAACCCTAAATGAGATGAAGATATCGGGAGGTTGGTTAACGATTTATCCGCCTGCTGATTAATGAGATTGATCGAAGACAAGGCAAAATACCCTACGATGATCCGGAGAAAAAGCCCTGGAGCGTGAGATATCGCAGTTGCCGTAGAGAGGCATTTAGGAGGAGAGCCGTATGCGATAGAGGGAGTGAGTCTTTGATTAAGGTTTTTGTCCCGTGTTTATAGATGTGAGTTAAGGTTTAGACGACTTGTGAGCCAAGTCGATCATGTAGACCTTAATCTCAGTAAACCCTACGTCATCAATATATAATACTTACAGCAAAGAAAGATAGACATGCAATTTTGTTTAGGAAAGAAAACTTGTAATCTAAACGTATCTACGGAGTAATATCAATGCGAAAGTTAATCGTCCAGGCTTAACGCGATAACTTAATTATCCCAATTTCTATTTCAATATAAACTGAGATAGGTAACCATTCAATATGTACCATTAATATTAATATTAATATAATAATAATATAATGTGACATATATGGTAAGATATTAATCACGTATTTCATTAAGTAACATATTTAGCGTAGACGTCATATACTTATTTTTTATTTAAGGTTTTAGATTGTGTCTTTATAATGGCTTATGCATTTTGCAAAGTGTAGATAGTTTCAGGCATTTAAATTCAATGTTTTTTTTATGGAAACACACCAAACGCCGTAAGAGTCGGATACTTATGAAATACCTTAACCTAATACTTTTAAAGAGGCGAGAACGAAACTAATCCCATTTCAGACAAGGGGTACCATTTGCGCTCAAACGCACGGATTTGCTTATGATTGTTTAGAATAATATTATGAAAAGCTTTTTCAAAAGTGCATTTTCCATTCAGATAAGAAATTGATCATTTTTTATTGTTTTTTAGAACGACAACTCATGCTGTATATATAATTTTACAAGCTTTAGAACGACAAACTCATGCATCATACATAATTTTACACATATAATGTCCTAAATAGAACTCGAACTCATGACCTCAAGATCAAAGGGCTCCTTGATACGGCTAGGCTAACCTTTGGTATTTACGTGTTGTTTTAGGTTAACGTAATGATGAGATAATCTTTCAAAATTACAATTCCAAAATAACCCTTTAGTTACTACTAAAGTACTAATTAAAAGGTGGTGTAGATTCCCAAAACAACCATCTATCTTTCTAAATTAGAGTAGTAACTTATACTTAATTACCCATATACTCGTCTATTATATATACAAAATTTACAAAGCTAAACAATTAGCGTGATCCAAAACTATATTGGATTTTTATCAAAAAAATGGCTTTTGTAAAGTCTGCGCGCTAATTATGCGTTAAACTTGTTTTTCGCAATGGCAATCATGTCAATGTTAGTATGTAATATGGTGTTAAGTGCACCTTTATGTGTCGATGCTTCTGGGTCTGACAGTCTTTATGAAGTTAAAGTGAACAAGCACAATGTGGTTCAGTCACAAGGAGCAAGTTCTTATGAGGTTAGTCGTATACATTTTATTGTCTTTATATGTTAACTATTACCTCGAAACTAAATCATCATCAAGAAAAAAGTTTAGAAAGACTTGGAAGTGGGTATTCAGTAATTTGATGATGTGTACAAATCGCTTGCAGGTTCGTAAGCCTCCTAGATCCCCAATCAGAAGCGGAGGTTCGGGACAGACCAACTAAAATGCAGATTATGTATACACATATGCACACGAGCCATAATAAATGTACTCCTGTGTTAGCCTATATGCATGTATATATTGTTTGTGCCCAGCTTATTAATTAATGTATTTTAACTTGCGTACACATGTATATATCAGATACATGTAATGAATGAATGTATCGTCTTGAGTTTGCTTGTTGCAAAATGGAACGTTATTGTGAAATATTAATATGATTCTTAATTAAATGTCTTCAAGAAGCACATAGTAGGCGAGAAGATGTTTTGAAGGCACATTCATGGAACAAACACTACAACAAAAATGTAGTTTCTTCACACTTATTTTTTCAGTTTGCCTCAAGCGTGTACTTAATTTTTATATATATTCACCCCCATAAATATTGCAATATTTTATACGCTTTTAAATATGTACTAACAGATTTTTCACATGTATTAGTATGTTTAAATACGAATACAGTTAGAAACGTTAATTAAATTAAAGCAAAGTACACATACAAAAATGTGAATAAAATGTAAGTAAAATACACGCTAAAAAGTGTGTGAAAAAGAAATATATGTTTAAAAGCGTGAACAAAGAAAAAAATTTTACATGCTTAGAATCGTGAACAAATTTAAAAGCAAGTATATGTTTACAAGCGTGAAGAAAATTTAAGGAAATTACAAGTGAACCCCTTACAAATAACAATACCAAATACTGCCGTAATTTAAATCTAATGCCCACATAAACAATTAATCTTCGTTCAAATAAGCTAAGAAGTCTCGTCGTTCATTAATTCCGCTTTCACAACTTCCAATTCCGGCAGCCACCATCTTAAAACTGTGGCAATACTTTCGATAACAATCGTCATTCTGTCGTTCATTTATCCGGTAACCTGATTTTCTTCGGTACTCCTAATTTTATATATACACTACGACTTGTGCTAATCGTTCATTGATATGGAATAAACCTAGGGTTTCAGCAGATCATACTCATGAATTAGTGTTGTTAGATGTTCGATTTGTGTTAAATCATGATGTTAGCTGTTCAATATCTCAAATCATTGTGTTAAGTGTTTAATAAACCTAGGGTTTGTGCGTTATCATATTTATAATTTTGTGTTGTTAGCTGTTCAAAATCATGGTGTTAGCTATTCAATATCTCAAATCATTGTGTTAAGTGTTTAATAAACCTAGGGTTTGTTCGTTATCATATTTATAATTTAGTGTTGTTAGCTGTTCAATTTGTGTAAAATCATTATGTGTTAAATCAATGTGCTAAGTATATAATAAACCTAGGGTTTCTGCGTATCACATACTTTTAAGTTTGTGTTGTTAGCGGTTCAATTTGTGTAAAATCATTATGTTAACTATTCAATTTGTGTAAAATTAGTGTGTTAGGTGTTTATTAAACCTAGGGTTTCTGTTTATCATACTATTTGATGCATCTGTTACTTGTAAATTATGTGTTTAATAAAATAGTGATTTTCTTGCAGAATTTGTTGAAAAACTGATCATATATTGGAGTTTTAAGACCTTCTTACTTTCAATTTAATGCATTGAATGTCAAAGGAGACCTCAAATTTTATAAGTGAGTCCTTTATTGACTTTTGCTCGTGTTGGATTTATAACAAGGTGACCTCTACCTGATAGATTTTCCTAACAAGGAATCATACTTTCTCCCAACATGCTATAATATGTGTAATCATTGTTTACAAATCTGTTACAGCTCATCGTCAAGATTGGATTACATTGTTGTACTTACTGAGTAAATTGCTCATAATGTGTTCTACTTTCTCGTGCAGGGACTCTCTGCTTTCTATGATCTAGTCCGTCTTGATGGTGCACTTGAGCTGGCCTGGTTGAGAAACATGATCAATTTTGCCTTCCCATATATGTTTAAGGTAAATAAATATGACTTTTTATACTCTTTACAGCTATTGGAGCTTAATGTAATCAGATAGTAAACCCTCCGTACAGTTTACCTGTAAGGAATCCCGTCTTAGATCACCCAGAATGTTCTTTTTTCACCATCATATAATGTTCGTTATGCCATTATTTTCTTATACATCCATAATTATGTTGTACAG
Organism: Rutidosis leptorrhynchoides; assembly: GCF_046630445.1. NCBI lineage: Eukaryota > Viridiplantae > Streptophyta > Magnoliopsida > Asterales > Asteraceae > Rutidosis > Rutidosis leptorrhynchoides. The sequence goes on from NC_092335.1 coordinate 432,772,359, forward strand.
CATGGGTGACTTTGTCGGAAACATGGTTGGATTTGCATCACAACTTGGGCTTTTGGCTGATGCATTGGCTATGTCCTTGCAAGTTAAATACATGGAAGATTTTGTGTCAGGTCAACTTAAATTCCCTGTATATTTGACTATTTGTGTGAGCAATAGTCTACAAATTATGCTTATTGCTAACTGTTCTTTAATGCTTTTTCACTGTTGAAACATCGTGATCTGACATATTAAAGTCATCTGTAATAGTTCCTCCACCAACAGTTCTTGATCATGTGCTCAAAGATCTTTGTCTTGAGGTTACGTTTCCAGATTAAAAGAAAACTTTGGCCTGAACAGTTAAACTTGTTCAACATAGTAGCTTAAGCGGTATATCTTTGCATTTTATTTTATCATAGTAGCTGCTTTTATTAGTGATCATGTTCTAAAATATGATTATGTTTTATGGTTTGGTTGTGATAATTTTTCGTTGTCATAATCAAGTTAACTATTAATAGATGTTCATATTAGGATCCAACGAATGTTGGTCACCCACTGGAAAATATTTGTTGACTACTAGCCTGGTGTTAACATTACTTTTTTATTCACATGAGCAAAGGTAATTTAAGTAATAGATGTTCATTGAAAATGTCTGTTGCCTCTGTTGATAATTTAACTGTTGTAATCAAAATAACGTAATTTAACAATGACGAATGCAACACAGCGCAACGTAGCTCGTGCACCTATATCTTGTTGTTGAATACACATTGTTTGCACAACTCATGTCTTCATATAAATATATTCAAAAGTAAAAATTTGGTGAATTTTACATAGTTTAGATGATGTCGGATTGTTGATTACTGTCATCATCACAGGACCCGGAGTCATATCTCCTGAAGTAGACTTAAGTGTTCGAGAATTATCACGGGTGCACCATTGGAAACTCTGTTTGCTCAGTTTTGCTTATGCTCATAATGGTTCGGAGACTGCAACATACATGGTAAGCATAGTAAACTTATTTAGTTGATCAAATAATTAAAGTCTACTTTTGTTTGCTTTTTTATCATTATATGTTAGCCATTGTGGTGCTATGGGTAGAGTTTATTAGAGAAATTCGTTGGTGTTGGGAAGAGTCACAACCATTGAATGCTAGTTAATAGCACTTTTTGAGCTGCAAATGGTCATCAGTCCTTCAATTAAATTTTTTTCACATGAGGTACACTAATTTGAGCTGAAGGTACAGCAATTCATCTGTTTTACATTGGTGTCAAATAGCCTTTAACTTTTGTTAACATCGGGTATAATATCGATTGTGGCATTTGCCAATAATATGCATCTTTGTTGCCTCTCAGCTTGCAATTTGTATTGAGAAAAAACGCCAGCTGGACAGCCTCCAACATAAAATTCTGAAACTGATGAGCAGTTTGGATTATAGCAGTTAAAGGTGTTATATCATTTTAGATACTTCATGTAATATCATTTTGTTGAAACTTAGTGAAATACTATTATAATTCTGTAACTGATCTTACTCTCTTAGTGTTGAAATCTTGTTGTCATACATTTCGTTATAAATCCAGTTTACTTTATAGTTTCATGATATATTGGAGCATTCTATTATTCTATATGGGTGCGTGCAATATATATATATATATATATATATATATATATATATATATATATATATATATATATATATATATATATATATATATATATATATATATATATATATATATATATCAAAATGTTTACACTTACAAATGTGGATGATTAAATAGAATCTTCACGTTTACAAGCGTGAAGATTTAGATGAAATCCTCACACTTCTTAGCGTGACTGAGAAAAATAAATCCCCACACTTAAAGATGTGATCAATTAATTCATATCCCCACACTCAAGAGTGTGAGGACTCTGCAAGTGTAGTCACACTTAAATTTGTGCATGATTTTGTTACGGCCGATTTCCTCACGGCTCTGCCAAACGTGAACTAAAGTTTTCTTCACGCTTTTAAATGTTTACATCAACGTTAAAATGTGTGTATACTTGATCATTTTGTTGTAGTGAAAGCTACTAAGTCCTAAAAGAAACCCATACATATGATGTTGAATGTTAATAAATTGCAAATCATTTAAGCTACTTGAAGGAAAAGCATCAATTAAAGATGGGTGAAACGAAAAAAAATAAAAATAAAAAATAAAAAATAAAAAATAAAAATGTTTACGACTCATCCACTAACACATTTAACTTGACGGAGGAATGGAAGAATGGAAGGTAGAGTGGAAGGTGATTACTCTTACTAGATCTCCTAACACATTTTATGTGTATGTGTTTTTGGCAGAAATTGAAAGTGTGATTAACTTAATTGAATGCCCAATGTAGTAAGCAGATGTACTAAGTTGGTCCTTAAAGTTGATTTACATACACCTCAGTAAGACTATCGTAGGTAGTAAACATTGGAGATATAAGCATTGTCGGTGGCTAAAATGACGTATATATCCATATCTGTCTGCTCCATAAGAGGATTGATGGTAATTACAACCATAAGAGGATTGATGGCTTGTATATGCCTGCAACCACTAGCTGATCGGACTAGGGTTTAATGATAGTCCATACTACTAAATCAACAAGCCATTCGGAAAAAAAGAAGAACTAAATCAACAATATAGTCTCTCAATTGCAACACACGCATCTTACCGTTCTATACCACACAAATAGCACTGATATGCTAAATTAGATAATACAATTTACTTCAGAAAAAACCAGTCAAAACTAACACAAATCTATAGGCAAATGTACTTAATCATGCAATAGTATAAAATATTAAATCTAGAATTCCTTCCAAGGGATAGAAACTAGTAATTAATCCTAATGATTAATAACATGCAAATACTTAAATTGACATAAAATAGCAAATTAGGGGGTTATAACGACCAAAACGTCAAAGTAATAATCTTAAATAAAGAAATCTTTAAATGACAAACGACTAATTAAGAGCAAACAATCAATTTCAAACAAGTATGTTTACTTAGGTGCTTTTCACTTCATAAATACACAATTTCATATCATGTTGTGATCCGTAATCTAATCATGCATTTCAAACGCAATTACAATAATAAGCATGCAAAGGTGTCACTCAATCTTATACTAATTAATGTAACAGGCCGTCCATACACTTTTAATAACCTCTCAACTGAATTATTAACCTAGAATTATTGCACTTATTGGGCGTCGCAATAATTCACACTTGCTAGTTTCTCTAATCAGTAAATTTAAGCTAATGGTCAAATAACATGCATAACCCTACTGTCACATTGTTATGAACTATTCATTATATCCTATAAGTGTCAATTCAATCAGATAAAATCAATAACCAAACATCACAATCAGATAATACTATACAAGAGTCGATCTTTACTAAGCAATAATTCATCACACAATCAAATCCATAATCATAAAAATATAGTCATCCCAACATAATTAGTATTTGGCCTAAGTAAACATAACAATCTTAGCCAACGATCATTATAAAAGCTATAAAACACATATTCAAAGTTAAATCTATAATCATGTAAACAAGAACTAAACTTAAAAACAAAGTGCATATGAAATCAGCCGATGAATATGGCCTCTCCTTGATGATTGCAACGCGTTAGAGTGCTCCAAATTTCCTTGAAAACCTCCAAAATCGGCCTAGAAATTGACCTGGTACGGAACTCTCTCCAAACCCTAAGTTTGGTATAAAACCCTAAGTTTGGTATTTATAGTTTTCCAAAACCGACAGGAGAAAGCACCACTTCAGAAGCCCAAGCGGCACTTTTGTGGTAGAATTTTAATCAAACCCTAGCTGTAAGCAGCTCTTCTCTGGCACATTCTAAATTCGATACGGTGCATCATCACTATAAACAACGCTTCGTTCATCATCTCAAACCTTTCAAATAAAAATCCAAGTGGCACTTTAACCTTCAAGCGGCACCTTCATCTGATTCCAGTATGTACTGCCAAGAAATCTAAGAGGCACATACATCCAAAGCGGCGCCTTTGATCTGACATTTTGTCTCCGACTTCAATTGGGTGGCGCCTTGAAATTCAGGCGCTTTCTTTCTTTTTTCAGCAGATCAGATTTCTTCTATCTACTTACCCAGCTTCCTCTCGTCCCTTCCTTCATACTCTATCAAAACCATCGTGTTTACCTGAAATAAACTATAAATCATTAAGTATCAAAAGTTCGCATAATTGATTCAAAAACACATAAAACAAGCATGACATCGCCTATAAATGATATATAAAAACATGTACAAAATAAACGATATCAAATCCCTCCACACTCCCTAGGAAATATTAGGTTAATCCTTTTATCTTTAAAATGAAAGATTTTCACATTAAGTTCAAAGAGCACGAAAATTACATCTTCTAAGGAATTAAAGACTAACACAAAACTTGTAAAAGTCTCTGAGGTGATGTTTCAAAGAAATATTAACTCGTGTAAATCTCCAAGTGGTTGATTGGGTAGGCATGACATGGATAAAAATGGTGTAAAACGGTTACGAATGTCAAATCAATCAAACTTTATAAGGTTTAAAAATTTTAACGTGGCCCTCATTCGTACGAAGATATTTAATTAATAATACTATCATAGATAGTAAAATTACAAAATCTAAACCGGAATGTCAAACATAACTAGAATCAAACATATGTTTGTGTTTTTGTCCTCCTTAACTTCTTAACTAGCTAAACTTATACCCTTGTCTACAATAATATTTAGTGCATAAGAATTCGTTTAAAACGATTAGGTTAAGATTAGCTAGTGAACCTCCTAAGTCTAATTAGAAACACCCTACATCACAAGACATTGGTGTGTCTCACTTAGAAATAAATAATGTAAATTAACAGCGGAGTCTTCACCTCAAATATATCAATAAGCGCAATGAGAACGAGTCATATGCCTCAGTGAGTCTATGCTTATTTTACCCTATGCTAGGGGCTATAAATCCACAATTGTTTCACATATTTAGCAATTATAAATTTTTTTTTTCATGTTCTCATGTAGATGCCTTCTCATATTTTTGAATATTAGCGCTGAATATATAGCAAGAATATTGATGATGTATATGTTGGATGATGGTGGTGGTGACTTGTGACATAAAAGCATTTCCGTTCGACCTTTGCCTATGATAGAGTAAACTCTACAAAGTGTTGCACTAGTGATATCTATTATGATTATGCACTTTTAATATTAATGAGTAAATCGTGGAATCCACCGTGAAACCTAGGAAACCACTCCGAGTCAAGCTAATCAAAAAGCCACACACACTATCATATGATAGTCATTTATATTTTAAATTCTACATTTAAGCAATTATTTCTCAGTAAAAATGAGTTGCGTTGTCACCTAATGTTACTAAATCTAAAGAGGAGGGGATAATTACACGGTTGTTCCATGAACCTTATAAAAAAATAAAGATAAATTAAAAGTAATAAAAGTTTTTAAAAAACAAAAGGTTAAAAAAGTATTATTTTTATTATTATTTTTTTATTTTTTTAAAACTTTTATTTAGTAAAACTTTTATTTTTAAATTTTTAAAAATTTTATCTTTAGTTTCTTTAATTTTTTATATTTTTAAATTTAATTTTTTCAATTTAATATAAATTTAAGAATACTAAAATTTTAAAAAATTTTAAAATTAAAAATAAAATATAAAATATCTTTAAAATTTTTTGAAAACAATATAAAATGAAAAAACATTTTTTTTTTTACTTTTTATTTTTTTTAACTATTATTAAATTTTTCATTTATTTTTATTTTTTAAAATTTTTTATTCATTTTAATTTTTTTATAAGGTTCAGGAACCAACGGTGTAATTGTTTTTCCCTCAAATGCCTGACACATGTGAACATTTAACGAAATTCAACTAACGGTCGTCAATGAATTTGACGATATTATCTAAATTTCATAGTTTTTCTAACAAGGATTCTTTTCGGGCAAAAATTAAAACACGTAATCTTTTTCGGGCATCAGCAAAAACCATATTTCCATTATTGTCAAATTTGTTATTATAGGTTCATTTTCGGGTCATTTGCCCTTTTCTAAATACTTTAAATGATTAAAATGAGGATGCAAATTTGTGGATTCAAATGGAAGTAGTTTCTTATGATCATATAGTAAGTTACATGCAGTTTAAATGTTGTGATCATACGGTTTAAAATGGTGCCTCTATTTATAAGCTGCACATTAAGTTAAATGATTAACTTATTTACCATGTACGTTTGCTCTAAATTGTTACTTTCTCGTGCTGTTTTATAATGCTTCAGAAATGAAAATACCTGGGAGACTTGGTGCATTGTTAGAGCGTTGTTAGAGCGCTCGGTGAAATGTCCCGTTCTTATTGATTAAAAATGTTCCATATTAATTGATTTCGTTGCGAGGTTTTGACCTCTATATGAGACGTTTTTCAAAGACTGCATTCATTTTAAAACAAACCATAACCTTTATTTCATAAATAAAGGTTTAAAAAGCTTTACGTAGATTATCAAATAATGATAATCTAAAATATCCTGTTTACACACGACCATTACATAATGGTTTACAATACAAATATGATACATCGAAATCAGTTTCTTGAATGCAGTTTACAATATCATTCAAACATGGACTCCAAATCTTGTCCTTATTTTAGTATGCAACAGCGGAAGCTCTTAGTATTCACCTGAGAATAAACATGCTTTAAACGTCAACAAAAATGTTGGTGAGTTATAGGTTTAACCTATATATATCAAATCATAATAATAGACCACAAGATTTCATATTTTAATACACATCCCATACATAGAGATAAAAATCATTCATATGGTGAACACCTGGTAACCGACATTAACAAGATGCATATATAAGAATATCCCCATCATTCCGGGACACCCTTCGGATATGATATAAATTTCGAAGTACTAAAGCATCCGGTACTTTGGATGGGGCTTGTTGGGCCCGATAGATCTATCTTTAGGATTCGCGTCAATTAGGGTGTCTGTTCCCTAATTCTTAGATTACCAGACTTAATAAAAAAGTGGCATATTCGATTTCGATAATTCAACCATAGAATGTAGTTTCACGTACTTGTGTCTATTTTGTAAATCATTTATAAAACCTGCATGTATTCTCATCCCAAAAATATTAGATTTTAAAAGTGGGACTATAACTCACTTTCACAGATTTTTACTTCGTCGGGAAGTAAGACTTGGCCACTGGTTGATTCACGAACCTATAACAATATATACATATATATCAAAGTATGCTCAAAATATATTTAAAACACTTTTAATATATTTTGATGTTTTAAGTTTATTAAGTCAGCTGTCCTCGTTAGTAACCTACAACTAGTTGTCCACAGTTAGATGTACAGAAATAAATCGATAAATATTATCTTGAATCAATCCACGACCCAGTGTATACGTATCTCAGTATTGATCACAACTCAAACTATATATATTTTGGAATCAACCTCAACCCTGTATAGCTAACTCCAACATTCACATATAGAGTGTCTATGGTTGTTCCAAAATATATATAGATGTGTCGACATGATAGGTCGAAACATTGTATACGTGTCTATGGTATCTCAAGATTACATAATATACAATACAAGTTGATTAAGTTATGGTTGGAATAGATTTGTTACCAATTTTCACGTAGCTAAAATGAGAAAAATTATCCAATCTTGTTTTACCCATAACTACTTCATTTTAAATCTGTTTTGAGTGAATCAAATTGCTATGGTTTCATATTGAACTCTATTTTATGAATCTAAACAGAAAAAGTATAGGTTTATTGTCGGAAAAATAAGTTACAAGTCGTTTTTGTAAAGGTAGTCATTTAAGTCGAAAGAACGACGTCTAGATGACCATTTTAGAAAACATACTTCCACTTTGAGTTTAACCATAATTTTTGGATATAGTTTCATGTTCATAATAAAAATCATTTTCTCAGAATAACAACTTTTAAATTAAAGTTTATCATAGTTTTTAATTAACTAACCCAAAACAGCCCGCGGTGTTACTACGACGGCGTAAATCCGGTTTTACGGTGTTTTTCGTGTTTCCAGGTTTTAAATCATTAAGTTAGCATATCATATAGATATAGAACATGTGTTTAGTTGATTTTAAAAGTCAAGTTAGAAGGATTAACTTTTGTTTGCGAACAAGTTTAGAATTAACTAAACTATGTTCTAGTGATTACAAGTTTAAACCTTCGAATAAGATAGCTTTATATGTATGAATCGAATGATGTTATGAACATCATTACTACCTTAAGTTCCTTGGATAAACCTACTGGAAAAGAGAAAAATGGATCTAGCTTCAATGGATCCTTGGATGGCTCGAAGTTCTTGAAGCAGAATCATGACATGAAAACAAGTTCAAGTAAGATCATCACTTGAAATAAGATTGTTATAGTTATAGAAATTGAACCAAAGTTTGAATATGATTATTACCTTGTATTAGAATGATAACCTACTGTAAGAAACAAAGATTTCTTGAGGTTGGATGATCACCTTACAAGATTGGAAGTGAGCTAGCAAACTTGAAAGTATTCTTGATTTTATGAAACTAGAACTTTTGGAATTTATGAAGAACACTTAGAACTTGAAGATAGAACTTGAGAGAGATCAATTAGATGAAGAAAATTGAAGAATGAAAGTGTTTGTAGGTGTTTTTGGTCGTTGGTGTATGGATTAGATATAAAGGATATGTAATTTTGTTTTCATGTAAATAAGTCATGAATGATTACTCATATTTTTGTAATTTTATGAGATATTTCATGCTAGTTGCCAAATGATGGTTCCCACATGTGTTAGTTGACTCACATGGGCTGCTAAGAGCTGATCATTGAAGTGTATATACCAATAGTACATACATCTAAAAGCTGTGTATTGTACGAGTACGAATACGGGTGCATAAGAGTAGAATTGTTGATGAAACTGAACGAGGATGTAATTGTAAGCATTTTTGTTAAGTAGAAGTATTTTGATAAGTGTCTTGAAGTCTTTCAAAAGTGTATGAATACATATTAAAACATTACATGTATATACATTTTAACTGAGTCGTTAAGTCATTGTTAGTCGTTACATGTAAATGTTGTTTTGAAACCTTTAGGTTAACGATCTTGTTAAATGTTGTTAACCCAATGTTTATAATATCAAAAGAGATTTTAAATTATTATATTATCATGATATTATGATGTACGAATATCTCTTAATATGATATATATACATTAAATGTCGTTACAACGATAATCGTTACATATATGTCTCGTTTCAAAATCATTAAGTTAGTAGTCTTGTTTTTACATATGTAGTTCATTGTTAATATACTTAATGATATGTTTACTTATCATAATATCATGTTAACTATATATATAACCATATATATGTCATCATATAGTTTTTACAAGTTTTTACGTTCGTGAATCACCGTCAACTTGGGTGGTCAATTGTCTATATGAAACATATTTCAATTAATCAAGTCTTAACAAGTTTGATTGCTTAATATGTTGGAAACATTTAATCATGTAAATATCAATCTCAATTAATATATATAAACATGGAAAAGTTTGGGTCACTACAGTACCTACCCGTTAAATAAATTTCGTCCCGAAATTTTAAGCTGTTGAAGGTGTTGACGAATCTTCTGGAAATAGATGCGGGTATTTCTTCTTCATCTGATCTTCACGCTCCCAGGTGAACTTGGGTCCTCTACGAGCATTCCATCGAACCTTAACAATTGGTATCTTGTTTTGCTTAAGTCTTTTAACCTCACGATCCATTATTTCGACGGGTTCTTCGATGAATTGGAGTTTTTCGTTGAGTTGGATTTCATCTAACGGAATAGTGAGATCTTCTTTAGCAAAACATTTCTTCAAATTCGAGACGTGGAAAGTGTTATGTACAGCCGCGAGTTGTTGAGGTAACTCAAGTCGGTAAGCTACTGGTCCGACACGATCAATAATCTTGAATGGTCCAATATACCTTGGATTTAGTTTCCCTCGTTTACCAAATCGAACAACGCCTTTCCAAGGTGCAACTTTAAGCATGACCATCTCTCCAATTTCAAATTCTATATCTTTTCTTTTAATGTCAGCGTAGCTCTTTTGTCGACTTTGGGCGGTTTTCAATCGTTGTTGAATTTGGATGATCTTCTCGGTAGTTTCTTGTATAATCTCCGGACCTGTAATCTGTCTATCCCCCACTTCACTCCAACAAATCGGAGACCTGCACTTTCTACCATAAAGTGCTTCAAACGGCGCCATCTCAATGCTTGAATGGTAGCTGTTGTTGTAGGAAAATTCTGCTAACGGTAGATGTCGATCCCAACTATTTCCGAAATCAATAACACATGCTCGTAGCATGTCTTCAAGCGTTTGTATCGTCCTTTCACTCTGCCCATCAGTTTGTGGATGATAGGCAGTACTCATGTCTAGACGAGTTCCTAATGCTTGCTGTAATGTCTGCCAGAATCTTGAAATAAATCTGCCATCCCTATCAGAGATAATAGAGATTGGTATTCCATGTCTGGAGACGACTTCTTTCAAATACAGTCGTGCTAACTTCTCCATCTTGTCATCTTCTCTTATTGGCAGGAAGTGTCCTGATTTGGTGAGACGATCAACTATTACCCAAATAGTATCAAAACCACTTGCAGTCCTTGGCAATTTAGTGATGAAATCCATGGTAATGTTTTCCCATTTCCATTCTGGGATTTCGGGTTGTTGAAGTAGACCTGATGGTTTCTGATGCTCAGCTTTGACCTTAGAACACGTCAAACATTCTCCTACGTATTTAGCAACATCGGCTTTCATACCCGGCCACCAAAAATGTTTCTTGAGATCCTTGTACATCTTCCCCGTTCCAGGATGTATTGAGTATCTGGTTTTATGAGCTTCTCTAAGTACCATTTCTCTCATATCTCCAAATTTTGGTACCCAAATCCTTTCAGCCCTATACCGGGTTCCGTCTTCCCGAATATTAAGATGCTTCTCCGATCCTTTGGGTATTTCATCCTTTAAATTTCCCTCTTTTAAAACTCCTTGTTGCGCCTCCTTTATTTGAGTAGTAAGGTTATTATGAATCATTATATTCATAGATTTTACTCGAATGGGTTCTCTGTCCTTCCTGCTCAAGGCATCGGCTACCACATTTGCCTTCCCCGGGTGGTAACGAATCTCAAAGTCGTAATCATTCAATAATTCAATCCACCTACGCTGCCTCATATTCAGTTGTTTCTGATTAAATATGTGTTGAAGACTTTTGTGGTCGGTATATATAATACTTTTGACCCCATATAAGTAGTGCCTCCAAGTCTTTAATGCAAAAACAACCGCGCCTAATTCTAAATCATGTGTCGTATAATTTTGTTCATGAATCTTCAATTGTCTAGACGCATAAGCAATCACCTTCGTTCGTTGCATTAATACACAACATAGACCTTGCTTTGATGCGTCACAATAAATCATAAAATCATCATTCCCTTCAGGCAATGACAATATAGGTGCCGTTGTTAGCTTTTTCTTCAATAACTGAAACGCTTTCTCTTGTTTATCATTCCATTCAAATTTCTTCCCTTTATGCGTTAATGCAGTCAAGGGTTTTTCTATTCTGGAAAAGTCTTGGATGAACCTTCTGTAGTAACCAGCTAGTCCTAAAAACTGGCGTATGTGTTTCGGAGTTTTCGGGGTTTCCCACTTTTCAACAGTTTCTATCTTTGCCGGATCCACCTTAATACCTTCTTTGTTCACTATGTGACCGAGGAATTGAACTTCTTCCAACCAAAATGCACACTTTGAAAACTTAGCGTACAATTCTTCATTCCTCAATACTTCTAACACCTTTCTCAAATGTTCACCGTGTTCTTGGTCATTCTTTGAGTAAATAAGTATGTCATCAATGAAAACAATGACAAACTTGTCAAGGTATGGTCCACACACTCGGTTCATAAGGTCCATGAACACAGCTGGTGCATTAGTTAAACCAAACGGCATGACCATAAACTCGTAATGACCGTAACGTGTTCTGAAAGCAGTCTTTGGAATATCATCTTCTTTCACCCGCATTTGATGATACCCGGTGTAACATCCGTGTTACATCCGTCCCACATCGGTTGGAGAGGGGAACGAAGCATGCCTTATAAGGGTGTGGAGACCTTTCCTAGCATGACGCGTTTTGGGACCACAAGCACAGCAGATCCCATGAGAACTCTGCAGTTAAGCGTGCTCAGGCGAGAGCACTACCAGGATGGGTGACCTCCTGGGAAAGTGCTCGTCGTGTTTGGTCGCCAAGAAAAATCCGTGAGCAACCTACGGGGGAGACAAGGGTACGTCCCTATCTCTGCAAAGCGGACAATATCATGCTACGGGGAACGTTTTACCTGGGGTGTTACAGAATGGTATCAGAGCCAGGCCCCGGACCAAACGTGCACAGCGAGGACGCTGTGTCCCATTAGGGGGGAGGATTGTAACATCCGTGTTACATCCGTCCCACATCGGTTGGAGAGGGGAACGAAGCATGCCTTATAAGGGTGTGGAGACCTTTCCTAGCATGACGCGTTTTGGGACCACAAGCACAGCAGATCCCATGAGAACTCTGCAGTTAAGCGTGCTCAGGCGAGAGCACTACCAGGATGGGTGACCTCCTGGGAAAGTGCTCGTCGTGTTTGGTCGCCAAGAAAAATCCGTGAGCAACCTACGGGGGAGACAAGGGTACGTCCCTATCTCTGCAAAGCGGACAATATCATGCTACGGGGAACGTTTTACCTGGGGTGTTACACCCGGAACGTAAGTCAATCTTTGAATAAACAGACGAGCCTTGTAGTTGATCAAATAAGTCGTCGATTCTCGGTAGTGGGTAGCGGTTCTTGATGGTAAGTTTGTTCAACTCTCGGTAGTCGATACACAACCTGAATGTACCATCTTTCTTCTTGACAAACAAAACAGGAGCTCCCCACGGTGATGTGCTTGGTCGAATGAAACCACGCTCTAAAAGTTCTTGTAATTGGCTTTGCAGTTCTTTCATCTCGCTGGGTGCGAGTCTGTAAGGAGCACGAGCTATTGGTGCAGCTCCTGGTACAAGATCTATTTGAAATTCAACGGATCGATGTGGGGGTAATCCCGGTAATTCTTTCGGAAATACATCAGGAAATTCTTTTGCAATGGGAACATCATTGATGCTCTTTTCTTCAGTTTGTACTTTCTCGACGTGTGCTAGAACAGCATAGCAACCTTTTCTTATTAGTTTTTGTGCCTTCAAATTACTAATAAGATGTAGCTTCGTGTTGCCCTTTTCTCCGTACACCATTAAGGGTTTTCCTTTTTCTTGTATAATGCGAATTGCATTTTTGTAACAAACGATCTCTGCTTTCACTTCTTTCAACCAGTCCATACCGATTATCACATCAAAACTCCCTAACTCTACTGGTATCAAATCAATCTTAAATGTTTCGCTAACCAGTTTAATTTCTCGATTCCGACATATATTATCTGCTGAAATTAATTTACCATTTGCTAATTCGAGTAAAAATTTACTATCCAAAGGCGTCAATGGACAACTTAATTTAGCACAAAAATCTCTACTCATATAGCTTCTATCCGCACCCGAATCAAATAAAACGTAAGCAGATTTATTGTCAATAAGAAACGTACCCGTAACAAGCTCCGGGTCTTCCTGTGCCTCTGCCGCATTAATATTGAAAACTCTTCCGCGGCCTTGTCCATTCGTGTTCTCCTGGTTTGGGCAATTTCTAATGATGTGGCCCGGTTTTCCACATTTATAACAAACTACATTGGCATAACTTGCTCCGACACTACTTGCTCCGCCATTACTCGTTCCGACACCATTTGTTCCTTTGGTTCTATTAACCCCTGGTCCGTAGACCTCACACTTCGCTGCGCTATGACCATTTCTTTTACACTTGTTGCAAAATTTGGTGCAGAACCCCGAGTGATACTTTTCACACCTTTGGCATAGCTGCTTCTGATTGTTGTTGTTGTTGCGGTTATTATTGTTGTTGGGATGATTGTTGTAGTTGCTGCTGTTGTTGTTGTTGTTGTTGTTGTTGTTGGGCCGTTTGTTGTAGTTGCGATTGATGTTGCGATTGCTGGGATAATTGTTGCGATTATTGTTGTAATTGCTGTTGTTGTTGTATTGGTGATTCTTATCACCGTTTTCCTCCCACTTTCTTTTGACTTGCTTCACATTGGTCTCTTCAGCAGTCTGTTCTTTAATTCTTTCTTCAATCTGGTTCACTAGTTTGTGAGCCATTCTACATGCCTGTTGTATGGAGGCGGGCTCGTGTGAACTTATATCTTCTTGGATTCTTTCCGGTAATCCTTTCACAAACGCGTCGATCTTCTCTTCCTCATCTTCGAACGCTCCCGGACACAATAGGCACAATTCTGTGAATCGTCTTTCGTATGTGGTAATATCAAATCCTTGGGTTCGTAACCCTCTAAGTTCTGTCTTGAGCTTATTAACCTCGGTTCTGGGACGGTATTTCTCGTTCATCAAGTGCTTGAATGCTGACCACGGTAGTGCGTAAGCATCATCTTGTCCCACTTGCTCTAGATAGGTATTCCACCATGTTAACGCAGAACCTGTGAAGGTATGCGTAGCGTACTTCACTTTGTCCTCTTCAGTACACTTACTTATGGCAAACACCGATTCGACCTTCTCGGTCCACCGTTTCAATCCGATCGGTCCTTCGGTTCCATCAAATTCCAAAGGTTTGCAGGCAGTGAATTCTTTGTAGGTGCATCCTACACGATTTCCTGTACTGCTAGATCCAAGGTTATTATTGGTATGTAGCGCAGCCTGTACTGCGGCTATGTTTGAAGCTAGAAAAGTACGGAATTCCTCTTCATTCATATTCACGGTGTGTCGAGTAGTCGGTGCCATTTCCTTCAAAATAGTCAAATGGAACAAGTTAATCATACAGAATATTAAGAGTAGTTAATAGTATTTCGTAGCATAATATGAACTCATTTATAAAAGCTTTTTCTTCATATTAGCGTTTTATAAGTTTAAATTCGGGTAGTACCTACCCGTTAAATTCATACTTAGTAGCTAATATACAATTCAACTACTACAATTCTATATGAAAAACCGATTATAATAATATTTCGCGTTCAAACTTTTACACAATATTTTACAAACTTACAATACCGCTTATTTTACATATAGCATGAAATATAGCACACAATAAATTTGATACAAGATGGTTGTGAAGATAATTCTAGCTAGTACACAAGTCGTTCAGCAAAGGCAATAAAGACACGTAATTCATACGTCCAGAAACAAGTCATGCATTCTGGTTTTACTAGGATTACTTCCCATCCTTGGTCTTGTGGAACATAACCGTTATGGCCGTTGATAAGACAGCGTGTTGTAATGTCATCAAAGGGACGAGGGTTACGTAATGTCCAACAGTCCCGTAACAATCTAAAAACCTCATTTCTTACCCCAATTACCGACTCCGTCACTTGTGGGAACGTTTTGTTTAATAGTTGTAGTCCGATGTTCTTGTTCTCACTTTGGTGAGAAGCAAACATTACTAATCCGTAAGCATAACATGCTTCTTTATGTTGCATGTTAGCCGCTTTTTCTAAATCACGAAGTCCAATATTCGGATATATTGAGTCAAAATAATTTCTTAACCCATTGCGTAAAATAGCATTTGGGTTCCCCGCAATATATGCGTCAAAGTAAACACATCGTAACTTATTGGTTTCCCAATGTGATATCCCCCATCTTTCAAACGAAAGTCTCTTATAAACCAAGACATTCTTGGAACGTTCTTCGAATGTCTTACAAACTGATCTCGCCTTAAATAGTTGTGCCGAAGAATTCTGACCGACTCTAGACAAGATTTCATCAATCATGTCTTCGGGTAGGTCTCTTAAAATATTGGGTTGTCTATCCATTTTGTGTTTTTATACTGTAAAATAGACAAGAGTTAGATTCATAAAAAAAAATACTTATTAATACAAGCAATTTTTACATATATATATCATAAAGCATAAGCACACTATATTACATATATTACACCACACGAATACAACTATCTTATTCCGACTCGCTTGTTTCTTCTTCTTCGGTTTTGGTTCATTTTTCCAAGTTTCTAGGGATATATGATGTTCCAATAATACGAGCCGTAATTTTCCACATTGGTTTAGAAAAACCTGGTGGTTTAGAGGTTCCCGGGTCATTGTTACAACTTAAGGACTTCGGGGGTTGACGATACATATAAAGTTCATCGGGGTTGGAATTAGATTTCTCTATTTTTATGCCCTTTCCCTTATTATTTTCTTTTGACTTTTTAAATTCAGTTAGGGTAATTTCTATAACATCATCGAAATTCTCGTCGGAATCCGATTCATCGGAGAATTGGTAATCCTCCCAATATTTTGCTTCCTTGGCGGAAACACCATTGATCATAATTAACCTTGGTCGGTTGGTTGAGGATTTTCTTTTACTTAACCGTTTTATTATTTCCCCCACCGGTTCTATTTCTTCATCTGGTTCCGATTCTTCTTCCGGTTCCGATTCTTCTTCCGGTTCCGACTCTTCTTCCGGTTCCGACTCTTCTTCCGGTTCCTCTTCGGGAACTTGTGAATCAGTCCACGAATCATTCCAATTTACATTTGACTCTTCATTATTATTAGGTGAGTCAATGGGACTTGTTCTAGAGGTAGACATCTATCACATAATATCAAACGCGTTAAGAGATTAATATATCACATAATATTCACATGTTAAAAATATATAGTTTCCAACAAAATTTGTTAAGCAATCATTTTTCAAGTAAACACGGTCGAAGTCCAGACTCACTAATGCATCCTAACAAACTCGATAAGACACACTAATGCAAAATTCTGGTTCTCTAAGACCAACGCTCGGATACCAACTGAAATGTCCCGTTCTTATTGATTAAAAACGTTCCATATTAATTGATTTCGTTGGAGGTTTTGACCTCTATATGAGACGTTTTTCAAAGACTGCATTCATTTTAAAACAAACCATAACCTTTATTTCATAAATAAAGGTTTAAAAAGCTTTACGTAGATTATCAAATAATGATAATCTAAAATATCCTGTTTACACACGACCATTACATAATGGTTTACAATACAAATATGATACATCGAAATCAGTTTCTTGAATGCAGTTTACAATATCATTCAAACATGGACTCCAAATCTTGTCCTTATTTTAGTATGCAACAGCGGAAGCTCTTAGTATTCACCTGAGAATAAACATGCTTTAAACGTCAACAAAAATGTTGGTGAGTTATAGGTTTAACCTATATATATCAAATCATAATAATAGACCACAAGATTTCATATTTTAATACACATCCCATACATAGAGATAAAAATCATTCATATGGTGAACACCTGGTAACCGACATTAACAAGATGCATATATAAGAATATCCCCATCATTCCGGGACACCCTTCAGATATGATATAAATTTCGAAGTACTAAAGCATCCGGTACTTTGGATGGGGCTTGTTGGGCCCGATAGATCTATCTTTAGGATTCGCGTC
This sequence comes from Rutidosis leptorrhynchoides, assembly GCF_046630445.1. NCBI lineage: Eukaryota > Viridiplantae > Streptophyta > Magnoliopsida > Asterales > Asteraceae > Rutidosis > Rutidosis leptorrhynchoides. The sequence goes on from NC_092335.1 coordinate 432,789,916, forward strand.
AATTAGGGTGTCTGTTCCCTAATTCTTAGATTACCAGACTTAATAAAAAAGGGGCATATTCGATTTCGATAATTCAACCATAGAATGTAGTTTCACATACTTGTGTCTATTTTGTAAATCATTTATAAAACCTGCATGTATTCTCATCCCTAAAATATTAGATTTTAAAAGTGGGACTATAACTCACTTTCACAGATTTTTACTTCGTCGAGAAGTAAGACTTGGCCACTGGTTGATTCACGAACCTATAACAATATATACATATATATCAAAGTATGTTCAAAATATATTTACAACACTTTTAATATATTTTGATGTTTTAAGTTTATTAAGTCAGCTGTCCTCGTTAGTAACCTACAACTAGTTGTCCACAGTTAGATGTACAGAAATAAATCGATAAATATTATCTTGAATCAATCCACGACCCAGTGTATACGTATCTCAGTATTGATCACAACTCAAACTATATATATTTTGGAATCAACCTCAACCCTGTATAGCTAACTCCAACATTCACATATAGAGTGTCTATGGTTGTTCCGAAATATATATAGATGTGTCGACATGATAGGTCGAAACATTGTATACGTGTCTATGGTATCTCAAGATTACATAATATACAATACAAGTTGATTAAGTTATGGTTGGAATAGATTTGTTACCAATTTTCACGTAGCTAAAATGAGAAAAATTATCCAATCTTGTTTTACCCATAACTTCTTCATTTTAAATCCGTTTTGAGTGAATCAAATTGCTATGGTTTCATATTGAACTCTATTTTATGAATCTAAACAGAAAAAGTATAGGTTTATAGTCGGAAAAATATGTTACAAGTCGTTTTTGTAAAGGTAGTCATTTAAGTCGAAAGAACGACGTCTAGATGACCATTTTAGAAAACATACTTCCACTTTGAGTTTAACCATAATTTTTGGATATAGTTTCATGTTCATAATAAAAATCATTTTCTCAGAATAACAACTTTTAAATTAAAGTTTATCATAGTTTTTAATTAACTAACCCAAAACAGCCCGCGGTGTTACTACGACGGCGTAAATCCGGTTTTACGGTGTTTTTCGTGTTTCCAGGTTTTAAATCATTAAGTTAGCATATCATATAGATATATAACATGTGTTTAGTTGATTTTAAAAGTCAAGTTAGAAGGATTAACTTTTGTTTGCGAACAAGTTTAGAATTAACTAAACTATGTTCTAGTGATTACAAGTTTAAACCTTCGAATAAGATAGCTTTATAAGTATTAATCGAATGATGTTATGAACATCATTACTACCTTAAGTTCCTTGGATAAACCTACTGGAAAAGAGAAAAATGAATCTAGCTTCAATGGATCCTTGGATGGCTCGAAGTTCTTGAAGCAGAATCATGACACGAAAACAAGTTCAAGTAAGATCATCACTTGAAATAAGATTGTTATAGTTATAGAAATTGAACCAAAGTTTGAATATGATTATTACCTTATATTAGAATGATAACCTACTGTAAGAAACAAAGATTTCTTGAGGTTGGATGATCACCTTACAAGATTGGAAGTGAGCTAGCAAACTTGAAAGTATTCTTGATTTTATGAAACTAGAACTTTTGGAATTTATGAAGAACACTTAGAACTTGAAGATAGAACTTGAGAGAGATCAATTAGATGAAGAAAATTGAAGAATGAAAGTGTTTGTAGGTGTTTTTGGTCGTTGGTGTATGGATTAGATATAAAGGATATGTAATTTTGTTTTCATGTAAATAAGTCATGAATGATTACTCATATTTTTGTAATTTTATGAGATATTTCATGCTAGTTGCCAAATGATGGTTCCCACATGTGTTAGGTGACTCACATGGGCTGCTAAGAGCTGATCATTGGAGTGTATATACCAATAGTACATACATCTAAAAGCTGTGTATTGTACGAGTACGAATACGGGTGCATACGAGTAGAATTGTTGATGAAACTGAACGAGGATGTAATTGTAAGCATTTTTTGTTAAGTAGAAGTATTTTGATAAGTGTCTTGAAGTCTTTCAAAAGTGTATGAATACATATTAAAGCATTACATGTATATACATTTTAACTGAGTCGTTAAGTCATCGTTAGTCGTTACATGTAAATGTTGTTTTGAAACCTTTAGGTTAACGATCTTGTTAAATGTTGTTAACCCAATGTTTATAATATCAAAAGAGATTTTAAATTATTATATTATCATGATATTATGATGTACGAATATCTCTTAATATGATATATATACATTAAATGTCGTTACAACGATAATCGTTACATATATGTCTCGTTTCAAAATCATTAAGTTAGTAGTCTTGTTTTTACATATGTAGTTCATTGTTAATATACTTAATGATATGTTTACTTATCATAATATCATGTTAACTATATATATAACCATATATATGTCATCATATAGTTTTTACAAGTTTTAACGTTCGTGAATCACCGGTCAACTTGGGTGGTCAATTGTCTATATGAAACATATTTCAATTAATCAAGTCTTAACAAGTTTGATTGCTTAACATGTTGGAAACATTTAATCATGTAAATATCAATCTCAATTAATATATATAAACATGGAAAAGTTTGGGTCACTACACTCGGTGTCCAGCCTTTAATTTCAACATTTTAGAAAATGGATACCGAAATTGAAGGTCCATTGATACCACCTCAAATTCGATTTTGGTTTCCATTTTCCAAAGTCTAAAAATGAATGCCGGAAATTAAGGGTTTTTTTTACATATTTTATTTTCTTATTGGTTGACATAATATTTTTCTCTCACTAAGACTTTGAAAAGTAAACATCTAATCACTACTCAAGTTTATTAATTTTAGAGTTCTTTTTAGATTTTGAACTAGACACCGAAATAGACCACCATGCATGACACCAAGTCCTCTTTAGGGAGCACGTATGATATTGTTATAACCTACGAGACTTGAGGATTACTGTTATTATCTATAATACATAACTTGCCTTTTTATTAAGTGACATAAAACTAATATAGAAATTTGGAAAAGTGAAAGACATTTATAAAGTACTCCGTATATATTACCATTATTCCTTGGACGTTGGGGCGTTTGCCACAATCTTACCCTTAGTAAATCTGCCCTGCTTAGCGTACACATATACAGATACAATATACATACAAATACAATGACATAAATAATTTATTGACGATTATCATATACTTAATTCAAAGTATAACACTCTTTGACCAACTCATCTGTCATATCACGTATTAGTTTCCAAGCAGCAACCACGTGGCATTCTTCTGTGAGTGTGGCCCCCACTACAAACCTCAGCATATAAATCTCACCAACCACCGTGTGAGTCATGTAGACCCGACCAGTCGAATTCACTCGGTCAAGGAGCTTTTTATTAAGCAACTCAATGTACCCCAACTCGAACCCATTAAATTGTTTTAACCTAAAACAAACCAATGAAAACTGCCTTGGCACTACAATTTCGAACCTTGGGTCCAATCGTACAAACTGTTCAAACGTAACTGCCATTTTTATATCCGTCCGGATGTGATTTTGTAGGTTTTCGACGCCATAACTTCGTAAAATGAACCATAAACGCAAAGAATTAAAACGTCTACCCGTCCCCACTTGCCAATCCTTATAGCTAACAACCGAGCCCGTTTCACAAACTTTATTTCTTAAATACTCCGGATTAGTACTAAGTGCATTCACAATTAGGTTCGGGTTTTTGACCCAAAGACAACAACAATCTAAGTAACTAAGTAACCACTTATGTGGGCTCATACTTAGCGAATCGACTTGCTCGATTCCATCAAGAAAATGTCTATACTCTGGGCATATACACGCGTTACCCCCATAAGCCGCGTCAACGTGCATCCATATTCTAAATTCGTTTGCCACGTCAGCTAGCTCTTTGATGGGGTCCACTGCAGTTGTAGAAGTAGTCCCAATAGTAACACATACATAAAGTGGAACAAACCCTTTTGCCACGTCCGCTTCTATGAATTCTTTAAGAACTCTAGGTGAAAGAGAAAAGTCATTTTCAACACTCGTTGGTATAGACCGAATATTGACCGGATTTATGCCGGCTAATTTGCTCACTTTCAAGTACGTTGAGTGCGTTTGATCTGATCCGTATACCACTAATTTTCCAATATTTTCGACCCCGATCTCATTAAGCGTACGATCTCTAGCTGCAACAAGTGTGCATAAAATTGACTCACTTGTAGTAGATTGTATCACCCCACCACCAGAACCCGAAAACATGAAAGTTTTCGGGAGTTGAAGCATGGTGGCTAGCCAATCCATGACAACCATCTCGAGCTCGGTTGCAGCCGGTGAAGCAAGCCAATTGAACCCAACCGAATTAAAACAAGTGCACAACATTTCACCTACAAATGCAGCTGAACTAACAGTAGCTGGAAAGTAAGCAAAAAAGTTAGGACTTAACCAATGTGTCATACCTGGAATAATATCATTTTCCACATCTTTTAAGATTGTCTCAAATGATTCTGGTGTATTTGGTGGGGTTTTCGGCAGTCGGTTAATTAAGTAACCGGGCTGAACTTGGCTTAAAACCGGGTAATTTTGGATGTTTTTGTAGTAATCAGCGATGAAATCGACTGTTTTATGTGCCTTTTTACGAAACTCTTCAGGGTCTAGAGGCTTAAAATCTTGTAACTGCAAACTCTTTGTGATAAAAGCATATAGATGGCTGCCCATTTTATTAAATGTAGGCAAAAAGAATGATAGTATATTTTATCATATATAAACAATCTTCTTGTAATTGATGTTATGAATATCAATTACAGTACAAGGTAGAAGGATTGCAGTTGTTATTGAATTTATAATAGACGTACGTATTCAACTATTCATGTGAATTTCATACTATACATATACAGAGAGAGTTACGTAATTTGAGTATATTTATTTATAATTATAATAGGCGCACGTAGTTCATGTCATTATTAGGGATGTCAATGGTCGATAAAAAAACCCGTGACCCGCGGGTACCCGATCCACGATGGACGGGCAAATCATTAAATCTTACCCGCGGGCACGGGTTCGGGTAAAAATTTATACCCGCTAACGGGTCGCGGGCGGGTCGCGGGTATATACTACCCGTCGCGGGTAAAACTCGACCCGTGAATACATGAGACTTTTGTTAATTTACCCGCGAGTTTATACTTACAATTATTAATTTTGAAAGTTAATTTACTTGTAATTGAATAATGATTAATAATTTAATACTAGTATTATATACAAGTAAAAAACTTAATTTTCACGTCATTTTAGATATAACTTGTAAATATATTTTTTTAACTAATAAAATTTTCTGGGCTTATTAATAAAAAGTTGTATATATTATTACCCGCGGGTTACCCTCGGGTCATGGGTACCCGCGGGTCACGGGCATGGGCAAAACATTTATACCCGCGTGTAGTGACCCAAACTTTTCTATGATTATATATTAAATGAAAACTATATTTGCATGATTAAATATTTTCAACATGTTAAGCAATCAAACTTGTTAAGACTTGATTTATTGAAATGAGTTTCATGTAGACAATTGACCACCCAAGTTGACCGGCGATTCACGAACGTTAAAACTTGTAAAAACAACATGATATATATATATATATATATATATATATATATATATATATATATATATATATATATATATATATATATATATATATATATATATATATATATTTAACATGATATTATGATGAGTAAGTATCTCACCAAGTACATTAACAATGAGTTATATACATAAAATGAAAGTAGTGAATTAAGAAACGCGAAACGATATATATAACGACTATCGTTACAACAACGTCTTACTAAATACATATGTATCATGTTAAGATATTAATGATATTAATACACTATGTTTTACATCATGAAATGATAATTACATATATCATTAAGCGTATTAACAATGAACTACACGAGTAAGATGAGACTACTAACTTAAGGATTTCGAAACAATACATATATGTAACGATTATCGTTGTAATAGTATTTTACACATATTTATATGTTATTAAGATATATTAATACACCATGTTAACATGTTAACATAACAATTTAACATCTCATTTAAGTGTAATAACAATGGATCAATTACATTTAACAAGATCGTTAACTTAAAGGTTCCGAAACAACACTTACATATAACGAATAACGATGACTTAACGACTCAGTTAAATGTATATACATGTAGAGTATTAAGATGTATTAATACACTTTTGGAAGACTTCATGACATATATCAAAGTACTTCTACTTAACAAAAATGCTTACAATTACATCCTCATTCATTTTCATCAACAATTCTACTCGTATGCACCCGTATTCGTACTCGTACAATACACAGCTTCTAAGATGTATATACTATTAGTATATACACTCAATCATCAGCTCCTTAGCAGCCCATGTGAGTCATTAAACATGTGGGAACCATCATTTGGCAACTAGCATGAAATATCTCATAAAATTACAAAAAATATTATAAATCATTCATGAATTATTTACATGAAAACAAACTTACACATCCTTTATATCTAATCCATATACCAACGACCAAAAACACCTACAAACACTTTCATTCTTCAATTTTCTTCATCTAATTGATCTCTCTTAAGTTCTATCTTCAAGTTCTAAGTGTTCTTCATAAATTCTATAAGTTCTAGTTTCATAAAATTAAGAATACTATCAAGTTTGCAAGATTACTTCCAAGCTTTCTAATCCAATCCAAGTAATCATCTAAGCTCAAGAAAACTTTCTTATTTACAGTAAGATATCTTTCTAATACAAGGTAATACTCATATTTAAACTTTGATTCAATTTCTATAACTATAACTATCTTATTTCGAGTGGAAATCTTACTTGAACTTGTTTTCGTGTCATGATTCTACTTCAAGAACTTTCAAGCCATCCAAGAATCCTTTGAAGCTAGATCAATTTTTGTCACTTCCAGTAGGTTTACCAACTAAACTTGAGGTAGTAATGATGTTCATAACATCATTCGATTCATATATATAAAACTATCTTATTCGAAGATTTGAACATGATATCACTAGAACATAGTTTAGTTAATTCTAAATTTGTTCGCAAACAAAGATAATCCTTCTAACTTGACTTTTAAAATCAACTAAACACATGTTATATATCTATATGATATGCTAACTTAATGATTTAAAACCTGGAAACACGAAGAACACCGTAAAACTGGACATACGCCGTCGTAGTGAAATCGGGAGCTGTTTTGGGTTAAAAAAAAAAAAGTATCTTAATCTTTGAATTGGAAGTTTGTTTTCTGGAAAAATGATATTACATATGAACATGATACTATATCCAAAAATCATGGTTAAACACAAAGTGGAAGTATGTTTTTCAAAATGGTCATCAAGATGTCATTTTTTCGACGGAAATGACTACCTCCTTAAAAAATGACTTGTAACCTGTACTTCTGACTATAAACTTAAACTTTTTCTGTTTAGTTTCATAAATTTCAGTTCATTATGAAACCATAGCAACTTGAATCACTCAAAACGGATTGGAAACGAAGAAATGACGGGTAAAACAAAATTGGATAAACTTGCTAGTTTTAGCTACGAAAATTTTGTAACAAATCTAGACTAAACATATCCTAACTAATTTATATTGTATTATACATATTATGTAATCTTGGGATACCATAGACACGTATACAATGTTTTGACATATCATATCGACCCATCTATATATATTATTTGGAACAACCATAGACACTCTATATGCAGTAATATTTGAGTTAGCTATACAGGGTTGAGGTTGATTCCAAAAATATATATACTTTGAGTTGTGATCTAGCCTGAGACGTGTATACACTGGGTCGTGGATTGATTCAAGAGATATATATTGATTTATTTCTGTACTTCTAACTATGGACAACTAGTTGTAGGTTACTAACGAGGACTGCTAACTTAACAAACGTAAATCATAAAAATGTAATAAAAAATATTGTGAATATATTCCGATCATAAATTGATATATATGTACATATTTGTTATAGGTTCGTGAATCGACCAGTGGCCAAGTCCTACTTCCCGACGAAGTAAAAATCTGTGATAGTGAGTTATAGTCCCACTTTTTAAATCTAATATTTTTGGGATGAGAATACATGCAGTTTTATAAATGTTTTACAAAATAGACACAAGTACGTGAAACTACATTCTATGGTTGAATTATTAAACTGAATATGCCCCTTTTTAGTCTGTTAATCTAAGAATTAGGGAACAGACACCCTAATTGACGCGAATCCTAAAGATAGATCTATTGAGCCCAACAAGCCCCATCCAAAGTACCGGATACTTTAGTACTTCGAATTTATCATGTCCGAAGGGAGTCCCGAAATGATAGGGGATATTCTATATGCATCTTGTTAAGGTCGGTTACCAGGTGTTCACCATATGAATGATTTTTATCTCTATGCAGTTTGCGAAATGCCTGATACGAGATGTGTATTTATGAGAAATGAAATCTTGTGGTCTATTATTACAATTTGATAAATATATAGGTTAAACCTATAACTCACCAACAATTTTTGTTGACGTTTTAAGCATGTTTATTCTCAGGTGATTGTTAAGAGCTTCCGCTGTTGCATACTAAATTAAGGACAAGATTTGGAGTCCATGCTTGTATAATATTGTTTAAAAACTGCATTCGAAGGCATATATTGATGTGTAATATTATTGTAAACCATTATGTAATGGTCGTGTGAAAACGCTATATTTTAGATTATCATTATTTGATAATCGTCGTAATATTTTAAAAGTTATGGTTTGTTTTAAAATCGAATGCAGCCTTTGAAAAACGTCTCATGTAGAGGTCAAAACCTCGCAACGAAATCAATTAAAATGGAACGTTTATAATTAATATGAACGGGACATTTCAGTTGGTATCCGAGCGTTGGTCTTAGAGAAACAGAAATTTGCATTAGTGTGTCTAACCGAATTTGTTAGGATGCATTAGTGAGTCTGGACTTCGATCGTGTTTTCTTTAAAAACGATTGCTTAACATTTTGTTGTTGTTGGAAACTATATATTATTAACATGTAAATATTATGTGATATATTAATCTCTTAACGTATTTGATATTGTGTGATAGATGTCTACCTCTAATACAAATCCCATCGACTCACCTAATAATAATAAAGAGTCGAATATATATTGGGAAGATTTACAAATTCCCGAAGAGGAACAGGAAGAAGAGGAACCGGAAGAAGAGGAACCCGAAGAAGAAGAGGTTCCGGGGGAGGAAATATTAGAAACCACTGAAAAACAGATAAATAAAAGAAAATCCTCAACCAATGGACCAAAATTAATAATGGTCAATGGTGTTTCCGCCGAGGAAGCAAAATATTGTGAAGATTATCAATTTTCCGATGAATCGGATCCCGATGAGGATTCCGATGATATATAGAAATTACCCTGACACAATTTGAAAAGGAAAAAGAAAATAATAAGGGAAAAGGCATAAAAATAGAAAAATACGAGTCCAACCCCGATGACCTCTATGTTAACATGAAATGTTCCGATGGAAAATACCATCAACACCCGTATTTCTTAAGTTTTAGCTATAACTCGGGAACATCTAAGCCACAGGGTCCTTCTAGACCATTTGTGAAAAGAACGGCTCGTATTAGGGGAGCACCATATATCCCTAGGAAATTAGTGAAACAAACCAAGTCCGAAGAAGAAGAAACAAGTGAGTCGGAATAAAGAGTCGTAATCATGCGGTGTAATATATGTAATATAAGTGTGCTTGTACTTTCTTGTTGTATGTAAAAATTGCTTGTATTATTTGATAATTATCTTTTACGAATCTAATTCTCGTCTGTTTTACAGTATAAAAACACAATGGACGTTAAGGATAGACAACCAAAAATTTTAGAAGACTTACCCGGGGACATGATTGATGAAATCTTGTCTAAAGTCGGTCAGAATTCGTCGGCACAATTATTTACGGCAAAATTAGTTTGTAGAACATTTGAAGAACGTTCCAGGCATGCCTTAGTTTATAAAAGGCTTTCATTTGAAAGATGGGGTATATCACATTGGGGGCACCGTAAGTTACGCCGTGTTTTCTTTAAAGCGTTAAATGCTGGGAACCCAAATGCAATTTTACGCTACGGGTTAAGAACCTAATTTGACTCAACATATCCCAACGTAGGACTTCGTGAGTTAGAAAGAGCTTCTAACATGCAACATAAAGAAGCATGTTATGCTTACGGGTTAGTGATGTTCGCTTCTCACCAAAGTGAGAAAAAGAACATCGGATTACAACTTTTAAATAAAACCTTCTCACAAGTGACGGATTCAGTAGTTGGGGTGAGGAAAAAGGTTTTTAGATTATTACGGGGCTGTTGGACATTACGAAACGCTCGTCCCTTTGACGACGTTACAACATGCTGTCTTGTCAACGGCCACAACGGTTATGTTCCACAAGACCAAGGATGGGAAGTAGTCTTAGTAAAACCAGAATGCATGACTTGTTTCTGGACTTATGAATTACGTGTTTTTATTGCCTTTGCTGAACGACTTGCGTATTAACTAGGATTGTTGTCACAACTGTTTTGTATCAAAGTTATTGTGTGCTATATTTCATGCTATATGTATAATAGCGGTATTGTAAGTTTGTAAAATATTGTATAATAGTTTGAACACGAAATATTATTATAATCAGTTTTTCATATAGAATTGTAGTAGTTGAATTGTATATTAGCTACTAAGTATGAACTTAAAGGGTAGGTACTACCCGAATTAAAACTATAAAACGCTAATATGAAGAAAAAGCTTTTATAAATGAGTTCATACTATGCTACGAAATACTATTGACTACTCTTAATATTCTATATGATTAACTTAATTATTTTGGATTATTTTTGAAGGAAATTGCACCGACGACTCGTCAGAATTTGAACATGAGCGAGGAAGACTTCCGTGTTTTCCTTGCAGCAAACATAGCGGTAGTACAGGCTGCAATGCAAAACAACAACAATAACTCTGAATCTAGCAATGCAAATAACGCCACAAGAAATCGTGTAGGATGTTCCTACAAAGAATTCATTGCCTGTAAACCTCTGGAATTCGATAGAACCGAGGGTCCAATCGGATTGAAACGGTGGACCGAAAAGGTTGAATCGGTGTTTGCCATAAGTAAGTGTACTGAAGAAGACAAAGTAAAGTACTCTACGCATACCTTCACAGGTACTGCGTTAACATGGTGGAATACCTATCTAGAACAAGTGAGACAAGATGCTGCGTACGCACTACTGTGGTCAGCATTCAAACATCTGATGACTGAACAGTATCATCCCAGAAACGAGGTCAATAAGCTCAAAGTAGAGCTTAAGGGATTACGAACACAAGGATTCGATATTATCACATACGAACGACGATTCACGGAGTTATGTTTATTGTGCCCAAGAACATTCGAAGATGAAGAGGAGAAAATCGACGCATTTGTAAAAGGGTTACCAGAAAGGATCCAAGAAGATATAAGTTCACACGAGCCCGCCTCCATACAAAAGGCGAGTCGAATGGCTCATAAACTCATAAATCAGATTGAGGAAAGAATTAAAGAGCAGGCGGCCGAAGAAGCCAACACGAAACAAATCAAGAGAAAGTGGGAAGAAACCAGTGACAAGGGTCACAATTTTAACAATCAACACAGCAATCACAACTTCAATCGCACCAAATTTCGTAACAACAACCGCAACAACAACCATCTCAACAACAATAACCATTACAACCACCGTCCCAACAATAATAACAATCGCAACAACAACCATTTCAATAACAATAAATAACAGAAACAACCATGCTTCAGGTGTGCAGAGTACCATCCGAATGTGTTCTGCACAACATTTTGCACCAAGTGTAAGAGAAGTGGTCATGCCATGGTAAAATGTGAGGTTTACGGACCAAAGAACAACAAAAATAAAGAAACAGATAATGTCGGAACAAATAATGCCGATGTAGTTTGTTATAAATGTGGAAAACTGGGCCACATTATTAGAAATTGCCCAAACCAAGGGAATACTAATGGGCAAGGCCGCGGAAGAGTTTTCAATATTAATGCGGCAGAAGCGCAGGAAGACCCGGAGCTTGTTACGGGTACGTTTCTTATTGACAATACATCTGCTTATGTTTTATTTGATTCGGGTGCGGATAGAAGCTATATGAGTAGAGATTTTTGTGCTAAATTAAGTTGTCCACTGACGCCTTTGGATAATAAATTTTTACTCGAATTAGCAAACGGTAAATTAATTACAGCAGATAATATATGTCGGAATCGAGAAATTAAGCTGGTTAGTTAAACATTTAAGATTGATTTGATACCAGTAGAGTTAGGAAGTTTTGATGTGATAATTAGCATGGACTGGTTGAAAAATGAGAGAGCAGAGATCGTATGTTACAAAAATGCAATTCACATTGTACGGGAAAAAGGAAAACTCTTAATGGTGTACGGAGAAAAGAGCAACGCTTAGCTAAATCTTATTAGTAATCTGAAGGCGCAAAAGCTAATAAGAAAAGGTTGCTATGCTGTTTTAGCACATGTCGAGAAAGTACAAACAGAAGAAAAGAACATCAATGATGTTCCCGTCGCAAAAGAATTTCCCGATGTATTTCCGAAAGAATTACCGGGACTACCTCCACACCGATCCGTTGAATTTCAAATAGATCTTGTACTAGGAGCTGCACCAATAGCTCGTGCTCCATACAGACTCGCACCCAGCGAAATGAAGGAACTCCACAGCCAATTACAAGAACTTTTAGAGCGTGGTTTCATTCGACCAAGCACATCACCATGGGGAGCTCCTGTGTTGTTTGTCAAAAAGAAAGATGGTACATTCAGGTTGTGTATCGACTACCGAGAGTTGAACAAACTTACCATCAAGAACCGTTATCCACTACTGAGAATCAACGACTTATTTGATCAACTACAAAGCTCGTCGGTTTATTCAAAGATTGATTTATGTTCTGGTTATCATCAAATGCGGGTGAAGGAGGATGATATTCCGAAAACAGCTTTTAAAACGCGTTACTGTCATTACGAGTTTATGGTTATGCCATTTGGTTTGACTAACGCACCAGCTGTGTTCATGGACCTTATGAACCGAGTGTGTGGACCATATCTTGACAAGTTTGTCATTGTTTTCATCGATGACATACTTATCTACTCAAAGAATGATCAAGAGCACGGAGAACATTTGAGAAAAGTGCTAGAGTTGTTGAGGAAAGAAAAACTGTACGCTAAGTTTTCAAAGTGTGCATTTTGGTTGGAAGAAATTCAATTCCTCGGTCACATAGTGAACAAAGAAGGTATTCAGGTGGATCCGGCAAAGATTGAAATCGTTGAAAAATGGGAAACGCCGAAAACTCTGAAACACATACGCCAATTTTTATGACTAGCTGGTTACTACAGAAGATTCATCCAAGATTTTTCCAAAATAGCAAAACCCTTAACAGCATTAACGCATAAAGAGAAGAAATTTGAATGGAAGGATGAACAAGAAAAAGCATTTCAATTATTGAAGAAAAAGTTAACTACGGCACCTATATTGTCATTGCCTGAAGGGAATGATGATTTTGTGATATATTGTGACGCCTCAAAGCAAGGTCTCGGTTGTGTATTAATGCAACGAATGAAGGTAATTGCCTATGCGTTTAGACAATTGAAGATTCACGAGCAAAATTATACGACACACGATTTGGAACTAGGCGCTGTTGTTTTTGCATTAAAGACTTGGAGGCACTACTTATATGGGGTCAAAAGTATTATATATACCGAACACAAAAGTCTCCAACACATATTTAATCAGAAACAACTGAACATGAGGCAGCGTAGGTGGATTGAGTTATTAAATGATTACGATTTTGAGATTCGTTACCACCCGGGGAAGGCGAATGTGGTAGCCGATGCCTTGAGTAGAAAGGACATAGAACCTATACGGGTAAAAGCTATGAATATAATTATTCGTACTAACCTTACTACTCAAATAAAGGAGGTGCATCAGGGAGTTATAAAAGAAGGGAATTTGAAGAATAAAATACCCAAAGGATCGGAGAAACACCTTAATATTCGAGAAGACGGAACCCAGTATAGAGCTGAAAGAATTTGGGTGCCAAAGTTTGGAGATGTGAGAGAAATGGTACTTGGGGAAGCACATAAAACCAGATACTCAATACATCCCGAAGCGGGAAAGATGTACAAGGACCTCAAGAAACATTTTTGGTGGCCGGGTATGAAAGCCGATATTGCGAGATATGTAGGAGAATGTTTGACGTGTTCTAAGGTCAAAGCTGAACATCAGAAACCATCAGGTCTACTTCAACAACCTAAAATCCTGGAATGGAAATGGGAAAACATTACCATGGATTTCATTACTAAATTGCCAAGGACTGCAAGTGGTTATGATACTATTTGGGTAATAGTCGATCGTCTCACCAAATCAGCACATTTTCTGCCAATGAGAGAAGATGACAAAATGGAGAAGTTGGCGCGATTATACTTGAAAGAAGTTGTCTCTAGACATGGAATACCAATATCTATTATCTCTGATAGGGATGGCAGATTTGTTTCAAGGTTTTGGCAGACATTACAGCAAGCATTAGGAACTCTTCTAGACATGAGTACTGCCTATCATCCACAGACTGATGGGCAGAGCGAAAGGACGATACAAATGCTTGAAGACATGCTACGAGCATGTGTTATTGATTTTGGAAACAGTTGGGATCGACATCTACCATTAGCAGAATTTTCCTACAACAACAGTTACCATTCGAGTATCGAAATGGCACCGTTCGAAGTACTTTATGGTAGAAAGTGCAGATCTCCAATTTGTTGGAATGAATTGGGGGATAGACAGATTACGGGTCCAGAGATAATCCAAGAAACTACCGAGAAAATTATCCAAATTCAACAACGGTTGAAAACCGCTCAGAGTCGACAAAAGAGCTACGCGAACCTTAAAAGGAAAGATATAGAATTTGAAATTGGAGAGATGGTCATGCTTAAGGTTTTGCCTTGGAAAGGCGTTGTTCGATTTGGTAAACGGGGGAAACTAAATCCAAGATACATTGGACCATTCAAGATTTTAGATCGTGTCGGACCAGTAGCCTACCGACTTGAATTATCTCAACAACTCGCCAATGTACATAATACCTTTCACGTCTCGAATATAAAGAAGTGCTTAGCTAAAGAAGATCTCACTATTTCTTTAGACGAAATTAAAATCAATGAAAAACTACAATTCGTTGAAGAACCCGTCGAGATAATGGATCGCGAGGTTAAAAGGCTCAAGCAAAATAAGATACCGATCGTCAAGGTTCGATGGAATGCTCGTAGGGGACCCGAGTTCACCTGGGAGCGTGAAGATCAAATGAAGCTGAAATACCCGTACCTATTTCCAGAAGATTCTTCAACACCTTCAACAACTTAAAATTTCGGGACGAAATTTATTTAACGAGTAGGTACTGTAGTGACCCAAACTTTTCCATGATTATATATTAAATGAAAACTACATTTGCATGATTAAATGTTTCCAACATGTTAAGCAATCAAACTTGTTAAGACTTGATTTATTGAAATGAGTTTCATGTAGACAATTGACCACCCAAGTTGACCGGCGATTCACGAATGTTAAAACTTGTAAAAACAACATGATATATATATATATATATATATATATATATATATATATATATATATATATATATATATATATATATATATATATATATATATATATATATATATATATATAACATGATACTATGATGAGTATCTCACCAAGTACATTAAAAATGAGTTATATACATAAAATGAAAGTAGTGAATTAAGAAACGCGAAACGATATATATAACGGCTATCGTTACAACAACGTCTTACTAAATACATATGTATCATGTTAAGATATTAATACACTATGTTTAACATCATGAAATGATAATTACATATATCATTAAGCGTATTAACAATGAACTATACGAGTAAGATGAGACTACTAACTTAAGGATTTCGAAACAATACATATATGTAACGATTATCGTTGTAATAGTATTTTACACATATTTATATGTTATTAAGATATATTAATGCACCATGTTAACATGTTAACATAAAAATTTAACATCTCATTTAAGTGTAATAACAATGGATCAATTACATTTAACAAGATCGTTAACTTAAAGGTTCCGAAACAACACTTACATATAACGACTAACGATGACTTAACGAATCAGTTAAATGTATATACATGTAGTGTATTAAGATGTATTAATACACTTTTGGAAGACTTCGTGACATATAACAAAGTACTTCTACTTAACAAAAATGCTTACAATTACATCCTCATTCATTTTCATCAACAATTCTACTCTTATGCACCCGTATTCGTACTCGTACAATACACAGCTTCTAAGATGTATATACTATTGGTATATACACTCAATCATCAGCTACTTAGTAGCCCATGTGAGTCATTAAACATGTGGGAACAATCATTTGGCAACTAGCATGAAATATCTCACAAAATTACAAAAAAATTATTATAAATCATTAATGAATTATTTACATGAAAACAAACTTACACATCCTTTATATCTAATCCATATACCAACGACTTAAAACACCTACAAACACTTTCACTCTTCAATTTTCTTCATCTAATTGATCTCTCTCAAGTTCTATCTTCAAGTTCTAAGTGTTCTTCATAAATTCTATAAGTTCTAGTTTTATAAAATCAAGAATACTATCAAGTTTGCAAGATTACTTCCAAGCTTTCTAATCCAATCGAAGTAATCATCTAAGCTCAAGAAAACTTTCTTATTTACAGTAAGATATCTTTCTAATACAAGGTAATACTCATATTTAAACTTTTATTCAATTTCTATAACTATAACTATCTTATTTCGAGTGAAAATCTTACTTGAACTTGTTTTCGTGTCATGATTCTACTTCAAGAACTTTCAAGCCATCCAAGAATCCTTTGAAGCTAGATCAATTTTTGTCACTTCCAGTAGGTTTACCTACTAAACTTGAGGTAGTAATGATGTTCATAACATCATTCGATTCATATATATAAAACTATTTTATTCGAAGATTTGAACATGTAATCACTAGAACATAGTTTAGTTAATTCTAAAATTATTCGCAAACAAAATTAATCCTTCTAACTTGACTTTTAAAATCAACTAAACACATGTTCTATATCTATATGATATGCTAACTTAATGATTTAAAACCTGGAAACACGAAGAACACCGTAAAACCGGACATACGCCGTCGTAGTGAAATCGGGGGCTGTTTTGGGTTAAAAAAAAATAAAAAGTATCTTAATCTTTGAATTGGAAGTTTTTTTTCTGGAAAAATGATATTACATATGAACATGATACTATATCCAAAAATCATGGTTAAACACAAAGTGGAAGTATGTTTTTCAAAATGGTCATCAAGATGTCGTTTTTTCGACGGAAATGACTACCTCTTTAAAAAATGACTTGTAACCTGTACTTCCGACTATAAACTTATACTTTTTCTGTTTAGTTTCATAAATTTCAGTTCATTATGAAACCATAGCAACTTGAATCACTCAAAACGGATTTGAAACGAAGAAATGACGGGCAAAACAAAATTGGATAAACTTGCTAGTTTTAGCTACGAAAATTTTGTAACAAATCTAGACTAAACATATCCTAACTAATTTATATTGTATTATACATATTATGTAATCTTGGAATACCATAGACACGTATACAATATTTTGACATATCATATCGACCCATCTGTATATATTATTTGGAACAACCATAGACACTCTATATGCAGTAATGTTTGAGTTAGCTATACAGGGTTGAGGTTGATTCCAAAAATATATATACTTTGAGTTGTGATCTAGCTTGAGACGTGTATACACTGGGTCGTGGATTGATTCAAGAGATATATATTGATTTATTTCTGTACATCTAACTGTGGACAACTAGTTGTAGGTTACTAACGAGGACTGCTAACTTAACAAACTTAAATCATAAAAACGTAATAAAAAATGTTGTGAATATATTCCGATCATAAATTGATATATATGTACATATTTATTATAGGTTCGTGAATCGACCAGTGGCCAAGTCCTACTTCCCGACGAAGTAAAAATTTGTGAAAGTGAGTTATAGTCCCACTTTTTAAATCTAATATTTTTGGGATGAGAATATATGCAGTTTTATAAATGTTTTACAAAATAGACACAAGTACGTGAAACTACATTCTATGGTTGAATTATTAAACCGAATACGTCCCTTTTTAGTCTGGTAATCTAAGAATTAGGGAACAAACACCCTAATTGACGCGAATCCTAAAGATAGATCTATTGGGCCCAACAAGCCCCATCCAAAGTACCGGATGCTTTAGTACTTCGAATTTATCATGTCCAACGGCAGTCCCGGAATGATAGGGGATATTCTATATGCATCTTGTTAAGGTCGGTTACCAGGTGTTCACCATATGAATGATTTTTATCTCTATGCAGTTTGCGAAATGCCTGATACGAGATGTGTATTTATGAGAAATGAAATCTTGTGGTCCATTATTACAATTTGATAAATATATAGGTTAAACCTATAACTCACCAACAATTTTTGTTGACGTTTTAAGCATGTTTATTCTCAGGTGATTGTTAAGAGCTTTCGCTGTTGCATACTAAATTAAGGACAAGATTTGGAGTCCATGCTTGTATAATATTGTTTAAAAACTGCAGTCGAAGGCATATATTGATGTGTAATATTATTGTAAACCATTATGTAATGGTCGTGTGAAAACGCTATATTTTAGATTATCATTATTTGATAATCGTCGTAATATTTTAAAAGTTATGATTTGTTTTAAAATCGAATGCAGCCTTTGAAAAACGTCTCATATAGAGGTTAAAACCTCGCAACGAAATCAATTAATATGGAACGTTTATAATCAATATGAACGGGACATTTCAGCGCGGGCGGGTTACGGGTCTCAACGTGCAAAAAAGAAACCCGACGGGCGGGTGGCGGGTATATAGAACCCGTGCCCGTTGCCCGCGGGCGCCAGTGGCGGTACCAGGATTATTTTTCACAGGGGGCAAAAAAAATAAATAATTAAAACCGTAGCAATTTTTTGGCAAAATAAGGAGGTTTTGGGTCAAAAATGGAGGTTTTTAGACAAATTATGGAGGTTTTGGGGCAAAATTTGAAGATTTGTGGGTAAAATTTGAAGTTTTGGGGGTAAAACTTTGAGATTTTTGGACAAAATTTGAAGGTTTTGAAGCAAAATATGTATGTTTTGGGGCAAAAAAAAGAATTCACCGAAGGCAAAGTCGAAAAATTCAAAATTTTTATACTGAAAATTGCAAAACCACTGGAGGCGGCTGCCCCGCTTGTCCCTAAATAAAACCGCCCCTGGCGGGCGCCATCCCTAGTCATTATTCATAGTCACTGCCCATTATTAGATATGCAAGCTATTCATTTAGAAGCTTCATAACTACGGAGTTTTACACTAGCTAGATCCTATAGTGTGCCCCACAATCCAATAAAATTTCCTAGTTAAGATAAATACGAGTAACTAAACTCGATTACCATATACAGTGTATTTATATATACCATTTAATCTATATATATATATATATATATATATATATATATATATATATATATATATATATATATATATATATATATATATATATATATATATATATATATATATAGGCATATACGGGTTAGTCACAAGAGGGAAGAACAAGTTGGAGAAAGTATTATATATATATATATATATATATATATATATATATAGGCATATACGGGTTAGTCACAAGAGGGAAGAACAAGTTGGAGAAAGTATTATGGATCACACATTCACATATCTTTAATTTTATAATTTAGTCACCACTCTTGTCTCACACATTCACCTCTCTAAACATGTAATTTGTGATAATGAACATATGTTTGTTAATGATATGAGGATTAATTAATATTTGCATGTAATTTGTTGCATTTAAGTGTATAAAAACTATGAAATTATAAAGTTCTCGCAGTTCTTTCCATTTTTTGTGGTTCTCGTTTAAACATGCCCTATATATATATGTGTGTGTGTGTGTGTATATATATATACATACATACATATTATGTATATATGTATATATTCTCTATATATGTATATATATACACTAATATATAATCCGCAATTTCGCGGGATCTAAATATGATTTAGTATCCATAGGGATGACAATTGGCGGAAAAACAATCTGCGTCCCTTAGGTATTCATACCCGTGATGGACGTGTAAATTCAAAAAAATTTACCCACGAGTAGCGGACGGGTAACGCGTCACGAGCCGATCATGAATATATAATACCCACGAAGTCGTGATACCTGTTTAAGAATGGTGTAAGTATACCCGTTAACCCATATAAATATATATAATTATACTTATATTTTCATCGTAGATAGATTATTATTCTGCTATTTACGCGTCGGCTGTAGGTATAAATTGATACAACTTAGTTAATATTTTATTTAAAAAGCAAGGTAATATATATATATATATATATATATATATATATATATATATATATATATATATATATATATATATATATATATATATATATATATATATATGCAGGATCAATGGGGAAGTAACCAAACAGGGGGAAGTAACCAATCAGGGGGAAGCGGGGGTAAGCAATTTTTTTTTTTTTCGTGTTTTTTGGAAATTTTTTTCCGGCATCAAGATCACACGAAAATATGAACATTTAGAAGAGACACTTCGTGATGAATGTTATTATTTAGGCGGAAAAACGATCGACAAAAATAACATTCAAGATAATACTGTTCGTGAAGAATATGAACGTTTTTTTTTCTTCATGTTTTGTGAAGTAAAATTTAGCCCGATTTAGAGTTTAGGGTTTAGGGTTTAGGGTTTATTCCATAAACCCAAAATACCAAACCCTAAACCCTGAACCCTAAACCCTAAACTCTAAACCGTTCGTGTTAAAAACTCAATCTAAATCCTAAATCTAAACCCTAAATCTAAACCCTAAACCCTAAATTTCTAAACCCTAATATCTAAACCCCAATAGTTAAAACCTCAACATACGCTTGAAAAACACGATAATTGTTATATATTACTTCTTCGAGCGTTTTCCCGCCAAAATAAAAACATTTATCACAAAGTGTCTCTACTAAATGTTCATATTTTCATCCCATCTATAATGTTCGTGAACAAAGTTTTTTCAAAAACCGAAAAAAAAAGTTTTTGCTTCCCCCCGATTGGTTACTTCCCTCTTGATTCTACCACTATATATATATATATATATATATATATATATATATATATATATATATATATATATATATATATATATAAGTGATATAAAGGGATAAGTGACTTTTTTTGGATAAGGAGATAAGTAAAATGAGATTTTTATATCTTTTACATTAGAGCTCCAATTTAAAAAAAAAAATTCCGTGATCTACTGACATTGTGTATATTCATAATTTTTTTTTTCAACAGGAGCTTAAAATGCATCTGATGCATGTTAACGTGTTTTGAGGTTTTTTTGAATTTTTTTTAGGATTTAGCCCGATTTAAAGTTTAGGGTTTAGGGGTTAGGGTTTAGGGTTTTCGGGTTTACTCCGTAATCCCTCAACCCTAAACCCTAAACCCTCAACCCTAACCCCTCAACCCTAAACTCTAAACCGTTCGTATTAAAAACTCGTTCTAAAACCTTAATTTCTAAACCCTAAACCCTAATTTCTAAACCCTAATTACTAAACTCTAAACACTATTTTTTTTAATCAAAAGACATTTTTTCTTTGTTTTTTGTTAAGATGCATATGATGCATGAAAAGCAATTAACATGCATCAAACAGCGGATAACATGCATCAGATGCATCTTAACGCTCCAGTTAAAAAAAATTATTTTTTTTTTCTGAATCTACACAATGAAAATAGATACCAGCAATTTTTTTTTAAAAAAATCGGAACTGTAGAATTAAATATATAAAAATCACAAAATCACTTATCCTCTTATCCCAAAAAAGCTCCTTAGCGCTGGATCCTTTCCCTATATATATATATATATATATATATATATATATATATATATATATATATACTTTTTTATTTAGATAAATTGAGTAAATATATTGGCAAATCATAATGTTTTATACGTGAATGATCAATTTAGTTATTTATAAATCGTTAATGTTTTTATATGATAAGGGTTGAATGGTAATGTATATTGGCAAATAATGCTATTAATCTCAATTCAAGGGTTATAATTTAATAAATCTTTTCGATCCAATGGTTAATTAGCGTTATTAAAATAACCTAATTGGTGAAGAGGAAATATCACTACAAACATCGAGGACAATGTTTGTCTAAGTGTGGAATACACGGCATATTATACCGCAGTATGAGATAGGGTAATAAATGCTTAGAAATTATAAAATTTTGTTCTAAACCTTATGTTTTGCTGAATTTTATTTAAAATTTTTTAAAATTTTAGCACTTTCCAAAATAAAAAGAGTGTGAAATTTTATTCTCTTAAATATCAACAAAAACATAATAATAAGAGGATGTGTCTTAATGACTGCCTCAGTGGATGTGTTTATATGACTGCCCAATAAAACTTTGCGAAGGGTGAAATAAGATCTTAAGAGAGGTATTCACGCGACTAGGCACACGACCCCCACTAAAAATGTGAGTTACTTATGACCAAAAACATACATCTTTAAATGCTTCCTCCCAAAAATTTGAGTGTTCCGATGCTGTGTCTCAAGTTAGAACTTGGTCAGTGTATGCATGTTCAGTATTCGAAATAGGTACCATGTGTGGTATATGTGCAATTAAATGACATTGATATCTCTTACGATAAACCACTAATAAAACCCTCCCATACTAACCCTTTTTCCAACACTTACTTGAGTATTGATGATCCACTTAGAAAACCTTTTTGAGCCTAAATTTTCAATTCCTTGAAAACTAAAAAAATATAAACCCCGACTCAATAAACAGCTTGCTATCAATAAAAGCACGTTCCAACATCATCTAAAGTGTTTTTGATAAATCAGTCAACGGATTTAGTTAAGTGAAGTATCACTCTTGCCAAGGATCACTAGGATATGTTATCTCTAGAAAAACAAAATGAAAGCTAAGCTCAAAGTTGTAGTCCTTGAGATTCGAACATAGATCCTATGGGGTGCTAGATCACCTAGCTACCTATGACTGTCCAGTCTGGAATCGGTTGATCAAAAGTTCGTTACATTGATCAAAGAAGTTACCATCTTAAAGTAAAGCGATCATATATAAAAAATAGAAAAATAGAGAAATCCTCTAAGTGATCAAGCTTATCGAAGCCATGAATCGAGAAGCCAAAAAGCAAAAAGAATTATCTCTTAACAAGAATATAATAAGGCAACGAAGAATGAAAAATCTGAAGGAGGAAGAAAAGAAGAAACTCGAAGACTCAAGAAAATCCACAAAAATAAACCCTCACTCCATAAATCCATCTCACTAACATTCAATAAAATTCACTAACCTTAAAACCCTTTCGCCTAACGTTACAACCTAATTAAGATGTCTTTCGATAATTAGTATCTTCCTTATCTTTAAACTACTTAGGATATGATCAATTTGACCAAGCGTATTATGTGAGATACAGCATGACTGACTTCTGAGTAACATACAATAGAATAGGTAACCCGATACACTAGTGTGAATTGAATGACCACGATAGAAAGGAAGCCTAGTCGTGTACATTCCACATTCGAGAATTGAGAGAAATACCTATAGATCTTATTCTCGGAATTCGTATAAGTAAACCTAAATAAACAAACTTTTGGAAATATTTGATTTGAAAATAAAACTATCAATTAATAACTTTCGAATTTTGGATTTTTGCTTTGAAATTTCTCGATGAAATTTTAGTTCAAGCATTTGCTTGAGGACAAGCAAAATCTAAGTGCAGGATACTTGATAACACTCAAAATTGTCATGTTTTTACTAGTGATATCACCCATATTTTAGCATTAATAATAACTAAAATATCCTAAAACATGAAAAATAACACAATAATTATTATTAAGGGCTGAAAGTGTTGAAATGTCAAAAAGTGTCCAAAAGTGGGTTTTTAACATGGTTTTTATTACATTTTATATCCAAGAGGTATATTCTACCTACTTAGTCTTAAATTAGGATATCAAGACTCATAAAATCCATGGAGAACTCTCAGAGTCTTGATCCATGATACCGGCTAAAAAGTCACATTTTCACCCCGGTATTGAGGCCCAAAAACAATACAGTTCCAAGCTTTATCACCAAAATACTCGCATTGTCGGTTAAAAGTGAAGATCAAGTAATTACAAAGATGTTGCAAAAAGAATCAAGAGAATTGGAGCTAAAACGAAGATTGTAGAGCGAAAACGGTGAAAGATAAGTTACGACCCCGGAAACTGAGTTACGATCCCGGGAACGAGCAAAACGACCCAAGCAAACAGCAAGACCAGGGGCAAGAACTGGCCTGCCACGCCGGCCTGCCCACCGGCCTGCCATGCCATGAAGGCTTGCCTAATGGATTGGCACCGGCTACCAAAAACGGGCTGCCTTGGCACCGGCCCTTGACGCCGGCCTGCCAGCCGGCCCCCGCCAAAAATCCACTATTTAAAGAGGCCATTTGTCATCCATTTTCCACACACTTTAATTCACTTCTTTCTCTCTCTTTTTACAATAATTAGTCATACTTTCAAGGTCTTCGATTTCGTGCGTGAAATTTAGTACCCAGAGAAGAACGCTGAAGATTGTATTAAGAGCAGTCTGGAGTTTGAAGTTGTCACTTTTGTATTTTTGAAACTCGTTTAATCTACTGGTACTTTTATCCTTTGTCTTTACATAATGTCTTCCATTATTATGATTTATTATATTGTTGCCATGATTAGCGAGTAGTTATCTTTAGTGTATGCTATGATGTATTTAGTTATAATGCCGAAATAATGTTATGATTTGTGTATGTTGTTGAGATGCTTTCCGATTATGCTTTAAAATCAATCTCTTTTCCAACTAATAGAACGTAATTATCGGCTCTGTTATTGGGAAGTCGTGAACCCCGATTCAGAGTACACTATCTGTGTCACCCCTTGGTAAGAGAAGTCTATCAGATACAACGCAAGTTTGACTGGGGCACACCAGTTGTAGTAAGTCCACCGAGCCTTGGATTTTGACTGAGGACTCTTTAGTAGTTAAACATCTAACTAGGCCCGTATTACGTTTTCGGTCTTAGACCATGCTAGTGTAGTCACCAAGCATATAAACTTCGTACGTGCACGCTGAAGCACAATGGTTGTTGTAGGCTGTACCTCTGCTAAGTAAGGCCATGGAACCCGGTCAGTGCTGATTAGTACACTTCACCATAACACAGTCTCAAGCATTGCACTCCGCTTGAGGGATTCTTAGTTAATTAAGGAACTGTTTATTTAAACACATAAAGGATTGGACCGTTAGATTAACCGAACATGTTCAGGGAAGTCACACCGACTTGGCCATGGTGTTCTTTATGGTTAAACTCTTTTTAAGAGCCTAACTATCTTTTAAACCCAATCATTAATGAAAGCATTGAAATACATCACGTCTCTCGGATATGGCATACCTTGTACTTCATTGTGCTTAAGAATGTTTAGACCTTTGTGGAATGTTAATACATCACCTAACCGAGTTGTTCAATTTGATGAGCCATTTGAACGTGTATGCATGTAGTCAGACTGCACATGCGTCGGGGGTATGGGACGTTGTTGTCTATTCATAATATTCAAGCTTAACGCATTACCCAGTGACATGACTTATGACAGGGTGGTAGCACCAGTGTAGTGAATACAAGGTCACTAACTATTCATGAGCCATCATTCCATAAACTCAGCAAAGTAATTTACGAAATCATATTGTGCACTAGCTTTAACCTTATGTGAATTAAAAAATTTATCGCATTTAATTTATTTTATCTTATAAGCTAGAAAACCCAAAATTAGGTAATATACAACTACTCCTTCACTTTAGGATTATCTTAAGTTATAAATATAGGTTCGATTCTACTGATCTCTTAAAAATTCGACCGTAGGTCATACTTCCCTTACTCACCATAATAAGGAGTAGTACGATTTAGGCCCCGCTAAATATAAATTTAAAACTATTGCTTCTTCTCCTGGTAGCTGATTCTGACGTCTTGCGACCTAACGACATCGCATAAAACAAACCGTCTGTTTTGGTATCATTAAGAGTGGTAAACAAGTTTTTGGCGCCGCTTCTGGGGAACTGGTATCAGACAATACTGCTTCTATCAAATCTATTTGCAAGCATTTAGTGATGTCTAAGAAAGACAATTATACACGGACTTGGTTGTTGGATTTTCCGAGAAGTCGCCAATTATATTGGGACCAAAAGGATCCTGCCTCTCCGTAGTCGATTTGGCCACTTGGTTTGTTGAATAGTTCGTGAGAAGCTCTGTTATCGAAATACCAGGGAATCAGTAGCAACAACCAAAAACATATTAAACTTAGGATAATTACCTTAGATTACCTTAGATTAAGATCACTTTAGTTTACGTTAGACTAAATTAGGAACTTAGAATATCTACCTAAAATTTAAAACAAAAGGGCATACTCAGTGTATGACCCACACCCGATCTAGACCAGGGCTGTTGTTATTCGAACCTGATCCAGACGCAATAATCTCTAAAGAACGCAAGGAAGAACGAATCAGAAACCGAATGGCGTTACGCGTTACTCTAGTAGAAAACACCAACCCCTCAATTGAAGGTCGAGGAGGACCAATCAGATTCCCAGAGATCCAAGGACACTCATTTGTATTAAAGCATCATATTATACAGCTCATCCAAAATGGCTGTCAATTTCACAGACTACCGAATGACGATCCTAACTCTCACCTTGATAAATTCATAACTCTTTTGAACTCCTATAAACAACCAGGGATAGGACATGATATAGTCTGGATATACTTGTTCACCTATTCTCTCACTCATCATGCACAAACATGGTTTGAAGATGATATCGGCCAAAAAGTCACGTTTTTACCCCCGATATTAGGCCCTAAATCCATAAAGTTCCAAACTTTATAGTAAAATAATCGCTTTGTTGGTTGATTTTGTAGATTAAGTAATTACAAAGGCGATGCAAAAAAAATCAAGTAAAACGGAGCTAGAACGAAGAATCTAGAGCGAAAACGGTGAAAGACAAGAAATCAAGTTACGATCCAGTGATTTCAGCTGACTAGGCAAGCCAAACGGCCTGCCAAATGAGCTGCCAAACGGCTTGCCTGTATGGCAAACGGCCTACCACACGGCCAGAATAAACAGGCACATCAAACGGCTGATCTGACTAAACGGGCACAGCAAACGGCTTGCCAAACGGCCTGCCAGCCGTTTGCTGGCAAAATTCAAGTCTATTTAAAGGGCTCTTTCCATCCATTTCAACACACACTCAATTTTCAATTAATTTTATATTTTAAAGCTTTTTAGTTAGTTTTTAGTAGTAGCTAGCTTAGCTTTTATTTTTCAGAGGATATCCCGGCGAGTCCCTGCGATCTAGGGCAGATTTCTTCAGCCTTTTCAGGTTTTTATCCGAAACGCTTGTCTTTTGTATTAAACATGTATTCTTACCTTTTATGTTTAATAATGCATTCTGATATTACCATGTTAGCTTAATTAATCTGTATGTTGCCATGACAGAAGTTTGGGTTAGCGTAGTTATGTTAAATTAGTATGGTTACTGTTGTTATGCTGAACTTGTGAGTCTGATAGATTTGTATGCTAGCATCTTAAGGATTGACCAACCTAGGTTGTGATCAGGACTTGTCTACCTATATGAACTTAGCTACTTCATAGGATTAAGACCCCTGGTTATATTGTATCTGAAGATTCTATAAACTCGGTATGGCCGGGGTTCCCGAGAGGCATCTAATGCGCTTTTAGGACACGGAACTTAGGAATTGAGACATGAATGACCTAGTATGCCTATTGACTATTTCAAGGAGACTTCTTAGGAGCTGTTAAGATCTAGCTAGTGCCTTGACTGTATGATCCAAACCTATTGCATGTTCTTGTTTGATTGTTGCCTTAGGATTAAGTCATATCAACTGTTTAGGTTATGTTAGGTTTCTATCTGCTTTACTTTCAGTATATATCAATTGTAATGCTGTATAATGTTTGATTTGGTTTGATCTCATTAGTATGATGAAATGGTTGTTAGTTTTCATTTAAGGTTTTGTCAACTTAACCTGACGGACTCCTTCCGTTTGTGATTAGGGTTAAATCAACACAGCACGTTGTTATTCAGTTAACTAAACTGATAACGAGGTTTAGGATTAGAACTCAACTCACTAATAAATCTAGTGCTTTACTAAGGATAACCTCCGAGGTATAGTTACCTTTCAATTATACAACCAAGTGACATACTTTTCACTACTCAACGAGAACTCTGAGAGTCTAGAGATAAGTAGGTCTGTGTAATTGGCTCATCTAACCAGATCTACACCGTTCCAATCATAGCTTTAATATCAACATAATTACCTTTCCCTATCCCAAACTAATATCTTGGTCAACATTTCCTTGATATGCATACTCCGGATATCCTTCCACTTTATTTACTTTTCCGCATTTAGGACTATTAGCTTAAAACAAACTACTACCTTTTACTCAGGTAATTTAACCAAAAACAATTATCCACTTGATCTTCAGTTCGTTAATCCATTCAAAAATACGACCATAGATTAACTTACACCTTCTACCATTAGAAAGTCAAAAGTAAATTTAGGCCCCGCAAAATATAAATATAAACCATTGTTCTGATCAGCTGATTCTGACGCCTTGCGACCTGATGACATCGCACGAATAAAACCGTCCATTTCGGTCATATCAAGGTAGTAACAAGTTTTTGGCGCCGCTGCCGGGGATCAAATATTTTGACTGAGAAAGGTTTTAAACAGGCAAAAGTATTGTTGGTGGTGTCTAAGAAACACATTTATACACGGACTTGGTTGTTGGATTTTTCGAACAGTCTTCAATTATATTGGAACCAAAAGGATCATGCCTCTTTGTAGTCTGCCTAGCCACCTAGATACCAAGTAATCTGTGAGAAATCCTATCAAATGAAATATCCGATAAGGTTAGCGACCGAATTTCAAGAATAATTATTTTTATTAAATTATCGATCCTTTTAGTCGATTAATATTTTCTAAAAGTTACTTTTCAAGTCTTTTTAAATAGAAAATCTAAAAATGGAACAACAAAACACTCTTGCTTCTATGCAAAAGTCATGCTTAGAAGAAAGAGGAGGACCAATCACCTTAGGAACCGAAGAAATTCCTGAAATTAGTTCACATATGATCAAGATGGTCAGTATGATCTGTAAATTTCAAGGATTACCGACTGACGATCCCAACTTTCACTTAAACAAATTTATCAGTCTGGTTGATTCTTTTAAGAAAGAAGAAAACGAGAAAAACCTTTTGAAACTTCATCTTTTTCAATATTCTCTATCTACACGCGCTTTAACATGGTTTGATTAGCTTAACCCTAATTCAATACATTCATGGGAGGAATTAGCCACTAAATTTTAAACAAATTTTATCCACCCTCCCTGCAAACCTGTTTAAGAAATGACATCACAAACTTTTCTCAAAAAGAAAACGAGTCATTGTGTCTAGCATGGAATAGAATAAAATTGATGATTAAAAGATGTCTGAATCATTCTTTAAGTCAGGCAGACATAATCTGCACGCTTTACAATAGTTTGACCAAGGATGATAAGTCTCTCCTAGACATGGCCTCGCAAGGCAATTTCATGTCACAGACAGTAGATGAAGCATGGAATATTTTGGTCACAATAGCTGCACAACATGAAGATTGGAACAATGAAGCTGTTGAGAAGGATGACATCTTCACTCATACGGTACACATGCTGAAAACCAGGTTACAAGATCTCACCCTCACTCTTTAAAGTTTACCAATTCCTAAAAGTCCCGATGCTACTAGAACCAATCTAAGGTATCCTTACCCTAGATGTGCATATAAACAGCAGAATAGCTCAGACTTTAATATAATCCTCCTACTACACCAACCTACTAACCTCTCTAAGGAAACTTTAGCTGAATTCAAGAAAAAGAAGTACACGATAAACCTTCAAGTCATAGAATGTCAAAACAAGTTTGATACTTTGATAAAGACTTTTGAAGAATTAATAATCAATTTGTAGCTTACGCTTAAATGATTAACCACTAAATTTGAATTAGAGTGTAGTGAGTTTGATGCCCTAGTAGTCACTAGAAGTGGGAAGGAAACAATCGTCAATATACCCATACAAGATTTTTCCGATACGAAACCTGTGCCAATTGACCCAGTTATCAATCCACCGGAACCTATCTCTCTTAAGGCCCCGAAAATCATTCCGCGCGACCTCATACCTTTCCCAGGTAGGCTTAGGAAGGAAAAACAAGAGGCGCAATCTACTAAGTATTGTTATATTATCAAGAATTTACATTTG
The DNA here is from genome assembly GCF_046630445.1 of Rutidosis leptorrhynchoides. Lineage (NCBI taxonomy): Eukaryota > Viridiplantae > Streptophyta > Magnoliopsida > Asterales > Asteraceae > Rutidosis > Rutidosis leptorrhynchoides. Next base: position 432,820,537 of record NC_092335.1, read on the forward strand.
AATGTACGACTAGTAGATGCTTTAGTAGAAATGCCAAATTGCGCTAAATTTTTCAAAGAACTACTTTCAGTGAAGAATGTTCATTAGTATTACAACATGATATTCCCCCTAAGTTAGAAGATACAGGAAGATTTACGGTACCTTGCTACCTGCAAGATGTCCAAATTAGCAATGCGTTAGCAGACTTAGGAGCCAGTGTAAACCTAATGCCCTATTCGTTATTCAAAAAGCTAGGATTAAAATACTTAAGACCAACCAGAATGACTATGCAACTCGCGGACAGATCAGTTAAGATTCCCCGAGGAATAGCTGAAGATGTCCTAGTCAGAGTGGATAAGTTCGCATTTCCCGCCAATTTCGTCATTATGGATATCGAGGAAGACACATAGGTCCCACTCATACTTGGCAGACCATTCTTGAATACTGCCAAGGCCGTAATTGATGTTCACGAGAAATTGTTGAAATTAAGAGTTGGTAATGAAGAAGTCACATTCAATGTCAACCGGCTCATGAGCCACCCCGCGAAGAATATATTAATTTCACTGATTCTTTTCAAGAACTCGTCAACGAATATCTAGAGGATACCATGGCTATATGTAGTCAAGATCAAATTTCTAAGGATCTGTTCTTTACACCTCCTGAAGGAAATCGCGACATCCATTCAGCCACAGATCCTAGTCAAAATAAATCTCCCCTCTCCGAAAGTAACTTTCTCGGCAAGACTATCCAGATAGCACCGCTAGGTCAAGGCATTCCCGTACCTCTGTTAAGGAGAAGACTGAATGAAGTAACATATTTCATTTCGGTGTTTCAGGAACCCCAGTCAAAAGAGGACTGTGTTAAGATTCCTGAACCAATCTTCGAAACTAAAGAAGACGTTTCTGAAGAGGAAGCATTAAGAAGGACAATTTCCAGAACCAAAGAACAGATAGCATCAGTGACCGCTATTAAAGATGAAGAATCTGAATTCTAGGAGAGGTGTGACTCGTTAGACAGAGCAGAAATAGCTAGAATGAAGCCTCATATCGAGGAACCTTCGGAATTGGAATTGAAGAAGTTACCCGAGCATCTGGAGTATGCATTCTTAGAAGGAGAATTGCAACTCTCCGTAATCACCTCAAAAGACCTCACACCGCACGAAAAGGCAAAATTGATTCAGGTTCTGAAATCACATAAGAAGGCAATTTCTTGGAAGATTTCTGACATAAAAGGAATAAGTCCCAACTATTGCACCCACAAGATCTTCATGGAAGATGATTTCAAACCATCAGTTCAGAGGCAAAGAAGGGTCAATCCAATGATTCAACAAGTCATCAAGAAAGAAGTAATCAAACTTCTGGACGCCGGTCTGATCTATCCTATTTTCGATTCGCCATGGGTTAGTCCTGTTCAACGTCTCGAATTTGAAGAAATGTTTTGCTAAAGAAAATCTCACTATTCCGTTGGACGAAATCCAAATCAATGAAAAACTTCAATTCATTGAAGAACCCGTCGAAATAATGGATCGTGAGGTTAAGAGACTTAAACAAAACAAGATACCGATTGTTAAGGTTCGATGGAATGCTCGTAGAGGACCCGAGTTCACCTGGGAGCATGAAGATCAGATGAAGAAGAAATACCCGCATCTATTTCCAGAAGATTCGTCAACACTTTCAACAGCTTAAAATTTCGGGACGATATTTATTTAACGGGTAGGTACTGTAGTGACCCGAACTTTTCCATGTTTATATATATTAAATGAAATTGATATTTATATGATTAAGTGTTTCCAACATGTTAAGCAATCAAACTTGTTAAGACTTGATTAATTGGAATAGGTTTCATATAGACAAATGACCACCCAAGTTGACCGGTGATTCACGAACGTTAAAAGTTGTAAAAACTATACGATGACATATATATGGTTATATATATAGTTAACATGATTTTATTATAAGTATGTATCTCATTAGGTATTTTAACAATGAGTTATATACATAAAAATGAGACTATTAAATTAAGAAACTCGAAAACGATATATATAACGATTATCGTTATAACAACGTCTTACTAGGTACATATGAATCATATTAAGATATTGATACACTTGGTTAATTATGTTAAATGATAAGTAAATATATCATTAAGTGTATTAACAATGAACCTACATATGTAAAAATAAGACTACTAACTTAATGATTTCGAAACGAGACATATATGTAACGATTATCGTTGTAACGACATTTAACTGTATATATATCATACTAAGATATATTATATATCATAATATCATGATAATGTAACAATTTAAAATCTCATTTGATATAATAAACAATGGGTTAACAACATTTAACAAGATCGTTAACCTAAAGGTTTCAAAACAACATTTACATGTAACGACTAACGATGACTTAACGACTCAGTTAAAATGTATATACATGTAGTGTTTTAATATGTATTCATACAATTTTGAAAGACTTCAATAGACTTATCAAAATACTTCTACTTAACAAAAATACTTACAATTACATCCTCGTTCAGTTTCATCAACAATTCTACTCGTATGTACCCGTATTCGTACTCGTACAATACACAACTTTTAGATGTACGTACTATTGGTATATACACTCCAATGATCAGCTATTAGCAGCCCTTGTGAGTCACCTAACACATGTGGGAACCATCATTTGGCAACTAGCATGAAATATCTCATAAAATTACAAAAATATGAGTAATCATTCATGACTTATTTACATGAAAACAAAATTACATATCCTTTATATCTAATCCATATACCAACGACCAAAAACACCTACAAACACTTTCATTCTTCAATTTTCTTCATCTAATTGATCTCTCTCAAGTTCCATCTTCAAGTTCTAAGTGTTCTTCATAAATTCCATAAGTATAGTTTCATAAAAATCAAGAATACTTCCAAGTTTGCAAGTCTACTTCCAAGCTTTCTAATCCATTCCAAGTAATCATCTAAGATCAAGGAACCTTTGTTATTTACATTAGGTTATCTTTCTAATTCAAGGTAATATTCATATTCAAACTTTGATTCAATTTCTACAACTATAACAATCTTATTTCGAGTGAAAATCTTACTTGAACTGTTTTCGTGTCATGATTCTGCTTCAAGAACTTTCAAGCCATCCAAGGATCCTTTATGTAACATCCCGCCTTTTTCCGTTTACTTTTCCGTTTAAATATTTAAATTCCGTTATATGTTTATAACGTCTCCTGTTGTTACGCGTTTTAAAAATATCTCGTTCAGGTAATTCACGCACCCGCAACCGAACTCGAGGGACTATTTTTGCCAAAATGCGAAAGAGGTGACTAGCATTTGACTAGTCAACCCCACCCCCCTTTCTTTTTCTTTTTCATTTTCCTTTTCTTTCACTACTTCTCCATTTTCTTTCAATTATCCATTTCAAAGAATCATCATCTAAATCCACGCTAGCGGGTGTCTTGCAAAACAAATTACATATTTGGAATCCTTGCAACTTCCTCTTCGATTCCATACTGATTTCATTACGTTTGGGTAACTTTCTAAAATCACTAGATTTTGTGTTCTTGATGTTTTTAACTTATAAAGTTGTTAATTAGTGTCCATGGCTCAAGTCTAACATGAATATATGATTTATATGTTCGATTTTGTTATTTGAAGTAACAAGCTTGAACATAAACTTTGGTGTGTTTGATTTTGTGATTTGGTTGTGTGGATGATGTTAAATGTTATAAATACATGTATTAAATGTGTTCCTAACATCACTAGCTTCAATTTAATATGTAGGTTGTTTTAGAAAACTTCATAAACATGATTAGTGATTTTGATGTTGTTGGTTAGGGTTTGATAGAATTGAATGTGAACATTTAATGTATTGAATGCCATGAATTGTGGTTGGTAAGTGGTTAGTTAGATTGTATGCTTGATTACCTACGAAACGGCGTGTCATATGTATGCATTTAATTCCCGAATCCTATTTTGTGCATTTATGAACTTGAGCATTAATTGAGCATTAAATGTTGGAAAGTCGGTTATTACAAATGATGTTTTTGGTTGATGAAATGTGTTTAGTTGTGTTCTTTGTCAAATTAGCTTTCTAACGATATAAAAAGCGTGTCATAAGTGTTTACGGTTTGTGATTTGTGTTTGATCGAAGTTCGGAAAAAGACTTGAACAATTGAAACTAACCAGGCACCAGCACACGTTATGTGCCGCGGCGCGGCCAGCCTATTTCGCGGCACGACATAAGGCGTGTTCAGGTTCTGACCTCCTTGGTCAAAATAAGAAAAATGTTTGGCACGCTATGGACCTCCGATTCACATGAGACTTGTTCTAACATGCTTATATTTGAATAAAAACCTCAGAAAAATAGTCCGGGACCCGACCCGAATGTGTTGACTTTTTCGTTGACTTTGACCGACCAAAGTTTGACTTTTTGTCAAACTTAACCAAATGATTATGCAATCTTTCTAATTTGTTTCTATACTTGTATCTTGCATGAAACTTGACAATTTGATTCACATGCTACATAATCGAGTCGTAACGAGCCATAGGACTAATTGAACACCTTTGACCTATCGTGTTTACCGTTATTGATACGACCTATTTGTTTAGGTCAAGACTAGCATTGTCCTTTGCACACGTTACTTTGTGAAGTACTTTTCATACGTGCACTCAAGGTGAGATCATAGTCCCACTTTTACTCTTTTGAACTTACATTTGGGATGAGAAAACATAAACGTTTCTTTTTACTAAGTGAACACAAGTATAGGAAAACAAACATTCTACATACGAGTTTGAACAAAAATCCTCAATTCGATTATCATTAGTTACACTTGCCGGGTGTAAGCGAGAACTTATGTTATATGGCCATATGGGTTTGACAAACCCTCATTCAAACGGTTCGCTACCGTTTACGAATGAAATATATTTTCGAGAAACAGTGTATGTTCTAACACTATTGTGATGGAGTTCTATGGAAGGAATGTTAAGTATTGATAATTGGGTGCTCGTGAAACAAACTTTTGGAATGTATTACTATTATATCAATGTTACAAATCTTGTGGTTCACTTGTACTTACTTACTTAAACCTATAATTTCACCAACGTTTTCGTTGACAGATTTCTATGTTTTTCTCAGGTCCTTGAAAGTTTTGTGATACATGCTTCCGCTCATTACTTTTGATACTTGCTTGGATGTCGAGTATATACATGCATACATGGAGCATCTTTTGGCTACTTTTAAATCGTGTCGCATAGATTTCAATTGTACTTATAACTTTGTAACGTAACTTTTGGATGAACGATTCTTGTAAACTTGGGAACAAATCTTAACTTTTGAAATGAATGCGACATATTTTCGGTCAAACGTCATTTTAAAGACTTATGACCATGTAATGGGACCTAAGTAGCCGGCGCCGTCAATGACGATTTTGTCGGGTCGCTACACTTTAAAGCTAGATCCATTTTTCTCATTTCCAGTAGCTTTATCCAGAAAACTTGAGGTAGTAATGATGTTCATAACATCATTCGATTCATACATATAAAGCTATCTTATTCGAAGGTTTAAACTTGTAATCACTAGAACATAGTTTAGTTAATTCTAAACTTGTTCGCAAACAAAAGTTAAACCTTCCAACTTAACTTTTAAAATCAACTAAACACATGTTCTATATCTATATGATATGCTAACTTAATGATTTAAAACCTGGAAACACGATGAACCCCATAAAATGGGATATACGCCGTCGTAGTGAAACAGGGGGCTGTTTTGGTTTGGATAATTAAAAACTATGATAAACTTTGATTTAAAAGTTGTTCTTCTGGGAAAATGATTTTTCATATGAACATGAAACTATATCCAAAAATCAAGGTTAAACTCAAAGTGGAAGTATGTTTTCTAAAATGGTCATCTAGACGTCCTTCATTCGACTGAAATGACTACCTTTGCAAAACTGACTTGTAACTTATATTTCTGACTATAAACCTATAATTTTTATGTTTAGATTCATAAAATAGAGTTCAATATGAAACCATAGCAATTTGATTCACTCAAAACGGATTTAAAATGAAGAAGTTATGGGTAAAACAAGATTGGATATTTTTGATCTTTTTAGCTACGAGAAATGTTTAACAAATCTATACAAATCATATCCTAGATAACTTATATTGTATTATACATGTATTCTAATATATTATGTGATCTTGGGATACCATAGACACGTATACAAATGTTTTGACATATCATATCGACCCATGTATATATATTATTTGGAACAACCATAGACACTCTATATGCAGTAATGTTGGAGTTAGCTATACAGGGTTGAGGTTGATTCCAAAAATATATATACTTTGAGTTGTGATCTAGCCTGAGACGTGTATACACTGGGTCGTGGATTGATTCAAGATAATATATATCGATTTATTTCTGTACATCTAACTGTGGACACCTAGTTGTAGGTTACTAACTAGGACAGCTGACTTAATACACTCAAATCTTTAAAACATAATAAAAATGGTTGTAATTATATTTTGATCATACTTTGATATATATGTACATATTTGTATAGGTTCGTGAATCGATCCGTGGCCAAGTCTTATTTCCGAGGAAGGAAATACATGTGAAAGTGAGTTATAGTCCCACTTTTAAAATCTAATATTTTTGGGATGAGAATACATGCAGGTTTTATAAATGATTTACAAAATAGACACAAGTACGTGAAACTACATTCTATGGTTGAATTATCGAAATCGAATATGCCCCTTTTTATTAAGTATGGTAATCTAAGAATTAGGGAATAGACACCCCAATTGATGCGAATCCTAAAGATAGATCTATTGGGCCAAATAAACCCCATCCAAAGTACCGGATGCTTTAGTACTTTGAAAATTATATCATATCCGAAGGGTGTCCCGGAATGATGGGGATATTCTTATATATGCATCTTGTTAATGTCGGTTACCAGGTGTTCACCATATGAATGATTTTTATCTCTATGTATGGGATGTGTATTGAAATATGAAATCTTGTGGTCTATTGTTACGATTTGATATATATAGGTTAAACCTATAACTCACCAACATTTTTATTGACGTTTAAAGCATGTTTATTCTTAGGTGAATACTAAGAGCTTCCGCTGTTGCATACTAAAATAAGGACAAGATTTGGAGTCCATGTTTGTATGATATTGTGTAAAAACTGCATTCAAGAAACATATGTCGATGTAATATATTTCTATTGTAAACCATTATGTAATGGTCGTGTGTAAACAATATATTTTAGATTATCATTATTTGATAATCTATGTAATGTTTTTAAAACCTTTATTGATAAAATAAAGGTTATGGTTGTTTTAAAAATGAATGCAGTCTTTGAAAAACGTCTCATATAGAGATCAAAACCTCGCAACGAAATCAATTAATATGGAACGTTTATAATCAATATGAACGGGACATTTCAGTTGGTATCCGAGCGTTGGTCTTAGAGACCCAAAAAATTTGCATTAGTGTGTCTTATCGAGTTTGTTAGGATACATTAGTGAGTCTGGACTTCGACCGTGTTTTCTTTAAAAATGATTGCTTAACATTTTTGTTGGAAACTATATATTATAAACCTGTAAATATTATGTTATATATTAATCTCTTAACATGTTTGATATTGTGTGATAGATGTCTACCTCTAGCACAAATCCCATAGACTCACCTAATAATAACGAAGAGTCGATTATATATTGGCAAGATTCACAAGTTCCCGAAGAACCGGAAGAAGAGGAAACAGAACCGGAAGAAGAGGAACCAGAAGAAGAGGAACCAGAAGAAGAGGAACCAGAAGAAGAAGAGGTTCCGGAGGGGGGAATAGTAGGAACCACAGAAAACCGATCAAATAAAAGAAGATCCTCAACCAATGGACCAAAGTTAATAATGGTCAATGGTGTTTCCGCTAAGGAAGCAAAATATTGGGAAAATTACCAATTTTCCGATGAATCGGATCCTGATGAGGATTTCGATGATGTTATAGAAATTACCCCGACCCAATTTAATGAGGCAAAAGAAAATGATAAGAAAAAAGGCATCAAAATAGAGAAATCTGATTCCGACCCCGATGAACTTTATATGTACCGTCAACACCCGTATTTTCAATATCGTGACAATAACCCGGGAACCTCTAATCCACCAGGTTTTACTAAACCAATGGGGAAAACGACAACTCGTATTAGAGGAACACCATATATTCCTAGAAAATTAGGAAAACGAACCAAGTCCGAAGAAGAAGAAACCAGTGATTCAGATTAGAGGGTTGTAATCATGTTGTGTATTATATGTATTGTAGTGTGCTTGTACTTTTATGTTCTATGTAAAAATTGCTTGTATTGTTTGTTAATTATCTTTTACGAATCTAATCCTTGTCTATTTTACAGTATAAAAACAAAATGGACGTTAAGGGAAACAACTGAATATTTTAGAAGACTTACCAGAGGATATGATTGAGGAAATCTTGTCTAGAGTCGGTCAGAATTCATCAGCATATTTAGTTATGGCGAAATTAACTTGTCAAACATTTGACAGACTTTCCAGAAATGCCTTAATTTATAAAAGGCTTTCCTTTGATAGGTGGGGTATATCACATTGGGGATACCGTAAGTTACGCCGTATTTTCTTTAAAGCGTTAAATGCGGGGAACCCAAATGCAATTTTACGCTATGGATTAAGAACCTATTTTGACTCAACATATCCCAACTTAGGATTTCATGAATTACAAAGAGCTTCTAACATGCAACATAAAGAAGCATGTTATGCTTACGGGTTAGTGATGTTCGCTTCTTACCAAAGTGAGAAAAAGAACATCGGATTGCAACTTTTAAATAAAACCTTCCCACAAGTGACGGATTCAGTAGTTGGGGTGAGAAACAAGGTTTTTAGATTATTACGAGGCTGTTGGACATTACGAAACCCTCGTCTTTTTGACGACATTACAACATGCTGCCTAGCTAATGGTCATAACGGTTATTTTCCACAAGACCAAGGATGGGAAGTCGTCTTAGTAAAACCAGAATGCATGACTTGTTGCTGGACTTATGAATTACATGTCTTTATTTCCTTTGCTGAACATCTTGCGTATTAACTAGATTTATCTTCAAAACTGTCCTGTATCATAGTGTACTATATTTCATGTTATATGTAATATAGCGAAGTTGTAAGTTTGAAGAATATTTGTATGTGATATATTATTATAATTAGTTTTTCATATGGAATTGTAGTAGTTGATTTGTATATTAGCTACTAAGTATGAACTTAACGGGTAGGTAGTACCCGAATTTAAACTTATAAAACGCTAATATGAAAAAAAAGCTTTTATAAATGAGTTCATATTATGCTACGAAATACTATTGACTACTCTTAATATTCTGTATGATTAACTCGAATCAATTGGCTATTTTGAAGGAAATGGCACCGACTACTCGACAGACCATGAATATGAGCGAAGGGGAATTTCGTACCTTTCTTGCTGCAAACATAGCAGCAGTACAGGCTGCGCTTCATACCAACAATAACTCTGAATCTAGCAATGCAGCTAACGGCGCACGAAATCGTGTAGGATGCTCCTACAAAGAATTCACTGCCTGCAAACCTTTGGAATTTGATGGAACCGAAGGACCAATTGGATTGAAACGGTGGACCGAGAAAGTCGAATCGGTGTTTGCCATAAGTAAGTGTACTGAAGAGGACAAAGTTAAGTACGCTACGCATACCTTCACAGGTACTGCGTTAACATGGTGGAACACCTATCTTGAACAGGTAGGATACAATGCTGCTTACGCACTACCGTGGTCGGCATTCAAGCACTTGATGAACGAGAAGTACCGTCCCAGAACCGAGGTCAATAAGCTCAAGTCAGAACTTAGAGGGTTACGAACACAGGGATTCGATATTACTTCGTATGAAAGACGATTCACAGCATTGTGCCTATTGTGTCCGAGAGCATTTGAAGATGAGGAAGAGAAGATCGACGCGTTTGTGAAAGGGTTACCAGAGAGAATCCAAGAAGATATAAGTTCACACGAGCCTGCCTCCATACAAAAGGCATGTAGAATGGCTCACAAACTAGTGAACCAGATTGAGGGAAGAATTAAAGAACAGGCGGCCGAAGAGGCGAACGTGAAGCTAGTCAAAAGAAAGTGGGAGGAAAACGGTGATAAGAGTCACCAATACAACAACAACAATCCCAACAATCGCAACATAAATCGCAACTACAACAAACGGCACAACAATAACAACAACAACAACAACTACAACAATCATCCCAACAACAATAACAACCACAACAACAACAACAACAACCAGAAGCAGCTATGCCAAAGGTATGAAAAGTATCACTCGGGGTTCTGCACCAAATTTTGCAACAAGTGTAAAAGAAATGGTCATAGCGCGGCAAAGTGTGAGGTCTACGGACTAGGGGTTAACAGAGCAAAAGGAACAAATGGTGTCGGAACGAGTAATGGCGGAGCAAGTAGTGTCAGAGCAAGTTATGCCAATGTAGTTTGTTATAAATGTGGAAAACTGAGCCACATTATTAGAAATTTCCCGAACCAGGAGAACACGAATGGACAAGGTCGCGGAAGAGTTTTCAATATTAATGCGGCAGAGGCACAGGAAGACCCGGAGCTTGTTACGGGTACGTTTCTTATTGACAATAAATCTGCTTACGTTTTATTTGATTTGGGTGCGGATAGAAGCTATATGAGTAGAGATTTTTGTGCTAAATTAAGTTGTCCATTGACGCCGTTGGATAGTAAATTATTACTCGAATTAGCAAATGGTAAATTAATTTCAGCAGATAATATATGCTGGAATCGAGAAATTAAACTAGGTAGCGAAATATTTAAGATTGATTTGATACCAGTAGAGTTAGGGAGTTTTGATGTAATAGTTGGCATGGACTGGCTGAAGAAGATGAAACCAGAGATCGTATATTACAAAAATGAAACTCGCATTGTACGAGAAGAAAGAGAACCCTTAATGGTGTATGGAGAAAAGGGCAACACGAAGCTACATCTTATTAGTAATTTGAAGGCACAAAAACTAATAAGAAAAGGTTGCTATGCTGTTCTAGCACACGTCGAGAAAGTACAAACTGAAGAAAAGAGCATCAATGATGTTCCTGTCGCAAAAGAATTTACCGATGTATTTCCGAAAGAATTACCGGGACTACCTCCACATCGATCTGTTGAATTTCAAATAGATCTTGTACCAGGAGCTACACCAATAGCTCATGCCCCTTACAGACTCGCACCCAGCGAGATGAAAGAACTGCAAAGCCAAATGCAAGAACTATTAGAATGTGGTTTCATTCGACCAAGAACATCACCATGGGGAGCTCCTGTTTTGTTTGTCAAGAAGAAGGATGGTACATTTAGGTTGTGTATTGACTACAGAGAGTTGAATAAACTTACCCGTTATCCACTGTCGAGAATTGACGACTTATTTGATCAACTCCAAGGCTCGTCGGTTTATTCAAAAATCGATTTACGTTATGGATATCATCAAATGCTAGTAAAGGAGGATGATATTCCAAAAACTGCTTTTAGGACGCGTTATGGTCATTACGAGTTTATGGTTATGCCGTTTGGATTGACTAACGCACCAGCTGTGTTCATGGACCTTATGAACTGAGTGTGTGGGCCATATCTTGACAAGTTGTTCATTGTTTTCATCGATGACATACTTATTTACTCAAAGAATGATCAAGAGCACGAAGAACATTTGAGAAAAGTGCTAGAAGTATTGAGGAAAGAAAAATTGTACGCTAAGTTTTCAAAGTGTGCATTTTGGTTGGAAGAAGTTCAATTCCTCGGTCACATAGTGAACAAAGAAGGTATCCAGGTAGACTCGGCAAAGATCAAAACCGTTGAAAAGGGGGAAACCCCAAAAACTCAGAAGCATATACGTCAATTTTTAGGATTGGCTGGTTACTACAGAAGATTCATCCAAGATTTCTCCAAAATAGCAAAACCCTTGACTGCACAATACAGAGTTACCCACAAAATGTCCACTGCCTATCATCCGCAGACTAACGGACAAGCAAAGGTCACTAACAGAGCACTCAAGAGAATTCTAGAATGCACCGTCGGCCATCACGGGAATAAATGGGCCAAGAAACTAGATGATGCTCTGTGGGGGCATTTAGGACTGCTTACAAGAATCCTCTAAGAACTACACCCTACCACATGATCTACGGGAAAGCCTATCACCTTCCGCTGGAACTGGAGTATAAAGCTCTCTGGGCACTGAAAACCTGTAACCTTGATCCTTCAGTAACCGCTAGGCATCAAAAGATGCAGATGAATGAACTCGCTGAATTAAGAGACTAAGCTTACGAGACTTCATATATCTACAAGGAACTAACGAAGCTGACACACGATGCAAAAGTGATACCTACAAAGTTCGCTCCTGGAGATAAAGTTCTACACTTAAATTCCTGATTCAAGAAATTTGCTGGAAAATTCAGATCAAGATGGAGTGGGCCATACAAAGTTATACATGCTTTTCCACATGGATCTGTGGAATTAGAAGGACCTACTGGCAACTTCAAAATCAACGGCCAACGATTGAAAGCTTATCTAGAAAACCACAATAAGGAGGAGCATGTAATACCCGTCAGAATCCACTAATGGCGTATTAACTCTGGTCCCAATGCTTGGCTTGACTTCTACATAACAGAAAGGTTCTACAGCAGAAGCAGCTAATATCTGAGATAAAACATGCAAAACGGATCAACATAAAGTTGAGTGAATCTACAGGTTTGAGTAAATAGTTCTCGTATGTTTCATAAAATAGTTTCCATAAATCGTTTGTCGAAAATCAGTTCTCAAAATCGTTTATCAGAATAAACCACTAAGGTTTAATCTCAAAATTTTGCGTATAACAAATGCTAAGTAATAAACTGTTTGTAAGATGTCAAGTTTTAACTGTGAGTGACATCAAAAAGTACTTTTTGTTTCATCTGTTTGTAGACATTAACATGTCTAGGTTCTAGTTTGTAAACATCAAGTTCAAGTAATATTCATCGTAAGTTAGGCCACGAGATTTCTGAAAAGCTTCGTAATAATATACACTTATCATGAGCACTTGATTATAAAGCTTTAACCTTTGCGTAGGCCGAGCACACGTCTTTAGTTTACCCTATCATGGTGTGTAACATCCCGTTTTTCATCATAACATGTCCAAGGTACGTGATGAACTTTAGAATGTTCATACTTGGTTGTATAATAGTATAAATATGATTGTACGATGAGTGCATGAAGTGTACCAAGCGTGTACATGTTTTTTGTTCGAATGTCGAAGAAAACTGGACGTTGTTTGAGTTACAAGATGTGTACGTACCTTTTCGACCCCAAATAAAGTTTGAGTTGATATTTTAAAGCCTTACCATTAGAAAGGAAATCTTATTACATCTCGAATGATATTTGATTCATCGAAAACGGAGTTACGGTCAAAAAGTTATGGCCAAAACAAGTTTACTGAAGTTCGGATGAAACAGGCAATTGTCATGGCGCGACCAGAATGGCCACAGCGTGACAAATGCCTATTTTGAGGGTCAGAAAGCTTAAAAAAAGTGATCTAAAATCACCCTTTGGGCCACGGCGCGACAAATTTGCTCCGCGGCACGACAATAGGCACGATCTGGTACTTTTCAGCCTTTTAATGAGTTAAATGAGGGGCAAAGTTGGTATTTCACATATGGACAGGTCTTTGGCCATAAAACTGATCCGAATCTTATCCAAACCTCATTTCCTTCTCATTTCTTCCCTCCCACTCACATCCCAAACCCTAGAGAGAGAGTAAAGGGTTTAGAGAGAGAAAGCTCGAATCGGGAATGAAGAAGAGTGATTCGGGTCAGGTCTCAAGAGTTAAAGTTGTTCTCCTCGTTCACGGCTACGTTGTGATAGTGATGGTAAGTTCTAACTCCGAAATTCATCTTTATGATTTGATATTCAAGTTAGGGTTTTTAGCTTTTTAGTTGTAAAACCCATTTAGATGATGAAGTGGGTTTATGGAAGCTAGTTATTTTTGATACATGGCAGGTTTTGGGTTGATAGATGTTTTGGCCATGATTAGGCTTTGGTTTTAGGTGTAATCACTTAGTTTAGTGATTTTGGAAGCGTTGGAACCCTTTTGTGTGTATTTGAGTTGACTAATTTTGGAAATGGGTCAAAATTAGGGTTTATGTGTCAAAATGGGTTTTGAGTCAAGTTTTGGTGAATTAAGTATGTAAATACTCGTTTTAGGTGTTATTTGGTGTTTTGGTAATATAATCACTAGTCGTTAGTGATTTTGAGCGTTTTTGAGACTTAGGTCAAAATGGGTCGACTTTGATTGGGTCGAATTTGGTAATGACACTAAATTGAATTAAATGGATGTTAAACACTTTTATTAAGTGTTAAATGGCATTTTTGAATGAAAGTAAACGTGAGAAATGATTTCGGGTTAAAATTGGTATTTTAACCATAAAGTCAAACTTGGTCAACCATGAAACGGGTTTTTGTGTAATATACGAGATAGTATGCGTTTAATGGCTAAAGTTAATGTATTTGGGTATTTTGGGAACGCGGGAACTAGTCTCGTTAGTTTTGGACCTTCGGGTGTCGTTAGATGTATAAAAAGGGTATTTTGCACTTAGGTGTCTAAATGGGCAGATTGTGGAGGTAGGTATAAACCCTTGGTTAAGGGCGTTTGCGTCAAATTCTCTTGAAGGGTGATAATGCTAAAAACGAACATATATTTCATCGCATTATCTCTCAAGAAAGACAAGCTTTTAGTTGCAATTGTCCTATTTACAAGTGATATTCGTTTAAATAATAAAAGGTGAAGACAAAAGACAGACTCGACGAATTGAAGACGTAAACGACCAAAAAGCTCAAAAGTACAAAGTACAATCAAAGAGGTTCCAATTATTGATAAGAAACGTCTCGAAATTACAAGAGTACAAGAAGCGAAACGCAAAGTACAAGATATTAAATTATTCGCAAGGACGTTCAAAAATCCGGAACCGGGACCAGAGTCAACTCTCAACACTCGACGCAACGTACTAAAAATTACAAGTTAACTATGCACATAAATATAATATAATATTTAAATAATTCTTATAATTATTTATATATTATATAATATATTAATAAACCGTCGGCAGAAGAAAACAACCACATGTGAGCCTCCCCAGCTGGCCATGCGATCGCATGGCCTTGAAGGGCAAAGCTCATGCGATCGCATGAGCTCCTTTTTCAGTTCACATGCCTATAAATTCGCAGTTTGGTGAACGTAAAAAAGATATATATCAATCCATCTCTCTATCTCACATACGATATATATATATATATATATATATATATATATATATATATATATATATATTTATTTATTTATATTATAATTTTAATTTTAATTTTAATTTCTAATAATAAGGGTATGTTAGCGAATGTTGTAAGGGTGTAAGTCGAAATTCTGTCCGTGTAATGCTACGCTATTTTTAATCATTGTAAGTTATGTTCAACCTTTTTAATTTAATGTCTCGTAGCTAAATTATTATTATGCTTATTTAAACCGAATTAATCATGATGTTGGGCTAAATACTAAAATTGGGTAATTAGGCTTTGTACCATAATTTGGGTTTGGACAAAAGAACGACACTTGTGGAAATTAGACTATGGGCTATTAATGGGCTTTATATTTGTTTAACTAAATGATAGTTTGTTAATTTTAATATAAAGATTTATAATTGGACGTACCTATACATAACCATATACACTCAATCGGACACGATGGGCGGGATATTTATATGTATGAATAATTGTTCATTTAACCGGACACGGGAATGGATTAATAGTCACTAGAATTATTAAAACAGGGGTGAAATTATGTACAAGGATACTTGGCATAATTGATAACAAAGTATTAAAACCTTGGGTTACACGCAGTCGATAACCTGGTGTAATTATTAAACAAAATATTAAAACCTTCTTACAGTTTAAGTCCCCAATTAGTTGGAATATTTGACTTCGGGTATAAGGATAATTTGATGAGGATACTCGCACTTTATATTTATGACTGGTGGACTGTTATGGACAAAAACCAGACGGACATATTAAATAGTCCAGGACAAAGGACAATTAACACATGGGCATAAAACTAAAATCAACACGTCAAACATCATGATTACGGAAGTTTAAATAAGCATAATTCCTTTATTTTCATATTTAATTGCACTTCTAATTATCACACTTTTATTTATTGTCATTGTATTTAATTGCACTTTTAATTATCGCACTTTTTAATTATCGCAATTTTATTTCATCGCACTTTTATTTATTGCAATTTCATTATCGTTATTTACTTTACGCTTTAAATTAAGTCTTTTATTTATTTAATATTTTACATTAGGTTTTAACTGCGACTAAAGTTTTAAAAATCGACAAACCGGTCATTAAACGGTAAAAACCTCCTTTATAATAATAATATTACTTATATATTTTTGTATTTTTATAAATTAAAACTAATATAGCGTTAAGCTTTGTTTAAAGATTTCCCTGTGGAACGAACCGGACTTACTAAAAACTACACTACTGTACGATTAGGTACACTGCCTATAAGTGTTTTAGCGAGGTTTAAGTATATCCATTCTATAAATAAATAAATATCTTGTGTAAAATTGTATCGTATTTAATTGTATTTCGTTGTAAAATATAAGCTATTTCATATACGCCTCGCATAAAATCAAGTATTTTTGGCGCCACTGCCGGGGAACAAATCTAGCTTAAAAGCCGGAAGCGCAACGGTATATATATAAAAAAAAAGATTTTTAATTTTTAGTTTACTTTTATTAAAAAAAATACGCTTTTGTAAAAATACGTTTTAAATATTCTAAAATATAAAAAGAAACACAAAAATATAAATATTTTTAAGAGTTTGTTAATTATTTAAGTTCTATAAAAGTTTCTTTATCTTTATTTTATAAAAATATAAGTTTTATTTAAATTCTAAAAATATATTATATATATTTATTTCAACACAGCAAAACAAAAAAAAAAAAAAAACAAAAACACTCGAGTCCAGTACTGTAGCAGCCCAGACACTGGCCCGAAACCCTAGCCCATGCGATCGCATGGCTGGGTAACTTAGAACTCATGCGATCACATGAGCCCTGCTGACACGCCACATCTGATTGAAAACAACAATCCTTACGGTTTTATTATTAATTATTTATATAAACCGTAATTAGGTTATACTTAATTTATTATTTAGTTTAGTTTTTAGATTTAATTTATATATTTAGTTTATTTAGTTTTTATAATTTATAAAATTAATAGTTTTATTAAATAAATAATATAAAAATAATATTTTTATAAAAATTGTACTTTTTACAAATTTTAGTATATTTTTATATTTTGTTCCTTTTTATTTGTTTTTAGCATAATATTTGTATTTTTCGCTCGTATTTAGTTTTAAGTCATAGTTTTTGCCATAGTTATTTTGTGTTTACTTATAGATTTTTAAGATTTGCCGTAAAATCCCTTAAGTGCTTTTTCTTTAGACTAAGATTTAGGTGCTCTAGAATTTTGCGACGCCGTTCTATGTTTTAGTACCTTTTTAAGTTATTGCCATTTGGGATATAGTTTTACTTGTAAGCTTTAATATTTTTAGACGCAACTTTTAATTCTTAGTTTTTAGTTCCTTTTTAAGTTTCAACGCGCTACTTTCTTATTTTTATTTTTCGACGCCTTTTACCGATGTATCAATTATCACTCCAATTAGTAATCTCAATTTGCAATTTTAATTTTAAGTTAGTGATAATAATAAGGTTGGGTTAGTCGAGTGTTTTAAAGTTTTATAAGTCACTCTTTTTCTTTCTTATTTCTCCAATTTTAATACCGACGCGTTTTTTTTCTTTCTTATTTCTCGCCATTCTAGTTTTTAGGACATAGAATTTTCTACTTCTTCTCTAAATTTCTTTAAATTACGAAAAATTATTTTAAGTGGTTAAATTGATAGACATCAAAATTTTCTGGTTCGTAGTAATAGTTGGATTTGTACGTGGACCGGGTTATTGGAGCCAAACAGTACTCAATTATATTGAGACCAAACGAATCCTGCCCCTCTGCTGCATCTTTTGGCTATTCGAAACGTGGGCAAAATTAGAAAAGTCTATTAATTGGATAACTTATATAATTTTTCTTTCTTTTTAAAAACCAATAGGATATTCAGTGAATGCACCGAGCAAAACGTTCACCACCTTTTGTACGTTCACCACCGGTAACTCGATCAAGACATCTAGCTAATATTATCGCCGTTGATTTTTCTTTAGAATCGTCATCCAGTCGACCAAGTACTCCAATTCAAATTTCCGATAATCTATTTTTTGAACCCGACCTCACAATTGAGAATCCGGAGAATATTCAGGGACGATTCATAGATCCTGAACTATTAATTTTTCATCCGGAACCACCAATCATTCAAACAGAGATTGTTGAGGAACGAACCATTAAATCAGAATCCTTTAGTGATTCAGATTCAACAAATTCAATCATGGAAAATCTGGAACCTCTAAGTATGGAAGACCGAATGAGAGCTAAACGCACTGGCCAAGGTCACGCAATTACTCATCCAGACATTAATGCGCCAGATTATGAAATCAAAGGACACATTCTACATATGGTAACTAATCAATGCCAATTTAGTGGTGCGCCGAAGGAAGATCCAAATGAACATCTTCGTACCTTTAATAGGATCTGTACTTTATTTAAAATCCGAGAAGTTGAAGATGAACATATATATCTCATGTTATTTCCCTGGACTTTAAAGGAAGAAGCCAAAGATTGGTTGGAATCGTTACCTGAAGGGGCGATTGATACATGAGATGTTTTAGTTGAAAAATTTCTTAAACAATTCTTTCCGGCATCTAAAGCCGTGAGACTTCAAGGAGAAATTGTTACGTTCACAGAGAAACCAAATGAAACTCTATATGAGGCATGGACCAGATTTGGAAAGTTATTAAGAGGATGTCCGCAACATGGTTTAGACACCTGTCTAGTACAAATATTCTACCAAGGATGCGACATCACTACAAGAAAAGACATCGATATAGCAGCTGGTGGTTCCATTATGAAGAAAACCGAAACTGATGCTTACAAAATTATTGATAACACTGCTTCCCACTCACATGAGTGGCACCATGAAAAAGATATCGTTAGATCATTTAAAGCAGCTAGAGCCGATTTTAGCCATGACTTAGATTCCATTTCTGCAAAGATAGATGCTGTCGAGAGACGAATGGAAAAGATGACTAAAGATATCCACTCAATACGAATTCGTTGTGAGCAGTGTGGAGGACCACATTTAACAAAAGATTATCTCAGTATTGAACTAACAATGGAACAAAGAGAGAATGTTTCATATCTAAACCAAAGGCCTGGAAATAATTATCAGAATAATTATCAACCGCCAAGACCGATTTACAATCAAAACCAGAATTATAATCGCAATGTTCCATACAACAACCAACAAGGTCCTAGTAATCAACAAGTATCCAATAATACTTACAACCAGCAAAGACCTAATTTTCAAAACAAACCACCACAAACCAATGATAAAAAGCCGAATTTAGAAGATATGATGACGAAGCTAGTTGAATCTCAAACACAGTTTTTCACATCTCAGAAACAAACCAATGAACAAAATGCTCAAGCATTTAGAAATCAACAAGCTTCTATTCAAAATCTGGAACAAGAAGTAAGTAACCTAGCAAGGTTAATAGGTGAAAGAAAACCGGGAAGTCTACCTAGTGATACAAATGCTAACCCCCGGAATGAAACAGCTAAAGCCATTACCACAAGAAGTGGTATTACACTTAAACCACCTGAAATACCTATAATTTCTGATGAAACTATTCCTACTCCACAAGAACCACAACCTGAACAAGATAAGGAAAAAGAACCGGTAGTTGAAAAGGTTAATGAAGATAACACAGTTAAAGCTAAACCTTATGTTAAACCATACCAACCACCACTTCCTTACCCGAGTAAAATGAGAAAAGTGAGACTTGAAGCCGAGCAATCCAAATTCTTGGATATGTTTAAACAGATAAATGTAAATCTTCCTTTCATTGATGTGATTTCAGGAATGCCTAGATATGCTAAATTTCTGAAAGATCTAATCTCAAATAGAAAGAAAATGGAAGAACTCTCGGCTGTTACTATGAATGCTAATTGTTCTGCAGTGCTGTTAAATAAGATACCAGAAAAACTATCTGATCCAGGAAATTTCACAATTCCATGTTTTCTGGGTAGTCTTAGTTCAATAGAAGCATTGGCAGATTTAGGTGCTAGTATAAATTTAATGCCGTATTCACTATACACTAAACTAGACCTTGGAGAATTGAAACCAACACGAATAAGCATACAACTAGCCGATCGATTAATAAAATATCCTAGAGGGATAATGGAGAACATGCTAGTTAAAGTTGGTACTTTAGTATTTCCAGTAGATTTTGTTGTTCTGGACATGGAAGAAGATTCTCAAGTTCCTCTCATATTAGGAAGACCATTCTTAAACACGGCTGCAGCAATGATAGACGTGTTTGGTAAGAAATTGACCCTAAGTATAGAGGACGAGAGTGTTACCTTTTCAGTTGATAGAGCAATGCAACAACCGCAATCTGCAGCTGATACATGCTATTATATTCAAACTATAGAATCACATGCAGAATTGTTAGAAGAATTTCCAGAATTACAAGAAACAGGAGAATGTTCTTTAGGAGAAGGTATTGAACCAATTGATGAAACTGAAATGTTAGCTACACTTATGGCTAATGGATATGAACCAACAATAGAAGAAATTCAAATGCTAAAAGAAGAAGACATATATCGATACAAATCATCGATAGAAGAACCACCGACATTAGAGTTAAAGCTACTTCCAAACCATTTGGAATATGCTTATTTACATGGTGAGTCTGAATTACCTGTAATAATATCATCTTCTCTTACTAAAAATGAAAAATCTAAACTCATTTCTGTATTGAAAGCTCATAAACCAGCCATTGCATGGAAGATTCATGATATTAAAGGAATAAGTCCTTCGTATTGCACACATAAAATCCTTATGGAAGAAGGTCATAAAACATATGTGCAACGCCAACAAAGACTAAATCCTAATATGCAAGATGTTGTTAAAAAAGAAATTATTAAACTGCTTGATGCAGGTTTAATTTATCCAATTTCTGATAGTCCATGGGTAAGCCCAGTTCAATGCGTGCCTAAGAAGGGTGGCATGACTGTCATTACAAATGAGAAAAATGAGCTTATTCCTACTAGGACTGTAGTAGGATGGCGTGTATGTATTGATTATAGAAAATTAAATGACGCCACCAGAAAAGATCACTTTCCTTTACCTTTTATTGATCAAATGTTGGAAAGATTAGCCGGAAATAGTTACTATTGTTTTCTTGATGGTTTTTCCGGATATTTTCAAAATTCCAATAGCACCTGAGGACCAAGAAAAAACCACATTCACGTGCCCTTATGGTACTTTTGCTTACAAACGCATGCCATTTGGACTTTGCAACGCCCCTGCAACCTTTCAAAGGTGCATGATGGCGATTTTTCATGACATGATAGAAGAATGCATGGAAGTTTTCATGGATGACTTTTCAGTCTTCGGTGATACATTTGAATCATGTCTAGTTAATCTTGAATGAATGCTTATTAGATGTGAATAATCAAATATAGTTCTTAATTGGGAGAAATGCCATTTCATGGTTAAAGAAGGCATCGTTCTTGGACATAAAATTTCAAAGGAAGGAATTGAAGTGGATAGAGCTAAAGTAGATGTAATTGTTAAACTTCCACATCCCACCAATGTTAGAGGAGTTAGGAGTTTTCTAGGGCATGCCGGTTTTTACCGACGTTTCATAAAAGATTTTTCTAAAATTGCCACTCCTATGAATAAACTCCTAGAAAAGGATGCTCCATTCATCTTTTCAGATGAATGTATCAAATCTTTTAATATACTTAAAGAAAAACTCACTAATGCGCCGATCATGATAACACCAAATTGAAATTTACCGTTTGAACTTATGTGCGATGCAAGTGATTTTGCAATGGGAGCCGTTTTAGGACAAAGGATTGAAAAACGATTTCAACCTATTTATTATGCTAGTAAGACGTTACAAGGAGCACAAACGAATTACACAACTACTGAAAAAGAACTCCTTGCTATTGTCTTTGCTTTTGACAAATTTCGATCATATCTCGTTCTAGCTAAAACGGTGGTCTATACCGACCATCTGCTCTTAGATACCTATTTTCGAAACAAGATGCCAAACCACGATTAATCCGTTGGATCTTACTCTTACAAGAGTTTGATATTGAAATCCGAGATAAAAGAGGAGCAGAAAATCTCGCCGCTGATCATCTTTCTCGTCTTGAAATCCCGAATTAGAAGTTCTAAATGAATCCGCCATACAAGACAACTCTCCTGATGAATATCTATTGAAGATAGATTATAATGAAATTCCATGGTTTGCAGACTATGCAAACTATTTAGTATGTGGATTCCTTGAAAAAGGATTATCGTACCAAAAACGAAAGAAATTATTTAGTGATATAAAACACTATTTCTGGGAAGATCCACATTTGTTTAAAAGTTGTCCCGATGGAATAATACGCTGATGTGTATTCGGGGAGGAAGCTAGTAAAATCTTAAACCATTGTCACACAGGACCAACAGGAGGGCATTATGGGCCTCAACTAACAGCAAGAAAAGTTTATAATGCTGGATTCTACTGGCCTACAATTTTCAAAGATGCACACCTTCTTTGCAAATCCTGTGATGCTTGTCAAAGGGCCGGAAAAATAAGTCAACGTGATGAAATGCCACAAAATGTCATTCAAGTATGTGAAGTATTTGACATTTGGGGTATTGACTTTATGGGTCCATTTCCAAAATCTCATAATAATCTATATATTCTCGTAGCCATTGATTATGTATCTAAATGGGCGGAAGCACAAGCTCTCCCAAGTAACGATGCACGCGTTGTAGTCAACTTTTTAAAACGTCTTTTTGCTAGGTTTGGAACACCGAAAGCTTTAATAAGTGATCGGGGAACTCATTTCTGTAATAACCAACTTGAGAAAGTTCTTAAAAGATATGGAGTAACTCATAAAATCTCCACTGCTTATCATCCACAGACAAGTGGACAAGTTGAAAATACCAACCGAGCTTTAAAACGTATTCTAGAGAAAACCGTAGGATCAAATCCAAAGGAATGGTCCATAAAATTAGAGGATGCACTCTGGGCTTTTAGAACAGCCTAAAAAACTCTAATTGGAACCACACCTTTTAAACTCGTTTACGGAAAAGCATGTCATCTTCCAGTAGAAATTGAACACAAAGCATTTTGGGCTTTGAAGACATGTAATCTTGATTTACATGAAGCTGGACGTCTACGGTTAAGTCAACTAAACGAATTAGAAGAATTAAGACATGAAACATACGAAAATTCGTTAATCTATAAGGAAAGAACGAAGAAATGGCATGATAAAAGAATCAGAAGTTCAAAAGAATTTAAAGAAGGCGACAGAGTTCTTCTTTTCAATTCACGATTCAAGCTATTTCCTGAAAAATTGAAATCAAGATGGTCTGGACCATTCATAGTCAAAAGAGTTTTCCCATACGGAACAGTAGAATTGATAAATTCAAATGGGATTGAATTTAAGGTTAATGGTCACAGAGTTAAACATTACATAGATAGTCCAATGGAAGTTGACAACGAAGTTAATCACAATTTCGATACCACATCTTACTAAGTGTGGGGAGAATCAAGTCTTTTAAAGGATAATATGTATTTCTGTTAGAGTTAGATTTTCTGTTTTCGTGTAGTTCTCGAAAATGGAACCCGAATGGTCTTTCCCTAGCAGACCCTAAAGAACTAGTCTTCTTCCCCCATTCTGAATTTTTATTTTTTTAGGTTTTTCGAAATGAATACTTCCTGTGAACTAAACCATGGTCTAATGCTACACGCTTTGATCACTAAAAGTAATAATGACACCCTTCCAAGTGAAATAGTATCATTAATCAGAGGTAAATTGAATGGAGTAAGAAAAGAATCCAGATGCGAAAATAATAAGTTACAATTTGGTAAAGGAAAATCAAAATCCGCAGCGAAAAGAAGAGCACGACACCTTGAAAGATGTCACAAATGCGAAAAATGGTCACACGAAGGAAAATGCTCGACGAATCAAACCTATTCAAACACCGAATTTGTTACTTTATGCAGAGACGGACCGTTCATATGTTTAGAAGAAAAATCGATAAATGCTCGAGGTTACGCCTATGTAGCTATGGAAAATCAATTAGTCCGACTATCTTATGAGTGGGCTAGAGCATATCACTAAGAAATCTCTTTCACATGTAAGTTTGTATAGTTTTCATTTTTATTTTTATTTTTATTTTTAACCTTTTGATAATAAACGCTAATTTGTTCGCTATAAAGTATTAAATTGGTATTCGATAAATTAGGTCTTGCGACCGAAATTATTGATATCATACAAAAATTTATTACATCACTGCGAAATTTAACGTTTATTCTTAAGGTATAAATATCTTTAATCAATCAACCAAAAATATTTCAAAAATTCGTCATGAGTTAAATTAGGTCATGGAACTGAAATTACTTTACCGAAAAGAGGGGCGCATATTTTTGATAATATTTGATTGATTAAAGTGGGATAAAAGCCAAAAAGATTTTCAATTTTTTTTACCATGTTTTTAAAATTAATATATAAATATTAAATTAATATTGTAAACTTCTTTAAAATTGTAAATATCTGAAAAATTAATATTTTTAATATAAGTTTGTATGTATAAAAACAAAAATATAATTTAAGTTTGGTGTGAATTTTTAATATGAATTTTTAATTTTATGCATTTTAAATTTAAGTTTGGTGTGAATTTAAAAACAAAAAAATTTACTTTATTTCGCTAAGTTAAAAATATGATTTTTAAAATTCGTCGTGAGTTGAAGACTGGGTCTTTGAACCGAAATTGCTTTACCCGAGGGAGGGACGAGAACTTTTATTATCATTATTTTTAATCTTATTGAATTAAAGTATGCCAAAAAAACATTAAAAAACCCAAAAATCTTTGCTTTTTAAACCGCACTTTGAATTGACAAATTTTAAAATTTTGTCGAGGGACGGACTAGGACATCGATCCGAAAAGCCCTCATCCTAAAAAGAAACAAAATTTTAAAATTTTATTAATTTTATGTTTTATAAAGTGTAAGGTTTTATATATATAAAAAAAAGGTCAAAACACTGTAGCCGGCACCTCATGCGATCGCATGGGGTTTACACACCAACCTCATGCGATCGCATGAGGCTGGAAAACTGGCCAGATCAAAAACTCTCAGCGAGTCTGCTTCTACACCACAACACACACATACCGGAAAATACTCCCAAATATTCACCAAATTTCACCAAAATTCACCGTAATTCATCAAATTTTTCGCTCTAATCATGCCTAGATTCGCAATCTTCAGCAAAAAGGTAAAAATTATACCCCTAAACTCTATAAATTCCTAGTTTTTGTGATAATTACCAATATTTTACCTAATGCAATTTTGTTAATTTCTAGTGTAATTAGTGATAAATTGTTAATATTTTATGCATGTATAACCTAGATTGATGCTATTTAACATGATTTGAAGCCAAAAACTTCAAAATTTTTAGAAATCTATGGTTTGTGTTCTTGAGCAATTTGGGGCTTTTTGATATAAACAGGTTATGGCCGATTTTTGTCATGAATTATTGCTAAATTGAGTAGTGTAACATGTTTAGGTAGTTAAATAATCCAAACATTGATCCTAAACATGATTTTTAAAGATTAAAGTGGACTTTTTAGGCGAAAATTCATGAACTTGATTAATTTGATATATTTGCCATTTGAGACTTGTTTAATTGTTAGTAATAACTATTTTGACATGTTATTTGAGTTAAATGCTTATGAACTTTGTCTACATTTTCATATGTGCTTATTTGAAAAAGTATAGACTTGTAAAAATTGTGAAAATGTGTATAAGTTTAATTTTGACTTAACATGTTATTGTGATTGTTTTAAATTGTTATTTTGCTAACACTAATGCATATTTGGATGCACAAATTTTGTGTTTAATGTGTTTTGCAGAAAGCCGATACTGGAGGTTCAGGAGCATCATCATCTAGACAACCAGCTCCAGCTCCAGAACCAGAACCAGAACCAGAAATGCAATATGAACCTGAAGAACAACCACAACAGGAACCACAACATCAGCATGATCAGCACGCACCTTATTATGATCCTCTACAGTTACCTAATGAATTCACAGTATTTCCGCCACATCCACCTGTAGAATATCCAACAATTCCAGAACACACATTGCATCCTAATTTGAGATTCGATAGACGATGGAGAGATTACCCATCATATCAAAGTAATAAATTCAAATTAGTAACAAAAGAGGTAGAGGTGCCGAGGGTAATTGATTGGAATCCTTTGGAAACGGTCCATCTAGCTGACCGTGTTAGACAGCATTTGGTACAAAGGTATGGCAGTTCTTCTTTTACAGATTGGGAACGTCTTTTCACCATTCGTAGACCTGTATATAAGGAATGGTGTGTTGAGTTGATGAGTACTATAGCGTTAAATGTAGATGTAGATAGGTTAGATGATAGAAGTTTTCTTAGATTTATCCTTGGCGGTAGGATGTACAGAATGTCCATGATGGACATGGCCAGGGCATTACAGATTTACACTCCTAGTGAATTGCTACTACCCAATTGTATGAGTTTGATTTATCGTGGTGAAAGGGTAGATAGGAACTTTGACGCTGACGCCGTTTGGAGGTGTATGTCGAACTATAATGTTTTTACACTAGGAGGAAAACACTCCTACTTACATATTAACAAAGCCGAGCTTCGTGTGATTCATAGATTTTTGGCTAACTCGATTACACAGAAAGGTCACAATAAGGAGAAAATGACCTTACATGATTTATTTTACTTAAAGTGTATTCGAGACCCGAGAAGCTTTGTTAATATCCCTTACTGTGTTGGTTTTTATTTATCTAAAATGGTAGAAGGAATGCAGGACGGGAGTATAATAGGAGGAGGTATTTTTGTTACTCTCATTGGAGAGTATTTAGGTGTTGATAGGAACCAAGGGGGTCAATTACAGATTTGTAGAGAACAGGATGAGACCATAGGATTGTGGGTTTATGTGGGTGCTAAAGTATTGAAGAGTAGACGCAACCAGGCATTGCCCTATGAAGGTAATCATCCACAGGTAGAAAGGGGTTCAGACGAAGAAATGGAGGAAGCAGAAGACATTAGGGATGTCATTCGAGATGCTATTTTTGACATCCACGTTCGTATAGATGAGGAATCAATGACGAGCGCGGCCAGACATAGTATGTACGAGCAGTGGAACTCCGAGCGAGTATATGAGGATTATAGGCGATGTCAACACGATAGCTGGTTAGTTCATCAGCAACAAATCATGAGCCAGCTATCATATCAGGTACCAAATAATTACGTACCTACTCGACCTGCTCATTTTCCGCCACACAACCCCGAGATCCGACCACCCTTTAACCGATATGACTATAACCAAGCCTATCAGAAGACCTATAACCAATAATGGAACCCACCTGACGAGATGAACTGGAACCCCTATCCAGACTGATTTAGTTCCATTTGGTTATTTTTATGATTTTTATATTTTTATCTTTTTAATTATTCAAGTTTAAACTTATGTTATTGGATATATTTATGTAATTTTTATCATTTTTATTATTATTATGTACTAATATTTTACCTTTAGGATTTGAAAGTGGGATATTAAGTCTCATTTCAAATTGCCATGCATGTTTATATTTGTATGTATGTATATTGTCGATTGTACAAAACAGGGTAAAACAGCGCATTTTCAAAGACTGGCATTAAGTTTAGCAAAAGCTAGTACTTTAGACGACAAAACGAAAAACAAATGTGATGTAACAACAAGATGGAATGAACAAATGATGTGCACCATTTATCATTCAGCAAACAAACGCCAATATGTTTGGAAACTTTGGTAAAATTTAATCAGTTTTCTACGCTAATCTCCCTCAATAATTTAAATTGTTACTGATTTCTTGCAAATGAGGGCATTGCAAGATCTTAAGTGCGGGAAGCGGTTAAATTCTTTCAGATTTTAAATTTTTTTTTTTTGATTTAAACACTTGGTTACCATTAAAAATACTAGTAACACAGTAGTTGTATTAGAATCTAGTGCTCTCTGATAATAAAGAACAGCCCTAGCCTTATATACTGACTACCCAATTCTAGTAAAATTTTTTAAAATTTTCAATTAAATGAACTCAAAATCATGTTTATACATATTTATGAACGATAAAACTGAAGGTATTTCGTATGCCCGAGAGACATATTAAATTAACGTGGCTGACGTGTTATGATCCAAGTCGGGTCATACCCAATAACAAACTTACCGACACCTTATTCGTCTTTGATCTTAACGATTGAATCGTTGATTAAATACGCGACACTTGAACTTTGAGAAAAATGGTTTTCTTAAATATTACTTGGTGTATATATATATATATATATATATATATAAATTATGGAATAATTTATGTAATATGGAATTAATTATTTATGGGTTAAATAATTAATTAATTTATGTTACATTTATATAAATTGGTTTTATATAAATAAAATGTACATAAATAAAATTGCAAGTTTATAAAATGTGCATTATAAATATATGGAAGTTTTATATAAACATATAACTTGTTTAAAACTAATTAATTTAAACAAAAGATGGAGTGGCCTTGGAGTTGTAAGTAAGCATGCTAATGACTCCAACACTTGTCCATACTTTCCCACTTCCATATACATGCACTTTGACTCCTTGGTGGAAGAACATACTTGCAAAATACATCAAAAAAACTGCACAAAAGACTCCCATTCTGCTGCTACTGGCCGTGGGGTTTAGGGAGCAAGAAGGGGTTCAAAATTTGGTTTTGTAAGTTTAATTCAAGTGTTAATTAAATCCTAACCAAAGTACAAGGTGTTGGTTACAAGTTTGGGGTATAATCTCTTGAGGTTTCATCCATTTGAAGCTCCATTCAACATCATCATCTTCATCACTTTCAACTAGCTTGGAATAGGTATAACATCTTATTCTTGCTTGTAGTTTGTAAGCTTATTTCTCAACTTGATCCTTTTCTTGGGATTTAACTTTTATATGGTTAAAGATATACAAGTTTCAATTGGTAATTTTACATGCTTCCGCTTTGAATGATTCTTAAAAGGGTTTTAAGTATTATGAAACTTGTTAAATCCCAACAATGGTATCTAGAGCCGAAGTTGATGAAATATGCTTCGAGATGATATGTTAAACCCACTATATTTTGCATTTTATGAACATGCATGATAGTAGAATGCAAAAATTTTAGGGTTTGGGTGGGTTTGGTATTTAGGCCGAATTTAAGGAGACCCAAAATGGGTTTTTGGGTTCTTCCATTTGGTCTAATTTTGGTTGTATGTAATGTTCACAATCCTAGCCTTGACCTTGTGTTGCATGCATGTATGTTTGGTTGATTTATGATTCATTTGGTATGTATTATCATTCATTCAAAAGGCATGTAATAATTATTCAATTGGTTTGTAATTATATTCATTTGGCTATGTAATTTATTTTATATTTGGTATGTAAAATAGATTAGGTTGTATTTCATTTTCTAGACAAAATGTATTAGGATATATTTTGTAATAAAATGAAGATACAAGATGAAGACTTGGAAGAACACAAGAAGGAGCATTTGGATGCAAGATTTAGTGGGAGATTTGAAATCTCCTACTTTGTATTTTAACCCCTTAACCGGTGACATTTGTTTTCGGCTAAACAAATGTCTACCAAAATGGCTAGATTGTGAACATATTGTTTTGCATGCTTGGTTGTTATTGTATGATTGTGGATTGTATGTTTGTATGCTACAAGTTAATCACACATGTAAACTACAAACAAAACCAAAATTTAATTGGTTAAATTAGACGTTATTAACAACATGCAAAACGACAATTTAAATGGTTAAATTGAAATGGTAAAAGGACATTAATAAACGGTTATTAAGAACATGATAAGGATCATACATATGAAATGGTTTATAACTAGTAATTGGTTTACTAAAAGGACATGAAAATAGGTTTTTCATAAAACACTACACACCAAATGCATGTTGGTGTATAGCATTTTGTTTTCTAAAACTAGAATGTAGAAAATATAAAATCCCTTTAACTAATACAAGGTAAACAAGTTAAACGCCATCCTTTTGTGGAAACACTTAGACATATTAGGAATCTCTTGATGGGATAAAGGTCACCTAACCGTCATGAGTGAACTAATATGAATAAGGTACACTTTGCATACATGTGGGATAAAGGTCACCTAACCACTTGTATGTTAAGTCTACATGTCTACACAAGTAGGACGACTTGATTTGGGAATCATGAACTTAGGGTCACCGAAGCATGAGGAACAAATAGGCGTTGATGGGATTAATATGCCATGCAAAAGGATTGCATGATCCCATAAAATTAGAAGTTGCAAAAGGATTGCAATTGTCATTATGACTACCTAGCTAAATCAAATGACGGGATAAAGGTCACCTAACCGGAATTTGACTTACCGTTGGATTCTAATATTTAAATAAAACAAATTAAAAGGGTATTGTTTATTAAATCTAAAATCGATACTTAAACGAACTTTGTTAATTTTGTAGATGGCCGCCAATAACAACAACAACATTCCTAACGCACCACTTAACCTAAACCACCTATCATTAAGGTCTCTCTTAGAGAAAGACAAACTCAACCATACAAACTTTATGGATTGGTTTCGCAATCTTCGGATTGTCCTCAAACAAGAGGATAAAATGTATGTGCTTGAGGACCCCATTCCCGATCAACCGGATGAGAATGATGTGGAGGCAATGGCCTCTTACGATAAGTATTGCCACGACTCCCTTCAAGTCTCATGCTTAATGCTTGGGACTATGATACCCGAACTCCAAAAGGATTTCGAACATCATAGTGCATACGACATGATAACGCAATTGAAGGAGATGTTCCTTCAACAAGCGCGTGTCGAACGCTTCGAAACGGTTCGAGTGCTACATGCTTGTCGTATGGACGATACCCAATCGGTTTCATCTTATGTACTTAAGATGAAAAGCCTTATCGATCGTGCTAACCGTCTTAACCTAAACATATCTAATGAGTTAGCCACCGATCTTATCCTTAACTCCCTATCAAAAAGGTTTGATCAATTTGTAATTAATTACAATATGAATGGGATGGATAAGAGCATAGGTGAGCTTCACGGTATGCTTAGAACGGCGGAAACTAGCATGGGTAAAAGGGCTTTACCCGTGTTAGCAATCGATCAAGGTGGGTCCAAAGGTAAGACCTCTAAGCCAAAGGTGGCTAAGAGAAAAGGACCCGCTTACCAAGGCAAAGGGAAGGGGAAGATGGTTACCCCAACCATCAACAAGGCTAAGAAGCAAAAGGTAGCCGAGAAGGCAAACCCCAAGGAAGACCCATGTTTCGGTTGCTGTGAAATGGGTCATTGGAAACGAAACTGTCCGATCTATCTTAAGGAGTTGAAGGATAAGAGGGATGCAGGGCAAACCTCAGGTAATATATATATGGTATATATAGAGCTTAGTATTACTTCTTCTAATACATGGGTATTAGACACTGGATGTGGAACTCACATTTGCAATTCATTGCAGGGGTTCAAAAGAAGTAGCAAGCAAACGGGAACATCAAGTCTCTACATGGGTAATGGAGCCAAAGTACAAGTGAAGGCTCAAGGAGACTTTGTGTTAAAGCTTCCAAGTGGTTTGGAACTTATTTTGAAAGATGTTTTGTATGCACCCGATTTATGTCGAAACATTATTTCCATTTCCCGTTTGAAACAATGTGGTTTTAATCTTAATTTTGTTAATGATGATATCCATATTTATTTAGATAATGTATTCTATTTCAAGGCTTCGCCTTCAAATGGAATTTATGAATTGGTTCATGATGACGCATCATCGAGCTCTATATACCATACAAGCACCAAGAAACTCAAAAGGGATTTGAGTGATTCCTACTTATGGCATTGTCGCCTTGGTCACATAAACAAGAACTGAATGCATACACTTCAAAGGAATGGACTTTTGAAATCAAATGAAATGGATTCATTTGATGTATGCGAATCTTGTTTACAAGGCAAGATGACTAAAGCACCTTTCAAAGGGACTTATGAAAGGGCTAAAGATTTATTGGGATTAATACATTCGGATGTATGTGGACCCTTTAAACCCATAACTAGGAATGGTGAAAGATACTTTGTTACTTTCATTGATGACTTTAGTCGTTTCGGATATGTCTACTTATTAAGACACAAGGACGAAACGTTTGAAGCATTCAAAGAATATCAAAACGAAGTACAAAATCAACTCAATAGGATAATTAAGGTACTACGTACCGATAGAGGAGGTGAATACCTAAGCGATGCCTTCCAAGATCATCTTAGGAGTTGTGGGATTATCTCACAACTTACTCCACCCGGAACACCCCAACTTAATGGAGTTTCCGAAAGGAGGAACCGAACCCTAATGGATATGGTTCGATCTATGATGGCAAGAAGCTCGTTGCCTCTATCATTTTGGGGTTATTGTCTAAGCTCCGCGGCTCGTATTTTAAATATGGCCCCAACCAAGAAAGTGGAACGAACTCCTCACGAGATGTGGTTTGGTAAACCTCCATCTCTATCATACTTAAAGGTATGGGGATGTGAAGCTTATCCTAAGCGTTACGTCCCTAATAAGTTGAATGCTCGATCCACGAAGTGTATCTTCATAGGATATCCCAAGGATGATATGGGATACTATTTCTATGATCCATCCGAGCAAAATGTATTTATTGCTCGGAAGGCGGAATTCCTTGAAACTAAGTTCCTAATGGAAGGAAATAGTGAAAGGAAGATAGATCTTGAAGAGGTTCAAGATCAAGTAGATGATACACAATTGGTTGACACTAGCACTCAACATGAAAATGTTGATAGTGATCAAATGGATGATCAAAATACACAAGACATTCGTAGATCTGGTAGGATTAGCAATCCTCCTGAGAGATATGGGTTTCTCATAGATGGTTGCTATACGGTTGATTTGGATGAACCAACAAACTACCAAGATGCTTTATCAAGGATTAATAAAGATAAATGGCAGGAAGCCATGAACGCCGAGATGCAATCCATGTATGAAAACCAAGTGTGGGAACTTGTTGAGCAACCTCCTAGCTCTAAGCTAGTTGATTGCAAATGGCTTTTCAAAATGAAAACCGACATACATGGAAACTTGGATACATATAAAGCTAGACTTGTTGCAAAAGGTTTCACTCAAACTCAAGGGGTTGATTATGATGAAACTTTCTCGCCTGTGGCAATGCTAAAGTCTATTAGGATATTATTTGCCATTGCTGCTCACTACGACTATGAAATATGGCAAATGGATGTCAAAACCGCTTTCCTAAATGGATATCTTATGGAAGATGTCTATATGGTCCAGCCTGAAGGTTTTGTTGATCCAAAATATCCTAAAAGTGTATGCAAGTTAAAGAAGTCAATCTACGGATTGAAACAAGCATCTAGAATGTGGAATCATCGTTTTAATGAGGAAGCCGAGAAATTTGGCTTCATTAAAAATGGTGATGAAGCTTGTGTATATAAAAAAGCTAGTGGGAGCACTATCATGTTCCTTGTACTATATGTGGATGATATATTATTATTTGGGAATGATATTACCACAATGCAAGGAGTCAAAACTTGGCTAAAGAGTTGCTTCTCCATTAAGGATCTTGGAGATGCACAATACATATTGGGGATAGGGATCTATAGGAATAGATCCAAGAGATTGATAGGTTTAAGTCAAAGTACATACATTGATAAAATCTTGAAAAGGTTCAAGATGGAAAACTCTAAGAGAGGTTTGGTACCTATTCAAAAAGGAACCGTTCTCAGTTCATCTCAGTGTCCTACCACGAAAGATGAACAAGAGAGAATGAAGAAAGTCCCATACGCATCTGCTATTGGGTCTATCATGTATGCAATGATATGTACTAGACCGGATGTGTCATGCGCTCTAAGCTTGACAAGTAGATACCAGAATAACCCAGGAAATAGTCATTGGAGTGCTGTTAAAAGCATATTGAAATACCTTAGGAGGACTAAGGATATGTTTCTAATATATGGGTCTGGTGAGGAGGAACTCGCTGTAAAAGGTTACGTGGACGCGAGTTTCCAAACTGATCGAGATGACTCTCGATCACAATCCGGTTATGTCTTCATGTTAAATGGTGGTGCGGTCTCTTGGAAGAGTTCGAAACAGGAAGTTGTTGCGTTATCCACTACAGAGTCGGAGTACATTGCCGCCTCACTGGCAGCTCAGGAAGCTTCATGGATGAAGAAATTCATCGACGACTTAGGAGTGGTCCCTTCCATTCAGGACCCTCTTGAGATCTTTTGTGACAACGAGGGTGCGATTGCTCAAATCAAGGAACCTCGTGCTCATCAAAAGACTCGTCACATTGAGCGGAGATTCAACTACATCAGGGATGAGGTTGAAAAGGGAAAGATATGTATTCACAAAGTTCACACAGATCAAAATGTTGCGGATCCACTCACGAAGCTTTTACATGGGCCAAAACATGAGGGACATGTTTGTGCATTAGGGCTTCGATATTCTAGTGATTGGATATGATCTATTTTATGTATTGTACCGGAACGAAATTATTCAAACTCATTAATATAACTATGGTGTTAATTTATTTGAGTTATGTTCCTATTTTGCATATTTCATCCATGAATAAGCAACTATTCTAAATTTCCGTAGTCGATCACATTTGTGGGAACAAGTGTGAGGTTTAGACTATTATGAACTTGGATTGGTATACATTCATAGGTTGAATGTGGGGCAAGGTTGCAACCAAGGTTCATAGATATTTGTGGGAAACAAATATTGGAAGACCCGCTCTCAAGAATTACTGTATAGAGCCTTTGTGGTTGATCACATGTAATCTTGAGTAAAGGCGAATATCATTGTATCCTCTGACCTGAGATACATATTGGGTTCGGATATTCACCAAGTACTGTGCCTTGATTCTTTCCTTCGCTATTCTGAAACATGGTAGTACATAAGGAAGAACTCAGGTATATTACAAAGTGTATATCTAGGACGTATGTAGTCAAGATGGAATTTGTCCCTCTTATTCGTTGAGAGTCAGATGTCTAAGGCCTGAAAAGTTAAATCTATAAGAGAGTGATCACTCTGTATCTCTTGGATTTAACATGACATCTAGGACGAAAGGAAATAATGAAAGATTCACCTAATCATATTCGAGATGGAACTCGAAAGGGATGATGTTATTGAATGGCACAAATTCATAACATATTAGGGGTGATGGACGGTGTGTTAGGCTGTATCCATCACTTGCATTAATTTCTTATGTTTCTCGTGCAAGTGGGAGATTGAAGGTATTTCGTATGCCCGAGAGACATATTAAATTAACGTGGCTGACGTGTTATGATCCAAGTCGGGTCATACCCAATAACAAACTTACCGACACCTTATTCGTCTTTGATCTTAACGATTGAATCGTTGATTAAATACGCGACACTTGAACTTTGAGAAAAATGGTTTTCTTAAATATTACTTGGTGTGTATATATATATATATATATATATATATATATATATATATATATATATATATATATATATATATATATATATATATATATAAATTATGGAATAATTTATGTAATATGGAATTAATTATTTATGGGTTAAATAATTAATTAATTTATGTTACATTTATATAAATTGGTTTTATATAAATAAAATGTACATAAATAAAATTGCAAGTTTATAAAATGTGCATTATAAATATATGGAAGTTTTATATAAACATATAACTTGTTTAAAACTAATTAATTTAAACAAAAGATGGAGTGGCCTTGGAGTTGTAAGTAAGCATGCTAATGACTCCAACACTTGTCCATACTTTCCCACTTCCATATACATGCACTTTGACTCCTTGGTGGAAGAACATACTTGCAAAATACATCAAAAAAACTGCACAAAAGACTCCCATTCTGCTGCTGCTGGCCGTGGGGTTTAGGGAGCAAGAAGGGGTTCAAAATTTGGTTTTGTAAGTTTAATTCAAGTGTTAATTAAATCCTAACCAAAGTACAAGGTGTTGGTTACAAGTTTGGGGTATAATCTCTTGAGGTTTCATCCATTTGAAGCTCCATTCAACATCATCATCTTCATCACTTTCAACTAGCTTGGAATAGGTATAACATCTTATTCTTGCTTGTAGTTTGTAAGCTTATTTCTCAACTTGATCCTTTTCTTGGGATTTAACTTTTATATGGTTAAAGATATACAAGTTTCAATTGGTAATTTTACATGCTTCCGCTTTGAATGATTCTTAAAAGGGTTTTAAGTATTATGAAACTTGTTAAATCCCAACAAAAACTAGGTGTTAACACCGAAATTATTGTTACCTCGGAAAGGACATAAATTGAGAAACAAACCAAAATGTTAGAATTCATTTAAAATAGAATAGAGGACAATAAAAAGGAAAATAAAAGCCAAGTGTGGGAAAAATTACCAAGTTATCTTAAATAAATGTCACATATTTCTGTAACAAATAATTGAAGATACTTTTGCTTTGGACTAAACTAAACAGTTTTACCCGATTTACTGTAAGAAAGATGGATCTATACGATGAATCAATTCCATCATTAAAAGGAAGTAAAGTCTTCCGAAAAAGAAACGCGCTTCTTGATTTAGGTCATGAAGTTGTCGTCCAGACCAGCTGTAGGTTGACGAAAAATCTAGAAAAGTCATCTCTAAAATCAGCAGGAAATCCACGGACCTCAGCATCAAACAGGGTCGCATAGTGGTCAGACTTATCCTAACCATGAGAGGATCTGTCTTGTAAAATGGGGAGGACGCCGTGCAAATTAGCTGGATAAGACTAATGAATCAGATCCCCAGAAAGGAAAATCTCCTTAAAAGATCAAAAATCAGCTTTTAAGACTGATATTACTCAATCCTAGAGATTGACCTTAAAGATTGAGAATTACAAACTCATGGAATTCGATGATATCTAAACTCGAGCTTGAACGAGAAAATATTTTGATCAAAATTACAAACCAATTTGTTTTCTGAAAACCCATTTTCAATGCGTTCATTACCATTGAACGTAAAATCCTAGGAATTCACCTGGAATTCATTAGGTCACCTGAACCAAATCGGGTGTCAACCGTAAGAACGGTGGTTGCAATGCATGGTCAAATACAAGACCTTGTGCCAGATCGAAAAATTATAAGGGTGAGCTTTACTATTGCTCCTACAAAGGATAGTAATTGCATCCGACACGTTATAGACCATAATTAAAAGCATGTCAGGGGACATTGCCTTAACAGTTGCTTGTTCAACGCTTTCCTTTACCACCGAACGGTAGTTTACCGAAAGGTAATATACGGAACAAGTATACTGGACGTGTTGCTTTCCCAATACAAGGTTAGCAAGTGAGTGACACAAAACCACAAGTTTTGAGCTAAAATTTTCAAATCTGAAACCCACAAAACCCACAAAAAGAATTTGCAAACATCAGTGAAGGGTTATTCCGAAAAACTCATCTAGGGTAAAAGCTAGATTTAATTTTCAAAACATCAAATGTTTTCATAAAGATCCAATTTCCTTAAGGATCTAAATTTTTATAGTCATGTGAGACTGTAAACCACATCGTTACTACCATTGTTTATACCGCCGTAATGAAATCACTGATGTACAAAGTGTGAAGAATAAAGAAGTGATTCTAGTATTTCAAGACTATATTGCTTGAGGACAAGCAACGCTCAAGTGTGGGAATATTTGATAATGCTAAAAACGAACATATATTTCATCGCATTATCCCTCAAGAAAGACAAGCTTTTAGTTGCAATTGTCCTATTTACAAGTGATATTCGTTTAAATAATAAAAGGTGAAGACAAAAGACAGACTCGATGAATTGAAGACGCAAACGACCAAAAAGCTCAAAAGTACAAAGTACAATCAAAGAGGTTCCAATTATTGATAAGAAACGTCTTGAAATTACAAGAGTACAAGAAGCGAAACGCAAAGTACAAGATATTAAATTATTCGCAAGGACGTTCAAAAATCCGGAACTGGGACCAGAGTCAACTCTCAACGCTCGACGCAACGGACTAAAAATTACAAGTCAACTATGCACATAGATATAATATAATATTTAAATAATTCTTATAATTATTTATATATTATATAATATATTAATAAACCTTCGACAGAAGAAAACAACCACATGTGAGCCTCCCCAGCTGGCCATGCGATCGCATGGCCTTGAAGGGCAAAGCTCATGCGATCGCATGAGCTCCTTTTTCAGTTCACAGGCCTATAAATTCGCAGTTTGGTGAACGTAAAAAAGATATATATCAATCCATCTCTCTATCTCACATACGATATATATATATATATATATATATATATATATATATATATATATATATATATATATATTATAATTTTAATTTTAATTTTAATTTTAATTTTAATTTTAATTTCCAATAATAAGGGTATGTTAGCGAATGTTGTAAGGGTGTAAGTCGAAATTCTGTCCGTGTAATGCTACGCTATTTTTAATCATTGTAAGTTATGTTTAACCTTTTTAATTTAATGTCTCGTAGCTAAATTATTATTATGCTTATTTAAACCGAAGTAATCATGATGTTGGGCTAAATACTAAAATTGGGTAATTGGGCTTTGTATCATAATTTGGGTTTGGACAAAAGAACGACACTTGTGGAAATTAGACTATGGGCTATTAATGGGCTTTATATTTGTTTAACTAAATGATATTTTGTTAATTTTAATATAAAGATTTATAATTGGACGTACCTATAAATAACCATATACATTCAATCGGACAAGATGGGCGGGATATTTATATGTATGAATAATCGTTCATTTAACCGGACACGGGAATGGATTAATAGTCACTAGAATTATTAAAACAGGGGTGAAATTATGTACAAGGACACTTGGCATAATTGATAACAAAGTATTAAAACCTTGGGTTACACGCAGTCGATAACCTGGTGTAATTATTAAACAAAGTATTAAAACCTTGTTACAGTTTAAGTCCCCAATTAGTTAGAATATTTGACTTCGGGTATAAGGATAATTTGACGAGGATACTCGCACTTTATATTTATGACTGATGGACTGTTATGGACAAAAACAAGACGGACATATTAAATAATCCAGGACAAAGGACAATTAACCCATGGGCATAAAACTAAAAATCAACACGTCAAACATCATGATTACGGAAGTTTAAATAAGCATAATTCCTTTATTTTCATATTTAATTACACTTCTAATTATCGCACTTTTATTTATTGTCATTGTATTTAATTGCACTTTTAATTATCGCAATTTTTAATTATCGCAATTTTATTTCATCGCACTTTTATTTATTGCAATTTCATTATCGTTATTTACTTTACGCTTTAAATTAAGTCTTTTATTTATTTAATATTTTACATTAGGTTTTAACTGCGACTAAAGTTTTAAAAATCGATAAACCGATCATTAAACGATAAAAACCCCCCTTTATAATAATAATATTACTTATATATTTTTGTATTTTTATAAATTAAAACTAATATAGTGTTAAGCTTTGTTTAAAGATTTCCCTGTGGAACGAACCGGACTTACTAAAAACTACACTACTGTACGATTAGGTACACTGCCTATAAGTGTTGTAGCAAGGTTTAAGTATATCCATTCTATAAATAAATAAATATCTTGTGTAAAATTGTATCGTATTTAATAGTATTTCGTTGTAAAATATAAGCTATTTCATATACGCCTCGCATAACATCGAATGGAATGTGTGTTGATTGTGTGAATACCTATATGTATGTTATAGGTAAAAGCTTGCTCGGTTGCGTTTGGTGGCAACTTTACATACATGACTTGTGCATGCATCTCGAGGTGAGTGGAATAATTATATATGTATGTATATGATTTATTTACTTGTGGGGTATGGGTTAAAGTTCGATGTTGACGATACCATACCCCAGAGTATTTTGTTGTGTTGATGAGGGCTTAAAGTTCGATGTTGACGATACCTCATGTATGGATTTAAAGTTCGATGTTGACGAAGCCATACCACTATTGTAGTGACATTCGATGAGGGCTTAAAGTTCGATGTTGACGATACCTCATATGTGGGTTTTAAGTTCGATGTTGACGATACCACATTAATTCATTCGATGAGGGTTTTAAGTTCGATGTTGACGATACCTCATACGTGGGTTTTAAGTTCGATGTTGACGATACCACATTAATTGGGATGGATGGGATTTAAGTTCGATGTTGACGATACCATTCGTAGGGCTAGCCTTGAAATCTTAGATACTAATGGATGTTGTGAACATCACTGTTTTGGTGTGATGTAGCGTAGCATATTATATTGTTCGTGTTATATGCTATTGTTTGTGCTAGCTTGCGTATTGGAGATTTTAGCGTTATACTTTGCAATGGTATGCTAATTATATTGCTAGCGTGTATGCGGTAATTGTGTAAGTGATTGCAAGTAAGTAGATTATATATGTATGTGTATAATTATTGCATTCACTAAGCATTAAGCTTACCCCTCTCGTTGTTTACCTTTTTACAGGTATTGTGTTTTTGAAGTTAGCTAGTCGTTAGACTAGATGCGTAGGAGCGGTTGGGCTCGATGGGGTATCTTTTGGATTTTTGGACGCGGATTGGGGATTTGGTAGTCCCCGGGATTATGCTCTTGGTATCGGGTTGGGTTATTGTGTATTAACCCGTATATCTTGTGATTGGGTCATTATTACAAATGATTTTGTAAAGTGTAATTTATTTACCAAGGGTCATGATAAATTGTTAAACGTATCATTACGATGTTATGTTTTGATTAAAACAGAGTAGAAAGTGTATTGTATTAATGGGACCTAACTTATTAAAAAAAAATGTACTATGTTTTTGGTTAAACGGATTGGGGTTGTTTCAAGTGGTATCAGAGCATAGTCTAAGGGAATTAGGTGACCTTGGAATAGGTGCCTAGTCTTAGACTTATTGACGGTTGTGCGTTATTTGCGGGACTTGTAGGAATACGGGTCGGTTTAAGATTTGTTAGTGCCTTAGAGTAGGTGACTAACTAGGACTTGTGATTGTCCAAAGCGTGATTATGTGGGGCCTTATTTCATATGTAAATTAGTGCCTTAGATTGTTAGTGCCTAATGTAAGTAGGCAAACTTGGACGTTGTTTTAATGATAGTCACCTAGGTTGTAGGTTGACTTGTTATTGCGGTGTACTTGTGTATATTTATTATTATATTGTATATAGGTGTATATATACAGGTATCTATTGGTGCAGTGTCCTAGAGACGAATCTATTGGAGAGATTCGAATGTTTGGCGGTTTGAGTGATCAAGTTCGCGGTAAGGACTTTGGACATTCAGGTACTAGGAATTTGTAGTGACCCGAACATTTCCATGTTTATATATATTAATTGAGATTGATATTTACATGATTAAATGTTTCCAACATGTTAAGAAATCAAACTTGTTAAGACTTGATTAATTGAAATAGGTTTCATATAGACAATTGACCACCCGAGTTGACCGGTGATTCACGAACGTTAAAACTTGTAAAAACTATATGATAACATATATATGGTTATATATATAGTTAACATGATATTATGATAAGTAAACATATCATTAAGTATATTAACAATGAACTACATATGTAAAAACAAGACTACTAACTTAATGATTTTGAAACGAGACATACATGTAACGATTATCGTTGTAACGACATTTAATGTATATATATCATATTAAGAGATATTCGTACATCATAATATCATGATAATATAATAATTTAAAATCTCTTTTGATATTATAAACATTGGGTTAACAACATTTAACAAGATCGTTAACCTAAAGGTTTCAAAACAACGTTTACATGTAACGACTAACGATGACTTAACGACTCAGTTAAAATGTATATACATGTAGTGTTTTAATATGTATTCATACACTTTTGAAAGACTTCAAGACACTTATCAAAATACTTCTACTTAACAAAAATGCTTACAATTACATCCTCGTTCAGTTTCATCAACAATTCTACTCGTATGCACCCGTATTCGTACTCGTACAATACACAGCTTTTAGATGTATGTACTATTGGTATATACACTCCAATGATCAGCTCTTAGCAGCCCATGTGAGTCACCTAACACATGTGGGAACCATCATTTGGCAACTAGCATGAAAT
Organism: Rutidosis leptorrhynchoides; assembly: GCF_046630445.1. Taxonomy (NCBI): domain Eukaryota; kingdom Viridiplantae; phylum Streptophyta; class Magnoliopsida; order Asterales; family Asteraceae; genus Rutidosis; species Rutidosis leptorrhynchoides. Next base: position 432,863,076 of record NC_092335.1, read on the forward strand.
ATCTCATAAAATTACAAAAATATGAGTAATCATTCATGACTTATTTACATGAAAACAAAATTACATATCCTTTATATCTAATCCATACACCAACGACCAAAAACACCTACAAACACTTTCATTCTTCAATTTTCTTCATCAAATTGATCTCTCTCAAGTTCTATCTTCAAGTTCTAAGTGTTCTTCATAAATTCCAAAAGTTCTAGTTTCATAAAATCAAGAATACTTTCAAGTTTGCTAGCTCACATCCAATCTTGTAAGGTGATCATCCAACCTCAAGAAATCTTTGTTTCTTATAGTAGGTTATCATTCTAATACAAGGTAATAATCATATTCAAACTTTGGTTCAATTTCTATAACTATAACAATCTTATTTCAAGTGATGATCTTACTTGAACTTGTTTTCGTGTCATGATTTTGCTTCAAGAACTTCGAGCCATCCAAGGATCCATTGAAGCTAGATCCATTTTTCTCTTTTCTAGTATGTTTATCCAAGGAACTTAAGGTAGTAATGATGTTCATAACATCATTCGATTCATACATATAAAGCTATCTTATTCGAAGGTTTAAACTTGTAATCACTAGGACATAGTTTAGTTAATTCTAAACTTGTTCGCAAACAAAAGTTAATCCTTCTAACTTGACTTTTAAAATTAAATAAACACATGTTCTATATCTATATGATATGCTAACTTAATGATTTAAAACCTGGAAACACGAAAAACACCGTAAAACCGGATTTACGCCGTCGTAGTAACACCGCGGGCTGTTTTGGGTTAGTTAATTAAAAACTATGATAAACTTTGATTTAAAAGTTGTTATTCTGAGAAAATGATTTTTATTATGAACATGAAACTATATCCAAAAATTATGGTTAAACTCAAAGTGGAAGTATGTTTTCTAAAATGGTCATCTAGACGTCGTTCTTTCGACTGAAATGACTACCTTTACAAAAATGACTTGTAACTTATTTTTCCGACTATAAACCTATACTTTTCTGTTTAGATTCATAAAATAGAGTTCAATATGAAACCATAGCAATTTGATTCACTCAAAACGGATTTAAAATGAAGAAGTTATGGGTAAAACAAGATTGGATAATTTTTCTCATTTTAGCTACGTGAAAATTGGTAACAAATCTATTCCAACCATAACTTAATCAACTTGTATTGTATATTATGTAATCTTGAGATACCATAGACACGTATACAATGTTTCGACCTATCATGTCGACACATCTATATATATTTCGGAACAACCATAGACACTCTATATGTGAATGTTGGAGTTAGCTATACAGGGTTGAGGTTGATTCCAAAATATATATAGTTTGAGTTGTGATCAATACTGAGATACGTATACACTGGGTCGTGGATTGATTCAAGATAATATTTATCGATTTATTTCTGTACATCTAACTGTGGACAACTATTTGTAGGTTACTAACGAGGACAGCTGACTTAATAAACTTAAAACATCAAAATATATTAAAAGTGTTGTAAATATATTTTAAACATACTTTGATATATATGTATATATTGTTATAGGTTCGTGAATCAACCAGTGGCCAAGTCTTACTTCCCGACGAAGTAAAAATCTGTGAAAGTGAGTTATAGTCCCACTTTTAAAATCTAATATTTTTGGGATGAGAATACATGCAGGTTTTATAAATGATTTACAAAATAGACACAAGTACGTGAAAGTACATTCTATGGTTGAATTATCGAAATCGAATATGCCCCTTTTTATTAAGTCTGGTAATCTAAGAATTAGGGAACAGACACCCTAATTGACGCGAATCCTAAAGATAGATCTATCGGGCCCAACAAGCCCCATCCAAAGTACCGGATGCTTTAGTACTTCGAAATTTATATCATATCCGAAGGGTGTCCCGGAATGATGGGGATATTCTTATATATGCATCTTGTTAATGTCGGTTACCAGGTGTTCACCATATGAATGATTTTTATCTCTATGTATGGGATGTGTATTGAAATATGAAATCTTGTGGTCTATTATTATGATTTGATATATATAGGTTAAACCTATAACTCACCAACATTTTTGTTGACGTTTTTAAGCATGTTTATTCTCAGGTGATTATTAAGAGCTTCCGCTGTCGCATACTTAAATAAGGACGAGATTTGGAGTCCATGCTTGTATGATATTATGTAAAAACTGCATTCAAGAAACTTATTTGGTTGTAACATATTTGTATTGTAAACCATTATGTAATGGTCGTGTGTAAACAAGATATTTTAGATTATCATTATTTGATAATCTACGTAAAGCTTTTTAAACCTTTATTGATGAAATAAAGGTTATGGTTTGTTTTAAAATGAATGCAGTCTTTGAAAAACGTCACATATAGAGGTCAAAACCTCGCAACGAAATCAATTAATATGGAACGTTTTTAATCAATAAGAACGGGACATTTCAGTTGGTATCCGAGCGTTGGTCTTAGAGAACCAGAAAATTTGCATTAGTGTGTCTTATCGAGTTTGTTAGGATGCATTAGTGAGTCTGGACTTCGACCGTGTTTTCTTTAAAAAATGATTGCTTAACATTTTTGTTGGAAACTATATATTTTTAACATATGAATATTATGTGATATATTAATCTCTTAACGTGTTTGACATTATGTGATAGATGTCTACCTCTAGAACAAGTCCCATTGACTCACCTAATAATAATGAAGAGTCAAATGTAAATTGGAATGATTCGTGGACTGATTCACAAGTTCCCGAAGAGGAACCGGAAGAAGAGTCGGAACCGGAAGAAGAATCGGAACCGGAAGAAGAATCGGAACCGGATGAAGAAATAGAACCGGTGGGAGAAATAATAAAACGGTTAAGTAAAAGAAAATCCTCAACCAACCGACCAAGGTTAATTATGGTCAATGGTGTTTCTGCCAAGGAAGCAAAATATTGGGAGGATTACCAATTCTCCGATGAATCGGATTCCGACGAGAATTCCGATGATGTTATAGAAATTACCCCAACTGAATTTAAAAAGGCAAAAGAAAATAATAAGGGAAAGGGCATAAAAATAGAGAAATCTAATTCCAACCCCGATGAACTTTATATGTATCGTCAACCCCCGAAGTCCTTAAGTTGTAACAATGACCCGGGAACCTCTAAACCACCAGGTTTTTCTAAACCAATGTGGACAACGACAGTTAGTATTAGGGGAACATCATATATCCCTAGAAACTTGGCAAAACAAACCAAAACCGAAGAAGAAGAAACGAGCGAGTCGGAATAAGATAGTTGTATTCGTGTGGTGTAATATATGTAATATAGTGTGCTTATGCTTTATGATATATGTAAAAATTGCTTGTATTAATAAGTATTTTTTTATGAATCTAACTCTTGTCTATTTTACAGTTTAAAAACACAAAATGGATAGACAACCCAATATTTTAAGAGACCTACCCGGAGACATGATTGATGAAATCTTGTCTAGAGTCGGTCAGAATTCCTCGGCACAACTATTTAAGGCGAGATCAGTTTGTAAGACATTCGAAGAACGTTCTAAGAATGTCTTGGTTTATAAGAGACTTTCGTTTGAAAGATGGGGGATATCACATTGGGAAACCCATAAGTTACGATGTGTTTACTTTGACGCATATATTGCGGGGAACGCAAATGCTATTTTACGCAACGGGTTAAGAAATTATTTTGACTCAATATATCCGAATATTGGACTTCGTGATTTAGAAAAAGCGGCTAACCTGCAACATAAAGAAGCATGTTATGCTTACGGATTAGTAATGTTCGCTTCTCACCAAAGTGAGAACAAGAACATCGGGCTACAACTATTAAACAAAACGTTTCCACAAGTGACGGAGTCGGTAATTGGGGTAAGAAATGAGGTTTTTAGATTGTTACGGGACTGTTGGACATTACGTAACCCTCGTCCTTTTGACGACGTTACAACACGCTGTCTTATCAATGGCCATAACGGTTATGTTCCACAAGACCAAGGATGGGAAGTAATCCTAGTAAAACCAGAATGCATGACTTGTTTCTGGACGTATGAATTACGTGTCTTTATTGCCTTTGCTGAACGACTTGTGTAATAGCTAGAATTATCTTCACAACTATCTTGTATCAAAGTTATTGCGTGCTATATTTCATGCTTTATGTAAAATAAGCGGTATTGTAAGTTTGTAAAATATTGTATAAAAGTTTGAACACGAAATATTATTATAATCAGTTTTTCATATAGAATTGTAGTAGTTGAATTGTATATTAGCTACTAAGTATGAACTTAACGGGTAGGTACTACCCGAATTTAAACTTATAAAACGCTAATATGAAGAAAAAGCTTTTATAAATGAGTTCATATTATGCTACGAAATACTATTAACTACTCTTAATATTCTGTATGATTAACTTGTTCCATTTGAATATTTTGAAGGAAATGGCACCGACTACTCGACACACCGTGAATATGAATGAAGAGGAATTCCGTACTTTTCTAGCTTCAAACATAGCCGCAGTACAGGCTGCACTACATACCAACAATAACCTTGGATCTAGCAGTACAGGAAATCGTGTAGGATGCACCTACAAAGAATTCACTGCCTGCAAACCTTTGGAATTTGATGGAACCGAATGACCGATCGGATTGAAACGGTGGACCGAGAAGGTCGAATCGGTGTTTGCCATAAGTAAGTGTACTGAAGAGGACAAAGTGAAGTACGCTACGCATACCTTCACAGGTTCTGCGTTAACATGGTGGAATACCTATCTAGAGCAAGTGGGACAAGACGATGCGTACGCACTACCGTGGTCAGCATTCAAGCACTTGATGAACGAGAAGTACCGTCCCAGAACCGAGGTCAATAAGCTCAAGACAGAACTTAGAGGGTTAAGAACCCAAGGATTTGATATTACCACGTACGAAAGATGATTCACAGAATTGTGCCTATTGTGTCCGGGAGCATTCGAAGATGAGGAAGAGAAGATCGATGCATTTGTGAAAGGATTACCGGAAAGAATCCAAGAAGATATAAGTTCACACGAGCCCGCCTCTATACAACAGGCATGTAGAATGGCTCACAAACTAGTGAACCAGATTGAAGAAAGAATTAAAGAACAGATTGTTGAAGAGGCCAATGTAAAGCAAGTCAAAAGAAAGTGGGAGGAAAACGGTGATAAGAATCACCAATTCAACAACAACAGCAATTACAACAATAATCGCAACAATTATCCCAACAATCGCAACATCAATCGAAACTACAACAAACGGCCCAACAACAACAACAACAACAACAACAACAGCAACTACAACAATCATCCCAATAACAATAATAACCGCAACAACAACAACAATCAGAAGCAGCTATGCCAAAGGTGTGAAAAGTATCACTCGGGGTTCTGCACCAAATTTTGCAACAAGTGTAAAAGAAATGGTCATAGCGCGGCGAAGTGTGAGGTCTACGGACCAGGGGTTAATAGAACGAAAGGAACAAATGATGTCGGAACGAGTAATGGCGGAGCAAGTAGTGTCGGAGCAAGTTATGCCAATGTAGTTTGTTATAAATGTGGAAAACCGGGCCACATTATTAGAAATTGCCCGAACCAGGAGAACACGAATGGACAAGGCTGCGGAAGAGTTTTCAATATTAATGGGGCAGAGGCACAGGAAGACCCGGAGCTTGTTACGGGTACGTTTCTTATTAACAATAAATCTGCTTACGTTTTATTTGATTCGGGTGCGGATAGAAGCTATATGAGTAGAGATTTTTGTGCTAAATTAAGTTGTCCATTGACGCCTTTGGATAGTAAATTTTTACTCGAATTAGCAAATGGTAAATTAATTTCAGCAGATAATATATGTCGGAATCGAGAAATTAAACTGGTTAGCGAAACATTTAAGATTGATTTGATACCAGTAGAGTTAGGGAGTTTTGATGTGATAATCGGTATGGACTGGTTGAAAGAAGTGAAAGCAGCGATTGTCTGTTACAAAAATGCAATTCGCATTATACGAGAAAAAGTAAAACCCTTAATGGTGTACGGAGAAAAGGGCAACACGAAGCTACATCTTATTAGTAATTTGAAGGCACAAAAACTAATAAGAAAAGGTTGCTATGCTGTACTAGCACACGTTGAGAAAGTACAAACTGAAGAAAAGAGCATCAATGATGTTCCTATTGCAAAAGAATTTCCCGATGTATTTCCGAAAGAATTACCGGGATTACCCCCACATCGATCTGTTGAATTTCAAATAGATCTTGTACCAGGAGCTGCACCAATAGCTCGTGCTCCTTACAGACTCGCACCCAGCGAGATGAAAGAACTGCAAAGCCAATTACAAGAACTTTTAGAGCGTGGTTTCATTCGACCAAGCACATCACCGTGGGGAGCTCCTGTTTTGTTTGTCAAGAAGAAAGATGGTACATTCAGGTTGTGTATCGACTACCGAGAGTTGAACAAACTTACCATCAAGAACCGCTACCCACTACCGAGAATCGATGACTTATTTGATCAACTACAAGGCTCGTCTGTTTATTCAAAAATTGACTTACGTTCCGGGTATCATCAAATGCGGGTGAAAGAAGATGATATTCCAAAGACTGCTTTCAGAACACGTTACGGTCATTACGAGTTTATGGTCATGCCGTTTGGTTTAACTAATGCACCAGCTGTGTTCATGAACCTTATGAACCGAGTGTGTGGACCATACCTTGACAAGTTTGTCATTGTTTTCATTGATGACATACTTATTTACTCAAAGAATGACCAAGAACACGGTGAACATTTGAGAAAGGTGTTAGAAGTATTGAGGAAGGAAGAATTGTACGCTAAGTTTTCAAAGTGTGCATTTTGGTTGGAAGAAGTTCAATTCCTCGGTCACATAGTGAACAAAGAAGGTATTAAGGTGGATCCGGCAAAGATAGAAACTGTTGAAAAGTGGGAAACCCCGAAAACTCCGAAACACATACGCCAGTTTTTAGGACTAGCTGGTTACTACAGAAGGTTCATCCAAGATTTTTCCAGAATAACAAAACCCTTGACTGCATTAACGCATAAAGGGAAGAAATTTGAATGGAATGATGAACAAGAGAAAGCGTTTCAGTTATTGAAGAAAAAGCTAACAACGGCACCTATATTGTCATTGCCTGAAGGGAATGATGATTTTGTGATTTATTGTGACGCATCAAAGCAAGGTCTCGGTTGTGTATTAATGCAACGAACGAAGGTGATTGCTTATGCGTCTAGACAATTGAAGATTCACGAACAAAATTATACGACGCATGATTTGGAATTAGGAGCGGTTGTTTTTGCATTAAAGACTTGGAGGCACTACTTATATGGGGTCAAAAGTATTATATATACCGACCACAAAAGTCTTCAACACATATTTAATCAGAAACAACTGAATATGAGGCAGCGTAGGTGGATTGAATTGTTGAATGATTACGACTTTGAGATTCGTTACCACCCGGGGAAGGCAAATGTGGTAGCCGATGCCTTGAGCAGGAAGGACAGAGAACCCATTCGAGTAAAATCTATGAATATAATGATTCATAATAACCTTACTACTCAAATAAAGGAGGCGCAACAAGGAGTTTTAAAAGAGGGAAATTTAAAGGTTGAAATACCCAAAGGATCGGAGAAGCATCTTAATATTCAGGAAGACAGAACCCGGTATAGGGCTGAAAGGATTTGGGTACCAAAATTTGGAGATATGAGAGAAATGGTACTTAGAGAAGCTCATAAAACCAGATACTCAATACATCCTGGAACGGGGAAGATGTACAAGGATCTCAAAAAACATTTTTGGTGGCTGGGTATGAAAGCCGATGTTGCTAAATACGTAGGAGAATGTTTGACGTGTTCTAAGGTCAAAGCTGAGCATCAGAAACCATCAGGTCTACTTCAACAACCCGAAATCCCGGAATGGAAATGGGAAAACATTACCATGGATTTCATCACTAAATTGCCAAGGACTGCAAGTGGTTTTGATACTATTTGGGTAATAGTTGATCGTCTCACCAAATCAGCACACTTCTTGCCAATAAGAGAAGATGACAAGATGGAGAAGTTAGCACGACTGTATTTGAAGGAAGTCATCTCCAGACATGGAATACCAATCTCTATTATCTCTGATAGGGATGGTAGATTCATTTCAAGATTCTGGCAGACATTACAACAAGCATTAGGAACTCGTCTAGACATGAGTACTGCCTATCATCCACAAACTGATGGGCAGAGCGAAAGGACGATACAAACGCTTGAAGACATGCTACGAGCATGTGTTATTGATTTCGGAAACAGTTGGGATCGACATCTACCGTTAGCAGAATTTTCCTACAACAACAGCTACCATTCAAGCATTGAGATGGCGCCGTTTGAAGCACTTTATGGTAGAAAGTGCAGGTCTCCGATTTGTTGGAGTGAAGTGGGGGATAGACAGATTACGGGTCCGGAGATTATACAAGAAACTACCGAGAAGATCATCCAAATTCAACAACGGTTGAAAACCGCCCAAAGTCGACAAAAGAGCTACGCTGACATTAAAAGAAAAGATATAGAATTTGAAATTGGAGAGATGGTCATGCTTAAAGTTGCACCTTGGAAAGGCGTTGTTCGATTTGGTAAACGAGGGAAATTAAATCCAAGGTATATTGGACCATTCAAGATTATTGATCGTGTCGGACCTATAGCTTACCGACTTGAGTTACCTCAACAACTCGCGGCTGTACATAACACTTTCCACGTCTCGAATTTGAAGAAATGTTTTGCTAAAGAAGATCTCACTATTCCATTAGATGAAATCCAAATCAACGAAAAACTTCAATTCATCGAAGAACCCGTCGAAATAATGGATCGTGAGGTTAAAAGACTTAAGCAAAACAAGATACCAATTGTTAAGGTTCGATGGAATGCTCGTAGAGGACCCGAGTTCACCTGGGAGCGTGAAGATCAGATGAAGAAGAAATACTCACATCTATTTCCAGAAGATTCGTCAACACCTTCAACAGCTTAAAATTTCGGGACGAAATTTATTCAACGGGTAGGTACTGTAGTGACCCGAACTTTTCCATGTTTATATATATTAATTGAGATTGATATTTACATGATTAAATGTTTCCAACATGTTAAGAAATCAAACTTTTTAAGACTTGATTAATTGAAATAGGTTTCATATAGACAATTGACCACCCGAGTTGACCGGTGATTCACGAACGTTAAAACTTGTAAAAACTATATGATAACATATATATGGTTATATATATAGTTAACATGATATTATGATAAGTAAACATATCATTAAGTATATTAACAATGAACTACATATGTAAAAACAAGACTACTAACTTAATGATTTTGAAACGAGACATATATGTAACGATTATCGTTGTAATGACATTTAATGTATATATATCATATTAAGAGATATTCGTACATCATAATATCATGATAATATAATAATTTAAAATCTCTTTTGATATTATAAACATTGGGTTAACAACATTTAACAAGATCGTTAACCTAAAGGTTTCAAAACAACATTTACATGTAACGACTAACGATGACTTAACGACTCAGTTAAAATGTATATACATGTAGTGTTTTAATATGTATTCATACACTTTTGAAAGACTTCAAGACACTTATCAAAATACTTCTACTTAACAAAAATGCTTACAATTACATCCTCGTTCAGTTTCATCAACAATTCTACTCGTATGCACCCGTATTCGTACTCGTACAATACACAGCTTTTAGATGTATGTACTATTAGTATATACACTCCAATGATTAGCTCTTAGCAGACCATGTGAGTCACCTAACACATGTGGGAACCATCATTTGGCAACTAGCATGAAATATCTCATAAAATTACAAAAATATGAGTAATCATTCATGACTTATTTACATGAAAACAAAATTACATATCCTTTATATCTAATCCATACACCAACGACCAAAAACACCTACAAACACTTTCATTCTTCAATTTTCTTCATCAAATTGATCTCTCTCAAGTTCTATCTTCAAGTTCTAAGTGTTCTTCATAAATTCCAAAAGTTCTAGTTTCATAAAATCAAGAATACTTTCAAGTTTGCTAGCTCACTTCCAATCTTGTAAGGTGATCATCCAACCTCAAGAAATCTTTGTTTCTTACAGTAGGTTATCATTCTAATACAAGGTAATAATCATATTCAAACTTTGGTTCAATTTCTATAACTATAACAATCTTATTTCAAGTGATGATCTTACTTGAACTTGTTTTCGTGTCATGATTTTGCTTCAAGAACTTCGAGCCATCCAAGGATCCATTGAAGCTAGATCCATTTTTCTCTTTTCTAGTAGGTTTATCCAAGGAACTTAAGGTAGTAATGATGTTCATAACATCATTCGATTCATACATATAAAGCTATCTTATTCGAAGGTTTAAACTTGTAATCACTAGAACATAGTTTAGTTAATTCTAAACTTGTTCGCAAACAAAAGTTAATCCTTCTAACTTGACTTTTAAAATTAACTAAACACATGTTATATATCTATATGATATGCTAACTTAATGATTTAAAACCTGGAAACACGAAAAACACCGTAAAACCGGATTTACGCCGTCGTAGTAACACCGCGGGCTGTTTTGGGTTAGTTAATTAAAAACTATGATAAACTTTGATTTAAAAGTTGTTATTCTGAGAAAATGATTTTTATTATGAACATGAAACTATATCCAAAAATTATGGTTAAACTCAAAGTGGAAGTATGTTTTCTAAAATGGTCATCTAGACGTCGTTCTTTCGACTGAAATGACTACCTTTACAAAAATGACTTGTAACTTATTTTTCCGACTATAAACCTATACTTTTCTGTTTAGATTCATAAAATAGAGTTCAATATGAAACCATAGCAATTTGATTCACTCAAAACGGATTTAAAATGAAGAAGTTATGGGTAAAACAAGATTGGATAATTTTTCTCATTTTAGCTACGTGAAAATTGGTAACAAATCTATTCCAACCATAACTTAATCAACTTGTATTGTATATTATGTAATCTTGAGATACCATAGACACGTATACAATGTTTCGACCTATCATGTCGACACATCTATATATATTTCGGAACAACCATAGACACTCTATATGTGAATGTTGGAGTTAGCTATACAGGGTTGAGGTTGATTCCAAAATATATATAGTTTGAGTTGTGATCAATACTGAGATACGTATACACTGGGTCGTGGATTGATTCAAGATAATATTTATCGATTTATTTCTGTACATCTAACTGTGGACAACTAGTTGTAGGTTACTAACGAGGACAGCTGACGTAATAAACTTAAAACATCAAAATATATTAAAAGTATTGTAAATATATTTTAAACATACTTTGATATATATGTATATATTGTTATAGGTTTGTGAATCAACAAGTGGCCAAGTCTTACTTCCCGACGAAGTAAAAATCTGTGAAAGTGAGTTATAGTCCCACTTTTAAAATCTAATATTTTTGGGATGAGAATACATGCAGGTTTTATAAATGATTTACAAAATAGACACAAGTACGTGAAACTGCATTCTATGGTTGAATTATCGAAATCGAATATGCCCCTTTTTATTAAGTCTGGTAATCTAAGAATTAGGGAACAGACACCCTAATTGACGCGAATCCTAAAGATAGATCTATCGGGCCCAACAAGCCCCATCCAAAGTACCGGATGCTTTAGTACTTCGAAATTTATATCATATCCGAAGGGTGTCCCGGAATGATGGGGATATTCTTATATATGCATCTTGTTAATGTCGGTTACCAGGTGTTCACCATATGAATGATTTTTATCTCTATGTATGGGATGTGTATTGAAATATGAAATCTTGTGGTCTATTATTATGATTTGATATATATAGGTTAAACCTATAACTCACCAACATTTTTGTTAACGTTTTTAAGCATGTTTATTCTCAGGTGATTATTAAGAGCTTCCGCTGTTGCATACTTAAATAAGGACGAGATTTGGAGTCCATGCTTGTATGATATTACGTAAAAACTGCATTCAAGAAACTTATTTGGTTGTAACATATTTGTATTGTAAACCATTATGTAATGGTCGTGTGTAAACAGGATATTTTAGATTATCATTATTTGATAATCTACGTAAAGCTTTTTAAACCTTTATTGATGAAATAAAGGTTATGGTTTGTTTTAAAATGAATGCAGTCTTTGAAAAACGTCACATATAGAGGTCAAAACCTCGCAACGAAATCAATTAATATGGAACGTTTTTAATCAATAAGAACGGGACATTTCAGAATTGTCGCGTCTTATTTTGTGTGAATGTTGCGTCAGTCCGGGTAAAGTACTTTGTGTGACCATGTGAAAATGGTAAGGTACGCATTTGTAATAGTGACTGATCACCATTATTACGAACGTGTATCTTGACACCAATCATGACATGACGAGTACCGAGCGGAGGAAACGTGGCATGGTTGGGGTATAATCAGGACGAGTTAGGAATCTTTTATTGGTTCCTAGGATATAGTAGTCTCGAGTGATGTACTTGTTGTCACATCGGGTTCTTTGTGAGTCGGGAAGTATTACGGTGGATTCGGTTAGTTAAGTGAGTGAGCCAACTCACGAGTTTGGTGCGTGCTTAGTCACCCTAAGTAGTGGGTGCACTATTGAGATTGTCATTGATTTTAGTTACCCATCGTAACTAGGATGATCGATTTATTGTATGCGTGTGTGTGCGTCGAGGACTTAAATTCCGTAATGGAATGCGACGAGTCTAATGATTGTAGTATTGAGTTACACTCGATAGAGTGTGTGGTTAGAGAATCGTGTTGGGATTCTTGTTGTGAGTCGCCTTGGAATTGGCGAATCGAGGAGTCTTTGGGTCGTTAAACTCATGGGAGTGGGACCCGTATGACGGTGATTGCGTTAGTGCGTTAGTGTGCTATAGATTATAGGGTAACATTCCTAACGGAATATCCCTTGTAGTAGTGGTGTTATCGAGATGTAGAAGGGTGTAAGACTTGGTGTTCCCGAGCATCTCCTTAGTATTAGATGAAGGGCCTCATTAGACTATATCGTTTGGCCTTGTGGAATTGCGGGTGATGTGTAATCGCTAGGAACTTTTGAGAAGACAATAAACCGTAAGGTTTGTCGGGTAGGTATGACTTCGGGTCATTATTGTGGAGAAGTTGGTGACATCGGGTGTATGAAACCTAAAGATCGAGTTTCTAAATCTTGATATGTTGCGGTGGGAGTTTGTATGACACTGCGACAGGTGCCTTTGTATACCTGCTGGTGTAATGTTCAACTCCGGTAGTGGTGTGATCACTTTATGCTTAGGGTTCTCGTGAGATACCCTTGGAAGCAGCGGAGATTACGAAAGTGATCGATGGGTGATAGTAATTCGACGGTTGCGAAATTCGAAGTTTAAGAGCATTGCGGTAAATACTTCTTATGAAGTGGCGGATTAGCGAATCTGGTTGCTCTTAAGTGATAGACGGGTAAGATGACCGGTGAGCCGGTGACGGACTTAATGGTCGGATAGGCCTAAGGTTATGATGAAGTGTTGATATTGTGGTCAACGAAATTATTGTATCAGATTAGTCACTCTTCTCCATGAGAGTGAGCAATTGCAGATAAAGGATCGTTGAGTGGAAGGTCGGGTGATCTCGACTGAGATGCATGCCTGATTAAGCGGAGTGGCATATGCCTATGCTTAGAGGCGTATGTAAGACTTGGGTGGAGTTCGCTTTGTGAACGATTAAGACAGTTGATTGTGAATTGTGGAATGAAGGTGCGATGTTGTCGCATGTACGACATTTCAAGTGATTGTGTATGACGGCTCTGAGAGCCTAAAGTGAGTTTGCAGTGATTCAGTGTTTATGATTGGTGATAAGAATGATCATGTGTGTTGTGGTATGGTAATTTCGCGGGATGTTATCATCTTTGCGGTAAGAATGTGGAGCTACATCCTAAATGGGGGAGTTTTTACTGCCGCCTGAGGAAGCTCCCTTGGTACTAGATCAAGTGAAGTGTAAGACTTCTTATGTAGGGTGGTCGTGTAGTACCAAAGTGCGGTATGAGACCAAGTGTGAAGTTTGAGATCACGGAAGTGAGAGAATGTAACTGTTATTGCGGGTGCTCTCATGATATAAATTTGGGTTGTGTGGAACTCGAATAGTATTGTCAAGTGAGTACGGGTTCGAGATGGTGGTGAATACTGTATATTCCCTGTAGGGAAACGTGATCGTGAGAATTTTTAGTGGATTATTCCACTTTGTGGATGGTTGTGAGGCGGGGAGCGCCGGTTCTGATTATCTCACGTCGAGACACAAGGATGTTATTGTTTGCAAGGGTGTGCACCCTAGTGATGTGACCCGTTAGTTTTATTTAAATGTCGAGGCCATCCTTAACGGACGGTTTAGGAAGGAGTATTCACCCTGCATAGGTGAATATATTTGTGGGTAGTGTGGCAAATCGTGAATTGTTATGATGATAATTCGCTGTTGACGAGATTCTAGTACACGAATTGTAACATCCTCAATCGGCCCTAGTTGTAAGATTACTATTTTGCCTTTAAGTTAGTATTGTGTTATTATATGCTTTTATTTTTATTTAATGTTTGTCATTATTTAATGATGTGGTTAGGACCAGTTCGTGACAAGGGTCACATAACAGGTTTGTTTATTTATTTTGGACTTCGTTTGGGCTGCCAAATGATGTACGAAAGATATCAGATAACTGATAAATACCCGTGTGTTGCACAGTGTGGGAATTTAACCCAATTAAGTGACTAGTGTGCTGGTTCCTTTCTCATTTTCCAGACTCTTTCACACACACCCGTTCTTCATCTCCCTCACCTACCAAACCCTAATCCTTGATTCTTGTTTTAGAGCTCAAATCATTTATATTTTCGTGTTCCTTTTGATTTACTGATTCTAACAAGGTAAGATTCATAGCTTTTCATGCTTTAATCATTGAGAAAATTGAGTTTTTGTGTTAGTTTTTACAAAGTGAGTAATTTGGGTCTAAGTGGTTAAATTTGATGTTGTTTGAGTCCAAATCTTGTGGGTTTACGTTTCTTAATGTATAGGGTCTACGATTTGGTAAGTTTTGAGGTTAAAAACGAGCTCTAGATCGAGAATTGGTGAGTTTGGTGAGAAACCCGTCACTTTTGTAGCTGCTGCTGCAGATGAACTACCATCGGCCGATGGTCTCTGACCACCGACCGATGGTCTCTGACCACCGACCGATGGTGTGTGACGATCGGCCGATTGTAGTGACCCGAACTTTTCCATGTTTATATATATTAATTGAGATTGATATTTACATGATTAAATGTTTCCAACATGTTAAGAAATCAAACTTTTTAAGACTTGATTAATTGAAATAGGTTTCATATAGACAATTGACCACCCAAGTTGACCGGTGATTCACGAACGTTAAAACTTGTAAAAACTATATGATGACATATATATGGATATATATATAGTTAACATGATACTATGATAAGTAAACATATCATTAAGTATATTAACAATGAACTACATATGTAAAAACAAGACTACTAACTTAATGATTTTTAAACGAGACATATATGTAACGATTATCGTTGTAAAGACATTTAATGTATATATATCATATTAAGAGATATTCATACATGATAATATCATGATAATATAATAATTTAAAATCTCATTTGATATTATAAACATTGGGTTAACAACATTTAACAAGATCGTTAACCTAAAGGTTTCAAAACAACACTTACATGTAACGACTAACGATGACTTAACGACTCAGTTAAAATGTATATACATGTAGTGTTTTAATATGTATTTATACACTTTTGAAAGACTTCAATACACTTATCAAAATACTTCTACTTAACAAAAATGCTTACAATTACATCCTCGTTCAGTTTCATCAACAATTCTACTCGTATGCACCCGTATTCGTACTCGTACAATACACAGCTTTTAGATGTATGTACTATTGGTATATACACTCCAATGATCAGCTCTTAGCAGCCCATGTGAGTCACCTAACACATGTGGGAACCATCATTTGGCAACTAGCATGAAATATCTCATAAAATTACAAAAATATGAGTAATCATTCATGACTTATTTACATGAAAACAAAATTACATATCCTTTATATCTAATCCATACACCAACGACCAAAAACACCTACAAACACTTTCATTCTTCAATTTTCTTCATCTAATTGATCTCTCTCAAGTTCTATCTTCAAGTTCTAAGTGTTCTTCATAAATTCCAAAAGTTCTAGTTTCATAAAATCAAGAATACTTTCAAGTTTGCTAGCTCACTTCCAATCTTGTAAGGTGATCATCCAACCTCAAGAAATCTTTGTTTCTTACAGTAGGTTATCATTCTAATACAAGGTAATAATCATATTCAAACTTTGGTTCAATTTCTATAACTATAACAATCTTATTTCAAGTGATGATCTTACTTGAACTTGTTTTCGTGTCATGATTCTGCTTCAAGAACTTCGAGCCATCCAAGGATCCATTGAAGCTAGATCCATTTTTCTCTTTTCCAGTAGGTTTATCCAAGGAACTTAAGGTAGTAATGATGTTCATAACATCATTCGATTCATACATATAAAGCTATCTTATTCGAAGGTTTAAACTTGTAATCACTAGAACATAGTTTAGTTAATTCTAAACTTGTTCGCAAACAAAAGTTAATCCTTCTAACTTGACTTTTAAAATCAACTAAACACATGTTCTATATCTATATGATATGCTAACTTAATGATTTAAAACCTGGAAACACGAAAAACACCGTAAAACCGGATTTACGCCGTCGTAGTAACACCGCGGGCTGTTTTGGGTTAGTTAATTAAAAACTATGATAAACTTTGATTTAAAAGTTGTTATTCTGAGAAAATGATTTTTATTATGAACATGAAACTATATCCAAAAATTATGATTAAACTCAAAGTGGAAGTATGTTTTCTAAAATGGTCATCTAGACGTCGTTCTTTCGACTGAAATGACTACCTTTACAAAAACGACTTGTAACTTATTTTTCCGACTATAAACCTATACTTTTTCTGTTTAGATTCATAAAATAGAGTTCAATATGAAACCATAGCAATTTGATTCACTCAAAACGGATTTAAAATGAAGAAGTTATGGGTAAAACAAGATTGGATAATTTTTCTCATTTTAGCTACGTGAAAATTGGTAACAAATCTATTCCAACCATAACTTAATCAACTTGTATTGTATATTATGTAATCTTGAGATACCATAGACACGTATACAATGTTTCGACCTATCATGTCGACACATCTATATATATTTCGGAACAACCATAGACACTCTATATGTGAATGTTGGAGTTAGCTATACAGGGTTGAGGTTGATTCCAAAATATATATAGTTTGAGTTGTGATCAATACTGAGATACGTATACACTGGGTCGTGGATTGATTCAAGATAATATTTATCGATTTATTTCTGTACATCTAACTGTGGACAACTAGTTGTAGGTTACTAACGAGGACAGCTGACTTAATAAACTTAAAACATCAAAATATATTAAAAGTGTTGTAAATATATTTTGAACATACTTTGATATATATGTATATATTGTTATAGGTTCGTGAATCAACCAGTGGCCAAGTCTTACTTCCCGACGAAGTAAAAATCTGTGAAAGTGAGTTATAGTCCCACTTTTAAAATCTAATATTTTTGGGATGAGAATACATGCAGGTTTTATAAATGATTTACAAAATAGACACAAGTACGTGAAACTACATTCTATGGTTGAATTATCGAAATCGAATATGCCCCTTTTTATTAAGTCTGGTAATCTAAGAATTAGGGAACAGACACCCTAATTGACGCGAATCCTAAAGATAGATCTATTGGGCCTAACAAACCCCATCCAAAGTACCGGATGCTTTAGTACTTCGAAATTTATATCATATCCGAAGGGTGTCCCGGAATGATGGGGATATTCTTATATATGCATCTTGTTAATGTCGGTTACCAGGTGTTCACCATATGAATGATTTTTATCTCTATGTATGGGATGTGTATTGAAATATGAAATCTTGTGGTCTATTGTTACGATTTGATATATATAGGTTAAACCTATAACTCACCAACATTTTTGTTGACGTTTAAAGCATGTTTATTCTCAGGTGAATATTAAGAGCTTCCGCTGTTGCATACTAAAATAAGGACAAGATTTGGAGTCCATGTTTGTATGATATTGTGTAAAAACTGCATTCAAGAAACTGATTTCGATGTAACATATTTGTATTGTAAACCATTATGTAATGGTCGTGTGTAAACAGGATATTTTAGATTATCATTATTTGATAATCTACGTAAAGCTTTTTAAACCTTTATTTATGAAATAAAGGTTATGGTTTGTTTTAAAAATGAATGCAGTCTTTGAAAAACGACTCATATAGAGGTCAAAACATCGCAACGAAATCAATTAATATGGAACGTTTTTAATCAATAAGAACGGGACATTTCACCGATGGACTAGACGATCTACCGATGGTGGAAGTCCTTCGACCAACGGTTGTAATTTTAACGACCGGCCGATAGTGTGGTCGATCGGCCGATGGTGTAGTGACGATCGGACGATAGTCTCTGACGATCGACCGATGGTCTTTGCAGTAGAAATTTTTACTAAGTGTTGATTTTTAGCCGTTATGCTGCCCGTTTTTATTTTGATGATTTTGATGTAAATTTTGAAAGTGCACAAGTGTTAAGCAAAAATTTTTAGCGGATACTTTTTCTGATAAAAATTTCAGTATTGTGCTGTTTTGTGCTATCGGATAGAAACTAACTCGTGTATATGTATTTCTCAGGAGAAAAGGAGAAAGAGAAGGTTCAGTGATTAGATAACTGAACACCTTCTCGTTTGCTGGTATTTGGTGAGTGGGACTAACTGGAGAATATAGTATATAGAAGCATGTTATATTATGATTGCCATGCTTGTTAGATATACTTATTGTTGTGGATAGTTAGCACATTGTGATGACTGCATGTTGGTTGATGCTTGTCTGCTGGAGCCCAGTGCGTCCCTATTGTGTGGTGACCTCGGTAGGAGAGATCAACCTGCGGGTTGGGTTCCTCATGTGGTGGCCTAGACAATCGTGGTGTATATATATGTGAATGACGCGTCCGTCGCGTGTGGATTATGTATATACATACGGTGGTGGAGGAACTTCTCGTAAGCCCCAGTCCGATCAGCTGGTGGTTAATGGTTTGGCCGAGCCGCCAGAGTCTCTGTAGACGGCACTTGGGTGATGTTTGTGTGTTAGACTATTGTGACATGATTAGTATAACACTTATGTATGCTATGGCCTGTAGTTAGTCGTACTCCCTTAGCTTCGTGCTAATTCCCCTCCATCTCCTCCCTGCAGGTTGTTAGCTTTTGTAGATAGTGCTTTTGGGAGAAGACGGGCATGATGATGTTATGTTTGACAGGATTAACACTGATGTGGTCTTTTAGAATATGAAGCGTGTACTTATGAAAACAAAATGTATTTACGCCTCTTCCTGTTAATATGTAAATTGTTTTAATGACACGCGACATCGGTTTGTACAAATGTCGATATCGTATTTAATTAATATTATGCTTCCGCCACGTATTTAAAAAAAAATAGCGATGTTTAAAGTTGGTATCAGAGCTGAGTTTGGCAGCATGTGCATTGTGATCAACATGTCATGTTCCCAAACTTAGAAGAGTCATGTCAAACATAACATGCTGGGGACGGGTTAAGTGAGTATTAGGACAGGATATGTGTTAGTTGTTAGTACTAACAGAATTTATACTAAGCTTTGGTGTGAGTGTTGTGGTAGTGCAGTAATGGCAGATAATCAAGCAACCGCTACTGGCCCTACTGTCCCTGGAACTGGTACTTTTAGAGCCCCCGACGAAGATGGACATGTGTGTTCAGAAGAAGAAACTTCTCAAGAAGTAATAGAACTTCAAAGTCGGTTACTAGAAGCTCAGGAGAAAATTAAGGAATTGGAACAAGAACGGGCGCAATGGAACCCTAATACCACTGCGTTAAATACAACCTTTCCTCCTAACTTTTATAATCAAGCCGGTGGCAGTTCCCAATCACAGTTTCCACAAAATATCTATCAAAACTATCAAATGCCATTTCCGTTTAACCAGACTTTTCCAAATCAAATGATATACCCATTTCAAGTCCCCGAGACAAGAAAGAAGTGTACGTATAAACAGTTTCTGGACTGTAAACCTCCTGAGTACAGTGGTCACACAAACCCTACAGTGACACTCAATTGGTTAAGAGAAGTAGAGCGAGCATTGGAAGCATGTTTCTGTGAGCCTGAATCTATGGTACTGTTTGTAAGTACACTTCTCAAGGGTGAAGCAATGGAATGGTGGGATTCTATTACTGCATATTTACCCAAAGAACAGATCAGCCAGATTACCTGGGAACAATTTGCTGCTAAAGTTCATGAGCAGTATTGTTCTGAGTATGAGATGGAAAGATTGAAAACCTAGTTTCTGAGTATGAAGATGGCAGAAAGTATGACGATTGATGAGGTTTTCAGAGATTTCACATCTAAGCTAAGGTTCGTTCAACAGTGGGTACCAACTGAGAAAGATAAGATTCAGCATTTTATGTGGGTGATTAAGCCGGAGTACAGAACCGTTACGAGATTTGCAACAACCTTGGCGCAGGCTCATGAGATGGCTAAAGTTACAGAAGGTGATATAATGGCAGCGAAAAGAGAAAGTTCAAAAGGTGGATCTTTTGG
Source organism: Rutidosis leptorrhynchoides (assembly GCF_046630445.1). NCBI lineage: Eukaryota > Viridiplantae > Streptophyta > Magnoliopsida > Asterales > Asteraceae > Rutidosis > Rutidosis leptorrhynchoides. The sequence goes on from NC_092335.1 coordinate 432,883,863, forward strand.
GGGAAAACCAGAGGGTCAAACAGGTGGTCAGTCTGGTCAGTAATCAAGTAAGCAATCAGGATTTCGTGGTAAGAAGTCAGGTGGGTTTAAATAGAAAAGTAAGTCTGGTATGAGTGGATCGGGTTCTAGTCAGTCTGGGTGGTGTAATGTTTGCAAGTCGACCCATGTCGGTCCGTGTTCTCCAATGACCAGAAGGTGTTTGAAATGTGGAGTGTTAGGTCATGAATCAACAGCTTGTTCATTTAAGTCTAATGTTTGTTGGAGTTGCCATCAAGAGGGGCATAGATCTGCTAATTGTCCATCTGCGTCCAGATCCGGTTCTGGGGCAGGGTCAGGGGCGAGGTTAGTTACTTCCGGGGGATCTTCTGCTTCTACTGCCTGGCAGAAGAGAAAGAATCCTCCAATAGCAGAGGCAAGGGCGTTTCAGATGACGGTAGACGCTGCAACCGCTACCGATGACGTCATTACCGGTATGTTCTTGGTTAATTCCTTGCCAGCTCGTGTGTTATTTGATTCTGGAGCGAATCGTTCTTTTATGTCCTTAGGCTTTTGTGATAAGTTGAAGTTGCCTGTTAGGATGTTAGATGCGCCTTTGGGGATAGAAGTAGCTGATGGTAAAATGGTTCCATGCACATCATCTGTGTCTGGAATTACCATCGAAATTGACGGCCATTCTTTCCCTTTAACCTGTTTGTTGATGCCTATACCTAGCTTTGATGTAGTCATAGGTATGAATTGGTTAAGAGCTAATAGGGCTAATATTAAGTGTGATAAGAAGATGATTTCTTTTCGTTTGGCCGATGGATCCCGAGTGATAGCTCGGGGAGAGCGCAGTGGACTTAACTTCCCTATGGTTTCCCTAATGAAAGCTCAGAAGGCAATAACGAAAGGGTGTGAATCATTCTTAGCCTACGTGATTGATGTTAAGAAAGAGAAGAAGCAGGTGACTGATATTCCCGTTGTGTCAGAATTTCCCGAAGTATTTCCAGATGATTTACCAGGGTTACCTCCAGTACGTGAAGTAGAGTATAAAATTGATTTGGTTCCAGGTGCTACGCCAGTTGCAAAAGCTCCTTACAGATTAGCTCCGTCAGAAATCCGAGAAATGATGTCTCAGATTCAGGAACTGTTAGATAAAGGGTTTATCTGACCAAGTTCTTCACCGTGGGGTGCTCCTGTTTTGTTTGTGAAAAAGAAAGATGGGTCGCTTCGTATGTGTATAGATTATCGTGATTTAAACAAGAGAACAATCAAGAATAAGTATCCGTTACCAAGAATAGATGACTTATTTGATCAGTTACAGGGTGCTTCCTACTTTTCAAAGATTGATTTACGTTCAGGGTATCATCAGGTACGTGTTGCAGAGAACGATATACCGAAAACCGCGTTTAGAACTAGATATGGTCATTATGAATTTTTAGTTATACCATTTGGCTTAACAAATGCGCCAGCAGTTTTTATGGATTTAATGAACAGGGTGTGTCGCCAGTATCTCGACAAGTTTTTAATTGTTTTCATAGATGATATCTTGATATATTCAAAAACCGAGAAAGATCATGCTACGCATCTGAGGTTGGTGTTAGAACTTCTGAAACAGGAACAGTTGTACGCTAAGTTCTCCAAATGTGAATTTTGGCTGCGGGAAATACAGTTTCTGGGTCATGTGATTTGTGAACAGGGTATCAAAGTAGATCAATCTAAGATAGAAGCTGTAATGAATTGGAACTTGCCAAAAACACCGACAGAAATTAAGAGTTTTCTGGGTTTAGCAGGTTATTACTGCCGATTTATGAAAGACTTCTCTAAAATAGCAGGTCTGTTGAATAAGTTAAATAGAAAAGATATAGCCTTTCGATGGACTGATGAACAAGAAAAGGCTTTTCAGACTCTTAAACAGTTGTTATGTCAAGCGCCGGTTTTAGCTTTACCAGAGGGAACAGAAGATTTTGTGGTCTACTGCGATGCGTCATGTGCAGGTCTGGGTTGTGTTTTGATGCAGAGAAATAAAGTTATAGCGTATGCTTCACGACAGTTGAAGAATCATGAACGAAACTACCCTACTCACGATTTAGAGTTAACTGCCGTTGTGTTTGCTTTGAAGCTTTGGAGATACTATTTGTACGGTACGCATTGTGAAATCTATACCGATCATAAGAGTCTTCAATATATCTTTTCGCAGAAAGAATTAAATATGCGTCAACGTCGATGTTTAGAATTGATTAAAGACTACGATTGTGAGATTAAGTACCATCTGGGTAAAGCAAATGTGGTCGCAGATGCTCTGAGTCGCAAGAAAACTATCGAAAATGTTAGATTTATGAGAATTGAAATAGTTTCAGACTTAATTGATCGATTGAAAACCGTTCAGTTAGTAGCTTTGAATGACGAAAACTTAAAGACTGAGCAAATGACCAAAAGAAAATTTGACCTATGCAATGATTCTAGAGGATTAAAGACCTATAATGACCGTATTTGGGTGCCTATGCTTGGAGATTTGAGAGATTTAATCCTTACAGAGGCGCATAAATCTAGATTGTCAGTGCATCCGGGTAGTACAAAGATGTATAGAGACTTGAAAACGTTGTATTGGTGGCCGACAATGAAGACAGATGTTGCAGGTTTCATTGAGAAATGTCATATTTGTGCGCAAGTTAAAGCAGAACATCAGAAACCATATGGATCTCTACGACAGTTAGAAATTCCTCAGTGGAAATGGGATCATATAACGATGGATTTTGTAACTAAGTTACCCCAAACCCAGAAAGGTCATGACATGATCTGGGTGATAGTGGATCGTTTAACAAAGAGTGCTCACTTTTTAGCTACTCGTGAAACCGCTTCGTTGAGTGATTTGGCAGAGTTGTACTTGAAAGAGATCGTTAGTCGACATGGTGTACCGTTGTCAATAGTTTTTGACAGGGATACTAGGTTTGTATCTAACTTCTGGAACAGTTTACAACAGAATCTGGGTACACGTGTGAATCTAAGTACAGCTTATCATCCGCAAACAGACGGTCAGAGTGAATGGACGATTCAAACGTTAGAAGACATGTTGAGAGCGTGTGTCTTAGAATATGGTGGTTCTTGGGATTCGCATCTTCCATTGATAGAGTTTGCTTACAACAATTCGTATCATTAGAGTATCGGAATGCCGCCGTATGAAATGTTGTATGGTCGCAAATGCAGAACTCCTATATGTTGGTTAGAAGCAGGTGAGAAACAATTTGCGGGTCCCGAAATTATTCAGATAACTGCAGAAAAGGTTGAAATTGCACGAGAGAAGTTAAAAGAAGCCATAGACTGGCAAAAGATGTATGCTGATCCGCGCAGACGTCCGGTAACATTTAATGTAGGTGATCATGTATACCTAAAAGTTTCGCCATGGAAAGGGGTGATCAGATTCGGTAAACGTGGTAAATTAGCGTCGAGATTTATTGGACCATTTCCAATCATAGAAATTCTGAATGATCAAATTGTTGTTTTAGATCTTCCATCAGAGTTAGCAGGAATTCACAACACGTTCAATGTGTGCTATCTGAGAAAGTGTAAAGTAGACGATGAAAGTCAGATTCTTCCATTGAAAGATTTGAAAGTCGACTTGACTAAGAAACTAGTAAAAGAGCCGGTTAGAATAGTGGACAAGAAAGTCACAAAGTTAAGAAAGAAACAGATTCCAATGGTGTTAGTGGAATGGCGGCACAGTTTAGGTTCTAACTTGACGTGGGAAACCGAGGATTTAATGAGAGCGCGCTATCCTCAGTTGTTTGACCTTGACCAGATTCCGAGGACGGAATCTTCTTAAGGGAGGTAGATTTGTAACATCCTCAATCGGGCCTAGTTGTAAGATTACTATTTTGCCTTTAAGTTAGTATTGTGTTATTATATGCTTTTATTTTTATTTAATGTTTGTCATTATTTAATGATGTGGTTTAGGACCAGTTAGTGACAAGGGTCACAGAACAGGTTTGTTTATTTATTTTGGACTTCGTTTGGGCTGCCAAATGATGTACGAAAGATATCATATAACTGATAAATACCCGTGTGTTGCACAGTGTGGGAATTTAACCCAATTAAGTGACTAGTGTGCTGGTTCCTTTCTCATTTTCCAGACTCTTCCACACACACCCGTTCTTCATCTCCCTCACCTACCAAACCCTAATCCTTGATTCTTGTTTTAGAGCTCAAATCATTTACATTTTCGTGTTCCTTTTGATTTACGGATTCTAACAAGGCAAGATTCATAGCTTTTCATGCTTTAATCATTGAGAAAATTGAGTTTTTGTGTTAGTTTTTACAAAGTGAGTAATTTGGGTCTAAGTGGTTAAATTTGATGTTGTTTGAGTCCAAATCTTGTGGGTTTACGTTTCTTAATGTATAGTGTCTTTGATTTGGTAAGTTTTGAGGTTAAAAACGAGCTCTAGATCGAGAATTGGTGAGTTTGGTGAGAAACCCGTCACTTTTGTAGCTGCTGCTGCAGATGAACTACCATCGGCCGATGGTCCCTGACCACCGACCGATGGTCTCTGACGATCTGCCGATGGACTAGACGATCGATCGATGGTGGAAGTCCTTCGACCAACAGTTGTAATTTTAACGACCGTCCGATAGTGTGGTCGATCGGCCGATGGTGTAGTGACGATCGGCCGATGGTCTTTGCAGTAGAAATTTTTACTAAGTGTTGATTTTTAGCCGTTATGCTGCCCGTTTTTATTTTGATGATTTCGATGTAAATTTTGAAAGTGCACAAGTGTTAAGCAAAAATTTTTATCGGATACTTTTTCTGACAAAAATTTCAGTATTGTGCTGTTTTGTGCTATCGGATAGAAACTAACTCGTGTATATGTATTTCTCAGGAGAAAAGGAGAAAGAGAAGGTTCAGTGATTAGATAACTGAACACCTTCTCGTTTGCTGGTATTTGGTGAGTGGGACTAACTGGAGAATATAGTATATAGAAGCATGTTATATTATGATTGCCATGCTTGTTAGATATACTTATTGTTGTGGATAGTTAGTACATTGTGATGACTGCATGTTGGTTGATGCTTGTCTGCTGGAGCCCAGTGCGTCCCTATTGTGTGGTGGCCTCGGTAGGAGAGATCAACCTGCGGGTTGGGTTCCTCATGTGGTGGCCTAGACAATCGTGGTGTATATATATGTGAATGACGCGTCCGTCGCGTGTGGATTATGTATATACATACGGTGGTGGAGGAACTTCTCGTAAGCCCCAGTCCGATCAGCTGGTGGTTAATGGTTTGGCCGAGCTGCCAGAGTCTCTGTAGACGGCACTTGGGTGATATTTGTGTGTTAGACTATTATGACATGATTAGTATAACACTTATGTATGCTATGGCCTGTAGTTAGTCGTACTCACTTAGCTTCGTGATAATTCCCCTCCATCTCCTCCCTGCAGGTTGTTAGCTTTTGTAGATAGTGCTTTTGGGAGAAGACGGGCATGATGATGTTATGTTTGACATGATTAACTCTGATGTGGTCTTTTAGAATATGAACCGTGTACTTTTGAAAACAGAATGTATTTACGCCTCTTCCTGTTAATATATAAATTGTTTTAATGACACGTGACATCGGTTTGTACAAATGTCGATATCGTATTTAATTAATATTATGCTTCTACCATGTATTTATAAAAAAAAAAAAAAATTAGCGGTGTCTCACGAATAGTTTCCATGCTATTACTAGGAAGCCGTAGTGTATGATGTGTTGTAGGGTTTAAAGGGAAAAACCCTGTGTCGAGTGTTGATGTTTTGCCTAGTTCATGGTGCATTATTGTCATCCTGGATTAATCAGAGACTGGTGGTCGTGTGCAGATCGATCGATGGGAAGGTTTGTGTTCCCTAGAGTGATTATTTTGCTGTTACCAAAATTTCTTCGTTGAAGGAATAATCCGGTTGCGGAAATGAGGGAGGTTCGTTCTGGGAATAGAGAACATACTTGATCGACTGGTTGAGTGGTGCGTTATGGACTGTTAAAGTACAGAGTCTTAATGGGGGCAGTTTGAACGTTGAGCGCGGGAAATATCGCTTGTTGCGGTAATGCACGCTAGTGATTATTAGCGTGTGGTGAAAACTTCGGATTAATTGAAATTGTTATTGGGATTTGTTATGGACATTGAGTTTAGAGGGTGTCAAAGGACTGTTGGGTGTAGGTCCGGATTAGTTAAGTGATGAGGATCACGAGGACGTGATTGAATTTAAGTGGGGGAGAGTTGTAACATCCTATTTTTCATCATAACATGTCCAAGGTACGTGATGAACTTTAGAATGTTCATACTTGGTTTTATAATAGTATAAAGATGATTGTAAAATGAGTGCATGAAGTGTACCAAGCGTGTACATGTTTCTTGTTCGAATGTCGAAGAAAACTGGACGTTGTTTGAGTTACAAGATGTGTACGTACCTTTTCGACCCAAAATAAAGTTTGAGTTGATATTTCAAAACCTTGCCATTAGAAAGGAAATCTTATTACGTTTCCAACGATATTTGATTCATCGAAAACGGAGTTACGGTCAAAAAGTTATGGCCAAAACAAGTTTACTGACGTTCGGATGAAATAGGCAATTGTTACGGCGCGACCAGAATGGCCACGGCGCGACAAATGCCTATTTTGAGGGTCAGAAAGCTTAAAAAAGTGATCTAAAATCACCCTTTGGGCCACGGCGCGACAAATTTGCTCCGCGGCGCGACAATAGGCACGATCTGGTACTTTTCAGCCTTTTAATGAGTTAAATGAGGGGCAAAGTTGGTATTTCACATATGGACAGGTCTTTAGCCATAAAACTGATCCTAATCTTATCCAAACCTCATTTCCTTCTCATTTCTAGTTTGTAAACATCAAGTTCAAGTAATATTCATCGTAAGTTAGGCCACGAGATTTCTGAAAAGCTTCGTAATAATATACACTTATCATGAGCACTTGATTATAAAGCTTTAACCTTTGCGTAGGCCGAGCACACATCTTTAGTTTACCCTATCATGGTGTGTAACATCCCGTTTTTCATCATAACATGTCCAAGGTACGTGATGAACTTTAGAATGTTCATACTTGGTTGTATAATAGTATAAAGATGATTGTACGATGAGTGCATGAAGTGTACCAAGCGTGTACATGTTTCTTGTTCGAATGTCGAAGAAAACTGGACGTTGTTTGAGTTACAAGATGTGTACGTACCTTTTCGACCCCAAATAAAGTTTGAGTTGATATTTTAAAACCTTACCATTAGAAAGGAAATCTTATTACGTCTCCAATGATATTTGATTCATCGAAAACGGAGTTACGGTCAAAAAGTTATGGCCAAAACAAGTTTACTAAAGTTCGGATGAAACAGGCAATTGTCATGGCGCGACCAGAATGGCCACAGCGCGACAAATGCCTATTTTGAGGGTCAGAAAGCTTTAAAAAAGTGATCTAAAATCACCCTTTGGGCCACGGCGCGACAAATTTGCTCCGCGGCACGACAATAGGCACGATCTGGTACTTTTCAGCCTTTTAATGAGTTAAATGAGGGGCAAAGTTGGTATTTCACATATGGACAGGTCTTTGGCCATAAAACTGATCCGAATCTTATCCAAACCTCATTTCCTTCTCATTTCTTCCCTCCCACTCACATCCCAAACCCTAGAGAGAGAGTAAAGGGTTTAGAGAGAGAAAGCTCGAATCGGGGATGAAGAAGAGTGATTCGGGTCGGGTCTCAAGAGTTAAAGTTGTTCTCCTCGTTCACGACTATGTTGTGATAGTGATGGTAAGTTCTAACTCCGAAATTCATCTTTATGATTTGATATTCAAGTTAGGGTTTTTAGATTTTTAGTTGTAAAACCCATTTAGATGATGAAGTGGGTTTATGGTGTAGTGACCCGAACTTTTCCATGTTTATATATATTAATTGAGATTGATATTTACATGATTAAATGTTTCCAACATGTTAAGCAATCAAACTTGTTAAGACTTGATTAATTGAAATATGTTTCATATAGACAATTGACCACCCAAGTTGACCGGCGATTCACGAACGTTAAAACTTGTAAAAACGACATGACGATATATATATGGATATACATATGGTTAACATGAGATTATGATAAGTAAGTATCTCCATAAGTGTATTAACAATGAGTTATATACATATAAACAAGACTACTAACTTAAGGATTTCGAAACGAGACATATATGTAACGATTATCATTGTAACGACATTTAAATGTATATATATCATATTAAGATATATTAATATATCATAATATCATGATAATATAATAATTTAACATCTCATTAGATATAATAAATAATGGGTTAACAACATTAATTGAGATCGTTAACTTAAAGGTTTCAAAACAACACTTACATGTAACGACTAACGATGACTTAACGACTCAGTTAAAATGTATATACATGTAGTGTATTTAGATGTATTAAAATACTTTTGGAAGACTTCAAGACATATATCAAAACACTCATACTTAACGAAAATGGTTACAGTTACTTTTCCATTCTTTTCTTTCATCAAGAATTCTAGTCGTATACTTACCCGTATTATACACAGCTTCAAAACGTACTTACTATGAGTATATACCAATAGGAACTAGCATGGGATTCCACTCTTGATTATGTCATGTATGACTAATCAATTTTAACTTCTACCATGAGCTAGTCAACTAACTAGAACTCCTTTTAACCCCACTCACCACTCTCCAATTACCACTCATCATTCACTCCATTTCACCTCCAATTCTCTTTCTAATTCTCTCTCAACACACACACACACATACACTATTATGAACGTATTTTTCCAGTAGTTAATTATCATCTTCATCAAAAATCACTTCAAGAATCAAGCTATAATCATCATAGGAAGAACACTTCAAGAACACTTCAAAAATCCCTTCAAGTTTACTAATTTACTTCCAAGCTTTCTAATCCATTCCAAGTAATCATCTAAGATCAAGAAACCTTTGTTATATATAGTAGGTAATCTTTCTTATTCAAGGTAATATTCATATTCAAACTTTGATTCAATTTCTATAACTATAAACTATCTTAATTCGAGTAAAAATCTTACTTGAACTTGTTTTTGTGTCATGATCCTACTTCAAGAACTTTCAAGCCATCCAAGATCCTTTGAAGCTAGATCATTTCTTGTCACTTCCAGTAGGTTTACCTACTAAACTTGAGGTAGTAATGATGTTCATAACATCATTCGATTCATATATATAAAACTATCTTATTCGAAGGTTTAAACTCGTAATCACTAGAACACAGTTTAGTTAATTCTAAACTTGTTCGCAAACAAAAGTTAATCCTTCTAACTTGACTTTTAAAATTAACTACACACATGTTCTATATCTATATGATATGCTAACTTAATGATTTAAAACCTGGAAACACGAAAAACACCGTAAAACCGGATTTACGCCGTCGTAGTAACACCGCGGGCTGTTTTGGGTTAGTTAATTAAAAAAAAAACTATGATAAACTTTGATTTAAAAGTTGTTATTCTGAGAAAATGATTTTTATTATGAACATGAAACTATATCCAAAAAGTATGGTTAAACTCAAAGTGGAAGTATGTTTTCTAAAATGGTCATCTAGACGTCGTTCTTTCGACTGAAATGACTACCTTTACAAAAACGACTTGTAACTTATTTTTCCGACTATAAACCTATACTTTTCTGTTTAGATTCATAAAATAGAGTTGAATATGAAACCATAGCAATTTGATTCACTCAAAACGGATTTAAAATGAAGAAGTTATGGGTAAAACAAGATTGGATAATTTTTCTCATTTTAGCTACGTGAAAATTGGTAACAAATCTATTCCAACCATAACTTAATCAACTTGTATTGTATATTATGTAATCTTGAGATACCATAGACACGTATACAATGTTTCGACCTATCATGTCGACACATCTATATATATTTCGGAACAACCATAGACACTCTATATGTGAATGTTGGAGTTAGCTATACAGGGTTGAGGTTGATTCTAAAATATATATAGTTTGAGTTGTGATCAATACTGAGATACGTATACACTGGGTCGTGGATTGATTCAAGATAATATTTATCGATTTATTTCTGTACATCTAACTGTGGACAACTAGTTGTAGGTTACTAACGAGGACAGCTGACTTAATAAACTTAAAACATCAAAATATATTAAAAGTGTTGTAAATATATTTTGAACATACTTTAATATATATGTATATATTGTTATAGGTTCGTGAATCAACAGTGGCCAAGTCTTACTTCTCGACGAAGTAAAAATCTGTGAAAGTGAGTTATAGTCCCACTTTTAAAATCTAATATTTTTGGGATGAGAATACATGAAGGTTTTATAAATGATTTACAAAATAGACACAAGTACGTGAAACTACATTCTATGGTTGAATTATCGAAATCGAATATGCCCCTTTTTATTAAGTCTGGTAATCTAAGAATTAGGGAACAGACACCCTAATTGACGCGAATCCTAAAGATAGATCTATTGGGCCTAACAAACCCCATCCAAAGTACCGGATGCTTTAGTACTTCGAAATTTATATCATATCCGAAGGGTGTCCCGGAATGATGGGGATATTCTTATATATGCATCTTGTTAATGTCGGTTACCAGGTGTTCACCATATGAATGATTTTTATCTCTATGTATGGGATGTGTATTGAAATATGAAATCTTGTGGTCTATTGTTACGATTTAATATATATAGGTTAAACCTATAACTCACCAACATTTTTGTTGACGTTTAAAGCATGTTTATTCTCAGGTGAATATTAAGAGCTTCCGCTGTTGTATACTAAAATAAGGACAAGATTTGGAGTCCATGTTTGTATGATATTGTGTAAAAACTGCATTCAAGAAACTGATTTCGATGTAACATATTTGTATTGTCAACCATTATGTAATGGTCGTGTGTAAACAGGATATTTTAGATTATCATTATTTGATAATCTACGTAAAGCTTTTTAAACCTTTATTTATGAAATAAAGGTTATGGTTTGTTTTAAAAATGAATGCAGTCTTTGAAAAACGTCTCATATAGAGGTCAAAACCTCGCAACGAAATCAATTAATATGGAACGTTTTTAATCAATAAGAACGGGACATTTCAGTTGGTATCCGAGCGTTGGTCTTAGAGAACCAGAAAATTTGCATTAGTGTGTCTTATCGAGTTTGTTAGGATGCATTAGTGAGTCTGGACTTCGACCGTGTTTTCTTTAAAAATGATTGCTTAACATTTTTGTTGGAAACTATATATTTTTAACATATGAATATTATGTGATATATTAATCTCTTATCGTGTTTGATATTATGTGATAGATGTCTACCTCTAGAACAAGTCCCATTGACTCACCTAATAATAATGAAGAGTCAAATGTAAATTGGAATGATTCGTGGACTGATTCACAAGTTCCCGAAGAGGAACCGGAAGAATAGTCGGAACCGGAAGAAGAATCGGAACCGGAAGAAGAATCGGAACCGGAAGAAAAAATAGAACCGGTGGGGGAAATAATAAAACGGTTAAGTAAAAGAGAATCCTCAACCAACCGACCAAGGTTAATTATGGTCAATGGTGTTTCCGCCAAGGAAGCAAAATATTGGGAGGATTACCAATTCTCCGATGAATCGGATTCCGACGAGAATTCCGATGATGTTATAGAAATTACCCCAACTGAATTTAAAAAGGTAAAAGAAAATAATAAGGGAAAGGGCATAAAAATAGAGAAATCTAATTCCAACCCCGATGAACTTTATATGTATCGTCAACCCCCGAAGTCCTTAAGTTGTAACAATGACCCGGGAACCTCTAAACCACCAGGTTTTTCTAAACCAATGTGGACAACGACGGCTCGTATTAGGGGAACATCATATATCCCTAGAAACTTGGCAAAACGAACCAAAACCGAACAAGAAGAAATGAGCGAGTCGGAATAAGATAGTTGTATTCGTGTGGTGTAATATATGTAATATAGTGTGCTTATACTTTATGATATATGTAAAAATTGCTTGTATTAATAAGTATTTTTTTTTATGAATCTAACTCTTGTCTATTTTACAGTATAAAAACACAAAATGGATAGACAACCCAATATTTTAAGAGACCTACCCGGAGACATGATTGATGAAATCTTGTCTAGAGTCGGTCAGAATTCCTCGGCACAACTATTTAAGGCGAGATCAGTTTGTAAGACATTCGTAGAACGTTCCAAGAATGCCTTGGTTTATAAAAGGCTTTCGTTCGAGAGATGGGGGATATCACATTGGGAAATCCATAAGTTACGATGTGTTTACTTTGACGCATATATTGCGGGGAACCCAAATGCTATTTTACGCAACGGGTTAAGAAATTATTTTGACTCAGTATATCCGAATATAGGACTTCGTGATTTAGAAAAAAGCGGCTAACATGCAACATAAAGAAGCATGTTATGCTTACGGGTTAGTAATGTTCGCTTCTCACCAAAGTGAGAACAAGAACATCGGGCTACAACTATTAAACAAAACGTTCCCACAAGTGACGGAGTCGGTAATTGGGGTAAGAAATGAGGTTTTTAGGTTATTACGAGACTGTTGGTCATTACGTAACCCTCGTCCCTTTGACGACGTTACAACACGCTGTCTTATCAACGGCCATAACGGTTATGTTCCACAAGACCAAGGATGGGAAGTAGTCCTAGTAAAACCAGAATGCATGACTTGTTTCTGGACGTATGAATTACGTGTCTTTATTGCCTTTGCTGAACGACTTGTGTACTAGCTAGAATTATCTTCACAACTATCTTGTATCAAAGTTATTGTGTGCTATATTTCATGCTTTATGTAAAATAAGCGGTATTGTAAGTTTGTAAAATATTGTATAAAAGTTTGAACGCGAAATATTATTATAATAAGTTTTTCATATAGAATTGTAGTAGTTGAATTGTATATTATCTACTAAGTATGAACTTAACGGGTAGGTACTACCCGAATTTAAACTTATAAAACGCTAATATGAAGAAAAAGCTTTTATAAATGAGTTCATATTATGCTACGAAATACTATTAACTACTCTTAATATTCTGTATGATTAACTTGTTCCATTTGACTATTTTGAAGGAAATGGCACCGACTACTCGACACACCGTGAATATGAATGAAGAGGAATTCCGTACTTTTCTCGCTTCAAACATAGCCGCAGTACAGGCTGCGCTACATACCAACAATAACCTTGGATCTAGCAGTACAGGAAATCGTGTAGGATGCACCTACAAAGAATTCACTGCCTGCAAACCTTTGGAATTTGATAGAACCGAAGGACCGATCGGATTGAAACGGTGGACCGAGAAGGTCGAATCGGTGTTTGCCATAAGTAAGTGTACTGAAGAGGATAAAGTGAAGTACGCTACGCATACCTTCACAGGTTCTGCGTTAACATGGTGGAATACCTATCTAGAGCAAGTGGGACAAGACGATGCATATGCACTACCGTGGTCAGCATTCAAGCACTTGATGAACGAGAAGTACCGTCCCAGAACCGAGGTCAATAAGCTCAAGACAGAACTTAGAGGGTTACGAACCCAAGGATTTGATATTACCACGTACGAAAGACGATTCACAGAATTGTGCCTATTGTGTCCGGGAGCATTCGAAGATGAGGACGAGAAGATCGACGCGTTTATGAAAGGATTACCGGAAAGAATCCAAGAAGATATAAGTTCACACGAGCCCGCCTCCATACAACAGGCATGTAGAATGGCTCACAAACTAGTGAACCAGATTGAAGAAAGAATTAAAGAACAGACTGCTGAAGAGGCCAATGTGAAGCAAGTCAAAAGAAAGTGGGAGGAAAACGGTGATAAGAATCACCAATACAACAACAACAGCAATTACAACAATAATCGCAACAATTATCCCAACAATCGCAACATCAATCGCAACTACAACAAACGGCCCAACAACAACAACAACAACAACAACAACAGCAACTACAACAATCATCCCAATAACAATAATAACCGCAACAACAACAACAACAATCAGAAGCAGCTATGCCAAAGGTGTGAAAAGTATCACTCGGGGTTCTGCACCAAATTTTGCAACAAGTGTAAAAGAAATGGTCATAGCGCGGCGAAGTGTGAGGTCTACGGACCAGGGGCTAATAGAACGAAAGGAACAAATGGTGTCGGAATGAGTAATGGCGGAGCAAGTAGTGTCGGAGCAAGTTATGCCAATGTAGTTTGTTATAAATGTGGAAAACCGGGCCACATTATTAGAAATTGCCCGAACCAGGAGAACACGAATGGACAAGGCCGCGGAAGAGTTTTCAATATTAATGCGGCAGAGGCACAGGAGGACCCGGAGCTTGTTACGGGTATGTTTCTTATTGACAATAAATCTGCTTACGTTTTATTTGATTCGGGTGCTGATAGAAGCTATATGAGTAGAGATTTTTGTGCTAAATTAAGTTATCCATTGACGCCTTTGGATAGTAAATTTTTACTCGAATTAGCAAATGGTAAATTAATTTCAGCAGATAATATATGTCGGAATCGAGAAATTAAACTGGTTAGCGAAACATTTAAGATTGATTTGATACCAGTAGAGTTAGGGAGTTTTGATGTGATAATCGGTATGGACTGGTTGAAAGAAGTGAAAGCAGAGATCGTTTGTTACAAAAATGCAATTCGCATTATACGAGAAAAAGGAAAACCCTTAATGGTGTACGGAGAAAAGGGCAACACGAAGCTACATCTTATTAGTAATTTGAAGGCACAAAAACTAATAAGAAAAGGTTGCTATGCTGTTCTAGCACACGTCGAGAAAGTACAAACTGAAGAAAAGAGCATCAATGATGTTCCCATTGCAAAAGAATTTCCAGATGTATTTCCGAAAGAATTACCGGGATTACCCCCACAGCGATCCGTTGAATTTCAAATAGATCTTGTACCAGGAACTGCACCAATAGCTCGTGCTCCTTACAGACTCGCACCCAGCGAGATGAAAGAACTGCAAAGCCAATTACAAGAACTTTTAGAGCGTGGTTTCATTCGACCAAGCACATCACCGTGGGGAGCTCCTGTTTTGTTTGTCAAGAAGAAAGATGGTACATTCAGGTTGTGTATCGACTACCGAGAGTTGAACAAACTTACCATCAAGAACCGCTACCCACTACCGAGAATCGACGACTTATTTGATCAACTACAAGGCTCGTCTGTTTATTCCAAGATTGACTTACGTTCCGGGTATCATCAAATGCGGGTGAAAGAAGATGATATTCCAAAGACTGCTTTCAGAACACGTTACGATCATTACGAGTTTATGGTCATGCCGTTTGGTTTAACTAATGCACCAGCTGTGTTCATGGACCTTATGAACCGAGTGTGTGGACCATACCTTGACAAGTTTGTCATTGTTTTCATTGATGACATACTTATTTACTCAAAGAATGACCAAGAACACGGTGAACATTTGAGAAAGGTGTTAGAAGTATTGAGAAAGGAAGAATTGTACGCTAAGTTTTCAAAGTGTGCATTTTGGTTGGAAGAAGTTCAATTCCTCGGTCACATAGTGAACAAAGAAGGTATTAAGGTGGATCCGGCAAAGATAGAAACTGTTGAAAAGTGGGAAACCCCGAAAACTCCGAAACACATATGCCAGTTTTTAGGACTAGCTGGTTACTACAGAAGGTTCATCTAAGACTTTTCCAGAATAGCAAAACCCTTGACTGCATTAATGCATAAAGGGAAGAAATTTGAATGGAATGATGAACAAGAGAAAGCGTTTCAGTTATTGAAGAAAGAGCTAACTACGGCACCTATATTGTCATTGCCTGAAGGGAATGATGATTTTGTGATTTATTGTGACGCATCAAAGCAAGGTCTCGGTTGTGTATTAATGCAACGAATGAAGGTGATTGCTTATGCTTCTAGACAATTGAAGATTCACGAACAAAATTATACGACGCATGATTTGGAATTAGGCGCGGTTGTTTTTGCATTAAAGACTTGGAGGCACTACTTATATGGGGTCAAAAGTATTATATATACTGACCACAAAAGTCTTCACCACATATTTAATCAGAAACAACTGAATATGAGGCAGCGTAGGTGGATTGAATTATTGAATGATTACGACTTTGAGATTCGTTACCACCCGGGGAAAGCAAATGTGGTAGCCGATGCCTTGAGCAGGAAGGACAGAGAACCCATTCGAGTAAAATCTATGAATATAATGATTCATAATAACCTTACTACTCAAATAAAGGAGGCGCAACAAGGAGTTTTAAAAGAGGGAAATTTAAAGGATGAAATACCCAAAGGATTGGAGAAACATCTTAATATTCGGGAAGACGGAACCCGGTATAGGGCTGAAAGGATTTGGGTACCAAAATTTGGAGATATGAGAGAAATGGTACTTAGAGAAGCTCATAAAACCAGATACTCAATACATCTTGGAACGGGGAAGATGTACAAGGATCTCAGGAAATATTTTTGGTGGCCGGGTATGAAAGCCGATGTTGCTAAATACGTAGGAGAATGTTTGACGTGTTCTAAGGTCAAAGCTGAGCATCAGAAACCATCAGGTCTACTTCAACAACCCGAAATCCCGGAATGGAAATGGGAAAACATTACCATGGATTTCATCACTAAATTGCCAAGGACTGCAAGTGGTTTTGATATTATTTGGGTAATAGTTGATCGTCTCACCAAATCAGCACATTTCCTGCCAATAAGAGAAGATGACAAGATGGAGAAGTTAGCACGACTGTATTTGAAGGAAGTCGTCTCCAGACATGGAATACCAATCTCTATTATCTCTGATAGGGATGACAGATTTATTTCAAGATTCTGGCAGACATTACAGCAAGCATTAGGAACTCGTCTAGACATGAGTACTGCCTATCATCCACAAACTGATGGGCAGAGCGAAAGGACGATACAAACACTTGAAGACATGCTACGAGCATGTGTTATTGATTTCGGAAACAGTTGGGATCGACATCTACCGTTAGCAGAATTTTCCTACAACAACAGCTACCATTCAAGCATTGAGATGGTGCCGTTTGAAGCACTTTATGGTAGAAAGTGCAGGTCACCGATTTGTTGGAGTGAAGTGGGGGATAGACAGATTACGGGTCCGGAGATTATACAAGAAACTACGGAGAAGATCATCCAAATTCAACAACGGTTGAAAACCGCCCAAAGTCGACAAAAGAGCTACGCTGACATTAAAAGAAAAGATATAGAATTTGAAATTGGAGAGATGGTCATGCTTAAAGTTGCACCTTGGAAAGGCGTTGTTCGATTTGGTAAACGAGGGAAATTAAATCCAAGGTATATTGGACCATTCAAGATTATTGATCGTGTCGGACCAGTAGCTTACCGGCTTGAGTTACCTCAACAACTCGCGGCTGTACATAACACTTTCCACGTCTCGAATTTGAAGAAATGTTTTGCTAAAGAAGATCTCACTATTCCGTTAGATAAAATCTAAATCAACGAAAAACTCCAATTCATCGAAGAACCCGTCGAAATAATGGATCGTGAGGTTAAAAGACTTAAGCAAAACAAGATACCAATTGTTAAGGTTCGATGGAATGCTTGTAGAGGACCCGAGTTCACCTGGGAGTGTGAAGATCAGATGAAGAAGAAACACCCGCATCTATTTCCAGAAGATTCGTCAACACCTTCAACAGCTTAAAATTTCGGGACGAAATTTATTTAACGGGTAGGTACTGTAGTGACCCGAACTTTTCCATGTTTATATATATTAATTGAGATTGATATTTACATGATTAAATGTTTCCAACATGTTAAGCAATCAAACTTGTTAAGACTTGATTAATTGAAATATGTTTCATATAGACAATTGACCACCCAAGTTGACCGGCGATTCACGAACGTTAAAACTTGTAAAACGACATGACGATATATATATGGATATACATATGGTTAACATGAGATTATGATAAGTAAGTATCTCCATAAGTGTATTAACAATGAGTTATATACATATAAACAAGACTACTAACTTAAGGATTTCGAAACGAGACATATATGTAACGATTATCGTTGTAACGACATTTAAATGTATATATATCATATTAAGATATATTAATATATCATAATATCATGATAATATAATAATTTAACATCTCATTATATATAATAAACAATGGGTTAACAACATTAATTGAGATCGTTAACTTAAAGGTTTCAAAATAACACTTACATGTAACGACTAACGATGACTTAACGACTCAGTTAAAATGTATATACATGTAGTGTATTTAGATGTATTAAAATACTTTTGGAAGACTTTAAGACATATATCAAAACACTCATACTTAACAAAAATGGTTACAGTTACTTTTCCATTCTTTTCTTTCATCAAGAATTCTAGTCGTATTCTTACCCGTATTATACACAGCTTCAAAACGTACTTACTATGAGTATATACCAATAGGAACTATCATGGGATTCCACTCTTGATTATGTCATATATGACTAATCAATTTTAACTTCTACCATGAGCTAGTCAACTAACTAGAACTCCTTTTAACCCTACTCACCACTCACCAATTACCACTCATCATTCACTCCATTTCACTTCCAATTCTCTTTCTAATTCTCTCTCAACACACACACACACTATTATGAACGTATTTTTCCAGTAGTTAATCATCATCTTCATCAAAAATCACTTCAAGAATCAAGCTATAATCATCATAGGAAGAACACTTCAAAAATCCCTTCAAGTTTACTAATTTACTTCCAAGCTTTCTAATCCATTCCAAGTAATCATCTAAGATCAAGAAACCTTTGTTATATATAGTAGGTTATCTTTCTTATTCAAGGTAATATTCATATTCAAACTTTGATTCAATTTCTATAACTATAAACTATCTTAATTCGAGTAAAAATCTTACTTGAACTTGTTTTTGTGTCATGATCCTACTTCAAGAACTTTCAAGCCATCCAAGATCCTTTGAAGCTAGATCATTTCTTGTCACTTCCAGTAGGTTTACCTACTAAACTTGAGGTAGTAATGATTTTCATAACATCATTCGATTCATATATATAAAACTATCTTATTCGAAGGTTTAAACTCGTAATCACTAGAACATAGTTTAGTTAATTCTAAACTTGTTCGCAAACAAAAGTTAATCCTTCTAACTTGACTTTTAAAATTAACTACACACATGTTCTATATCTATATGATATGCTAACTTAATGATTTAAAACCTGGAAACACAAAAAACACCGTAAACCGGATTTACGCCGTCGTAGTAACACCGCGGGCTGTTTTGGGTTAGTTAATTAAAAAAAAACTATGATAAACTTTGATTTAAAAGTTGTTATTCTGAGAAAATGATTTTTATTATGAACATGAAACTATATCCAAAAATTATGGTTAAACTCAAAGTGGAAGTATGTTTTCTAAAATGGTCATCTAGACGTCGTTCTTTCGACTGAAATGACTACCTTTACAAAAATGACTTGTAACTTATTTTTCCAACTATAAACCTATACTTTTCTGTTTAGATTCATAAAATAGAGTTCAATATGAAACCATAGCAATTTGATTCACTCAAAACGGATTTAAAATGAAGAAGTTATGGGTAAAACAAGATTGGATAATTTTTCTCATTTTAGCTACGTGAAAATTGGTAACAAATCTATTCCAACCATAACTTAATCAACTTGTATTGTATATTATGTAATCTTGAGATACCATAGACACGTATACAATGTTTCGACCTATCATGTCGACACATCTATATATATTTCGGAACAACCATAGACACTCTATATGTGAATGTTGGAGTTAGCTATACAGGGTTGAGGTTGATTCTAAAATATATATAGTTTGAGTTGTGATCAATACTGAGATACGTATACACTGGGTCATGGATTGATTCAAGATAATATTTATCGATTTATTTCTGTACATCTAACTGTGGACAACTAGTTGTAGGTTACTAACGAGGACAGCTGACTTAATAAATTTAAAACATCAAAATATATTAAAAGTGTTGTAAATATATTTTGAACATACTTTAATATATATGTATATATTGTTATAGGTTCGTGAATCAACAGTGGCCAAGTCTTACTTCTCGACGAAGTAAAAATCTGTGAAAGTGAGTTATAGTCCCACTTTTAAAATCTAATATTTTTGGGATGAGAATACATGCAGGTTTTATAAATGATTTACAAAATAGACACAAGTACGTGAAACTACATTCTATGGTTGAATTATCGAATTCGAATATGCCCCTTTTTATTAAGTCTGGTAATCTAAGAATTAGGGAACAGACACCCTAATTGACGCGAATCCTAAAGATAGATCTATTGGGCCTTTCAAACCCCATCCAAAGTACCGGATGCTTTAGTACTTCGAAATTTATATCATATCCGAAGGGTGTCCCGGAATGATGGGGATATTCTTATATATGCATCTTGTTAATGTCGGTTACCAGGTGTTCACCATATGAATGATTTTTATCTCTATGTATGGGATGTGTATTGAAATATGAAATCTTGTGGTCTATTGTTACGATTTAATATATATAGGTTAAACCTATAACTCACCAACATTTTTGTTGACGTTTAAAGCATGTTTATTCTCAGGTGAATATTAAGAGCTTCCGCTGTTGCATACTAAAATAAGGACAAGATTTGGAGTCCATGTTTGTATGATATTGTGTAAAAACTGCATTCAAGAAACTGATTTCGATGTAACATATTTATATTGTAAACCATTATGTAATGGTCGTGTGTAAAAAGGATATTTTAGATTATCATTATTTGATAATCTACGTAAAGCTTTTTAAACCTTTATTTATGAAATAAAGGTTATGGTTTGTTTTAAAAATGAATGCAGTCTTTGAAAAACGTCTCATATAGAGGTCAAAACCTCGCAACGAAATCAATTAATATGGAACGTTTTTAATCAATAAGAACGGGACATTTCATATGGAAGCTAGTTATTTTTGATACATGGCGAGTTTTGGGTTGATAAACGTTTTGGCCATGATTAGGCTTTGGTTTTGGGTGTAATCACTTAGTTTAGTGATTTTGGAAGCGTTGGAACCCTTTTGGGTGTATTTGAGTTGACTAATTTTGAAATGGGTCAAAATTAGGGTTTATGTGTCAAAATGGGTTTTGAGTCAAGTTTTGGTGAATTAAGTATGTAAATACTCGTTTTAGGTGTTATTTGGTGTTTTGGTAATATAATCACTAGTCGTTAGTGATTTTGAGCGTTTTTGAGACTTAGGTCAAAATGGGTCGACTTTGATTGGGTCGAATTTGGTAATGACACTAAATTGGATTAAATGGATGTTAAACACTTTTGTTAAGTGTTAAATGGCATTTTTGAATAAAAGTAAACGTGATAAATGATTTCGGGATAAAATTGGTATTTTAACCATAAAGTCAAACTTGGTCAACCATGAAATGGGTTTTTGTGTAATATACGAGATAGTATGCGTTTAATGGCTAAAGTTAATGTATTTGGGTATTTTGGGAACGCGGGAACTAGTCTCGTTAGTTTTGGACCTTCGGGTGTCGTTAGATGTATAAAAAGGGTATTTTGCACTTAGGTGTCTAAATGGGCGGATTGTGGAGGTAGGTATAAACCCTTGGTTAAGGGCGTTTGCGTCAAATTCTCTTGAAGGGAATGTGTGTTGATTGTGTGAATACCTATATGTATGTTATAGGTAAAAGCTTGCTCGGATGCGTTTGGTGGCGACTTTACATACATGACTTGTGCATGCATCTCGAGGTGAGTGGAATAATTATATATGTATGTATATGATTTATTTACTTGTGGGGTATGGGTTAAAGTTCGATGTTGACGATACCATACCCTAGAGTATTTTGTTGTGTTGATGAGGGCTTAAAGTTCGATGTTGACGATACCTCATGTATGGATTTAAAGTTCGATATTGACGAAGCCATACCACTATTGTAGTGACATTCGATGAGGGCTTAAAGTTCGATGTTGACGATACTTCATATGTGGGTTTTAAGTTCGATGTTGACGATACCACATTAATTCATTCGATGAGGGTTTTAAGTTCGATGTTGACGATACCTCATACGTGGGTTTTTGTAACAACCCAAACCGTAACCGACCAAACACGACGAAATTTCAAACAAAAAAAAAATTCTGGTGCAGGCCATCTGCGCGGCGCGCCAGGTGGCCGCGCGGCGCGCCAAACCACCTGGACAGCCCGCTGTCCCCGGAAGTCAATTTAATGGAAATGTTTGACTAGTTCCCGACACATTTAGCTAAAACGCTTTTAACCATGACTTCATATATGAAAAACTAGCACGTTTAATTAATAAAATCAAATTTACGAAGCGGGTCCCACATCGACCCAAATTACCCCTTGAGTACCAAAATGCAATATTTGACCATAAGACTTTTAATACAAAACGAAGCCGAGCATGGCGATTGGGGATACGCTACCCAATCCTAAACAATCCAAAAGCAAGTCTCTAAAGCAAACTATGCAAGTCTTCTAGTCCTCGCGCTTACCCGAGCCACCAATCCGCATGCAATCTATAAAAAGAGTCAACAACGAGAGGGTAAGCTAATGCTTAGTGAGTAGAATAAATATATACATGCATATACAACTTACCTACTCGCATCCACGACATCACATAAATACACATAAATCACTTACCTCATCGTACCAAACGCTAGTATCATCAAATCGTATAACTAGCAACCTCATAAGCAATCAATAGCTAGTAACGCCAAACCGTACAACTAGCAACATCATTAGCATAAATAAATATATATAATAAATCAAATTAAATGCTAGCATCAACAATTACAATTCATGGTTAACCAATCTCTTCGCTAGGGGAACGACTTCGCGAATCAAGTCATCGATGTTCATAACATTCGTTAGCTTCCAAAAACGGCTATGGCATGCTAACCCCCCGAGGTGTTCCAAAAACGGCTATGGCATCACCCCTCAAGTGTTCCAAAAACGGCTATGGCATCACTTGCTCAATGTGAGTAGAACACGGCTATTACTCACGCTTTCGTACACCAACACGGCTATGTGTACGGGTAACTCAAATAACAACGTGGGAGTAAAACACGGCTATTACTTGCCACTAAATACACAAACACGGCTATTACTTGCCACTAAATGCACAAACACGGCTATGTGCCTTAGTACAAAACATGGACTAATACGGCTAAGTCCCACAACCTTGGTCACAAAACGGCTATGTGACACCATCAACACGGTACATAAATCATATACATACATATATACATATTCCACTCACAATAATCATTATGGACAAGAACGGCTATGTCCCACCACTACGGTCACAAAAACGGCTATGTGACATCATTACTACGGGCAACTATCAATGTGGACAAAATGTCTATATCTCACAACTATGGTCACCAAACGGCTATATCCCACAACTATGGTCACCAAACGGCTATGTGACACCATTTCCACGGGCACATAAATCATATACATACATATATAGATATTCCACTCACCTTGAAGTCTTGAAGAATGCTTCCAAGTAATCCGCAACTCGCCAATGGAAAGTACCTATTCCATTACCACAATTACAATAATACACTTAGAGTGGATTTACAAATCAACCCAATTCGTAAGTGCAATTTCGACCCAAATGCACTTCCAAGCACAAACCGTGCCCAAACTAACCAATAGTCACTAACACAAGTGAGAATGGTCCTAATATGCCAATTAAACCCGAACTCAAGTGTTAAACACGTGTCATACCCATTTTGACCCTTAAACCCTAATTTTGACCCATAAAGGTCAAAATCTCATTCTTTGCAAGTTTTGACACCAAAACACTTTTAACTCGGTTTTATACTTCAACTTAATCCATTTTAAGTTTATAAACTTCATTAAATCGCCAATTGGGTCATAATCACCACGAAACCCTAATTTGACCCAAAGTCAAAGTTAGTCAACCAAATAACCCTAAATGGGTTCCAATACTTCCATAATCACTAACTTAAGTGATTAAACTAAATTTCAAGTTCTAAACATGGCCAATTAGTTCGCCAACTCAAAATCCACCAACAATTAACAACAAACCCGATTACTAGGTTCACTAAACCCATTTCATCACATAAAAGGGTTTTACAACTAATTAACTCAAAACCCTAACTTGAATATCAAATTAGATAAATGAAATTCGGAGTTTGAGCTTACCAATACTATCACCGCGTAGCCGAGAACGAAAGGAACAACTTTAAAACCCGAGACTTTGAACGATTCGAGCTTCTTCTTCACCAAAACCTCCAATCTCTCTCTAAATATTTGGAAGGTATGAATGGACATGAAAAATGATCCAAAACTGATCCAAAGTAGCTAATATGGCACACAAATCCGGCCCCATGTGATTTTACCCTTTTACCCCTCATTTAATTTAAATAAAAACAAGGGAGTTCTGTCAGCAGCAAACGGCGCGGCGCGCCCCTACCCCGCGCGGCGCGCGACCTCTCTGAAACGGATTCTTTTTCATTTTAAACTTTATATAAATAATCCGCGAAACCCAATCTCGAACGTCTTAATACACAAACAAGCAAGATAAATATTCGGGTCTTACAACTCTCCCCCACTTAAACTCGATCACGTCCTCGTGATCCTCATCACTTAACCAAGTGGACCTCACCCTACGGTCCTCGACATAAGTCCCAATCCGACTTTCCTAAGCAATTCCTTCCCAACGAATCGCCTTCCACAACTAAATCGTCACCCGCGATTTATTCAAATCACTATCCGAGCACTAAAACCATGCTCATTCCCCAACATCGGGAAAACTCAACCAATCTCGTACCAAGATATCGATCCCTTAGCGCACACTTACCGAGTACAACGCTAAAAACAGCCAAGTCTCAACCTAAGGTCAACAACCCGAAACGATGAAACCGAACCAAACGAATCCTTACGGATATCACCTAATCATTAAACATCCCTTGTAGTGCGCAATACGACCAATATGCAACTACCGTAACAATACAATCCAACGGTTAGAAACCGATAGCGCCCAAAACGGCTATGGGAACGCAAATCCCAAGGGGTACGAAATCATCTATCGTCACACCCATAACAAACATGTGAGCGAAATACGACTATCGCACCACTAATCATACCACGTGGTCCTCACGACCCCACCATCGACGCATAAAACGACCGATAGTTCCCACAACATGGTCCTTACGACCCCACCATTGGTGTATCAAACAACCAATAGATTACAACTCAACATGGCCGAAACAACCCGAACCTTAGTGAATTCGCACAACCCGAGTCATCGTGAATACGCGCAAACCGATATTCACTACTACCACCACATAGTATAACCGAGGATGGCCGTACTACCCGAAATATTGTGAATACGAACAACCCGATATTCACGTCCCACAACACAACCCTCTTGATGAAGTCAGCGGACCCCGAAGGTCATGCTCCACCAATCTCATTATCGGATGAAGTCAGCGGACCCGAAGATCATGCTTCAACGATCTCAATACCAGATGAAGTCAGCGGACCCGAAGATCATGCTCCATCAATCACGTACTCCCATGATGAAGTCAGCGGACCCTAAAGATCATGCTCCATCACGCAACCATACTATAATGAAGTCAGCGGACCCCGAAAGTCATGCTTCATTAATCATCAATACCACGATGAAGTCAGCGGACCCCGAAGGTCATGCTTCATCAACTACATACCATAATCGAGCAAGAACCACCTATATCAAACATAGGTACCGAACAAGAATTCTCCAAAAGAGAACCCGACACACACCTTCCTTAACCGAAGGATTTCACCTTGCTCACCAAACACGTCCATTATCTCTCAACGAGATTTACCACATTACCGCCTCAGTGGGATTCCAATCCAAACCATAAGTACAATTTATCCGAAATCGCACTCTACCACGAATCGACCCAAAACTAGGTCTCGGTAAAAATTCCAGATCTACCAAAATCATCATCCGAAATATCACACTAACACTTTCCTCGCGCAGGAGTGCGACTCCCCCACTTGGAAACACGTTCCTATATCACCACTCGTACACCCGTACGATGCTACCAAAGGTAGACTTTACCAACAATTGGGTTCACACGACCCGTTACCATACCTTGCTCCAAACCTTGAGCACACGAAGGACTTGACCAATCCTTAAACACTTCGAATGAAAAGTGTACCACAAATACCCAAACTATACCCTCGCAATCATCCAATTTCATTAGTTTGTCAAATTCCACCTAGTCACTCATGTATCTAAGGGTTTTACTCCGGTACCCTAAGTACAATGCAACCACAACCATAACCTAGTCGGAGTCGAACACCACGCTAGTAGGTATAAAAGAGGCACCTAATGTCGCGTCATAATGACTCCATTACCGACATACATCGAGATTTCAAACACTCGATCTCAAGGGTTCCAATCACCCGGCGAACCTCATGGTTCATCACTTCAACATAAAAGCGAACACGCGCTTAACAATCGGACACCAAAACCATTTCCGTGGCTTGGTAGAAACATTTCCCAAACAATAAGGAATGCTTGGTTGCACCAAGTCTTACGCCCTTCACCAATCAATTAAAACGTCACCATAGGGTACTTCCATTAGGAACGTCACCCATAACAACAATATGCACAACAAAGGCATACAACTCAAACTCAACCGGCATTTTATAAATAATCAAAAGACCTATTTATTAAAATGAAACGTACCTTAACGTCTCCTCGCCGCACCCGTCCCCGCTAACTTGGGACATTCCGACTTACGATGTCCTTCTTTTTGGCAATTAATGCACACCATACTACCACCCTTTGGTACCGAACATTCCCAATATTTGTGACCCCTCACGCCACAATTGTAACACCTAGGCGCACTAGAATCCGATATACCCGTCCGTGTACCACCCGTGCTCACGCTCGGACCCTTAGTCCTCTTACTCGGAGCACCATAAGAAACAACCCTTATCTCCCTTGAAGGTTCACCCTTCTTCGATCGTGTATGCGACTCGAAACCCCTAGCCAAGTCGAATAATTCCGAAAACGATTTCGCTTGACCACGACTAATTTTTACTTTTCAAGTCGTCATTCAAAGTCCAATAGAAATCCCCCATTAACAAACGATCACTTCCCAAATACTCCGGACAAAAACGAGCCTTCGCCATAAAGGTCGTCTTGAGAGTACTCAAATCCATAGATCCTTGTCGCAAGTTTCGCAACTCATTACGCAATTCCCACAAATCGGCCGAAGTCCGGAACTCCTCGAAGAATTCCTCCTTAAACTCGTCCCACGATAAGACCATAAACGTTTCACCACCAACAAGATCAATCTTACCATCCAACCAATCCCTTGCCCTACCCCGCAACAAACTAGTTGCGAGCCTCGTCTTCTTCTCGGGAGGGCAATCAATCGTGCGAAAACGCCCTTCGACATCCGAAATCCAAGTTGTGCTTACCAATGGATCCGGTTTCCCGTCGTACATCGGTGGTTTAGTCCTCATGAAGCTCTTAAGATAACGCTTCATTTCGCCACTACTTTGAAGTTTGGAATACTTCCTATCCATTTCTTCTCGAAACGCTCTCATTTGTTCCGCAACGGCGGCCGCAACTCTAGCGTTAAACTCCACGTTATTCGCCTCGATCTCGTTTCGCGTCGTAAATCTCAAAATGCAAAACGATTAGATCGCGAACGTATAAAATCGCACGCACAACTCCGTCCCATCTTGCTAAACACTCGTCGTACATCACTCGTTAGACGCGATTTGCACCCGTAATAAGGTTTGCAAGTTCTTATTACGCACGCACGCCGCATCGACTTGTTAGTACAACGACCGTCTCGCTCGATCACATAAACAAACACATCAAGATTCTACGCGATACAAACATACGCGAGAATTATTTTCACAACACAAGTAACATATTAATAATATCCGCATTACTAATACAAACGTTAGTCAACCTATAACAAGGCACTAACTAAACCTATTCCTGACCCGTAATCCTACAAGTCCCGCAACAAAGTAAGCACACACAAAGTCTAAGTCTAGGCACCTATCTCAAGTCACCTAAATCCCTTAGACCATGCTCTGATACCACTTGTAACAACCCAAACCGTAACCGACCAAACACGACGAAATTTCAAACAAAAAAAAAATTCTGGTGCAGGCCATCTGCGCGGCGCGCCAGGTGGCCGCGCGGCGCGCCAAACCACCTGGACAGCCCGCTGTCCCCGGAAGTCAATTTAATGGAAATGTTTGACTAGTTCCCGACACATTTAGCTAAAACGCTTTTAACCATGACTTCATATATGAAAAACTAGCACGTTTAATTAATAAAATCAAATTTACGAAGCGGGTCCCACATCGACCCAAATTACCCCTTGAGTACCAAAATGCAATATTTGACCATAAGACTTTTAATACAAAACGAAGCCGAGCATGGCGATTGGGGATACGCTACCCAATCCTAAACAATCCAAAAGCAAGTCTCTAAAGCAAACTATGCAAGTCTTCTAGTCCTCGCGCTTACCCGAGCCACCAATCCGCATGCAATCTATAAAAAGAGTCAACAACGAGAGGGTAAGCTAATGCTTAGTGAGTAGAATAAATATATACATGCATATACAACTTACCTACTCGCATCCACGACATCACATAAATACACATAAATCACTTACCTCATCGTACCAAACGCTAGTATCATCAAATCGTATAACTAGCAACCTCATAAGCAATCAATAGCTAGTAACGCCAAACCGTACAACTAGCAACATCATTAGCATAAATAAATATATATAATAAATCAAATTAAATGCTAGCATCAACAATTACAATTCATGGTTAACCAATCTCTTCGCTAGGGGAACGACTTCGCGAATCAAGTCATCGATGTTCATAACATTCGTTAGCTTCCAAAAACGGCTATGGCATGCTAACCCCCCGAGGTGTTCCAAAAACGGCTATGGCATCACCCCTCAAGTGTTCCAAAAACGGCTATGGCATCACTTGCTCAATGTGAGTAGAACACGGCTATTACTCACGCTTTCGTACACCAACACGGCTATGTGTACGGGTAACTCAAATAACAACGTGGGAGTAAAACACGGCTATTACTTGCCACTAAATACACAAACACGGCTATTACTTGCCACTAAATGCACAAACACGGCTATGTGCCTTAGTACAAAACATGGACTAATACGGCTAAGTCCCACAACCTTGGTCACAAAACGGCTATGTGACACCATCAACACGGTACATAAATCATATACATACATATATACATATTCCACTCACAATAATCATTATGGACAAGAACGGCTATGTCCCACCACTACGGTCACAAAAACGGCTATGTGACATCATTACTACGGGCAACTATCAATGTGGACAAAATGTCTATATCTCACAACTATGGTCACCAAACGGCTATATCCCACAACTATGGTCACCAAACGGCTATGTGACACCATTTCCACGGGCACATAAATCATATACATACATATATAGATATTCCACTCACCTTGAAGTCTTGAAGAATGCTTCCAAGTAATCCGCAACTCGCCAATGGAAAGTACCTATTCCATTACCACAATTACAATAATACACTTAGAGTGGATTTACAAATCAACCCAATTCGTAAGTGCAATTTCGACCCAAATGCACTTCCAAGCACAAACCGTGCCCAAACTAACCAATAGTCACTAACACAAGTGAGAATGGTCCTAATATGCCAATTAAACCCGAACTCAAGTGTTAAACACGTGTCATACCCATTTTGACCCTTAAACCCTAATTTTGACCCATAAAGGTCAAAATCTCATTCTTTGCAAGTTTTGACACCAAAACACTTTTAACTCGGTTTTATACTTCAACTTAATCCATTTTAAGTTTATAAACTTCATTAAATCGCCAATTGGGTCATAATCACCACGAAACCCTAATTTGACCCAAAGTCAAAGTTAGTCAACCAAATAACCCTAAATGGGTTCCAATACTTCCATAATCACTAACTTAAATGATTAAACTAAATTTCAAGTTCTAAACATGGCCAATTAGTTCGCCAACTCAAAATCCACCAACAATTAACAACAAACCCGATTACTAGGTTCACTAAACCCATTTCATCACATAAAAGGGTTTTACAACTAATTAACTCAAAACCCTAACTTGAATATCAAATTAGATAAATGAAATTCGGAGTTTGAGCTTACCAATACTATCACCGCGTAGCCGAGAACGAAAGGAACAACTTTAAAACCCGAGACTTTGAACGATTCGAGCTTCTTCTTCACCAAAACCTCCAATCTCTCTCTAAATATTTGGAAGGGATGAATGGACATGAAAAATGATCCAAAACTGATCCAAAGTAGCTAATATGGCACACAAATCCGGCCCCATGTGATTTTACCCTTTTACCCCTCATTTAATTTAAATAAAAACAAGGGAGTTCTGTCAGCAGCAAACGGCGCGGCGCGCCCCTACCCCGCGCGGCGCGCGACCTCTCTGAAACGGATTCTTTTTCATTTTAAACTTTATATAAATAATCCGCGAAACCCAATCTCGAACGTCTTAATACACAAACAAGCAAGATAAATATTCGGGTCTTACAGTTTTAAGTTCGATGTTGACGATACCACATTAATTGGGACAGATGGGATTTAAGTTCGATGTTGACGATACCATTCGCAGGGCTAGCCTTGAAATCTTGGATACTAATGGATGTTGTGAACATCACTATTTTGGTGTGATGTAGCGTAGCATATTATATTGTTCGTGTTATATGCTATTGTTTGTGCTAGCTTGCGTATTGGAGATTTTAGCGTTATACTTTGCAATGGTATTCTAATTATATTGCTCGCGTGTATGCGGTAATTGTGTAAGTGATTGCAAGTAAGTAGATTATATATGTATGTGTATAATTATTGCATTCACTAAGCGTTAAGCTTACCCCTCTCATTGTTTACCTTTTTACAGGTATTGTGTTTGTGAAGTTAGCTAGTCGTTAGACTAGATGCTTAGGAGCGGTTGGGCTCGATGGGGTATCTTTTGGAGTTTTGGACGCGGATTGGGGATTTGGTAGTCCCCGGGATTATGCTCTTTGTATCGGGTTAGGTTATTGTGTATTAACCCGTATATCTTGTGATTGGGTCATTATTACAAATGATTTTGTAAAGTGTAATTTATTTACCAAGGGTCATGATAAATTGTTAAACGTATCATTACGATGTTATGTTTTGATTAAAACAGAGTAGAAAGTGTATTGTATTAATGGGACCTAACTTATAAAAAAAATGTACTTCGTTTTTGGTTAAACGGATTAGGGTTGTTTCATGGTGCTACACCGATCAAGTGTACGAGTAACAACAAAATAAGCACCAGTTATGTTGAGGTGAGGTTTGTCAAACCTAACGGTACCGTCCCTATAAGTCGAGCTTACAAAGTAACTAATATAATCAAGCTAAGGGATTTTTGATCTGAACTCATATGTATATTCTTGGTAAGTTACTCGTGCCTAATATGTAATATAGTTGTAAAAATAGTTTAAGAAATAATTTCAAAAGCAGCATGTATCTCATCCCAAAAATGTTAATGAAAAAGGGACTGTAGACTCACCTTAGCAAAAGCACCTGAAATATCTTAGCAAAACGTACTGTAGTCGAACAATTTCGATCGAACAACGCAACCTAATCACGTAAGTCATCTTAAGTTTATACATATAGGTCATACTATGTCAACCCATAGTGTACGCAAAGTCCTAGTGCTCAGACTGACTCAATAAACAAGTAAAAGTCAACTAATACAAGCAAGTCAACAAAAGTCAACCAAAGTGAAACCAAAAGTCAACTCGGTCAAAGTGGTCAACTAAAGTCAAACATGTTAGTAGGTCATGAAAACATGGTCAACATGTCAAACCTAGGTCATGTATCACTTTACAGCTCATCGTTAAGCAAATTGCACATTCACAGTTTAAAGCATGCCTTCGAAATACGTACATCGTTGAAAGATTCAACTATAGCTCATAGCACATAAATCATAAAATTATAACCAACTCCAGATCACATATATACTTAAAATTGATTTCAAAAAGTCCATCCAAAGCCTCATACGATAATTAAAAGTAAGAAGTCAGAAGGGGTCTAGTTACGGTTTACTAAATCAGTTTCAGCACGCACATCAGTTTTGAAATATTTCTCAGAAAATATAGAAAATAGATTTTGATGAATGGCCAACTGGAATCATCTCAAAACATTCCAAAATGTTAGTGGTAAAATAATCAAAGACATAACTTTAGCCAATTGGTACATTTTAATCAATCTTTACAAACCTTCCAGTTTTATTCATCAAACAAACATATCACTTAAACGAGCATATATCTCACGTAAATTCATGTTTTCTCAAGTTTGAATACAAATGAAATATGTCAAGTAACATATAAACTAACATATTCAAGAATATCAAAGTCTCAATCAACTCCTAGTTCACTCTAGCCATTTTTATGTAACTTTGAAAACTGATTCAGCTCACTTAAAGAACCAAATATTCGTTTTGACATAACGGAAGCATTACACAAGAGTTTAACATAAATATTAAGTCTAAATTGCATGATTTTTAACAAGGATTACAATGGTACACATTTCAATAGTTAATTCACAAAGAACAGAATCCAGAAAATTCGTACATCATGCAAAACTCTAACGACAACTTCGTTTAATCATAACTTTGAGCATACAATAACGAAAACATGCGAAATCAAAGTCCAAACTTATTAATTTTTTCAAGATCTATCCATCTAGATACAATACAAGATCAGTACACAAAATCATATAAACAGATTCATAACAATCAAATTCGGTTTTCATAACAAAGACAACAATCGAGCAAATTAACGATTAACGACAACTCTAAACGCAATCAATTGAGCACTAGACTCTTGTACACCATGTAATTGAACAAAAATTAGATATAATAAGATTAGAGTTAGTGTTTATACATTAAAACACAAATCATTTAGTACTAGCGTGTAGAGGACGATCAACGGAAGCACTTTCGTGTAGAACGCAAAAGCAAATAATCAAAATTGAATGGAGTTATGATATGGATGATGATCGACAATGAAGATGATGATATGTGGCTGTAAATTTCATGGCTCTAGGGTAAGGGGGAATAAATGAGTGTATTTCCCTAATTAGGGGTTTTAAGGGTTAGCTTTTGGGCCCTAATTAAGGTTAAATGGACACTAGGAGAAGTAATAGTCCAAAATAAACCAAATGAGGCCCCCTTCTTGTGGATTTCAGCCAAGGGCTATAAAAAGGGAGTTATTGGGCTCAACAATGTTGCTAGATAAATTCCCTAAGTGTATCCACTAAGTGTCGTTAGCCGAAAACGCAAACAGGATAGATAAACGTTAATTTCTCGCTTTCTTAATCTATATAAATTCTAATAAATTGAAAGTATGTTTAAAACATAATAATTACATAAAATAATTATTAAAAGTGAAATACTATTCGTTTCGTTATTTTCTTATACGCGCCTGGTCCGTTTCGAGTGCCGTTAACCATACCGGATCTCCGGATTGTTAACTAGTCGTTGAAACGAATTCACCGGGTTTAATTTACTAAATAAATAACAAATTAAATAAGTTTTTCATAAATTCAATAATTATTAAAAATAATTATTTTATCGTTTTTCAGAGTTCAGTAAACTGAAAAGTTTTCTAGGCGATTAACTTAATAGTAACGTTTTCTAGTTACTTCGCTATCCGAAACAAGTTCATAAATTAATATAACACATTAATCCGAGTAATCCTATAGGATCAAGTATGCATTTAAATCAAATAAACACATAAAGTTCTAAGTAATCACAGTTAAATAATTAACGGACAAGTAATGATAGTAACGAAAAAAGTCGGGTTGTTACATTACCCACCTATGAAAAATTTCGTCCCGAAATTTTAGTGCACGTCCGCCGTAGTCGTCTCCTCGGGAAACAGTTACGGATACTTTTGCCTCATCTGGCCTTCGCGCTCCCACGTGAATTCTGGTCCTCTACGGGCGTTCCATCGAACTTTAACTATCGGGTTTCTGCTTTGCTTTAACCGATTGACCTCACGGTCCATGATCTCAATAGGTTTTTCAACAAAATGAAGCTTGGGATCAACTTGTATCTCTTCTAAAGGAATTACCAAACTTTCGTCTGATAAGCATTTCTTCAAGTTAGAAACATGGAGAGTGTCATGAATTTCGCTGAGTTCCTGCGGTAGTTTTAGCATGTACACTACCGGTTCAATTCTCTCGGTAATCTCAAATAGTCCAATATCTCGGACTTAGCTTGCCTATTTTACCAAAACTCACTACACCCTTCCAGGGTGATACTTTGAGCATAACTTTATCTCAAACCTGAAATTCTAAATCTCGCCTTCTAACGTCGGCGTAACTCTTTTGACGACTTCGCGCCGCTTTCAGTTTCGCTTGTATCTGCACGATCTTCTCAGTTGTTTCATGTATGATCTAAGGACAAGTCAATTGACTATTCCCTAACTCGGTCCAACATACGGGTGATTTGCACTTTCTGCCATAGTGCTTCAAAAGGCGCTACCTTTATACTTGCATGATAACTATTGTTATAGGAGAATTCTGCTAACGGTAGATGTCTATCCCATCCATTTCTGAAATCAATAACACATGCGCTTAACATGTCTTCTAGTGTTTGGATGGTTCTCTCGCTTTGTCCATCGGTTTGCGGGTGATATGCTGTACTCATATCTAAACGAGTTCCCATTGCCTCTTGCAATGCTTTCTAGAATCTAGACGTAATCTGCTGTCTCTGTCAAAAATAATGGATATCGGCACTCCATGTCAAGAAACTACTTCCTTTATATAGATCTGTGCCAACTTCTCCATCTTATCCATTTCCCTAATCGGTAGGAAATGAGCAGACTTTGTGAGACGAGCAATGATAACCCAAATTGTATCATAACCTCCCACAGTCTTGGGCAACTTAGTGATGAAATCCATAGTAATACATTCCCATTTCTACTGGGGAATCTCTAGTTGTGTCGGCAGTCCTGACGGTTTCTGATGTTCCCCTTTTACCTTAGCACACGTTGAGCACTTACTAACATAGGTTGCTATATCTTCTTTCATGTTAGGCCACTAATACAGTACCTTAAGATCTTGGTACATCTTGTCGGATTTATGGTGAATAAAATACCTTGTCTTGTGTGCCTCGTCTAGCACTAGTTCCCTTAATCCGCTAAAATTTGATACCCAAATTCTATCTAAGAAGTATCGGGTTCCATCTTCTCGAGTAACAAACTTCTTATCGATTCCTCGAAGTAATGTTCTCTTCATTTAATGACTCTAGTTGCGCATCGCATATCCGAGAAGTAAGGTGTAACATCCCAACCCGTAATCCATACGATAATTTTTTTTTTTACACAACACAATTACACGCCAAATAAATATGTAACCCATTTCACGAGTTCCATTTAAAACGCACAACAATTAATTGTTTACAAAAGGCACGAGGGCCACGAATAAAGTTTAGTACAAGTTTGACCCATTACAAATGATAGTTTACAATCCAAACGACACTTCGAGCATGGTTTGGGACTAAACTACTCAAAACGTTAGGCCAACATCAAAACTCCAACAAAGCATCATCACGGGAAACCTAATGTTCGATAACCCCCTTGCCCTTAACTGCGCCTGCATCTAAAAAGATAAACAACGAGAGGGTAAGCTAACGCTTAGTGAATGCAATAATTATACACATACATATATAACCTACTTACATGCAATCACATACACAATTACCTTATACACGCTAGCAATTTAAAAGACATACCAACGCAAGGTATAACGCTAAATCTCTAAGACCACAAGCTAGCATAACGATAACATATATAACTAGAATAATGTGAAAACGCCACACAACAAACACATAGCCATGGTTAACCAATATTACAAGGAATGGTACTTCGAATTTCCCATTGGTGTTCCCAACAACCGTTAGTGCACAACAAATTATAACACTAACCCCGGAGTGGTATCGATCGCCCGAACTTTAAACCCACCCGTCACGTGTAATGTGGTATCGAACGCTCGAACTTTAAACCCATACTACATGCCCACACACATATATGACATGGCATCGAACGCCTGAACTTAAACCCATATCATATATTGACCCGATGTGGTATCGACCGCCCGAACTTAAACACACATTGAATCTCGTACAAGTAAATACATTATATACACATATGCATAATCATTCCACTCACCTCAAGACTCTTGTGGAAGCTAACTGAGCTTGCAAACCTTCAATGTAACGTACCTATTACATTATGCATTTTATTAACATACAATCTAGTTGAATTAAATGCCAAATTCTAACCCTTGAGCATTTAATGACCCGATTGCATTAAATGACTCAACTACACCAAAACCGCCCATTAATGGCCACGCCTCGTCATAGATCACTTAAGGCTAGTGATTAGGGTCTATTAACATCAACTAACATAAACTTGGTGTATTTCATAACCATTTCACCCGATTAGGTCAACTAGTGCTCTTTTGACTCTTTGACTCACAAACCAAGTCAAACTTACACATTAAAAATTCTTTCATCCTTTTAAAAGTGCATTAGTGACTAACAACATCACTTAGCACTTACAACCTCAAATCACAAGACCAAACTCTAGATAATAGCTATTTAGGGTTTCCTTTTAATAATCCAACCCAAAATCTACCCATTTAACCCTCAAATGGGTCACACAAGTTCCATATGAACCAAACCCTAGCTTAAACTAAATGAAACTCAAAACTTAGAGTTGAGACTTACCAAAACTATCCTCTTGTAGCTAATAACAAGGAGAGCAACTTTAATTCTTGCTTCTAGGATTGATTCACAAAATTTCACCTTCAAATCTTGAGTTTAATCTAAGTGGGTTTTAGAATTTGAGAGAAAAATGTGAAAGAAAATGGAAAAGAAATAAGAAATGGAGAACAAGTGGCTGATATTAAAAGCTCCAAACAGATCTACACGCAAAAAGACCAAATTGCCCCTAAACCCTTTTTAATTTGAGCAGAATTCGGAGTCTGATCTGCAGGGATGCCACGGCACGGTGCCAGAAGGAAAAATGATCACTCTTAACCCTCTTTCTGATCCTGGTTTGCTTCAATGGTCGCGGCGCGGACCCGTTTGTCGCGGTGCGGCGTAAGCCTAGGTCTGGTCACTTCGACAATTTAACATGAATCAAGGGTTCAACAACTAGCACACCTCATTCACCCTTCGTATGCACGTCTAAACTTCAACCTTAAGTCTCACACGACTCAACGCCATCACGTCACATTCATATACGCGTACACGCACGCATTCGGATATACCCATATATATACACACATATACATATATGCACTTACACCTAACTAACACTTTAGTTCATTTAATCACATAATGAATAAGTTATAAGCGTACTATTGATTAAGTACGTACCTTTAGACGCGCACGGGAAAACGGGGTGTTACAACTCTCCCCCACTTAAATCGGAGCGCGTCCTCGCGATCCAAGCCACATGACACGAGGGAAGGTAAACCAACATGAATTCTTCGGGCTCCCAAGTAAACTCGGAACCTTTACAACGGCGCCATTGGACCTTAAAGGTCCTTACCTCTTTGTTACGCAACATTTTTACCTTCTCTTCGAGTATAGCAATCGTCTCTTCAACGTATTCTAACTTGTTGTTTAGCTCAATTTCGTCTAAAGGCATCCATGAAGAATCATCCGCAAGACACTTACGGAGGTGGGAAACATGAAATGTGTTATGGATCCCCGCAAGTTCTTTGGGTAATTCCAAACGATACGCGACTTCACCAACACGAGCTAAAACCTTAAACGGCCCAATAAACCGAGGAGCTAACTTTCCCCGTTTTCGAAACCGAATGATACCCTTCCATGGCGAAACCTTAAGCATCACCATATCGCCTTCTTCAAATTCGATCGGTCACCTTCGTTTATCGAGGTAAGACTTTTGTCTATCTTGCGCCGCCTTTAAACGAGCCCGAATCATATCGATTTTGCTATTTGTCTCCAATACCAAGTCGGTGCTCCCGACTTCCCTTTGACCCACTTCACCCCAACAAATCGGGGTTCGACACCTCCTACCGTATAACATCTCATATGGTGGCATTCCAATACTTGAGTGAAAACTATTATTATACGAGAATTCCACCAATGGCAAATGTTCGTCCCAACTACCGCCAAAATCAATGATACACGCACGTAACATATCCTCCAATGTTTTATTCGTACGTTCGGTATGACCATCCGTTTGAGGATGATACGCCGTACTCATATTCACCCTCGTACCCATGTCTTCATGAAACTTCTTCCAAAATCGAGAAGTAAAACGCGTGTCCCGATCCGAAACAATAGACGCGGGAACGCCATGTCTCGATATCACCTCTTTAATGAACATCTTCGCGAGTGCCTCCGACAAAATTGCTTCTTTAATAGGAAGAAACAACGCACTCTTCGTCAATCTATCGACAATCACCCAAATAGTGTCAAATTGGGTTCTTGCCATTTTTGGAAACTTGGTAATAAAATCCATGGTAATATGCTCCCACTTCCACATCGGAATTTCTAGTGGTTGCAACTTACCATAAGGCTTTTGGTGTTCAGCTTTAACTTACAAACACGTGACGCATTGCTCAACATACTTAACAATGTCGCGTTTCATGCCTGACCACCAATAATCTTTCTTCAAATCATGGTACATCTTCGTCGCACCCGGATGTATGGAATACTTAGACTTGTGCGCCTCATCAAGAAGCACCTTTCGGAAATCACCCATCTTAGGCACCCACACTCTTTCTTGAAAAGACAATAAACCATGCGAACCCATCGTAATGAATTCCGATTGCCCCACAATTCATTTCGCATGCTTGTTGTGAATGTAAGCCTCTATTTGAATCACACAAAGTTTTTCAAGAAAATCGTTAGTAATAATCATACGTAACAATCCCAATCGTAACGCCGGGTGGTGACTCTTTCGGCTTAACGCATCCGCGACCACATTCGCTTGGCCCGGATGATAAAGTATCTCATAATCATAATCCTTCACCACATCCATCCATCTACGTTGACGATAATTCAAATCCCGTTGATCAAAAAGATGTTTCAAACTCTCGTGATCCGAATAAATCGTACACTTGACACCATACAAGTAATGGCGCCAAATTTTCAAAGCATGGACCACCGCTGCTAATTCGAGATCATGAGTCGGGTATCTCTTTTCATGTTCCTTTAATTGGCGAGAGGCATAAGCGATGACTTTATCTCATTGCATTAGAACACACCCGAGCCCATTCAAAGAAGCATCACAATAGACCGTCATATCAACTACACCTTCCGGCAATACTAAGACCGGAGCTTTGCACAATTTCTCTTTCAACAATTGAAAAGCGATTTCTTGCTCGTTCTCCCAATTGAATCTCGTATTCTTCCTTGTCAACTTAGTTAATGGCGAAGCAATCTTGGAAAAGTCTTGGATAAACCGACGATAGTAACCGGCCAATCCGAGAAAACTTCGGATTTCTGTAGGCGTAGTCGGTAGTCCCCAATCCTTCACCGTCTCTATCTTCCTCGGATCCACTTGAATACCATCCTTGTTCACAATATGGCCAAGGAATTGAACCTCCCTTAGCCAAAAATCACATTTTGAGAATTTAGCATACAACTTCTCTTTTCTCAACGTCTTCAATACTTCGCGCAAGTGGTGTTCAAGTTCTGTCATGCTCTTAGAATAGACAAGAATATCATCAATGAACACAATTACCGACTTGTCCAACATAGGTTGGCACACTCGGTTCATAAGATTCATGAATGTCGCCGGTGCATTCGTAAGACCAAAAGGCATAACCACAAATTCAAAATGTGCGTAACGCATTTGAAAGGCCGTTTTCTCAATATCTTCCTCACGGACCCGCATTAGGTGATAGCCGGACCGTAGGTCAATTTTTGAGAAATACGTCGCACCTTGGAGTTGGTCAAACAAATCGTCAATCCTAGGCAATGGATAACGATTCTTGATCGTCACCTTGTTCAACTCCCGATAGTCGATACACATCCGCATACTTCCATCCTTCTTTTTCACGAATAAAATCGGAGCACCCCATGGCGAAGCACTTGGTCGAATGAAACCCTTCTCAAGTAACTCTTGAATTTGATTCAACAATTCTTGCATTTCCGTCGGTGCTAAACGATAAGGAGTTTTAGCAATGGGAGTAGCTCCCGGAACCAACTCAATGCGAAATTCGACTTGTCTTTCTGCCGGAACACCCGGTAACTCATCCGGAAAAACATCTTCAAACTCACTTACCACCGGATTTCACGAATGGGTGGTGGCTCATCACGAGTATCAACAACATGGGCAAGAAAAGCCATGCCACCACTAACAAGGAAACGACGTTCCCGTGCAAAAGTACATCCCGGTACAAGTCTTCTACGTTTATCACCATGAATAATTAACTCTCCCCCACTTGGGGTCTTCACACGAATAGATTTTTCATGGCACGCAATATCGGCTCTATTATGATCGAGCCAATCCATACCAACCACGATATCAAAATTACCCAACGTCATCGGAATGAGATCAATATTAAAGTTCTCGGAACCAAACACAACATTACAATTCTTACACACATCAACCACTAGCACCGTCTTGCCATCCGCTATTTCGACTTCTACTGGACGACTTAACTAACTAACGGTTTATTAAGTTTAGGCACAAATTTTGGAGACACAAACGATAAATTTGCACCGCTATCAAATAGAATCCTTGCCGGATTAGAGTTAACCATGAAAGTACCTGAAATGACTTCATTGGATTGCTTGGCTTCGTCATTGGTCATCAAATAATTACGTCCCCTATCCGACCCCGCCGCCTTCTCCATTCTCTTAACTTGATCATTTCGGAGTTCGGGACACACCGACTTTCGGTGCCCTTCTTGTTGACAATTGAAAC
This sequence comes from Rutidosis leptorrhynchoides, assembly GCF_046630445.1. NCBI lineage: Eukaryota > Viridiplantae > Streptophyta > Magnoliopsida > Asterales > Asteraceae > Rutidosis > Rutidosis leptorrhynchoides. Next base: position 432,924,935 of record NC_092335.1, read on the forward strand.
ATGTGACAACATTAGTACGCGGTTTTGGGCAATCACGAGAGTAGTGACCTTTTTGCCCATAATTGAAACAAGTGACCATGTGACCACTAGAAGCACCCTTCTTCACGCTACCGACACTTTCGGATGCTCCCTTACTCTTCTTGTTCGAAAAATTAAGAGCTTCAAACTTTCATTTACTTGGCGCATAACTAACCGGACTCGGAGCTTGCACTTCAAACCCCTTCGCCACCGCCAAAAGCTTAGCAAAGGTCTCAACTTGACCAATACTTATTTTACCCTTCAAATCATCTCTAAGGGTCATATGAAAGTCTTCCATTAACAATTGATCATTCTACACATACTCGGGGCAAAAACGCGCCTTTGCGAGAAAGTTGGTTTTAAGAGTGTTTAGGTCCAAAGACCCTTGATGCATGTTCCTTAACTCATTGCGCAATTTGGAAAGATCCGCTTGCGTACGATATTCAAGGAAAAACTCCTTCTTGAAATCCGCCCAAGATAGCCCCACAAAAGCCGCATCACCCACCACATCAATCTTGCCATCGAGCCAATCTTTAGCATGGCCCCTTAATAAACTAGTAGCAAGCCTTGTTTTCTTTTAGGGAGGGCACTCGATCATGCAAAAACAACCTTCAACATCGGAAATCCAAGCCGCACTCTTTATGGGGTCGGGATCCCCGTGAAAGTGAGGAGGCTTATGTAGTGACCCGAACTTTTCCATGTTTTTATATATTAAATAAAATTGATATTTACATGATTAAATGTTTCCAACATGTTAAGCAATCAAACTTGTTAAGACTTGATTAATTGAAATAGGTTTCATATAGACAATTGACCACCCAAGTTGACCGGCGATTCACGAACGTTAAAACTTGTAAAAACTATATGATGACATATATATGGATATATATATATATAGTTAACATGATATTATAATAAGTAAACATATCATTAAGTATATTAACAATGAACTACATATGTAAAAACAAGACTACTAACTTAATGATTTTAAAACGAGACATATATGTAACGATTATCGTTGTAACGACATTTAATGTATATATATCATATTAAGATATATTAATACATCATGATATCATGATAATGTAATAATTTAACATCTCATTTGATTTAATAAACAATGGGTTAACAACATTTAACAAGATCGTTAACCTAAAGGTTTCAAAACAACACTTACATGTAACGACTAACGATGACTTAACGACTCAGTTAAAATGTATATACATGTAGTGTTTTAATATGTATTCATACACTTTTGAAAGACTTTAAGACACTTATCAAAATACTTCTACTTAACAAAAATGCTTATAATTACATCCTCGTTCAGTTTCATCAACAATTCTACTCGTATGCACCCGTATTCGTACTCGTACAATACACAGCTTTTAGATGTATGTACTATTGGTATATACACTCCAATGATCAGCTCTTAGCAGCCCATGTGAGTCACCTAACACATGTGGGAACCATCATTTGTCAACTAGCATGATATATCTCAAAAAATTACAAAAATATGAGTAATCATTCATGACTTATTTACATGTAAACAAAATTACACATCCTTTATATCTAATCCATATACCAACGACCAAAAAACCTAAAAACACTTTCATTCTTGAATTTTATTCATCTAATTAATCTCTCTCAAGTTCTATCTTCAAGTTCTAAGTGTTCTTCATAAATTCTACAAGTTCTAGTTTCATAAAATCAAGAATACTTCCAAGTTTGCTAGCTTACTTCCAATCTTGTAGAGTGATCATCCAACCTCAAGAAATCTTTATTATTTACAGTAAGATATCTTTCTAATACAAGGTAATACTCATATTCAAACTTTGATTCAATTTCTAAAAATATAACAATCTTATTTCGAGTGGAAATCTTACTTGAACTTGTTTTCGTGTCATGATTCTGCTTCAAGAACTTTCAAGCCATCCAAGGATCCTTTTGAAATGTCCCGTTCTTATTGATTAAAAACGTTCCATATTAATTGATTTCGTTGCGAGGTTTTGACCTCTATATGAGACATTTTTCAAAGACTGCATTCATTTTTAAAACAAACCATAACCTTTATTTCATAGATAAAGGTTTTAAAAAGCTTTACGTAGATTATCAAATAATGATAATCTAAAATATCATGTTTACACACGACCATTACATAATGGTTTACAATACAAATATGTTACAACAAAATAAGTTTCTTGAATGCAGTTTTTACACAATATCATACAAGCATGGACTCCAAATCTCGTCCTTATTTAAGTATGCGACAGCGGAAGCTCTTAATAATCACCTAAGAATAAACATGCTTAAAACGTCAACAAAAATGTTGGTGAGTTATAGGTTTAACCTATATATATCAAATCATAATAATAGACCACAAGATTTCATATTTCAATACACATCCCATACATAGAGATAAAAATTATTCATATGGTGAACACCCGGTAACCGACATTAACAAGATGCATATATAAGAATATCCCCATCATTCCGGGACACCCTTCGGATATGATATAAATTTCAAAGTACTAAAGCATCCGGTACTTTGGATGGGGCTTGTTGGGCCCAATAGATCTATCTTTAGGATTCGCGTCAATTAGGGTGTCTGTTCCCTAATTCTTAGATTACCAGACTTAATAAAAAGGGGCATATTCGATTTCGATAATTCAACCATAGAATGTAGTTTCACGTACTTGTGTCTATTTTGTAAATCATTTATAAAACCTGCATGTATTTTCATCCCAAAAATATTAGATTTTAAAAGTGGGACTATAACTCACTTTCACATATTTTTACTTCGTCGGGAAGTAAGACTTGGCCACTGGTTGATTCACGAACCTATAACAATATATACATATATATCAAAGTATGTTCAAAATATATTTACAACACTTTTAATATATTTCGATGGTTTAAGTTTATTAAGTCAGATGTCCTCGTTAGTAACCTACAACTAGTTGTCCACAGTTAGATGTACAGAAATAAATCGATAAATATTATCTTGAATCAATCCACGACCCAGTGTATACGTATCTCAGTATTGATCACAACTCAAACTATATATATTTTGGAATCAACCTCAACCCTGTATAGCTAACTCCAACATTCACATATAGAGTGTCTATGGTTGTTCCGAAATATATATAGATGTGTCGACATGATAGGTCGAAACATTGTATACGTGTCTATGGTATCTCAAGATTACATAATATACAATACAAGTTGATTAAGTTATGGTTGGAATAGATTTGTTACCAATTTTCACGTAGCTAAAATGAGAAAAATTATCCAATCTTGTTTTACCCATAACTTCTTCATTTTAAATCCGTTTTGAGTGAATCAAATTGCTATGGTTTCATATTGAACTCTATTTTATGAATCTAAACAGAAAAAGTATAGGTTTATAGTCGGAAAAATAAGTTACAAGTCGTTTTTGTAAAGGTAGTCATTTCAGTCGAAAGAACGACGTCTAGATGACCATTTTAGAAAACATACTTCCACTTTGAGTTTAACCATAATTTTTGGATATAGTTTCATGTTCATAATAAAAATCATTTTCTCAGAATAACAACTTTTAAATCAAAGTTTATCATAGTTTTAAATTAACTAACCCAAAACAGCCCGCGGTGTTACTACGACGGTGTAAATCCGGTTTTACGGTGTTTTTCGTGTTTCCAGGTTTTAAATCATTAAGTTAGCATATCATATAGATATAGAACATGTGTTTAGTTGATTTTAAAAGTCAAGTTAGAAGGATTAACTTTTGTTTGCGAACAAGTTTAGAATTAACTAAACTATGTTCTAGTGATTACAAGTTTAAACCTTCGAATAAGATAGCTTTATATGTATGAATCGAATGATGTTATGAACACCATTACTACCTTAATTTCCTTGGATAAAGCTACTGGAAAAGAGAAAAATGTATCTAGCTTCAATGGATCCTTGGATGGCTCGAAGTTCTTGAAGCAGAATCATGACACGAAAACAAGTTCAAGTAAGATCATCACTTGAAATAAGATTGTTATAGTTATAGAAATTGAACCAAAGTTTGAATATGATTATTAACTTGTATTAGAATGATAACCTACTGTAAGAAACAAAGATTTCTTGAGGTTGGATGATCACCTTACAAGATTGGAAGTGAGCTAGCAAACTTGAAAGTATTCTTGATTTTATGAAACTAGAACTTTTGGAATTTATGAAGAACACTTAGAACTTGAAGATAGAACTTGAGAGAGATCAATTAGATGAAGAAAATTGAAGAATGAAAGTGTTTGTAGGTGTTTTTGGTCGTTGGTGTATGGATTAGATATAAAGGATATGTAATTTTGTTTTCATGTAAATAAGTCATGAATGATTACTCATATTTTTGTAATTTTATGAGATATTTCATGCTAGTTGCCAAATGATGGTTCCCACATGTGTTAGGTGACTCACATGGGCTGCTAAGATCTGATCATTGGAGTGTATATACCAATAGTACATACATCTAAAAGCTGTGTATTGTACGAGTACGAATACGGGTGCATACGAGTAGAATTGTTGATGAAACTGAACGAGGATGTAATTGTAAGCATTTTTGTTAAGTAGAAGTATTTTGATAAGTGTATTGAAGTCTTTCAAAAGTGTATAAATACATATTAAAACACTACATGTATATACATTTTAACTGAGTCGTTAAGTCATCGTTAGTCGTTACATGTAAATGATGTTTTGAAACCTTTAGGTTAACGATCTTGTTAAATGTTGTTAACCCAATGTTTATAATATCAAAAGAGATTTTAAATTATTATATTATCATGATATTATGATGTACGAATATCTCTTAATATGATATATATACATTAAATGTCGTTACAACGATAATCGTTACATATATGTCTCGTTTCAAAATCATTAAGTTAGTAGTCTTGTTTTTACATATGTAGTTCATTGTTAATATACTTAATGATATGTTTAATTATCATAATATAATGTTAACTATATATATAACCATATATATGTCATCATATAGTTTTTACAAGTTTTAACGTTCGTGAATCACCGGTCAACTTGGGTGGTCAATTGTCTATATGAAACCTATTTCAATTAATCAAGTCTTAACAAGTTTGATTGCTTAACATGTTGGAAACATTTAATCATGTAAATATCACTCTCAATTAATATATATAAACATGGAAAAGTTCGGGTCACTACAGTACCTACCCGTTAAATAAATTTCGTCCCGAAATTTTAAGCTGTTGAAGGTGTTGACGAATCTTCTGGAAATAGATGCGGGTATTTCTTCTTCATCTGATCTTCATGCTCCCAGGTGAACTCGGGTCCTCTACGAGCATTCCATCGAACCTTAACAATTGGTATCTTGTTTTGCTTAAGTCTTTTAACCTCACGATCCATTATTTCGACGGGTTCTTCGATGAATTGAAGTTTTTCGTTGATTTGGATTTCATCTAACGGAATAGTGAGATCTTCTTTAGCAAAACATTTCTTCAAATTCGAGACGTGGAAAGTGTTATGTACAGCCGCGAGTTGTTGAGGTAACTCAAGTCGGTAAGCTACTGGTCCGACACGATCAATAATCTTGAATGGTCCAATATACCTTGGATTTAATTTCCCTCGTTTACCAAATCGAACAACGCCTTTCCAAGGTGCAACTTTAAGCATGACCATCTCTCCAATTTCAAATTCTATATCTTTTCTTTTAATGTCAGCGTAGCTCTTTTGTCGACTTTGGGCGGTTTTCAACCGTTGTTGAATTTGGATGATCTTCTCGGTAGTTTCTTGTATAATCTCCGGACCCGTAATCTGTCTATCCCCCACTTCACTCCAACAAATAGGAGACCTGCACTTTCTACCATAAAGTGCTTCAAACGGCGCTATCTCAATGCTTGAATGGTAGCTGTTGTTTTTGTTGTTGTTGTTGTTGTTGTTGTTGTTGTTGGGCCGTTTGTTGTAGTTGCGATTGATGTTGCGATTGTTAGGATAGTTGTTGCGATTATTGTTATAATTGCTGTTGTTGTTGTATTGGTGATTCTTATCACCGTTTTCCTCCCACTTTCTTTTGACTTGCTTCACATTGGCCTCTTCAGCAGTCTGTTCTTTAATTCTTTCTTCAATCTGGTTCACTAGTTTGTGAGCCATTCTACATGCCTGTTGTATGGAGGCGGGCTCGTGTGAACTTATATCTTCTTGGATTCTTTCCGGTAATCCTTTCACAAACGCGTCGATCTTCTCTTCCTCATCTTCGAATGCTCCCGGACACAATAGGCACAATTCTGTGAATCGTCTTTCGTACGTGGTAATATCAAATCCTTTAGTTCGTAACCCTCTAAGTTCTGTCTTGAGCTTATTGACCTCGGTTCTGGGACGGTACTTCTCGTTCATCAAGTGCTTGAATGCTGACCACGGTAGTGCGTACGCATCGTCTTGTCCCACTTGCTCTAGATAGGTATTCCACCATGTTAACGCAGAACCTGTGAAGGTATGCGTAGCGTACTTCACTTTGTCCTCTTCAGTACACTTACTTATGGAAAACACCGATTCAACCTTCTCGGTCCACCGTTTCAATCCGATCGGTCCTTCGGTTCCATCAAATTCCAAAGGTTTGCAGGCAGTGAATTCTTTGTAGGTGCATCCTACACGATTTCCTGTACTGCTAGATCCAAGGTTATTGTTGGTATGTAGCGCAGCCTGTACTGCGGCTATGTTTGAAGCTAGAAAAGTACGGAATTCCTCTTCATTCATATTCACGGTGTGTCAAGTAGTCGGTGCCATTTCCTTCAAAATAGTCAAATGGAACAAGTTAATCATACAGAATATTAAGAGTAGTTAATAGTATTTCGTAGCATAATATGAACTCATTTATAAAAGCTTTTTCTTCATATTAGCGTTTTATAAGTTTAAATTCGGGTAGTACCTACCCGTTAAGTTCATACTTAGTAGCTAATATACAATTCAACTACTACAATTCTATATGAAAAACTGATTATAATAATATTTCGCGTTCAAACTTTTACACAATATTTTACAAACTTACAATACCGCTTATTTTACATATAGCATGAAATATAGCACACAATAAATTTGATACAAGATGGTTGTGAAGATAATTCTAGCTAGTACACAAGTCGTTCAGCAAAGGCAATAAAGACACGTAATTCATACGTCCAGAAACAAGTCATGCATTCTGGTTTTACTAGGATTACTTCCCATCCTTGGTCTTGTGGAACATAACCGTTATGGCCGTTGATAAGACAGCGTGTTGTAACGTCGTCAAAGGGACGAGGGTTACGTAATGTCCAACAGTCCCGTAACAATCTAAAAACCTCATTTCTTACCCCAATTACCGACTCCATCACTTGTGGGAACGTTTTGTTTAATAGTTGTAGCCCGATGTTCTTGTTCTCACTTTGGTGAGAAGCGAACATTACTAATCCGTAAGCATAACATGCTTCTTTATGTTGCATGTTAGCCGCTTTTTCTAAATCACGAAGTCCAATATTCGGATATATTGAGTCAAAATAATTTCTTAACCCATTGCGTAAAATAGCATTTGGGTTCCCCGCAATATATGCGTCAAAGTAAACACATCGTAACTTATGGATTTCTCAATGTGATATCCCCCATCTTTCAAACGAAAGCCTTTTATAAACCAAGGCATTCTTGGAACGTTCTTCGAATGTCTTACAAACTGATCTCGCCTTAAATAGTTGTGCCGAAGAATTCTGACCGACTCTAGACAAGATTTCATCAATCATGTCTCCGGGTAGGTCTCTTAAAATATTGGGTTGTCTATCCATTTTGTGTTTTTATACTGTAAAATAGACAAGAGTTAGATTCATAAAAAAAATACTTATTAATACAAGCAATTTTTACATATTTCATAAAGCATAAGCACACTATATTACATATATTACAACACACGAATACAACTATCTTATTCCGACTCGCTTGTTTCTTCTTCTTCGGTTTTGGTTCGTTTTGCCAAGTTTCTAGGGATATATGATGTTCCCCTAATACGAGCCGTCGTTGTCCACATTGGTTTAGAAAAACCTGGTGGTTTAGAGGTTCCCGGGTCATTGTTACAACTTAAGGACTTCGGGGGTTGATGATACATATAAAGTTCATCGGGGTTGGAATTAGATTTCTCTATTTTTATGCCCTTTCCCTTATTATTTTCTTTTGCCTTTTTAAATTCAGTTGGGGTAATTTCTATAACATCATTGGAATTCTCGTCGGAATCCGATTCATCGGAGAATTGGTAATCCTCCCAATATTTTGCTTCCTTGGCGGAAACACCATTGACCATAATTAACCTTGGTCGGTTGGTTGAGGATTCTCTTTTACTTAACCGTTTTATTATTTCCCCCACCGGTTCCGATTCTTCTTCCGGTTCCGATTCTTCTTCCGGTTCCGATTCTTCTTCCGGTTCCGACTCTTCTTCCGGTTCCTCTTTGGGAACTTGTGAATCAGTCCACGAATCATTCCAATTTACATTTGACTCTTCATTATTATTAGGTGAGTCAATGGGACTTGTTCTAGAGGTAGACATCTATCACATAATATCAAACACGTTAAGAGATTAATATATCACATAATATTCATATGTTAAAAATATATAGTTTCCAACAAAAATGTTAAGCAATCATTTTTAAAGAAAACACGGTCGAAGTCCAGACTCACTAATGCATCCTAAGAAACTCGATAAGACATACTAATGCAAATTTTCTGGTTCTCTAAGACCAACGCTCGGATACCAACTGAAATGTCCCGTTCTTATTGATTAAAAACGTTCCATATTAATTGATTTCGTTGCGAGGTTTTGACCTCTATATGAGACATTTTTCAAAGACTGCATTCATTTTTAAAACAAACCATAACCTTTATTTCATAGATAAAGGTTTTAAAAAGCTTTACGTAGATTATCAAATAATAATAATCTAAAATATCCTGTTTACACACGACCATTACATAATGGTTTACAATACAAATATGTTACAACAAAATAAGTTTCTTGAATGCAGTTTTTACACAATATCATACAAGCATGGACTCCAAATCTCGTCCTTATTTAAGTATGCGACAACAGAAGCTCTTAATAATCACCTGAGAATAAACATGCTTAAAACGTCAACAAAAATGTTGGTGAGTTATAGGTTTAACCTATATATATCAAATCATAATAATAGACCACAAGATTTCATATTTCAATACACATCCCATACATAGAGATAAAAATCATTCATATGGTGAACACCCGGTAACCGACATTAACAAGATGCATATATAAGAATATCCCCATCATTCCGGGACACCCTTCGGATATGATATAAATTTCGAAGTACTAAAGCATCCGGTACTTTGGATGGGGCTTGTTGGACCCAATAGATCTATCTTTAGGATTCGCGTCAATTAGGGTGTCTGTTCCCTAATTCTTAGATTACCAGACTTAATAAAAAGGGGCATATTCGATTTTGATAATTCAACCATAGAATGTAGTTTCACGTACTTGTGTCTATTTTGTAAATCATTTATAAAACCTGCATGTATTCTCATCCCAAAAATATTAGATTTTAAAAGTGGGACTATAACTCACTTTCACAGATTTTTAATTCGTCGGGAAGTAAGACTTGGCCACTGGTTGATTCACGAACCTATAATAATATATACATATATATCAAAGTATGTTCAAAATATATTTACAACACTTTTAATATATTTCGATGTTTTAAGTTTATTAAGTCAGATGTCCTCGTTAGTAACCTACAACTAGTTGTCCACAGTTAGATGTACAGAAATAAATCGATAAATATTATCTTGAATCAATCCACGACCCAGTGTATACGTATCTCAGTATTGATCACAACTCAAACTATATATATTTTGGAATCAACCTCAACCCTGTATAGCTAACTCCAACATTCACATATAGAGTGTCTATGGTTGTTCCGAAATATATATAGATCTGTCGACATGATAGGTCGAAACATTGTATACGTGTCTATGGTATCTCAAGATTACATAATATACAATACAAGTTGATTAAGTTATGGTTGGAATAGATTTGTTACCAATTTTCACGTAGCTAAAATGAGAAAAATTATCCAATCTTGTTTTACCCATAACTTCTTCATTTTAAATCCGTTTTGAGTGAATCAAATTGCTATGGTTTCATATTGAACTCTATTTTATGAATCTAAACATAAAAAGTATAGGTTTATAGTCGGAAAAATAAGTTACAAGTCGTTTTTGTAAAGGTAGTCATTTCAGTCGAAAGAACGACGTCTAGATGACCATTTTAGAAAACATACTTCCACTTTGAGTTTAACCATAATTTTTGGATATAGTTTCATGTTCATAATAAAAATCATTTTCTCAGAATAACAACTTTTAAATCAAATTTTATCATAGTTTTTAATTAACTAACCCAAAAAAGCCCGCGGTGTTACTACGACGGCGTAAATCCGGTTTTACGGTGTTTTTCGTGTTTCCAGGTTTTAAATAATTAAGTTAGCATATCATATAGATATAGAACATGTGTTTAGTTTATTTTAAAAGTCAAGTTAGAAGGATTAACTTTTGTTTGCGAACAAGTTTAGAATTAACTAAACTATGTTCTAGTGATTACAAGTTTAAACCTTCGAATAAGATAGCTTTATATGTATGAATCGAATGATGTTATGAACACCATTACTACCTTAATTTCCTTGGATAAAGCTACTGGAAAAGAGAAAAATGTATCTAGCTTCAATGGATCCTTGGATGGCTCGAAGTTCTTGAAGCAGAATCATGACACGAAAACAAGTTCAAGTAAGATCATCACTTGAAATAAGATTGTTATAGTTATAGAAATTGAACCAAAGTTTGAATATGATTATTACCTTGTATTAGAATGATAACCTACTGTAAGAAACAAAGATTTCTTGAGGTTGGATGATCACCTTACAAGATTGGAAGTGAGCTAGCAAACTTGAAAGTATTCTTGATTTTATGAAACTAGAACTTTTGGAATTTATGAAGAACACTTAGAACTTGAAGATAGAACTTGAGAGAGATCAATTAGATGAAGAAAATTGAAGAATGAAAGTGTTTGTAGGTGTTTTTGGTCGTTGGTGTATGGATTAGATATAAAGGATATGTAATTTTGTTTTCATGTAAATAAGTCATGAATGATTACTCATATTTTTGTAATTTTATGAGATATTTCATGCTAGTTGCCAAATGATGGTTCCCACATGTATTAGGTGACTCACATGGGCTGCTAAGAGCTGATCATTGGAGTGTATATACCAATAGTACATACATCTAAAAGCTGTGTATTGTACGAGTACGAATACGGGTGCATACGAGTAGAATTGTTGATGAAACTGAACGAGGATGTAATTGTAAGCATTTTTGTTAAGTAGAAGTATTTTGATAAGTGTATTGAAGTCTTTCAAAAGTGTATAAATACATATTAAAACACTACATGTATATAAATTTTAACTGAGTCGTTAAGTCATCGTTAGTCGTTACATGTAAATGATGTTTTGAAACCTTTAGGTTAACGATCTTGTTAAATGTTGTTAACCCAATGTTTATAATATCAAAAGAGATTTTAAATTATTATATTATCATGATATTATGATGTACGAATATCTGTTAATATGATATATATACATTAAATGTCGTTACAACGATAATCGTTACATATATGTCTCGTTTCAAAATCATTAAGTTAGTAGTCTTGTTTTTACATATGTAGTTCATTGTTAATATACTTAATGATATGTTTAATTATCATAATATAATGTTAACTATATATATAACCATATATATGTCATCATATAGTTTTTACAAGTTTTAACGTTCGTGAATCACCGGTCAACTTGGGTGGTCAATTGTCTATATGAAACCTATTTCAATTAATCAAGTCTTAACAAGTTTGATTGCTTAACATGTTGGAAACATTTAATCATGTAAATATCACTCTCAATTAATATATATAAACATGGAAAAGTTCGGGTCACTACACCTTTGAAGCTAGATCCATTTTGCTCATTTCCAGTAGCTTTATCCAGAAAACTTGAGGTAGTAATGATGTTCATAACATCATTCGATTCAAACATATAAAGCTATCTTATTCGAAGGTTTAAACTTGTAATCACTAGAACATAGTTTAGTTAATTCTAAACTTGTTCGCAAACAAAAGTTAATCCTTCTAACTTGACTTTTAAAATCAACTAAACACATGTTCTATATCTATATGATATGCTAACTTAATGATTTAAAACCCGAAAACACGAAGAACACTGTTAAACCGGACATACGCCGTCGTAGTAACACCGCAGGCTGTTTTGGGTTAGTTAATTAAAAACTATGATAAACTTTGATTTAAAAGTTGTTCTTCTGGGAAAATGATTTTTCTTATGAACATGAAACTATATCCAAAAATCATGGTTAAACTCAAAGTGGAAGTATGTTTTCTATAATGGTCATCTAGACGTCGTTCTTTCGACTGAAATGACTACCTTTACAAAAATGACTTGTAACTTATATTTCCTACTATAAACCTATACTTTTTCTGTTTAGATTCATAAAATAGAGTTCAATATGAAACCATAGCAATTTTATTCACTCAAAACGGATTTAAAATGAAGAAGTTATGGGTAAAACAAGATTGGATAATTTTTCTTGTTGTAGCAACGTGAAAATTGGTAACAAATCTATATTAATCATATCCTAGCTAACTTATATTGTATTATACATGTATTCTAATATAATATATAATCTTAGGATACCATAGACACGTATGCAAATGTTTTGACATATCATATCGACCCATATGTATATATTATTTGGAACAACCATAGACACTCTATATGCAGTAATGTAGGAGTTAGCTACACAGGGTTGCGGTTGATTCCAAAAATATATATACTTTGAGTTGTGATCTAGCCTGAGACGTGTATACACTGGGTCGTGGATTGATTCAAGATAATATATATCAATTTTTTTCTGTACATCTAACGTTGGACAACTAGTTGTAGGTTACTAACGAGGACAGCTGACTTAATAAACTTAAAACATCAAAATGTATTAAAAGTGTTGTAAATATATTTTGAATATACTTTGATATATATGTACATATTTGTTATAGGTTCGTGAATCGACCAGTGGCCAAGTCTTACTACCCGACGAAGTAAAAATCTGTGAAAGTGAGTTATAGTCCCACTTTTAAAATCTAATATTTTTGGGATGAGAATACATGTAGGTTTTATAAATGATTTACAAAATAGACACAAGTATGTGAAACTACATTCTATGGTTGAATTATCGAAATCGAATATGCCCCTTTTTATTAAGTCTGGTAATCTAAGAATTAGGGAACAGACACCCTAATTGACGCGAATCCTAAAGATAGATCTATTGGGCCTAACAAACCCCATCCAAAGTACCGGATGCTTTAGTACTTCGAAATTTATATCATATCCGAAGGGTGTCCCGGAATGATGGGGATATTCTTATATATGCATCTTGTTAATGTCGGTTATCAGGTGTTCACCATATGAATGATTTTTATCTCTATGTATGGGATGTATATTGAAATATGAAATCTTGTGGTCTATTGTTACGATTTGATATATATAGGTTAAACCTATAACTCACCAACATTTTTGATGACGTTTAAAGCATGTTTATTCTCAGGTGAATATTAAGAGCTTTCGCTGTTGCATACTAAAATAAGGACAAGATTTGGAGTCCATGTTTGTATGATATTATGTAAAAACTGCATTCAAGAAACATATGTCGATGTAATATATTTCTATTGTAAACCATTATGTAATGGTCGTGTGTAAACAGTATATTTTAGATTATCATTATTTGATAATCTACGTAATGTTTTTGAAACCTTTATTGATAAAATAAAGGTTATGGTTGTTTTAAAAAGAATGCAGTCTTTGAAAAACGTCTCATATAGAGGTCAAAAGCTCGTAACGAAATCAATTAATATGGAACGTTTATAATCAATATGAACTGGACATTTCAACTTAGTCGCCAAGAAGTTTTATAGCTAAACTCCAACTCGCCCACATTTTGAGGTCTATGAAACCTCCTTTCAACTTTTTTTTAACGGCATTAGTCATCCGTTCTTGAATCATATCGACAATTTGTTCCGAAACCGACTCTTCGAATATTTGTTTAACCCTTCGTGAGAAAACCGAAACATAGTTTTCTAAAGTGGTCTCAATCTTGGTAGTCATCTCATCTTCCTCCACATGAGAGGGACCACCATTGCCGTTCGTATTCGTTCTGTTTCTCGTCTTCATTCTAAAGATTAAAAATGGATTAGACATCACCAACAATTTAATACACATATATACCTATGCATATGACCGCACACACACCACATCTAGCTCGATACTTGTCGCACATCCTTGCTTGACTTGACTTGCAATCGTAATAGTGGTCGCGACTCACTATTACGCTCACATGCCGTGCCATGCTCAAACGTGTCACAACCATCTTGCTCGATGTTCAAAACAACAACACATGATTAGTAACATCATAACATAGCATAGTTGTCCACTTATGCATCAAAGAACTAATCAAACCCCACACTGACTCGTAGTCCTACAAGTCCCGCATATAATTCCACAACACAAAAGTCTAAGTCTAGGCGCCTATCTCAAGTCACCTAAATTCCTTAGACCATGCTCTGATACCACTTGCAACATCCCAACCCGTAATCTATACGATAAATTTTTTTTTATACAACACAATTACACACCAAATAAATATGTAACCCATTTCACGAGTTCCATTTAAAACGCACAACAATTAATTGTTTACAAAAGGCACGAGGGCCACGAATAAAGTTTAGTACAAGTTTGACCCATTACAAATGATAGTTTACAATCCAAACGACACTTCGAGCATGGTTTGGGACTAAACTACTCAAAACGTTAGGCCAACATCAAAACTCCAACAAAGCATCATCACGGGAAACCTAATGTTCGATAACCCCCTTGCCCTTAACTGCGCCTGCATCTAAAAAGATAAACAACGAGAGGGTAAGCTAACGCTTAGTGAATGCAATAATTATACACATACATATATAACCTACTTACATGCAATCACATACACAATTACCTTATACACGCTAGCAATTTAAAAGACATACCAACGCAAGGTATAACGCTAAATCTCTAAGACCACAAGCTAGCATAACGATAACATATATAACTAGAATAATGTGAAAACGCCACACAACAAACACATAGCCATGGTTAACCAATATTACAAGGAATGGTACTTCGAATTTCCCATTGGTGTTCCCAACAACCGTTAGTGCACAACAAATTATAACACTAACCCCGGAGTGGTATCGATCGCCCGAACTTTAAACCCACCCGTCACGTGTAATGTGGTATCGAACGCTAGAACTTTAAACCCACACTATATGCCCACACACATATATGACATGGCATCGAACGCCCGAACTTAAATCCAAATCATATATTGACCCGATGTGGTATCGACCGCCCGAACTTAAACCCACATCGAATCTCGTACAAGTAAATACATTATATACACATATGCATAATCATTCCACTCACCTCAAGACTCTTGTGGAAGCTAACCGAGCTTGCAAACCTTCAATGTAATGTACCTATTACATTACGCATTTTATTAACATACAATCTAGTTGAATTAAATGCCAACTTCTAACCCTTAAGCATTTAATGACCCGATTGCATTAAATAACTCAACTACACCAAAACCGCCCATTAATGGCCACGCCTCGTCATAGATCACTTAAGGCTAGTGATTAGGGTCTATTAACATCAACTAACATAAACTTGGTGTATTTCATAACCATTTCACCCGATTAGGACAACTAGTGCTCTTTTGACTCTTTGACTCACAAACCAAGTCAAACTTACACATTAAAAATTCTTTCATCCTTTTAAAAGTGCATTAGTGACTAACAACATCACTTAGCACTTACAACCTCAAATCACAAGACCAAACCCTAGATAATAGCTATTTAGGGTTTTCTTTTAACAATCCAACCCAAAATCCACCCATTTAACCCTCAAATGGGTCACACAAGTTCCATATGAACCAAACCCTAGCTTAAATTAAATGAAACTCAAAACTTAGAGTTGAGACTTACCAAAACTATCCTCTTGTAGCTAATAACAAGGAGAGCAACTTTAATTCTTGCTTCTAGAATTGATTTACAAAACTTCACCTTCAAATCTTGAGTTTAATCTAAGTGGGTTTTAGGATTTGAGAGGTAAATGTGAAAGAAAATGGAAAAGAAATAAGAAATGGAGAACAAGTGGCTGATATTAAAAGCTCCAAACAGATCTACACGCAAAAAGACCAAATTACCCCTAAACCCTATTTAATTTGAGCAGAATTCGGAGTCTAATCTGCAGGGATACCGCGGCGCGGCGCCATTCATCACGGCGTGACGAATCGAAGGAAAAATGATCACTCTTAACCCTCTTTCTGATCCTGGTTTGCTTCAATGGTCGTGGCGCGGACCCGTTTGTCGCGGCGCGACGTTAGCCTAGGTCTGGTCACTTCGACAATTTAACATGAATCAAGGGTTCAACAACTAGCACACCTCATTCACCCTTCCTATGCACGTCTAAACTTCAACCTTAAGTCTCACACGACTCAATGCCATCACGTCACATTCATATACGAGTACACGCACGCATTCGAATATACCCATATATATATACACACATATACATATATGCACTTACACCTAACTAACACTTTAGTTCATTTAATCACATAACGAATAAGTTATAAGCGTACTATTGGTTAAGTACGTACCTTTAGATGCGCACGAGAAAACGAGGTGTTACATAAGGTTCGCTCGAACAGTCATGTTCAATGCTCTAACTCGGATAGGTTTAACCTTATCCTACCTTATCCTTCCTACTTAAGGCATCTGCAACTACATTAGCCTTGCCAAGATGATAGCGAATGTCACAGTCGTAGTCATTCAATAGCTCTATCCAACGTCTCTCCCTCATATTAAGATGTTTCTGGTCAAAGATATGTTGTAAACTCTTGTGATCCATGAAAACAGTAAACTTAGTACCATACAAGTAATGTCTCCACATCTTCAGTGCAAAGACCACAACACCAAGTTCCAAATCATGAGTCGTATAGTTCTGTTCGTGTATCTTTAGTTGTCGTGATCCGTAAGCAATCACTTTCTTCCGTTGCATCAACACACAACCAAAACCCTGTCGTGAAGCATCACAATAAATCTCGAAGTCCTCGGTTTGTTCGGGCAAAGAAAAAATCGGGGCAGTAATTAATTTCTCTTTTAACAACTGAAATGCAGACTTGTGTAGCTCAGTCCATTCATACTTCTTACCCTTGTGAGTCATTGTTGTCAACGGCCGGGCAACATTAGAAAATTCCTCAATGAATCTTCTATAATAACCGGCAAGACCTAAGAATTGCCGAACCTGCGTTGGCGACTTAAGAGTCTCCCATTTTTGACTGTTTCTATCTTCGCAGCCATAAGTCACACTTCGAAAACTTCGCATACAGCTGCTCCTTCCTGAGCATCTCTTGTAGCAAACGAAGATGTTGCTCATGTTCCTTCTCATTCTTAGAGTATACCAGAATATCGTTGATAAACACAATAACAAATTTGTCTAGATATAGCTTACACACAGTTCATGAGATCCATAAACACAGCCGGTGTGTTCGTCAATCCAAACGGCATTACTGTGAACTCGTGATGTACATAACGTGTCCTAAACGTTGTCTTCAGTATATATATCTCTTTTACTCTCATCTGATGGTAACCTGACCTCAGATCGATCTTAGAGTAACATCCAGATCCTTGCAACTGATCTAACAGATCATTGATTCTCGGTAGCGGGTATCTATTCTTGATACTAGATTTCATAGATCCATCCTTCTTCCTAACAAAGAGCACATGTGCTCTCCATGGTGAAGAACTCGATCGAATGAATCCCTTGTCTAAAATATCTTGTAATTGACTAGACAACTCTTGCAATTCTGAAGGTGCAAGCCTATCCGGTGCATCTGCTATGGGCACCACTCCCAGCATTAAGTCAATCTGAAATTCTACGTCTCTATGCGGTGGAAGACATGGTAATTCTCTCTGAAGGACCTTAAGGAAAATTTCTAACGGTTGGGACATCTTCGGGTCTCTTAACTACTGATTCCATTTAGCTCACATGTGCCAGAATTGTGAGACATCCTTATCTCATGTACATCTGGACCTTTGAGCAATTAATGTAACGCAACAGCGTACTGATCTTCTCTCCGTACACTATCATTGATTCGTCTTCGGTAAAAAGAATTCGAATGGCCTTCTGGTCGCAACAGCCTCGATTGTGTCGTCAGATAACCAGTCCATTCCAACCATAAGGTCAAATAAAATAAATATGGTAGTTCAAGTAAAATGATTTAACTCCAAACATCTATCAAGTAGATTTCTATTGTAATGGCTTGCCAATCGTCAGAAAGAGTACTGTTCAGTACAGAAGGTTGTTATGAGCTTAACGGTATGGGTATTAACTTATAATTTGCAAAGGATTAGGAGCAATCGTTGATTTAAGTTTGGGGTGAGTTTCGGGTTAGAGATGTTTACGATGGAAGTGTACGATCAAACTTCTTAAAGCAGGACCTCCTTAATGACATCAATCTTTATGCGTTTTCTTCCCAGTTGATAGTTCCATAGAGTTTACGTTATCTAAGGCAGATACTGGATTCTAAATGTTGTGATGGAATTCTTTAGCGACCAAGCTTCTATCGGCACAGGTGTTTAGAGTATATAAACATTATGATTGTTAGGTAAGAACGAATTCGTACAAACTTTATTGAAGTTGATGTAGAAAGCAGGGTGAGTTATCAGACTTGCCCACATCGGTAGGGGAGAAAAATGAAATACCCTTTATGAGGGAAGGTGTGAATACCTCTTCCGGTAGACTCGTATTGGAAAGCAAAATCGTGAAGCCGCGGGTGGCTGAATGATAGGAAAGTCAGAAGTTAAGTAGACAATATCTACTACGGATTTCGCAGGCTGTTACAAGGAATTCATCCTCTAAAGATACATCAGAAATGAGTCGTGATGCATAGTAGCTAGTAGTAAACTGTGGAGGTGCTAGTAGTGATGAGTAGTATTTAGTAATGGTAAGCAGCAATGGGGGCATTAAGTAGTAACTGGTAATTACAAGTAGTGAGAAAGTAGTGATCAGTCGTGTCTAGCAGTGAGAGGCAACATTGTGTAGTAGTTAGCAACGATAAGTAGTAAGGAGTAGTGGTATGAGATGATCGGTGCCAAGTAATGATCGGTGGTGACGGATAGTGCCGAGTAGTGACGAGTTGTGACATGATTTGACGCTCCTTATAGGTTATAATAACAATTAATGCGCACAGTGTAACTTTCTACTCATATTTGAGTTTATACGGTTCATGTTCCAAACGATGTTTATCCTAGTAATCTACTTGACTCGCTCCCAAATCCTTAGTTTGCGATGTCGGAACTTCTATATGAGTTACCGTAATGTAATCCCAGTCATTACATTACGCTATCTCACATATCCATTCGACATTACTCCATAAGTTCAAGATAGCGTAGTCAACTTAATTCTCTTAAGTGTCGCGTCGTGTGTACGTATGTGATTTGTGATATCATATATCTGGTCCAAGTCCATATCACTATGGGTATAGATGCGTATATGTATGTGATATATAATATGTAGCCCTACGTGTAGCATAGTAGAGAAAACAGTGCAAGCATGGCGTATAACAGTCATTCTAAGTACACGCCTATAGACTAGACCCACTAATGCGCCCTACGGTTAGACACACTAATGTATCCTAGTTCCCTATAGCCAAAGCTCTGATACCAAATGTAATACCCCGTCAGAATCCACTAACGGCGTATTAACTCTGGTCCCAATGCTTGGCTTGACTTCTACATAACAGTAAGGTTCTACAGCGGAAGCAACTAATACCTGAGATAAAACATGCAAAAGGATCAACATAAAGTTGAGTGAATCTACAGGTTTGAGTAAATAGTTCTCGTATGTTTTATAAAACAGTTTCCATAAATTATTTGTCGAAAATCAGTTCTCAAAATCGTTTATCAGAATAAACCACTAAGGTTTAATCTCAAAAGTTTGCATATAGCAAATGCTAAGTAATAAACTGTTTATAAGATGTCAAGTTTCAACTGTGAGTTACATCAAAAAGTTCTTTTTGTTTCATCTGTTTGTAGACATTAACATGTCTAGGTTCTAGTTTGTAAACATCAAGTTCAAGTAACATTCATCGTAAGTTAGGCCACGAGATTTCTGAAAAGCTTCGTAATAAAATACGCTTATTCATGAGCACTTGATTATAAAGCTTTAACCTTTGCGTAGGCCGAGCCCACGTCTTTAGTTTACCCTATCATGGCGCTGCACCAATCAAGTATACGAGTAAAAACAAAATAAGCACCAGTTATGTTGAGGTGAGGTTTGTCAAACCTAACGGTATCGTCCCTATAAGTCGAGCTTACAAAGTAACTAATATAATTAAGCTAAGGGATTTTTGATCTGAACTCATATGTATATTCTTGGTAAGTTACTCATGCCTAATATGTAATATAGTTGTAAAAACAGTTTAAGAAATAGTTTCAAAAGCAGCATGTATCTCATCCCAAAAATGTTAATGAAAAAGGGACTGTAGACTCACCTTAACAAAAGCACCTGAAATATCCTAGCAAAACGTACTGTAGTCGAACAATCTCGACCGAACAACGCAACCTAATCATGTAAGTCATCTTAAGTTTATACATATAAGTCATACTATGTTAACCCATAGTGTACGCAAAGTCCTAGTGCTCAGACTGACTCAACAAACAAGTAAAAGTCAACTAATCCAAGCAAGTCAACCAAAGTCAAACCAAAAGTCAACTCAGTCAAAGTGGTCAACTAAAGTCAAACATGACAGTAGGTCATACAAACATGGTCAACATGTCAAACCTAGTTCAAGTATCACTTTACAGCTCATCGTTAAGCAAACTGCACATTCACAGTTTAAAGCATGCCTTCGAAATACGTACATCGTAGAAAGATTCAACTATAGCTCATAGCACATAAATCATAAAATTATGATCAACTCCAGATCACATCTATACGATAATTAAAAGTCAGAAGTCAGAAGGGGTGTAGTTACGGTTTACTAAATCAGTTTCAGCACGCGCATCAGTTTTGAAATATTTCTCAGAAAATATAGAAAATAGTTTTTGACGAACGGATAATTGGAGTCATCTCAAAACATTCCAAAATTTTAGTGGTAAAATAATAAAAGACATCTCTTTAGCCAATTCATACAGTTTAATCAATCTTTGACCTTCCAGTTTTGTTCATCAAACAGACCTATCACTTAGACGAGCATATATCTCACGGAAATTCATGTTTTCGCAAGTTTGTATACAAATGAAATATGTCAAGTAAAATATAAAATAACATATTCCAGAATATCAAAGTCTCAATCAACTCCTATTTCGCTCTAGCCATTTTAATGTTACTTTGAAAACTGATTCAGCTCACTTAAAGAACCAAATCTTCGTTTTGACATAACGGAAGCATTATACAAGAGTTTAACATAAATCTTAAGTATAACTTGCATAATTTTTAACAAGGATTACAATGGTACACATTTCAATAGTTGATTCACAAAGCACATAATCCAGAAAATTCGTACATCATGCAAAATCCTAACGACAACTTCGTTTAATCATAACTTGATCATACGATAACGAAAACATGCGAAATCAAAGTCCAAGCTTATTAATTTTTTCGAGATCTATCCATCTAGATACAATACAAGATTAGTACACAAACTCGTATAATAAAATTCATAACAATCAAATTCGGTTTTCATAACAAAGACAACAATCGAGCTAATTAACGATTAACGACAACTCTAAACGCAATTGATTGAGCACTAGACTCTTGTACACCATGTAATTGAACAAAAATTAGATCTAATAAGATTAGGGTTAGTGTTTATACCTTAAAACACAAATCAATTAGTACTAACGTGTAGAGGACGATCAAAGGAAGCACTTTCGTGTAGAACGCAAAAGCAAATAATCAAAAGTGAATGGAGTTATGATATGGATGATGATCGATGATGAAGATGATGATATGTGGCTGTAAATTTCGTGACTCTAGGGTAAGGGGGAATAAATGAGTGTATTTCCCTAATTAGGGGTTTTAAGGGTTAGCTTTTGGGCCCTAATTAAAGTTAAATGGACACTAGGAGAAGTAATAGTCCAAAATAAACCAAATGAGGCCCCCTTCTTGTGGATTTCGGCCAAGGGCTGTAAAAAGGGAGTTATTGGGCTCAACAATTTTGCTAGATAAATTCCCTAAGTGTATCCACTAAGTGTCGTTAGCCTAAAACGCAAACCGGATCGATAAACGTTAATTTCTCGCGTTCTTAATCTATATAAATTCTAATAAATTGAAAGTATGTTTAAAACATAATAATTACATAAAATAATTATTAAAAGTGAAATACTATTCATTTCGTTATTTTCTTGTATGCGCGTGGTCCGTTTCGAGTGCCGTTAACCGTACCGGATCTCCGGAACGTTAACTAGTCTTTGAAACGAATTGACCGGGTTTAATTTACTAAATAAATAACAAATTAAATAAGTTTTTCATAAAGTCAATAATTATTAAAAATAATTATTTTATCGTTTTTCAGAGTTCCGTAAACTGAAAAGCTTTCTAGGCGATTAACTTAATCGTAACGTTTTCTAGTTATTTCGCTATCCGAAACAAGTTCATAAATTAATATAACATATTAAACCAAGTAATCCTATAGGATCAAGTATGCATTTAAATCAAATAAACACATAAAGTTCTAAGTAATCACCGTTAAATATTTAACGGACAAGTAACGATAGTAACGGAAAAAGTTGGGTTGTTACAGAGCACCTCTTCTCCTTTGATCCATTCTGAAGACCTGACAAGAAAAGTCGAGCACTAACGACTTGATAAAAAAAGCGCTCTTGGGAGGCACCCCTTGCTTATCCTTTTTATTTTATTGATTTTCACTTCAAATTATTTTCAGTCTACAAAAATATTATCTATGTGCACTAACCCTAAGCGCCATACTTGCGCTTAGTACTTACGAGTTTGTTGAATGTATTCAGGCAAAATGCCAAGTTCAGGAGCCTCATATTGTATTCCAGTTCGCAGGAGAAGGACTCCCAGAATTTACCTATCGGAGAGCAGCACAGATCAGTTTAGGCCATCTACAGGATAGTTAGGTCCAAGGCGTATGATCCTTGAGAGTGTTGAGGAGGACATCAGTACGGCACCGCCAGTTCCTCCAGTACGACACTCCAGGCATTTAGCTTCGAGACCCGCTGAGTTTCCTGAGCTACTAGAGACACGTGAGCCGCAGACTCTGATTCATTATGGAGCCACCTTGAATGACCCAGATGTTATGTGGGCAATACTTAGAGACCAGCGGAGACTTTACCGAGCTCTTAGAGCATACCTTCAGCATGAAGGAAAGCCCAAGAGTGCTCTAGGCCCTTCGTCATTCAGACTAGCATGCCGTGTTCAGCCGACACGACAAGCTACTCCCATTCACTTCACTCCAGTCTCAGTCCATTCAGTCACCTCAGCTGCCGTTCCAGCTCACGATACTCCCATCATGCCACTTGTATTAGCAGTTCGCCTGCTCCAGTCATTGAGACGGTCCCTTTTCGTGAGCCACCTGAGGGCTGCCACTTAGTGACAGTGCCTAGCTCAGTAGAGCTACCCATGGCCCAGGTTTTTGAGATTACGGGGAACATCCCCGATGAGGAGCCATTTTCGAGCCTATCACACCTGGAGTTGCATCGGACCTTTGTCTAGACACGCTTTTGAGTCCTGAGATGGATGCAGGACAGCCACTTGAGTATTTGCCGAGACTTGAGGATGACGATGATCTCTTCGGACCTAATGGATACTTCGCAGACACCGCTCGACACGATAACCAGGATAGTATTCCGTAGACTACTTTATTTATTTTCTTTCAGTTTAACTTTTGAAAGCATTGTAAAAAAGTTATATATCTAGTGAAAATGCTACTCTCTTTTGTTCTTCATGCAGACTTTATCAAAGAGACTGTCCTTTTCAGCATTAAGAGCTCGACCGTAGGAAAGCCCAGCACTAGGAGAGTAACCTGACCATAGGGAAGTAATCTTTCCTCAAATCTCTTTCAATTATCACGCATTAAAATCTCTAAGTGTGGGGTCATTTCTGCACCAAACTTGGAGATTCTAGAAACACTGTCCTTAATTTATCAAATATTAAAATATTCTATTTCAGAGAACATTAGGGACAATGTTCTTCTAAGTGTGGGGTATTGGGTAAAGGTTTAAGGACAAGTAACCGTAAAACGCCAAAGTTCTGAAAAACTCTTTTGTCTAAAAGTGACTAGTAAAGAATATGTAGGTAATTTCGAAAAATTCTTACCTCGTTTTATCCAAAATATTCTTAAAATTTCTAGAAATCAGTTTTCGAAACATTTACTAGAACGGAACGATTAAGCTAAAACTCATGATTTATGTCAAAAGATTTCTTTCAAAAAAAATATGTCAAAGGCTACGCATGATCAAGCACGACCCCTACTCTCAAAAAGTGAGGACTCTTGGACCCAAAGTATCTATATGACCCATCAAATCTATAGTACTTTGTCAATTCAATTGATGAGTGTGTCGATGTACGGTTTAAGTTAGAACTTGGTTTTAACATACGTTTCAAAGTCAATGGTTAGTAAGCACCACACATGGTGCAGATGTGATACTCCTTCCGAAATCATTCTGAATAGAGAAGACAAAAAGCCATCCGTTTTTGTTTCCACTCCACGCAATTTAAACCGACCAACTCACATAAAGAGTTGATGAATCAGAAATATTCACCCCAAATTCACTCTCAAAATACACTACCCATTCACCTTCATTCCCTTTCCGCTTTTCAAAAAGATCCAAAGATTGATAAAGAGATAGATCGATCAAATTCGCTTCAAAAGAACTTGTTAAAAGATTCTAAACCCCTGACTGTTTTTAATAGGTCAAAAACCTATTTTTGGTGAATTATCACTTCCTCTCTGGGTACCAGGAACAAAGGACAAATGTTATGAAGAAAGGGTATGTCGGAAAAAAAATTGATGAAAGAGCAAAGTCTCTAATAAAGGCAAGAAAAACCCGAGAAGTTTCCCAAAGAAGGATTGCCAGAAGAGCCGAGAAAAATTCTAGACAAAGTCTTAGCAAATCTACATCTTCCGAAGAAACTCTTACGGAATTTAAGCCACTCTCTATCCAAAATGGATACTCTGAAGAATCGTAATCTATCAATTCTCTCTTTAAATCAAAAGATCTGGACACCTTTTTACCTCTCCATAAACTCCTTAACCAACCCTATAACAAGTCATCCTCTTGAAAGAATACCTAGGAAGAAGATCAGTGCCGTCCTTACTTAATCGGTGGAGATATCGATGTTTTACCAAGCCTATGATGAGAACTGTTACACGACTGGCTTCTGAGCGACAATACAATTAGATTAGGGCACCCTAAATACTTGAGTAATATGAGAGATCCGCTAGTGAGAAGCCTGGTCATGTATACTCTACATCTAAGAGTTGGAAAGTACGCCTTTTTTTTACTATGGATGCGATTGAAATCTAGCGACTAAAACCATCGAAGTTCGAAACTTTTTCTAATACTTTTGAAAGATGTGACGACTTCTGATGAAGGCATAATAAAAGGATCCAAGGGTGGGCGAGGAAGAATCTATTAGAAGGAACATTATATTCTCGCTTTTTGCTTGAGGACAAGCAAAGCTAAGTGTGGGGTATTTGATATCGGCCAAAAAGTCACGTTTTTACCCCCGATATTAGGTCCTAAATCCATAAAGTTACAAACTTTATCACAAAAATAATCGCTTTGTCGGTTGATTTTGTAGATTAGGTAATTACGAAGGCGATGCAAAAAGAATCAAGTAAAATGGAGCTAGAACGAAGAATCTAGAGCGAAAATGGTGAAAGACAAGAAATCAAGTTACGATCCAGTAATTTCAGCTGACCAGGAAAGCCAAACGGCCTACCAAACGGGCTGCCAAATGGCTTGCCTGTATGGCAAATGGCCTACCACACAGCCAAAGCAAACGGACACAACAAACGGCTGATCTGACCAAACGGCCATAGCAAACGGCTTGCCAAATAGCCTGCCAGCCGTTTGCTGGCAAAATTCGGGTCTATTTAAAGGGCTCTTTCCATCCATTTCAATACACACAATTTGCAATTCATTTTATATTTTCAAGCTTTTTAGTTAGTTTTTAGTAGTAGCTAGCTTAGCTTTTATTTTCAGGAGGATATTCCGGCGAGTTCCTGCGATCTCGGGCAAATTTCTTCAGCCTGTTAAGGTTTTTATCTGAAACGCTTATCTTTTTTATTAAACATGTATTCTTACCTTCTATGTTTAATAATGCGTTTTGATATTACCATGTGTAATGACCCGGAATTTTTCGACCAAATTATACTTATGAGATTAATATTTACATAAATTAAACCATACCAACATGATAAGCAATCCAAATTGTTGAGACTTGTGTTTTTGAAAAGAGTTTTACACAACGTTTGACCGTCCAATATGACCGATGATATCACGAACTATATAACATACGATAATTATATGTTTGTATATATATATGTATTTATATATATTTAACATGATCTAAGGATGGTTTAATATATCATTGTGTACTAGTGACAATGAGTTATAAGTATATTTTGAAACTACTAACTTAAGTGTTCAAAACGATAACTATACGTAACATTCTTTGATATATATACTTATAATCTATAATGCTTATATATGTATCGTATATATAATGTATTTAATCACTTTTTAAGGACTTAAATACATAAAACAATATAAGTATATTCACAAAAGATAGCTATATTTGAATTCTCGTTCCATTTCCTCAAGATTTCTATACGTATATCTAGGGTATATGTACCTGTATCATACCCAGCTTCTATACGTATTTACTATTGGTATATACACATCAAATCAACATCCTAATCAACATTATTACTGCCCTAGATATGAGGTAACTAGGATTTGTCAAGTAGTATGAATTATTAGTAAGAAAACAAAATTAGGAATCCTTTTCTTTCTTTATAAACTAAAAACGTTTTTATAAATGAACACCATTTCTTCACTCCATTTTCTCATACCTACACCCTCATTTCTCTCTAAAAATACTCCTAACTTCATACTTGATCATCTCCAAGCATTTTCCCCATCATTTAGCTTCAATTACAAGCCTTAAACACCATAAGAAAACTCTTTCAAGAACATATCAAAATAACCACCCATTTGAAGAAGTTTACTTCCAACCTTTTGATCTAACTCCACCACTCTTTGATTCCAAGATTATTTCTTATCTTTTGCAGTAACTTTGTCCAAGTAACTTGAGGTAGTAACCTTGTTCATAATCTTATTCAATTCATATTCATATAGCTATCTTATTTTGTGGTATAAAATTTTAACAACAAGAACATAGTTTGAATGATTTCAAACTTGTTCGTAAACTAAATAGATCCTTCTAACTTGACTTTTAAAACACTTCCAGACCTGTAATATATCATAATGATATGCTAACCTAACAAGATATAACTTGGTTTTACAAAGAACATCTTAAAAACTGAATCTACGTCGTCGGAGTGCTACCGGGGGCTGTTTTGGGTTGGATAATTAAAAACCATCTTGAACTTTGAATTGGAAGTTCATGTTCTGGAAAAAATGATATTTCTTATGAATATGTTAACACATAAAAATTTCATGGTTTAACTCAAAGTGTAAGTATTTTTAGAAAAATGATCATTAAATGTTGTTTTTATGATGGAAAATGATCACTTTCATAAGTTTCACCAAAGTTTGACCTATAACCTATGATTTCGAATAAAAACTAAGGTATTTTCAGTTTATATTCTTAAAATTTGACTCGATCCAAGGAAGTGGCAAGTTGAACCAACAAAAACGGAGTTGTAATGAAGAAACTACGACTAAAACAAGATTGGGTATCCGAAGCTAGTTTAGCTACGAAAATATTTGGAGAAAAAGTAAATTAATCATATCTTTTCTAATTAATATGATATTTTATATATAATTACTTATGATTTGATTTTATATATTTCAGGACCACCCGTAAACAACACGAGAAGATTAATCATAAGACCTCATGATTGTACGCAACACGTCATTTGACAACACGGTACTTTATGTATGCAACACGTCATTTGACAACATAGTACCATGGGTTGAGATTAATTCTGATAAATACGAATACGATGGGGTCTTTATTTATTTTATTTAAGCAACTAATTATGGACCACTAACATCGGACTGCTAACTATGGACTAAGAAAATATTAAAAGTATTAAAAGTATATATATATATATATGTAACGATTACTTAAAAAGAAAATATGTTGATATATTATATATATGGTTAGGTTCGTGATATCTATCGGAGACCAAGTCGAATTAAATACCTTCAAGGCAAAAGTGAGTTTCATTTGCTTCTTTTTTAATTGCTTTTGCAATATATATTTTTGGG
Source organism: Rutidosis leptorrhynchoides (assembly GCF_046630445.1). Classification (NCBI taxonomy): domain Eukaryota; kingdom Viridiplantae; phylum Streptophyta; class Magnoliopsida; order Asterales; family Asteraceae; genus Rutidosis; species Rutidosis leptorrhynchoides. The sequence continues at coordinate 432,953,625 of NC_092335.1, forward strand.
CTGAGAATACATGCGCTGCTTTTATAAATGTTTACAAAATAGACACAAGTACTTAAAATATATTCTACGTTGAGTTGTACCACTGGCATACTTCCCTGTAACTTGGTAACTACTATTTACATGGGTATTGTAAACGCGAATCCTGTTGATAGATCTATCGGGCCTGATAACCCCAACCGGACTGGACGACCAGTATTCAACGGTTGCACAGTACTTCATTTTGGTGACTACACTTGGTACGGTGTAGTGAGATTTCATAATAAAGGGAATATGCGACGTTGATTAAATGTTAAGTATGGTTACCAAGTGCTCAACCACTTAGAATTCTTTACATACACTTGCGAGTGTATTATGTTTATGATTATGAAATCTTGTGGTCTATTAACATATTGAAATGATTGTCATGATAAACCTATGAACTCACCAACCTTTTGGTTGACACTTTAAAGCATGTTTATTCTCAGGTACGAATTAAGTCTTCCGCTGTGCATTTGCTCAATATAAGGGCATTACTTGGAGCCGATCATCGCAATGGGACCAAATGTTGATGACTTCATCCAGGTGGATTAGGACGAGTCCTTTCACCATGTTAGCTTAATTAATCTGTATGTTGCCATGATAGAAGTTTAGGTTAGCATAGTTATGTTAAATTAGTACGGTTACTGTTGTTATGTTGAACTTGTGAGTCTGATAGATTTGTATGCTAGCATCTTAAGGATTGACCAACCTAGGTTGTGATCAGGACTTGTCCACCTATATGAACTTAGCTACTTCATAGGATTAAGACCCTTGGTTATACTGTTTCTGAAGATTCTATGAACTCGGTATGGCCGGAGTTCCCGAGAGGCATTTAATGCGCTTTTAGGACACGGAACTTAGGAATTGAGACATGAATGACCTAGTATGCATATTGACTCTTCCAAGGAGACCTCTTAGGAGCTGTTAAGATTTAGCTAGTGCCTTGACTGTATGATCCAAACCTATTGCATGTTCTTGTTTGATTGTTGCCCTAGGATTAAGTCATTGATAATGCTCCAAATGAACATATATTTAGTCGCAATATCAACCCAATATGTAAAGCTTTTAGTTAATATTGTTCTATTTTTATGTAATAATCGTTTAAATAAATAAGTACGAAGACTGAAGACGCAAATGACGATTTGAAGACACAAATGACCAAAAAGCTCAAATGTACAAGATATAATTCAAGTGGTTCAATTTATTGATGAGAAACGTCCAAAAATGACAAGAGTACAAGTCGCGGAACGCAAAGTACAAGATATCTAAGCATACGAAAAGACGTTCGAAAATCCGGAACCGAGACATAAACCGAGCATCAAAGCGTGAGTCAACGGACCAAAAATTACAAGTCAACTATGCACAATAATATAATATAATATATATATATATATATATAATTAATAAATTTATATATATTATATATATATTTAAATAAAACGTCGGCAAAGAAGAAAACAAACTGATGTTAGCTGTCAAAGGGGGCCATGCGATCGCATGGCCTGGAGGCTTTATCTCCATGCGATCGCATGGCAAGGGAATCCTGGCCAGGTCCTATAAATTGCAATGTTTTCAGCCGAGTACTACACACTCTCTTTTCATTATTCTTACTTCTGTAAACATAGATATATATATATATTTATAATTTTAATTTAGGTTAATTTTAATAATAAAGTTATGGTTTAGTTTGGTTAGTGTAAGAAATGTTTTACGGGTTTTAAAGTCGAAACTCTGTCCGTGTAAAGCTACGCTATTAATAATCACTGTAAGCTATGTTCTTCCTTTTTAAATTAATGTCTCATAACTAAGTTATTATTATGCTTATTTGAGCCGAAGTAATCATGATGTTGGACTAAAATATCAAGATGAGGTTATTGGATTTTGTACCATAATTTGGGTTTGAACAAAAGACCGACACTTGTGAACATTGGACTATGGACTATTAATAGATGGGGGGTATTGTCTAATCGAATGACAACTCATTATAATCTGTCGAACCTATCTTCAAATTATTTAATCTAATAATTATTAAATGATTATTAATGTCCTATTTAGTGACATTTATACGACATCTTTTACAAATCATTTAATTAATCAATTGGATGGGGTAATTTATTATTCATTATGGCCAAGTGAATAAATTAATGTATCATGGATTAATTATAACAGAGGTGGATTACATATAAGGGTAATTGGTGTAATTATTAACAAAGTATTAAAACCTTGGATTACACGCAGTCGATAACCTGGTGTAATTATTAACAAAGTATTAAAACCTTGTTACAGTTCGAATCCCTAATTAGTTGGAATATTTGACTTCGGGAATAAGGTTAATTTGACGAGCATTTTATTATTATGACCGATGGACTATTATGGACAAAAACCAAATAGGTATCAAATAATCCAGGACAAAGGACAATTAACCCAGGGTAATAAATTAAAATCAAAATGTCAAACATCATGATTACGGAAGTTTAAATAAGCATAATACTTTTATTGTATTTCTCATCGTACTTTTAATTACTGTCATTTTATTATTCGCAATTTTATATATCGTCATTTATTTTACGCATTTTAATTATCGTCATTTATATTTACGCTTTATTTAAAATCAACAAACCGGTCATTAAACGGTAAAACCCCCCTTTTATATATTATTATTATTGTTATATATAATTATATATATTTTATATAAATATGGTTGTTAAAAATATAGTACGTAACCGCTAGCTCCCTGTGGAACGAACCGGACTTACTAAAAACTACACTACTCTACGATTAGGTACACTGCCTATAGTGTTGTAGCAATGTTTAGGTATATTCCATTCATAAATTAATTAAAACTTGTGTAATTTGTATCGTATTTTGTAATAAAAATAATAGTATATTTCGTACACCTTCGCTCACACATCAAGTTTTTGGCACCGCTGCAGGGGACTCGGTAAAAAAAAAACGCTGTATTTATTAAAATTATATTTTTGTAAAAATATTTTATTTCTTATTTCGTTAAAATATTTTGTTTAAGTGTTAAAAAAATATAAAAAAAATATTTATATATATATATTTTTAAGAACTTTATTTATAAAATTAAAAAGTAATTTTATTTTTAAGATTTTAAAATATAAGTTTATTATATTTTATATAAATATTCTGTAAATATTTTGTAATTTAAAATCAGAAAAAATATATAATAATTAAGATTAAAAATTGGGCCGAACCCGTCGAAGCCCAAAACCATTTCTGGAATCCAGGCCCATGCGATCGCATGAGCCGTATGCTTTATTTCCATGCGGTCGCATGGTAGTGTCTGACAGGAAACCTAGTACGTATTTAATGCTGAATTAGGGTTTAATTTTTATTATTATTATTTAATCTAATTAGGGTTAGGTTTATATATTATTATTATTAATTAGTTTTAATTAGTTTAGTTATTTTAATTAGTTTTTAAGTTTTAATTAAATTTTTATTAATTAATAATAATATATAAATAATATTTTTATATATAAATTTTTTTTATCATTTTTCTTTTATATCTTTTTATTAATTGTACCCTTTTATTCTTTTATTTCGTAATTTGTATATTTATCGTTCGTAATTAGTTTTAAACTTAGTTTTTGCCATAGTTATTTTATATTCCTGGATTTTTAGGCTTTGCCTTAAAATCCCTTAAGTGCTTTTTCTTTAGATTAAGATTTAGGCGCTTTAGAAATTTGTGACGAAGTTTTTAGATTTTAGTGCCTAATTAAATTATTACCGTTTTGGATATAGAATTCCTTTTAAGCTTTAATACCTTTAGACGCAAGTTTTAATTTTTAGTTTTTAGACTTTTAAGTTTCGACGCTATACTTTCTTATTATTATTTTTCAACTTTTTGCTTTTCGACGTTTGTTTTTCGACTCTTATTTTTCGACGCGCTTTCTCGTTTTCATTTTTACACTCTAGTTTTTAGGACATAGATTTTTTTCTCTTCTTAAAATTTCGACGAAAAATTATTTTAAGCGATTAAATTGATAGACATCTAAATTTTCTGGTTCGTACTAATAGTTGGATTTGTTAGTGGCAAGTTGTGGGCTTTCGATTTAAAGGAATCTGGCTACCTGCTGCATCTATTGGCTATTCGAAACGTGGGCAAAATCAAAAAAGTCTATTAATTTGATAACTTATATAATTTTTATCTTTATAACTAATAGGATATTCAGTGAATGCACCGAGCAAAACGTTCACCACCTTTTATACGTTCACCACCTGTAACTCGATCAAGACATCTAGCCAATATTGTCGCCATTGATTTTTCTTTAGAATCATCATCTAGTCGAACAAGTACTCCAATTCAAATTTTCGATAATCCATTTTGTGAACCCGACTTCACAATTGAGAACCCGGAGGATATTCAAGGAGAATTCCAAGATCCTGAACCACTAATCATTCCTCCTAAACCACAAACTGTTAAATCAGAATCCTCTAGTGATCCGTATTTAACAAATTCAATTAAGTAACGGAACCTCTAAGTATGGAAGACCGAATGAGAGCCACATGCACTGGCCAAGGTCACGCCATTATTAAGCCAGATGTTAATGCGCCAGATTATGAAATTAAAGGACAAATCCTACACATGGTAACTAATGAATGCCAATATAGTGGTACGCCAAAAGAAGATCCAAAAGAACATCTTCAAACCTTTAATAGGATCTGTACTCTATTCAAAATCAGAGAAGTAGAGGATGAACAGATCTATCTCATGTTGTTTCCCTGGACTTTAAAGGGAGAAGTCAAAGATTGGTTAGAATCGTTACCTGAAGGAGCAATTGACACTTGGGATGTTTTAGTTGAGAAATTTCTTAAAAGATTCTTTCTGACATCTAAAGCCGTAAGACTTCGAGGAGAAATTGTTACGTTCGCGCAAAAGCCAAATGAAACATTATATGAGGCGTGGACAAGATTCGGAAAGTTGTTGAGAGGATGTCCTCGGCACGGTTTAGACACTTATCAAATAGTACAAATATTCTACCAAGGTGTCGACTTTGCTACACGAAAAGACATCGACACAGCAGCTGGTGGTTCCATTATGAAGAAAACCGCAACCGAAGCTCACAAAATCATTGATAACACAGCATCCCACTCACATGAGTGGCATCAGAAAAAAGATATCTTTCGTTCATCTAAAGCGGCTAGAGCCGATTCTAGCCATACTTTGATTCTATTTCCGCAAAAATAGATGCTTTCGAGAGACGAATAGAAAAGATGACTAAAGATATTCACGCAATACGAATCAGTTGTGAGCAATGCGGTGGACCACACTTAACGAAAGATTGTCACATTGAACAAACGACGGAACAACGTGAGAATGTTTCCTACATGAACCAAAGGCCGGGAAATATTTATCAAAATAATTATCAACCGCTAAGGCCAAACTTCAATCGAAATCAAAACATTCTTTACAATCCAAATGGACCCAACAATAACTCGTACAACCAACAAGGTCTGAATAACCAACCAACTCAAAATAACACTTTCAATCAACAAAGACCTAGCTTATATAAACCACCACAACAAATCGAAGAGAAAAAGCCAAATCTGGAAGAAATGATGGCAAAGCTAATGAAATCTATAACACAATTTATTACATCTCAAACCCAAACAAATAAAAGGTTTGACAGTCATTAAGAACTCAACAAGCTTCCATTCTGAATCTAGAAAAACACGTAGGTACTCTTGCTAGCATGATGAGTGAGAGGGAACAAGGAAAGCTACCGAGTAATATTGAAGTAAATCCTCAGAATGAGAATGTTAATATGGTATCAACAAATTCTAAAAAACCAACATCAGAAGATGGGAAGGTTTTAGATGTGAGTAATAATGAAGAAGTTACACCACCACCACCACCCGAGTATGTAAAACTAGTGGTGTCACCATACAGACCACCATCCCGTTTCCAAGAAAAGGAGTTGAGTATGAGCATGTGATAGGTAATAAAGTTTGTGATAGCTCTGGAAAGAAGAAGAAGAATAAGAAAGTGCAAGAAACAAAAATCGTAAAGGTAAACCCGGTGAAGACAGTTCCACCAAAAGTTCCACCTAGGTTGGGTGATCTGGGTGAATTTATTTTTCCTTGTCTACTTAGTGATTGTGTCATGTATGATGCACTAGTAGATTTAGGTGCAAGTGTAAGTATTATGCCTCTTTCATTATATAAGAGATTATGAGTAGGTGAGTTAAGTCCAACGAAAATGAGTGTTCGACTCCTTGATCAAACCATTAAGCACCCAGTTGGAATTACTGACAACCTACCCGTTCAAGTAGGTAATTTAACCTTTCTAGTCGAATTTATTGTTATTGACATAGAAGAGGACTCAAACTGAAATGTCCCGTTCTTATTGATTAAAAACGTTCTATATTAATTGATTTCGTTGCGAGGTTTTGACCTCTATATGAGACGTTTTTTCAAAGACTGCATTCATTTTTAAAACAAACCATAACCTTTATTTCATAAATAAAGGTTTAAAAAGCTTTACGTAGATTATCAAATAATGATAATCTAAAATATCATGTTTACACACGACCATTACATAATGGTTTACAATACAAATATGTTACATCGAAATCAGTTTCTTGAATGCAGTTTTTACACAATATCATACAAACATGGACTCCAAATCTTGTCCTTATTTTAGTATGCAACAGCGGAAGCTCTTAGTATTCACCTGAGAATAAACATGCTTTAAACGTCAACAAAAATGTTGGTGAGTTATAGGTTTAACCTACATATATCAAATCGTAACAATAGACCACAAGATTTCATATTTCAATACACATCCCATACATAGAGATAAAAATCATTCATATGGTGAACACCTGGTAACCGACATTAACAAGATGCATATATAAGAATATCCCCATCATTCCGGGACACCCTTCGGATATGATATAAATTTTGAAGTACTAAAGCATCCGGTACTTTGGATGGGGTTTGTTAGACCCAATAGATCTATCTTTAGGATTCACGTCAATTAGGGTGTCTATTCCCTAATTCTTAGATTACCAGACTTAATAAAAAGGGGCATATTCGATTTCGATAATTCAACCATAGAATGTAGTTTCACGTACTTGTGTCTATTTTGTAAATCATTTATAAAACCTGCATGTATTCTCATCCCAAAAATATTAGATTTTAAAAGTGGGACTATAACTCACTTTCACAAATTTTTACTTCGTCGGGAAGTAAGACTTGGCCACTGGTTGATTCACGAACCTATAACAATATATACATATATATCAAAGTATGTTCAAAATATATTTACAACACTTTTAATATATTTTGATGTTTTAAGTTTATTAAGTCAGTTGTCCTCGTTAGTAACCTACAACTAGTTGTCCACAGTTAGATGTACAGAAATAAATCGATAAATATTATCTTGAATCAATCCACGACCCAGTGTATACATATCTCAGTATTGATCACAACTCAAACTATATATATTTTGGAATCAACCTCAACCCTGTATAGCTAACTCCAACATTCACATATAGAGTGTCTATGGTTCCGAAATATATATAGATATGTCGACATGATAGGTCGAAACATTGTATACGTATCTATGGTATCTCAAGATTACATAATATACAATACAAGTTGATTAAGTTATGGTTGGAATAGATTTGTTACCAATTTTCACGTAGCTAAAATGAGAAAAATTATTCAATCTTGTTTTACCCATAACTTCTTCATTTTAAATCCGTTTTGAGTGAATCAAATTGCTATGGTTTCATATTGAATTCTATTTTATGAATCTAAACAGAAAAATTATAGGTTTATAGTCGGAAAAATAAGTTACAAGTCGTTTTTGTAAAGGTAGTCATTTCAGTCGAAAGAACGACGTCTAGATGACCATTTTAGAAAACATACTTCCACTTTGAGTTTAACCATAATTTTTGGATATAGTTTCATGTTCATAATAAAAATAATTTTCCCAGAATAACAACTTTTAAATCAAAGTTTATCATATTTTTTAATTAACTAACCCAAAACAGCCCGCGGTGTTACTACGACGGCGTAAATCCGATTTTACGGTGTTTTCGTGTTTCCAGGTTTTAAATCATTCAGTTAGCATATCATATAGATATATAACATGTGTTTAGTTGATTTTAAAAGTCAAGTTAGAAGGATTAACTTTTATTTGCGAACAAATTTAGAATTAACTAAACTATGTTCTAGTGATTACAAGTTTAAACCTTCGAATAAGATAGCTTTATATGTATGAATCGAATGATGTTATGAACATCATTACTACCTCAAGTTCCTTGGATAAACCTACTGGAAATGAGAAAAATAGATCTAGCTTCAAAGGATCCTTGGATGGCTTGAAAGTTCTTGAAGCAGAATCATGACACGAAAACAATTTCAAGTAAGATTTCCACTCGAAATAAGATTGTTATAGTTATAGAAATTGAATTAAAGTTTGAATATGATTATTACTTTGTATTAGAAAGATAACCTACTGTAAGTAATAAAGGTTTCTTGATCTTGGATGATTACTTGGAATGGATTTTGAAAACTTGGAAGTAAACTTGCAATCTTGGAAGTATTCTTGATTTTATGAAACTAGAACTTTTAGAATTTATGAAGAACACTTAGAACTTGAAGATAGAACTTGAGAGAGATCAATTAGATAAAGAAAATTGAAGAATTAAAGTGTTTGCAGGTGTTTTTGGTCGTTGGTGTATGGATTATATATAAAGGATATGTAATTTTGTTTTCATGTAAATAAGTCATGAATGATTAATCATATTTTTGTAATTTTATGAGATATTTCATGCTAGTTGCCAAATGATGGTTCCCTCATGTGTTAGGTGACTCACATGGGCTGCTAAGAGATGATCATTGGAGTGTATATACCAATAGTACATACATCTAAAAGCTGTGTATTGTACGAGTACGAATACGGGTGCATACGAGTAGAATTGTTGATGAAACTGAACGAGGATCTAATTGTAAGCATTTTTGTTAAGTAGAAGTATTTTGATAAGTGTATTGAAGTCTTTCAAAAGTGTATGAATACATATTAAAACACTACATGTATATACATTTTAACTGAGTCGTTAAGTCATCGTTAGTCGTTACATGTAAATGTTGTTTTGAAACCTTTAGGTTAACGATCTTGTTGAATGTTGTTAACCCATTGTTTATTATAACAAATGAGATGTTAAATTGTTATATTATCATGATATTATGATATATAATATATCTTAGTATGATATATATACAGTTAAATGTCGTTACAACGATAATCGTTACATATATGTCTCGTTTCGAAATCATTAAGTTAGTAGTCTTATTTTTACATATGTATTTCATTGTTAATACACTTAATAATATATTTACTTATCATTTAACATAATTAACCAAGTTTATCAATATCTTAATATGATTCATATGTACCTAGTAAGACGTTGTTATAACGATAATCGTTATATATATCGTTTTCGAGTTTCTTAAATTAATAGTCTCATTTTTATGTATATAACTCATTGTTAAAATACCTAATGAGATACATACTTATAATAAAATCATGTTAACTATATATATAACCATATATATGTCATCGTATAGTTTTTACAAGTTTTAACATTCGTGAATCACCGGTCAACTTGGGTGGTCAATTGTCTATATGAAACCTATTTCAATTAATCAAGTCTTAACAAGTTTGATTGCTTAGCATGTTGGAAACACTTAATCATGTAAATAACAATTTCATTTAATATATATATAAACTTGGAAAAGTTCGGGTCACTACACAAACATTCCTCTAATTTTAGGTCGACCATTCTTAGCATCCACTGGGGCGTTATTTGATGTAAGAGATGGTAGAATGACACTTAGTGATGGTGACAAATTGGTCACCTTTGTGATTCAAAAGTCTAAATCTATACCAACCAAAACCATTGAACCAATAAAGACGATTGGTAAGAACCATGTTGTTTTACCAACTCCAGCGGTAGTGCTTAACAGTAATAAAACACCTAACTGTGGGGAAGATGAAGTAACGTGAAGGATGACCTGATAACAAAGAACCCCATTGTTGATACGAAATTAAATGATCTCGTTATTAATAGTTCAATGAAGAAACTTATCAAACGGATTCGCGATGCTAGAACCAAGGGGAACTTTAAGTTATGTAACCGGTTAGTATTCAATCTATCGCCTAAAAAAAAGGTGAAAGTAGTTGAATTTGTGGATATTACACAGGAATCCGACCAATGGCTTAAAGCAAAAGTCACAGATATACAAGTTGATTATGGTCCAAGAGAAATTGACAATGAAGTTAACCACAATTTCAACACCACATCTACCTAAGTGTGGGGAGATTCAAATGTTCTAAAAAGAAAATGTTGTCTAGAGTTAGTTGTTCAGTTCTCGTATAGTTTCGAGAATGGAATCCAATTGGTCTTTTCCACTAGCTGACACTAAAGAACTAGTTTTCTCTCTCCATTCTGAATTTTTGTTTTGTAAGTTTTGTATGAAATTAATACGTTTTTTAAATTTATGTTTTGTGTGAATTTAAAAACAAAATTTACTTTATTTCATTAAATTAAAAAAATGATTTCTAAAATTCGTCGTAAGTTAAAGACTAGGTCATGGAACCGAAATTGCTTTACCCAAGGGCGGGGTGTAAAACTTTATTATCATTATTTTAATATTATTAATCTAAAGTATGTAAAAAAAACATAATATATGTATATATGTGTTTGTAGTTTATCTTATGTAAAACAGGGTAAAACAGCGCACTTTTAAAGACTAGCATTAAGTTCAGCAAAAGCTACTAATTTTGACGATAAGACGCAAAATATATGTGAAATTACAACAAAAGGAATGAACGATGAGGCGCACCATCTATCATTCGACGAGCTTAGTAATTACAAACTGGGTATTTTTAATCACTTTTCTACACTAATCACCCTCATGAATTTAAATTTTTACTGATTTCTTGTGTAACATCCCGCATTTTTCCGTTAAATTATTTTAACGCCCGTCTTTTTCTTTTTAAATAATACCCTTCATATCTAGATTCGTATCCTTTGTTAAGTAACATTTTAAATATTCTCGTTATCGGATTTTTAATATCTCCCGTACTTCCGTGAAATTTAAAATAATTCGTTTGGTCAATTCACGCACCCGCAACCGAACGCGAGGGACTAGTTTCGCCATTAGAGCAAAGATGTGACTAGCTTGACTAGTCAACACCCACCTCCCCATTTTCCTTTTCATTTTCATTTTCATTTTCTTTCTATACTTTCCAATTTTCTCTCAAACACCACTACAAAGAATCATCATCTAAATTCAGATTTGGAAGCTTCAACCAAAACAAAATACATATTTGAAATCCTCTCTTCATCCTCTTCAATTTGATACCAACTTCATCTCATTTGGGTAACTTTCTAAAATCACTAATTTTATGTGTTCTTGAGATTTTTGAGTTATAAAGTTGTTAATTAGTGTCTATGGCTCATTGTGATGTTGTGTATGTAATTTGTATGCTCGATTCGTTGTTTTTGGTGTAACTAGTTCAATATGAAAATTACTTGCTAAATCCTTGATTTTGGATGATCAAATGTTGTTAGATTGTTAAAGTGCATGTTTTAAAAGTGTTACTAGTATCATTAGCTTTGTTTTGATGTATAGGTTGATTAAGGAAACTCCAAGAACATGATTAGTGATTTTGTGAACTTGGATTAGGATTTGATAAGCTTTAGATGAACTTTTGATGCACCAAATGCTATGAAATATTGTAGATAAGAATTTTGTTGCAATGTGTGTATGATTACCTTCGAAACGGCATATCATACATGTAAATTGGTTGCCCGAATCATAAAATGCGTTTTAGAACTTGAAACTTTGATTATGAACGTTTAATGCGGTTTTTGGTTGTTGTTAGTGATGAATTGCTTGATGAAATGTGCTTAGTTGTTTTCCTTGTCAAATTACCTTTCTAATGATATAGGTTATGCGTTTTAAGTGTTTTCGGTGCATGAAATGTGTTATATTGTATTTTGGTTCGTGACTTGGACCATTTTTCTGCAAACTGCATGATTCCCAGGTATTGCGCGCCGCGCATTTACCCGCGCGCCGCGCAGAATTAGAGATCCCAGATGTTTGCCTTCTTGGTTGAGTTCTGACCAGAAATTGCACTTGGGTGCGCGCCGCGCAACCCAGTGCGCGCCGCGCAAAAGCCCCAGGCCACTCTCTTTTGTTTTTAAATGTCACAAAAATGTTTCCGCTTAACTAAAACTCCGTTTAACATGAAACTTGACTATTAGGCTCTTATATGACTTCTCGTCTTGGGAAAATTGTCGGATACCCGACCCGACCCCGTTGACTTTGACCAAGTTTGACTTTTAGTCAAACTTAACCAAACGATTATACAATCGTTCTAACATACTTAACTACTTGTATCGTGCATGAAACTTGACAAATTGATTCACATGCTATATTAATCGAGTCGTAACGAGCCATAGGACTAATTGAACATCTTTGACCGTTTGTGTTTACCGTTATTGATACAACCTATATGTTTAGGTCAAGACTAGCTTTGTCTTTGCACGCGTCTACTTGTTGAAGTACTTTATTAACTCTTGCACTCAAGGTGAGATCATAGTCCCACTTTTTACTCTTTTGAACTTACTTTTGGGATGAGAAAACATAAACGATTCTTTTGAACTAAGTGAAACACAAGAACGGGAAAACAAACATTCTACATACGAGTTTAGAACAAAAATCCTCAATCCGATTATCATTAGTTACATCAGATGGTGTAAGCGAGAACTTATGTTATATGGCCATATGGGTTTGACAACCCTCATCTTTGACGGTTCGCTACCGTCTACGGATGAAATATATTTTCGGGAAACAGTGTTGTTCTAGCACTAATTGATGGGGTATTCAACGGACGGAATGTTAAGTTTTGATAATTGGGTGCTCGTGAATATTAACTTTTAGAATGTGTTACTATTATTTCAACTTTGCAAACCTTGTGGTTCGACTTACTTACTTTTACTCACTTACTTACTTAAACCTATGATTTCACCAACGTTTTCGTTGACAGATTTCTATGTTTTTCTCAGGTCTTGCACGATATGTGATACATGCTTCCGCTCACTATTTGATACTTGCTTTGGATGTCGAGTATACATGCATTACTTGGAGCGTCTTTTGACTTTACTTTAAACCGTGTCGCCTAGATTTCAAATGTACTTATAACCTTGTAACTTAACTTTTGGTTGAACAATTCTTGTAAACTTTGAAAACAATCTTTATTTTGAAATGAGGGTGACATATTTTGGTCAAACATTGTCATAAAGACTTATGACCAGGTAATGGGACCCACGTAGTCGACGCCGTCACTTGACGATTTGTCGGGGTCGCTACAAGTGGTATCAGAGCCTTGGTTGTAGGGATTTAGAGTTCATTTGTGTCCACCCCGAGTCATAGGGTACATAGGTGAATCTAGACTACAACCGGCATATAGACTGAAGTAGGAATTATTTGACTAATTGTGCATTTATACTCGAACTCTTCTATCATATCTAACTCGTATTCGATCTTGATCTTACGTTGATAAATTTTGTTGATGCGCCACCTTGACTTTATGAAGTAATGTTAAATGCACATGAGAATCAGGGTAATATAATTTCCGGGATTATATTACGGTGATTCACATGGACGTTCCGACATTATGACATAGAGAATTTAAGGCGAGTCAAGGAAAATTTTCTCTCTATCCTTATTTCATGCCACGGTTAGTATTGTTGAAAATACTAACCAACGATATTCTTGTCTCATGAAGGAACAATGGCTCACCAAGGTCAACACAACACTCCTCTCGAAACTCTAGAACAAGCTCTTCAACGAATGATAACCACCGCCGTGGGTACGGCCGTGGCCGATCACTTTTCCATCAACACCAATCGTGGAGCCGGTAATTCAAGCGAAGGTTGCTCCTACAAGAACTTCATGAAGTACAATCCTCCCACTTTCGATGGAACCGGGGGACCGGTTACTCTCACCCGATGGTTTGAACAAACAGAATCCGTTTTTAGCATAAGCGGTTGTCAGGACCAAGATAAGGTCAAGTTTTCCACCCTCACTCTTACCGGTATCGCTCTCTCATGGTGGAACACGTATGTACAATCAGTGGGTATCGATGAAGCCCTTACACTCTCTTGGACCGAATTAAGAGAAAGAATGATCACCGAATACTTCCCGCGCGATGAGACTCGAAGGCTCGAGCAAGGGCTAAGGAATTTAAGAACGGTCGGGAATGACCTCGGAGCTTATAATCAACGGTTTACCGAACTAGTCTCAATGTGTCCAAATCTCATGACTCCCGAATCCCTAAGATTCGAACTTTACATGGATGGCCTCCCTAAGAGCATTCAACACGGGGTAATGGCATCCCAACCCACTAACCTACAAGAGGCTTTAACAAAGGCCCACCAAACTTTAGAAATGGTGAATGAAATGGAAGCACCGGTACGAATGGTCGAGAACCCCCGGGTAACAACAAAAGAAAATGGGAAGCCTCGCAACCAAGCAACCACAACAATAACAACATCTCCAAGAAGCCTTTCACCCCCGGCGGCAAGAAGGGGTATGCCGGAACCCTACCTCACTGTAACAAGTGTCGCAAACATCATTTTGGTGGATGTGGCAAACCATTTTGCGTCAAGTGTCAAAGAAGTGGCCATGTGACCCATGTCTGTAAGGGTACCGTTACCGTCGCTCGAAGGGTGCCCAACGCACACAGGACGGGTGCATGCTTTGAGTGTGGCCAACTGGGTCATTTTAGGAATGTGTGCCCAAAGAAGAAATCAACCCCAACGCACGCCATTGAACTTTCAACATCGACACCTAGGATGCCCGAGACGACGATGGACTAGTCACGGGTACGTTTCTTCACAACAAACCGTATACTTCATACTTGTTCGATTCGATTACCGCTAGACGTTTTACAACCAAGACTTTGACTTGTACTCATTACCTTCCATCTTTTCCCCTAGATACTATTTAGGCGATTTAAGCGACCAACGGAAAAATATTGTGTGCCTATAAATATTATCGGAGGATATACGTTAAGAAATTGAACTCGACACCAATAGAACTAAGGAACTCAAAACCTATTCATTAAGGAGAAATTGTTGCCCTACATTTATGTATAGATTATTGTGAACTAAGAAATTTTCGGTTGGAAACCGATACCCTCTCCCTCGCATCCATGACCTCATGATTATTTGCACGAATCCCGTATGTTCCAAATCGACCTCCGTTCCGGTTATCATCAATTGGGGGTTAAGTGAGACGATGTCTCCTAAGCCACTTTCCGAACTCGCAACGTTAGTTGTAAATCTCTCTTAGTACCGTTTGATTTATTTAGGGCTCGCCCGTATCCATAAACCTCTTGAACCGCGTATGCAAATTCATATAGACTAATCTGTTATCGTATTTATAGATGACATCTTAACTTATTCAAGTAAAGAAGGAAAACGAACAACATCACCATCTTAAGCTCGAACTTTTGAGAAAAGAGCAACTCTATACCAAAGTCTCTGAGTGAGAATTTCTGTTGAACGAAGTCCAATTTTCTAGACCATGATGTTTATGGTCAGGTCGTTACAATCAATCTCGAAATCAAGCCACATGTAATCAGGAAACTCTCCCAACTCAGACTTGCATTCGTAAAATCTTAGATCTCGTCTGTTTTCACCGAGGATTCATTTCTGACTTTTCTCGTGTTACACGACTTTTAAACTCGTTAACTCACTAAGGAAAACTTTAAACCTCTCCGTGTTCGAACCTTGAGCGTGATTCTTCACACCAACATTTCTAGTTAAAATCGTATAGCAACAGATGGAACTCGAACATGGAAATATTTCTATTTGAACGCCGAAAGGCATACTCTCTCGACTCAAAAATCAACATAACTAAAATTCGTTATTTTACACGAAGAATTCGAATACTAAATTGTGGATCCGATCAATCTTCTCGTCATCACGTACCACACTACATACCTCTGTTATTTCACCGTCACCGTCTGATATTACTGGAATTTAAGATAGCACACAATCCAACGATACTTCACTCTTCTTTGACTTAACGCCCTTGTGTTTCTGATAATCGGTCAACTATTATTCAACCCTGAACTATACAACTACGTGTACTACCTCGTTTCTCTTTCAGACTTCAACTTTTGACAACTAGAGGCACGTTATGGCAACCTCGAGATGTAAACTCATCCTATTCTAAGTCCTCATTTCACTACTATCTTTACCGTTCGCATTTCCGTTTAAAGAAACTCCTTGTAACATTTCTCCATGGATAGAGAAACTCCTCATATTACATAAGTATTCGCCACGAGGGTGAATAGTCCTAACGAACATTTTTCGAACCCTAACTAACTTGTTCAAACGTATCTTAAGAGATTCTATTCTAACACGGTGTACCATTGCCAATTACCTCGGATCAAAATACTCGTATCGCTTCTAGTTTTACAAGGAACCTTGGGAACCCGCTTAGACATGAGTACCGCGTACCACCCACAAACTGACGAACCGAGCAAACGAACGATTTACGTCTTGGAAAGACATGTCACAAACTCGTATTGTCACCTTTAGTAGATCACTCTTACAACAGTAGTTACCACTCGTGTGTTCACGCGCACTTTCCGAAACCCTATATGACTGCTAATGTCATACCCCTGTTCATTTAACCAAAGCATCAACCACCGAAATCTGAACTCCATCAAGAAACAACAATTGAAATCATTCAAATCCGAGGAGAGCTCGAGACGATCTGTAGTTGCCAAAAGAGTTATACCAAACTTAGATGAAAACCTCACAAATCCCAGTGTGTAACCGCGTAATATTGAGAAACCACACCTTGGAAAGGTGTAATCCATTTTGGGAAATCGAGAAAGGCTATAGCCGCAATATTGAACCTTTTGAAACCTTGGGGCGTATTGGAACCGCTTCCTACCGTTTAGAACTTCCGACTCAATTAAGTTTCCGTTTACCTTACATTTCGTGTAACAAACATAGAAACGTGTCCTGCGGAACAGGAACGTGCAATTCTTCTAAATGCACCAACTATTGAAGACAAACTTCTCTTCATAGGAAAACCAGTTGAAACCGGGGATCGTAAAAATCCAAATTCATGAGAACACTCAAGGACGTACCTTCACTTATTCATAGCATTGACATCTCCGGTCTCGAGTGAGAGGTATCGATTATTATTTCCAACTAAATTTCGGGACGAAATTTCTTTTGAGGTGTGGATAATGTAACATCCCGCATTTTTCGGTTAAATTATTTTAACGCCCGTCTTTTTCTTTTTAAATAATACCCTTCATATCTAGATTCGTATCCTTTGTTAAGTAAGATTTTAAATATTCTCGTTATCGGATTTTTAATATCTCCCGTACTTCCGTGAAATTTAAAATAATTCGTTTGGTCAATTCACGCACCCGCAACCGAACGCGAGGGACTAGTTTCGCCATTGGAGTAAAGATGTGACTAGCTTGACTAGTCAACACCCACCTCCCCATTTTCCTTTTCATTTTCATTTCCATTTTCTTTCTATACTTTCCAATTTTCTCTCAAACACCACTACAAAGAATCATCATCTAAATTCGGATTTGGAAGCTTCAACCAAAACAAAATACATATTTGAAATCCTCTCTTCATCCTCTTCAATTTGATACCAACTTCATCTCATTTGGGTAACTTTCTAAAATCACTAATTTTATGTGTTCTTGAGATTTTTGAGTTATAAAGTTGTTAATTAGTGTCTATGGCTCATTGTGATGTTATGTATGTAATTTGTATGCTCGATTCGTTGTTTTTGGTGTAACTAGTTCAATATGAAAATTACTTGCTAAATCCTTGATTTTGGATGATCAAATGTTGTTAGATTGTTAAAGTGCATGTTTTAAAAGTGTTACTAGTATCATTAGCTTCGTTTTGATGTATAGGTTGATTAAGGAAACTCCAAGAACATGATTAGTGATTTTGTGAACTTGGATTAGGGTTTGATAAGCTTTAGATGAACTTTTGATGCACCAAATGCTATGAAATATTGTAGATAATAATTTTGTTGCAATGTGTGTATGATTACCTTCGAAACGGCATATCATACATGTAAATTGGTTGCCCGAATCATAAAATGCGTTTTAGAACTTGAAACTTTGATTATGAACGTTTAATGCGGTTTTTGGTTGTTGTTAGTGTTGAATTGCTTGATGAAATGTGCTTAGTTGTTTTCCTTGTCAAATTACCTTTCTAATGATATAGGTTATGCGTTTTAAGTGTTTTCGGTGCATGAAATGTGTTATATTGTATTTTGGTTCGTGACTTGGACCATTTTTCTGCAAACTGCATGATTCCCAGGTATTGCGCGCCGCGCATTTACCCGCGCGCCGCGCAGAATCAGAGATCCCAGATGTTTGCCTTCTTGGTTGAGTTCTGACCATAAATTGCACTTGGGTGCGCGCCGCGCAACCCAGTGCGCGCCGCGCAAAAGCCCCAGGCCACTCTCTTTTGTTTTTAAATGTCACAAAAATGTTTCCGCTTAACTAAAACTCCGTTTAACATGAAACTTGACTATTAGGCTCTTATATGACTTCTCGTCTTGGAAAAATTGTCGGATACCCGACCCGACCCCGTTGACTTTGACTTTGACCAAGTTTGACTTTTAGTCAAACTTAACCAAACGATTATACAATCGTTCTAACATACTTAACTACTTGTATCGTGCATGAAACTTGACAAATTGATTCACATGCTATATTAATCGAGTCGTAACGAGCCATAGGACTAATTGAACATCTTTGACCGTTTGTGTTTACCGTTATTGATACAACCTATATGTTTAGGTCAAGACTAGCTTTGTCTTTGCACGCGTCTACTTGTTGAAGTACTTTATTAACTCTTGCACTCAAGGTGAGATCATAGTCCCACTTTTTACTCTTTTGAACTTACTTTTGGGATGAGAAAACATAAACGATTCTTTTGAACTAAGTGAAACACAAGAACGGGAAAACAAACATTCTACATACGAGTTTAGAACAAAAATCCTCAATCCGATTATCATTAGTTACATCAGATGGTGTAAGCGAGAACTTATGTTATATGGCCATATGGGTTTGACAACCCTCATCTTTGACGGTTCGCTACCGTCTACGAATGAAATATATTTTCGGGAAACAGTGTTGTTCTAGCACTAATTGATGGGGTATTCAACGGACGGAATGTTAAGTTTTGATAATTGGGTGCTCGTGAATATTAACTTTTAGAATGTGTTACTATTATTTCAACTTTGCAAACCTTGTGGTTCGACTTACTTACTTTTACTCACTTACTTACTTAAACCTATGATTTCACCAACATTTTCGTTGACAGATTTCTATGTTTTTCTCAGGTCTTGCACGATATGTGATACATGCTTCCGCTCACTATTTGATACTTGCTTTGGATGTCGAGTATACATGCATTACTTGGAGCGTCTTTTGACTTTACTTTAAACCGTGTCGCCTAGATTTCAAATGTACTTATAACCTTGTAACTTAACTTTTGGTTGAACAATTCTTGTAAACTTTGAAAACAATCTTTATTTTGAAATGAGGGTGACATATTTTGGTCAAACATTGTCATAAAGACTTATGACCAGGTAATGGGACCCACGTAGTCGACGCCGTCACTTGACCATTTGTCGGGGTCGCTACATCTTGCAAATGAGGGCATTGCAAGATCTCAAGTGTGGGGAAGGGATTAAGTTCTTTCAGGTTTTAAATATTTGACTTATACACTTTGTTTAATAGCCACCGTTAAATTTTACTAGTAAAGCAGTAGTTGTATTAGAATCTAGTGCTCTCTGATAATAAAGAACAGCCCTAATCTTATATACTGACTACCCACTTCTAGTAAAATTTTTAAAAAAATTTCAATTAAATGAATTCAAAATCATGTTTATACATATTTATGAACGATAAACCTAGGTGATAATACCGAAATTATTGTTACCTTGGAGAGGACATAAATTGAGAAACAACCCAAAACGTTAGAATTCATTTAAAATGGAATAAAGGAGAATAAAAAGGCAAAGAAAGAAATAAATAAAAAGCTAAGTGTGGGAAGAATTTACCAAGTTATTTAAATCACATATCCCATATTTTTGTACAAATAATTGAAGGTACTTTTGTTTTGGACGATTTTAATCAGTTTTACCCGATTTCTTATAATATATTTGAAAGAAATGTGCCACTTGATTTCAAAGGAAGTAAAGACTTCCAGAAAAAGAAATGAAGGAAGTAAAGTCTTCCAAAAAAGACACGCGCTTCTTAATTTAGGTCAAGAAGTTGTCGTCCAGACCAACTGTAGGTTGACAAAAAATATAGAAAAGTCATCTCTAAAATTAGCAGGAAATCCACGGACCTCAGCATCAAACAGGGTCGTCAAGTGGTCAGACTTATCCTAACCATGAGAGGATCTGTCTCGTAAAATGGGGAGAGCGTCGTGCAAATTAGCTTGATAAGACTAATGAATCAGACCCCCAGAAAGGATAATCTCCTTAAAGATCAAAAATCAGCTTTTAAGCCTGATATTACTCAATCCTTGAGATTGACTTTAAAGATTCAGAATTACAAACTCATAGAATTCGATGATATCTAAACTCGAGCTTGAACGAGAAAATATTTTGATCAAAATTAAAACCGATTTATTTTCTGAAAATCTATTTTCAATGCGTTCAATACCATTGAACGTGAAATGTCCCGTTCATAATGATTATAAACGTTTCATATTAATTGATTTCGTTGCGAGGTTTTGACCTCTATATGAGACGTTTTTCAAAGACTGCATTCGATTTTTAAAACAACCATAACCTTTATTTTATCGTTAAAGCTTTTAAAAACTTTACGACGATTATCAAATAATGATAATCTAAAATATAGCGTTATCACACGACCATTACATAATGGTTTACAATAATATTACACATCAACTTAAGTCTTCGAATGCAGTTTTTAAACAATATTATACAAGCATGCAGACTCCAATCTTGTCTTTATTTAGCATGCAACAGCGGAAGCTCTTAATAATCACCTAAGAATAAACATGCTTAAAACGTCAACAAAAATGTTGGTGAGTTAGAGGTTTAACCTATATATTTATCAAATCGTAATAATAGACCACAAGATTTCATATTTACATTTCTCATAAACAACATGCAATCTGCATAAAAATTATTCATATGATGAACACCTGGTAACCGATATTAACAAATGCATCTACAATATCCCAAATATACTGGTACACTCATCTGTATATAAAATTGAAGTACTAAAGCATCCATAACATGGATGGGGTTCGTTAGGCCCATAGATCTATCTTCAGGATTCGCGTCAATTTGGAAGTCTGTTCCCAAATTCTTAGGCTACCAAGCTGAAAGGGTGATATCCGGTATAATGATTCAATCATAGAATATAGTTTCAAGTACTTGTGTCTATTTTGTAAAACATTTATAAAACTGCATGTATTCTCATCCCAAAAATATTAGATTTTAAAAGTGAGACTATAACTCACTTTCACAGATTTTTCCTTCGTCGGAAATAAGACTTGGCCACGGGTCGATTCACGAACCTATAACAAATATATACATATATATCAAAGTATGATCGAAATATATTCACAATATGTTTTATTATGTTTTAACGATTTAAGTTTGTTAAGTTAACAGTCCAACGTTCATAGTCCACAGTTAGTAGTACAGATGTAAATCAATATCTATTATCTCGAATCAATTCACGACCCAATGTATACAAGTCTCAGACTCGATCACAACTCAAAGTATATATATTATTTTGGAATCAACCTCAACCCTGTATAGCTAACTCGAACATTACCGCATAAAGAGTGTCTATGGTTGTTCCAAATAATATATATAGATGACGTCGATATGATATGTCAAAACATAGTATACGTGTCTATGGTCTATCAAGATTACATAATATATATGTATAATACAATATAAGTTAGTTAGGATATGGTTAGTATAGATTTTTGTCAATTCCTCCCGTAGTCAAATTAACCATTTTTAACCAATTTTGTTTTACCCATAACTTCTTCGTTTTAAATCCGTTTTGAGTGAATCAACTTGCTATGGTTTCATATTGAACTGTATTTTATGAAACTAAACATAAAAAGTATAGGTTTATAGTCGAAAATACAGTTTACAAGTCGTTTTTTAGAGGTAGTCATTTCAATCGAAAAAACGACGTCTTGATGACCATTTTGAAAAACATATTTCCACTTTGAGTTTAACCATGATTTTTGGATATAGTTTCATGTTCATAAGAAAAATCATTTTCTCAGAAGAACAACTTTAAAATCAAAGTTTATCATAGTTTTTAATTATCTAACCCAAAACAGCCCCCGGTTTTACTATGACGGCGTATGTCCGGTTTTACGGTGTTCTTCGTGTTTCCAGGTTTTAAATCATTAAGTTAGCATATCATATAGATATAGAACATGTGTTTAGTTGATTTTAAAAGTCAAGTTAGAAGGATTAACTTTGTTTGCGAACAAGTTTAGAATTAACTAAACTATGTTCTAGTGATTACATGTTATAAACTTCGAATAAGATAGTTTTATATATATGAATCGAATGATGTTATGAACATCATTACTACCTCAAATATGGTAGGTAAACCTACTGGAAGTGACAAGAAATGATCTAGCTTTAAAGGATTCTTGGATGACTTGAAAGTTCTTGAAGTATAATCATTAAGTTAGCATATCATATAGATATAGAACATGTGTTTAGTTGATTTTAAAAGTCAAGTTAGAAGGATTAACTTTGTTTGCGAACAAGTTTAGAATTAACTAAGCTATGTTCTAGTGATTACATGTTATAAAATTCGAATAAGATAGTTTTATATATATGAATCGAATGATGTTATGAACATCATTACTACCTCAAATATAGTAGGTAAACCTACTGGAAGTGACAAGAAATGATCTAGCTTCCAAGGATTCTTGGATGGCTTGAAAGTTCTTGAAGTATAATCATGACAAAGGTTTCTTGATCTTAGATGATTGATTGGAATGGATTAGAAAGTTTGGAAGTAGACTTGCAAACTTGAAAGTGTTCTTGAAGTTTTCTTGAGTAGTTATTTTGTAAGTTTATCTAGGTTAGAATTTATGAACTAGATTGATGTAGATTATGAAGAAAATAATGAAGAACACTTAGAACATAATGAGAGAACAAGAGAGAGAGAGAGAGAGAGAGAGAAAGAGAGAGAGAGAGAGAGAGAGAGAGAGAGAGAGAGAGAGATCAATTTGATGCATGAAAGTTGAAAATGAATGTGTGTTTGTGTGTGCTCTTTCACGTGAAAGATGGCTTGTCATATAGCCTCCATTAGTTTGTAATTTTGTGAGATATTTCATGTTATTTGCCAAATGATGGTTCCCACATGTGTTGGTGACTCACAAGGGCTACTAAGAGCTGATCATGGGAGTGTATATACCAATAGTAAATACATTTAGAAGCTGTGTATTGTACGAGTATGAATACGGGTGCATACGAGTAGAATTGTTGATGAAAATGAATGAGAATGCAATTGTAAGCATTTTTGTTAAGTAGAAGTACTTTGATATATGTCTTGAAGTCTTTCAAAAGTGTACTAATACATCTTAATATACTACATGTATATACATTTTAACGGAGTCGTTAAGTCATCGTTAGTCGTTACATGTAAGTGTTGTTTTGAAACCTTTAAGTTAACGATCTCATTTAATGTTGTTAACCCAATGTTTATTATATCTAATGAGATGTTAAATTATTACATTATCATGATATTATGATGTATGAATATATCTTAATGTGATATATATATATATATATATATATATATATATATATATATATATATATATATATATATATATATATATATATATTAAAATGTCGTTACAACGATAATCGTAACATATATGTCTCGTTTCGAAAATATTAAATTAGTAGTCTTGTTTTACATATGTAGTTCATTGTTAACACACTTAATAATATATTTAATTATCATTTTATCATGTTAAATATAGTGTAACAATATCTTATTGTGATACATATGTATTTAGTAAGACGTTGTTATAACGATAATCGTTATATATATCGTTTCGAGTTTCTTAAATTAGTAGTCTCATTATTATGTATATAACTCATTGTTAATATACCTAATGAGACACTTACTTATCATAATATCATGTTAACTATATATATATGCATATATATATATATCATCATATGGTTTTTACAAGTTTTAACGTTCGTGAATCGCCGGTCAATTTGGGTGGTCAATTGTCAACATGAAACCTATTTCAAACAATCAAGTTTTAACAAGTTTTCATTTAATATATAAACATGGGATAATCATGGAAAAGTTCGGGTCACTACAGTACCTACCCGTTAAATAAATTTCGTCCTGAAATTTTAAGCTGTTGAAGGTGTTGACGCATCTTCTGGAAATAGGTGCGGGTATTTCTTCTTCATCTGATCTTCATGTTCTCAGGTGAACTCGGGTCCTCTACGAGCATTCCATCGAACCTTAACAATTGGTATCTTGTTTTGCTTAAGTCTTTTAACCTCAAGATCCATAATTTCGACGGGTTCTTCAATGAACTGTTTTTTTCATTGATCTTGATTTCGTCTAAAGGAATAGTGAGATCTTCTTTGGCTAAGCATTTCTTCAGATTCGAGATGTGAAAAGTATTATGTACATTGGCAAGTTGTTGAGGTAATTCAAGTCGATAAGCTACTGCTCCAACACGATCAATAATTTTGAATGGCCCAATGTACCTTGGATTTAGTTTTCCCCGTTTACCAAATCGAACAACGCCCTTCCAAGGTGAAACCTTAAGCATGACCATCTCTCCAATTTCAAATTCTATATCTTTTCTCTTAATGTCCGCGTAGCTCTTTTGTCGACTTTGGGCGATTTTCAACCGTGGTTGAATTTGAATGATTTTCTCTGTGGTTTCTTGGATAATTTCTGGACCCGTAATCTGTCTATCCCCCACTTCACTTCAACAAATTGGAGACCTGCACTTTCTACCATAAAGTGCCCCAAATGGCGTCATCTCAATACTCGAATGGTAACTGTTATTGTAGGAAAATTCTGCTAACGGTAGATGTCGATCCCAACTGTTTCCAAAATCAACAACACATGCTCGTAGCATGTCTTCAAGCATTTGTATCGTTCTTTCGCTCTGCCCATCAGTTTGTGGGTGATAGGCAGTACTCATGTCTAGACGAGTGAAATGTCCCGTTCTTATTGATTAAAAACGTTCCATATTAATTGATTTCGTTGCGAGGTTTTGACCTCTATATGAGACGTTTTTCAAAGACTGCATTCATTTTTAAAACAAACCATAACCTTTATTTCATAAATAAAGGTTTAAAAAGCTTTACGTAGATTATCAAATAATGATAATCTAAAATATCCTGTTTACACACGACCATTACATAATGGTTTACAATACAAATATGTTACATCGAAATCAGTTTCTTGAATGCAGTTTTTACACAATATCATACAAACATGGACTCCAAATCTTGTCCTTATTTTAGTATGCAACAGCGGAAGCTCTTAATATTCACCTGAGAATAAACATGCTTTAAACGTCAACAAAAATGTTGGTGAGTTATAGGTTTAACCTATATATATCAAATCGTAACAATAGACCACAAGATTTCATATTTCAATACACATCCCATACATAGAGATAAAAATCATTCATATGGTGAACACCTGGTAACCGACATTAACAAGATGCATATATAAGAATATCCCCATCATTCCGGGACACCCTTCGGATATGATATAAATTTCGAAGTACTAAAGCATCCGGTACTTTGGATGGGGCTTGTTGGGCCCAATAGATCTATCTTTAGGATTCGCGTCAATTAGGGTGTCTGTTCCCTAATTCTTAGATTACCAGACTTAATAAAAAGGGGCATATTCGATTTCGATAATTCAACCATAGAATGTAGTTTCACGTACTTGTGTCTATTTTGTAAATCATTTATAAAACCTGCATGTATTCTCATCCCAAAAATATTAGATTTTAAAAGTGGGACTATAACTCACTTTCACAGATTTTTACTTCGTCGGGAAGTAAGACTTGGCCACTGTTGATTCACGAACCTATAACAATATATACATATATATTAAAGTATGTTAAAATATATTTACAACACTTTTAATATATTTTGATGTTTTAAGTTTATTAAGTCAGCTGTCCTCGTTAGTAACCTATAACTAGTTGTCCACAGTTAGATGTACAGAAATAAATCGATAAATATTATCTTGAATCAATCCACGACCCAGTGTATACGTATCTCAGTATTGATCACAACTCAAACTATATATATTTTGGAATCAACCTCAACCCTGTATAGCTAACTCC
Source organism: Rutidosis leptorrhynchoides (assembly GCF_046630445.1). Lineage (NCBI taxonomy): Eukaryota > Viridiplantae > Streptophyta > Magnoliopsida > Asterales > Asteraceae > Rutidosis > Rutidosis leptorrhynchoides. The sequence continues at coordinate 432,980,147 of NC_092335.1, forward strand.
AACATTCACATATAGAGTGTCTATGGTTGTTCTGAAATATATATAGATGTGTCGACATGATAGGTCGAAACATTGTATACGTGTCTATGGTATCTCAAGATTACATAATATACAATACAAGTTGATTAAGTTATGGTTGGAATAGATTTGTTACCAATTTTCACGTAGCTAAAATGAGAAAAATTATCCAATCTTGTTTTACCCATAACTTCTTCATTTTAAATCCGTTTTGAGTGAATCAAATTGCTATGGTTTCATATTGAACTCTATTTTATGAATCTAAACAGAAAAAGTATAGGTTTATAGTCGGAAAAATAAGTTACAAGTCGTTTTTGTAAAGGTAGTCATTTCAGTCGAAAGAACGACGTCTAGATGACCATTTTAGAAAACATACTTCCACTTTGAGTTTAACCATAATTTTTGGATATAGTTTCATGTTCATAATAAAAATCATTTTCTCAGAATAACAACTTTTAAATCAAAGTTTATCATAGTTTTTAATTAACTAACCCAAAACAGCCCGCGGTGTTACTACGACGGCGTAAATCCGGTTTTACGGTGTTTTTCATGTTTCCAGGTTTTAAATCATTAAGTTAGCATATTATATAGATATAGAACATGTTTTTAGTTGATTTTAAAAGTCAAGTTAGAAGGATTAACTTTTGTTTGCGAACAAGTTTAGAATTAACTAAACTATGTTCTAGTGATTACAAGTTTAAACCTTCGAATAAGATAGCTTTATATGTATGAATCGAATGATGTTATGAACATCATTACTACCTTAAGTTCCTTGGATGAACCTACTGGAAAAGAGAAAAATGGATCTAGCTTCAATGGATCCTTGGATGGCTCAAAGTTCTTGAAGCAAAATCATGACACGAAAACAAGTTCAAGTAAGATCATCACTTGAAATAAGATTGTTATAGTTATAGAAATTGAACCAAAGTTTGAATATGATTATTACCTTGTATTAGAATGATAACCTACTGTAAGAAACAAAGATTTCTTGAGGTTGGATGATCACCTTACAAGATTGGAAGTGAGCTAGCAAACTTGAAAGTATTCTTGATTTTATGAAACTAGAACTTTTGGAATTTATGAAGAACACTTAGAACTTGAAGATAGAACTTGAGAGAGTTCAATTAGATGAAGAAAATTGAAGAATGAAAGTGTTTGTAGGTGTTTTTGGTCGTTGGTGTATGGATTAGATATAAAGGATATGTAATTTTGTTTTCATGTAAATAAGTCATGAATGATTACTCATATTTTTGTAATCTTATGAGATATTTCATGCTAGTTGCCAAATGATGGTTCCCACATGTGTTAGGTGACTCACATGGGCTGCTAAGAGCTGATCATTGGAGTGTATATACCAATAGTACATACATCTAAAAGCTGTGTATTGTACGAGTACGAATACGGGTGCATACGAGTAGAATTGTTGATGAAACTGAACGAGAATGTAATTGTAAGCATTTTTGTTAAGTAGAAGTATTTTGATAAGTGTATTGAAGTCTTTCAAAAGTGTATAAATACATATTAAAACACTACATGTATATACATTTTAACTGAGTCGTTAAGTCATCGTTAGTCGTTACATGTAAGTGTTGTTTTGAAACCTTTAGGTTAACGATCTTGTTAAATGTTGTTAACCCAATGTTTATAATATCAAAATAGATTTTAAATTATTATATTATCATGATATTATGATGTACGAATATATCTTAATATGATATATATACATTAAATGTCGTTACAACGATAAACGTTACATATATGTCTCGTTTCAAAATCATTAAGTTAGTAGTCTTGTTTTTACATATGTAGTTCATTGTTAATATAATTAATGATATGTTTACTTATCATAATATCATGTTAACTATATATATAACCATATATATGTCATCATATAGTTTTTTTACAAGTTTTAACGTTCGTGAATCACCGGTCAACTTGGGTGGTCAATTGTCTATATGAAACCTATTTCAATTAATCAAGTCTTAACAAGTTTGATTGCTTAACATGTTGGAAACATTTAATCATGTAAATATCAATCTCAATTAATATATATAAACATGGAAAAGTTCGGGTCACTACAGTACCTACCCGTTAAATAAATTTCGTCCCGAAATTTTAAGCTGTTGAAGGTGTTGACGAATCTTCTGGAAATAGATGCGGGTATTTCTTCTTCATCTGATCTTCACGCTCCCAGGTGAACTCGGGTCCTCTACGAGCATTCCATCGAACCTTAACAATTGGTATCTTGTTTTGCTTAAGTCTTTTAACCTCACGATCCATTATTCAGACGGGTTCTTCGATGAATTGGAGTTTTTCGTTGATTTGGATTTCATCTAACGGAATAGTGAGATCTTCTTTAGCAAAACATTTCTTCAAATTCGAGACGTGGAAAGTGTTATGTACAGCCGCGAGTTGTTGAGGTAACTCAAGTCGGTAAGCTACTGGTCCGACACGATCAATAATCTTGAATGGTCCAATATACCTTGGATTTAATTTCCCTCGTTTACCAAATCGAACAACGCCTTTCCAAGGTGAAACTTTAAGCATGACCATCTCTCCAATTTCAAATTCTATATCTTTTCTTTTAATGTCAGCGTAGCTCTTTTGTCGACTTTGGGCGGTTTTCAACCGTTGTTGAATTTGGATGATCTTCTCGGTAGTTTCTTGTATAATCTCCGGACCCGTAATCTGTCTATCCCCCACCTCACTCCAACAAATCGGAGACCTGCACTTTCTACCATAAAGTGCTTCAAACGGCGCCATCTCAATGCTTGAATGGTAGCTGTTGTTGTAGGAAAATTCTGCTAACGGTAGATGTCGATCCCAACTGTTTCCGAAATCAATAACACATGATCGTAGCATGTCTTCAAGCGTTTGTATCGTCCTTTCGCTCTGCCCATCAGTTTGTGGATGATAGGCAGTACTCATGTCTAGACGAGTTCCTAATGCTTGCTGTAATGTCTGCCAGAATCTTGAAATAAATCTGCCATCCCTATCAGAGATAATAGAGATTGGTATTCCATGTCTGGAGACGACTTCCTTCAAATACAGTCGTGCTAACTTCTCCATCTTGTCATCTTCTCTTATTGGTAGGAAGTGTGCTGATTTGGTGAGACGATCAACTATTACCCAAATAGTATCAAAACCACTTGCAGTCCTTGGCAATTTAGTGATGAAATCCATGGTAATGTTTTCCCATTTCCATTCCGGGATTTCGGGTTGTTGAAGTAGACCTGATGGTTTCTGATGCTCAGCTTTGACCTTAGAACACGTCAAACATTCTCCTACGTATTTAGCAACATCGGCTTTCATACCCGGCCACCAAAAATGTTTCTTGAGATCCTTGTACATCTTCCCCGTTCCAGGATGTATTGAGTATCTGGTTTTATGAGCTTCTCTAAGTACCATTTCTCTCATATCTCCAAATTTTGGTACCCAAATCCTTTCAGCCCTATGACGGGTTCCGTCTTCCCGAATATTAAGATGCTTCTCCGATCCTTTGGGTATTTCATCCTTTAAATTTCCCTCTTTTAAAACTCCTTGTTGCGCCTCCTTTATTTGAGTAGTAATGTTATTATGAATCATTATATTCATAGATTTTACTCGAATGGGTTCTCTGTCCTTCCTGCTCAAGGCATCGGCTACCACATTTGCCTTCCCCGGGTGGTAACGAATCTCAAAGTCGTAATCATTCAATAATTCAATCCACCTACGCTGCCTCATATTCAGTTGTTTCTGATTAAATATGTGTTGAAGACTTTTGTGGTTGGTATATATAATACTTTTGACCCCATATAAGTAGTGCCTCCAAGTCTTTAATGCAAAAACAACTGCGCCTAATTCCAAATCATGCGTCGTATAATTTTGTTCGTGAATCTTCAATTGTCTAGACGCATAAGCAATCACCTTCGTTCGTTGCATTAATACACAACCGAGACCTTGCTTTGATGCATCACAATAAATCACAAAATCATCATTCCCTTCAGGCAATGACAATATAGGTGCCGTAGTTAGCTTTTTCTTTAATAACTGAAACGCTTTCTCTTGTTCATCAAGTGCTTGAATGCTGACCACGGTAGTGCGTACGCATCATCTTGTCCCACTTGCTCTAGATAGGTATTCCACCATGTTAACGCAGAACCTGTGAAGGTATGCGTAGCGTACTTCACTTTGTCCTCTTCAGTACACTTACTTATGGCAAACACCGATTCAACCTTCTCGGTCCACCGTTTCAATCCGATTGGTCCTTCGGTTCCATCAAACTCCAAAGGTTTGCAGGCAGTGAATTCTTTGTAGGTGCATCCTACACGATTTCCTGTACTGCTAGATCCAAGGTTATTGTTGGTATGTAGCGCAGCCTGTACTGCGGCTATATTTGAAGCTAGAAAAGTACGGAATTCCTCTTCATTCATATTCACGGTGTGTCGAGTAGTCGGTGCCATTTCCTTCAAAATAGTTAAATGGAACAAGTTAATCATACAGAATATTAAGAGTAGTTAATAGTATTTCGTAGCATAATATGAACTCATTTATAAAAGCTTTTTCTTCATATTAGCGTTTTATAAGTTTAAATTCGGGTAGTACCTACCCGTTAAGTTCATACTTAGTAGCTAATATACAATTCAACTACTACAATTCTATATGAAAAACTGATTATAATAATATTTCGCGTTCAAACTTTTATACAATATTTTACAAACTTACAATACCGCTTATTTTACATAAAGCATGAAATATAGCACACAATAACTTTGATACAAGATAGTTGTGAAGACAATTCTAGCTAGTACACAAGTCGTTCAGCAAAGGCAATAAAGACACGTAATTCATACGTCCAGAAACAAGTCATGCATTCTGGTTTTACTAGGACTACTTCCCATCCTTGGTCTTGTGCAACATAACCGTTATGGCCGTTGATAAGACAGCGTGTTGTAACGTCATCAAAGGGACGAGGGTTACGTAATGTCCAACAGTCCCGTAATAATCTAAAAACCTCATTTCTTACCCCAATTACCGACTCCGTCACTTGTGGAAACGTTTTGTTTAATAGTTGTAGCCCGATGTTCTTGTTCTCACTTTGGTGAGAAGCGAACATTACTAATCCGTAAGCATAACATGCTTCTTTATGTTGCATGTTAGCCGCTTTTTCTAAATCACGAAGTCCAATATTCGGATATATTGAGTCAAAATAATTTCTTAACCCGTTGCGTAAAATAGCATTTGGGTTCCCCGCAATATATGCGTCAAAGTAAACACATCGTAACTTATGGGTTTCCCAATGTGATATCCCCCATCTTTCAAACGAAAGTCTCTTATAAACCAAGACATTCTTGGAACGTTCTTCGAATGTCTTACAAACTGATCTCGCCTTAAATAGTTGTGCCGAAGAATTCTGACCGACTCTAGACAAGATTTCATCAATCATGTCTCCGGGTAGGTCTCTTAAAATATTGGGTTGTCTATCCATTTTGTGTTTTTATACTGTAAAATAGACAAGAGTTAGATTCATAAAAAAAATACTTATTAATACAAGCAATTTTTACATATATCATAAAGCATAAGAACACTATATTCCATATATTACACCACACGAATACAACTATCTTATTCCGACTCGCTCATTTCTTCTTCTTCGGTTTTGGTTCGTTTTGCCAAGTTTCTAAGGATATATGATGTTCCCCTAATACGAGCCGTCGTTGTCCACATTGGTTTAGAAAAACCTGGTGGTTTAGAGGTTCCCGGGTCATTGTTACAACTTAAGGACTTCGGGGGTTGACGATACATATAAAGTTCATCGGGGTTGGAATTAGATTTCTCTATTTTTATGCCCTTTCCCTTATTATTTTCTTTTGCCTTTTTAAATTCAGTTGGGGTAATTTCTATAACATCATCGGAATTCTCGTCGGAATCCGATTCATCGGAGAATTGGTAATCCTCCCAATATTTTGCTTCCTTGGCGGAAACACCATTGACCATAATTAACTTTGGTCGGTTGGTTGAGGATTTTCTTTTACTTAACCATTTTATTATTTCCCCCACCGGTTCTATTTCTTCATCCGGTTTCGATTCTTCTTCCGGTTCCGATTCTTCTTCCGGTTCCGACTCTTCTTCCGGTTCCTCTTCGGGAACTTGTGAATCAGTCCACAAATCATTCCAATTTACATTTGACTCTTCATTATTATTAGGTGAGTCAATGGGACTTGTTCTAGAGGTAGACATCTATCACATAATATCAAACACGTTAAGAGATTAATATATCACATAATATTCATATGTTAAAAATATATAGTTTCCAACAAAAATGTTAAGCAATCATTTTTAAAGAAAACACGGTCGAAGTCCAGACTCACTAATGCATCCTAACAAACTCGATAAGACACACTAATGCAAATTTTCTGGTTCTCTAAGACCAACGCTCGGATACCAACTGAAATGTCCCGTTCTTATTGATTAAAAACGTTCCATATTAATTGATTTCGTTGCGAGGTTTTGACCTCTATATGAGACGTTTTTCAAAGACTGCATTCATTTTTAAAACAAACCATAACCTTTATTTCATAAATAAAGGTTTAAAAAGCTTTACGTAGATTATCAAATAATGATAATCTAAAATATCCTGTTTACACACGACCATTACATAATGGTTTACAATACAAATATGTTACATCGAAATCAGTTTCTTGAATGCAGTTTTTACACAATATCATACAAACATGGACTCCAAATCTTGTCCTTATTTTAGTATGCAACAGCGGAAGCTCTTAATATTCACCTGAGAATAAACATGCTTTAAACGTCAACAAAAATGTTGGTGAGTTATAGGTTTAACCTATATATATCAAATCGTAACAATAGACCACAAGATTTCATATTTCAATACACATCCCATACATAGAGATAAAAATCATTCATATGGTGAACACCTGGTAACCGACATTAACAAGATGCATATATAAGAATATCCCCATCATTCCGGGACACCCTTCGGATATGATATAAATTTCGAAGTACTAAAGCATCCGGTACTTTGGATGGGGCTTGTTGGGCCCAATAGATCTATCTTTAGGATTCGCGTCAATTAGGGTGTCTGTTCCCTAATTCTTAGATTACCAGACTTAATAAAAAGGGGCATATTCGATTTCGATAATTCAACCATAGAATGTAGTTTCACGTACTTGTGTCTATTTTGTAAATCATTTATAAAACCTGCATGTATTCTCATCCCAAAAATATTAGATTTTAAAAGTGGGACTATAACTCACTTTCACAGATTTTTACTTCGTCGGGAAGTAAGACTTGGCCACTGTTGATTCACGAACCTATAACAATATATACATATATATTAAAGTATGTTAAAATATATTTACAACACTTTTAATATATTTTGATGTTTTAAGTTTATTAAGTCAGCTGTCCTCGTTAGTAACCTATAACTAGTTGTCCACAGTTAGATGTACAGAAATAAATCGATAAATATTATCTTGAATCAATCCACGACCCAGTGTATACGTATCTCAGTATTGATCACAACTCAAACTATATATATTTTGGAATCAACCTCAACCCTGTATAGCTAACTCCAACATTCACATATAGAGTGTCTATGGTTGTTCCGAAATATATATAGATGTGTCGACATGATAGGTCGAAACATTGTATACGTGTCTATGGTATCTCAAGATTACATAATATACAATACAAGTTGATTAAGTTATGGTTGGAATAGATTTGTTACCAATTTTCACGTAGCTAAAATGAGAAAAATTATCCAATCTTGTTTTACCCATAACTTCTTCATTTTAAATCCGTTTTGAGTGAATCAAATTGCTATGGTTTCATATTGAACTCTATTTTATGAATCTAAACAGAAAAAGTATAGGTTTATAGTCGGAAAAATAAGTTACAAGTCATTTTTGTAAAGGTAGTCATTTCAGTCGAAAGAACGACGTCTAGATGACCATTTTAGAAAACATACTTCCACTTTGAGTTTAACCATAATTTTTGGATATAGTTTCATGTTCATAATAAAAATCATTTTCTCAGAATAACAACTTTTAAATCAAAGTTTATCATAGTTTTTAATTAACTAACCCAAAACAGCCCGCGGTGTTACTACGACGGCGTAAATCCGGTTTTACGGTGTTTTTCATGTTTCCAGGTTTTAAATCATTAAGTTAGCATATTATATAGATATAGAACATGTTTTTAGTTGATTTTAAAAGTCAAGTTAGAAGGATTAACTTTTGTTTGCGAACAAGTTTAGAATTAACTAAACTATGTTCTAGTGATTACAAGTTTAAACCTTCGAATAAGATAGCTTTATATGTATGAATCGAATGATGTTATGAACATCATTACTACCTTAAGTTCCTTGGATGAACCTACTGGAAAAGAGAAAAATGGATCTAGCTTCAATGGATCCTTGGATGGCTCAAAGTTCTTGAAGCAAAATCATGACACGAAAACAAGTTCAAGTAAGATCATCACTTGAAATAAGATTGTTATAGTTATAGAAATTGAACCAAAGTTTGAATATGATTATTACCTTGTATTAGAATGATAACCTACTGTAAGAAACAAAGATTTCTTGAGGTTGGATGATCACCTTACAAGATTGGAAGTGAGCTAGCAAACTTGAAAGTATTCTTGATTTTATGAAACTAGAACTTTTGGAATTTATGAAGAACACTTAGAACTTGAAGATAGAACTTGAGAGAGTTCAATTAGATGAAGAAAATTGAAGAATGAAAGTGTTTGTAGGTGTTTTTGGTCGTTGGTGTATGGATTAGATATAAAGGATATGTAATTTTGTTTTCATGTAAATAAGTCATGAATGATTACTCATATTTTTGTAATCTTATGAGATATTTCATGCTAGTTGCCAAATGATGGTTCCCACATGTGTTAGGTGACTCACATGGGCTGCTAAGAGCTGATCATTGGAGTGTATATACCAATAGTACATACATCTAAAAGCTGTGTATTGTACGAGTACGAATACGGGTGCATACGAGTAGAATTGTTGATGAAACTGAACGAGAATGTAATTGTAAGCATTTTTGTTAAGTAGAAGTATTTTGATAAGTGTATTGAAGTCTTTCAAAAGTGTATAAATACATATCAAAACACTACATGTATATACATTTTAACTGAGTCGTTAAGTCATCGTTAGTCGTTACATGTAAGTGTTGTTTTGAAACCTTTAGGTTAACGATCTTGTTAAATGTTGTTAACCCAATGTTTATAATATCAAAATAGATTTTAAATTATTATATTATCATGATATTATGATGTACGAATATATCTTAATATGATATATATACATTAAATGTCGTTACAACGATAAACGTTACATATATGTCTCGTTTCAAAATCATTAAGTTAGTAGTCTTGTTTTTACATATGTAGTTCATTGTTAATATAATTAATGATATGTTTACTTATCATAATATCATGTTAACTATATATATAACCATATATATGTCATCATATAGTTTTTTTACAAGTTTTAACGTTCGTGAATCACCGGTCAACTTGGGTGGTCAATTGTCTATATGAAACCTATTTCAATTAATCAAGTCTTAACAAGTTTGATTGCTTAACATGTTGGAAACATTTAATCATGTAAATATCAATCTCAATTAATATATATAAACATGGAAAAGTTCGGGTCACTACAACGAGTCCCCAATGCTTGTTGCTATGTCTGCCAAAACCTTGAAACAAATCTGCCATCCCTATCAGAGATAATAGAGATTGGTATTCCGTGTCTGGAGACGACTTCCTTCAAGTATAGTCGTGCTAACTTTTCCATTTTATCTTCTTCTCGCATTGGTAGAAAATGTGCTGATTTGGTGAGACGATCGACTATTACCTAAATAGTATCATAACCACTTGCAGTCCTTGGAAATTTAGTAATGAAATCCATGGTAATGTTTTCCCATTTCCACTCTGGGATTTCAGGTTGTTGAAGTAGACCTGATGGTTTCTAATGTTCAGCTTTTACCTTAGAACGCGTCAAACATTCTCCTACGTATATAGCAATATCCGCTTTCATATTCGGCCACCAAAAGTGTTTTTTGAGATCTTTGTATATTTTTCCCGCTCCAGGATATATTGAGTATATAGTTTTATGTGCTTCCTTAAGTACCATTTCTCTCACATCTCAAAACTTTGGTACCCAAATTCTTTCAGCCCTATACCGGGTTCCGTCTTCCCTAATATTAAGATGTTTCTCCGAACCTTTGGGTATTTCATCCTTCAAATTTCCCTCTTTTAAAACTCCCTGTTGCGCCTCCTTTATTTGAGTAGTAAGGTTAGTACGAATAATTATATTCATAGCTTTTACCCATATAGGTTCTCTGTACTTTCTACTCAAAGCGTCTGCTACCACATTCGCCTTCTCCGGTTAGTAACGAATCTCAAATTCGTAATCATTCAACAACTCAATCCACCTACGCTGCCACATGTTCAGTTGTTTCTGATTAAATATACATTGGAGACTTTTGTGGTCGGTATATATAATACTTTTGACCCCATATAAATAGTGCCTCTAAGTCTTCAATGCAAAAACAACAGCGCCCAATTCCAAATCGTGAGTCGTATAATTTTGTTCGTGAATCTTCAATTATCTGGACGCATAAGCAATTACCTTCGTTCGTTGCATTAATACACAACGGAGACCTTGCTTTGAAGCGTCACAATAAATCACAAAATCATCATTCCCTTCAGGCAATGATAATATAGGTGCCGTAGTTAACTTTTTCTTCAACAATTGAAATGCTTTCTCTTACTCATCCTTCCATTCAAATTTCTTCCCTTTATGTGTTAATGCAGTCAAGGGTTTTGCTATTTTGGAAAAATCTTGGATGAAACTTCTGTAGTAACCAGCCAATCCTAAAAATTGGAGTATATGCTTCGGAGTTTTCGGGGTTTTCTACTTTTCAACGGTTTCAATCTTTGCCGGATATACCTGAATACCTTCTTTGTTCACTATGTGACCGAGGAATTGAACTTCTTCCAACCAAAATGCACACTTTGAAAACTTAGCATACAGTTTTTCTTTCCTCAACAACTCTAGCACTTTTCTCAAATGCTCTTCATGCTCTTGATCATTCTTTGAGTAAATAAGTATGTCATCGATGAAAACAATGACAAACTTTGTCAAGGTATGGTCCACACACTCGGTTCATGAGGTCCATGAACACAGCTGGTGCATTAGTCAAACCAAAAGGCATAACCATAAACTCGTAATGACTGTAACTCATCTTAAAAGCAGTCTTCAGAATATCATCCTCCTTCACCCTCATTTGATGATACCCAGAACGTAAATCAATCTTCGAATAAACTGACGAACCTTGGAGTTGATCAAACAAGCAGTCGATTCTTGGCAGTGGATAACGGTTCTTGATGGTAAGTTTATTCAACTCTCGGTAGTCGATACACAACCTGAATGTACCATCCTTCTTTTTGACAAACAAAACAGGAGCTCCTCATGGTGATGTGCTTGGTCGTATGAAACTACGCTCTAAAAGTTCTTGTAATTGACTTTGGAGTTCCTTCATTTCACTCGGTGAGTGTCTGTATGGAGCACGAGCTATTGGTGCAGCTCCTGGTACAAGATCTATTTGAAATTCAACAGATCGGTGTGGAGGTAGTCCCGGTAATTCTTTCGGAAATATATCGGGAAATTCTTTTGCGATGGGAACATCATTGATGTTCTTTTCTTCAGTTTGTACCTTCTCGACGTGTGCTAGAACGGCATAGCAACCTTTTCTTATTAGTTTTTACGCCTTCAAATTACTAATAAGATTTAGCTTCGCGTTGCGCTTTTCTCCGTACACCATTAAGGGTTTCCCTTTTTCTCGTACAATGCGAATTGCATTTTTGTAACAGAAGATCTCTGCTTTCACCTCTTTCAACCAGTCCATGCCGATTATCACATCAAAACTCCCTAACTCTACTGGTATCAATTCAATCTTAAACGATTCGTTAACCAGTTTAATTTCTCGATTCTGACATATTTTATCTGATGTAATTAATTTACCGTTTGCTAAATCGAGTAAAAACTTATTCTCTAATGGCGTTAATGAGCAACTTAATTTAGCACAAAAATCTCTACTCATATAGCTTCTATCCGCACCCGAATCAAATAAAACATAAGCAGGTTTATGGTCAATAAGAAACGTACCCGTAACAAGCTCCGGGTCTTCCTGTGCTTTAACCGCATTAATGTTGAAGACTCTTCCACGGTTTTGGCCATTATTATTTTTCATCCGGGCATGCAGTTTTGTAATGGCCCATCTTTCCGCACCCATAACAAGTAATGGCGGCATTAAATGTTCCAACATTATTTGTTCCTTTACTCCTGTTAATCTTTGGTCCATAGATTCCACACTTTGCAGCACAGTGACCCGTTCTTTTGCATTTTGTGCATAACTCCCTACAGTAATTATCCTGATGTTATTTCTCACACTTTAAGCACCTGGTTTTCTGCCTCATGTTGTTATTATTGTTGTTGAGACGATTGTTGTTATTGTTGCGACGGTTGTTGTTGCGATTAATGTTGTGGTTGTTGGGATAGTTGTTGCGATTGTGGTTGTAATTGTTGTTGTTGTATTGGTGACCCTTGTCATTGTTTTCCTCCCACTTTCTCTTAACTTGTTTCGTGTTGGCTTCTTCGGCCGCCTGTTCTTTAATCCTTCCCTCAATCTGATTTATGAGTTTGTGAGCCATTCGACTTGCCTTTTGTAGAGAGGCGGGCTCGTGTGAACTCACATCTTCTTGAATCCTTTCTGGTAACCCTTTTACAAATGCGTCGATTTTCTCTTCTTCATCTTCGAACGCTCCTGGATGCAATAGGCGCAACTCTGTGAATCGTCGTTCGTACGTGGTAATGTCGAAACCTTGCGTTTGTAATCCTCTAAGCTCTAACTTGAGCTTATTAATCTCGTTTGTGGGACGGTATTGTTCGTTCATCAAGTGCTTGAATGCTGACCACGGTAATGCGTAAGCAGTATCTTGTCCCACCTGCTCGAGATAGGTGTTCCACCATGTTAACGCAGTACCTGTGAAGGTATGCGTAGCGTACTTTACTTTGTCTTCTTCAGTACATTTACTTATGGCAAACACCGATTCAACCTTTTCAGTCCACCGTTTTAATCCGATTGGACACTCGGTTCCATCGAATTCCAAAGGTTTACAGACAGTGAATTCTTTGTAGGAGCATCCTACATGATTTCTTGTGGAATTAGTTCCACTGCTAGAACCAGAGTTATTGTTGTTATTTTGCATTGCGGCCTGCACTGCGGCTATGTTCGCAGCAAGGAAAACACGGAAGTCTTCCTCACTCATGTTCAAGTTCTGACGAGTCGTCGGTGCCATTTCCTTCAAAAATAGCCAAAAGAATTGAGTTAATCATATAGAATTCAAGAGTAGTCAATAGTATTTCGTAGCATAATATGAACTTATTTATAAAAGCTTTTTCTTCATATTAGCGTTTTATAGTTTTAATTCGGGTAGTACCTACCCGTTAAGTTCATACTTAGTAGCTACTATACAATTCAACTACTACGATTCTATATGAAAAACTAAATAAATAATATTTCGCGTTCAAACTTATATACAATATTTTACAAACTTAAAATACCGCTATTTAACATATAGCATAAAATATAGCACACAATAACTTTAATACTAGGCAATTGTGAAGACAATTCTATTTAATACGCAAGTCGTTCAGCAAAAGCAATAAAGGCACATAATTCATAAGTACAGAAACAAGTCATGCATTCGGGTTTTACTAGTATTATTTCCCATCCTTGATCTTGTGTAAAATAACCGTTGTGGTCGTTGGTAAAACAGCATGTTGTAACGTCGTCAAAAGGACGAGGGTTACGTAATGCCTAACATCTCCGTAACAATCTAAAAACCTTATTTCTCACCCCAACTACTGAATCCGTCACTTGTGGGAATGTTTTATTTAACAGTTACAATCTGATGTTCTTTTTCTCAATTTGATGAGAAGCGAACATCACTAACCCGTAAACATAACATGCTTCTTTATGTTGCATGTTTGAAGCTCTTTCTAAAGAACGAAGTCCTATGTTGGGATATGTGGAGTTAAAATAGGTTCTCAACCTGTAGCGTAAAATTGCATCTGGGTTTCCCGCATTTAATGCCTTAAAGAAAACACGGCGTAACTTAAAGTCTCCCCAATGTGATATACCTCATCTTTCAAAAGAAAGCCTTTTATAAACCAAGGCATGCTTGGAACATCTTTCAAATGTTCGACAAACTAATTTCACCATAAATAATTATGCCGATGAATTTTGACAGACTCTAGACAAGATTTCATCAATCATATCCCCTGGTAGGTCTTCTAAAATTTTTGGTTGTCTATCCTTAACGTCCATTGTGTGTTTTATACTATAAAATAGACAAGGATTAGATTTGTAAAAGATAGTTAACAAACAATACAAGCAATTTTTACATATATCATCAAAGTATAAGCACACTACAATACATATATTACACAACATGATTACTCCTCTTCATTCTGACTCACTTGTTTCTTCCCCTTCGGACTTGGTTCGTTTCGCTAATTTCCTAAGAATATATGATGTTCCTCTAATACGAGCCGTTGTTTTCACAAATGGTTTAGAAAAACCTAATGGCTTAGATGTCCCTGGGTTATAGTTAAAACTTAAGAAATACGGATGTTGACGGTATTTCCCATTGGGATATTTCATGTTAACATAAAGTTCATCGGGGTTGGAATTAGATTTCTCTATTTTGATACATTTTCCCTTATTGTTTTCTTTTGCTTTTTCAAATTGGGTCGGGGTAATTTCTATAACATCATCGGAATCCGATTCATCGGAAAATTGGTAATTTTCTCAATATTTTGCTTCCTCGGCGGAAACACCATTGACCATTTTTAACTTTGGTCCATTGGTTGAGGATTTTCTTTTATTTATCTGTTTTTCTGTGGTTTCTAATATTTCCTCCTCCGGAACCTCTTCTTCCGGTTCCTCTTCTTCCGGTTCCTCTTCTTTCGGTTCCTCTTCTTCCGGTTCCTCTTCTTCCGGTTCCTCTTCAGGAATTTGTGAATCTTCCCAAAATATATTCGACTCTTCATTATTATTAGGTGAGTCGATGGGATTTGTACTGGGGGCAGACATCTATCACACAATATCAAACACGTTAAGAGATTAATATATCACATAATATTTACATGTTTACAATATATAGTTTCCAACAAAAAGTGTTAAGCAATAATTTTTCAAGTAAACACGGTCGAAGTCCAGACTCACTAATGCATCCTAACAAACACGGTTAGACACAGTAATGCAAATTTTTGGTTCTCTAAGACCAACGCTCGGATACCAACTGAAATATCCTGTTCATAATGATTATAAGCGTTTCATATTAATTGATTTCGTTGCGAGGTTTTGACCTCTATATGAGACGTTTTTCAAAGACTGCATTCGATTTTTAAAACAACCATAACCTTTATTTTATCGTTAAAGGTTTTAAAAACATTACGATGATTATCAAATAATAATAATCTAAAATATAACGTTATCACACGACCATTACATAATGGTTTACAATAATATTACACATCAACTTAAGTCTTTGAATGCAGTTTTTAAACAATATTATACAAGCATGCAGACTCCAATCTTGTCTTTATTTAGCATGCAACAGCGGAAGCTCTTAATAATCACCTGAGAATAAACATGCTTAAAACGTCAACAAAAATGTTGGTGAGTTATAGGTTTAACCTATATATTTATCAAATCGTTATAATAGACCACAAGATTTCATATTTCCATTTCTCATAAACAACATGCAATCTGCATAAAAATTATTCATATGATGAACACCTGGTAACCGACATTAACAAATGCATCTAAAATATCCCCAATATACAGGTACACTCATCTGTATATAAAATCGAAGTACTAAAGCATCCATAACATGGATGGGGTTCGTTAGGCCCATAGATCTATCTTCAGAATTCGCGTCAATTTGGGGGTCTATTCCCAAATTCTTAGGCTACCAAGCTGAAAAGGTGATATCCGGTATAATGATTCAATCATAGAATATAGTTTCAAGTACTTGTGTCTATTTTGTAAAACATTTATAAAACTGCATGTATTCTCATCCCAAAAATATTAGATTTTAAAAGTGGGACTATAACTCACTTTCACAGATTTTTCCTTCGTCGGAAATAAGACTTGGTCACGGGTCGATTCACGAACCTATAACAAATATATACATATATATCAAAGTATGATCGAAATATATTCACAATATGTTTTATTATGTTTTAACGATTTAAGTTTGTTAAGTTAACAGTCCAACGTTCGTAGTCCACAGTTAGTAGTACAGAAGTAAATCAATATCTGTTATCTCAAATCAATCCACGACCCAGTGTATACAAGTCTCAGACTCAATCATAACTCAAAGTATATATATTATTTTGAAATCAACCTCAACCCTGTATAGCTAACTCGAACATTACCGCATATAGAGTGTCAATGGTTGTTCCAAATAATATATATAGATGACGTCGATATTGTAGTGACCCGAACTTTTCCATGTTTATATATATTAATTGAGATTGATATTTACATGATTAAATGTTTCCAACATGTTAAGCAATCAAACTTGTTAAGACTTGATTAATTGAAATATGTTTCATATAGACAATTGACCACCCAAGTTGACCGGTGATTCACGAACGTTAAAACTTGTAAAAACTATATGATGACATATATATGGATATATATATATATATATATATATATATATATATATATATATATATATATATATATATATATATATATATATATATATATATAGTTAACATGATGCTATGATAAGTAAACATATCATTAAGTATATTAACAATGAACTACATATGTAAAAACAAGACTACTAACTTAATGATTTTTAAACGAGACATATATGTAACGATTATCGTTGTAAAGACATTTAATGTATATATATCATATTAAGAGATATTCATACATGATAATATCATGATAATATAATAATTTAAAATCTCATTTGATACTATAAACATTGGGTTAACAACATTTAGCAAGATCGTTAACCTAAAGGTTTCAAAACAACACTTACATGTAACGACTAACGATGACTTAACGACTCAGTTAAAATGTATATACATGTAGTGTTTTAATATGTATTTATACACTTTTGAAAGACTTCAATACACTTATCAAAATACTTCTACTTAACAAAAATGCTTACAATTACATCCTCGTTCAGTTTCATCAACAATTCTACTCGTATGCACCCGTATTCGTACTCGTACAATACACAGCTTTTAGATGTATGTACTATTGGTATATACACTCCAATGATCAGCTATTAGCAGCCCATGTGAGTCACCTAACACATGTGGGAACCATCATTTGGCAACTAGCATGAAATATCTCATAAAATTACAAAAATATGAGTAATCATTCATGACTTATTTACATGAAAACAAAATTACATATCCTTTATATCTAATCCAAACACCAACGACCAAAAACACCTACAAACACTTTAATTCTTCAATTTTATTCATCTAATTGATCTCTCTCAAGTTCTATCTTCAAGTTCTAAGTGTTCTTCATAAATTCTACAAGCTCTAGTTACATAAAATCAAGAATAATTTCAAGTTTGCTAGCTCACTTCCAATCTTGTAAGGTGATCATCCAACCTCAAGAAATCTTTTGTTTCTTACAGTAGGTTATCATTCTAATACAAGATAATAATCATATTCAAAATTTGGTTCAATTTCTATAACTATAACAATCTTATTTCAAGTGATGATCTTACTTGAACTTGTTTTCGTGTCATGATTCTGCTTCAAGAACTTCGAGCCATCCAAGGATCCGTTGAAGCTAGATCCATTTTTCTATTTTCCAGTAGGTTTACCCAAGGAACTTAAGGTAGTAATGATGTTCATAACATCATTCGATTCATACATATAAAGCTATCTTATTCGAAGGTTTAAACTTGTAATCACTAGAACATAGTTTAGTCAATTCTAAACTTGTTCGCAAACAAAAGTTAATCCTTCTAACTTGACTTTTAAAATCAACTAAACACATGTTCTATATCTATATGATATGTTAACTTAATGATTTAAAACCTGGAAACACGAAAAACACCGTAAAACCAGATTTACGCCGTCGTAGTAACATCGCGGGCTGTTTTGGGTTAGTTAATTAAAAACTATGATAAACTTTGATTTAAAAGTTGTTATTCTGAGAAAATGATTTTTATTATGAACATGAAACTATATCCAAAAATTATGGTTAAACTCAAAGTGGAAGTACGTTTTCTAAAATGGTCATCTAGACGTCGTTCTTTCGACTGAAATGACTACCTTTACAAAAACGACTTGTAACTTATTTTTCCGACTATAAACCTATACTTTTTCTGTTTAGATTCATAAAATAGAGTTCAATATGAAACCATAGCAATTTGATTCACTCAAAACGGATTTAAAATGAAGAAGTTATGGGTAAAACAAGATTGGATAATTTTTCTTATTTTAGCTACGTGAAAATTGGTAACAAATCTATTCTAACCATAACTTAATCAACTTGTATTATATGTTATGTAATCTTGAGATACCATAGACACGTATACAATGTTTCGACCTATCATGTCGACACATCTATATATATTTCGGAACAACCATAGACACTCTATATGTGAATGTTGGAGTTAGCTATACAGGGTTGAGGTTGATTCCAAAATATATATAGTTTGAGTTGTGATCAATACTGAGATACGTATACACTGGGTCGTGGATTGATTCAAGATAATATTTATCGATTTATTTCTGTACATCAAACTGTGGACAACTAGTTGTAGGTTACTAACGAGGACATCTGACTTAATAAACTTAAAACATCAAAATATATTAAAAGTGTTGTACATATATTTTGAACATACTTTGATATATATGTATATATTGTTATAGGTTCATGAATCAACCAGTGGCCAAGTCTTACTTCCCGACGAAGTCAAAATCTGTGAAAGTGAGTTATAGTCCCACTTTTAAAATCTAATATTTTTGGGATGAGAATACATGCAGGTTTTATAAATGATTTACAAAATAGACACAAGTACGTGAAACTACATTCTATGGTTGAATTATCGAAATCGAATATGCCCCTTTTTATTAAGTCTGGTAATCTAAGAATTAGGGAACAGACACCCTAATTGACGCGAATCCTAAAGATAGATCTATTGGGCCTAACAAACCCCATCCAAAGTACCGGATGCTTTAGTACTTCGAAATTTATATCATATCCGAAGGGTGTCCTGGAATGATGGGGATATTCTTATAGATGCATCTTGTTAATGTCGGTTACCAGGTGTTCACCGTATGAATGATTTTTATCTCTATGTATGGGATGTGTATTGAAATATGAAATCTTGTGGTCTATTATTATTATGATTTGATATATATAGGTTAAACCTATAACTCACCAACATTTTTGTTGTCGTTTTAAGCATGTTTATTCTCAGGTGATTATTAAGAGCTTCCGCTGTCGCATACTTAAATAACGACGAGATTTGGAGTCCATGCTTGTATGATATTGTGTAAAAACTGCATTCAAGAAACTTATTTTGTTGTAACATATTTGTATTGTAAACCATTATGTAATGGTCGTGTGTAAACAGGATATTTTAGATTATCATTATTTGATAATCTACGTAAAGCTTTTTAAACCTTTATTGATGAAATAAAGGTTATGGTTTGTTTTAAAAATGAATGCAGTCTTTGAAAAATGTCTCATATAGAGGTCAAAACCTCGCAACGATATCAATTAATATGGAACGTTTTTAATCAATAAGAACGGGACATTTCAGTTGGTATCCGAGCGTTGGTCTTAGAGAACCAGAATTTTGCATTAGTGTGTCTTATTGAGTTTGTTAGGATGCATTAGTGAGTCTGGACTTCGACCGTGTTTAATTGAAAAATGATTGCTTAACAAATTTTATTGGAAACTATATATTTTTAACATGTGAATATTATGTGATATATTAATCTCTTAACGCGTTTGATATTATGTGATAGATGTCTACCTCTAGAACAAGTCCCATTGACTCACCTAATAATAATGAAGAGTTAAATGTAAATTTGGACTGATTCACAAGTTCCCGAATAGGAACCGGAAGAAGAGTCGGAACCGGAAGAAGAATCGGAACCGGAAGAAGAATCAGAACCGGATGAAGAAATAGATCCGGTGGGGGAAATAATAAAACGGTTAAGTAAAAGAAAATCCTCAACCAACCGACCAAGGTTAATTATGGTCAATGGTGTTTCCGCCAAGGAAGCAAAATATTGGGAGGATTACCAATTCTCCGATGAATCGGATTCCGACGAGAATTCCGATGATTTTATAGAAATTACCCCAACTGAATTTAAAAAGGCAAAAGAAAATAATAAGGGAAAGGGCATAAAAATAGAGAAATCTAATTTCAACCCCGATGAACTTTATATGTATTGTCAACACCCGAAGTCCTTAAGTTGTAACAATGACCCGGGAACCTCTAAACCACCAGGTTTTTCTAAACCAATGTGGAAAACGACGGCTCGTATTAGGGGAACATCATATATCCCTAGAAACTTGGCAAAACGAACCAAAACCGAAGAAGAAGAAACAAGTGAGTCGGAATAAGATAGTTGTATTCGTGTGGTGTAATATATGTAATATTGTGTGCTTATGCTTTATGATATATGTAAAAATTGCTTGTATTAATAAGTATTTTTTTTTATGAATCTAACTCTTGTCTATTTTACAGTATAAAAACACAAAATGGATAGACAACCCAATATTTTAAGAGACCTACCCGGAGACATGATTGATGAAATCTTGTCTAGAGTCGGTCAGAATTCTTCGGCACAACTATTTAAGGCGAGATCAGTTTGTAAGATATTCGAAGAACGTTCTAAGAATGCCTTGGTTTATAAAAGGCTTTCGTTTGAAAGATGGGGGATATCACATTGGGAAATCCATAAGTTATGATGTGTTTACTTTGACGCATATATTGCGGGGAACTCAAATGCTATTTTACGCAATGGGTTAAGAAATTATTTTGACTCATTATATCCGAATATTGGACTTCGTGATTTAGAAAAAGCGGCTAACATGCAACATAAAGAAGCATGTTATGCTTACGGATTAGTAATGTTCGCTTCTCACCAAAGTGAGAACAAGAACATCAGGCTACAACTATTAAACAAAACGTTCCCACAAGTGACGGAGTCGGTAATTGGGGTAAGAAATGAGGTTTTTAGATTGTTACGGGACTGTTGGACATTACGTAACTATCGTCCCTTTGACGACGTTACAACACGTTGTCTTATCAACGGCCATAACGGTTATGTTCCACAAGACCAAGGATGGGAAGTAATCCTAGTAAAACCAGAATGCATGACTTGTTTCTGGACGTATGAATTACGTGTCTTTATTGCCTTTGCTGAACGACTTGTGTACTAGCTAGAATTATCTTCACAACCATCTTGTATCAAATTTATTGTGTGCTATATTTCATGCTATATGTAAAATAAGCGGTATTGTAAGTTTGTAAAATATTGTGTAAAAGTTTGAACGCGAAATATTATTATAATCAGTTTTTAATATAGAATTGTAGTAGTTGAATTGTATATTAGCTACTAAGTATGAACTTAAAGGGTAGGTACTACCCGAATTTAAACTTATAAAACGCTAATATGAAGAAAAAGCTTTTATAAATGAGTTCATATTATGCTACGAAATACTATTAACTACTCTTAATATTATGTATGATTAACTTGTTCCATTTGACTATTTTGAAGGAAATGGCACCGACTACTCGACACACCGTGAATATTAATGAAGAGGAATTCCGTACTTTTCTAGCTTCAAACATAGCCGCAGTACAGGCTGCGCTACATACCAACAATAACCTTGGATCTAGCAGTACAGGAAATTGTGTAGGATGCACCTACAAAGAATTTACTGCCTGCAAACCTTTGGAATTTGATGGAACCGAAGGACCGATCGGATTGAAACGGTGGACCGAGAAGGTCGAATCGGTGTTTGCCATAAGTAAGTGTACTGAAGAGGACAAAGTGAAGTATGCTATGCATACCTTCACAGGTTCTGCGTTAACATGGTGGAATACCTACCTAGATCAAGTGGGACAAGACGATGCGTACGCACTACCGTGGTCAGCATTCAAGCACTTGATGAACGAGAAGTACCGTCCCAGAACCGAGGTCAATAAGCTCAAGACAGAACTTAGAGGGTTACGAACCCAAGGATTTGATATTACCACATACGAAAGACGATTCACAGAATTGTGCCTATTGTGTCCGGGAGCATTCGAAGATGAGGAAGAGAAGATGGACGCGTTTGTGAAAGGATTACCGGAAAGAATCCAAGAAGATATAAGTTCACACGAGCCCGCCTCCATACAACAGGCATTTAGAATGGCTCACAAACTAGTGAACCAGATTGAAGAAAGAATTAAAGAACAGACTGCTGAAGAGGCCAATGTGAAGCAAGTCAAAAGAAAGTGGGAGGAAAACGGTGATAAGAATCACCAATACAACAACAACAGTAATTACAGCAATAATCGCAACAATTATCCCAACAATCGCAACATCAATCGCAACTACAACAAACGGCCCAACAACAACAACAACAACAAAAACAACAACAGCAACTACAACAATCATCCCAACAACAATAATAACCGCAACAACAACAACAATCAGAAGCAGCTATGCCAAAGGTGTGAAAAGTATCACTCGGGGTTCTGCACCAAATTTTGCAACAAGTGTAAAAGAAATGGTCATAGCGCGGCGAAATGTGAGGTCTACGGACCAGGGGTTAATAGAACGAATGGAACAAATGGTGTCGGAACGAGTAATGGCGGAGCAAGTAGTGTCGGAGCAAGTTATGCCAATGTAGTTTGTTATAAATATAGAAAACCGGGCAACATTATTAGAAATTGCCCGAACCAGGAGAACACGAATGGACAAGGCCACGGAAGAGTTTTCAATATTAATGCGGCAGAGGCACAGGAAGACCCGGAGCTTGTTACGGGTACGTTTCTTATTGACAATAAATCTGCTTACATTTTATTTGATTCGGGTGCGGATAGAAGCTATATGAGTAGAGATTTTTGTGCTAAATTAAGTTGTCCATTGACGCCTTTGGATAGTAAATTTTTACTCGAATTAGCAAATGGTAAGTTAATTTCAGCAGATAATATATGTCGGAATCGAGAAATTAAACTGGTTAGCGAAACATTTAAGATTGATTTGATACCAGTAGAGTTAGGGAGTTTTGATGTGATAATCGGTATGGACTGGTTGAAAGAAGTGAAAGCAGAGATCGTTTGTTACAAAAATGCAATTCGCATTATACGAGAAAAAGGAAAACCCTTAATGGTGTACGGAGAAAAGGGCAACACGAAGCTACATCTTATTAGTAATTTGAAGGCACAAAAACTAATAAGAAAAGGTTGCTATACTGTTCTAGCACACGTCGAGAAAGTACAAACTGAAGAAAAGAGCATCAATGATGTTCCCATTGCAAAAGAATTTCCCGATGTATTTCCGAAAGAATTACCGGGATTACCCCCACATCGATCCGTTGAATTTCAAATAGATCTTGTACCAGGAGCTGCACCAATAGCTCGTGCTCCTTACAGACTCGCACCCAGCGAGATGAAAGAACTGCAAAGCCAATTACAAGAACTTTTAGAGCGTGGTTTCATTCGACCAAGCACATCACCGTGGGGAGCTCCTGTTTTGTTTGTCAAGAAGAAAGATGGTACATTCAGGTTGTGTATCGACTACCGAGAGTTGAACAAACTTACCATCAAGAACCGCTACCCACTACCGAGAATCGACGACTTATTTGATCAACTACAAGGCTCGTCTGTTTATTCAAAGATTGACTTACCTTCCGGGTATCATCAAATGCGGGTGAAAGAAGATGATATTCCAAAGACTGCTTTCAGAACACGTTACGGTCATTACGAGTTTATGGTCATGCCGTTTGGTTTAACTAATGCACCAGCTGTGTTCATGGACCTTATGAACCGAGTGTGTGGACCATACCTTGACAAGTTTGTCATTGTTTTCATTGATGACATACTTATTTACTCAAAGAATGACCAAGAACACGGTGAACATTTGAGAAAGGTGTTAGAAGTATTGAGGAAGGAAGAATTGTACGCTAAGTTATCAAAGTGTGCATTTTGGTTGGAAGAAGTTCAATTCCTCGGTCACATAGTGAACAAAGAAGGTATTAAGGTAGATCCAGCAAAGATAGAAACTGTTGAAAAGTGGGAAACCCCAAAAACTCCGAAACACATACGCCAGTTTTTAGGACTAGCTGGTTACTACAGAAGGTTCATCCAAGACTTTTCCAGAATAGCAAAACCCTTGACTGCATTAACGTATAAAGGGAAGAAATTTGAATGGAATGATGAACAAGAGAAAGCATTTCAGTTATTGAAGAAAAAGCTAACTACGGCACCTATATTGTCATTGCCTGAAGGGAATGATGATTTTGTGATTTATTGTGACGCATCAAAGCAAGGTCTCGGTTGTGTATTAATGCAATGAACGAAGGTGATTGCTTATGCGTCTAGACAATTGAAGATTCACGAACAAAATTATACGACGCATGATTTGGAATTAGGCGCGGTTGTTTTTGCATTAAAGACTTGGAGGCACTACTTATATGGGGTCAAAAGTATTATATATACCGACCACAAAAGTCTTCAACACATATTTAATCAGAAACAACTGAATATGAGGCAGCGTAGGTGGATTGAATTGTTGAATGATTACGACTTTGAGATTCGTTACCACCCGGGGAAGGCAAATGTGGTAGCCGATGCCTTGAGCAGGAAGGACAGAGAACCCATTCGAGTAAAATCTATGAATATAATGATTCATAATAACCTTACTACTCAAATAAAGGAGGCGCAACAAGGAGTTTTAAAAGAGGGAAATTTAAAGGATGAAATACCCAAAGGATCGGAGAAGCATCTTAATATTCGGGAAGACGGAACCCGGTATAGGGCTGAAAGGATTTGGGTACCAAAATTTGGAGATATGAGTGAAATGGTACTTAGAGAAGCTCATAAAACCAGATACTCAATACATCCTGGAACGGGGAAGATGTACAAGGATCTCAAGAAACATTTTTGGTGGTCGGGTATGAAAGCCGATGTTGCTAAATACGTAGGAGAATGTTTGACGTGTTCTAAGGTCAAAGCTGAGCATCAGAAACCATCAGGTCTACTTCAACAACCTGAAATCCCGGAATGGAAATGGGAAAACATTACCATGGATTTCATCACTAAATTGCCAAGGACTGCAAGTGGTTTTGATACTATTTGAGTAATAGTTGATCGTCTCACCAAATCAGCACACTTCCTGCCAATAAGAGAAGATGACAAGATGGAGAAGTTAGTACGACTGTATTTGAAGGAAGTCGTCTCCAGACATGGACTACCAATCTCTATTATCTCTGATAGGGATGGCAGATTTATTTCAAGATTCTGGCAGACATTACAGCAAGCATTAGGAACTCGTCTAGACATGAGTATTGCCAATCATCCACAAACTGATGGGCAGAGTGAAAGGACGATACAAACGCTTGAAGACATGCTACGAGCATGTGTTATTGATTTTGGAAACAGTTGGGATCGACATCTACCGTTAGCAGAATTTTCCTACAACAACAGCTACCATTCAAGCATTGAGATGGCGCCGTTTGAAGCACTTTATGGTAGAAAGTGCAGGTCTCTGATTTGTTAGTGTGAAGTGGGGGATAGACAGATTACGGGTCCGGAGATTATACAAGAAACTACCGAGAAGATCATCCAAATTCAACAACGGTTGAAAACCGCCCAAAGTCGACAAAAGAGCTACGCTGACATTAAAAGAAAAGATATAGAATTTGAAATTGGAGAGATGGTCATGCTTAAAGTTGCACCTTGGAAAGGCGTTGTTCGATTTGGTAAACGAGGGAAATTAAATCCAAGGTATATTGGACCATTCAAGATTATTGATCGTGTCGGACCAGTAGCTTACCGACTTGAGTTACCTCAACAACTCGCGGCTGTACATAACACTTTCCACGTCTCGAATTTGAAGAAATGTTTTGCTAAAGAAGATCTCACTATTCCGTTAGATGAAATTCAAATCAACGAAAAACTCCAATTCATCGAAGAACCCATCGAAATAATGGATCATGAGGTTAAAAGACTTAAGCAAAACAAGATACCAATTGTTAAGGTTTGATGGAATGCTCGTAGAGGATCCGAGTTCACCTGGGAGCGTGAAGATCAGATGAAGAAAAAATACCCGCATCTATTTCCAGAAGATTCGTCAACACCTTCAACAGCTTAAAATTTCGGGACGAAATTTATTTAACGGGTAGGTACTGTAGTGACCCGAACTTTTCCATGTTTATATATATTAATTGAGATTGATATTTACATGATTAAATGTTTCCAACATGTTAAGAAATCAAACTTGTTAAGACTTGATTAATTGAAATATGTTTCATATAGACAATTGACCACCCAAGTTGACCGGTGATTCACGAACGTTAAAACTTGTAAAAACTATATGATGACATATATATGGATATATATATAGTTAACATGATACTATGATAAGTAAACATATCATTAAGTATATTAACAATGAACTACATATGTAAAAACAAGACTACTAACTTAATGATTTTTAAACGAGACATATATGTAACGATAATCGTTGTAAAGACATTTAATGTATATATATCATATTAAGAGATATTCATACATGATAATATAATGATAATATAATAATTTAAAATCTCATTTGATACTATAAACATTGGGTTAACAACATTTAACAAGATCGTTAACCTAAAGGTTTCAAAACAACACTTACATGTAACGACTAACGATGACTTAACGACTCAGTTAAAATGTATATACATGTAGTGTTTTAATATGTATTTATACTCTTTTGAAAGACTTCAATACACTTATCAAAATACTTCTACTTAACAAAAATACTTACAATTACATCCTCGTTCAGTTTCATCAACAATTCTACTCGTATGCACCCGTATTCGTACTCGTACAATACACAGCTTTTAGATGTATGTACTATTGGTATATACACTCCAATGATTAGATCTTAGCAGCCCATGTGAGTCACCTAACACATGTAGGAACCATCATTTGGCAACTAGCATGAAATATCTCATAAAATTACAAAAATATGAGTAATCATTCATGACTTATTTACATGAAAACAAAATTACATATCCTTTATATCTAATCCATACACCAACGACCAAAAACACCTACAAACACTTTTATTCTTCAATTTTCTTCATCTAATTGATCTCTCTCAAGTTCTATCTTCAAGTTCTAAGTGTTCTTCATAAATTCTACAAGTTCTAGTTACATAAAATCAAGAATACTTTCAAGTTTGCTAGCTCACTTCCAATCTTGTAAGGTGATCATCCAACCTCAAAAAATCTTTGTTTCTTACAGTAGGTTATCATTCTAATACAAGGTAATAATCTTATTCAAACTTTGGTTCAATTTCTATAACTATAACAATCTTATTTCAAGTGATGATCTTACTTGAACTTGTTTTCGTGTCATGATTCTGCTTCAAGAACTTCGAGCCATCCAAGGATCCATTGAAGCTAGATCCATTTTTCTCTTTTCAAATAGGTTTACCCAAGGAACTTAAGGTAGTAATGATGTTCATAACATCATTTGATTCATAGATATAAAGCTATCTTATTCGAAGGTTTAAACTTGTAATCACTAGAACATAGTTTAGTTAATTCTAAACTTGTTCGCAAACAAAAGTTAATCCTTCTAACTTGACTTTTAAAATCAACTAAACACATGTTCTATATCTATATGATATGCTAACTTAATGATTTAAAACCTGGAAACACGAAAAACACCGTAAAACCAGATTTACGCCGTCGTAGTAACACCGCGGGCTGTTTTGGGTTAGTTAATTAAAAACTATGATAAACTTTGATTTAAAAGTTGTTATTCTGAGAAAATGATTTTTATTATGAACATGAAACTATATCCAAAAATTATGGTTAAACTCAATGTGGAAGTATGTTTTCTAAAATGGTCATCTAGACGTCGTTCTTTCGACTGAAATGACTACCTTTACAAAAACGACTTGTAACTTATTTTTATGACTATAAACCTATACTTTTTCTGTTTAGATTCATAAAATAGAGTTCAATATGAAACCATAGCAATTTGATTCACTCAAAACGGATTTAAAATGAAGAAGTTATGGGTAAAACAAGATTGGATAATTTTTCTCATTTTAGCTACGTGAAAATTGGTAACAAATCTATTCTAACCATAACTTAATCAACTTGTATTGAATGTTATGTAATCTTGAGATACCATAGACACGTATACAATGTTTCGACCTATCATGTCGTCACATCTATATATATTTCGGAACAACCATAGACACTCTATATGTGAATGTTGGAGTTAGCTATACAGGGTTGAGGTTGATTCCAAAATATATATAGTTTGAGTTGTGATCAATACTGAGATACGTATACACTGGGTCGTGGATTGATTCAAGATAATATTTATCGATTTATTTCTGTACATCTAACTGTGGACAACTAGTTGTAGGTTACTAACGAGGACAGCTGACTTAATAAACTTAAAACATCAAAATATATTAAAAGTGTTGTAAATATATTTTGAACATACTTTGATATATATGTATATATTGTTATAGGTTTGTGAATCAACCAGTGGCCAAGTCTTACTTCCCGACGAAGTAAAAATCTGTGAAAGTGAGTTATAGTCCCACTTTTAAAATCTAATATTTTTGGGATGAGAATACATGCAGGTTTTATAAATGATTTACAAAATAGACACAAGTACGTGAAACTACATTCTATGGTTGAATTATCGAAATCGAATATGCCCCTTTTTATTAAGTCTGGTAATCTAAGAATTAGGGAACAGACACCCTAATTGACGCGAATCCTAAAGATAGATCTATTGGGCCTAACAAACCCCATCCAAAGTACCGGATGCTTTAGTACTTCGAAATTTATATCATATCCGAAGGGTGTCCCGGAATGATGGAGATATTCTTATATATGCATCTTGTTAATGTCGGTTACCAGGTGTTCACCATATGAATGATTTTTATCTCTATGTATGGGATGTGTATTGAAATATGAAATCTTGTGGTCTATTATTATTATGATTTGATATATATAGGTTAAACCTATAACTCACCAACATTTTTGTTGACGTTTTAAGTATGTTTATTCTCAGGTGATTATTAAGAGCTTCCGCTGTCGCATACTTAAATAAGGACGAGATTTGGAGTCCATGCTTGTATGATATTGTGTAAAAACTGCATTCAAGAAACTTATTTTGTTGTAACATATTTGTATTGTAAACCATTATGTAATGGTCGTGTGTAAACAGGATATTTTAGATTATCATTATTTGATAATCTACGTAAAGCTTTTTAAACCTTTATTGATGAAATAAAGGTTATGGTTTGTTTTAAAAATGAATGCAGTCTTTGAAAAACGTCTCATATAGAGGTCAAAACCTAGCAACGAAATCAATTAATATGGAACGTTTTTAATCAATAAGAACGGGACATTTCAGATATGATATGTCAAAACATAGTATACGTGTCTATGGTCTATCAAGATTACATAATATATGTTAGAATATATGTATAATACAATATAAGTTAGTTATGATATGGTTAGTATAGATTTTTGTCAATTCATCCCGTAGTCAAATTAACCATTTTTAACCAATTTTATTTTACCCATAACTTCTTCGTTTTAAACCCATTTTGAGTGAATCAACTTGCTATGGTTTCATATTGAACTGTATTTTATGAAACTAAACAGAAAAAGTATAGGTTTATAGTCGGAAATACAGTTTACAAGTCTTTTTTGTAGAGGTAGTCATTTCAATCGAAAAAATGACGTCTTGATGACCATTTTGAAAAACATATTTCCACTTTGAGTTTAACCATGATTTTTAGATATAGTTTCATGTTCATAAGAAAAAATCATTTTCCCAGAAGAACAACTTTTAAATCAAAGTTTATCATAGTTTTTAATTATCTAACCCAAAACAGCCCCCGATTTTACTATAACGGCTTATGTCCGGTTTTACGGTGTTCTTCGTGTTTCCAGGTTTTAAATCATTAAGTTAGCATATCATATAGATATAGAACATGTGTTTATTTGATTTTAAAGTCAAGTTAGAAGGATTAATTTTGTTTGCGAACAAGTTTAGAATTAACTAAACTATGTTCTAGTGATTACATGTTATAAACTTCGAATAAGATAGTTTTATATATATGAATTGAATGATGTTATGAATATCATTACTACCTCAAATATAGTAGGTAAACCTACTAGAAGTGACAAGAAATGATCTAGCTTCAAAGGATTCTTGGATGGCTTGAAAGTTCTTGAAGTAGAATCATGACACGAAAACAAGTTCAAGTAAGATTTTTACTCGAATTAAGATAGTTTACAGTTATAGGAATTGAATCAAAGTTTGAATTAGAGAGATAACCTACTGTAAATAACAAAGGTTTCTTGATCTTAGATGATTGATTGGAATGGATTAGAAAGTTTGGAAGTAGACTTGCAAACTTGAAAGTGTTCTTGAAGTTTTCTTGAGTGTTCTTGAAGTTGACCGGTGATTCACGAACGTTAAAACTTGTAAAAACTATATGATGACATATATATGGATATATATATAGTTAACATGATACTATGATAAGTAAACATATCATTAAGTATATTAACAATGAACTACATATGTAAAAACAAGACTACTAACTTAATGATTTTTAAACGAGACATATATGTAACGATAATCGTTGTAAAGACATTTAATGTATATATATCATATTAAGAGATATTCATACATGATAATATCATGATAATATAATAATTTAAAATCTCATTTGATACTATAAACATTGGGTTAACAACATTTAACAAGATCGTTAACCTAAAGGTTTCAAAACAACACTTACATGTAACGACTAACGATGACTTAACGACTCAGTTAAAATGTATATACATGTAGTGTTTTAATATGTATTTATACTCTTTTGAAAGACTTCAATACACTTATCAAAATACTTCTACTTAACAAAAATACTTACAATTACATCCTCGTTCACTTTCATCAACAATTCTACTCGTATGCACCCGTATTCGTACTCGTACAATACACAGCTTTTAGATGTATGTACTATTGGTATATACACTCCAATGATTAGATCTTAGCAGCCCATGTGAGTCACCTAACATATGTAGGAACCATCATTTGGCAACTAGCATGAAATATCTCATAAAATTACAAAAATATGAGTAATCATTCATGACTTATTTACATGAAAACAAAATTACATATCCTTTATATCTAATCCATACACCAACGACCAAAAACACCTACAAACACTTTTATTCTTCAATTTTCTTCATCTAATTGATCTCTCTCAAGTTCTATCTTCAAGTTCTAAGTGTTCTTCATAAATTCTACAAGTTCTAGTTACATAAAATCAAGAATACTTTCAAGTTTGCTAGCTCACTTCCAATCTTGTAAGGTGATCATCCAACCTCAAAAAATCTTTGTTTCTTACAGTAGGTTATCATTCTAATACAAGGTAATAATCATATTCAAACTTTGGTTCAATTTCTATAACTATAACAATCTTATTTCAAGTGATGATCTTACTTGAACTTGTTTTCGTGTCATGATTCTGCTTCAAGAACTTCGAGCCATCCAAGGATCCATTGAAGCTAGATCCATTTTTCTCTTTTCCAATAGGTTTACCCAAGGAACTTAAGGTAGTAATGATGTTCATAACATCATTTGATTCATAGATATAAAGCTATCTTATTCGAAGGTTTAAACTTGTAATCACTAGAACATAGTTTAGTTAATTCTAAACTTGTTCGCAAACAAAAGTTAATCCTTCTAACTTGACTTTTAAAATCAACTAAACACATGTTCTATATCTATATGATATGCTAACTTAATGATTTAAAACCTGGAAACACGAAAAACACCGTAAAACCAGATTTACGCCGTCGTAGTAACACCGCGGGCTGTTTTGGGTTAGTTAATTAAAAACTATGATAAACTTTGATTTAAAAGTTGTTATTCTGAGAAAATGATTTTTATTATGATCATGAAACTATATCCAAAAATTATGGTTAAACTCAATGTGGAAGTATGTTTTCTAAAATGGTCATCTAGACGTCGTTCTTTCGACTGAAATGACTACCTTTACAAAAACGACTTGTAACTTATTTTTATGACTATAAACCTATACTTTTTCTGTTTAGATTCATAAAATAGAGTTCAATATAAAACCATAGCAATTTGATTCACTCAAAACGGATTTAAAATGAAGAAGTTATGGGTAAAACAAGATTGGATAATTTTTCTCATTTTAGCTACGTGAAAATTGGTAACAAATCTATTCTAACCATAACTTAATCAACTTGTATTGTATGTTATGTAATCTTGAGATACCATAGACACGTATACAATGTTTCGACCTATCATGTCGACACATCTATATATATTTCGGAACAACCATAGACACTCTATATGTGAATGTTGGAGTTAGCTATACAGGGTTGAGGTTGATTCCAAAATATATATAGTTTGAGTTGTGATCAATACTAAGATACGTATACACTGGGTCGTGGATTGATTCAAGATAATATTTATCGATTTATTTCTGTACATCTAACTGTGGACAACTAATTGTAGGTTACTAACGAGGACAGCTGACTTAATAAACTTAAAACATCAAAATATATTAAAAGTGTTGTAAATATATTTTGAACATACTTTGATATATATGTATATATTGTTATAGGTTTGTGAATCAACCAGTGGCCAAGTCTTACTTCTCGACGAAGTAAAAATCTGTGAAAGTGAGTTATAGTCCCACTTTTAAAATCTAATATTTTTGGGATGAGAATACATGCAGGTTTTATAAATGATTTACAAAATAGACACAAGTACGTGAAACTACATTCTATGGTTGAATTATCGAAATCGAATATGCCCCTTTTTATTAAGTCTGGTAATCTAAGAATTAGGGAACAGACACCCTAATTGACGCGAATCCTAAAGATAGATCTATTGGGCCTAACAAACCCCATCCAAAGTACCGGATGCTTTAGTACTTCGAAATTTATATCATATCCGAAGGGTGTCCCGGAATGATGGAGATATTCTTATATATGCATCTTGTTAATGTCGGTTACCAGGTGTTCACCATATAAATGATTTTTATCTCTATGTATGGGATGTGTATTGAAATATGAAATCTTGTGGTCTATTATTATTATGATTTGATATATATAGGTTAAACCTATAACTCACCAACATTTTTGTTGACGTTTTAAGTATGTTTATTCTCAGGTGATTATTAAGAGCTTCCGCTGTCGCATACTTAAATAAGGACGAGATTTGGAGTCCATGCTTGTATGATATTGTGTAAAAACTGCATTCAAGAAACTTATTTTTTTGTAACATATTTGTATTGTAAACCATTATGTAATGGTCGTGTGTAAACAGGATATTTTAGATGATCATTATTTGATAATCTACGTAAAGCTTTTTAAACCTTTATTGATGAAATAAAGGTTATGGTTTGTTTTAAAAATGAATGCAGTCTTTGAAAAATGTCTCATATAGAGGTCAAAACCTCGCAACGAAATCAATTAATATGGAACGTTTTTAATCAATAAGAACGGGACATTTCAGATATGATATGTCAAAACATAGTATACGTGTCTATGGTCTATCAAGATTACATAATATATGTTAGAATATATGTATAATACAATATAAGTTAGTTATGATATGGTTAGTATAGATTTTTGTCAATTCATCCCGTAGTCAAATTAACCATTTTTAACCAATTTTATTTTACCCATAACTTCTTCGTTTTAAACCCATTTTGAGTGAATCAACTTGCTATGGTTTCATATTGAACTGTATTTTATGAAACTAAACAGAAAAAGTATAGGTTTATAGTCGGAAATACAGTTTACAAGTCTTTTTTGTAGAGGTAGTCATTTCAATCGAAAAAATGACGTCTTGATGACCATTTTGAAAAACATATTTCCACTTTGAGTTTAACCATGATTTTTAGATATAGTTTCATGTTCATAAGAAAAAATCATTTTCCCAGAAGAACAACTTTTAAATCAAAGTTTATCATAGTTTTTAATTATCTAACCCAAAACAGCCCCCGATTTTACTATAACGGCTTATGTCCGGTTTTACGGTGTTCTTCGTGTTTCCAGGTTTTAAATCATTAAGTTAGCATATCATATAGATATAGAACATGTGTTTATTTGATTTTAAAAGTCAAGTTAGAAGGATTAATTTTGTTTGCGAACAAGTTTAGAATTAACTAAACTATGTTCTAGTGATTACATGTTATAAACTTCGAATAAGATAGTTTTATATATATGAATTGAATGATGTTATGAATATCATTACTACCTCAAATATAGTAGGTAAACCTACTAGAAGTGACAAGAAATGATCTAGCTTCAAAGGATTCTTGGATGGCTTGAAAGTTCTTGAAGTAGAATCATGACACGAAAACAAGTTCAAGTAAGATTTTTACTCGAATTAAGATAGTTTACAGTTATAGGAATTGAATCAAAGTTTGAATTAGAGAGATAACCTACTGTAAATAACAAAGGTTTCTTGATCTTAGATGATTGATTGGAATGGATTAGAAAGTTTGGAAGTAGACTTGCAAACTTGAAAGTGTTCTTGAAGTTTTCTTGAGTAGTTGTTTTGTAAGTTGATCTAGGTTAGAATTTATGAAATAGATTGATGTAGATTATGAAGAAAATGATGAATAACACTTAAAACATAATGAAAGAACAAGAGAGAGATCAATTTGATGCATGAAAGGTGAAAATGAAAGTGTGTTTGTGTGTGCTCTTTCACGTGAAAGATGGCTTGTCATATAGCCTCCATTATTTTGTAATTTTGTGAGATATTTCATGCTAGTTGCGAAATGATGGTTCCCACATGTGTTGGTGACTCACAAGGACTACTAAGAGCTAATCATTGGAGTGTATATACCAATAGTAAGATGAATGAGAATGCAATTGTAAGCATTTTTGTTAAGTAGAAGTACTTTGATATATGTCTTGAAGTCTTTCAAAAGTGTACTAATACATCTTAATATACTACATGTATATACATTTTAACGGAGTCGTTAAGTCATCGTTAGTCGTTACATGTAAGTGTTGTTTTGAAACCTTTAAGTTAACGATCTCATTTAATGTTGTTAACCCAATGTTTATTATATCTAATGAGATGTTAAATTATTATATTATCATGATATTATGATGTATGAATATATCTTAATGTGATATATATACATTAAAATGTCGTTACAATGATAATCGTAACATATATGTCTCGTTTCAAAAATCTTAAGTTAGTAGTCTTGTTTTACATATGTATGAAAGGACCCGTTCATATACATTATAAACGATTCACAATAGTTGATTTCATGGTGAGGTATTTGTAGTGACCCGAACTTTTCCATGTTTATATATATTAATTGAGATTGATATTTACATGATTAAATGTTTCCAACATGTTAAGCAATCAAACTTGTTAAGACTTGATTAATTGAAATATGTTTCATATAGACAATTGACCACCCAAGTTGACCGGTGATTCACGAACGTTAAAACTTGTAAAAACTATATGATGACATATATATGGATATATATATAGTTAACATGATACTATGATAATTAAACATATCATTAAGTATATTAACAATGAACTACATATGTAAAAACAAGACTACTAACTTAATGATTTTTAAACGAGACATATATGTAACGATTATCGTTGTAAAGACATTTAATGTATATATATCATATTAAGAGATATTCATACATGATAATATCATGATAATATAATAATTTAAAATCTCATTTGATATTATAAACATTGGGTTAACAACATTTAACAAGATCGTTAACCTAAAGGTTTCAAAACAACACTTACATGTAACGACTAACGATGACTTAACGACTCAGTTAAAATGTATATACATGTAGTGTTTTAATATGTATTTATACACTTTTGAAAGACTTCAATACACTTATCAAAATACTTCTACTTAACAAAAATGCTTACAATTACATCCTCGTTCAGTTTCATCAACAATTCTACTCGTATGCACCCGTATTCGTACTCGTACAATACACAGCTTTTAGATGTATGTACTATTGGTATATACACTCCAATGATCAGCTCTTAGCAGCCCATGTGAGTCACCTAACACATGTGGGAACCATCATTTGGCAACTAGCATGAAATATCTCATAAAATTACAAAAATATGAGTAATCATTCATGACTTATTTACATGAAAACAAAATTACATATCCTTTATATCTAATCCATACACCAACGACCAAAAACACCTACAAACACTTTCATTCTTCAATTTTCTTCATCTAATTGATCTCTCTCAAGTTCTATCTTTAAGTTCTAAGTGTTCTTCATATATTTTACAAGTTCTAGTTACATAAAATCAAGAATACTTTCAAGTTTGCTAGCTCACTTCCAATCTTGTAAGGTGATCATCCAACCTCAAGAAATCTTTGTTTCTTACAGTAGGTTATCATTCTAATATAAGGTAATAATCATATTCAAACTTTGGTTCAATTTCTATAACTATAACAATCTTATTTCAAGTGATGATCTTACTTGAACTTGTTTTCGTGTCATGATTCTGCTTCAAGAACTTCGAGCCATCCAAGGATCCGTTGAAGCTAGATCCATTTTTCTCTTTTCCAGTAGGTTTATCAAGGAACTTAAGGTAGTAATGATGTTCATAACATCATTCGATTCATACATATAAAGCTATCTTATTCGAAGGTTTAAACTTGTAATCACTAGAACATAGTTTAGTTAATTCTAAACTTGTTCGCAAACAAAATTTAATCCTTCTAACTTGACTTTTAAAATCAACTAAACACATGTTCTATATCTATATGATATGCTAACTTAATGATTTAAAACCTGGAAACACGAAAAACACCGTAAAACCGGATTTACGCCGTCGTAGTAACACCGCGGGCTGTTTTGGGTTAGTTAATTAAAAACTATGATAAACTTTGATTTAAAAGTTGTTATTCTGAGAAAATGATTTTTATTATGAACATGAAACTATATCCAAAAATTATGGTTAAACTCAAAGTGGAAGTATGTTTTCTAAAATGGTCATCTAGACGTCGTTCTTTCGACTGAAATGACTACCTTTACAAAAACGACTTGTAACTTATTTTTCCGACTATAAACCTATACTTTTTCTGTTTAGATTCATAAAATAGAGTTCAATATGAAACCATAGCAATTTGATTCACTCAAAACGGATTTAAAATGAAGAAGTTATGGGTAAAACAAGATTGGATAATTTTTCTCATTTTAGCTACGTGAAAATTGGTAACAAATCTATTCCAACCATAACTTAATCAACTTGTTTTGTATATTATGTAATCTTGAGATACCATAGACACGTATACAATGTTTCGACCTATCATGTCGACACATCTATATATATTTCGGAACAACCATAGACACTCTATATGTGAATGTTGGAGTTAGCTATACAGGGTTGAGGTTGATTCCAAAATATATATAGTTTGAGTTGTGATCAATACTGAGATACGTATACACTGGGTCGTGGATTGATTCAAGATAATATTTATCAATTTATTTCTGTACATCTAACTGTGAACAACTAGTTGTAGGTTACTAACGAGGACAGCTGACTTAATAAACTTAAAACATCAAAATATATTAAAAGTGTTGTAAATATATTTTGAACATACTTTGATATATATGTATATATTGTTATAGGTTCGTGAATCAACCAGTGGCCAAGTCTTACTTCCCGACGAAGTAAAAATATGTGAAAGTGAGTTATAGTCCCACTTTTAAAATCTAATATTTTTGGGATGAGAATACATGCAGGTTTTATAAATGATTTACAAAATAGATACAAGTATGTGAAACTACATTCTATGGTTGAATTATCGAAATCGAATATGCCCCTTTTTATTAAGTCTGGTAATCTAAGAATTAGGGAACAGACACCCTAATTGACGCGAATCCTAAAGATAGATCTATTGGGCCTAACAAACCCCATCCAAAGTACCGGATGCTTTAGTACTTCGAAATTTATATCATATCCGAAGGGTGTCCCGGAATGATGGGGATATTCTTATATATGCATCTTGTTAATGTCGGTTACCAGGTGTTCACCGTATGAATGATTTTTATCTCTATGTATGGGATGTGTATTGAAATATGAAATCTTGTGGTCTATTATTATGGTTTGATATATATAGGTTAAACCTATAACTCACCAACATTTTTGTTGACGTTTTAAGCATGTTTATTCTCAGGTGATTATTAAGAACTTCCGCTGTCGCATACTTAAATAAGGACGAGATTTGGAGTCCATGCTTGTATGATATTGTGTAAAAACTGCATTCAAGAAACTTATTTTGTTGTAACATATTTGTATTGTAAACCATTATGTAATGGTCGTGTGTAAACAGGATATTTTAGATTATCAGTATTTGATAATCTACGTAAAGTTTTTTTAAAACCTTTATCTATGAAATAAAGGTTATGGTTTGTTTTAAAAATGAATGCAGTCTTTGAAAAACGTCTCATATAGAGGTCAAAACCTCGCAACGAAGTCAATTAATATGGAACGTTTTTAATCAATAAGAACGGGACATTTCAGTTGGTATCCGAGCGTTGGTCTTAGAGAACCAGAATTTTGCATTAGTGTGTCTTATCGAGTTTGTTAGGATGCATTAGTGAGTCTGGACTTCGACCGTGTTTACTTGAAAAATGATTGCTTAACAAATTTTGTTGGAAACTATATATTTTTAACATGTGAATATTATGTGATATATTAATCTCTTAACGCGTTTGATATTATGTGATAGATGTCTACCTCTAGAACAAGTCCCATTGACTCACCTAATAATAATGAAGAGTCAAATGTAAATTGGAATGATTCGTGGACTGATTTACAAGTTCTCGAAGAGGAACCGGAAGAAGAGTCGGAACCGGAAGAAGAATCGGAACCGGAAGAAGAATCGGAACCGGATGAAGAAATAGAACCGGTGGGGGAAATAATAAAACGGTTAAGTAAAAGAAAATCCTCAACCAACCGACCAAGGTTAATTATGGTCAATGGTGTTTCCGCCAAGGAAGCAAAATATTGGGAGGATTACCAATTCTCCGATGAATCGGATTCCGACGAGAATTCCGATGATGTTATAGAAATTACCCCAACTGAATTTAAAAAGGCAAAAGAAAATAATAAGGGAAAGGGCATAAAAATAGAGAAATCTAATTCCAACCCCGATGAACTTTATATGTATCGTCAACCCCCGAAGTCCTTAAGTTGTAACAATGACCCGGGAACCTCTAAACCACCAGGTTTTTCTAAACCAATGTGGATCACGATGGCTCGTATTAGGGGAACATCATATATCCCTAGAAACTTGGCAAAACGAACCAAAACCGAAGAAGAAGAAACAAGCGAGTCGGAATAAGATAGTTGTATTCGTGTGGTGTAATATATGTAATATAGTGTGCTTATGCTTTATGATATATGTAAAAATTGCTTGTATTAATAAGTATTTTTTTTATGAATCTAACTCTTGTCTATTTTACAGTATAAAAACACAAAATGGATAGACAACCCAATATTTTAAGAGACCTACCCAGAGACATGATTGATGAAATCTTTTCTAGAGTCGGTCAGAATTCTTCGGCACAACTATTTTAGGCGAGATCAGTTTGTAAGACATTCGAAGAACGTTCCAAGAATGCCTTGGTTTATAAAAGGCTTTCGTTCGGAAGATGGGGGATATCACATTGGGAAATCCATAAGTTACGATGTGTTTACTTTGACGCATATATTGCGGGGAACCTAAATGCTATTTTACGCAATGGGTTAAGAAATTATTTTGACTCAATATATCCGAATATTGGACTTCGTGATTTAGAAAAAGCAGCTAACATGCAACATAAAGAAGCATGTTATGCTTACGGATTAGTAATGTTCGCTTCTCACCAAAGTGAGAACAAGAACATCGGGCTACAACTATTAAACAAAACGTTCCCACAAGTGACGGAGTCGGTAATTGGGGTAAGAAATGAGGTTTTTAGATTGTTACGGGATTGTTGGATATTACGTAACCCTCGTCCCTTTGACAACGTTACAACACGCTGTCTTATCAACGGCCATAACGGTTATGTTCCACAAGACCAAGGATGGGAAGTAGTCCTAGTAAAACCAGAATGCATGACTTGTTTCTGGACGTATGAATTACGTGTCTTTATTGCCTTTGCTGAACGACTTGTGTACTAGCTAGAATTATCTTCACAACTATCTTGTATCAAAGTTATTGTGTGCTATATTTCATGCTTTATGTAAAATAAGCGGTATTGTAAGTTTATAAAAGATTGTATAAAAGTTTGAATGCGAAATATTATTATAATCAGTTTTTCATATAGAATTGTAGTAGTTGAATTGTATATTAGCTACTAAGTATGAACTTAACGGGTAGGTACTACCCGAATTTAAACTTATAAAATGCTAATATGAAGAAAAAGCTTTTATAAATGAGTTCATATTATGCTACGAAATACTATTAACTACTCTTAATATTCTATATGATTAACTTGTTCCATTTGACTATTTTGAAGGAAATGGCACCGACTACTCGACACACCGTGAATATGAATGAAGAGGAATTCCGTACTTTTCTAGCTTCAAACATAGCCGCAGTACAGGCTGCACTACATACCAACAATAACCTTGGATCTAGCAGTACAGGAAATCGTGTAGGATGCACCTACAAAGAATTCACTGCCTGCAAACCTTTGGAATTTGATGGAACCGAAGGACCGATCGGATTGAAACGGTGGATCGAGAAGGTCGAATCGGTGTTTGCCATAAGTAAGTGTACTGAAGAGGACAAAGTGAAGTACGCTACGCATACCTTCACAGGTTCTGCGTTAACATGGTGGAATACCTATCTAGAGCAAGTGGGACAAGACGATGCGTACGCACTACCGTGGTCAGCATTCAAGCACTTGATGAACGAGAAGTACCGTCCCAGAACCGAGGTCAATAAGCTCAAGACAGAACTTAGAGGGTTACGAACCCAAGGATTTGATATTACCACGTACGAAAGACGATTCACAGAATTGTGCCTATTGTGTCCGGGAGCATTCGAAGATGAGGAAGAGAAGATCGACGCGTTTGTGAAAGGATTACCGGAAAGAATCCAAGAAGATATAAGTTCACACGAGCCCGCCTCCATACAACAGGCATGTAGAATGGCTCATAAACTAGTGAACCAGATTGAGGAAAGAATTAAAGAACAGACGGCTGAAGAGGCCAATGTGAAGCAAGTCAAAAGAAAGTGGGAGGAAAACGGTGATAAGAATCACCAATACAACAACAACAGCAATTACAACAATAATCGCAACAATTATCCCAACAATCGCAACATCAATCGCAACTACAACAAACGGCCCAACAACAACAACAACAACAACAACAGCAACTACAACAATCATCCCAACAACAATAATAACCGCAACAACAACAACAATCAGAAGCAGCTATGCCAAAGGTGTGAAAAGTATCACTCGGGGTTCTGCACCAAATTTTGCAACAAGTGTAAAAGAAATGGTCATAGCGCGGCGAAGTGTGAGGTCTACGGACCAGGGGTTAATAGAACGAAAGGAACAAATGGTGTCGGAACAAGTAATGGCGGAGCAAGTAGTGTCGGAGCAAGTTATGCCAATGTAGTTTGTTATAAATGTGGAAAACCGGGCCACATTATTAGAAATTGCCCGAACCAGGAGAACACGAATGGACAAGGCCGCGGAAGAGTTTTCAATATTAATGCGGCAGAGGCACAGGAAGACCCGAAGCTTGTTACGGGTACGTTTCTTATTGACAATAAATATGCTTACGTTTTATTTGATTCGGGTGCGGATAGAAGCTATATGAGTAGAGATTTTTGTGCTAAATTAAGTTGTCCATTGACGCCTTTGGATAGTAAATTTTTACTCGAATTAGCAAATGGTAAATTAATTCCAGCAGATAATATATGTCGGAATCGAGAAATTAAACTGGTTAGCGAAACATTTAAGATTGATTTGATACCAGTAGAGTTAGGGAGTTTTGATGTGATAATCGGTATGGACTGGTTGAAAGAAGTGAAAGCAGAGATCGTTTGTTACAAAAATGCAATTCGCATTATACGAGAAAAAGGAAAACCCTTAATGGTGTACGGAGAAAAGGGCAACACGAAGCTACATCTTATTAGTAATTTGAAGGCACAAAAACTAATAAGAAAAGGTTGCTATGCTATTCTAGCACACGTCGAGAAAGTACAAACTGAAGAAAAGAGCATCAATGATGTTCCCATTGCAAAAGAATTTCCCGATGTATTTCCGAAAGAATTACCGGGATTACCCCCACATCGATCCGTTGAATTTCAAATAGATCTTGTACCAGGAGCTGCACCAATAGCTCGTGCTCCTTACAGACTCGCACCCAGCGAGATGAAAGAACTGCAAAGCCAATTACAAGAACTTTTAGAGCGTGGTTTCATTCGACCAAGCACATCACCGTGGGGAGCTCCTGTTTTGTTTGTCAAGAAGAAAGATGGTACATTCAGGTTGTGTATCGACTACCGAGAGTTGAACAAACTTACCATCAAGAATCGCTACCCACTACCGAGAATCGATGACTTATTTGACCAACTACAAGGCTCGTCAGTTTATTCAAAGATTGACTTACGTTCCGGGTATCATCAAATGCGGGTGAAAGAAGATGATATTCCAAAGACTGCTTTCAGAACACGTTACGGTCATTACGAGTTTATGGTCATGCCGTTTAGTTTAACTAATGCACCAGCTGTGTTCATGGACCTTATGAACCGAGTGTGTGGACCATACCTTGACAAGTTTGTCATTGTTTTCATTGATGACATACTTATTTACTCAAAGAATGACCAAGAACACGGTGAACATTTGAGAAAGGTGTTAGAAGTATTGAGGAAGGAAGAATTGTACGCTAAGTTTTCAAAGTGTGCATTTTGGTTGGAAGAAGTTCAATTCCTCGGTCACATA
Source organism: Rutidosis leptorrhynchoides (assembly GCF_046630445.1). NCBI lineage: Eukaryota > Viridiplantae > Streptophyta > Magnoliopsida > Asterales > Asteraceae > Rutidosis > Rutidosis leptorrhynchoides. The sequence continues at coordinate 433,023,559 of NC_092335.1, forward strand.
GTGAACAAAGAAGGTATTAAGGTGGATCCGGCAAAGATCGAAACTGTTGAAAAGTGGGAAACCCCGAAAACTCCGAAACACATACGCCAGTTTTTAGGACTAGCTGGTTACTACAGAAGGTTCATCCAAGACTTTTCCAGAATAGCAAAACCCTTGACTGCATTAACGCATAATGGGAAGAAATTTGAATGGAATGATGAACAAGAGAAAGCGTTTCAGTTATTGAAGAAAAAGCTAACTACGGCACCTATATTGTCATTGCCTGAAGGGAATGATGATTTTGTGATTTATTGTGACGCATCAAAGCAAGGTCTCGGTTGTGTATTAATGCAACGAACGAAGGTGATTGCTTATGCGTCTAGACAATTGAAGATTCACGAACAAAATTATACGACGCGTGATTTGGAATTAGGCGCGGTTGTTTTTGCATTAAAGACTTGGAGACACTACTTATATGGGGTCAAAAGTATTATATATACCGACCACAAAAGTCTTCAACACATATTTAATCAGAAACAACTGAATATGAGGCAGCGTAGGTGGATTGAATTATTGAATGATTACGACTTTGAGATTCGTTACCACCCGGGGAAGGCAAATGTGGTAGCCGATGCCTTGAGCAGGAAGGACAGAGAACCCATTCGAGTAAAATCTATGAATATAATGATTCATAATAACCTTACTACTCAAATAAAGGAGGCGCAACAAGGAGTTTTAAAAGAGGGAAATTTAAAGGATGAAATACCCAAAGGATCGGAGAAACATCTTAATATTCGGGAAGACGGAACCCGGTATAGGGCTGAAAGGATTTGGGTACCAAAATTTGGAGATATGAGAGAAATGGTACTTAGAGAAGCTCATAAAACCAGATACTCAATACATCCTGGAACGGGGAAGATGTACAAGGATCTCAAGAAACATTTTTGGTGGCCGGGTATGAAAGCCGATGTTGCTAAATACGTAGGAGAATGTTTGACGTGTTCTAAGGTCAAAGCTGAGCATCAGAAACCATCAGGTCTACTTCAACAACCCGAAATCCCGGAATGGAAATGGGAAAACATTACCATGGATTTCATCACTAAATTGCCAAGGACTGCAAGTGGTTTTGATACTATTTGGGTAATAGTTGATCGTCTCACCAAATCAGCACACTTCCTGCCAATAAGAGAAGATGACAAGATGGAGAAGTTAGCACGACTGTATTTGAAGGAAGTCGTCTCCAGACATGGAATACCAATCTCTATTATCTCTGATAGGGATGGCAGATTTATTTCAAGATTCTGGCAGACATTACAGCAAGCATTAGGAACTCGTCTAGACATGAGTACTGCCTATCATCCACAAACTGATGGGCAGAGCGAAAGGACGATACAAACGCTTGAAGACATGCTACGAGCATGTGTTATTGATTTCGGAAATAGTTGGGATCGACATCTACCGTTAGCAGAATTTTCCTACAACAACAGCTACCATTCAAGCATTGAGATGGCGCCGTTTGAAGCACTTTATGGTAGAAAGTGCAGGTCTCCGATTTGTTGGAGTGAAGTGGGGGATAGACAGATTACGGGTTCGGAGATTATACAAGAAACTACCGAGAAGATCATCCAAATTCAACAACGGTTGAAAACCGCCCAAAGTCGACAAAAGAGCTACGCTGACATTAAAAGAAAAGATATAGAATTTGAAATTGGAGAGATGGTCATGCTTAAAGTTGCACCTTGGAAAGGCGTTGTTCGATTTGGTAAACGAGGGAAATTAAATCCAAGGTATATTGGACCATTCAAGATTATTGATCGTGTCGGACCAGTAGCTTACCGACTAGAGTTACCTCAACAACTCGCGGCTGTACATAACACTTTCCACGTCTCAAATTTGAAGAAATGTTTTGCTAAAGAAGATCTCACTATTCCGTTAGATGAAATCCAAATCAACGAAAAACTTCAATTCATCGAAGAACCCGTCGAAATAATGGATCGTGAGGTTAAAAGACTTAAGCAAAACAAGATACCAATTGTTAAGGTTCGATGGAATGCTCGTAGAGGACCCGAGTTCACCTGGGAGCATGAAGATCAGATGAAGAAGAAATACCCGCATCTATTTCCAGAAGATTCGTCAACACCTTCAACAGCTTAAAATTTCGGGACGAAATTTATTTAACGGGTAGGTACTGTAGTGACCCGAACTTTTCCATGTTTATATATATTAATTGAGATTGATATTTACATGATTAAATGTTTCCAACATGTTAAGCAATCAAACTTGTTAAGACTTGATTAATTGAAATATGTTTCATATAGACAATTGACCACCCAAGTTGACCGGTGATTCACGAACGTTAAAACTTGTAAAAACTATATGATGACATATATATGGATATATATATAGTTAACATGATACTATGATAATTAAACATATCATTAAGTATATTAACAATGAACTACATATGTAAAAACAAGACTACTAACTTAATGATTTTTAAACGAGACATATATGTAACGATTATCGTTGTAAAGACATTTAATGTATATATATCATATTAAGAGATATTCATACATGATAATATCATGATAATATAATAATTTAAAATCTCATTTGATATTATAAACATTGGGTTAACAACATTTAACAAGATCGTTAACCTAAAGGTTTCAAAACAACACTTACATGTAACGACTAACGATGACTTAACGACTCAGTTAAAATGTATATACATGTAGTGTTTTAATATGTATTTATACACTTTTGAAAGACTTCAATACACTTATCAAAATACTTCTACTTAACAAAAATGCTTACAATTACATCCTCGTTCAGTTTCATCAACAATTCTACTCGTATGCACCCGTATTCGTACTCGTACAATACACAGCTTTTAGATGTATGTACTATTGGTATATACACTCCAATGATCAGCTCTTAGCAGCCCATGTGAGTCACCTAACACATGTGGGAACCATCATTTGGCAACTAGCATGAAATATCTCATAAAATTACAAAAATATGAGTAATCATTCATGACTTATTTACATGAAAACAAAATTACATATCCTTTATATCTAATCCATACACCAACGACCAAAAACACCTACAAACACTTTCATTCATCAATTTTCTTCATCTAATTGATCTCTCTCAAGTTCTATCTTCAAGTTCTAAGTGTTCTTCATATATTTTACAAGTTCTAGTTACATAAAATCAAGAATACTTTCAAGTTTGCTAGCTCACTTCCAATCTTGTAAGGTGATCATCCAACCTCAAGAAATCTTTGTTTCTTACTTTAGGTTATCATTCTAATATAAGGTAATAATCATATTCAAACTTTGGTTCAATTTCTATAACTATAACAATCTTATTTCAAGTGATGATCTTACTTGAACTTGTTTTCGTGTCATGATTCTGCTTCAAGAACTTCGAGCCATCCAAGGATCCGTTGAAGCTAGATCCATTTTTCTCTTTCCAGTAGGTTTATCCAAGGAACTTAAGGTAGTAATGATGTTCATAACATCATTCGATTCATACATATAAAGCTATCTTATTCGAAGGTTTAAACTTGTAATCACTAGAACATAGTTTAGTCAATTCTAAACTTGTTCGCAAACAAAATTTAATCCTTCTAACTTGACTTTTAAAATCAACTAAACACATGTTCTATATCTATATGATATGCTAACTTAATGATTTAAAACCTGGAAACACGAAAAACACCGTAAAACCGGATTTACGCCGTCGTAGTAACACCGCGGGCTGTTTTGGGTTAGTTAATTAAAAACTATGATAAACTTTGATTTAAAAGTTGTTATTCTGAGAAAATGATTTTTATTATGAACATGAAACTATATCCAAAAATTATGGTTAAACTCAAAGTGGAAGTATGTTTTCTAAAATGGTCATCTAGACGTCGTTCTTTCGACTGAAATGACTACCTTTACAAAAACGACTTGTAACTTATTTTTCCGACAATAAACCTATACTTTTTCTGTTTAGATTCATAAAATAGAGTTCAATATGAAACCATAGCAATTTGATTCACTCAAAACGGATTTAAAATGAAGAAGTTATGGGTAAAACAAGATTGGATAATTTTTCTCATTTTAGCTACGTGAAAATTGGTAACAAATCTATTCCAACCATAACTTAATCAACTTGTATTGTATATTATGTAATCTTGAGATACCATAGACACGTATACAATGTTTCGACCTATCATGTCGACACATCTATATATATTTCGGAACAACCATAGACACTCTATATGTGAATGTTGGAGTTAGCTATACAGGGTTGAGGTTGATTCCAAAATATATATAGTTTGAGTTGTGATCAATACTGAGATACGTATACACTGGGTCGTGGATTGATTCAAGATAATATTTATCGATTTATTTCTGTACATCTAACTGTGGACAACTAGTTGTAGGTTACTAACGAGGACAGCTGACTTAATAAACTTAAAACATCAAAATATATTAAAAGTGTTGTAAATATATTTTGAACATACTTTGATATATATGTATATATTGTTATAGGTTCGTGAATCAACCAGTGGCCAAGTCTTACTTCCCGACGAAGTAAAAATCTGTGAAAGTGAGTTATAGTCCCACTTTTAAAATCTAATATTTTTGGGATGAGAATACATGCAGGTTTTATAAATGATTTACAAAATAGACACAAGTATGTGAAACTACATTCTATGGTTGAATTATCGAAATCGAATATGCCCCTTTTTATTAAGTCTGGTAATCTAAGAATTAGAGAACAGACACCCTAATTGACGCGAATCCTAAAGATAGATCTATTGGGCCTAACAAACCCCATCCAAAGTACCGGATGCTTTAGTACTTCGAAATTTATATCATATCCGAAGGGTGTCCCGGAATGATGGGGATATTCTTATATATGCATCTTGTTAATGTCGGTTACCAGGTGTTCACCATATGAATGATTTTTATCTCTATGTATGGGATGTGTATTGAAATATGAAATCTTGTGGTCTATTATTATGATTTGATATATATAGGTTAAACCTATAACTCACCAACATTTTTGTTGACGTTTTAAGCATGTTTATTCTCAGGTGATTATTAAGAACTTCCGCTGTCGCATACTTAAATAAGGACGAGATTTGGAGTCCATGCTTGTATGATATTGTGTAAAAACTGCATTCAAGAAACTTATTTTGTTGTAACATATTTGTATTGTAAACCATTATGTAATGGTCGTGTGTAAACAGGATATTTTAGATTATCAGTATTTGATAATCTACGTAAAGTTTTTTTAAAACCTTTATCTATGAAATAAAGGTTATGGTTTGTTTTAAAAATGAATGCAGTCTTTGAAAAACGTCTCATATAGAGGTCAAAACCTCGCAATGAAATCAATTAATATGGAACGTTTTTAATCAATAAGAACGGGACATTTCAGTATTTGACCTCTATATGATATATTTTACAAACATTGCATTCGTTTATAAAAGACAAACTTTCTTTACATCGAAAGTTGACGGCATGCAAACCATTTCATAATACTTCCAACTATAATTGACTTAATAATAGTTTAGATAAACTCAATGACTCGAATGCAACGTCTTTCGAAATATGGCATGAATGACTCCAAGTAATATCCTTAAAATGAGCTAATGCATAGCGGAAGATTTCTTTCATACCTGAGAATAAACATGCTTTAAAGTGTCAACCAAAAGGTTGGTGAGTTCATAAGTTTATCATAAACAATAAAATTCATTATTTTGATAGACCACAAGATTTGAATACAGTACACCTATCTCGTGTACAAAACCATTTTTCATAATGCTTGGCAGAGTAGGTTCATATCCTTTTCTCCCCCGTAGGTTGCCTCGCGATTTTTAAATAACCGTACACATATCTCGTGCACAAAAATAATACACATAACCTGTGTATAAAATCATTCTCTCGATACATAACATTCAATTTAATTTCATTGCTCAACATGGTAACCGACCTTAACATATAATGTGCATAAATAATATCCCCAAAACAGAACATCTCGTCTGTATAATAATAATAAACTTCAAAGTACTAAACACCACGCCCACTAGCTCTTCCATCTATTGAACATTCTGGGTGGCGGTGTTAAACCCGGTAGCTACCTTTAGGATTTGCGTGAATTAGGGCCATACCCGAATCTAATTCTTAGGTTACCAAGCAATAATAATCAGGGGAAAATATTTATATCAATTGGTGGCAATTATCATGTCTACATAATTCAATAATAATCCACAGAACTTCTGTCTGCATAATAATTCATTCGAGGAATGTTTTGCTTGTGTCTATCTCGTCAAACATTTATAAAAGCATTTCATGTATTCGCAGTTCTAAATATATTTCAAAAGCATTTAATAAAGCAGTTATAAAAATAGCGCATGTATTCTCAGTCCTAAAAATATAAAGAGTAAAAGGGAATCAAATGAACTCACAATACTCTATTTCGTAGTAAAAATACATATGACGTCATTGAACAAGTGTAGGGTTGGCCTCGGATTCACGAACCTATATCATTCATATATGTATTAAATCGTATTCTTGTAAACGAACAAATATTTATATTATTATTAATGATAATTTTTATATTAATAACTTATATATTTTATTATATATTTATTTTGTATATTTTAGATAAATAAAAGTATTAATATTAGTTTAAAAAAATATAGATTTAAAGTAATGATACTTTTAGTAGTAATTATATTAATCAGTACGTGTTAATGAAAATCATATTAATGAAAGTAAGAATAAATTTTATTATTTTCATAATAATAGTAATAATAATGTTCATAATTATAATAATAATAATAATAATAATAATAATAATAATAATAATAATAATAATAATAATAATAATAATAATAATAATAATAATAATAATAATAATAATAATACTTAAATGATACAGTTTATAATGATATTAATTATACTTACAAAAATACTAATGTTAATAACATTTCTAATACCTATAAATATAAATATGATATTATTAATAATAATAACTATAATACTAACAATAACAACAATAATAATAATCATAATATTAATATTAATAACGAGATTTGAAATGATAAAATTAATAGTAGTAATTATATAAATCGTACTTATACTAATACTAATGATAATAACGATTATAATACTTGTAAGCATGGTAATAATAATAATAATACTCATAATAATAACAATAATAATAATGAATTAATATTAATAATTATAAAAGTATACTTTATAAGAATAGGTTTTCAAAAAAAAACTGCCACAAGTATGGCTCGAACACGAGACCTCTCGTTTACATACCCAACACACAAACCATTCTTGATATAATCTTTACCCATATAAATATAACCCAATTCTTTTTATATTAATAACTCTTCTTCAACAAATTGAAAATTGATCAGGGATCAAACTCAGGTAGTGACGAGTTTCTTATTTAGTTTTAGGACTAGAAATTGATACAGAAACAACTCTCAATCTTGATTTAATAAATTTAAACAAAATACAAAAAAATATTTGGAGCGGTAACAGTTCGTAGAACACGTTACATAACTCAAAATCAAATTCAAGTTTTCCGAATGTTTTAGATCACGACTTCAACACGAAAAAGGTGCTAAATCCTTATTAGAAACTTTCTATAACCTTAATTGAACTTAAAACATCAAGTTGAACTCGAATTTTACGATGAACACTTTGTTTGACTTTTGGAACGTAACCTTTGACTTCAAAATTGAAACTTGATAGATAAAATTGAGACTCGAATCTTTCCAGATAGTTTTAATGAAAGATTTCTAACAATCCTGCATTTATGGATTTCAAAGTTCAATACAAAATCGAGTTGTTAATAAAATGAAGCAAATACAGGGCAGAACCTGTGTTCTTCTTTTTTTTTCGACAATGGGAAGCAAGTAAATGAAATGTATAAGTTATGATGAATTAGGTTGTTTGGATTGAATATCACTGAAATTAAGGTCGACAATAATTTTTGGCAGTACACTAAATAATTGAAGAAAATTATAAAATTTGTTTGATTTTTCAACAGATTGTACGATAGATTAAGATGCATAACACTTTAGAGATTCATACAAAATCAAATACATTAATTGATTGAGATGTAAAATCAATTTTCGATCCTATGATTTTTAAATACGTATTTATCTATTTTTATATATGTATATATCCGTATTTATATATATTTATCTGTATATATATTTATACGTATATATATAACTGTATTTTGATATATGTATATGTATTTATATATATTTGTTTATATATTTGGTCATATATATGTAATTCGTAACTTTAATATTAATAATATTGATAATGTTAATAATAATACAATAAGAAAATTATTTTTAATAATAATATCGAAATTCTAATAATAATACTAACAATTATATTAGTAATAATACTAAATAATAATAATATCAAAATAATAAATAAAAATAATAATACTGATATGATAATATTAATAATGGAAGTTTTAAATAAAAGATAAGTTTAAATATTAATAATAATGATAATGATAATAATAATAAAAATGATAATACTAATCCTATTAGTTATAATAATATTAATATTATTAATGGTAATAATAATATTAATAATAATAATAATAATAATATAACCAATTATACATATCAAATTTTATATATATATTTATACCTCATATTAGAATTAATAATATTGATAATACAAATATTAATATCAGTATTAACATTAGTAATACTAATGAAAGTAGTAATAATAATATTGATATATCATATATATTCTAACTTGTAATATATTAACTTTACATTTCATTACTTATGTAATACTTATTCTATAAAATAACATATTTGAATTTTTAACAATTATATATATTTTATATATATTTCAATATAATAATATAAATCATATATATGTTTATATATATTCATTTTAATAGTAACTTAATATTTTATTTATCATTTTACATTCTCAATTCTAATTGATAAAAATGTATTTTATTAACTCACAATATTATATATATATATATATATATATATATATATATATATATATATATATATATATATATATATATATATATATATTTACATATTTATTTACACACCATTATTCGTGAATCGTCGGGCATAGTCAAAATTTAACTAAATCCATATAACAGTTCAAAAATTTTTGAGACTCAACATTACAGACTTTGCTTATCGTTTCGAAATCATATAGAGATTAAGTTTAAATTTGGTCAGAAATTTCCAGGTCGTCACAATGTAGTTCATTGTTAACACACTTAATAATATATTTAATTATCATTTTATCATGTTAAATATAGTGTAACAATATCTTAATATGATACATATGTATTTAGTAAGACGTTGTTATAACAATAATCGTTATATATATCGTTTCGAGTTTCTTAACTTAGTAGTCTCATTATTATGTATATAACTCATTGTTAATATACCTAATATATATATATATATATATATATATATATATATATATATATATATATATATATATATATATATATATATATATATATATATATATATATATATATATATATATATATATATATATATATATATATATCATATGGTTTTTACAAGTTTTAACGTTCGTGAATCGCCGGTCAATTTGGGTGGTCAATTGTTTACATGAAACCTATTTCAAACAATCAGGTCTTAAAAAGTTTGATTGCTTAACATGTTTGAAACATTTAATCATGTAAATATAGTTTTTATTTAATATATAAACATGGGATAATCATGGAAAAGTTCGGGTCACTACAGAACGTAAAATCCTAAGAATTCACCGAAATTCATTAGGTCACCTGAACTAAATCGGGTGTTAACCGTAAGAATGGTGGTTGCATAGCATGGTCGAAGATAGGACCTTGTGCCAGACCGAAAAATTATAGGGTGATCTTTGCTATTGCTCCTACAAAGGATATTAATTGCATCCGACACGTTGTGGACCATGATTAACTGCATGTCATTAGACATTGCCTTAACAGTTTCTTGTTCATCACTTTCCTTTACAACCGGACGATAGTTTACCGAAAGGTAATATACAGAACAAGTAAACTGGATGTGTACTTTCCGATATAGGGATATCAGTGGATTACACGAACCTAAAAGTTTTAGCCAAAATATTGATCCACAAAAATATTTTTCAACACCGATGGTGGGTCAAATCAGAAGACTTATCTAGGGTAAAAGCTAGAATAAATTTTCAAAAGATCAAATGTTTTCATAAAGATCCAAATTCCGAAAGGATCTAAATTTTCATAGTCATGTGGGACTGTAAACCACATCGTTACTATCATTGTCTATACCACTATATAAAAATCACTGATGCATAAAGTCTGAGAAAAAAAAAAGAGTGATTCGAGTGAAGTGTGATTTTATTTCAAAGTTCTGTATTGCTTGAGGACAAGCAATGTTCAAGTGTGGGGATATTTGATAGTGCTCCAAATGAACATATATTTAGTGGCAATATCATCCCAATATGTAAAGCTTTTAGTTACTATTGTTCTATTTTTGTAATAATCGTTTAAATAAATAAGTACGAAGACTGAAGCGCAAATGATGATTTGAAGACGCAAATGACCAAAAAGCTCAAATATACAAGATATAATTCAACTGGTTCAATTTATAGATGAGAAACGTCCAAAAATGACAAGAGTACAAGTCGTGGAACGTAAAGTACAAGATATCTAAGCATACGAAAAGACGTTCGAAAATCCGGAACCGGGACATAAACTGAGCATCAAAGCGCGAGTCAACGGACTGAAAATTACAAGTCAACTATGCATAATAATATAATATAATATATATATATATAATTAATATATATTATATATATATTTAAATAAAACGTCGGGAAAGAAGAAAACAAACTAATGTTAGCTGTCACAGGCGGCCATGCGATCGCATGGCCTGGAGGCTTTATCTCCATGCGATCACATGGCAAGGGAATCCTGGCCAGGTCCTATAAATTGCAATGTTTTCAGCATAGTACTACACACTCTCTTTTCATTTTTCTTCCTTCTGTAAACATAAATATATATTTATAATTTTAATTTAAGTTAATTTTAATAATAAAGTTATGGTTTAGTTGGGTTAGTGTAAGAAACGTTTTACAGGTTTTAAAGTCAAAACTCTGTCCGTGTAACGTTACGCTATTAATAATCACTGTAAGTTATGTTCTTCCCTTTTAAATTAATGTCTGGTAACTAAGTTATTATTATACTTATTTGAGCCGAAGTAATCATGATGTTGGACTAAAATATCAAGATGGGGTTATTGGATTTTGTACCATAATTTGGGTTTGAACAAAAAACCGACACTTGTGAACATTGGACTATGGACTATTAATAGATGGGGGGTATTGTCTAATCGAATGACAACTCATTAGAATCTGTCGAACCTATCTTCAAATTATTTAATCTAATAATTATTAAATGATTATGAATGTCCTATTTAGTGACGTTTATATGACATCTTTTAAAAATCATTTAATTAATCAATTGGATGGGGTAATTTATTATTCATTATGGCCAAGTGAATAAATTAATGTATCATGGACTAATTATAACAGGGGTGGATTACATACAAGGGTAATTGGTGTAATTGTTAACAAAGTATTAAAAACTTGGATTACACGCAGTCGATAACCTGGTGTAATTATTAACAAAGCATTAAAACCTTGTTACAGTTCGAATCCCTAATTAGTTGGAATATTTGACTTCGGAAATAAGGTTAATTTGAAGAGCATTTTATAATTATGACCGATGGACTATTATGGACAAAAACCAAATAGGTATCAAATAATCCAGGACAAAGGACAATTAACCCTGGGTAATAAATTAAAATCAAAACGTCAAACATCATGATTACGGAAGTTTAAATAAGCATAATACGTTTATTTTATTTCTCATCGTACTTTTAATTATTGTCATTTTATTATTCGCAATTTTAGATATCGTCATTTATTTTACGCATTTTAATTATCGGCATTTATCTTTACGCTTTATTTAAAATCAACAAACCGGTCATTAAACGGTAAAACCCCCCTTTTATATATTATTGATACTATATATAATTATATATATTTTATATAAATATAGTTGTTAAAAATATAGTACGTAATCGCTAGCTCCCTGTGGAACGAACCGGACTTACTAAAAACTACACTACTCTACGATTAGGTACACTGCCTATAGTGTTGTAGCAAGGTTTAGGTATATTTCATCCATAAATTAATTAAAACTTGTGTAATTTGTATCGTATTTTGTGATAAAAATAATAGTATATTTCGTACACCTTCGCTCACACATCAGTCATATCAACTGTTTAGGTATCTGTTAGGTTTCTATCTGCTTTACTTTCAGTATATCAATTGTAATGTTGTGTAATGTTTGATTTAGTTTGATCTCATTAGTATGATGAAATGGTTGTTAGTTTTCATTTAAGGTTTTGTCAACTTAACCTGACGGACTCCTTCAGTTTGTGATCAGTGTTAAATCAACACGGCACGTTGTTATTCAGTTAACTAAACGGATAACGAGGGTTAGGATTAGAACTCAACTCACTAATAAACCTAGTGCTTTACTAAGGATAACATCCGAGGTATAGTTACCTTTCAATTATACAACCAAGTGACATACTTTTCACTACTCAACGAGAACTCTGAGAGTCTAGAGATAAGTAGGTCTGTGTAATTGGCTCATCCAACCAGATCTACACCATTCCAATCATAGCTTTAATATCAACATAATTACCTTTTCCTAGCCCAAACTAATATCTTGGTCAACATTTCCTTGATCTGCATACTCCGGATATCCTTCCACTTTATTTACTTTTCCTCATTTAGGACTATTAGCTTAAAACAAAATACAATCTTTTACTCAGGTAACTTAACCAAAGACAATTATCCACTTGATCTTCAATTCAATAATCCATTCAAAAATATAGCCCTAGGTTAACTTACACCTTCTACCATTAAAAAGTCAAAAGTAAATTTAGGCCTCGAAAAATATAAATAATAAACCACTGTTCGCTACTCTGATCAGCTGATTCTGACGCCTTACGACCTGATGACATCGCACGAATAAAATTGTCCGTTTCGGTCATATCAGAAGGATTGGAAAAGATTCCATCACGTCATGGACAGAGATGGCTACTAAATTCCTAACCATATATTTCCCTCCTTCTAAACAAACCAAGCTAAAGAATGACATCCTTAACTTTAAACAAAGTTATGATGAATCTCTTTACACCGCAAGGGAGCGATTCAAACCTTGCTGAAGAAATGCCCTAATCACCAACTAAAACGTTCAGCTCAAATATGTACCTTCTACAATGGTCTTACGGTAAATCATAGGACGACGATCGACGCAGCAACTCAAGGAAATCTAATGAACCAAACCGCAGAAGAAGCATGGGAATTGCTCGAAAACATGACAATGCATCATCATTACTGGAACAGTGGTGAAACAACTTCATCATCTGCTCAACTCTCCGCACTTAATAATCAAACGGAGGCCGTTAAATCTCTCGCGGACAAGATGGAGTCTCTTGCCAAATAACTTGGAGAATTGAAGACGCGATGGCAGCAGGTTAACCAGGCTCAATCATGTGTCAACGGTACCAACCCGCAACCCACTAAAGAATATCCAGTTGAGTACGAGAATCCTAACGGTTCATTCTGTTATGTTCATGTAACGACCCGGATTTTTCCGATCGTTTTACACTTATAAGATTAATATTTGCATAAATTAAACCTTACCAACATGATAAGCAATCTAAATTGTTGAGACTTATGTTTTTGAAAAGAGTTTTACACAACGTTTGACCGTCCAATTTGACCGATGATATCACGAACTATATAACATACGATAATTATACGTTTGTGTATATATATGTATTTTTATATATTTAACATGATCTAAGAATGTTTTAACATCTCATTGTGTACTAATAACAATGAGTTATAAGTATATTTTGAGACTACTAACTTAAGTTTTCAAAACGATAACTATATGTGACATTCTTCGACTTAAATACTTAAAACTTATAATGCTTATACATGTATCGTATAGATATGTATTTTATCACTTTTAAAGGATTTATATACATAAAAAAAGATAAGTATATTTACAAAAGATAGCTATATTTGAATCCTCGTTCCGTTTTCTCAAGATTTTTATAGGTATATCTAGGGTATATGTACCCGTATCATACCCAGCTTCTATACGTATTTACTATTGGTATATACACATCACAATCACTTTATTAGCAGCCATGAGTCAGCCAATTTTGGATCTTAGCATGCATGATTAATCAATTTGGCATATTACAAGACTTTTGCACAATATTACAAATTTATACATCTTTTCACCACCATTTATACTCCATTCCATTTTCATTTTTACTACACATTTTCTCTAACCAAAAACACACTCTTAGGAACCTTAAGTGTTCCTCACAATCTCAGCAAATAACCATGAAGATCTAGCTTCAAAAACAACCCTTAATCATCATAAGAAAATCCATTCAAGAACACTTCAAAAATCCTTCCAAGTAAACAAGTTTACTTCCAACCTTTCAATCCAACTCCACCACTCTTTTGATTCTAGGATTTTTCTCATCTCTTACAGTAACTTTGTCCAAGTAACTTGAGGTAGTAACCTTATTCATAATCTTATTCAATTCATATTCATATAGCTATCTTATTTTGTGGTATAAAATTTTAACAACAAGAACATAGCTTGAATGATTTCAAACTTGTTCGCAAACTAAATAGATCCTTCTAACTTGACTTTTAAAACACTTCAAGACCTGTAATATATCATAATGATATGCTAACTTAACCAGATATAACTTGGTTTTACAAAGAACACCTTAAAAACTGAATCTACGTCGTCGGAGTGCAACCAGGGGCTGTTTTGGGTTGGATAATTAAAATCCATCTTAAGCTTTGAATTGGAAGTTCATATTCTGGAAAAATGATATTTCTTATGAATATGTTAACACATAAAAATTTCATGGTTTAACGCAAAGTGTAAGTATTTTTAGAAAAATGATCATTAAATGTTGTTTTTATGATGGAAAATGATCACTTTCATAAGTTTCACCAAAGTTTGACCTATAACCTGTGATTTTGAATACAACCTAAGGTATTTTCAGTTCATATTCTTAAAATTTGACTCGATCCAAGGAAATGTCAAGTTGAACCAACAAAAACGGAGTTGTAATGAAGAAACTACGACAAAAACAAGATCGGGTATGCGAAGCTAGTTTAGCTACGAAAATATTTGGAGAAAAATTTAAATTAATCATATATTTCTAATTAATATGATATTTCATATATATTTACTTATGATTTAATTTTATATATATTTCAGGACCACCCGTAAACAACACGAGAAGATTAATCATAAGACCTCATGATTGTACGCAACACGTCATTTGACAACACGGTACTTTATGTACGCAACACGTCATTTGACAACATGGTACCATGGGTCAAGATTAATTCTGATCAATACGAATACGATGGGGTCTTTATTTATTTTATTGAGCAACTAATTGTGGACCACTAACATCGGACTGCTAACTACGGACTAAGAAAATATTAAAAGTATTAAAAGTATTAAAAGTATATATATATATATATATATATATATATATATATATATATATATATATATATATATATATATATATATATATATATATATATATATATATATAACGATTACTTAAAAAGAAAATATGTTGATATATTATATATATGGTTAGGTTCGTGATATCTATCGGAGACCAAGTCGTGATAAATACCTTCAAGGCAAAAGTGAGTATATAGTCCCACTTTTAAACTCTAAATATTTCGGGATGAGAATACATGCATTTTATGATTTACGTTATGGACACAAGTGATTAAAAATATATATTCTATGTTGAGTTGTACCACTGGCATACTTTCCTGTAACTTGATAACTACTATTTACATGAGGTATTGTAAACGCGAATCCTGTTGATAGATCTATCGGGCCTGACAACCCCAACCGGACTGGACGACCAGTATTCAACGGTTGCACAGTACTTCGTTTCGGTGACTACACTTGGTACGGTGTAGTAAGATTTCATAATAAAGGGAATATGCGACGTTGATTAAATGTTAAGTATGGTTATCAAGTGCTCAACAACTTAAAATATTTTTATTAAAACGTTTATATATGAAATCTTGTGGTCTATATTTATAACGCTGCCGGCATTAAACCTATATCTCACCAACTTTATGTTGACGTTTTAAGCATATTTATTCTCAGGTGATAACTAAAAGCTTCCGCTGCAACATGTTGAATTTAAGCAAGATTTTGAGTATGCATATTTGTGTCAAAAATAAAACTGCATATCGGAGGATTTGTAATGTAAAATATGTTGGAAGTCGTATTGTTATTATCACATGTAAAGTTTGTAAGTCTAAGATTATCGCTAAACGATAATCATTATTAAGTTGTTTAAACCTTGTATTTGTAATAAAAGCTATGGTTTGTATTGTAAAAACGAATGCAGTTTTTGAAAAATGTCGCATATAGAGGTCAATACCTCGCGATGAAATCATATGTTATTGTATTCGTCCTTATAGTTAAGGTCAGGTTTTGACATGTGGTATCAGAGCGTTGGTCTTAGAGAACCAGAGAATTTGCATTAGTGTGTCTTATCGAGTTTGTTAGGATGCATTAGTGAGTCTGGACTTTGACCGTGTTTGATTTCGAAAACTATTGCTTATCCTTGTTGGTTAAAAATTAATATGTAAATATTATGTGGTATTAACGTGCTAGTTGTTATGTGATAGATGTCTGGCTTAGAACTTATTATCACATTCAGCGACTCTGAACCAGAATCTTCAGATGGTGTTCCAGTCATTAACCTATCCGATGATGAAAAATACACCTTTGGGGAAGACTCACAAGTTCCGGATGAATCAATTAAAGAGGAACCAGAAAGTGATCCTGAGGAGGAAGAAATACAGGAAATTACGAAAGACAAGTTCGAACGAGAAAAGAAACGAAAGGCTACTGAAATGGAAAATCCAAATCCCGAGTCTAGAGAGAATGTTGTGGCACTAACACCACCAGATACTTCCACACCTATTCCAGCTATTCCTATTAGTTCTATCCCGACATCCAGTTCTTCGGTTCCTCAGCCAAAATGCAGGGAGATAACCAGGATAACCTTTAAGCGATTTCTTTAAACACAAACGCTTTGGGTTAAATGATGCGCTGTTGTTTTAAACCATGGGATCATATAATGTTTTGTATAATATTACTAGTGTGGTTTGCTTAATGTTTGATGTAAGATAAGCATATGTAAAATAGTGAAGTGTGAAATGCAATAATTTTCCATGGTTAAGTATTATTTGGGTGGTAGTAATTGATTTTCGTACTAAGCTATTAAGTATGAACTTTAACGGGTAGGTACTACCCTAGATATAATTATAAAACGCTAATAAGAAGAAAAGGCTTTTATAATAATAACTGATTCATATTATTAATAAGCTACGATGTACTGTAAATACATACTACATCTATAATATTCCATGTGAATAATTATTTTTTTCATTCTTGTTGAAGATTATGGCGCGATTGAACCGAATGCCGGAACAAGAAATCCAGGAACTCATCAATCAGCGAGTGAACGACAGAATGTTATGGGTCGAGGCTGCAAGAGGTGCTGCAGTTAACCCAAATCCTCGTGTGGGGTGCACTTACAAAACTTTTCAAGGTTGCAAGCCCTCATCATTCAGTGGAACAGAAGGACCGGTCGGTTTAACCCGGCGGATCGAAAAGATTGAGTCTGTGTTTAAAATCAGTGGTTGTATTGAGAAGGACATGACCAAGTATGCATCGTGCACCCTACAAGATAGTGCACTCACGTGGTGGAAAAACTATGTGAAGGCCGTAGGAGGAGATGTAGCTTATGATACTCCTTGGGAAGAATTCAAAACAATGCTAATCAACGAATATTGTCCAAGGAACGAGGTTAGGAAGTTGGAAGCTGAATTACGAAGCCTGAAAGTTGTTGGTACTGAACTCACCAACTACAATCAGCGATTCATGGAATTAGCTTTGCTATGTCCCGAATTGGTACCAACCGAAGAACGGAAGATAGAACTGTACAAATATGGTTTGCCTAAAAATGTCAAAGCAAATGTTACAGCATCGAAACCCAAGACTATTCACGAAGCCATCACCATGGCGAACGAGTTGATGGACCAGATTATTCTGGATAAGAACACCGATGTCAAGACATCGGGAAACAAAAGAAAGTGGGAAGGTAATCATCAACAATCCAACAAGAAACAAGAAACCACGTAAGTTACGGGTAGCGGTTCGAACTCAGGTTACAAAGGACGAAATCCTTTATGTAACAGATGCCACAAACATCACTCTGGTTATTGTAATGTGGTGTGTGAAAATTGTAATCGAAGGGGTCATCTTGCTGAAGATTTTCGGATTCCTGTTACAAATACAAATGGCACCAAGACTCCTGCCACTAATGCAAATAGAACTGCCTTGGCCACTGTTACCTGTTATGGGTGTGGGAAACAGGGTCATTATAAGAGCCAGTGTCCGAATCCAGAGAAGAATAATGGATCTGCACGTGGAAGAGCGTTTGTTATTAATGCTAGAGAGGCGTGTGAAGACCCGGAGCTTGTTACGGGTACGTTTACCATTAATAACTTATCCGCATCTATTATATTTGATACTGGTGCCGATAGAAGTTACGTGAGTAGAGACTTTTACGCTAAATTGAATTGTTCATCATTACCTCTAGATGCTAAGTACATGATTGAGTTAGCTAATGGTAAACTAATTAAAGCCGATAAAATTTACCATGATTGTAAAATAAATTTAGCCGGAGAAACATTTAAGATTGATTTGATACCCGTAGAATTAGGAAGTTTTGATGTAATAGTCGGCATGGACTGGATGTCCAAAATAGGAGCTGAAGTTGTGTGTGCCAAGAAGGCAATTCGCATTCCTCGTAAGGATAAAACGCCAGTAATGATTTATGGAGAGAAGGGTAACTCAAAGTTAAAACTCATTAGTTGTTTGAAAGCTCAAAAGTGCTTGAAGAAAGGGTGCTATGCTATCTTAGTACATGTTAATAAAGTCGAAATGAAGGAAAAAGTGAAGAGCATCAATGACGTGCTTGTGGCAAGAGATTTTCCTGAAGTCTTTCCGGAAGAGTTGCCGGGACTACCTCCTTTCAGGTCTGTAGAATTTCAAATAGATCTTGTACCAGGAGCTGCGCCGGTTGCTCGTGCTCCATATAGACTTGCACCGTCTGAGTTAAAAGAACTTCAGAGTCAGTTAAAAGAACTACTGGACCGAGGATTCATACGACCAAGTACTTCACCGTGGGGAGCTCCAATTTTATTTGTTAAAAAGAAATATGGATCTTTTAGGATGTGTATAGATTATCGTGAATTAAATAAGTTAACTATCAAGAATCGGTATCCACTACCGAGAATTGACGACTTATTTGATCAACTGCAAGGATCATGTGTGTACTCGAAAATTGACTTAAGATCGGGCTATCATCAACTACGTGTTAAAGAAGAAGATATTTCGAAAACTGCTTTTCGAACACGCTACGGTCATTACGAATTTTTGGTCATGCCGTTTGGGTTGACAAATGCGCCAGCTGTATTCATGGACCTCATGAATCGAGTTTGTAGTCCGTATTTAGATAAGTGTGTTATCGTTTTCATTGATGATATTCTTATCTATTCCAAGAGTGAGCAAGAGCATGAACAGCATTTAAGATTGGTATTAGAATTGTTAAGAAAAGAACAATTATACGCCAAATTTTCTAAGTGTGCGTTTTGGTTAAAAGAAGTGCAATTTCTTGGTCATGTTGTTAGTAGCAAAGGAATTCAGGTTGACCCAGCTAAAATTGAGGCCATTGAAAAATGGGAGACTCCTAAGACACCAACGCAGATACGCCAATTTTTGGGTTTAGCTGGTTATTATAGAAGATTTATTCAAGATTTTTCCCGAATAGCTAAACCATTAACAGCGTTAACGCAAAAAGGGAAGAAGTACGAATGGACTTCTGAGCAGGAGAGTGCATTTCAATTACTGAAGAAGAAGTTGACTACAGCGCCTATTTTATCGTTACCTGAAGGGAACGATGATTTTGAGATATATTGTGATGCTTCGCGACAAGGTTTTGGTTGCGTCCTTATGCAACAGAAGAAAGTTATAGCATACGCATCCCGACAATTGAAGATTCATGAGCGGAATTATACGACGCATGATTTAGAATTGGGAGCAGTAGTGTTTGCATTGAAGATATGGAGACACTACTTATATGGGGTTAAATGCACTGTGTTTACCGATCATAAAAGCCTTCGACATATCTTCGATCAGAAATAGCTGAACATGAGGCAACGTAGGTGGGTCGAGCTGATAAACGACTACGATTGTAAGATTCGCTATCATCCCGGGAAAGCGAATGTAGTGACCGACGCTCTAAGCAGAAAGGAACGAGAACCAATTCGAGTACGAGCGATGAACATAAAAATTCGCATGAATCTCAAATCACAAATCAAAGAGGCTCAACGAGAAGCTCTTACTAAAGAAAACATAGGAAATGAAATAATGAAGAAGTATGAGAAGCAACTCGTTATACGGGAAGATGGAATTCGATATTTTGCAAACCGTATTTGGGTACCGAAGTTGGGTGGATTAAGGAAGTTGATATTGAATGAGGCACACAAGACAAGATACTCGATACATCCTGGAGTTGGAAAGATGTACCAAGATCTTAAGACGCATTATTGGTGGCCTAATTTAAAGACAGACGTTGCAACATATGTTGGGGAATGTTTAACTTGTTCTAAAGTTAAAGCAGAACGCCAGAAGCCGTCAGGGTTACTTCAACAACCAGAAATCCCAGAATGGAAATGGGATGGTATTACCATGGATTTCATCACAAAGTTACCTAAGACTGCCTGGGGTTATGACACCATTTGGGTAATAGTTGATCGTCTCACCAAATCTGCACATTTCTTGCCTATAAAGGAAACAGATAGAATGGAGAAACTATTACGACTGTACATAAAGGAAATTGTTTCAAGGCATGGAATACCTATTTCCATTATATTCGATCGTGATAGTACATTTACATCAAAGTTCTGTCAATCACTACAGTAGGCCCTGGGAACTCGTTTGGATATGAGCACCGCATATCATCCACAAACTGACGGGCAGAGTGAAAGAACAATTCAGACTCTTGAAGACATGCTCAGGGCATGTGTGATTGATTTTGGAAACGGATGGGATAAGTATCTACCATTAGCAGAATTCTCGTATAATAACAGTTATCATATGAGCATTAAAGCTGCACCATTTGAAGCACTGTATGGAAGGAAGTGTAGATCCCCTATCTGTTGGAATGAAGTAGGTGATCGACAATTAACTGGTCCTGAGATCATACACGAAATGACTGAGAAGATAGTACAAATCAAGGAGAGATTGAAAACAGCCCGTAGTCGCCAAAAGAGCTACGCGGATGTCCGAAGGAAACCATTAGAGTTTCAGATCGGTGCATTGGTTATGCTAAAGGTGTCACCTTGGAAAGGTGTAATACGTTTTGGAAAAAAGGGTAAACTGAACCCAAGGTATGTAGGCCCGTTCAAGATCATCGAACGCATTGGACCGGTAGCCTATCGACTCGAGTTACCACAACAACTCGCCGGAGTACATAATTCATTTCACGTCTCAAACCTCAAGAAATGTCTTGCAAAGGAAGATCTCACCATTCCTATTGAAGAAATCCAAGTCGATGAGAAACTACAATTCATAGAAGAACCAGTCGAAATCATGGACCGTGAAGTTAAACGGCTCAAGCAGAGCAACATACCAATCGTTAAGGTTCGTTGGAATGCTCGAAGAGGTCCCGAGTTTACTTGGGAACGAGAGGATCAGATGAAACAAAAGTACCCACATTTGTTTCCCAAGAACGCAAAATAGGTACAACTTTAAAATTTCGGGATGAAATTTATTTAACGGGTAGGTGCTGTAACGACCCGGATTTTTCCGATCGTTTTACACTTATAAGATTAATATTTACATAAATTAAACCTTACCAACATAATAAGCAATCTAAATTGTTGAGACTTATGTTTTTGAAAAGAGTTTTACACAACGTTTGACCGTCCAATTTGACCGATGATATCACGAACTATATAACATACGATAATTATACGTTTGTGTATATATACGTATATTTATATATTTAACATGATCTAAGAATGTTTTAACATCTCATTGTGTACTAATAATAATGAGTTATAAGTATATTTTGAGACTACTAACTTAAGTTTTCAAAACGATAACTATATGTGACGTTCTTCGACTTAAATACTTAAAATTTATAATGCTTATACATGTATCGTATAGATATGTATTTTATCACTTTTAAAGGATTTATATACATAAAACAATATAAGTATATTTACAAAAGATAGCTATATTTGAATCCTCGTTCCGTTTTCTCAAGATTTTTATACGTATATCTAGTGTATATGTACTCGTATCATACCCAGCTTCTATACATATTTACTATTGGTATATACACATCACAATCACTTTATTAGCAGCTATGAGTCAGCCAATTTTGGATCTTAGCATGCATGATTAATCAATTTGGCATATTACAAGACTTTTGCACAATATTACAAATTTATACATCTTTTCACCACCATTTATACTCCATTCAATTTTCATTTTTACTACACATTTTCTCTAACCAAAAATACACTCTTAGGAACCTTAAGTGTTCTTCACAATCTCAGCAAATAACCATGAAGATCTAGCTTCAAAAACAACCCTTAATCATCATAAGAAAATCCATTCAAGAACACTTCAAAAATCCTTCTAAGTAAACAAGTTTACTTCCAACCTTTCAATCCAACTCCACCACTCTTTTGATTCTAAGATTTTTCTCATCTCTTACAGTAACTTTGTCCAAGTAACTTGAGGTAGTAACCTTATTCATAATCTTATTCAATTCATATTCATATAGCTATCTTATTTTGTGGTATAAAATTTTAACAACAAGAACATAGTTTGAATGATTTCAAACTTGTTCGCAAACTAAATAGATCCTTCTAACTTGACTTTTAAAACACTTCAAGACCTGTAATATATCATAATGATATGCTAACTTAACAAGATATAACTTGGTTTTACAAAGAACACCTTAAAAACTGAATCTACGTCGTCGGAGTGCAACCGGGGGCTGTTTTGGGTTGGATAATTAAAAACCATCTTAAGCTTTGAAGTGGAAGTTCATATTCTGGAAAAATGATATTTCTTATGAATATGTTAACACATAAAAATTTCATGGTTTAACTCAAAGTGTAAGTATTTTTAAAAAAATGATCATTAAATGTTGTTTTTATGATGGAAAATGATCACTTTCATAAGTTTCACCAAAGTTTGACCTATAACCTGTGATTTCGAATACAACCTAAGGTATTTTCAGTTCATATTCTTAAAATTTGACTCGATCCAAGGAAGTGGCAAGTTGAACCAACAAAAACGGAGTTGTAATGAAGAAACTACGACTAAAACAAGATCGGGTATGCGAAGCTAGTTTAGCTACAAAAATATTTGGAGAAAAATTAAATTAATCATATATTTCTAATTAATATGATATTTCATATATATTTACTTATGATTTGATTTTATATATATTTCAGGATCACCCGTAAACAACACGAGAAGATTAATCGTAAGACCTCATGATTGTACGCAACACGTCATTTGACAACACGGTACTTTATGTACGCAACACGTCATTTGAAAACATGGTACCATGGGTCAAGATTAATTCTGATTAATACGAATACGATGGGGTCTTTATTTATTTTATTGAGCAACTAATTGTGGACCACTAACATCGGACTGCTAACTACGGACTAAGAAAATATTAAAAGTATTAAAAGTATATATATATATATATGTATATATATATATATATATGTATATATATATATATATATGTATATATATATATATATATGTATATATATATATATATGTATATATATATATATATGTATATATATATATATATATATATATATATGTAACGATTACTTAAAAAGAAAATATGTTGATATATTATATATATATATATGGTTACGTTCGTGATATCTATCGGAGACCAAGTCGTGATAAATACCTTCAAGGCAAAAGTGAGTATATAGTCCTACTTTTAAACTCTAAATATTTCGGGATGAGAATACATGCATTTTATGATTTACGTTATGGACACAAGTGATTAAAAATATATATTCTACGTTGAGTTGTACCACTGGCATACTTCCCTGTAACTTGGTAACTACTATTTACATGAGGTATTGTAAACGCGAATCCTGTTGATAGATCTATCGGGCCTGACAACTCCAACCGGACTGGACGACCAGTATTCAACGGTTGCACAGTACTTCGTTTCGGTGACTAGACTTGGTACGGTGTAGTAAGATTTCATAATAAAGGGAATATGCGACGTTGATTAAATGTTAAGTATGGTTATCAAGTGCTCAACAACTTAGAATATTTTTATTAAAACGTTTATATATGAAATCTTGTGGTCTATATTTATAACGCTGCCGGCATTACACCTATATCTCACCAACTTTATGTTGACGTTTTAAGCATGTTTATTCTCAGGTGATAACTAAAAGCTTCAGCTGCAACATGTTGAATTTAAGCAAGATCTTGAGTATGCATATTTGTGTCAAAAATAAAACTGCATATCGGAGGATTTGTAATGTAAAATATGTTGGAAGTCGTATTGTTATTATCACATGTAAAGTTTGTAAGTCTAAGATTATCGCTAAACGATAATCATTATTAAGTTGTTTAAACCTTGTATTTGTAATAAAAGCTATGGTTTGTATTGTAAAAACGAATGCAGTTTTTGAAAAATGTCGCATATAGAGGTCAATACCTCGCGATAAAATCATATGTTATTGTATTCGTCCTTATGGTTAAGGTCGGGTTTTGACAGTTCAATACCGTGTTCGTCAATCAAATCTCAGATTCAATCAACAACCAAGGGTTAACCAATTTCAAATAAAAAACAACCTTTTTGCTATCGTTACCCGCCTTATCCACCCCAACAACCTTAATTGATCTACGAGCAACCACTTCCACTCACTAGACCACCAACTGAGAATAATTCTCCAACCACCCAAATTACGAAAGTAACTAACCCTGCTCTTGGGACTGATCATCGATTGACTTAGTTCATTCAAGGACAACAACAGCTAAATCTGAGAACCGCGTCTATGTAAGACAAGACAGAGATACTCATGTGAAATGAATTGGCTCTGCTCAAAAGTCTAAAAACACAGCTCGGACAGTTATTACAACGCCTTGACACCCGACCACAAGGAAGATTACCTAGTAATACTATCCAAAATCCCCACATAGAGGAAGCTAAACAAATGGATTCCATAATCTCAAAAGAAGAACCGCGGAGGAGGTCAGCTAGGCTCGAGAAAAAATTGACATATACTCAAAAGCTGCCCCTAAAAATCCAGTTAGTGTACCTTATCTCGGAAGACTACTGGAAGAACCATCCAAGCTTGATACCTACAAACTTGACGGAAGATTCCTGGACACCATGTCCAAAGTTCCCAACCAAAATAGATACATACAAAGGCTTCTCTCTACAAAGGAATGGATACCAGATACCAACAAAATTCTACTGAGTGAAGAATGCTCGGCATTGCTCAGAAACTTTCTACCGAAGAAACTAGGGGATACGGGTCGATTCATTTTCCCATGTTCAATCTATCAATCTGGAACCATTCATGCACTAGCAAATTTAGGAGCAAGTATCAACCTCATTCCATATTGTCTCTATAAGATATTAGAGCTAGGAGACTTGACACCAACCAAAATGATAATCCAACTTGCCGATCACACAATCTGATATCCTAAGGGCATAGTTGAGAACATCTTGGTGAAAGTCGACAAATTCTTGTTTCCTACGGATTTCGTTGTGATGGATATTAAGGAAGACCTACATACGACGATAGTATTAGGAAGACCTTTCGTGAACATGGCTAGGACTGTCATTGATTTGTACAATCAAACCTTGATCTTGCGATCACATGGGGAGAGCATTACCTTCAAAATTGACCGACCTACCGATCTTTCTGGACAAGCAGAGATGTTTGCTATTTCCACCAGACAGATCACTTCCGATGATGAGTCCCCACCACTAGCCGATGATATCCAAATGGGTGTTGAATCACAGTCTGCTGACAACCCAGAAATGGAAGAAGAGGATCTCAGCGAAGAAATAGAGGAAGAGGAAGAATTTGAGGAGGAGGAGGAGGAGAAGGAGGAGGAAGAGGAGGAAATGGGAGACGTAGAGAAAACTGTGATAGTACCCTCTCTAAGTTTGGAAGCAAATCACAAACGTCACAAAGAATTAATGAGGCTAGAGACGGAGGATCAAAGTTTAATTATTCGATTCAAAAAGAAAACTGATAAGGTTGTCGAAGTTAAAGATATAGAGATTGACCCTGCCAGTGTCGAAGTGAAACACTAGAATACTAAAGAAGCCCGTTCATCAGACGAATCTACAGATGAAAGCTATACCGATGATGACGAGGAACAAGAGCAAAATGAAGACATTCTGGACAATTCATATTCCCCACTAGCAGTAGATCAATAGGAGATGGACTATTATTCAGATCACTCAGAGATATCGGTCATATCTAACCATGCCGACATGATAACCTTCATCAATAACACTGATGAATTTGAAGATATTCTCGAAGCCATCCATAAATCAACCATCACTTTCACACCTCGTTTAAAGGGGCAGATCAAGGCTATTGAAGATGAATACAACCTTTATCTACCAAGAGAAGATGATAATGTTGAAATCTTAGAAGAGAACATTCAAGACTTTATCAATACTCTTCACGATCATATTTACCATGAAGAAAGGCAACGAGAGCAAAATTTGGTGGTTCGTACTATTCTCGAGTCAAGATTTTATCGAGATCGGAAGATTATTTACTCTAAGGTTTACAATGCCTTAGCTGGATCTGCACTTTCGTTCTAAGCAAACCAACGAGCACTACTGACTCTCATCCGGAAGCATATGGATCTTTCCATCGGACGCCCGACTTATCACTCTGACTCGCAAATGATCGAAGATATTCATAGCCTCTTCATTCTCTTTGAAAATGATAATTTAGAGAACACACCAAACAGATTAATGATTTACGTAACAATTGATCACCACACTAATCTGATTATCAAGGAATTACGAGATGTAGTAGCAGAAGAAGGAAGACGCAACAATCCGTTCTCACATCTTGAACCTAACCGAGTCAACATTGCCACCTTTGTTACGAAGCAGTTAGCACGTATCTTCCACGAACCCACGGATCCTAATTTCACATTTAAAGCTGGATGTCGTGAGATATATTCCAAGACGGTGACATTAATGCTTAGGTCAGGATTGTTTTTCACTTCTTTCCAGCTTCGCCTCCTAATAAATCTGTGCAGAGCTACATACTCCTTCTGTGGAGACCACCGTTCAGAAGATTTTAAGATACTGAAGATACAATTTTTGACACTATTTGAAGACTTCTGAAATGAACATCCCGTCATAGAAACAATCACCACAAGCACGGCCTCGATGATTGACATTCATGGATCAATCAGTAGAGCCGTATATCATGTTCTCATCGGACTCCAAGATTTGTCACGAGCTGAAACAACCCATTATCTCTCCTTCAGAAGGTCTTCAACAGAAATACCAGATCTTCTACCACTCTTAGTCCAGCATTTTCTCAGAATCTATCCACCAAGACTCACGTTCCCTCAAGAAAACTACGATTACAACTACCAGAGGGGAATGTCTGCTTTTTAGGCATCATTATGATCGAGCCAACGACCCTAAACAAAAGCGCTTCTCGGGAGGCAACCCGTACAATAAAGTAGAGTATAAGACAATAAAGGATGACAAATGAGCCGATCAATAAAGGACGTAACTTCCAAGATTGCTGAAACAACCTGCCTTCACAAACCAGCCAGTTTCTTCACAAGCAACCACGACAATCCGCTGGGGAGTACTCGTTCCTTTCCACTCATTTTTAGCTATAAATTATGCCACATCCTAGCTTATCACTAAGTGTGGGATTCCAACCCAAATAAACACTGGACAAATATATTCCCAAAAATCTTTAGCTAAAACTCCTAAGTGTGGGATACACTAGGTACATTGGGGACAATGTTCGTCTAAGTGTGGGATGTTGGTATAACCTTTTACATGCCATATCACAATAACCCCATTACAAAGATTCTTAGTTCTTAAGACAAACTTCAAAATTTTTAAACTAAAGAAAGTCTTTCCAAAAAAGTACTTTCGAAAACCAAAAACGTTTGTAAACAAAAATTAAGGCTTAAGTAGGGTAGAAATCTTGTTGGGACGAACCGAATCTCTAATGAAGCATTGCATGACTAGGAATTATCGACCAAAATTGATTATAGTGAGGCACTGAAATAAGACCATATATGCATTCATCTTTAATGATTCACTATTTTTCGTCGAGAGTGCCGATGTCTGTGCTCAGAATTAGAACTTGCTCTAGATCTAAATTTCCGAGTAACGAAATGTGATATAGGTATAATCAGAAGAGCTAGCCACTTGTCAAAGAAACCCTTCACACCTTCCATCACCTCTACCACAACAAACCATCATCTACATCATCTTTACTATCACCTGAAAAATCCAGAAAATGAGATTCCCTCAGAAAAACCCAATGTTATAAACTTCTCAAGTATCACGGCAAAAGTCATGCAAAATGTTTACAGGCAGAAATTTTCTCGAGATAAAATCTCCAAAAAAAGAAAAGAAAATAAAAAAAAATCAAAGTTCTGAGAAAAGGAGCAGAACTTATAAAATGAGCCGAATAAGAACTCGACCGAAAAATGCTTGTGCAAAATCACTCTGAAAGGAGAAAAGTTCAAAAGTGCTTCTCAAAACATCAACAATCCTATCTATCTTTCATTTCAAAAATTCAGAATAAAAGTCTTGAAAAAAACTATTTCACCCTTTCACACCCTTTAAACAACTTCACCACCACTCCAAAATTCCCTTTTCATCCTTCCAGAATGACAAATGACCTAGAAACTATGGTTATTACCGTTTTCGCATTACTAGCAAGGATTTGGGTCTTTATCAAGCCTATGACGATGAGTGCAACATGACTGGCTATGAGTGAATTCATTTCTTAGATCTATAGGGAACCCTAAACACTTGTGTGACTTGAGTGACCCGTGAAAGCAAGCCTAAGTCATGTAACCTCCCCGCATGCTTGCAGAGATAGTTTTAACCCTAACATAGAGGACTCACCTTATTTTTCGCTATTATAATAAAAAGCAAACTGCTTAGGCCAATAGAAAGGAAACTCCGAAAAGATTTTTTGAGGTTAAAAATGAGAAATTTGCTTGAGGACAAGCAAAGTCTAAGTGTGGGATATTTGATATCGGCTAAAAAGTCACATTTTTACCCCGGTATTGAGGCCCAAAAATAATAAAGTTCCAAGCTTTATTGCCAAAATACTCGCTTTCTCAGTTAAAAGTGAAGATCAAGTAATTAAAAAGACGGTGCAAAAAGAATCAAGAGAATCGAAGCAAAAACGAAAATTCTAGAGCGAAAATGGTGAAAGATAAGTTACGACCCCGAAAACCAAGTTACGATCCCGGGAATGAGCAAAACGATCTAAGCAAACAGCAAGACTGTAGTGACCCGTCCTAATCCATCTGGACGAAGTCTTTAACAGTTGGTCCCATTGCGAGGTTCTGACCTCTATATGCCCTGAATGACTCCATGTAATATGAGCAAATGCACAGCGGAAGGTTTCTTTCATACCTGAGAATAAACATGCTTTAAAGTGTCAACCAAAAGGTTGGTGAGTTCATAAGTTTATCATAAAATAATAAAATTCTGTAATTTTGATAGACCACAAGATTTAAATGGTGCATGGTACAAATGGGCCCGAATCCTATACCCACATGTAATGTACATGTGATATCTTTTAAATATAGTACACCTTTCTCGTGTACGAAATCATTTTTTATAAATCTTAGTAACCGTACACATATCTCGTGCACAAAAACTAATACACATAACCTGTGTATAAAAATCATTCTCTCGATACATAACATTCATATTAATTGGTGGCAATTATCATGTCCACATAATTCAATGGTGACAATTATCATATCCACATAATTCAATGGTGGCAATTATCATGTCCACATAATTCAACGGTGGCAATTATCATGTCCACATAATTCAATAATAATCCGCAGAACTTCTGTCTGCATAATAATTCATTCGAGGAATGTTTTGCTTGTGTCTATCTCGTCAAACATTTATAAAAGCATTTCATGTATTCGCAGTTCAAAACATATTTCAAAAGCAGTTATAAAAACAGCGCATGTATTCTCAGTCCCAAAAATGTAAAGAGTAAAAGGGAATCAAATGAACTCACGCATATAAATATTGTAAAACAATTAATAAAGCATTTGCATGTATTCTCAGCCCAAAAATGTAAAGAGTAAAAAGGACAAATGAAACTCACCTAATGTATTTTGTAGTAAAAATACATATGACGTCATTTAACAAAAGTAGGGTTGACCTCGGATTCACGAACCTATATCATTTGTTTATCTATTAAAACATATAATCGTATTTGAACAAGTTTATATATATTATTATTAATAATAATGTACTGGTTATCTCATATGTTATATAGTTTTTAATATATTTAGTTTATATATTTTATATAGCTAATATAACAATTTATTTTAGGGTTTATACATGATAAAAATATATATTTATCTATATAATGTTAATATGTAGTTATATGAGATGTTAATATCGTTATTGTATATGTACTAAATATATTTTGTATAAAAATATTTATTTCTTAAAAATGATAGTTTTTATATTAATGAGTTACTAATAATAATAACTTTATTAATAATGATAATACTAATAATAATAATGATATCATTAATAATGATAATAATAACCCTAATCCTGTTAATAATAATAACACTCATATTAGTAATGATATTAGTTTTTAGTAATAACAATATATATCATCATTGTAATTATAATCGTATTAATAATAAATTATATTTACTACTTGTATTAGTAATAACAATAATAATAGTAATAATTTTAATACTGATGCAAGTGATAATAATAATAATCTTTATAACATTAATAACAACAATAATAATAAAACTAACAATAATAATAATAATAATAATAATAATAATAATAATAATAATAATAATAATAATAAAATAACAAAGTATACCCTTTAAAATCCTTGAGTAAAAACAATTGCTGCGGACGGGACTCGAACCCGCGACCTCACGCTCCTTCAAAACACCCTTAAACCATCCGTCTATCTTGGTTTTTCTAAGAATACACTACGTCCATATGTATTTAGCCCATTTAATACAACTCTCAGTTTATCACCCAATCTATATCTCTGGCCCAACAGAAAGTGGAGCTCAGCCCAGCATCAGTATTGGTCCAAACTATTGATTTAAAAAAAAAAAGAACGAGGGTTTAGTGAGAAGTGGCGTCTGCAGTTCGCCGACAGAAGAGAAGAAAGAAAGAAAAAAAAATTAATAATAAAAATCTTCGATCCTGCATCTCCTTCGATTGTCATCATCCCTTCATTGAACATCATCACCGATTGATTACATAGCCTCTAACAGGGTGGGGTTCGATTTAAGAAGATATCGATGAGCAGGAGTAACTTGTACAAGTTTAAATTTCAAATTGATTTTGAGATGAAGATCGAATTGGATATGGATTTATTCATAAGGTTTGTTGATAATCACAACCCGAATGTTCGTGGGTCAGTATCCAAATCAGAAACATATATATATATATATATATATATATATATATATATATATATATATATATATATATATATATATATATATATATATATATATATATATATATATATATATATATATATATATATATATATTGTTTTCTTCGATGTGCAGTAGATGGGTTTATGTTGGGTTTGAAGAAACAGAATAATATCAAGCAAAGTCGCGGCTCTTAGTGATTGAATGATTTCTTGAGGTTCAAAGGTAATGATTTAACTTGATTTAATTATTTAATGGATTATGGGTAGTCGATTTACAGGAAGCCTGGTTTGGGATAAGTGCCGATTTATTAAAAGAAGAAATTAATTGAAAAATTAACTCTAAATAATCAACTAACTTTTGATGATAGTTTTGATTGAAAATTAGGAAACTGCATCAATTATTTAAAATGGGTGATTGTTACAGGCTAATTAGAAATAGAAAACGAACCTAATTATGAAGATAATGGTGATTGTGTGGGTTCTTGTTAAATGTTTGATGATGGATTGCGACAGTTTAGCTGGAATAGAAATAAGAATATAAAACTGCAGTAGCA
Organism: Rutidosis leptorrhynchoides; assembly: GCF_046630445.1. Taxonomy (NCBI): domain Eukaryota; kingdom Viridiplantae; phylum Streptophyta; class Magnoliopsida; order Asterales; family Asteraceae; genus Rutidosis; species Rutidosis leptorrhynchoides. Next base: position 433,056,155 of record NC_092335.1, read on the forward strand.
GGTACCTCCTATTGTTGAATTGGGCTGTAACAGAAAGAGTAATAGCAGGAAGGTAGGGATCGTTGGTGGTGGTATTTTGTCGACGAGTAGAGGGAAGCAGCACAATAGCTATGATCGTTGGTTTGATGTTGCAGTTTTAGATTGAAGGGTTGTTATCGGTTGTTAATAGCAGCAACTTGTAGGTGTTCTTAGGTGTGTTTTTGATTCGAAAGGCAGCCATCAAGATACAGTTTGTTAGTGACATAATTGATGATAATTGAATATGATGATAGAAAATTGAATGGTTGTTTATCAGTAAAAGAATCGATTTTTGTATTACAAGTATCTACCATGAATCACATGTAAACATAAATACAAAAAGAAAATATATCTTGAAAGGGATGCAAAACAACTTCTTATTTCTTGTCTATACGATTATGATATTTTAATTGATATTAATAATTCTTAAATAAATTAATAACAATAATAGTAATAATAATATTATTTAAAAATACTAATAACAATAATAACAATTTTAATTGATATTTATAATAATAATGATTAATAATAATAATAGTAAAACACGTTGTAGGTTTCAATTTTTATATATGTTATATATTATTAATAGTAATACTGATAATAATAATAATAATAATAATAATAATAATAATAATAATAATAATAATAATAATAATAATAATGTTTAAAAATAATAATAATAATAATGATATTAATTATTATAATAGTATTTTTTAATAATGAAAATGATTAGGTTTAAAAATGATAATGATAACAATAATAGTTTTGATATTAGTAATAATAATATATCATTTTATATCAAATTTCATATTTATGGGTTATGTCTTTAAAATAGTAATATTAATAATATGAATGTTGATAATAGTATTGGAAGTAAATAATAATATTACTATAGTAAATTTTATTTTAACTTGTAATAAAATTTAATGTATATATACTTTACATATTATAAAGTATGTAATATTTACTATTATAATCATATATATTGAAGGTTTAATATTTATAAATTTTATATATATTACAATATACATGTAATAATATTTATGTATAGAATTCATATACATATATTTTCAAATTACTATATCTATAATCATGTTTTCTCAAATTTTATTATATAGATAAGTTTATATTAATTGTATATATTGAAGCAGATAAATTTAAAATATACATTTATATTCATCTACAAACAATTGTTCGTAAATCGTCGGGAATGGTCGAAGGTCAAATGAATCTATAAAATTAGTTCACAGTTTTTGAGACTTTACTATTACAGACTTTGCTTATCATGTTCGAAACCATTTAAGAATAAAGTTTAAATTTGGTCGAAAATTTCCGGGTCGTCACAGTACCTACCCGTTAAGGAAATTTCGTCCCGAAATTTGAGTGAGGTCATGGTTAACAATAAAAATGTTTTTATGACGAATATGAGTTGATAAATAGAGTTTTATCACCATTGAGTAATAAGGATAAAACGATTTGATTACTTGAGGCGTATGTATGAAGCAATCACAAAAGAGTGAAATAAGTAAATGCAGGTTTGTCTTAACCGATGACGTAGTCATGGTTGATTTCCGAAATTTAAGGGATTTAAAGAAAATCTTCGAAATGTAAAAGATTTGATTCTTCGGCGGGATCTCTATAATTGGATGCGGAGATCTGCCTTATTTTTCTTTATCAAATATTTCCCTATAAATTAATTTCTTTCTTTCCATTACTTTTACCACTCCTATACTTAATTCCTAAATTCAAAAGATTGTGAAAATACTTAATCCAGTTCTAATCCTTGTCCTTATCCTTACTATCGCGACAATCATTCTCCTTTTACAACTTCTACCGGAGGAATCTATTTTCTTTTACTTCGCCCTTGGGGTTATAGTGTTTTTAATTCTCCCGTGTCTTTATGTTGCGATAAACATTGATATACACGGTTTGTAATTTATGTGTTGTTATCGAGCTTTATATTCCCCCTTATATTTTGGAGCTCTTTGCCTTTTTATTCTCTTCTCGACCTCTAGTAAAGCGAATAATGGTTCAGAATTTGTAAGTATGGAGTTTCGTTTGATTATAATATTCTAAGCAGAGAGGAACGTATTAGTACGATTTGATTTGTCAAATTACCGGAATCCCTGAGGATAGAACTATCAAGAATATATTTTCTTGATATGTTCAGAGGTTAATTAGAATGAAAGAGTTATGTAACATGGCACATGATGATGGTATGATCTGTGAATCATGATGTTCCAATAGAAACTCAACATGACTTACTGTAATATAATTACGTTGGCCAGGCGTCATTATATTATACTAACCCATGCTTCAATTCTCAACACCTCTCCACAATTCATTCATAATTTAAACTTAGGTTTTACAGAAGTTTCCAATATAATGTAATACAGAAAACACGAAGAGGTAGATAATTTTAGACAAGAATATTTATGAAAATATCCTCAGAAATACCGAAGATATTTATGATGATATTTTGGAATTTCTAAGTTCGAAGGTTGATGAAGAAAGTTTTCCGCAAGATTTTAACATGACTTCGGAACAAGACATTCTCTAAAGATTTCATCGGATCCAGAATTACCTGGATTCTTTGAATATAGGGTTTGGTCCTTGTATTTGTCCTTGGTCTCCTTCCTGGTTAGCTCAATCTGTTTTTCAGTACCAAATTTTCTATCGAGCATTCCTAACACTCCATTCTTTATCATCAAACTTTTGGCCGTTAAGGTCATCTACAATTTTTCTGTTTTCTCTACATTTAATGCTATGATATCTGAATCATCGGTTATCAATCCGAGGTGGTTTCAGGAGAATTGTGTTTTTAGATGATTAAACGCTAATGGTAATATGGTGGAATATAAAAGGTTCCCTGGAAATAATAAAAGAGCACGCATATATATCAAAGTTATAATAAGGTTGTTTCGAATAAAAAGTCGAAGTTGACTTGCTGGAGCTGTGACAAAATTGGCTAATTTGAAAAGGTATTGTAAAGTCATTTTCGGTAATAACACGTCAATGGATCTGGCACAGTTTTGAATTCAAAGTATGGCTTTGAAAGATGTAGGAATCTAAAAGTGATGTCTTCTGTTAAATCTTGACTTGGATTTTGATCGGTTAAAATCCGAATATGAACTTAAATTTGAATGAAAATGGTTATTCTTTGGTGAACGGATACGTATATCTGTGGTTGTAAGTAGGATAGTAAATGACCGTTGAATCAAATTTGAAGAATGTACAGTGTAACTTATTAATGTGAAATCTAAATATTCCTCAGGTATTACCTACCCGTTAAAATATTTTCACCATTAACAGTTTGTACAAAAGAATTTTTATTACAATCTTTATGAAAAAATATATACATATATATTTTCTTCAGATGTAATCTTGGATTTAATGAGTTAATATGATATTAAACTCATATGATTTTTGGTTTGAGCTAGAATAAGTAATCTCTAAAACTATTAGGAACCATATATTCTTCACAGAATATTTCTTCAATGAAGTTATGGATTAATACTTCATCGTTCATTGTTGTTGGTACTCCTTTGTATCTATAGGGCGTATGACGTTGACGCTGGTGGGACAGATTGTGAAATTTGAAAGGACCCGTTCATATACATTATAAACGATTCACAATAGTTGATTACATTGCGAGGTATTTGACCTTTATATGATACATTTTACAAACATTGCATTCGTTTTTAAAAGACAATCTTTCTTTACATCGAAAATTGACAGGCATGCATACCATTTCATAATATCCACTATCCAACTATAAATTGATTTAATAATAATCTTTGATGAACTCAATGACTCGAATGCAACGTTCTTCGAAATATGTTATGAAAGACTCCAAGTAATATTTTTAAAATGAGCAAATGCACAGCGGAAGATTTCTTTAACACCTGAGAATAAACATGCTTTAAAGTGTCAACCAAAAAGTTGGTGAGTTCATTAGTTTATCATAATCATTTATTTCCATCATTTTAATAGACCACAAGAATTTCATTTCCAGTTCTCATAAATATACGTCCCATGCATAGAGACAAAAATAATCATTCATATGGTGAACACCTGGTAACCGACATTAACTAAATACATATAAGAATATCCCCTATCATTCCGGGATCCTCCTTCGGACATGATATAAATTTCGAAGTACTAAAGCATCCGGTACTTTGGATGGGGTTTGTTAGTCCCAATAGATCTATCTTTAGGATTCGCGTCAATTAGGGTGTATGTTCCCTAATTCTTAGATTACCAGACTTTAATAAAAAGGGGCATATTCGATTTCGATAATTCAACCATAGAATGTAGTTTCAATTACTTGTGTCTATTTCGTCAAACATTTATAAAAGCGCATGTATTCTCAGTCCCAAAAATATAAAGGGTAAAAAGGTAAATGAAACTCACCATACTGTATTTCGTAGTAAAAATACATATAACGTCATTGAACAAGTGCAAGGTTGGCCTCGGATTCACGAACCTAAATTAATTATATATATTTATGTGTTGGTCAATATTTGTCTAACAAATTAGGTCAAGTCATAGTGTACCACAATCCTAATGCTCGAGACTAATATGCAAAAGTCAACAAAAGTAAATTTGACTCAAAATAATTTCCAAAAAACTATACATGATTAATATATAGTTTAAATATCGTCATTTTATATTTTTAAATATTTTTAAAAGATTTATTAGAGTAAATAATATAATTTATTTATTAATAAATAAAATTTTATATTAAATTTATATAATAAAATATACTTTTATATATATTAAGTAATAAAATTTATAGGGTTCATTTAATATCATAAAGATAATATGATAGGTATTATTAAAGTAAGTTATTACACGTAGTAAAATATGTTTGTATCACATATTTATTTGATAAAATAATATCTATAATGATAGTAAGTAAAAGTTGTATTATTTTGTAATAATAATAATTATTATAAAAATATCAATATTTATAATTACTAAGATGACATTATGATAAAACGATAATTCTAATTATGATAACTTTAATATTTACGATAATTTTTAATATTATCTTTAAAATAATAATTCTATTTAAAATAATAACAATAATAATGATATTTTATAGTAACAATGACATTTCTATTAAAATATTAATTTTTGTTAAAATGATAGTTTTAATACTAACGATATTTTAATAATAATAGTAATGATAAAAATAATAAGAACGATAATTTTATCAAAATCAATATCTTATAATATTTTAATTTCATCATGATACTCTTACCCATTATTTCCTAATCGTTTCATTTAATAGCTTTTAATCGTCTTTTATATCGTGTTCATAATAATGATAATAATAGTAATCAAAATAATTAGGTGTTACAAATATTTGTTTTAATTACACTAATATTAATAATGATAGTTACTATAACATTATTAACGATAATACTAATAATTATCTTAATGATAATATAGTAATAATAATAATAATAACAATAACAATAACCATTTTTAAATAATGATATATATATATATTAATAATGATAATAATAATAATAATAATACCAATAATAATAATAATAATAATAATAATAATAATAATAATAATAATAATAATAATAATAATAATAATAATAATAATAATAATAATAATAATAATTGGATAATAATTGGATAATAATAATAATACTAATTATAATTTTAATGATAATAACGATAGTAATAATAATAAAAAAAAAATATAACAATTTTTAATGATAAATCCCTTTTATTGATAAAGATAATAATAATGATAATAATAAGATAAAACTAGAACGACAATAAAAACGACGATAATAATAATCATTTTTAATAAAAATATCGAAAATTCAATTGATTATAACTTCTAATTCGTTCATCGAAACCATTCGATATCTAAAGGAAAAGTTCTTAATTTTTCGCTAGCTTTTCAAGGACATGCATATCTTATACCTTATCTCAACTTCAAGTGTAACTAATTCAAGATTCAACCTAACCTGTCTAAGGGCAATATCAAAAGTACAAGCATGCATAATCCTAAATACTTGAGCACTAGTCAGGGATACACTATTAGTATGTAAAAGTTAAATTATGAGTACTCACGTATCAATATTGAGATTCAATATTGCAGGAAAGGTACGTAGACGCAACGGAAATGATAAACACTATATTGAGCTCACAAGCATACCCATGAACCATACTCAATCACCTCCATAGCTATAACCCATAATTTCCTTAATCCTATCCCACTCGAAAAACAATTTCGAAATCACTCGGGCAGCACTCCGTCGTAATATTTTATGTATACTAATAATATCTTGAAATGATACGGAGTAAATATATATATGTAAATCGATTGAGAGAGTTTAGAGAAAAATATTTTCAAGTTTCTATGAAATAATGAAACCTATTGAATTCTATTTATAATAGATTTTTGAATTATTAAAGTGAATTATTAAAGTATGAATTATTAAAGTAAATTATTAAAGTATGAATTATTAAAGTAAATTATTAAAGTATGAATTATTAAAGTGAATTATTAAAGTTAAAGTAAAGTAAAAATAAAGTAAAGGTAAAGTTTAAGTATAGTAAAAGTATAAAACTATGTACGTATAATATGCGTATAAATATATATAATATTAATTTAAATCGTTATATATATTTAATAAAATAAAATATAAATATCGTTATCTTTATCATACTAGTTAAGTAATGAGTTGTCAAAAGTGGTTCTAGATATTTATAAAAGTTATATACGTTTTAATAATAAAGTTCTTTTTAAACTGAAAACGTTTTTGTACGTTTGAAACTAAATAGATCAATCGAGTCTTTATGAGATTCAATATTCCACTATCCTTTGTCTAGTTCTCAATGATTGACAATTTGTTCTTATTTATAAATCACTTTATCATTTTCCGAATATTGTTAAAATGGAAAGATTTCTCAAATCAACGTGGGCCTTTCAATAGAGACTTGTAATCATAATTCAATATATCTGATAATTCAATCATTTGATCTTATCTTCTAATTCCATTGATAAATATTTTGAAACAGATACAATCATATAAAGCATTTAATCTAATATTTTGTTTACGTTTCAAATTATAATATATATACACATATACATATATAATCATATTCATTTAATGGTTCGTGAATCGTTGGAACTTGGTCGAGGTTGAATGAATGTATGAACATAGTTTAAAATTCTTGAAATTTAACTTAACAAATATTGCTTATCGTGTCGGAAACATATAAAGATTAAAGTTTAAATTTGGTTGGAAATTTCCGGGTTGTCACAGTACCTACTCGTTAAAGAAATTTCGTCCCGAAATTTGAGTGGAAATGTCATGAATGATAATAAGTATGTTTTCATGATGCATACGGGCTGAAAATTAGAGTTTTATCATCAGTAAATAATTTGGATAAATAATCCATTTATATGAAGAGTACGAATGAAGCTAACATAGAAGAGTGAAATGAGTAAGTGTAGATTCATCTTATCATTTGACGTAGATATGATTGATTCCCACATTTCAAGGGATTTGAAGAAAATCTTCTTAATAAGATTTGACTCTCCGGTAATCAAGGGAATTAGGATCCGCTTTAAATGCGATCGTCCATTTTAATTGTTCTGTCAGAGATTTTCTTATAAATTCACCTCTTTCATTTCCTTACAACTCACACCTTCTGTTGATGCATTTTATGCAAGTCCCTAGACATCTACCCACGTTCATTGTAGGTACAACAGTTTACAGGCCACCATGATTGCTCGTTATTATCCTATCCGTGTTTGTATGTGGTTACAGGAACTGCAGGAACGAGATTTAGATGTTTGACTATGTTAGACTTAGTCAGACGTACGAGTGAAGCCTCAATAGTATGGCTGACAGGCTCATACGCACAGTTGATGCTGAGCTAAGTCACAATTACAACCTAAATGAGAAGACACGAGTGAGTGATCACCCGTACAGCTGATGAGGCCAACTCGTACGTGTGATGAATGAATCGTATGGGTGAGTCAACAGCAGGGGTATATAAAGTCTTATGTTCTTCATTTTAGGTTAAGCCTCTCATTTGTTACACACACTCAGATCTAGTGAGCTCCTCCGATTCTCTCTCAGTCCAAATCACCCAGGTCGTGAATAATAGCTCTAGGTATTGATCTAATCACACTTGATTTAGTTGTGGTTTGACTAAATTAATCAAAAAAAAAAAAAACTTAACCTATTCACTAGAGGGTTTGATTCACTTATTTCGCGATTGTGTGAGTTAAATCTGTTGATTTCTAAGTTCCTAGTCATGTTTCATCACCTTCTATTCTTTCTCCCTCAACTCATATTTTAAAGTATTCATCAATATGCTCCATCCAGTTCTGATTCTCGATATACTTCTAACTTTCATATCGGTCATTCTTCTTTTTCATCTACCGCTGGAAGAATCTATTTACTTCTACTATACTCTTGGGTTTATAGTGTTTCTAGTTCTCCCGTGTCTTTATATTGCTATATGCATCGATATATATGGTTTATAATTTCTGGTTTATCTTTGGGCTTTATATGTTCCCTTATATTTCAAAGTCTCTGCTTCTGTCTTCTATAATCATTATCATTCACAGTTAATGCTCTCTTTTATTTACTGCAATTTATACCTCAATTTCTATTTCAGAGTTTTGTCCTTTCGTTTCTTCTTCTAGCGATTAAGCACCGCTTGTAATAGTCCAGAATTCACAGATATGAATTTCGGAATGAACATTGTTAATGTTCTAGGAAGGAAATTATGATGGCACGATCTTGACTTGTCAAATTACTAGAATACCTTGGAAAAAGCCGAATCATCAAGAAATATTTTCTTGATATTTTAGAGGTTAAATAGAATACAAGAGTCGTATAACATGGCACATGATGATGTTATGATCTGTGAATCATCACGTTCCATTTAGAAACTCAGCATGACTTACTGTAATATAATCACGTTGATCAAGTGTCATTATATTATACTAATTCATGATTCAGTTCCCAACACTACTTCAAAATATTCCTATTTTAAACTTGAATGTTTCAGAATTTAGAAACTAAAATAGTTTCTTTTATGATGTAATACAGATAGCGCGAAGAGGTAAATGATTTCAAATAAGAAAAATTAAGAAAATATCTTCAGAAATATGGAGGATATTTATAATGAAAGATATGATGATATTTTAGAATTTCTAATATCAGAGGATGATGAAGAATATTGTCCGCAGGGGTTTAGAGTCAGGAGCAAAGTATTCGTTAATGACTTCAGCAGGTACTGAATTATTTGGATCCTTTGAAGTCAGGTTCAGTCTTTGTAATTTGTCCATAGCCTCCTTCCTACTTTGCTCAATCCGTTTTCCAGTTCTAAAACTTCTCTTTTTCTGCGCTTTGCCAGCACACTTCATCATTATCATCCAGCTTTTACCGTTTAAAGTCGTTTATAGTTTTTGCTGCTTCATCAGCATTTTTTTTCCCATTTTCGGAGAACCAATTCGCAGTTCGGAGTGTTTTTCAGAAACTTCACATTCAAATTAAGTCCAGAAGATAGACGTTATATATACACATATAACTGTTGGTGTAGACATACTGCGAGATTTCAAAATACTGATTGCTAATTCCCAATGATTCGTATGACAATTCTCATTACAAGATGCGAATGAGTAAATGATGGGGTTTCAATAAATAATTATAATGACTTTTTGGAGAGGCTAAAGTCAAAGGGTAATGAAGTTGTTGGTACATCTGCTAATAATGTGGTGGAATGTAAAACGTTCCCTGGTAATGATGGTGTATATCTCAAGGTTATAATAAGGTTAGTCTGACTGAAAAGTCGAAGTTGACTTGCTAGAGCTGTGACAAAACTGGCTACTTTGAATAGGAGTCGCAAAGTTATTTTTGCTAATAAATGCCAAAGAATCTGACGCGGATACGTTGTTTAAACTTTTACTTTGGTTTCAAGAGTTTTTCGGGTACATAACTGTGGGTAACACGTGGTTGGATCATCATCTCGATTGCTCATCATTCGAAGTGTCTTCAGAAATTTTCGAAGGGTTTGAACATAGATTGTAATCGTTAACATACATTTGATGTTCTAACACAGTTTTGAAGTCAAAATATAGCTTGTGAAAGATGTAAGGATCTAAGAGTGATGATTTTGGTCATATCTCGAGTTGAATTTTGAGATTTCAAAATCAGAATATGTAATTAAATTTTGAATGAGCATGGTTGTTTTGATTTCTATAAAAGAATGTATATTATTGTGAAAGTATGGAGTATAATGGATGATTTACTGAATCAGATTCGAAGAATGTAACATATTATTTGTGAATTTATATATCTCTCGGGTATTACCTACCCGTTAAAAAAAATTCATAATTAATATTTTGTACAAAAGAATTTTATTACAGTCTTTATGAAAATATATGTATGTATATTTTCTTCAGATGTAACATAGATTTAATGAGTTAATGTTAAATTAAACTCATTTGATTTACGGTTGAAACTAGAATTGAATAATTCCTAAAGGCTTTAAAAAGTACATAACTTTTACGCAGTATTTCTTTAATGACATTGAAATTATGAATCAATACTTCGTTATTTGTTGATGTATGATGTTCGGTTCGTGGAATTCTTGTGAATTTCGCAAAGTACGAATGATGTTATCTGAAAAGTTTCGGGTACATCGATGATGAAAGTGTAAAATCAAATATATACTTGATTTATTATGAATTGGAATTTGTTGAATTGCGACAGAGATTGTAGTTAACGCTGGTAAAGTTGAGGCCGAAGGACGTACATTATTGCATATTTGTAATATGAATTAACCGAGTAGTTAAGATTCACACACAATAGCTTAGCACGGAAAGATTTATTTCAAAATATATATATATATATATATATATATATATATATATATATATATATATATATATATATATATATATATATATATAATATATACATATAATTTCTTCAGATGGAATGAGTTAATTCTTCATAACTCGTTGATACAATATACACATTATTGATTCGTAATGATGTCAACAGTGATTCTTGAACTGACGGAGTTTGTGATATTATCGTTGTTGTTGATTCGGATGTTGACTGTACAGACGATGCTGGTAACGCTGACGGTACTGTTGATGCTGTTGGTAAAGCAAGTTTAGCTTGTTAATCACACACCATTTTTGTCAGGGTTTCTACTCTTCCTTCTATCATTTTGGTTCGCTTAACTGATTTATGGTTAGGGCTAGATTAGATAATCTCTAAGACTTTAGAGATTACATAATCGCCGCGGAATGTTTCTCCAATGAAGTTATGAATTAATACTTCGTCAGTTATTGTTGTTGGTACTCCTTGGTATCTATGGTGCGTATAACGTTGATGCTCGTGGGACAGATTGTGAAGTTGAGGTTTACGACGCGGTTGTGGTTGGAGGTGGTAATGGTACTGTTGGCATTGATGATGGTGGTACTGGTTATGCTGCTGATGCTGCTGATGGTGTTTGTAATCTCTGCACCATATTCTCCAAAGCCACTACCCGAGCACGAAGCTCGTTGACTTCTTCTATTACACCGGGGTGATTGTCGGTTCGGACGAGCGGATAAATAAAATCTAAAATTTGATTTAATATATAATCGTGACGAGATACTCTGGAAATGAGCGAGAACATGGTATTTCAGACAGGTTCGCCGGTAAGTGCTTCAGGTTCTTCGTCAAGAGGGCAATGTGGTGGATGGAAGGGATCACCTTCTTCTTGTCTCCAATGATTGAGGAGGCTACGAACCCATCCCCAATTCATCCAGAATAGGTGATGACTGATTGGTTGATCTATTCCGGTCACACTGCTTTCGGAGCTTGAATGGGATTCCATTTCGGAATCTGAGTGACTTGAACTGATAACAAATTCCATTTCGTACGATTGGATAAAGGATTTTTTTTTCCGATATGAAATGATTTTGGCTAACGGATGGTATTCTAATTACATAGAATATATATATATATATATATATATATATATATATATATATATATATATATATATATATATATATATATATATATATATATATATATATATATATATATATATATATATATATATATATATATATATATATATAGATAAAAAGATTTCGTAGATTACGGAGGACTTTGCGGGATATGTCAGGTAAAGTTTAAAGTAACAGATACGATAAGATATGATTTAGCAGATATGCTAAGATATGAACTTTTGTCTATACACTATTCATGCAATCAATCAGCAAGATGTGTCTTAGACTAAAAATGATAAGCAGATAATTTCCTGAGGATGGTAAGTAGTTAATTTTCGACACAAAATGATAAGCAAAAATTTTGACATGCAGACACGGTCGAAGTCCAGACTCACTAATGCATCCTATCGACTTATCAGTTAGACACACTAATGCAGACCTGGTTCGCTAAGACCACCGCTCTGATACCAACTGAAAGGTCCCGTTCATATACATTATAAACGATTCACAATAGTTGATTAGATTGCGTGGTATTTGACCTTTATATGATACATTTTACAAACATTGCATTCGTTTTTAAAAGACAATCTTTCTTTACATCGAAAATTGACAGGCATGCATACCATTACATAATATCCACTATCCAACTATAAATTGATTTAATAATAATCTTTGATGAACTCAATGACTCGAATGCAACGTTCTTCGAAATATGCTATGAAAGACTCCAAGTAATATCTTTAAAATGAGCAAATGCACAGCGGAAGATTTCTTTAACACCTGAGAATAAACATGCTTTAAAGTGTCAGCCAAAAGGTTGGTGAGTTCATTAGTTTATCATAATCATTTATTTCCATCATTTTAATAGACCACAAGAATTTCATTTCCAGTTCTCATAAATATACGTCCCATGCATAGAGACAAAAATAATCATTCATATGGTGAACACCTGATAACCGACATTAACTAGATACATATAAGAATATCCCCTATCATTCCGGGATCCTCCTTCGGACATGATATAAATTTCGAAGTACTAAAGCATCCGGTACTTTGAATGGGGTTTGTTAGGCCCAATAGATCTATCTTTAGGATTCGCGTCAATTAGGGTGTATGTTCCCTAATTCTTAGATTACCAAACTTTAATAAAAAGGGGCATATTCGATTTCGATAATTCAACCATAGAATGTAGTTTCAATTACTTGTGTCTATTTCTTCAAACATTTATAAAAGCGCATGTATTCTCAGTCCCAAAAATATAAAGGGTAAAAAGGTAAATGAAACTCACCATACTATATTTCGTAGTAAAAATACATATAACGTCATTGAACAAGTGCAAGGTTGGCCTCGGATTCACGAACCTAAATTAATTATATATATTTATGTATTGGTCAATATTTGTCTAACAAATTAGGTCAAGTCATAGTGTACCACAATCCTAATGCTCGAGACTAATATGCAAAAGTCAACAAAAGTAAATTTGACTCAAAATAATTTCCAAAAAACTATACATGATTAATATATAGTTTAAATATCGTCATTTTATATTTTTAAATATTTTTAAAAGATTTATTAGAGTAAATAATATAATTTATTTATTAATAAATAAAATTTTATATTAAATTTATATAATAAAATATACTTTTATATATATTAAGTAATAAAATTTATAGGGTTCATTTAATATCATAAAGATAATATGATAGGTATTATTAAAGTAAGTTATTACACGTAGTAAAATATGTTTGTATCACATATTTATTTGATAAAATAATATCTATAATGATAGTAAGTAAAAGTTGTATTATTTTGTAATAATAATAATTATTATAAAAATATCAATATTTATAATTACTAAGATGACATTATGATAAAACGATAATTCTAATTATGATAACTTTAATATTTACGATAATTTTTAATATTATCTTTAAAATAATAATTCTATTTAAAATAATAATAATAATAATGATATTTTATAGTAACAATGACATTTCTATTAAAATATTAATTTTTGTTAAAATGATAGTTTTAATACTAACGATACTTTTAATAATAATAGTAATGATAAAAATAATAAGAACGATAATTTTATCAAAATCAATATCTTATAATATTTTAATTTCATCATGATACTCTTACCCATTATTTCCTAATCGTTTCATTTAATAGCTTTTAATCGTTTTTTATATCGTGTTCATAATAATGATAATAATAGTAATCAAAATAATTAGGTGTTACAAATATTTGTTTTAATTACACTAAAATTAATAATGATAGTTACTATAACATTATTAACGATAATACTAATAATTATCTTAATGATAATATAGTAATAATAATAATAATAATAATAACAATAACCATTTTTAAATAATGATATATATATATATATTAATAATGATAATAATAATAATAATAATAATAATAATACCAATAATAATAATAATAATAATAATAATAATAATAATAATAATAATAATAATAATAATAATAATAATAATAATAATAATAATTGGATAATAATTGGATAATAATAATAATACTAATTATAATTTTAACGATAATAACGATAGTAATAATAATAAAAAAAATATAACAATTTTTAATGATAAATCCCTTTTATTGATAAAGATAATAATAATGATAATAATAAGATAAAACTAGAACGACAATAAAAACGACGATAATAATAATCATTTTTAATAAAAATATCGAAAATTCAATTGATTATAACTTCTAATTCGTTCATCGAAACCATTCGATATCTAAAGGAAAAGTTCTTAATTTTTCGCTAGCTTTTCAAGGACATGCATATCTTATACCTTATCTCAACTTCAAGTGTAACTAATTCAAGATTCAACCTAACCTGTCTAAGGGCAATATCAAAAGTACAAGCATGCATAATCCTAAATACTCGAGCACTAGTCAGGGATACACTATTAGTATGTAAAAGTTAAATTATGAGTACTCACATATCAATATTGAGATTCAATATTGCAGGAAAGGTACGTAGACGCAACGGAAATGATAAACACTATATTGAGCTCACAAGCATACCCATGAACCATACTCAATCACCTCCATAGCTATAACCCATAATTTCCTTAATCCTATCCCACTCGAAAAACAATTTCGAAATCACTCGGGCAGCACTCCGTCGTAATATTTTATGTATACTAATAATATCTTGAAATGATACGGAGTAAATATATATATGTAAATCGATTGAGAGAGTTTAGAGAAAAATATTTTCAAGTTTCTATGAAATAATGAAACCTATTGAATTCTATTTATAATAGATTTTTGAATTATTAAAGTGAATTATTAAAGTATGAATTATTAAAGTGAATTATTAAAGTATGAATTATTAAAGTGAATTATTAAAGTATGAATTATTAAAGTGAATTATTAAAGTTAAAGTAAAGTAAAAATAAAGTAAAGATAAAGTTTAAGTATAGTAAAAGTATAAAACTATGTACGTATAATACGCGTATAAATATATATAATATTAATTTAAATCGTTATATATATTTAATAAAATAAAATATAAATATCGTTATCTTTATCATACTAGTTAAGTAATGAGTTGTCAAAAGTGGTTCTAGATATTTATAAAAGTTATATACGTTTTAATAATAAAGTTCTTTTTAAACTGAAAACGTTTTTGTACGTTTGAAACTAAATAGATCAATCGAGTCTTTATGAGATTCAATCTTCCACTATCCTTTGTCTAGTTCTCAATGATTGACAATTTGTTCTTATTTATAAATCACTTTATCATTTTCCGAATATTGTTAAAATGGAAAGATTTCTCAAATCAACGTGGGCCTTTCAATAGAGACTTGTAATCATAATTCAATATATCTGATAATTCAATCATTTGATCTTATCTTCTAATTCCATTGATAAATATTTTGAAACAGATACAATTATATAAAGTATTTAATCTAATATTTTGTTTACGTTTCAAGTTATAATATATGTACACATATACATATATAATCATATTCGTTTAATGGTTCGTGAATCGTTGGAACTTGGTCGATGTTGATTGAATGTATGAACATAGTTTAAAATTCTTGAAATTTAACTTAACAAATATTGCTTATCGTGTCGGAAACATATAAAGATTAAAGTTTAAATTTGGTTGGAAATTTCCGGGTTGTCACAAAATTGAGGCTTGGGATGCGGATGTTGTTGTTAGTGGTACTGGTGCTGCCGGTACTGATGTTGGTGGCACTGTTGGTGTTGCTGATGTTGCTGAAGCTGGTACGTTTTTGCATCATAATTTCCAAAGCCACTACTCGAGCGCGAAGCTCGTTGACTTCTTCTATTACTCTGGAATGATTGGTGGTTGGAACGAGTGGATGGATAAGGTTTAGAATTGTAGATATTACGTAATCGTTACGAGATATCCTGGAAATGAGGGTTAATATGGTGTTTCGGACAGGTTTGCCGGTAAGTGCTTCAGGATCTTCACCAAGAGGTGATTTTGGTTGGTGGAAAGGATCGCCTTCTTCTCGTCTCTATTGATTAAGTCGACTACAAACCCATCCCCAATTTATCCAGAATTGGTGATGACTGATTTGTTGATCTATTCCGGTTATACTGCTTTCGGAGCTCAAGTGTGTTTCCATATCGGAATAGCTGTCGGAATCCGAAGAACTTGAACTAGTGACGAGTTCCATTTTGTACGATTGAATAAAGGATTTTTGATATGAAATGAGTTCTGGCTATCGAATGGTATTCTAATTACATAGAATATCTATATATATAGAACAAAGGATTTCGTAGATTACGGAGGGATTTACAGAATATGTCAGACAAAGTTTTACAGTAACAGATACGCTACGATATGAATTAGCAGATACGCTAAGATATGAGTTTTGTCTAAACACTAATCATGCAGTCAATGCAGTAAGATGTGTCTAGACTAAGAACAATGAGCAGGTAATTTCCTAAGGATGATAAGCAGGTAATTTTCGACGTGAAACGATAAGCAAAACTTTTGATATGCAGACACGGTCGAAGTCCAGACTCACTAATGCATCTAAACAACTATCAGTTAGACACATTAATGCAAGACCTGGTTCGCTAAGACCACCGCTCTGATGCCACCTTTAGTGACCCGTCCTAATCCATCTGGACGAAGTCTTCAACAGATGGTCCCATTGCTAGGTTCTGACCTCTATATGCCCTGAATGACTCCATGTAATATGAGCAAATGCACAGCGGAAGGTTTCTTTCATACCTAAGAATAAACATGCTTTAAAGTGTCAACCAAAAGGTTGGTGAGTTCATAAGTTTATCATAAAACAATAAAATTCTATAATTTTGATAGACCACAAGATTTAAATGCTGCATGGTACAAATGGACCCGAATCATATACCCACCTGTAATGTACATGCGATATCTTTTAAATACAGTACACCTTTCTCGTGTATGAAATCATTTTTCATAAATCTTAGTAACCGTACACATATCTCGTGCACAAAAACTAATACACATAACCTGTGTATAAAAATCATTCTCTCAATACATAACATTCATATTAATTGGTGGCAATTATCATGTCCACATAATTCAATGGTGGCAATTATCATGTTCACATAATTCAACGGTGGCAATTATCATGTCCACATAATTCAACGGTGGCAATTATCATGTCCACATAATTCAATAATAATCCGCAGAACTTCTGTCTGCATAATAATTCATTCGAGGAATGTTTTGCTTGTGTCTATCTCGTGAAACATTTATAAAAGCATTTCATGTATTCGCAGTTCAAAACATATTTCAAAAGCATTTAATAAAGCAGTTGTAAAAACAGCGCATGTATTCTCAGTCCTAAAAATGTAAAGAGTAAAAGGGAATCAAATGAACTCACGCATATAAATATTGTAAAACAATTAATAAAGCATTTGCATGTATTCTCAGCCCAAAAATATAAAGAGTAAAAAGGGCAAATGAAACTCACCTAATGTATTTTGTAGTAAAAATACATATGACGTCATTTAACAAAAGTAGGGTTGACCTCGGATTCACTAACCTATATCATTTGTATATCTATTAAAACATATAATTGTATTTGAACAAGTTTATATATATTATTATTAATAATGTACTAGTTATCTCATATGTTATATAGTTTTTAATATATTTAGTTTATATATTTTATATAGCTAATATAACAATTTATTTTAGGGTTTATACATGATAAAAATATATATTTATCTATATAATGTTAATATGTAGTTATATGAGATGTTAATATCGTTATAGTATATGTACTAAATATATTTTGTATAAAAATATTTATTTCTTAAAAATGATAGTTTTTATATTAATGAGTTACTAATAATAATAACTTTATTAATAATGATAATACTAATAATAATAATGATATCGTTAATAATGATAATAATAACCCTAATCATGTTAATAATAATAACACTCATATTAATAATGATATTAATTTTTAGTAATAACAATATATATCATCATTGTAATTATAATCGTATTAATAATAAATTATATTTACTACTTGTATTAGTAATAACAATAATAATAGTAAAAATTTTAATACTTATGCAAGTGATAATAATAATAATCTTTATAACATTAATAACAACAATAATAACAAAACTAACAATAATAATAATAATAATAATAATAATAATAATAATAATAATAATAATAAGAATAATAATAATAATAATAATAATAATAATAATAATAATAATAATAATAATAATAATAATAATAATAATAATAATAATAATTATAATTATAATAATAATAATAATAATAATAATAATAATAATAATAATAATAATAATAATGATAATAACAAAATAACAAAGTATACCCTTTAAAATCCTTGAGTAAAAAGAATTGCTGCGGATGGGACTCGAACCCGCGACCTCACGCTCCTTTAAAACACCCTTAAACCATCCGTCTATCTGGGTTTTTCTAAGAATACACTACGTCCATATGTATTTAGCCCGTTTAATACAACTCTCGGTTTATCACCCAATCTATATCTCTGGCCCAACAGAAAGTGGAGCTCAGCCCAGCATCAGTATTGGCCCAAACTATGAGCTGAAATCGTTTTGATTTAAAAAAAAAGAACGAGGGTTTAGTGAGAAGTGGCGTCTGCAGTTCGCCGACAGAAGATAAGAAAGAAAGAAAAAAAATTAATAATAAAAATCTTCGATCCTGCATCTCCTTCAATTGTCATCATCCCTTCATTGAACATCATCACCGATTGATTTCATAGCCTCCAGCAGGGTGGGGTTCGATTTAAGAAGATATCGATGAGTAGGAGTAACTTGTACAAGTTTAAATTTCAAATTGATTTTGAAATGAAGATTGAATTGGATATGGATTTATTCATAAGGTTTGTTGATAATCACAACCCGAATGTTCGTGGGTCAGTATCCAAATCAGAAACATAAATATATATATATATATATATATATATATATATATATATATATATATATATATGTATATATATATATATATGTATATGTATATATATATATATATGTATATATATATATATATATAATTTTTTTTTTTTGTTTTCTTCGATGTGCAGTAGATGGGTTTATGTTGGGTTCGAAGAAACAGAATAATATCAAGCAAAGTCGCAGCTCTTAGTGATTCAGCAATTTCTTGAGGTTCAAAGGTAATGATTTAACTTGATTTAATTATTTAATGGATTATGGGTAGTCGATTTACAGGAAGCCTGGTTTGGGATAAGTGTCGATTTATTGGAAGAAGAAATTAATTGAAAAATTAACTCTAAATAATCGATTAACTTTTGATGATAGTTTTGATTGAAAAATAGGAAACTGCATCAATTATTTAAAATGGGTGATTGTTGCAGGTTAATTAGAAATAGAAAACGAACCTAATTATGAAGATAATGGTGATTGTGTGGGTTCTTGTCAAATGTTTGATGATGGATTGCGACAGTTTAGCTGGAATAGAAATAAGAATATAAAACTGCAGTAGCAGGTACCTCCTGTTGTTGAATTGGGCTGTAACAGAAAGAGTAATAGCAGGAAGGTAGGGATCGTTGGTGGTGGTATTTTGTCGACGAGTAGAGGGAAGCAGCACAATAGCTATGATCGTTGGTTTGATGTTACAATTTTAGATCGAAGGGTTGTTATCGGTTGTTAATAGCAGCAACTTGTAGGTGTTCTTAGGTGTGTTTTTGAGTCGAAAGGCAGCAATCAAGATACAGTTTGTTAGTGACATAATTGATGATAATTGAATATGATGATAGAAAATTGAATGGTTGTTTATCAGTAAAAGAATCGATTTTTGTATTACAAGTATCGACCATGAATCACATGTAAACATAAATACAAAAATAAAATATATCTTGAAAGGGATGCAAAACAACTTCTTATTTCTTGTCTGTACGATTATGATATTTTAATTGATATTAATAATTCTTAAATAAATTAATAATAATAATAGTAATAATAATATTATTTAAAAATACTAATAACAATAATAACAATTTTAATTGATATTTATAATAATAATGATTAATAATAATAATAGTAAAACACGTTGTAGGTTTCAATTTTTATATATGTTATATATTATTAATAGTAATACTGATAATAATAATAATAATAATAATAATAATAATAATAATAATAATAATAATAATAATAATAATAATAATAATAATAATAATAATAATGTTTAAAAATAATAATAATAATGATATTAGTTATTATAATAGTATTTTTTAATAATTAAAATGATTAGGTTTAAAAATGATAATGATAACAATAATAGTTTTGATATTAGTAATAATAATATATTATTTTATATCAAATTTCATATTTATGGGTTATGTCTTTAAAATAGTAATATTAATAATATGAATGTTGATAATAGTATTGGAAGTAAATAATAATATTACTATAGTAAATTTTATTTTAACTTGTAATAAAATTTAATGTATATATACTTTACATATTATAAAGTGTGTAATATGTAATATTTACTATTATAATCATATATATTGAAGGTTTAATATTTATAAATTTTATATATATTACAATATACATGTAATAATATTTATGTATAGAATTCATATACATATATTTTCAAATTACTATATCTATAATCATGTTTTCTCAAATTTTATTATATAGATAAGTTTATATTAATTAATTGTATATATTGAAACAAATAAATTTAAAATATACATTTATATTCATCTACAAACAATTGTTCGTAAATCCTCGGGAATGGTCGAAGGTCAAATGAATCTATAAAATTAGTTCACAGTTTTTGAGACTTCACTATTACAGACTTTGCTTATCATGTTCGAAACCAATTAAGAATAAAGTTTAAATTTGGTCGAAAATTTCCAGGTCGTCACAAAGACCAGGGGCAAGAACCGGCCTGCCACGCCGGCCTGCCCACCGGCCTGCTATGCCATGCCGGCTTGCCTAATGGCTTGGCACCAGCTACTAAAAACGGGCACTGAAAATGGGCTGCTTTGGCACCGGCCCTTGACCCGGCCAGTTACGCTGGCCTGCCAGCCAGCCCCAGCCAAAAATCAACTATTTAAATGGGTCATTTGTCATCCATTTTCCACACAATGCAATTCACTTCTTTCTCTCTCTTTCTACAATAATTAGTCATACTTTCAAGGTCTTCAAATCCGTGCGGGAAATTTAGTACCCGGAGAAGAACGCCGAAGATTGTATTAGGAGCGGTCTAGAGTTTGAAGTTGTCACTTTTGTATTTTCGAAACTCGTTAAATCTACTGGTACTTCTATCCTTTGTCTTTGCATAATGTCTTCCATTTTTATGATTTATGATATTGTTACCATGATTAGCGAGTAGTTATCTTTAGTGTATGCTATGATATAGTTAGTTATAATGCCGAAATAATGTTATGGTTTGTGTATGTTGTTGAGATGCTTTTTGATTATGCTTTAAACACAATCGCTTTTCAAACTAATAGAACGTAGGTTTCGGCTCTGTTATTGGGAAGTCGTGAACCCCGATTCAGAGTACACTATCTGTGTCATCCCTTGGTAAGAGAAGTCTATCGGATACAATGCAAGTTTGACTGAGGCACACCGGTTGTAGTAAGTCTACCGAGCCTTGGATTCTGACTGAGAACTCTTTCGTAGTGAAACATCTAACTTGGCCCATAGTACATTGTCAGTCTTAGACCATGCTAGTGTAGTCTCCAAGCATATAAACTTCGTACATGCACGCTGAAGTACAACGGTTGTTGTAGGCTGTACCTCTGCTAAGTAAGGCCATGGAACCCGGTCAGTGCTGATTAGTACACTTCACCATAACGCAGTCTCAAGCATTGCACTCCGTTTGAGGGATTCTTAGTTAATTAAGGAACTACTTGTTTAAACACATAAAGGATTGGACCGGTAGGATAACCGAACGTGTTCATGGAAGTCACACCGACTTGGCCATGGTGTTCTTCATGGTTAAACTCTTTTTAAGGGCCTAACTATCTTTTAAACCCAATCATTAACGAAAGCATTGAAATGCATCATGTCACTCGGATATGGCATACCTTGTACTTCATTGTGCTTAAGAAGTTTAGACCTTTGTGGAATGTTAATATGGCACCTAACCGAGTCTCTCAATTAGATGAGCCGTTTGAACGTGTATGCCTGTAGTCAGACTACACGGGCGTCGGCGGTATGGGGATATTGCTGTCTATTCAGAATCTTCAAGCCTAACGCATTACCTAATGACATGTCTTATGATAGGGGCGGTAGGACCAGTATATTGAATATAAGGTCACTACCTATTCATGAGCCAACATTCCATAATCTCAGCAAAGTAACTAACGAAATCATAGTATGCACTTGCTTTAACCTTATCTGAATTACAAATTTTATCGCATTTACTTTATTTTATCTTATAAGCTAGAAAATCCAAAATTAGGTAATATACAACTACTCCTTCACTTTAGGATTATCTTAAGTTATAAATATAGGTTCGATTCTACTTATCTCTTAAAAATTCGACTGTAGGTCATACTTCCCTTACTTACCATAATAAGGAGTAGTACGATTTAGGCCCCGCTAAGTATAAATTTAAAACTATTGCTTCCTCTCCTGGTAGCTGATTCTGACGTCTTGCGACCTAACGACATCACATAAAACAAACCGTCCATTTTGGTGATATCAATCCATAAAGCTTAATTGAAGAAATACAAGACTAGTTCAAATTAGGGTTTCTGAAAATTCTAATTCAGGATTCAGCCGGAATACCACCATAGAAGCTCAAGATGGCTAACTGGGGGTTCCAACACTTAATAAAGAGATGTATATGAAGATCTAAGAAGAACCTAGAAGCTCATCTGATTCATATACAAAGATCAAGACGTTCCAAGACTTACACACACTGAAAACACACACAAAACGCTAATCACGCAGTACTTTAAATACAACTTCAAGGAACATCCAAAAGTGATTCAGCAGATTGTGTGTAACTGTTACAAGTCTAAGGAACCCTAAGAAAGTGCATTTGCTGATATTCAAGTCAAAACGTATACCGATATTTAAACAATGTACTATCAGAATCCTGTTTACGACGAACACGGAATGCAAGATCACAACTGGCTAACCAGTTACACCAACTGGCGACTTATTTACACCAAATGGATACCCAGTTGGTGCAACTGGCGACTCGGTTGTGACAACTTGCAACCCGGTTCTCACAACTGGCGACCCGAAAATCACAACTGGTGACCCAGGTCCCAGGCCATGAAACTGGAGACCCAGACAACTCAAATGGAGACCCAGGAGCTATAACTGGTGACCCAAGTTTGTAACTGGAGACCTAGACTTTACAACTGGCTACTCGGACTTTACAACTGGTAACTCGGTCTTTTCAACTGGCGACTCGCTTTGCCTATATAAAGGACTGACGGACGATTGATTAATCACATCTCCCATCTCACTCTCTATCTCTCTAAAATCTCCCTCTAGAATAGTTGCTATCTTGGTTCCATCTTTGTTAGTTAGTATGTAAATAAATAAAGGAGGTGATGTGGGAAGGAAACTCGAGAAGCTTATTGTAATCATGTAGCCTTCTGAACATTTATTACTGCGGTGCGCCCTTCCTTGAATTATTTAGCAAGCAGTGGAAACAACAAAAGATGCTCTCCAAGTCCTTGGGCTGTTGAACAGAATCCAACCACACCGAAACCGAAGAGGAAGCTTCAGCCCCGTCCCATATATATATATATATATATATATATATATATATATATATATATATATATATATATATATATATATATATATATATATATATATATAAGATTTATTATTAATCTTTATTTACTTTCATGCTTTTATATAATATCTATAGTATCTAATAAATTTCTATAATGTTGATGTCATAAAAAGGGATTATTCAAGGTTATGAAAATTTCAAACATAAAAAGAAAAATTCAAAACCCTAAATGATGATGTCATTAAAATAATTAATCGAATTTAATAAAAATATTAACTTGTTAATTCTATAACATATGAAGCATTATGTACAACCTTATAATAAAACACCTCCATGACCATATGCACAATACTTGAAGCATTATGTACAATCTTATGGTAAAACACATCATGACCATATGTACAATATTTGAAGCATTATGCACAATCTTATTGTAAAACACCTCATGACTATATGTACAATATTTGAAGCATTATGTACAACTTTCTGATAAACACCCAAATGACCATATGCAAAAACTTTAAAACAAATTGTACAATCTTTTACACAACACTCAATAAAAACATGTACAAATTTTGAAGCATATTGTACGACCTTCATATAATAATTGTATTTTATTTTTTTA
This sequence comes from Rutidosis leptorrhynchoides, assembly GCF_046630445.1. Lineage (NCBI taxonomy): Eukaryota > Viridiplantae > Streptophyta > Magnoliopsida > Asterales > Asteraceae > Rutidosis > Rutidosis leptorrhynchoides. The sequence continues at coordinate 433,081,073 of NC_092335.1, forward strand.
AAAATTTTAAGAGACATTTGTTATTACTAATAATTATTATCAAAAATATAAATACTCAATTTGAAGCAAACTTTATTATTATTACAACTATAATTATAGTGATAATAATAATAATAATAATAATGATAATAATAATAATAATAATAATAATAATAATAATAATAATAATAATAATAATAATAATAATAATAATAATGTCTCTATATGCTTGTAAAAACAACGAAAAGTTTCTTAGTCGGAATCCGTAGTTTTACGGGTCATTAAACTAAAAGACTTTAGTATTTACATTTACTTAATACCTAAAACATATCATTAAACTAAACTGTTTCGTTTAAACAAACCCGTAATTCCACGGGTCATTTCACTAGTATATAATAAAATTCGTTGATTATAATATTATAAAAATGGATTAAAATAACTTCTCGTCTTTATTATGATGTAAGTTTAGTATGGTTAATTTTGTTGTCGTTTAAATCATCATAAGTGTTTGATTCAATGCTTTATAAATGGAGTGAGTTTTTGTTAACTTATACTCCGTATAAAGTTTATCCAACTTGTACTGTTCTTAATTATGCACAAGTGTTTTAATTATTCTACGTTTTAAAATTGTGATGGTCGGTGTCCTGGAAATTGAAAGATTAGGCCAGGCACGGGGTATAAGATTTGAGATACATGTGCTTTCAATAACTACGATAAATATCATGTTGGAGAAATCTGGGGTATTTATGATCTATGAAACTAAATAACATAACAACACTCTTTAAACAAATGGCTTGATACGCAGCCGATGTCATTTCCAATCAATTGGTAAAGTTTAACATTATAGACTTGTGGTCTTTTATAACTGGCTTGATATGCAGCCGATGTTGTTTTCAGTCAACTTATAAAGTCCATCATTTTATATTTTGTCACACCCCCAAAATTGGACCAGGGGTAATTGTGACTCATCAAATCATAACACAGTTGTAATAACGAGAACGACTCTATATGAGACATTTTTATAAAACATTAATTGTATTGCAGTGGAAGTTAAGTATGTTTACAAAATGAAATGTAGATAAGATATGAAAATGCAATGTGGATTCCATGCGAGCGTCAATCAATCATCACATAAGTTGTAATCAGCTTAGTCGTCACCTGAGACAAAACATGCTTAAAAGTGTCAACCAAAAGGTTGAGTGAAATTCATAGGTTTATCAATAATAACCGAAGTTTTAGATCACAAGATTTAGTTGTAAAGTTTGATGTAGAGACATCGTTCCAAAAACAAGTGCTGAAGTTATGATATCGAGACTAAACATAAGTTACCCTAAACACTTCACTCGTTCGTGTCGTTGAATCATTAATATGTATCCATTGACCAACAGTCAACTAGATAGAGATATCGCTCTCAGTAGGCCTACTCACATTAACTAAGTTTGCATTCACAAAGCAATTAACGATATCATGATAGGGATTTAGCATGAAACATAGCATGGCAGCACAGTTAAACAATTTTGAGTACTTGTGTCTAAGCGTAAAACAGTTTTAAAAGCAAGCATGTGTCTCACCCCAAAGTTTAAAATAAGTATATAAAGAAAGTTAAAAAGTGGGGTTATGAAGTTCACCTTAGTAGCAAGTAAGTTATTCCACACAAAGAAAAATAAACGGAGTAAGTGACCGGAGATCTCAACCTAGAGATATAACGTTTGATTAGTTATTTGTCTAACAGATAGAAAGTATGTTTATTAATATAGCAACTATATTAACAGTGACGGTTCACGAGAAAAGTTCCTATTTCTCGAAAGTTTCTATTTTCGAAAACTTACTATTTATGAAAAGCTTCCACTTATAGAAAGTTTCTAGTTTTAGTAAGTTCGGGTCATAATCCTTCACAAAGACGTTGTACAATTGCCCAAAATTCATTGCTATCAAGTAAGTCATGAATGACCAGATGTAACCGAGAGCCCAGGACTCTTGACCAGAGTCTAAGTCATGGCATTCGAGATCAACAAGCTTGTCCCATAATGGCAACCTAGACATCATCCTCTTACGACCGTAAGTAGCGGTGAAGTTCGTACACGTCATACGTTATCTTATTGATTATAACCTTTACTTGCTTTGTGTGTATATGAGTACGACACGTTTATAAATTATTTATGTATAATATAAGTTCTTATATTTATAAGTTTTATTATAAATAGTAATTATTGTTTTAAAAATGTACATAAGTATTCAATTATTATTTATTTTCTAAATCGATTAACATGTTAATAAGTTTATTATATGGTTAAAGTATCATACGGAGTAATATTTATTATTTTAATAAATGTATTCATATTTATTTAATAAATTCAATATATATATATATATATATATATATATATATATATATATATATATATATATATATATACATAAATATATATATATGTGTGTGTGTGTGTGTGTGTGTGTGTATGTGTGTGTGTGTGTGTGTGTGTATATATATAGGGGTAGGATCAAGAGGGAAGTAACCATTCGGGGGGAAGCGGGGGGAAGCAAAAACTTTTTTTTTTCGTTTTTTGAAAAAACTTTGTTTACGAACATTATAGATGAGATGAAAATATGAACATTTAGTAGAGACACTTTGTGATAAATATTTTTATTTTGGCGGGAAAACGCTCGAAGAAGTAATATATAACAATTATCGTGTTTTTCGAGCATATGTTGAGGTTTTAGCTATTGGGGTTTAGATATTAGGGTTTAGATATTAGGGTTTATAGGGTTTAGATATTAGGGTTTAGAAATTTAGGGTTTAGGGTTTAGATTTAGGATTTAGATTGAGTTTTTAACACGAACGGTTTAGAGTTTAAGGTTTAGGGTTTAGGGTTTAGGGTTTAGGGTTTGGTGTTTTGAGTTTATGGAATAAACCCAAAACACCAAACCCTAAACCCTAAACTCTAAATCGGGCTAAATTTTACTTCACAAAACATGAAAAAAGACGTTCATATTCTTCACGAACAATATTATCTTGAATGTAATTTTTGTCGATCATTTTCCCGCCTAAATAATGACATTCATCAAGAAGTGTCTCTTCTAAATGTTTATATTTTCGTGTGATCTTGATGCCGAAAAAAAAATTCCAAAAAAAACGAAAAAAAAAAATATTTTGCTTCCCCCGCTTCCCCCCGATTGGTTACTTCCCCATTGATCATGCCCATATATATATATATATATATATATATATATATATATATATATATATATATATATATATATATATATATATATATATATATAGGAATATATATTTTCTAAATATAAAAGATATATAAAATCTTTGTGTTTATCTTGTAAAACAAGATAGTTATAATATATAAATTAAACATGTTCCACTTACCTTATAAAGATGTAAAAATATATTTTTAATAAAAATATATACAAATTCCCGTATGTATAAAATTTTGGGATTCAAAATCTTGTTTTAATCATAACTAACTCATTTTAAAGCGAAAAATCATGTTCCATATATGCGTTTTTAATGGTTTTGAATGAAGAATCTAAATATGAACTCAAAATAAGAAAATAAGACATTTTCAGTTTCTGAAAAATTAAGGTTTTAATAAATACGAATTTAATTATCCTTAAAACAAGATTAACAAGTTTAATAATTAAAGATACTTGATATATTCATATTTATATGTTATGTTTTAGTAAAACAAGTTGAAAAAGTAGATCTACCTCAAAAGGAGATGAACGAAAAGAAAAACAATAAAATTCGATGGCGGTGGCGGACAGCGACAGGGGCGGCCAGCGGTGGCAGACGACGGCAGCTGGCGGCGGACGGTGGTCGGCGGCGGTGGTTGGGGACCGGCCGAAATCAAGAGAGGGAGAGGATATAGTTTTGTGTGTGTTTTTGGGGTACAGAATGAATGAAAAACTAAGGAGCTAGAGGGTCTATTTATAGGATAAAGATTAGGGTTAGGTAACTTTTTCTTCAAGAATAAGCTAAGGTTTAATTAGGAAGTTTTTTTAGAGAATATGCTCTAGAATGTTTCATTTATTTATGGATAAAATCCTTTTTATTTATTTTAAAAGATTTGATCTTATTTTAAAGATTTGATAATATCTTTTTCTTTAAGAACAAATTTAGCATATTCTTGGCATATTCTTTACTTGGAAAATTCTAGAAAAATACAAATAATTTCTTTATTATTATTAAAACCAATTTTTAATTAAATATAAATAATAAATTCGGTTTTTAAATAAATTAATTAAATAATTATATAATTTATCATTTAGGTTACCTTATAGTTTTACATTTTATATAAATGCACTTTACTATTTAATAATTTGTAATATTAACTAAAGTTAATTATATAATAAATATAAACTTTAATTAATATATAGTGTTATCTAAAAATTTATATTTAGTCAACCGAATAATTTATATAGTAATAACATATTAACCACTATATTAATTAAGCATGCAGAAACCCTATGGGTAAAATAGTCATTTCGGAATGGAAAAATGAGGGTTGTTATATATTTGGAGTCTAAGGTTTTTGTAAATTAGTAGTCATTAACACCTGTTTTAAATTTAAATGACGAATATATATCACTTTATTCATAGCCAAAGGTCATTGTCAACTGTTCAAATTAACTATTACCAACTTAGTTCGGTAGGAATAATATTCCTATTTCTGACCGGTGTTGTCAACAAGTCTAATCTTTCTTGTCACACCCTCGCGGGAGTTTCCATAAGAGATTCGAGGGTGGTTGTTGGGTTGGTCTATTTTATTATAACGGAAACTCTCTTTTACAATAAATCCTATATTTTTATCACGTGACGCATTAATTAGTTATGCTTGAATTAGGTTTCTTGAAAATCGATTAATAGGTAATAATATATTTGATAGAATAAAGTAATAGTATATTCCTCGAAACAAATTAATAAAGCCCGGGATGCAACTTACAATCATAATAAGCACTGTTTAAACTTGTAAGTACCGTAGCCACCTCCAACCTTTACTTTCCTATATGTAATCTTTAATTTATCTTAATATAAAAATCACCAACTAAACTATCATTAAAATAATAATAAACACTAATTTGTCTAAATAAGTTTCGTTTCAATTCGACCGTCCTTAAGAACGACACCCTAGGTCATACTTGCCCTATTACACTGTAAAAAAATGTCGGTATAATTTAGGTCCCAGCACATAAAAATATAAAACTACACAACTGATGCGACGAGCGTAGCTCACATCCGCCTATTCAGTAACGACCGGCGTCGAGAAAGAAAAGTGATTGTACGCCCCGCACCAGTGTAGAAGAAATTTTAGAAACTTTCGTATCTCTAAGTCCTTTTATTAATCTTTTATCTTTTATCTTTATAAATCTCATACATAAATCCGCCACGTGTCAGCACCATATTCATCCTCAGCGAATCCCTTTTTGTCAGAATTTTGATTTAAAAAACTAACTAATTATGTGAGTCTGACGCGTGTCCCTTATTAATCTGTAACTGGCGACTGATTTAGGGTTAACAGCATCTACAGTTTCATTCTCCACAATATTTCACGGAGGAGTTATCATCCATTTTGGTATCCATCCATCGTTCCACTAATAGTGTTTACTAACCAAATCCTCCATTATCTCCTCTTTCATTCATTCAAAATTAGGGTTCTACGGATTTTTACAATCAATCAAAGATTTTACCATCAATCAACGAGGAAACAAAATCCGTGATTTTTACGAGATGATGATGATCTGATGTTCAATTGTCCATCACCGATGATGATGTTGTCAAGGTATTACAAACCTTATATTTATGACAAAATCCATCCATCTTATTTACTCGATTGGTAAAATCAACGAACTCAGGCACTATTAAAGTTGATTACCTTTCTGTTGGCATAACCATTGCGCATAAAAAATGATCGATTCAAGCTGATCTGAAGACCATTTTTTGAAGGTATCACAAATTGTTACATCGTGATTCTTATACATGTACAATTCTTCACGTTTGTTTTTATGTTTATAATTTTGTTTATGTAGCGGAAATTGTTTTGGCTATTTAATTTTGTTTCAAGGTTGTATTATGTCCATTTGGTTATATGCCTACTACATGTTCGATTAAATGTCTAAATAAGTAGTGTTAATGATTAATCTTTGGTGATGTACGTGGTAGTTTGTAGACTTCAAAATTTGTGGTTTCATTATTACGAATTTGGTGTAAGCAAGGTTATTAGTGTTCAGACCTTCAAGTCCGTCCTAACAAATTGATGCATATGTCTGCGATGTTGCATAGTCTGTACATAATGACGCTCTAACAACCGGTTAGTCTTAATAATTGGGACTTTTTCATGGTTTCCAGCTTTTACATATGCTTACTTAATGTTTAGGAGGTTAGGTTTCTGCCTTCTCTGACTTACTTTGGGTCGAAGACCCGAAGGTGGGTGATGGTACGAATCGTTCAATTTTTTTTCCTCTGAATATCTTCGTAATATGTTGCTAATTTTTGTTTGTTTTTTATACGTGTATATGTTTGTTTCATGAATATTGTTTGGTAAATTATCTGATTAGGCCTAATGACTCAAATATATGAAATTGAAAGTTCCAATATCTAATGCTCTCATTACAAATGATGTAACTAATTTCATTTTGTTTTTATTAAACATAAGTAAGTGATGTTTTGAAGTTCATAGCTGATGACACTGAATATTGAAAAAAAAACACTAAAATGACACTAACTTTATAAAAAAAAAGAATAACACATTCGTTGAGATTTATTTGAGAGAATTATTAGGCAAATGAAACTTTTTAGTTGATCTTGATCATTGTGTCTTATCATGTCTTGTGATGGATTTGAGTTCTGCAGAAATTATGTTACTAACAGATGTCGATGCAGATAGGCCAGCAAATGTTGCAGCTACATTTATTGCTTTGCGTTCGTATGCTAGAGATAGAAAAATCAAAGGAATGTGCAACAGTCCGCTGAGGTTAACTTTCAGAATGCAAGTGGAGCCAATGATCCTGTGACTGTATCTCTAAAAAACATGTCACGATATCGTAATCGTATGGGCATTGCTCCAGTTCAGCTGTCGTCAGCTGCTGTGGGAACGCCTACAAGTTCGTAGACTGGATTCCTTCAACTTCTACGCATCCTGAATTTTTGGCCTCCAACGAAGGTACTTTTATTATTTTTCAATATGTTTGTTCCGTGGCATAGGTAATTTTGTTGTATTTGTGTTATCAGCTATTGTCCCTATTGCTTAGCTCTTTTAATTTTTCTCATAGCAACAATACGCCTTACTGCGCAGGTTTTTGTGCTTTCAACTGCAGCCGATCACAGATTCTAAACAATGAGGGTCACTTTCGTTTGAAAGGGTGAAAGCAGAACATCAATTTACGAAGCTTTGCCACAATGGTTTATTGAAAGGGTGAAAGGTAGGGTTTTGGTGATGGAAGTGTGGGCTCCACAAGCAACAATTTTGGGACACAAAAATTTAGGTAGATTTGTGAGTCATTGTGGTTGGAATTCTGTTGTTGAAGCTATGAAATATGGTGTTCCAATAATTGCTATTTCAATAAATCTTGATCAACCGATTAGTGCGCGCTTGGCTGTCACGATTGGGGTTACTGCAGAGATTGTTAAGGACGATAAGGGGTAGCTAAAGCGGGAGATGATATCATGGGTCGTAAAACATGTGGTGATGAGTGAGTTAGGGAACGTTGTGAGGGAAAACGCCAAGAAATTGGGTGCTGATTTACGGGTTAAAAAAGATGAATAATTTGATGTGGTGGCTAAAGAGTTGATTCAGCTATGCGAAAGTGCTAAGAAACATCAAAAGGTCAAAAGTGAAGTTTTTCGTACGAACAACAAACTCCAAAAGACGAAAAGTGAATCATTTGGTAGTGATGGTTGATGGTGTTCGTGGTGCCACGAACAAACTTCAGAAGACGAAAAGTAAAGCAGTTTCGATTTGTACTCTTCATGCTATGAAGGGTGAAGTTTGAAATGATAAATCTCCCCTCTTTATTATTTTTTTCTTTTTTTATGTTTGAAAAGATAACAAGATACCGAAGAGTGGAAACGATCTTAAAAGTGTCTATACTTTTTAGACGTACGTCTTCAGAGTATTGCTTGGTAGTCCGTGAGTGAGTACTAATGTGTTTGTGTTTGAGAACATTCATTTTAACATGCATTTTTACCAGTTTCTGTTGGGCCTCAGCTGTCTGCTCCATGTTTTAACGGGCCTGCTCCGTATGACAGTGGGCCAGTCGCACCTTTTAACAAGCCCAACCCAGTTCATAGCCTACATGTTGCTTCAACATCAACTATCAGCTGAATCCTTAGCAAAATAGTTACGCCAGCAAAGGAAGAAAATAAAAAGGAGTAAGGCAACAGAAGACCACACGCGCATGCTTCTAATTTTATAGATACTTTTGTGTCCACCATTAGTACTAAAAACTTATGCAATAACCTTTATATACATTATCGAATACTCTTTTATAGAGCTGATCTGCATCGCACGAGCTCATATTATTTTTCAGTCACTACCAAAGGAATGTTTAACGTCATTCAATCGAGGGTTAAACACGAAGGAACAATTTTTCATTCACTACAACGAAACTTATAAAAAAGGGTACGCATTATAGTTGTTGAAGACAACTTGGTCATATATGGACAATGGCAAAGACTTGGTTCCAGATCTAAAATTGACTTCTGGCGATTGTATTATATTTTATGCAATTGATGAACTTAATCTTGATCTGGTAATATATAACTAACATGGTTGTGAAAAGATACACCGTATGCTGGATGAGATAGTTACCCCTGTACTTGCAAAAAGTAGTGTTCGAGTATTTCGAAGTTATTAATCCCAGCGGTAATGTTTTGGTAAGTAAATATATTTTCTTTTAAATTTAAAATAGTCAAATTCAGATTAAATTAAAAAATTTCAACTAACAAGAAAATATTTCTGTAATATAATACGGCTGAATTGAGTTCAACAATTAACATTTTACTATATTGATAAAACAATTTTCTTATTATTATTATTTAGCGTCTTCCAAAAGAATTAATGAGACTTCCTGGCCTACGGAGTGGTAGAACAGTTTCATGCTTCAATGCTGCAGGAAAAGAATGGAAATGGGGATTAAAAGAAGAAAATTCAAAGAAAAAACCTAACCTGTGTCTTTCCTTTGGATTTCCACGTTTTTGAAAACAAAATCGTATAAAGCCTGGCAAAGAATGCTCATTCACCTACTGATTTAAAGAACATGTTTTTTATCTGGATCATGTTTTCAACAATTCATTAGTTTAAGTTGTGTATTGGATAAATTTGTTCAAACTACAACTATGTTTCAAATTTCATAATAGTACTAATGAATACATTACACGTATTTCTTGATTGGCACACAGATGAGCTTTGATGAAAGCTATAACGTTTTCAATAATTAACATTTAAATACTTTTGATACTGTCATTATCATTCTGTAACATGATATAACCTTTAACAGTTTAGATTTATTAAATTGAGGAGTACCCGTGCAACGCACGGGCTCTTAAATCTAGTATGTTTATATATCTTTGATATATTTGTGCGCAAAGTATTGGGTATTCATTCTTTTGTTTTTGATTTGTTTGGTTTATTAGATTCATTTTACACTATTTGAAAATTTTGAAGGCATGACCAAAGACCGAACGGAAAAATTAATCTCAAATCCAACCGAAAACTAAATTCGAGTTCACTTTAGTTTCGTTAAAATCAAAGGAACAACAAACTCATAATTCAATCAAATAAATACTACGTAGTGTGCATATGGTCTCTAATGTTTGTCAAGTTGTATTAGCGTTTGATTATCTCAATTTCAATTTCAATGTTTGTAGCTTTTGGGTTCGTTCACGAACTTCAGACCATCTGATAACTCCTAAATTATACAGTATTTTGATAACACTTTGAGGAGTTATCTTGAAGTTTTAAAGACATTTCAATGCTAAAACACACTAAAATGGGTAAAAACGGGAAAATAGGTATTTTTAATATTTTGTTTAAGTTATGTACAAAACTAGAACAAAAGCAGTCAAAAACGCAGAAAATTAGATGAAGCCGCCGGCCTGAGGGCTATAAAGCCGTCGGCTTCCAGGAAGGCATCCAGAATGTTCCAGATTTGTTCGTAGAAATTGATAAACTTGGCGACCAAGGAAAATTCATTAAATCCGCCGACTTCATACTGAAGCCGTCGACCTAGATCACTCGGTTTCGTCTACTTGCCGACCAAGTTCAAGCTATTTATGGAAAAGATTTAAGCTGAAGCCGCCGGATTAAAATATACGTAAAGATTCGACGTATTATTCAAGTTCAAGTTTTACGTATTCCCCAATCCAAGTTAAGGGAAGCCGCCGGCTTCCCATCCAAGCCGCCGGCATGGGTTGGCGGTTTTGAAAAGTATAAATAGAGCCCTTAGGGTCAGAGTTTTAGAGATATCAAGACATTTTTACTCTGCATTCAGGGTAGAAACACGAATTATTTAGGATTTTAATTATTTCAACATTCAAGTTTATTCAATTAAATTTTGTTTTTCAATCTCTTTTATGTCGGTATGATCTTCTATCTTAATTTTTATCTTTCATTTGTTTTTACTTTAGTTATGGGCTAATAGCCTTACATATGCTTGAATTCAGTAACACTTTGTGATCAATTGCATAACTAATCGAACTCTATGAAAATAATCAGAAACCCAGATTCGGGTTATGAAGCCGTCGGCTTCATAGACCAAAGCCGCCGGCTATATCTGGTAATTTTATTATTCGATTGTAATTTATACTCAGATCAACTTAAAAAGTATTCGGCGGAATTATTCAATGAAATAAACGAAGCCGTGGCTTCATTGACAAAGCCGCCGGCTTTATCCTATAAACACAGTAACTTTATTCTGACAGAATCTCTGGATTTTATGTTATGTCTTATGTCTGATTAAAACACCACCGTTAGATTAATCTGATTTACATTAATTAAATATTATTAGGTTTTTAACTAGAACATCACTAGGTTTAAAACTTAGTAAACTCAAAACATAATAAAAATCAGATTAGTTTAGTTGTGCGAATTATAGCTAGTAACTATAATTAGGGTTTGGTTAATCATACTAAATCTATTATCAGGTCTTACTACAAGCAAGGAATCTAGACATCTATTCTAGGATTAACTTGATCAACTAATCTCGGATTAGATATTCTTAGATCAAAAATAAATCTGAGTTGGTTTTAATTCAAAAAGGCAATTGTGAACAAGGTGTGAAAGATTCAAGCATGTGTTCTTTTTATTATTGTTTATCTTTTCAATTTAATTATTTGCAATTTATTTGTTCTTTTGTTTAATCGTCATTTAAAGCAACTAAAATCTCAAAACCATCATTTATATTCTAAATCCACTCGTTCTCTTGGGACGAACCTTAAATTACTAAATACTAAATTACATCTGATCGGGTTTTGTTGCTCGTTTGGTGTTAAAAGTAAATCGTAACTTAAGACATTATAAATTTAAAAGTAGATAAAAAAGACACGTATTATTGCACACACTTTTGACACATCAATTTTTTGGCGCCACTGCCGAGGAGCGCAGTGGAATCAAAAGAATATAAACACCAAATACGAGTGGTGATTGTCTTCCTTTAGGGAAAGGTTGTTGGGTTTCCGATTTAAAGGGCTCTACCGGAACCTAGATACTGACGACCATTTGTTGGTGAATAACTTAAAACACTTAAGAACACTTAAAAATACAGAATGGAATTATCTATGGTAGATCACTTATAAGCCTCAAGACAAATACATGAAACCGCTATAATTCCACCAATTATTAAGACTAATTTTACTATTGAAAAACAAACATTAGACCTAATTAAAGAAGAATGCCACTTTAATGGAACTATTGAAGAATTTGCCTATCAACATCTACGAAACTTCGCTAGTATTTGAACGGATGAACACATTTACCTTATCCTTTTTCCTTGGACACTCAAGGGAGAAGCTAAAGATTGGTTTAATCAACTTGCTGAAAGAAAAATCGCTACATTTGAGGTTAAAAAATTCTTGAAAAGATTCTTTCCACCCTCTAAAATGATAAGATTATAAAATGAGATAACTCAATTTAAGCAAGAACCTCAAGAAACCCTATATGATACGTGGACTAGATATGAAAAATTAATAAAATCATGTCCTCAACACGGGCTAAATGATGTTCAAATATTAATGCAATTCTATAAAAATATTACAATTACTACTAGGAAAGAAATCGACACCGCTGCTGGTGGTACATCTCTATCTAAAACTATTGAGGAGTTACAACAGCTAATTTCTGATTTAGCTATTCAATCACATGATTGGTATCAAACAAATAATCACCAAGAAAATAGAATTGAAGTAAAGGATGAAATAACCACTTTGCAAGATAAAATAGAAATCCTTGAAAAAGAATTAAAAGAAAAATCCACTTTAGGAAATGTTGCATACATTTCGCAAGAAGAAACCATAAGTAAAGGATTAGCGGATATGATATAAGGATATATTTATAATCATACTGAACTAAATAATGTTATCTTATATAAAATTTCTGAATTATACTAATCATCAAAACTTGATACTTAACTTGGAAAAGGATTTAGGGACCTTATCTAAGCAGTTAGCTATTAGAGAAACTGGAACACTACCATATAATACATTAGAAAATCTTAGGGGAAATCAAGAAATTCAAGCTATAACTACTAGGAGTGGTAAAACAACACAAGATCCTATCATGCCTAATCAAGAAGAAAAACATGAACTACTTAAGGAAACTAGTAACGAAGAAACTATTAATGACACCCCTACTAAAAAAACTATACCACATAAAAATGATAAACCCTTAGATCCTATTCCATACCCTCAACAACTTAGGAAAGAAAAACAACAAAACATTTAGAAAATTTTGCTAATATGTTTAACCAGATAAATGTTAATATACCTTTAATAGATCTACTAAGAGAGAATCCACATTATGGAAAATGCTTGAAAACGTTATTATCTAACAAAGGAAAAGACGTCGAACATTCTTCTAGGTTCATAGTAAAAGAATGTAAAGCTATTTTTTAAAAGTTCGACATACCCGAAAAACTAGGGGACTCAGGAAGTATCACCGTCCCATGTTCATTTAATAACTCGAGGATATATCAAGCATTGGCCGATACGGGTGCTAGCATAAATTTAATGTCATATTCATTATATAAAAGACTAGGTCTAGTAGAATTAACTCCTACTAAAATGTCTATTTGTTTGGCCGAGAGTTCTTTTAATTATCCAATGGGAATAGCTGAAAATATACCGGTAAAAATTGATAAATACATTTTTCCCACTGATTTCATCATACTATAGATGAAAGAAAATGACACAATACTAATAATATTAGAAAGACCATTTTTGAGAACCACTGCTTTTGAACATCAAATGCAGACTAATACATATAGTTTGGGAATAGGAGATGATAGAATCATTTTAAATAATCAACTTAAACTAGATCTTACCTGCCCAACAATAAAATATGTAGAGACATGTGTTGAAGAAGAGTTTGATGAATTTTTACTAATGGATATAGATGAGTTTGTATGTGAAATAAAAGAAGAAAACCTTGATGATGAATTCGAAAAGTTAATGAAAGATGAAATGAATGAATTAATAGAAGAAGAACATGAACCTATAACTGATGAGTTAAGAATAAAACACTCTTTAGAAGCACCACAAAAACTAGAATTAAAAGAATTACCTTCTCACTTAGAATACGTGTTTTTAAAAGAAAATTCTGAACTTCCCGTAATCATTTCTTCCGAATTATCTCAAAGTCAAAAGGAGCAACTCTTAGAAGTTCTTAAAAAACATAAAAAGGCTTTCGCCTGGAAAACCTCTGATATTCCGGGAATTGATCCCACCTTCTATACTCATAAAATTCTATTAGAAGAAAATACAAAACCCATAATTCAAAGACAAAGACGTCTAAACCCTAATATGGCTGAAGTAGTAAAAAATGAAGTCTTAAAATTATTAGACACATGAATGATTTATCCTATATCCGATAGCCAATGGTTTAGTCTGGTACAGTGTGTCCCTAAAAAGGGAGGAACCACCGTTGTCCTAAATGAGAATAATGAATTAATTCCAACTCGAACCATTACCGGTTGGCGAGTTTGCATAGACTACCGTAAACTGAACGAAGCTACTCGAAAAGATCATTTCCCGCTTCCATTTAATGATCAAATGATTGAAAGATTAGATGGAAAAGAATATTATTGCTTCTTGGATGATTTCTCTGGATATTTCCAAATTCCAATAGACCCTAAGGATCAAGAGAAAACCACTTTCACTTGTCCTTTTGGTGCTTTCGCTTATCGAAGAATGCCATTCGGGTTATGCAATGCCCGGGGCACTTTCCAAAGATGTATGACACCTATCTTCCACGACATGGTGGAGGATTTTATGGAAGTCTATATGGATGATTTTTCCGTCTTTGGAACGTCCTTTGACTCTTGTCTATCCGATCTAGATAAAATACTTGCTCGTTGTGAAAAAACGAATCTTGTTCTTAATTGGGAAAAATGTCATTTCATGGTAAAAGAAGGCATTGTCCTTGGCCAGAAAATTTATAATAAAGGAATCGAGGTTGATAAAGCAAAAGTCAATGTTATTGCCAACCTTTCCGAACCCACAAGTGTTAAATCAATTAGAAGTTTCTTAGGACACGCTGGATTTTATAGACGCTTCATTCAAGATTTTTCCAAAATTACCCGTCCGTTAGCTAAACTCTTAGAAAAAGACGCACCTTTTGAATTTAACGAAGATTATAAAAAAGCTTTCTCTATTTTAAAATAAAAACTCACTAACGCACCTATTATTATATCACCTGATTGGTCTAAACCCTTTGAACTTATGTGTGATGCTAGTGATTATGCTATAGGAGCTATTTTAAGGCAACGAAAAGAAAAATATTTTCATCCAATCTAATATGCTAGTAAGACACTAGCAGGTGCTCAATTAAACTATACAACCACTGAAAAAGAATAATTAGATAGTCTTTGCTCTCGATAAATTTCGTCCATATTTAATCATGAATAAAGTAACAGTTTACACCGATCACTCTGCGCTTAAATATCTACTAAATAAGCCCGACTCTAAAGCTCGACTCTTACGATGGGTTCTCCTCCTACAAGAATTTGATATGCAAATTATTGATAAGAAAGGAGCGGAGAATCTTGTAGCAGATCATCTTTAACGTTTAGAAAATCCCAATCTAAACAACTCAAATGAAATTAGAGACACATACCCTGACGAATGTCTCATGATGATCTCAGATGAGTTATATCCATGGTTTACTGACTTTGCAAATTATTTAGCTGCCAAAGAATTAAGAAAAGACTTAACTTATCAACAAAGAAAGAAATTCTTCGCCGATTTAAAACATTACCTTTGGGAAAGTCCTTACTTGTTTAAAGAAGGTCCCGACCACATTATTCGTCGTTGTGTTCATGGTAAAGAAGAAAATGAAATCCTATTACAATGCCATGGTAGTGCACCAGGAGGACACTTTGGTCAAAATTACACGGCTCGCAAAGTTTTAGATGCAGGATTTTATTAGCCTACCATATTTCAAGAAGCACATAAAATACTCCAATCATGCGATGCATGTCAAAGAGGAGGAAATCTCTCCAAACGCGATGAGATGCCCCGTCAAAATATTCAAGTATGTGAAATATTTTAAGTGTGGGGTATTGATTTCATGGGACTATTCCCCTCTTCTGAAAAGAATCAATATATTCTTGTAGCCGTGGACTACGTTTCTAAATGGGCTGAACCAAAAGCTATTCCTACTAATGACTCACGAGTAGTGGTTGAATTTTTAAAGAAATTATTCTGTCGATTTGGTTTTCCTAAAGCTTTAATTAGTGACCGTGGGACTCATTTCACTAATCAACTGCTCGAGAGAGTTCTTAAAAGATATGGTGTTAACCACCATTTTTCTACAGCTTATCACCCTCAAACAAGTGGTCAAGTTGAAAACGCTAATCGTGGATTAAAAAGGATACTCGGGCGAACAGTTGAAAATAACCCAAAAAATTGGTCCCGAAAGTTAGATGATGCATTATGGGCTTTCCGAACTGCATATAAAACACCTATAGGAACTACTCCTTTTAGGTTGGTTTATGGAAAAGCTTGTCATCTACCAGTTGAAATTGAACATCGAGCATATTGGGCTTTAAAGCAATGTAACTTAGATCCTAAAGAAATAGAAAAGCACAGACTTCTTCAATTAAACCAACTCGATGAACTTAGACTCTCGGCTTATGAAAATTCAATAACTTATAAAGAAAACACTAAAAGATGGCACGACTCTCGAATTAAAAACATTAAAAGTTTTCGACCAGGGGATAAAATCCTAATTTTTCAATCAAAATATAAATTTTCTCTTGGAAAATTGAAATCTAGATGGACGGGTCCTTTTATAGTTAAACAATTTTTTCCACCGGATATGTCGAATTATATAATAAGAAAGGAGAAACCTTGATATCGGCTAAAAAGTCATATTTTTACCCCCGATATTGAGTCCTAAAAGTATAAAGTTCAAAATTTTGTCAGCAAAATAATCGCTTTTTCGGTTAAATTTGTAGTTAAAGTAATTACGTAGACGATGCAAAAAGAATCAATAGAAACGGAGCTAAAACTAAGATTCTAGAACGAAAATGGTGAAAGACAAGAAATCAAGTTACAATCCAGGGAATCAGCAAGCCAAACGGGCTGCCAAACGGCCTGCCAGTATGGCAAATGGCCTGCCAGTATGGCAAACGGCCTGCCAAACGCCCAGCTCAAACAACCTCGTTAAACAGCTTGCCTTAGCAAACGGGCTCTGCAAAAGGCTTGCCAAACGGCCTGCCAGCTATTTGCAGGCAAATTTTGTGCTTATTTAAAGGCTTTTTGCCATTCAATTTCAACACACCTCTCTTCACTCTCTTACTACAATACACTTTCTCTCACTAGAGCTTTCAAGGCCTTCTCACCTCCGAGCGAGAAATTAAGTACCCGGAAGCGAACGCCGAATATTGTAATAGGAGCGGTCTATAGGATGTCAGCACTTGTAATGGTCCAGATCTCGTCTGTAAACAGTGAATGCTTTCCTTAATTTAATAAAGTTATCTTGTTATCTTAAGTTGCTTTCATCTTGCATGCCTATCTATCCGTTACAAATGTTTATTATACGTTGAATATCTTATCTAAACTTATGCTATTGTTATGCTGAAACCTTGACGGTTTAGAAGTTTAATTTACGGATCACCCTTTCTGCTTATTCACGTGGCTATAACCTAGTGTTAAGACTTGATCAACCCTAGAATACGGGTAAGTAGTTATGTGTGCTTAATATCACAATAGGGATAAAGTACCTACGTATGAATAGCCATTTATTCATCAGAGAATAGCTGCCCATTTAGGTTGTGGTTAGAGTAGGCAACATAGAGTTCAGTGAACACTAGCTTGCTCAAAAGCATGATTCGCGTCAGAAGCAACGTTCTTGAGATGTTGTAAGATGATCCGGGGTTGAATAAGTAATCGCAAAGGAAAGACCTCTAATCCAATTAGCAGTACCTTAGAATATCTAAGATTGCACTTCTGTTAATGTTAAGGCAAGCTTAGTATTAAGTGGTGGAATATTACTTTAGTTAGACCAACTAGGATTAAGAAAAGCTGAGACTTTCCTTTAGGGATATACCACTTTGTTCATGTACCTAGGATTCTATCCATAAGGTCGTTTAAACACTCTGAGTTAACGTTGGGAGTAGGGATATTCGTCTTAGCCAGAATCTTTGAGGCCTAAACTCTTAGTGACAAATCGATTAGGTTTAAAGCCCAATTGATTGAGGTTTAGTGTTTATTCTAGGAAGTTAAACTCTTGTGATAATTCCCCTTCAGAATTCTATTCTCCATACCTATCTATCTCTATAAGTTCAATTACTGTTTTATTTAGTTAATCTTAATCTATCACCTCTTGTCATTAGGGTTAACTATATAGGCACTTTTGTCCCACATTACTGAGCAAACATACAAAAATACGAACATGAGTTATATTTACCACTTACTCGTTAAAAGGAAGATAAGTAGGTGAGTTATAGCTAGGAAACCCCTGCTAAATATAAATGATAAAACCATTACTCTCTTGTGGTAGCTAATTCTGACGTGTTGCGACCTAACGACACCGCACAAATAAAATCGTCCATTTTGGCCATATCATAAGTGGTAGTAAGTTTTTTGGCGCCGCTGCCGGGGACTTATTTTCTGTCTGTTAAGGTAATCGTTGATTCTGTCAAAATATCCGAGATTCTTGAGTGGTGTCTAAGAAAGACAATTATACGCGGACTTAGTTGTTGGATTTTCCGAACAGTCTCCAATTACATTGGAACCAAAAGGATCCTACCTCTCCGTTGTCTGCCTGGCCACTTGTTTCAAAGATAAATTGACGAGAAACACACATGCTTAACAAGCAGGGAGTTTGTCGGTATAGGATTTAAAGTCGCCATTACAGTAAACCCTTTTTCAAAACTATAAAAACAAAATATTAATTATGGTATTAATTTCTGTAGATTCCAGTTCAAACTTAACTGACTACGAAGAAAGTGCGAAAGGCAGTTGCTCTCCCACAACTTCGGAAACAGGCGAAGTTTTTCTTTATAAACCTAAAACAAATTAAAACCCTGATGAATCTCATCAAGAATTAGTTCTTGATCGTTGTAGCCCAATAAGCTGGATAATTTCATCTGACTTAGAGATTTCATTGCTTTTGGATAAGTTTTACTCAGATGAACCAGGATTCAAGCCTCTTCACGACCCAAAAGGGAGGCTCAGTCTTAACAAACTCCTAATTATGGAAGATGAAATACGGGAAGAATATCCAACTATTTTCAACTATCCAGACTTGTTTGAATTTAATCCCAAAGAGAAACGACACATTGATAAAATAAAAGCTTCGTTTATTGGAAATCTGTTAAATCCTAATAGAAGGTTAGACGTCTATAGATAATTCATTAGGCACCTCTATTCCTCAGACTTCTCGTTCTCAACATTTCAAATCAATCTGTTAAAAGAGCTGCATTCTCAAATTCGTTCCCTTCACAAACTGTTAAAAGAATGTGGGGATGATATTTTTGTCAAGTATCGGGGTGCAGAAATTGATTTCAAATTCGATTTAGAGTCATTCGTCAGTTTTCTCCCTCACTTCACCAATAAGGAAGTTTCTCCGATTCATATAAACCGTTACATCGCAGCAATGATCTTTGAATTAGAATTTTGGATTGAAAGCAAGAAACCTAACCCTATTTTAAAATACGGAGATCGAGATTTCTTCTACTTCGATCCAGCCTCATTTCTTATCAAAAGATTAATTGAAGCTTTTTCGGATTCTACCAAGGAAAGAATACATCAGAATTACTTCGCAAAAAGAAAGGAAATATATTCTGAACTCGTACAAATCCTCACTATGTCAAAATTTCCATTTACAACTCCGCAAAGGAAGATCATTCGGGAAATATCTACAAATTTTAAATTTACTATCGGTGATCTTGACTGCACGGAAGATCTTTCGTTTCAAGATACAGTGTCAAAACTTCTTTTTGAACTTAATTATCGAGATACTGGACCAAAGGATGGAATTTTAAACATTAAAAAAGTTAGAAGGGCTTTGGTTAAACTTATAGACGATATCGAAGATTTACAAAAGCGTGAGCGCAAGATGTTAAGTGATTTCGAAATATTTTCAGTACACTCCGCTGATTTGCTCAAGATGGTCAAAGAAGCTTTAAACTTGTCTTTCTTCCCACGTCATTTCTGGAATTTAGTTGTGGAACCTGTGTAATTTGTGTTTTTAATAAAAATAAAATATTTTAATTTTACTCCGTCCATTTTCTTTATTTAATAACCGGATTAAAATCCGAAATAAAATTTTATTTATCTTTTATTAACCTCGTTAAAATTTTAAAATTTTAAAAATTAAAAAAAAAAATTGAAAGTCGGATCGGGGGAATAAGCCCGTGAGCCGCACGGGCTCATTTTTCTTTCTTCTTTTCTTCTCCTCCTTTCCTTTTCTCCTTCTTTTTTTCTTTTCTTTCTTTTTGTTCTTCTTCCCCTCCTTGGGAGCTCACGGCCAACGGCCCAAATCACCACCAACATCATCAAATCTTCATCATTTTCAACGATTCAAAGCTCAAATCCAACTCTCTCGTGCCTCCTAAGCACGTTTCCATCATCAATTTGGTGTAAAATGTACTCTTTCTTGGTTAAAATTCGAATTCTCACTAAAAGTCAAATTTTTGACTTTTGAGAAAAATTGTGTTTTAGGCCGAATTTTGGATTCCTTTATGCTTAATTAGATAATGTGATTGCTATGTGTTAGTTTTTAGGCTCGATTGAAGCATTTTGAATAGTTTTTAGCTCTCGGTTCGTTAGTTGAGATTTTAGGGTGAAAATTGGTGAAATTTTTGGGAAATTGATGTTTTGCTAGCTTACTTAGGTTTAGTGAATCATTTAGAGTGCTTAGAAACTAGTTTTGGAACAATGTATGCTTTTTTGCTTAAATTTGACATTTTGGTGAAACTACACTTAATTAGGATTAGGGTTTTTCCTATAGTTAAAACGTTTTTAAAACTTAGGATTGCCTTAAATCTAGTTTAAATGAAGATATCATTGGTTTGCTCATGAAAATGTAGCTTAGTCTTTGATTTTCCTTATTTTGTACGTTTTGAACAAAATGAGTATTTTTAAAACGGATTTAATCTTTGGCTTAAGAATGTTATTGCTCAAGTTTGGTGATTAAAATATTTAAGGTAATTAAAAATAGTCATTAGAACCATTGTATGGTTAAAAATCATCACATTTGGATCAAAATTGCTTATTACGACTAACTTGCTATAATTATTATTTTTAGCATTATTTATTGTAATCACGGGTACACTTTGAATTTTGCTTAAAAATAAGTTTGTGGTTAGATTAGATATTGTTTGTGGTAATTTTGGCTATATTTGACTATAACAGGAATTTGGAAAATGCCATTTTTAAAGCCCTCATTTCGAATTTTTTCGAAAAACATATGCATTTTTAAGTTCTAAGTCTTAATCTTTTGGAACATAACCTATGTTACTTGAATCTTGCAGATGGCTAATCGCATACCAGCAGAATATGAGTTGCCCCATTACCTTCTCGGGCAAGATGATCCAGCAGATAATGAGCTATTTATGAGAACCTGGATTAATCGGCCAAAAGGGGCTAACAAATATATTAACTGGACGATTATGGAACAGTGTGGATAGGCCGACGAGCTTAGGGCAATCTTGAACTTTAGAACAAACGGGAGAACATACAGAGCCTGGCAAAACTTGTTTGAGATAAATGAGAAAGCGTACAATGAGCCATACGCGGAATTTATGGCTACTTGGAGGTTTCATTCAGACGTTGATCAAGAGGATTACAGTGATCAAGAGTGTATCCACTTTCGCCACCAAAATCAGACATACCACCTATCTCTTACACGGTTTGCAAGGTATTTGGAATTGTACAAACCATCACAGCTCAACAGTTCCATATTCAAGAGAGGGTACACCACCTTGAACAACATAGACTACCAAGCTTTCTGGCACGAATACACCTCCGATGATGAGCAGTGGAGATCAAGTAAAAAGGCTTCGAAATTCATCAATCCTGTACACTGCATCCTTCACCACCTCATCACTAAAACCCTTCACCCAAAAGCCCAACATGGTGGTGCCGTTACCATTAACGATATGCGCCTGATGCACGCCATGATACACAACCAGAATATGCAAGTTGCGCACCTCCTGGCCCAGGCATTTACTAATGAAAAGAATTCAGCAAGGACAGTTGTGCCAGTTTTGGGAGCAGTTGTTACTAAACTCCTCCGTCGGATGCATTTTTGGGGAGTATCGAGAGGTTTGGGTATAAGATTGGGGCCGAATCGGAAGAGATAGGGTATAAGATACTGAACACTTGGGAATACATTCGTATTGAGGGTGAACAGTTGATCATTGCAGCTAATCCGGCAATACCGGATTCTGAAGACCGGACAGTGCCAGGGGTGAGAGTAACAGGGTTTAGGCCTGATACGAGGACGAGAGATGGTAGGAGACGGTGAGGTTCTTAGGAACCGCGGGATGAGAATGATCCCACCACACAGGGACGGCCACTGACAACCGCCGACACTCATCAGTAGGAGAAGGGGATAGGCCGCGCTTTCCACCATACCACTATCACATGGGAGACTTTCCTGGGCATGAGAGTTGGTTTACCCAGCACGCTATCTTTCAAAACCTGGACCACTTTACGCACTACGCAGGCAGACATCTCAATGTTCCGCCATATCCTCACGAGTATCCGGTGATGTATGCCCACAGGGACCCCAGGGGTGCAGGCCCCAGCCGTCAGAACACATGACCCCCATCTCCTCCTCCACAGCATTAGTACACGCAACATACAGTCATCCCATCTCCTCCTAGGGAACCGAGCACAGGGGTCGTAGGTTTCATCGAAAACCTGTTTGACACATCCCACATGAGCACTCACAGAGATACATCCGCCGAGGCTCAGGCTTCCGTATGGGATCAGGCTGCAAGCCGCTATATGACTGAAGGAGTCATGCAGGGTATAGACGGTATGGGTATGAACCCACATTTGGGAAGCGATTTGCAAGAGTGGCAGAATTGGCGTACGGGGCCTATGATTCATACGAGTACATCATCGCTTACAGGACTGATTGCACGGTCAAATGAGATTTAGTTCAGGGTATCTTCTAGGATGAACACGGCGAAATTGGCACAGCAATTCGCTACAGACGAGGAGATGACTGATGAAGGGTAATTAGCCCTTCGACCAGCGAGACAACCCCACACCAGCGTATCGTATTCCTTACCCTACCCTCCACCTCAACCATGACTTACCTTATTTCTAAACTATTTTACATTATTATGTCTGTACGCCAATCTTGGCATAACTACTTGATAGTGCTCTAAATGAACATATATTTAGTATCAATATCCTTCCGAAATGACAAGATTTTAGTTGTAACTGTTCCATATTCAAGTAATATTCGTTTATATTAAATAAGTGCGAAGACAAAAGGCAAAAACGACGAATTGAAGACAAAAAGGTCCAAAATGCTCAAATATACAAGATACAATTAAAAAGGCTCAAAATATTGATGAAGAACGTCTAAAAATGACAAGAGTACAAGTTGCGGAACGCAAAGTACACGATATAAAATAGTACGAAAGGACGTCCGAAAATCCAGAACCGGGACCCGAGCCAAGAAGAAACGCCCGACGCAATGGACCAAAAATATCTAGTCTACTATGCACATAAATATAATATAATATATAAATAATTATTAAAATTATTTATATTTTATATATATTTAATAAATATGTCGACGAACAAGAAGACAAAAGATATGTGAGCTTTCCAGCGTGGCCATGCGAGTCGCATGGCAAATAGGCATAAACCCATGCGAGTCGCATGAGGATCAGAATCAGCTCACATTCTATAAATTGCCAGTTTTTCGTTCGTTTTTAACACCACACACACAAATACATAATAATACTCCCTAGTATAATATAAATAAATATATATATGTATATATAGTATAGATTAGTGTTATATTAGATTAGTTTGGGTTATGTAAAGGTTATTTTACGGGTTTTTGAAGTCGAAATTCTGTTCGTGTAACACTACGCGATAAATACTCAATGTAAGTTATGTTCTCCTTTTTAAATTAATGTCTCGTAACTAAGTTATTATTATGCTTATTTGAGCCAAAGTAATCATGATGTTGGGCTAATTACTAAAATTGGGTAATTGGGCTTTGTACCATAATTGGGGTTTGGACAAAAGAACGACACTTGTGGAAATTAGACTATGGGCTATTAATGGGCTTTATATTTGTTTAACTAAATGATAGTTTGTTAATGTTAATATAAAGATTTACAATTGGGCGTCCCTATAAATTACCATATACACTCGATCGGACACGATGGGCGGGGTATTTATATGTACGAATAATCGTTCATTTAACCGGACACGGGAATGGATTAATAGCCACTAGAATAATTAAAACAGGGGTGAAATTACATTCAAGGGTAATTGGTGTAATTGTTAACAAAGTAGTAAAACCTTGGTTTACACGCAGTCGATAACCTGGTGTATTCATTAAACAAAGTATTAAAACCTTGTTACAATTCGAATCCCCAATTAGTTGGAATATTTAACTTCGGGTATAATAATAATTTGACGAGGACACTCGCACTTTATATTTATGACTGATGGACTGTTATGGACAAAAACCAGACGGACATATTAAATAATCCAGGACAAAGGACAATTAACCCATGGGCATAAAAGTAAAATCAACACGTCAAACATCATGATTACGGAAGTTTAAATAAGCAAATTCTTTTATTTCATATTTAATTTCTTCTATTTCATATTTAATTGCACTTTTAATTTTCGCACTTTAATTTCTGTCATTTTAATTATCGTCATTTACTTTACTCTTTAAATTAAGTTTTTAGTTATTTTTAATATTTTGCATTAGCTTTTAATTGTGACTTTAAAATATAAAATCGACAAACCGGTCATTAAACGGTAAAACCCCCCTTTTTATATTTATATTTATATATTGTTATATAAAAATAAAGTGTTTCATAAGCCCGTCTCCCTGTGGAACGAACCGGACTTACTAAAAACTATACTACTTCGCGACTAGGTACACTGCCTATTGTGTTGTAGCAAGGTTTTGGTATATCCATTTTGTAAATATTTAATTAAAACTTGTTAAATTTTGTAGCATTCCGTATTAAAAATATACACTATTTTGTAACCCCGTGCTACCACATCAAGTTTTTGGCGCCGCTGCCGGGGAGTCGGCGAAACTATCTATTTTTCATTTTTGTATATATATATTTATTATTTTTAGAAAAACAATATAAAATCCTAAAAATTAAAAAAATTTAAAAATCTAAAAATTTAAAAAATTAAAACCGAAAAGAAAAAAAAAATATATATTTTTATATAATTTTAAGATTTTTATTTATAAAATTATCAAATATTTCTATTTTTAGTTTTATAAAAATATTAAGTTTTTATTTAAATTATATATATATTTTATTTAATATTTAAAACAGAAAATATAAATAAATATAAATAATACGGTTGAGCCTGTCATTTGACCCCCCTCATTTGAACCGGCTCTGGAGGTCATGCGACTCGCATGACCCTTAGCCTGAACCCCATGCGAGTCGCATGAGGGGTCTGACAGGGCCACATACAACCCTACTTTCGCATTAAATACGGTATTTTATTTATTATTATTAATATAAACCCTAATTAGTTTATTAATTTAATATTAATTAGTTTTAATTCTTAATTAATTTGTATTTTACTTTTAATTAGTTTTATTAATATATAAATTAATATCTTTAATAAATAATAATATAAAAATAATATTTTTTTTTATAAAAATTATTCTTTTTCTCAACTTTTTATATATTTTTATATTTTGTATCTTTTAGTCGTTTAGCGTAATATTTGTATTTTGTCATTCGTACTTAGTTTTAAATATGGATTTTGCCGTAGTTTATTTTTATATTTCTAGATTTTTAGGTTTGCCGTAAAATCCCTTAAGTACTTATTCCTTAGACTAAGATTTAGGTGCTTTAGAATTTTGCGACGCCATTTTTCGTACGACTTTCTTACTTTTATTTTTCGACGTCTATTTTTCTACCTTTTTATTTTTCGACACTTTTCGACGCGCAATCTATTTCTTTCTATTTTCTCGACACTCTAGTTTTTAGGACCTAGAATTTTCTCTATTTCTTATCTAATATCTCAAACAAGAAAGAAAAATTATTTAAGCGGTTAAATTAATGGACGTTGACATTTTTCTGGTTCGTAGTAATAGTTGGATTTGTTAGTGGCTAGTTGTGGGCTTCCGATTTAAAGGGTCCTGGCTACCTGCTGCATCTTTTGGCTATTCGAAACGTGGGCAAAATCAGAAAAGTCTATTAATTGGACAACTTATATAAGTTTTTCTATTTTTATAACTAATAGGATAATTCGTGAATGCACCACATTGTAGCTAAAATTTGGCCATCGCAATAAAATGGAAAATTTTGAAAACAAGGCCTTGGAAACTCTTTTTGAACTCCAAAATCAATTAAATCAATACTCTCAACCGAGTGTTGATGACAATTCGGTCAGTCAATCTTGGATCGCGAACGACGAAACAATAACTGGTTGTGAAATCTGTGGAGATTATCACTCAACATGGGAATGTTACTATTACGTTCCTACTGAAAATTACGCACCCACAGAACCTGAATGGAACGATTATGAAGAACACAATTCTAATTGGGATTATTCCCAAGAATATATCCAAACTCAACAACCAGAAGACGAGGAAAATTACGTGTCCGAAAATTCTTTAGACAATATGAAAATCAAACTCGAAGAACTTGATGCTCAAAAGGAACAAATGAGAGAGTTTGTAAACCGGCAAGCTGAAACTCTATCAGATTACACACCTGTTGATCTGAGGAGTCGTGTGCAAGAAAATCTCAAATCATCGAATTTTGATGAATTCGGGAGCTCCGAAATCACCAACTATCCCGATGATACTTTTTATTCAGTCTTACCAAATTCACAACATATCGACACATTAGCCTCTACCGACGAAATAATCAATCCATCAATGGAGGATGAAGAAGAAGAAAGGGTGACAAATTGGTACTCTTGGGAAAACGATAACGTTGAAAATTTTACCCCCGAGGCCAAACCGAACTTTACCATCCCACAACTTTCCAACCCAATATTCTCAATAGACGAGTCATCTACTGAAGATGAACTACGAGCTGTAATAGATAATGACACCTCGGATTTCACCCAATTGGGTAATAGAGGTGAAAACTTTAATCCCGAGAATAAACGGAAGGACACTTTTGGAATTGACCACCCTATAGATATAAGTATGTCGGTGTATATCGATCCATTTGACCAAGAACCAGAAAAGAGACATATCCATTTACTAAAAGCTACACTTAAAAAAGAATTAAGTAGTGACGATCGGGTGAGTCTAAACTTTAAACCCATTGATATATTATACACCACCCGAGATGCAAATAACTGGCTCACTATTTTAATTCGTGGAACTTATTCCACCGATTTCACATGTCGTCAGCTAAGTGTGGGGAAGTCTAACCCCACTTAATGTTAAATTAGGGGTTCGGGTTAGTGCATAACTCGTTAATAAACATGCATAATAAATTAGGGTAAAAGATGCATTTTCAAAGATTAGCAAACAGTTCAGAAAAGCAACCATTTTTGAAGAAAAACATGTGTGATGATACAAGAAGGAATGAACGATGAGGCGCGCCATCTATCATTCGACGAGCTTTGTAAGTACAAACTAGGTATTCTTAATCACTTTTCTACACTAATCACCCTCATGAATTTATAATTAGAGTCTGATTTCATGCAAATGAGGGCATTGCATGATCTCAAGTGTGGGGAAGGGTTATAAATTCTCTCGGGTTTACACTTGGTTTATTTGCCAAATTTTGTGAAAATTTGAAAAAAATTTCAACTAAATGAATTTAAAATCATGTTTATACATATTTATGAACGATGAAAACTAGGTGTTAATACCGAAATTATCGTTACCTTAAAAAGGACATAAATTGAGAAACAACCCAAAATGCTTGAATTCATTTAAGAATGGAATAGAAGAGAATAAAAAGGCAAAGAAATAAACTAAGTGTGGGGAGAATGTACCAAGTTATTCAATTAAAAATTATCTATCACATGTTTCTGTAAAGTTATTGCAGGTGCTTTTGTTTTGAACTAAATTAATAGTTTTACCCGGTTTATTGTGATACTTTTGAAAGAAAGATGGATCTACACGATGAATCAATTCCATCATTAGAAGGAAGTAAAGTCTTCCGAAAAAGACACGCGCTTCTTGATTTAGGTCAAGAATTTGTCGTCCAGACCAGCTGTAGGTTGACGAAAAATCTAGAAAAGTCATCTCTAAAATCAGCAGGAAATCCACGGACCTCAGCATCAAACAGGGTCGCCAAGTGGTCAGATTTATCCTAACCATGAGAAGGATTTATCTCGTACAATGGGGGGCACCGTGCAAATTAGCTTGATAAGACTAATGAATCAGATCCCCGGAAAGGATAATCTCCTTAAAGATTAAAAATCAGCTTTTAAGCCTGATATTACTCAATCCTTGAGATTGACCTTAAAGATTGAGAATTCAAACTCATGGAATTCGATGATATCTAAACTCGAGCTTGAACGAGAAAATATTTTGATCAAATTACAAACCGATTTGTTTTCTGAAAACCCATTTTCAATGCGTTCATTACCATTGAACGTTAAATCCTAGGAATTCACCTGGAATTCATTAGGTCACCTGAACCAAATCGGGTGTCAACCGTAAGAACGGTGGTTGCATAGCATGGTCGGAGACAGGACCTTGTGCCAGACCGAAAAATCATAGGATGATCTTTACTATTGCTCCTACCAAGGATAGTACTAGCATCCGACACGTAATTAGACCATGAACAAATGCATGTCACGGGACATTGCCTTAACAGTTTCTTGTTCATCGCTTTCCTTTACAACCGGACGGTAGTTTACCGAAAGGTAATATACGGAACAAGTAAACTGGATGTGTGCTTTCCGATACCGGGATAGCAGTGGATTACACGAACCTAAAAGTTTTTAGCCAAAATATTGATCCACAAATATATTTTGCAACACCGATGGTGGGTCAAATCAGAAAACTTGTCTAGGGTAAAAGCTAGAATGAATTTTCAAAAGATCAAATGTTTTCATAAAGATCCAATTTCCTTAAGGATCTAAATTTTTATAGTCATGTGGGACTGTAAACCGCCTTTCAAATGTGCACTTTGCTTTGGAAACCGAAAGTAAATCGGCTATTTGATTGCCAGTGTCGTTGACCTAAACCCGAGGCAACTATAAAAGACACACCCACCTTTAACCACATCGTTACTATCATTGTTTATACCGCTCTATCAAAATCACTGATGTACAAAGTGTGAAGAATGAAGAAGTGATTCGTATGTTTTTATTTCAAGACTGTATTGCTTGAGGACAAGCAACGTTCAAGTGTGGGGATATTTGATAGTGCTCTAAATGAACATATATTTAGTATCAATATCCTTCCGAAATGACAAGATTTTAGTTGTAACTGTTCCATATTCAAGTAATATTCGTTTATATTAAATAAGTGCGAAGACAAAAGGCAAAAACGACGAATTGAAGACAAAAAGGTCCAAAATGCTCAAATATACAAGATACAATTAAAAAGGCTCAAAATATTGATGAAGAACGTCTAAAAATGACAAGAGTACAAGTTGCGGAACGCAAAGTACACGATATAAAATAGTACGAAAGGACGTCCGAAAATCCAGAACCGGGACCCGAGCCAAGAAGAAACGCCCGACGCAATGGACCAAAAATATCTAGTCTACTATGCACATAAATATAATATAATATATAAATAATTATTAAAATTATTTATATTTTATATATATTTAATAAATATGTCGACGAACAAGAAGACAAAAGATATGTGAGCTTTCCAGCGTGGCCATGCGAGTCGCATGGCAAATAGGCATAAACCCATGCGAGTCGCATGAGGATCAGAATCAGCTCACATTCTATAAATTGCCAGTTTTTCGTTCGTTTTTAACACCACACACACAAATACATAATAATACTCCCTAGTATAATATAAATAAATATATATATATGTATATATAGTATAGATTAGTGTTATATTAGATTAGTTTGGGTTATGTAAAGGTTATTTTACGGGTTTTTGAAGTCGAAATTCTGTCCGTGTAACACTACGCGATAAATACTCAATGTAAGTTATGTTCTCCTTTTTAAATTAATGTCTCGTAACTAAGTTATTATTATGCTTATTTGAGCCAAAGTAATCATGATGTTGGGCTAATTACTAAAATTGGGTAATTGGGCTTTGTACCATAATTGGGGTTTGGACAAAAGAACGACACTTGTGGAAATTAGACTATGGGCTATTAATGGGCTTTATATTTGTTTAACTAAATGATAGTTTGTTAATGTTAATATAAAGATTTACAATTGGGCGTCCCTATAAATTACCATATACACTCGATCGGACACGATGGGCGGGGTATTTATATGTACGAATAATCGTTCATTTAACCGGACACGGGAATGGATTAATAGCCACTAGAATAATTAAAACAGGGGTGAAATTACATTCAAGGGTAATTGGTGTAATTGTTAACAAAGTAGTAAAACCTTGGTTTACACGCAGTCGATAACCTGGTGTATTCATTAAACAAAGTATTAAAACCTTGTTACAATTCGAATCCCCAATTAGTTGGAATATTTAACTTCGGGTATAATAATAATTTGACGAGGACACTCGCACTTTATATTTATGACTGATGGACTGTTATGGACAAAAACCAGACGGACATATTAAATAATCCAGGACAAAGGACAATTAACCCATGGGCATAAAAGTAAAATCAACACGTCAAACATCATGATTACGGAAGTTTAAATAAGCAAATTCTTTTATTTCATATTTAATTTCTTTTATTTCATATTTAATTGCACTTTTAATTTTCGCACTTTAATTTCTGTCATTTTAATTATCGTCATTTACTTTACTCTTTAAATTAAGTTTTTAGTTATTTTTAATATTTTGCATTAGCTTTTAATTGTGACTTTAAAATATAAAATCGACAAACCGGTCATTAAACGGTAAAACCCCCCTTTTTATATTTATATTTATATATTGTTATATAAAAATAAAGTGTTTCATAAGCCCGTCTCCCTGTGGAACGAACCGGACTTACTAAAAACTATACTACTTCGCGACTAGGTACACTGCCTATTGTGTTGTAGCAAGGTTTTGGTATATCCATTTTGTAAATATTTAATTAAAACTTGTTAAATTTTGTAGCATTCCGTATTAAAAATATACACTATTTTGTAACCCCGTGCTACCACATCACTACTTTATGTTTTTAAGAATGTTTGATATTTAAGAATAAAATTCCATCAATAAACGTCACAAACAAACGACGATCGAGACCATACGAGATGGAAGCACGACTAAGAGCAAGGACGCATTGAACGAGGATGACTCCGGCACAAGAATTGAAGAATACATAATTGGCACGCCATCCGACTGCACGCCTTGCAACCATAGGGGAGTACTACATCTTCACCACTTTTTCAAATAGAATATACGCAAACTACTATACCACTTTAAAAACTAAGTGTGGGATTGGCAACCCCACCAACATAAACTCTTAATAACATAACGCCTCTTTTAAAACCTAAAGTGTGGGATACGTCGTATCCTTAACATTGAGGACAATGTTATTTTAAAGTGTGGGATAGCAAATGTTGCACATAAGGATTCTTGTAAAATCCTCAAGTGTTGGGAAAACTAAATTTTTCACAAAAATTTAAAACTTTCCGAATTATAAAACACTAAGGGTTATACAATTCTATATCAAAAAGTTTTTGCTACAAAATAGACAAAAGGGTAAAACAAGGTTAAAAACTTTTTGCGAAAATCAAACCAACTTTCCAAAAGAGCATTGCATAACGAAAGGCGCAAATTGACCCATTATAATTGTTGTGAGGCACCCCCAAATAAGGCTTTATAAGCACTCATTTTAGTGTTTCGCTATACTTCCGTTGAACGCGCCGATGTTAACATCTCGGAATCAGAACTTGCTCTTGATCTACATTTCAGAATCACACATTTTGGCAAGAATGACTAAGTTAGAACCTCAGCTATTCGTGAAGACAAAAACAACCCCCACTACACATCTTCGTTTCCATCTTCATTCTACAAATCTGTTCACCTCTACTTATCTATTCTATCCGCTTCATAAATAAAGAAATAAATCCCGACAAAATCATTCCTTTCGGGAAACCCTCTACAAAACCGCATTAGAAAAAATGCGAGCATCCGAGCCAATTATCAAAGAAGACCGTCAATGAAAGGAGACCTCGAAGAGAAAAGCAAAAGATGCTTGTAATATATATATATATATATATATATATATATATATATATATATATATATATATATATAAGTTCTGAAAAAGGGAGCAGAACCAGAAAAGATTCGAGGAAAGAAACTCCCGGCAGTCAAAAAGAAGGATGCTCACCATGAAATTCATGACAAAAAGCTGAAGGGATCACTAAAATCGATCTTTCACAAGAAACTCCTATCTATCAAAAACCCTTCGCACCCTAGAAACCTCCAAATCACCATCTCTTCACAATCCAAGCTGAGTCGATAACTGAAAATTCTCTCATATAAGTGATGGAGATTTGAGTCTTAATCAAGCCTATGACGAAGAATGTAAGCATGATTGGCTAAGAGTAATTTCAATTCTTAGAACTATAGGATACCCTAAACACTTTAGTAAAATGAGTGACCCGAGTGAGATAGCCTCAGTTATGTAACCTCCTCTCATGCTTGCGGAAAAAGGGTTGAGAATAGCAAAAAGAATAAAACTAAGTTTTCACTCCTCCGTCTTGCGGAACAAAGACCACTTGATCACTACGAATAAAAGTCCTCATTGTTTAAAGTTCGGAAGTTTGCTTGAGGAAAAGCAAAGTCTGAGTGTGGGATATTTGATATCGGCTAAAAAGTCATGTTTTTACCCCCGATATTGAGTCCCAAAAGCATAAAGTTCAAAACTTTGTCGGCAAAATAATCTATTTTTCAGTTAAATTTGTAGTTAAAGTAATTATGAAGACGATGCAAAAAGAATCAAGAGAAACGAAGCTAAAACGAATATTCTAAAACGATAACGGTGAAAGATAAGAAATCAAGTTATGATCCAGGGAATCAGCAAGCCAAACGGCTTGCCAAACAGGCT
This sequence comes from Rutidosis leptorrhynchoides, assembly GCF_046630445.1. Classification (NCBI taxonomy): domain Eukaryota; kingdom Viridiplantae; phylum Streptophyta; class Magnoliopsida; order Asterales; family Asteraceae; genus Rutidosis; species Rutidosis leptorrhynchoides. The sequence continues at coordinate 433,114,103 of NC_092335.1, forward strand.
GCCAAACGGCCTGCCAGTATGGCAAACGGCCTGCCAAACACCCAGCTCAAATGGCCTCGTTAAACAGCTTAACTTAGCAAACGGGCTCTGCAAACAGCTTGCCAAACAGTCTGCCAGCCGTTTGCAGGCAAATTTTGTGCTTATTTAAAGGCTTTGTCATCTAATTTCAACACACCTCTCTTCACTCTCTCACTAAAATACACTTTCTCTCACTAGAGCTTTCAAGGCCTTCTCACCTCCGAGCGGGAAATTAAGTACCCGAAGGCGAACGCTGAAGATTCTAATAGGAGCGGTCTAGAGGATGTCAGCACTTGTAATGGTCACGATCTCGTCTGTAAACGGTGAATGCTTTCCTTAATTTAATAAAGTTATCTTGTTATCTTAAGTTGCTTTCATCTTGCATGCCTATCTATCCATTACAAATGTTTATTATATGTTGAATATCTTATCTGAACTTATGTTATTGTTATGCTGAAACCTTGACGGTTTAGAAGTTTAATTTACGGATCACCCTTTCCGCTTATTCACGTGGCTATAACCTAGTATTAGGACTTGATCAACCCTAAAATACGGGTAAGTAGTTATGTGTGCTTAACATCACAATAGGGATAAAGTACCTACGTATGAATAGCCATTTATTCATCAGAGAATAGCTGCCCATTTAGGTTGTGGTTAGAGTAGGCAACATAGAGTTCAGTGAACACTAGCTTGCTCAAAAGCATGATTCGCGTCAGAAGCAACGTTCTTGAGATGTTGTAAGATGATCCGGGGTTGAATAAGTGATAGCAAAGGAGAGACCTCTAATCCAATTAGCAGTACCTTAGAATATCTAAGATTGCACTTCTGTTAATGTTAAGGCATAGCTTAGTATTAAGTGGTGGAATATTACTTTAGTTAGACCAACTAGGATTAAGAAAAGCTGAGACTTTCCTTTAGGGATATACCACTTTGTTCATGTACCTAGGATTCTATCCATAAGGTCGTTTAAACCCTCTGGGTTAACGTTGGGAGTAGGGATATTTGTCTTAGCCAGAATCTTCAAGGCCTAAACTCTTAGTGACAAATCGATTAGGTTTAAAGCCCAATTGATTGAGGTTTAGTGTTTATTCTAGGAAGTTAAACTCTTGTGATAATTCCCCTTCAGAATTCTATTCTCCATACCTATCTATCTCTATAAGTTCAATTACTGTTTTATTTAGTTAATCTTAATCTATCACCTCTTGTCACTAGGTTAACTATATAGGCACTTTTGTCCCACGTTACTGAGCAAACATACAAAAATACGAACCTGAGTTATATTTACCACTTACTCGTTAAAAGGAAGACAAGTAGGTGAGTTATAGCTAGGAAACCCCAGCTAAATATAAATGATAAAACCAATACTCTCTTGTGGTAGCTAATTCTAACGTGTTGCGACCTAACGACACCAACAAATAAAACCGTCCGTTTTGGCCATATCAAACCTTTAAAATAAATGGTCATCGTTTAAAAATTTACTTAGAGAAAGACGTGTTACCAGGAGGGGAAGTAATTTCCTTAACCACTATTAAAGTTTAAAATTTATACCCAAAATACTGTAGAGTTTGTAAATTACTTGTATTTTCTGAAAATTAAAAATTTAAAAGGAAGCCGTCGGCTTTGGACATTTGAAGCCGCTGGCCTGGTAAAAGCAGAAAAAGTTGCGCACTGTCATTTTAATAAATGCTTTTACTAATGAAGCCGCCGGCTTGGTTTATGATGCCCCCGGCTTGCACTACAGACCGGTTTTTAACCCCAAACCGCCTCACTTTTTCATATTTACACCCACAAGCATCCCAAAACGCTCTCAAGACCCAAATTTGATGTTTTCTTCACCCAACTCCGAATCAACCATGGCTGAAATAGTATGTTTCGATTTATAATTTTACCATGTAAAACTCCTTTTATTTTCTGTAAAAACTGCCATACTTGCTCTGTAATGCCATAAAGCCACCGGCATCACCTTGAAGCTGCCGACCACCTTCTGATTCCTTGTTAAATTTACGCTGTTTGATAGGTTGCTGGTTTAGGAATTGATATGAATTGCTTGTTAATTGCTGTTAAAATTGCTATTAATTAGTTACTGATAGAATTGTAATGATAAACCCCGAAAACCTAAATTTACTGAAAATACATATAAAGCCGCCGACATTTTTATAAAACCGTCGGCATCATGCTAATTAAACTCGAATTGAAAATATTGCTGTTTGAACAGGTTTTTGGGAAAATTCTGAAATTTCTTGTGCAGGTTATGAAGCCGCCGTCCTGGCCTAATGAAGCCGCCGGTTTTGTCAAACTTTTAATTTTATTGCTAATGTTTATTTGAATTATGTTAAACAGAGAGTTAGAAACAGGGAGGAGCCTGAGGAGGTTGAAATCAGAATCAACTGGGCCGCTTTGCATGAATAGTTAAGGTTTCTGCAGAATTATCAATTGGTATCAGAGCCTAACCTTCAACGAAATGAAGGAGATCCTATTGAATATCATGAATGTTTTCCCTCCACCTTCAAACCTTCAAACACCAAAACACATGCATCTTCATACCTTCATCACAAAATCTTCAAACCTTCATCATCTTCATCATGAAGATATGAAGATCTTCAAACTTTTTCGAAAAATTTTCGAAAAATTTTTCGATACCGACTCTCACCAAAACATAAACACAACTAAATGAGATTCATTCGATACCGAATCTCATTTACCGAATCTAAATCGAAACTTATTAGAATTCAAATCCAAAACACAAATTCACAAATAACAATCACAGATAATTATCATTTATCATTTCAGATTTATTAAATCACAATAAAAATATTCAGATTCATGATTATTCTTCGACTGCTACAGTGTTCTGTTCATCATTATGAAACTCGAATATCAACTTCATCAATTCTGAATTCTAACAATGAATTAACCTCAGAAACATGATTCATATCATCATTCTAATGTTCGTTCATCATCAAATCTGACTAACAACATCAGATTCATAGTTTTTGATCTCGTATTCAAGTCTTAGCCGAAAACGTTCATGATTTGATCTCTGGATCTATTCACAATGTTTTAGAGAAAAGTGAAAATGCAAAAATGTTTCTAATCATCTCGTTATGCTTCCTACAAAATCTCAGATCCAGATTTGACGATTCGAGCTTCAATTTATCAAGTCAACGAATGATGAACTTTGGTCAACACTTTAATTCGGTTGATTCAGTGAGTTTCATGATGAATTGTTGAATGTCGAGTGTTATTGAGATGATTTGCAGGTGATTTCATGAAGCAATCGAGGTCTATAAACATCTAGATTTCAAGTTCAATTTTGAGGTGTTCTTCTTCTTCGCGCCAACTATTCATCCTCGATTCTTCATTTTGATGATGTTTTGGACTATGAATCTTAACAGATGTTGTTAATCGCTGCTAATGAAAGTTATTTCAATCAAATTTTTGAGAAAATCGATTCGATTCAAGGTTTTGGCGAAATTAGTCTCGTTGAAGATGATTCGATATTGTTCATACATCTGATTCGATATTGGTTCTTGTTACACGTTCGGTATATGCTTCAGAATTGATGTTGATTCGGTATTCGTTTGATCTTGATTCGGTATTACATTCGGTATGGTATTATGATTGAGATTTGGTATAAGCCTCGGTATTTCTTGATGATGATTTTGATTAGGTATTACAGTCATCTCATTTGGTTAGTGTGTTCAGGTGCTACAGTACCGAATTATGGATGATGGTAAAAAATCTTAATGGGTCACTCACTCTTTACAGCCCAACAAGACACATGTTGTGGGCCAACAGCTTACATGTCTTTAAGCCTACCGAATCTAATTTTTACATTGGGCTTACCAAATCTGACAAGCCTACCGAATCTGACTTGATACTTTCTGATATTGACATTTTCAATCCCTGAAAGGTTTCAAACTTTTGCATGGACAGTCCTTTACCGAATCTGGCCACAAAATTGACACTTTTGGCCCCTTACAGAATGTTCGATTTTTCAGAGATGGTCCTTTACCAAATCTAGCCTTCCAAAGCATATTTTTCTGATATTTTTTAGGCTCGAATTCTCATGGCTTTTCTCATACGTGTTCTCTACGATATTTTGGAGATTTGCCGAGCACGTTAACCATTTTAAACAATGAAGCTCTTACTTCATGCGAGCATCATTGTGCGGGAGATATGTATATGGTTGATGTGCATGTGACTTATATACATGTACGGTATAGGACTCGGACTTCAAAGAAAGAATTGTTTATTTGGGGGGGAGCTAGAGACTTTTAAGAAGATTCCACATCATATGGGGAGATATCTTACGACTAGTATCGAAAGTACTCTTTGAAACGATGAAAGTTCAAGAGGTGTGTCTCGGTATTGAAACCGACGGTATTTACGTCATGACACTTTGAAGCAAGCCCATGTACTTTGAGGGGGGAGCTTCTAAAGTTTCGAAATGACTTCTCAATGCAAACAAATTCTAAAGACATATCACAACTAAGTCAAGGGACAGATTGGTGGTAACATATTTAGTTTGTGATGTGTTCTTCAATGCGCATTCCGGTGTGCACACTGAAAGACGTTGAAAGAGCAAAGATATCACGATGAAGTTCAAGTCTCAAACAAAGTCGAAAGAAGATTGTTAGCGTGACAATTCGAGGATCTAGGGGGAGGTTGAAGCGTAATGATTGACCAAGACGATGTTAGAGATGCGAATTCATTTGATGATTCAAAGTGAAGATTCAAGATCTTCATCAACGGCCGTACATCATTCGGGGGGAGTTAGTTAGCAATAGTTGATTCTTTCCTTGTAATGTTGTATGTTTACTAGGAAGTTAGTTTTTGGAAACCCGTCTCACTCCAGGGGGAGATTGTTAGAACCCCGAGAAAGGAGTAATACGAGTTTCCCTAGCCTTATGGAGGATCCTTTATACGAGGCTATATAAAGGATCCAAGGCTCCCTAGATTAGCTAAGTTTAGCCACTGTTATATAGAGATTTCAAGAGAGCTGTGGAAAGTCAATCTTACTGATTGACTTTCTCTCTCAATCTTAATGGTTAATCTTCACATTCATTGATATTCATGTGTCAAGGGTCCTATCAGTTTCAGACCATGGCACGTAGGCTTAAGAGGATGTTACGTCAGGAGATGTTAGCTCCCTATGAGATTGATTGGTCCACTCTAAATTCTGGCAGTTTATATGTTACCTATAAGGAGATGATGCAGACTAACTATTTGGTGCCTCTAGCTAATGGAGGGGGTATGAGTGTGATGTTGGAGGATTGGTTTAATTTGTTTAATATTCGGGTGCCGATCTATCCTAGTTTGATTTATGAGCTACTGGAATCTGCTACTTGTTCTCGTCACATCCAGAGTGTGACGGATACTTCATTCTTCAGATTTCGACTAGGGGTACGCGAATACGCGAATAGTCCATGAGCATGCTTAATATTGCTCAAGCTTTCGATATTTATGGGGAGTCTGTTGAAGCTACTTGGTTTGAGGGTTATCTTGCTAGTACCGTGAGATAAGGACGGTCAGTTTATAATCAGGGTTTTGACTATGATGCTGCTTGGAGTGAGTTTGGTGCTCCTAATATGGGTTTTCTAATAATGAGGTGAGGAGGAAACACATTGTCTTCCCGTACTTGCGTTGCTTCCATGTTCTGATTTCTCACACTATCTCCTTGAGAAAGGAGAACACCGAGAAATTAACTCAGCCTGATTGTTGGTACTTATCTCAGTTGTTTAATCATCATCCAGTTAACATTTCTTACTGTGTAGCCAAATATTTGAGTAGTTCAGCGAGGGGTAGGACTTAGGGAAGTGCTATTTGTGGTGGTCATTTCGTGACCTTGATTACTAGATCTTTGGAGATTCCGACTGTTGGTTTACAACCTCTTATGTCTGAGGTTGGTGAGATTAATGCTAGGATGTGGTTGAGTGCTAAGGTTGTTAAGAGAGGGGTAGGTGAGAGTTTTGTTCCTTATGAACCGATGGTTGGTCAGTTGATGGGTGTTGAGCAGCATTACGAGACACCTCATACTTAGGCCTTGTGACAACCCGGAAATTTCTGACCAAATTTAAACTTTATCTTTATATTATTCCGGCATGATAAGCAAAGTTTGTTAAGTTAAATCTCAATGATTTTAAACTATGTTCATACATTCATTTAACCTCGACCAAATTTCTGACGATTCACGAACTATTATTTAATTGGATATGAATATGTATATATAGGTATATGTATATATAGTAACTTGAGAATATTAACAAAGTATTAAATGTATAATATCTTGCATGAACGTATTTGTTTCAATATGGTTATCGATAGAATTAGAAGATAATATCAAATGATTGATTTATCAGATACATTGTATAATTACAAGTCTCTGTTGAGAGGTCCACTTTGATTTAGAAAACCTTTCTTTTTAACGGTATTTGGAAAATGGTAAAGTGATTTGCATATAAGAACAATGTGTCACTTAACGAGAGTTAGTCAAAAGTTGTGGAGATTCCCATTTAATTTTCAAAAGCATGCTATACAATGATTGACTCGTGTCCCTTGGTGTCATGACCCAGAAATTTCGGTCAAATTTAAACTCTGATAACTCTGACAAGATAACCAAATTGATGTGTTGCATTAAAATATTTTTCAATACATTTAATTAACCATTGGACTTTACTCTACGATTCATGAACAACCTATAATTTAAAACTCGAACACGTCATGATTTATATATGATTTTACTTTCTTAAAGGAAGACGTTTTATGATATAATAATTTCTATTATTATAACCTCTTAATAAAATGTAGTTCTAGAAAACTAAATTTTATAATATTTATATATGAAATGATAAAAAAAATTACTATTAAACGATGCTATTTCAAATTAAAAATTTTACGTATTAAGTCGTTTTATTTTTATGATATAATTTTTTTATTTTTTTTTAAGAAACGAAGTTAAATAAAAAATGTACAATTTGTAAAGCACAACGTACAACAACGTGTAGCTTAAATAGTTGAATTTAAATTAATTCATTTACTATTCATTGAATAGTAAATGAAACGAAATTAATTAATTTACTATTCACATGAAAGCGATATGATAGAAATTATTAATTATAAGTTACATAAATACTCCTGAAGTATTTAATAAATACGATTTTTTTAACAATTTACGATTCAATTTGATTCTAAATTTATTATTATATTATTATACTTTATTTCAATATTATTATATTATTATATTTATTACATTATTATATTTAAATTAATATTATATTATATATCTTTGTTCAGTCAAAAACTAGGAAAACACATATTACGCGTACAAACTTTATAAACAAACCTTTTTACAACTAATTTTATAAAGCTTAAGACCAAAATAGATATATATGTATATTCAAATATAAAAAGTGGAATTTTTATTCATATTTTTACCCGTCAATTATTAGCAACAGAGTACGAAATATCGGTCCGTGAAAACTGTCGGCATAAACTAACAAAAATGGGGCGGCTAAGATTACACACGTTTGATTTCTTTTATTATATATTATTATTTTATTATTATATTATTAATTTATTATATTATTATATTATTATATTATTATAATATTATATTTATTTTATTATCTATATATATGTTCGGTCATCTGTGAAGACATTCATAAAAAAAAACTTCACATATTACTCCGTATCATATTCATTATTATTATTATTATTATTATTATTATTATTATTATTATTATTATTATTATTATTATTATTATTATTATTATTACTATTATTATTATTAAGATTATTAGTATTATTAATCGTATATAATTATTTATATTAGTTATGTATACATAAAATACTACGACAGGGTTATGTTCGGGTGATTTCAAAACGAGTTTTCAAATGGGTTAAAGCTAAGGAATTTATGGGTTATATCTAAGGAGGTTATGGGTATTGTTCGGGGGTTTTGTTCGTGAATCAAAGGTCAACCTTGCATTTATCATTTTCGTTGCGTCTGCACACTTTTCCTACAATATTGAACCACAATATTGATACGTGAGTTTCATTTGCTCCCTTTTTAAATGCTGTTGCATTATATATTTTTGGACTGAGAATACATGCGTTATTTTTATAACTGTTTTATGAAATGGACACAAGTACTAAAAACTTATTCTATGTTGAGTTGTACCACCTTGCATATCTTCCCTAATAGCTTGGTAACTAATATTTACATGTTGTAAGAACATGTAAGCACGAATCCTATTGATAGATCTATCGGGTTTGACAACCCCAACGGGCTAGTTGCTCTAGTATCATAAACGGTTGCATAGTACTTCGTTTTTACTACACTTGGTACCGTGTAGGGAGATTTCATAATAAAGGGAATATGCTACATTAATTGTTAAGTATGGTTACCGAAGCGCTCAACAACTTATAGAATACTTTTATACACTTGCGAGTGTACGGATATTTATGGAAACTGAAATCTTGTGGTCTATTACTATTACTGAAATGATTGATTATGATAAACTAATGAACTCACCAACCTTTTGGTTGACACTTTTAAGCATGTTTATTCTCAGGTATGAAAGAAATCTTCCGCTGTGCATTTGCTCATTTTAGAGATATTACTGGGAGTCATTCATGGCATATTTCAAAAGACGTTGCATTAAAATCATTTGAGTTCAAAAAGATTGTTAATAGATGAATGTCAGATTAGTCAATTATATTTAGGAACATGATAATATCATTGGTATGCATATTTGTAAACTTCCGTTGAAATGAAAGTTAGTCTTTTTAAAAGAATGCAATGTTTGTAAAACGTATCATATAAAGGTCAGTACCTCGCAATGTAATCAACTATTATGAATCGTTTATAATCGGTATGAATGGATCGTTAAAGTTGGTATCAGAGCGGTGGTCTTAGCGAACCAGGTCTTGCATTAGTGTGTCTAACTGATAGTTGTTAGGATGCATTAGTGAGTCTGGACTTCGACCTTAGCTGCATGTCAAAAAGTTTTGCTTATCATATCCAGTCGGAAATTACATGCTTATCATTCTTAGCCTAGACACATCTTAATGCATTGATTGCATGAATAGTGTATAGATAAAATTCATATCTTAGCGTATCTGTTACTGTAAACTTTGCCTGACATATTCCGTAAATTCCTCCGTAATCTACAAAATCTTTTGTTCTATATATATAGATATTCCATATAATTAGAATACCATCCGATAGTCGAAAATCATTTTATATCAAAAAACCCTTTATTCGATCGTATGAAATGGAACTCTCCACTAGTTCAAGTCCCTCGAATTCCGATATGGAATTCCACTCAAACTCCGAAAGTAGTGTGACCGAAATGGATTAACCAATTAGCTATCATCTATTCTGGATGAATTGGGGGTGGGTTCGTAGTCTACTTAATCATTGGAGACAAAAAAAAAGTGATCCCTTCTTAGTAGTCTACGTAAATCATAAAATGCATGTAAGAGAGGGGTAGGTGAGAGTTTTGTTCCTTATGAACCGATGGTTGGTCAGTTGATGGGTGTTGAGCAGCATTACGAGACACCTCATACTGAGGCCTTGTGACAACCCGGAAATTTCTGACCAAATTTAAACTTTATCTTTATATTATTCCGACATGATAAGCAAAGTTTGTTAAGTTAAATCTCAATGATTTTAAACTATGTTCATACATTCATTTAACCTCGACCAAATTTCTGACGATTCACGAACTATTATTTAATTGGATATGAATATGTATATATAGGTATATGTATATATAGTAACTTGAGAATATTAACAAAGTATTAAAAGTATAATATCTTGCATGAACGTATTTGTTTCAATATGGTTATCGATGGAATTAGAAGATAATATCAAATGATTGATTTATCAGATACATTGTATAATTACAAGTCTCTGTTGAGAGGTCCACTTTGATTTAGAAAACCTTTCTTTTTAACGGTATTTGGAAAATGGTAAAGTGATTTGCATATAAGAACAATGTGTCACTTAACGAGAGTTAGTCAAAAGTTGTGGAGATTCCGATTTAATTTTCAAAAGCATGCTATACAATGATTGACTCGTGTCCCTTGGTGTCATGACCCAGAAATTTCGGTCAAATTTAAACTCTGATAACTCTGACAAGATAACCAAATTGATGTGTTGCATTAAAATATTTTTCAATACATTTAATTAACCATTGGACTTTACTCTACGATTCATGAACAACCTATAATTTAAAACTCGAACACGTCATGATTTATATATGATTTTACTTTCTTAAAGGAAGACGTTTTATGATATAATAATTTCTATTATTATAACCTCTTAATAAAATGTAGTTCTAGAAAACTAAATTTTATAATATTTATATATGAAATGATAAAAAAAATTACTATTAAACGATGCTATTTCAAATTAAAAATTTTACGTATTAAGTCGTTTTATTTTTATGATATAATTTTTTTAATTTTTTTTAAGAAACGAAGTTAAATAAAAAATGTACAATTTGTAAAGCACAAACAACAACGTGTAGCTTAAATAGTTGAATTTAAATTAATTCATTTACTATTCATTGAATAGTAAATGAAACGAAATTAATTAATTTACTATTCACATGAAAGCGATATGATAGAAATTATTAATTATAAGTTACATAAATACTCCTGAAGTATTTAATAAATACGATTTTTTTAACAATTTACGATTCAATTTGATTCTAAATTTATTATTATATTATTATACTTTATTTCAATATTATTATATTATTATATTTATTACATTATTATATTTAAATTAATATTATATTATATATCTTTGTTCAGTCAAAAACTAGGAAAACACATATTACGCGTACAAACTTTATAAACAAACCTTTTTACAACTAATTTTATAAAGCTTAAGACCAAAATAGATATATATGTATATTCAAATATAAAAAGTGGAATTTTTATTCATATTTTTACTCGTCAATTATTAGCAACAGAGTACGAAATATCGGTCCGTGAAAACTGTCGGCATAAACTAACAAAAATGGGGCGGCTAAGATTACACACGTTTGATTTCTTTTATTATATATTATTATTTTATTATTATATTATTAATTTATTATATTATTATATTATTATATTATTATATTATTATAATATTATATTTATTTTATTATCTATATATATGTTCGGTCATCTGTGAAGACATTCATAAAAAAAAACTTCACATATTACTCCGTATCATATTCATTATTATTATTATTATTATTATTATTATTATTATTATTATTATTATTATTACTATTATTATTATTAAGATTATTAGTATTATTAATCGTATATAATTATTTATATTAGTTATGTATACATAAAATACTACGACGGGGTTATGTTCGGGTGATTTCAAAACGAGTTTTCAAATGGGTTAAAGCTAAGGAATTTATGGGTTATATCTAAGGAGGTTATGGGTATTGTTCGGGGGTTTTGTTCGTGAATCAAAGGTCAACCTTGCATTTATCATTTTCGTTGCGTCTGCACACTTTTCCTACAATATTGAACCACAATATTGATACGTGAGTTTCATTTGCTCCCTTTTTAAATGCTGTTGCATTATATATTTTTGGACTGAGAATACATGCGTTATTTTTATAACTGTTTTATGAAATGGACACAAGTACTAAAAACTTATTCTATGTTGAGTTGTACCACCTTGCATATCTTCCCTAATAGCTTGGTAACTAATATTTACATGTTGTAAGAACATGTAAGCACGAATCCTATTGATAGATCTATCGGGTTTGACAACCCCAATGGGCTAGTCGCTCTAGTATCATAAACGGTTGCATAGTACTTCGTTTTTACTACACTTGGTACAGTGTAGGGAGATTTCATAATAAAGGGAATATGCTACATTAATTGTTAAGTATGGTTACCGAAGCGCTCAACAACTTATAGAATACTTTTATACACTTGCGAGTGTACGGATATTTATGGAAACTGAAATCTTGTGGTCTATTACTATTACTGAAATGATTGATTATGATAAACTAATGAACTCACCAACCTTTTGGTTGACACTTTTAAGCATGTTTATTCTCAGGTATGAAAGAAATCTTCCGCTGTGCATTTGCTCATTTTAGAGATATTACTGGGAGTCATTCATGGCATATTTCAAAAGATGTTGCATTAAAATCATTTGAGTTCAAAAAGATTGTTAATAGATGAATGTCAGATTAGTCAATTATATTTAGGAACATGATAATATCATTGGTATGCATATTTGTAAACTTTCGTTGAAATGAAAGTTAGTCTTTTTAAAAGAATGCAATGTTTGTAAAACGTATCATATAAAGGTCAGTACCTCACAATGTAATCAACTATTATGAATCGTTTATAATCGGTATGAACGGGTCGTTAAAGTTGGTATCAGAGCGGTGGTCTTAGCGAACCAGGTCTTGCATTAGTGTGTCTAACTGATAGTTGTTAGGATGCATTAGTGAGTCTGGACTTCGACCTTAGCTGCATGTCAAAAAGTTTTGCTTATCATATCCAGTCGGAAATTACATGCTTATCATTCTTAGCCTAGACACATCTTAATGCATTGATTGCATGAATAGTGTATAGATAAAATTCATATCTTAGCGTATCTGTTACTGTAAACTTTGCCTGACATATTCCGTAAATTCCTCCGTAATCTACAAAATCTTTTGTTCTATATATATAGATATTCCATATAATTAGAATACCATCCGATAGTCGAAAATCATTTTATATCAAAAAATCCTTTATTCGATCGTATGAAATGGAACTCTCCACTAGTTCAAGTCCCTCGAATTCCGATATGGAATTCCACTCAAGCTCTGAAAGCAGTGTGACCGAAATGGATCAACCAATTAGCTATCATCTATTCTGGATGAATTGGGGGTGGGTTCGTAGTCTACTTAATCATTGGAGACAAGAAAAAAGTGATCCCTTCCATCCACCACATTGCCCTCTTGGCGAAGAACCTGAAGCACTTACCGGCAAACCTGTTCGAGACACCATTTTCTCTCTCATTTCCAGAGTATCTCATCATGACTATATACTATCTCAAATTCTAGATCTTATTCATCCACTCGTCTGAACCGACAATCATTCCGGTGTAATAGAAGAAGTCAACGAGCTTCGCGCTCGGGTAGTGGCTTTGGAGAATATAGTGCAAAGGTAACAAGCACCAGCAGCAGCACCGGCAGCAACAGTACCATCACCACCACCAACAGCAATATCCGCACACCACACTTTAACATCACAATCGGTAACTCGAGCATCAACGTCACACACACCATAGATACCAAGAAGTACCAACAATAACAAATGATGAAGTATTGATTCATAACTTCATCGGAGAAATATTCTACGGTGATTATGTAATCTCTAAAGTTTTAGAGATTATTTATTCAAATCATAGCCGTAAACCAAGATGAATGGATGGATAGAAATGATACAGGGAAAAATAGAAACCCTGACAAGGATGGTGCACGAATTACAAGCTAGACTTGTTTACCAGTAGCATCAACAGTACCGCCAGCATCACCATCAGTATTACCAACACCAGCAACACCTGTAACACTACAAGCTCCATCAATTACATAACCACCAACGATATCGACAACACAGTCACCAATAGGTATATCGAAAATAACGAGTTATGAAGTATTAACTCATTTCCACTGAAGGATTTATATGTATATCTTATATATATAAATTTTTAAACCATAATAAATCTATCTGTACTAAGCTATTATGTGTGAATCTTAACTACTCGATTAATTCATATTACTAATATGCTATGATGTACATCCTTCGTCAGCGACTTAATCATCATTAACTACAATCTCTGTTTCAATTCAATGAATTCCATTTCATAATAAATCAAGTGTATTATTCACATATATGTTTGATTTTACACTTTCATCATCGACGTACTCGAAACTTTTCAGATAACATCATTCGTACCTTGCGAAGTTCACAAGATTCCACGAACACCAACATCATGCATCAACAAATAACGAAGTATTGATTCATAATTTCAATTTCATTGAAGAAATGCTCCGTAAAAGTTATGTAATTTCTAAAGTTTTTAGGGATTACTCAATTCTAGTTTCAACCTTAAATCAAATAAGTTTAATTTAATAATAACTCATTAAATCTATGTTACATCTGAAGAAAATATACACATATATATTTTCATAAAGACTGTAATAAAATTCTTTTGTACAAAGTATTAATTATGAAAAAAAAATTTAACGGGTAGGTAATACCCGAGAGATATATAAATTCACAATTAATATGTTACATTCTTCGAATCTGATCTCGCAATCATGAACAATACTCACTACTTTCACAACAATATACATTCTGTCATAGAAATCAAAACAACTATACTCATTCAAATTCAATTACATATTCTGATTTTGAAATCGCAGAATTCAATTCAAGATATAACCGGTATCATCACTCTTAGATTCCTACATCTTTCAAAGCTATGCTTTGACTTCAAAACTGTACTAGAACATCATATGTATATTAACGATTACGATCTGTGTTCAAACCCTACAAAATTTCTGAAGACACTTCAAATAATGAACAATCGAGATGATGATCCCACCACATGTTACCCACAGTTATGTACCTGAAAAACTCTTGAAACCAAAGTCATAATTTAACACGTATCTGTGTCAGACCCGTTGGCATTTATTAGCTAAAATAACTTTTCAATCTGTAAGACCCAAATATTTATTGTAGATAATGTATTTATGGTGTACTATGCATGTATGAAGTGTACGAAGCATGTACGTGTTGCTTGCTCGAACGTTGGAGGAAACTGGACATTGTCTGAAGTGACAAGGAGTGTACGTATCTTTTCAACCCCAAATAAAGTTGGTGTTAATGTTTCAAAGCCTTACCATTGGAAAGAAAATCTTATTACGTTTCCAACGATATTTGATTCATCGAAAACGGAGCTACGGTCAAAAAGTTATGGCCAAAACAAGTTTCTGAAATCTGACCTACAGAGTGGAGCGGCGCTCCACAATGTGGCGCGGCGCGCCGAATGGGTCAGAAGCAATTTTCAGCCTTTTAAAAGGCTTTAAATGAAGGGTACTTTGGTCTTTTCACTTGGGGTCGGTTTAGGGTCATCAAAACTGATCCTTTGATCAGTTTGGATCAAATTCTCACCAACCAAAAACACTCTCAACCATTTTTAGAGAGAGAGTAAGGGTTTAGAGAGAGAGGGCTTGATTTGGGGAAGAAGGAGTCGATTTCTCACCAAAGCTCGGGTTCTAAAGTTGTTCCTTTCGTTCTTGGCTACGCGGTGATAGTATTGGTAAGCTCAAACTCCGAATTTCAATTATTTGATTTGATATTCAAGTTAGGGTTTGAGTTAATTTGTTGTAAAACCCTTTTAGGTGATGAAGTGACTTTAGTGATGCTAGTAATCGGGTTTATTGTTATTGTTGGTGGATTTCGGTTTGGTGAACAAATTGGTTATGTTTAGAACTTGAAATTGGGTTTAATCACTAGGTTTAGTGATTGTGGAAGTATTGAAACCTATTTAGGGTTATTTGGTTGACTAACTTTGACTTTGGGTCAAATTAGGGTTTGGTGGTGATTATGACCCAATTGGCGATTTAACAAAGTTTATAAACTTAAAATGGATTAAGTTGAAGTGTTAAACCGAGTTAAATATGTTTTGGTGTCAAAACTTGCTAATAGCGTGATATTGACTTCTTATGGGTCAAACTAGGGTTTAAGTGTCATTTTGGGCAAGATAGGTGTTTAACACCTATGATCGGGTTTAATTGGCGTATTAAGACCATTCTCACTTGTGTTAGTGATTATTGGTTAATTTTGGGCGCGTTTTGTACTTGGAAGTGCATTTGGGTCAAATTTGCACTAAGTGTCAATTTGGGTTGATTTGTGAATCCATTCTAAGTGTATTGTTGTAATTATGATAATGGAATAGGTATTTTCCATTGGCGAGTTGCGGATTATTCGGAAGCTTTCATCAAGACTTCAAGGTGAGTGTTAATATCCTATATGCATATGTATGTGTAGGATGGGTGCGGGTCGGGTGAAGTGATTCTCGGCTTTAGAGCTCACTTCACATATAGGTGGATTTGATGGACTTGTGCATAGGTCCAATTGGCACGGTTGTGCGTTTTGGTTGACTACCTTTAGCAAAGTACACATTTTGGGTGTACGTTATCACACGTGGTTGTGAGTGGAATAATTATGCGTATGTGTATATAATGTATTATTTGTGTCGTATGAATGTGGCATTGTCGCGTTGCTTAAGACACCACATTGTAAAGAAGTGGATGTCGCGTTGTTTAAGACACCACATGGTAAAGAAGTGGATGTCGCGTTGTTTAAGACACCACAATGTATTGGAGTGGATGTCGCGTTGTTTAAGACACCACCCATCGTATTGAATGGCATGTGGAATCGTCGCGTTGTTTAAGACGCCACATTGGAAAGGGTGAGTGAGTCGCGTTGTTTAAGACATCACCCGGGGGATTAGTGACTACGCGTTGATTAAGTAGCACTAACAGATGTTATGAACTCCAACGGTCTTGTATGTACCGTTTCCCTTGTTCGAATTGGTTAACCATGGTGGTATGAATTATGTATTGGCATATTTAATTATGAACTATATGCTATTGGTATTGCTAGCTAATGTGGATTTGCGGTTATTGGTATATGCACGATATGTTGCATGATTGTCGAATTGCTAATTCGTGATTAATGTTGTATTGTCGTGTTGTAGTTAACCCTCCGGGTGTAGTTATTGGCGTTGTTCACTTTGACGTTGGTGAACTTACCTTATTGATGGTATTATTAGCTTGTTGCTTAGTGATCGTATGGTATACTTAGATTAGCTTGCCTTTAGGCTTGGACGCTCCGGTATGCGGTATTTGTTTATTTATGTGGCGTGTCCATTTTATGCATATATATGTATGTAGTATATTATCATTCACTAAGCGTTAGCTTACCCTCTCGTTGTTGACTCTTTTTATAGATTGCATGCGGACGTTGGCTCGGGTAAGCGCGGGGACTAGAAGACTTGCATAGTTGCTTTAGAGGCTTGCTTTTGGATTGTTTAGGATTGGGTAGCGTATCCCCAATCTCCATGCTCGGCCTTGTTTCGTATTAAGAGTCTTATGGTCAAAAATTGTATTTTGATACTTAAAGGGTAATTTGGGTCGATGTGGGCCCCGCTTCGTAAACTTAATTTTATTAATTAAACGTGCTAGTTTTATATATATGAATTTATGGTTAAAAGCGTTTTGGCTAAAAATGTCGGGAACTAGTCAAACATTTTCGTTAAATTGACTTCCGGGGACAGCGGGCTGTCCAGGTGGTTTGGCGCGCCGCGCACCCACCTGGCGCGCCGCGCAAATGAACTGCACCAGAATTTTTTTTTTATGTTGTAAAATTTAACGGGAATTGTCGTGGTTTGGTTTGGGTTGTTACAAGTGGTATCAGAGCATGGTCTAAGGGATTTAGGCGACTTGAGATAGGTGCCTAGACTTAGACTTTTGTGTGTGCTTAAATTGTTGCGGGACTTGTAGGATTTCGGGTCGGAATGGGTTTAGTTAGTGCCTTGTTTATAGGTCGACTAACGTATATATTAGTAATGCGGATATTATTAATATGCTTTTGTGTTGTGGTAATAATTCTCGCGTGTGTTTGTATCGCGTAGAATTTTGGTTGTGTTTGTTCTTATCATCGAGCGAGGCGGTCGTTGTACTAACGAGTCGATGCGGCGTGTGTGCGTAATAAGAACTTGCAAACCTTATTACGGGTACAAATCGTGTCTAACAAGTGATGTACGACGAGTGTTTAGCAAGATGGGACGGTGTTGTGCGTGCGGTTTTATACGTTCGTGGACTAATCGTTTTGCATTCTTTTGAATGACGACGCGAAACGAGACCGAGGCGAATGACGCGGAGTTTAACGCTAGAGTTGCGGCCGCCGTTGCGGAGCAAATGGGTGCGTTGGAAGAAAGAATGGAAAGGAGGTATTCCGAACTTCAAAGTAGTAGTGAAATGGAGCGTTATCTTAAGAGCTTCATGAGGACTAAATCCCCGATGTATGACAGAAAGTCGGATCCTTTGGTGAGCACAACTTGGATTTCGGACGTCGAAGGGTGTTTCCGTACTATTGATTGCCCTCCCGAGAGAAAGACGAGACTCGCTACGAGTTTGTTGCGGGGTAGGGCGAGGGATTGGTTGGGTGGTAAGATTGATCTTGTCGGTGGTGAAACGTTTATGGCCTTATCGTGGGACGAATTTAAGGAGGAATTCTTCGAGGAATTCCGGACTCCGGCCGATTTGTGGGAATTGCGTAATGAGTTGCGAAATTTGCGACAAGGATCTATGGATTTAAATACTCTCCAGACGACCTTTATGGCGAAGGCTCGTTTTTGTCCGGAGTATTTGGGAAGTGATCGTTTATTAATGGGGGATTTCTATCGGACTTTGAATGACGACTTGAAAAGAAAAATTAGACGTGGTCAAGCGAAATCGTTTTCGGAATTATTCGACTTGGCTAGGGGTTTCGAGTCGCATACACGATCGAAGAAGGGTGAGCCTTCAAGGGATAGAAGGGTTGTTTCTTATGGTGCTCCGAGTAAGAGGACTAAGGGTCCGAGTGTGAGCACGGGTGGTACGCGGACGAGTATATCGAATTCTAGCGCGTCTAGATGTTACAATGGTGGCATGAGGGGTCACAAGTCTTGGGAATGTTCGATGCTGTTTGAGTTTGAGTTGTTAATGCCTTGTGTTGTGCATATTGTTGTTATGGGTGACGTTCCTAATGGAAGTACCCTATGGTGACGTTGATTGTCGGGCGAAGGGCGTAAGACTTGGTGCAACCAAGCATTCCTTAGTATTTGGAAAATGTTTCTACCAAGCCATGGAAATGGGTTTTGGTTTTCGGTTGTTAAGCGCGTGTTCGCTTTTATGTGAAGTGATGAACCATGAGGTTCGTCGGGTGATTGGAACCCTTGAGACCGAGTGTTTAAAATCTCGATGTATGTTGGTAATGGAGTCTTCATAACGCGACATTAGGTGCCTCTTTTATACCTACTAGCGTGATGTCGACTCCGATGGTGTTGTAGTTACATTGTACGTAGGGTACCGGGAGAAACCCTTAAGTACATGAGTGACTAGGTTGAAATTCGACAAACTAAAGCAATTGGATAATTGCGAGTGTATAGTTCGTGTAATCTGTGGTACACTTTTCGTTCAAAGTGTTTAAGGATAGGTTAAGATCCTTAGTATGCTCAAGGTTTGGAGCAGGGTATGGTAATGGGTCGTGTGAACCCAATTGTTGGTAAAGTCTACCTTTGGTAGCATTGTACGGTTGTACATGACGTGGTTATGGAACGTAGTTCCAAGTAGGGAAGTTACACTCCCGCACGAGGAGACCTTAGGGTGAGATTTCGGATGACGTTTTTGGTAGGTCCAAAACTTGTGTTGGGACCTAGTTTTGGTCAATTGGTGGTAGAGTACAATTTTTGGCTCATTGGTACTTATGATATTGGATTTGTAAATTACCACCGAGGTGGTAAGTTTGGTGAATCTCGTCGAGAGATAATGGACGTGTTTTGGCGAGCAAGGTGAAATCCCTCGGTTAAGGGATGTGCGTATCGGATTCTCTTCTAGAGAAATATTGTTTTGTGCCTATGTTTGATATAGGTGGTTCTTGCTCGATAGTGTAGACGGTTAGCGGTATCCGTTAGGGTTCACTATAGTGTAGCGGAGCGCGATGTTGCACTACTCGTTGTGTGAGGTATTGTTATAGTGGTGAAGCATGACTTTCGAGGTCCGCTGACTTCATCATGGGATTATATCGGTGAAGCATGACCGTTGACGGGGTCCGCTGACTTCATCGGGTGTTGAGTGATCTATCGGTTGTTTTATACACCGATGGTGGGATCGTGAGGACCATGTTGTGTGATTAGGGATGCGATAGCCGTGTTTCGCTCACATGTTGTTACGGGTGTGACAATAGTCGATTTTGTACACCTTAGGTTTAGCGTTGCCATAGTCGTTTTGGGCGCTTTTGGTTTTAGCCGTTGGATTTTGATGCTATGGTAGTTGCGTATAGGTCGTATTGCGCACTACAAGGGATGTTAGTGATTAATGTTATCCGTAAGGATTTGTTTGGTTCGGTCTTCATCGTTTCGGATTGTTGACTATAAGTTGAGACTTGGTTGCTTTTAGCGTTGTCCTTGGTAAAGGTACGCTAAGGAATTGATATCTCGGTACGAGATGGGTCGAGTTTTTCCCGATATGGGAAATTGAGCAGGTTTCATTGCTCGGATTGTGGTTTTGATAAATCACGGTTGACGACTTTAGTTGTTGAAAGTGATCCATTGGGAAGAATGGTCTAGGAAAGTTCGTATTGGGACTTGAGTGAGGATCGTTAAGCAGGTCCGGATTGTTTAAGTGGAGAAGATCACGAGGACGTGATCGAGTTTAAGTGGGGGAGAGTTGTAAGACCCAAATATTTATTGTAGATAATGTATTTATGGTGTACTATGCATGTATGAAGTGTACGAAGCATGTACGTGTTGCTTGCTCGAACGTTGGAGGAAACTGGACATTGTCTGAAGTGACAAGGAGTGTACGTATCTTTTCAACCCCAAATAAAGTTGGTGTTAATGTTTCAAAGCCTTACCATTGGAAAGAAAATCTTATTACGTTTCCAACGATATTTGATTCATCGAAAACGGAGCTACGGTCAAAAAGTTATGGCCAAAACAAGTTTCTGAAATCTGACCTGCAGAGTGGAGCGGCGCTCCACAATGTGGCGCGGCGCGCCGAATGGGTCAGAAGCAATTTTCAGCCTTTTAAAAGGCTTTAAATGAAGGGTACTTTGGTCTTTTCACTTGGGGTCGGTTTAGGGTCATCAAAACTGATCCTTTGATCAGTTTGGATCAAATTCTCACCAACCAAAAACACTCTCAACCATTTTTAAAGAGAGAGTAAGGGTTTAGAGAGAGAGGGCTTGATTTGGGGAAGAAGGAGTCGATTTCTCACCAAAGCTCGGGTTCTAAAGTTGTTCCTTTCGTTCTTGGCTACGCGGTGATAGTATTGGTAAGCTCAAACTCCGAATTTCAATTATTTGATTTGATATTCAAGTTAGGGTTTGAGTTAATTTGTTGTAAAACCCTTTTAGGTGATGAAGTGACTTTAGTGATGCTAGTAATCGGGTTTATTGTTATTGTTGGTGGATTTCAGTTTGGTGAACAAATTGGTTATGTTTAGAACTTGAAATTGGGTTTAATCACTAGGTTTAGTGATTGTGGAAGTATTGAAACCTATTTAGGGTTATTTGGTTGACTAACTTTGACTTTGGGTCAAATTAGGGTTTGGTGGTGATTATGACCCAATTGGCGATTTAACAAAGTTTATAAACTTAAAATGGATTAAGTTGAAGTGTTAAACCGAGTTAAATATGTTTTGGTGTCAAAACTTGCTAATAGCGTGATATTGACTTCTTATGGGTCAAACTAGGGTTTAAGTGTCATTTTGGGCAAGATAGGTGTTTAACACCTATGATCGGGTTTAATTGGCGTATTAAGACCATTCTCACTTGTGTTAGTGATTATTGGTTAATTTTGGGCGCGTTTTGTACTTGGAAGTGCATTTGGGTCAAATTTGCACTAAGTGTCAATTTGGGTTGATTTGTGAATCCATTCTAAGTGTATTGTTGTAATTATGATAATGGAATAGGTATTTTCCATTGGCGAGTTGCGGATTATTCGGAAGCTTTCATCAAGACTTCAAGGTGAGTGTTAATATCCTATATGCATATGTATGTGTAGGATGGGTGCGGGTCGGGTGAAGTGATTCTCGGCTTTAGAGCTCACTTCACATATAGGTGGATTTGATGGACTTGTGCATAGGTCCAATTGGCACGGTTGTGCGTTTTGGTTGACTACCTTTAGCAAAGTACACATTTTGGGTGTACGTTATCACACGTGGTTGTGAGTGGAATAATTATGCGTATGTGTATATAATGTATTATTTGTGTCGTATGAATGTGGCATTGTCGCGTTGCTTAAGACACCACATTGTAAAGAAGTGGATGTCGCGTTGTTTAAGACACCACATGGTAAAGAAGTGGATGTCGCGTTGTTTAAGACACCACAATGTATTGGAGTGGATGTCGCGTTGTTTAAGACACCACCCATCGTATTGAATGGCATGTGGAATCGTCGCGTTGTTTAAGACGCCACATTGGAAAGGGTGAGTGAGTCGCGTTGTTTAAGACATCACCCGGGGGATTAGTGACTACGCGTTGATTAAGTAGCACTAACGGATGTTATGAACTCCAACGGTCTTGTATGTACCGTTTCCCTTGTTCGAATTGGTTAACCATGGTGGTATGAATTATGTATTGGCATATTTAATTATGAACTATATGCTATTGGTATTGCTAGCTAATGTGGATTTGCGGTTATTGGTATATGCACGATATGTTGCATGATTGTCGAATTGCTAATTCGTGATTAATGTTGTATTGTCGTGTTGTAGTTAACCCTCCGGGTGTAGTTATTGGCGTTGTTCACTTTGACGTTGGTGAACTTACCTTATTGATGGTATTATTAGCTTGTTGCTTAGTGATCGTATGGTATACTTAGATTAGCTTGCCTTTAGGCTTGGACGCTCCGGTATGCGGTATTTGTTTATTTATGTGGCGTGTCCATTTTATGCATATATATGTATGTAGTATATTATCATTCACTAAGCGTTAGCTTACCCTCTCGTTGTTGACTCTTTTTATAGATTGCATGCGGACGTTGGCTCGGGTAAGCGCGGGGACTAGAAGACTTGCATAGTTGCTTTAGAGGCTTGCTTTTGGATTGTTTAGGATTGGGTAGCGTATCCCCAATCTCCATGCTCGGCCTTGTTTCGTATTAAGAGTCTTATGGTCAAAAATTGTATTTTGATACTTAAAGGGTAATTTGGGTCGATGTGGGCCCCGCTTCGTAAACTTAATTTTATTAATTAAACGTGCTAGTTTTATATATATGAATTTATGGTTAAAAGCGTTTTGGCTAAAAATGTCGGGAACTAGTCAAACATTTTCGTTAAATTGACTTCCGGGGACAGCGGGCTGTCCAGGTGGTTTGGCGCGCCGCGCACCCACCTGGCGCGCCGCGCAAATGAACTGCACCAGAATTTTTTTTTTATGTTGTGAAATTTAACGGGAATTGTCGTGGTTTGGTTTGGGTTGTTACACAATCCCTTCTAAAAATAGACAGTTTTGTCACAGCTCCAGTAAACCAACTCCAATTGTTCATTCGAATAAGCCTTATTATAACGATTACCCCTTCATCATTGTTACCGAGGAACCTTTCATATCTCGCCACATTAGCAGTAAACTTATCAACAACTTCATTGATCTTTAAGCCTCTCCGAAAAATCACTATACTTATTCATTAAAACCTTATCATGTACTCATTTGCATCTTGTAATGATAGTTGCCATACCAAAAGCTTGAATCATTATTCTCAAATTTTCGCAGCAATTTTACACCAACAGTTATATATACATATAAACGTTTACCTCCAAGACTTACAGACTTCGAATGTGAAGTTTCTGAAAAACACCCTAAACTGCGAACTGGTTCTCGAAATTTTGAAAAATGCTGATGAAGCAGCAAAAACTGTAAGCGACCTTAACATTAAAAAGTTTGATGATAAAGAATAGTGTGTTGGCAAAGCTCAGAAAAAGAGAAGGTTTGGAACTGAAAAATGGATTGAACAAACCATGAAGGATGCTGTGGACAAATCACAAAGACGAAATCTACCTTCAAAGAATCCAAATGATTTAGTATCTACTGAAGTCATTAACGAACACCATGCTCCTGACTCTAAACCCTTGCGGACAATATTCTTCATCATCCTCTGATCTTAGATATTCTAAGATATCATCATATCTTTCATTATAAATATCTTAGATATTTCTGAAGATATTTTCATAACTTTTCTTAGCTAAAATCAATTATCTCTTCGCGATATTTGTGTTACCTCATAAAAGAAAATAATTTTAGTTTCTATGTTCTGAAACCTTTGAGTTTAAAATATGAATGTTTTTGAAGTAGTGTTGGGAACTGAAGCATGAGTTAGTATAATATAATGACACTTAATCAACGTGATTATATTACAGTAAGTCATGCTGAGTTTCTAAATGGAACGTGATGATTCACAGATCATAACGTCATCATGTGCCATGTTACACGACTCTAGTATTCTACTTAACCTCTAAACATATCAAGAAACTATTTTTCTTGATGATTCGGTCTAGTCCGAGGTATTCTGGTAATTTGACAAATCAAGATTGTGCCATTACAATTTCCTTCTTAGAATATTAATTATGTTCATTCCGAAATTCATATCTACAAATTCTGGACCATTACATGCGGTGCTTAATGGCAAGAAGAGAAAACAAAAGAATAAAGCTCTGAAATAGAAATTGGAGTATAAATCGCAGCAAATAGGAGAGAGCATTAACTGTGAATGACAATGATTATTGAAGACAAAAGCAGGGACATTGAAATATAATGGGAGATATAAAACCCAACAACAACCCAGAAATTACAAACCATATATATATCAATGCATATAGCAATATAAAGACACGGGAGAACTAAAAACACTATAAAACCAAGAGTATAGTAGAAGTAAATATATTCTTCCGGCGGTTGATGAAAAAGAAGAATGACAGATATAAAAGTTAGGAATATATCAAGAAGCAGAACTGGATGGAGCATATTGACGAATGATTCAAAGTATGAATTAAAGGAGAAAGAATAGAAGGTGTGAATTGTAAGGAAACGAAGGGGTGGATTTATAGTAAAATATTCGACAGAGCAATCAAAACAGATGATCGCATTTAAAGCGGATCCTAATTTCCTTGATTACCGATGAATCAAATCTTATTACGAAGATTTTCTCTAAATCCCTTGAACTCCATAAATAAATCCTATCTAGGTCAAATGATATGACGAATCTACATTTATTCATTTCACTCTTCTATGATAACTTCACTCGTACTCTTCACAAAAATTGAATTATTTTATCTATATTACTCAATGATGGTAAAACTTTAATTTCCAGCCCATATGTGTCACAAAGACATACTTATTGTCAGCCATGACCATTTCAATCAAATTTTGGGACGAAATTTCTTTAACGGGTAGGTACTGTGACAACCCAGAAATTTCCGACCAAATTTAAACTTTATCTTTATATTATTCCGACATGATAAGCAAATATTGTTAAGTTAAATCTCAAGGATTTTAAACTATGTTCATACATTCATTTAACCTCGACCAAATTTCTGACGATTCACGAACCATTATTTAATTGGATATGAATATGTATATATAGGTATATGTATATATAATAACTTGAGAATATTAACAAAGTATTAAACGTATAATATCTTACATGAACGTATTTGTTTCAATATGGTTATCGATGGAATTAGAAGATAATATCAAATGATTGATTTATCAGATACATTGTATAATTACAAGTCTCTGTTGAGAGGTCCACTTTGATTTAGAAAACCTTTCTTTTTAACGGTATTTGGAAAATGGTAAAGTGATTTGCATATAAGAACAATGTGTCACTTAATGAGAGTTAGTCAAAAGTTGTGGAGATTCCCATTTAATTTTCAAAAGCATGTTATACAATGATTGACTCGTGTCCCTTGGTGTCATGACTCGGAAATTTCGGTCAAATTTAAACTCTGATAACTCTGACAAGATAAGCAAATTGATGTGTTGCATTAAAATATTTTTCAATACATTTAATTAACCATTGGACTTTACCCTACGATTCATGAACAACCTATAATTTAAAAATCGAACCCGTCATGATTTATATATGATTTTACTTTCTTAAAGGAAGACGTTTTATGATATAATAATTTCTATTATTATAACCTCTTAATAAAATGTAGTTCTAGAAAACTAAATTTTATAATATTTATATATGAAATGATAAAAAAAAATTTACTATTAAACGATGTTATTTCAAATTAAAAATTTTACGTATTAAGTCGTTTTATTTTTATGATATAATTTTTTTAATTTTTTTAAGAAACGGAGTTAAATTAAAAATTTACAATTTGTAAAGCACAACGTACAACAACGTGTAGCTTAAATAGTTGAATTTAAATTAATTCATTTACTATTCATTGAATAGTAAATGAAACGAAATTAATTAATTTACTATTCACATAAAAGCGATATGATAGAAATTATTAATTATAAGTTACATAAAATATCCCTGAAGTATTTAATAAATACGATTTTTTTTAACAATTTATTATTCAATTTGATTCTAAATTTATTATTATATTAATATATTTTATTTCAATATTATTATATTATTATATTTAAATTAATATTATATTATATATCTTTTTTCAGTCAAAAACTAGGAAAACACATATTACGTGTACAAACTTTATAAACAAACCTTTTTACAACTAATTTTATAAAGCTTAAGACCAAAACATATATATATGTATATTCAAATATAAAAAGTGGAATTTTTATTCATATTTTTACCCGTCAATTATTAGCAACAGAGTAGGAAATACCGGTCCGTGAAAACTGTCGGCATAAACTAACAAAAATGGGGTAGCTAAGATTACACACATTTGATTCCTTTTATTATTATTTTATTATTATATTATTACTTTATTATATTATTATATTATTATAATATTATATTTATTATCTATATATATGTTCGATCATCTGTGAAGACATTCATAAATAAAACTTCACATATTATTCCGTATCATATTCATTATTATTATTATTATTATTATTATTATTATTATTATTATTATTATTATTATTATTATTATTATTATTATTATTATTATTATTATTATTATTATTACTATTAATATTATTAAGATTATTAGTATTATTAATCGTATATAATTATTTATATTAGTTATGTTTACATAAAATACTACGACGGGGTTATGTTCGGGTGATTTCAAAACGAGTTTTCAAATGGGTTAAAGCTAAGGAATTTATGGGTTATATCTAAGGAGGTTATGGGTTTTGTTCGTGAATCAAAGGTCAACCTTGCATTTATCATTTTCGTTGCTTCTGCACACTTTTCCTACAATATTGAACCACAATATTGATACGTGAGTTTCATTTGCTCCCTTTTTAAATGTTGTTGCATTATATATTTTTGGGCTGAGAATACATGCTTTATTTTTATAACTGTTTTATGAAATGGACACAAGTACTAAAAACATTTTCTACGTTGATTTGTACCACCTTGCATATCTTCCCTAATAGCTTGGTAACTAATATTTACATGTTGTAAGAACATGTAAGCGCGAATCCTATTGATAGATCTATCGGGTTTGACAACCCCAACGGGCTAGTCGCTCTAGTATCGTAAACGGTTGCATAGTACTTCGTTTTTACTACACTTGGTACAGTGTAGGGAGATTTCATAATAAAGGGAATATGCTAGTTACCGAAGCGCTCAACAACTTATAGAATACTTTTATACACTTGCGAGTGTACCGATATTTATGGAAACTGATTGATTAAGATAAACTAATGAACTCACCAACATTTTGGTTGACACTTTTAAGCATGTTTATTCTCAGGTATGAAAGAAATCTTCCGCTGTGCATTTGCTCATTTTAGAGATATTACTGGGAGTCATTCATGGCATATTTCAAAAGACGTTGCATTAAAATCATTTGAGTTCAAAAAGATTATTAATAGATGAATGTCAGATTAGTCAATTATATTTAGGAACATGATAATATCATTGGTATGCATATTTGTAAACTTTCGTTGAAATGAAAGTTAGTCTTTTTAAAAGAATGCAATGTTTGTAAAACGTATCATATAGAGGTCAGCACCTCGCAATGTAATCAACTATTATGAATCGTTTATAATCGGTATGAACGGGTCATTAAAGTTGGTATCAGAGCGGTGGTCTTAGCGAACCAGGTCTTGCATTAGTGTGTCTAACTGATAGTTGTTAGGATGCATTAGTGAGTCTGGACTTCGACCTTAGCTGCATGTCAAAAAGTTTTGCTTATCATATCCAGTCGGAAATTACATGATTATCATTCTTAGCCTAGACACATCTTAATGCATTGATTGCATGAATAGTGTATAAACAAAATTCATATTTTAGCGTATCTGTTACTGTAAACTTTGCCTGACATATTCCGTAAATTCCTCCGTAATCTACGAAATCTTTTGTTCTATATATATAGATATTCCATATAATTAGAATACCATCCGATAGTCGAAAATCATTTTATATCAGTATTTTGATAACATTTTGAGGAGTTATCTTGATGTTTTAAAGTCGTTTCAATGCTAAAACACACTAAAATGGGTAAAAACGGGAAAATAGGTATTTTTATTATTTTGTTTAAATTATGTACAAAACAGGAACAAAAGCAGTCAAAAACGCAGAAATTTAATTGAAGCCACCGGCCTGAGGGCTATAAAGCCGCCGGCTTCCAGGAAGGCATCCAGAATGTTCCAGATTTGTTCATAGAAATTGATAAACTTGGCGACCAAGGAAAATTCATTAAAGCCGCCGGCTTCATACTGAAACCGACGGCCTAGATCACGCGGTTTCGTTTGCTTGCTGACCAAGCTATTTATGGAAAAGATTTACACTGAAGCCGTCGGCTTAAAAGATACGCAAAGATTCGATGTATTCTTCAAGTTCAAGTTTTACGTATTCCCCAATCCAAGTCAAGGGAAGCCGCCGGCTTCCCATCTAAGCCGCCGACTTGGGTTGGCGGTTTTGAAAAGTATAATTAGAGGCCTTAGGGTCAGAGTTTTAGAGATATCGGGACAGTTTTACTCTGCATTCAGGGTAGAAACACGAATTAGTTAGGATTTTGTTTATTTCAACATTCAAGTTTATTCAATTAAAGTTTGTTTCTCAATTTCTTTTATGTCGGTATGATCTTCTATCTTAATTTTTATCTTTCATTTGTTTTTACCTTAGTTATGGGCTAATAGACTTACATATGCTTGAATTCAGTAACACTTTGTGATCAATTGCATAACTAATCAAACTGTATGAAAATAATCAGAAACCCAGATTCGGGCTATGAAGCCGCCGGCTTCATAAACCAAAACCGCCGGCTTATCTGGTAATTTTATTATTCGATTGTAATTTATACTCAGATCAACTTAAAAAGTATTCGGCGGAATTATTCATTGAAATCAACGAAGCCGCCAGCTTCATTGACAAAGCCGTCGGCTTTATCCTATAAATACAGAAACTTTATTCTAACAGAATCTCTGGATTCTATGTTATGTCTTATGTCTGATTAAAACACCACCGTTAGATTAATCTGATTTACATTAATTAAATATTATTATGTTTTTAACTAGAACATCACTAGGTTTAAAACTTAGTAAATTTAAAACATAATAAAATTGAATTAGTTTAGTTGTGCGAATTATAGCTGGTAACTATAATTAGGGTTTGGTTAATCATACTAAATCTATTATCAGGTCTTACTACAAGCAAGGAATCTAGACATCTATTCTGGGATTAACTTGATCAACTAATCTCGGATTAGATATTCTTAGGTCAATAATAAATCTGAGTTGGTTTTAATTCAAAAAGGCAATTGTGAATAAGGTGTGAAAGATTCAAGCATGTGTTCTTTTTATTATTGTTTATCTTTTCAATTTAATTATTTGCAATTTATTTGTTCTTTTGTTTAATCATCATTTAAAGCAACTAAAATCTCAAAACCATCATTTATATTCTAAATCCACTCGTTCTCTTGGGACGAACCTTAACTTACTAAATACTAAATTACATCTGATCGGGTTTTGTTGCTCGTTAGGGTGTTAAATGTAAATCGTAACTTAAGACATTATAAATTTAAAAGTAGATTAAAAAGACACGCATTATTGCACACACTTTTGACACATCACCATCAGATATGGTCAATGATATAACTTGTAGCCAGTTGATCTTTATGATCTATTAATAATATACATATATGTTGCCAAAAAAAGTAATATATCTGGATTAACAAAATACATTACAACCGAGTGCCACATGACACTACAACAAAATACAGTTTTAACTGAGAAGGACATATCCATATTAACATTTACAAAAGGACACAGTTCAAGTTAATACTTAATTATTACAATCCATCAATACGCAAAATAGTGTTATATGACATCAGTAACTGACTCTGGTCACAAAGAGTTTTAAAAGAAGTAAGAAAACATCGGAGTTAATTGGGTCTTTTCAAACATAACATTGCCACGCCCGTCTTCTCCCCAAAAGCAATATCTACAAAAGCTAACAACCTGCAGGGAGGAGATGGAGGGGAATTAGCATGAAGTTAAGTAAGTGCAACTAACTACATGCAATAGTATATCAAAGCAGTTACACTAATCATGTCATCACAGCTAGCACAAACATCGCCTATAGTGCAGTCTATGGAGACATCAGCAGTCCGGCCGAACCCTCAACCACCAGTTGATCGGACTGGGCTTACCGAAAGTTCCTCGCACATCCATGAATGTATAAATCATCCACATGCGACGAACGCATCATTCAAACATATACGAACATAGATGCTGGCCACCTCATGAGGAACTCTACCCGCAGGTTGATCTCTCCTACCTAGGCCACCAGACGATAGGGATGCACTGGGCTCCATCACACAAGGCATCACATAAAAATTAGTCTTCACAGAGCCATAACTAACTAGCAATAATAGAATGTTAATCTTTACAACATAAGCAATCATAGAATAACAAGCTATTCCATACTATTAATCTCCAGTTAGTCCCACTCACCAAATACCGGCAACAGAAGGTTCTCAGAGGTCTAATCTTTCTGAGCCTTCTCTCTGTCTTTATCACCTGAGCAAAGATAACACATTCATGAACTTTATTCCAAGAGTAGTGATGATACTACGGAATCACTAACAAAAAGGTCTACACCTATCGACCCCTTACAAAGCCACATTTTCATTCAACGGAATGGTAAAACACGTCCCTACGTATGACACACATAATACAAAATCATACTAAAGTCACAACTCTAATAGTTAAAGTGTTCATAATAAAATTAGACACACAGACAGCATAATGGCTAAGACACAACACTTAGTAAAATTTCAACTGCCAAGCACCATCGGTCGACTGTCAGAGACAGTCGGCCAACTGTTAATACACACTCGGGTAATGGTCAAGTCACTCAGTCGATAGTCACTGGCAGACACACTCGGTCGATGGTCAACACAGTCGGTTGAGGGTCTCGATTATTGGTCTAGTGTCAGAAATAACTCGGCCGACTATGTTCATCTTTTGCAGAAGATGCACAAGGCTACGAGTTTCAAGCCAAACTCACCAATTCTTGCTATAAATGACCTCAAAATTGACCACATCTTGTATACTAAACTTCTTAAATCATAAACCCACAAGATTTTAGTACAAAAAACATCATTTCAAGTAATTTTGACCCAAATTACACTTTTGTAAAACCTAACACAAAAACTCCATTTTCACCAAGATTAAAGCATAAAACCACATGATTCTTACCTCAAAGACTCAGTAAATGCTAAGGAACAAGATGATAAAATTGATTAGAGCTCAAGAAAAAGATTAAAAAGTTAGGTTTTGGTTAGGTGGAGATGATGAAGGTACGGTATTTTTGGATGAATTTTCTAGAGAGTGGAAGAAAAATGAGGCAAGAAGGATAGCTCTAGTCACTTAAGTGGGTTAAAATCCCATACCCCACAACACACAGGTGTTTATCAGTCATCTGATATTTTTCATACATAATTAGGCAACCCTAACGGAGTCCAATTTAAATAAACTAACCTGTTTTGTGACCCTTGTCACAAACTGGTCCTAATCATATAACCAAATAATAATAAACATTTAATGAAAATAAACGCACATATAAAGTCACGTATACAAACTTAGGGGCAAAACAGTAATCTTAAAGCTAGGTCGTCTGAGGGTGTTACAAATAATATGGTCTAACATCCCCCCACAATTGGAGCGGGAGTACTCCAAATGCTCAAACTGGATCAAAACTCGTCAAAGAGTGTGAATGGTATGCCTTTGGAGAAGATGTCCGTAAACTGATATTTAGGCGGTACATATAACACCAGTACTTATCCCTAAGCAACAAGGTCATGAGCAAAGTAAATATTGATCTATATGTTCTTGGTTTGCTGATGTTGAACCAGAAACTGGATAGGTAAGCGGAGCTGACATTGTCACAGTAAACTAAAGTAGCAGAACTAAGTGGACAATGAAGCTCATGTAGTAGATTACGGATCTAGAAAGTCTTAGTAATGGCACCAAAACAAGAGGGGTTAAGTTGCCGCTTCAAGGACCACGATAGAAGATTGTTTCCGAGAAATACACAGTAACCTGATGTGGATCATCTCGTGGTACGGCAGCTTGCCTAGTCAGCATCAGAGTAAGCGACAAAGGTGGTGGGAGAAGACGTTATAGCTGTAGACCAAGGTCTGTATTGCCCTGAATGTAACGTATAATCTGCTTGAGAGCATGTATGTGCTGCTCTCAAGGGTCATGCATAAAGAGATATATCTGCTGAATGGCATAGGAAATGTTTAGTGAAGTGAATGTATGATACTGTAGTGCTCCTGTGAGGCTGCGGTAGCCAGTCGGGTCCTTGACAGGGGGACCGTTACCTGGTGATCTTGGCACCCGGTTCAACCGAGGTCCTGCATGGATGACATGTGGGCATACCAGCCCACGTAATGATCTCGGTGGCGTAGTGTAGAGATGAACATCCTAGAGGTAGTAAGAGTACCATGAATAACATGCAAGTAGTTCAAGGGTCCTAAGTCTGTCATATCAAATTCCTTATGTAAGAAAGTAATAATCTGTTGATGTAAACCTGTAGAGGAAGCAGTCAAAAAAATGTCATCAACATATAGAAGCAGATATGTGGTGTGAGATCCCTGGAGCTATATAAAAAGAGAAGTGTCACAGTGACTCTGATGAAAGCCAAGCCATTTAGCATAACCTACAAGCGCTGAAACCAAGCCTGTGGGATCTGCTTAAGTCCGTATCGAGGATCCTAAAAACCTAGTGGATGGTGAATATAGACAGTCTCCAAAAGCTGTCCGTGAAGAAAGGCGTTCTTGACATCTAGTTGATGAATGGGCCAATGTCTAGAAACTTCCAAGCTAAGAACGGTACGTATCGAGGTCGATTTAACCATCAAGCTGAAGGTCTCATCGCAATCAATTCCAACCTGCTGACTTCGACCGTTAACTATGATTCGAGCCTTGTACCTACTCAAATTAACGTCTGCATTAAACTTGTGCTTAAATAGCCAATGGAGCGAACTATGTTCGTGTTTGATGGGTGAGGCACAATTGTCCAAGTACTGCTTGTAAATAAAGCATTATAT
Organism: Rutidosis leptorrhynchoides; assembly: GCF_046630445.1. Taxonomy (NCBI): domain Eukaryota; kingdom Viridiplantae; phylum Streptophyta; class Magnoliopsida; order Asterales; family Asteraceae; genus Rutidosis; species Rutidosis leptorrhynchoides. The sequence goes on from NC_092335.1 coordinate 433,147,635, forward strand.
TCATCAATCATAGCTTGTTTCCAATTTAGGGTCGTGAAGGGCCTCAAGGTAGGTGCGAGGTACTGGGGAGATGACAGTGGTGTGAAGATTGAGACGTTGCATAGGTTTGGTGGTGCTAAGATATGTGCGAGTGATCATGGGGTGAATAGAGGTGGAGGAAGATGTATCCTCATTAGGAGGAGGCTGTGGCTCCGGATTGGGGTTTGGAGGAGGTACGGTAGCCTCATTAGGAGGAATTGTGGCTCTAGAGTAGTGTTTTGAGGTGTGGTAGCCTCAGTAGGAGGAGGCTGTGTCTCCAGATGAGTAGGTTTAGAAGAGAGGTGAAAGGATCAAGAGAACAGATTTGACAGAGGATCCAGGAAATCATAGGAGGGTGGCTGAGTGGGTGTCATAGATCCGAATGGGTAGGAGGAATCATCAGATGTGACATATCGTGAGAGAAGGATTTTATTAGTGGTTAGGTCAAGGCATCGGTGACCCCAGTGGTTGGAGGGGTACCCAAGGAATATGCAGGGGGTAGAGCGTGGGACGAGTTTGTGTGGAGTAAGGTGGTGAAGGTAGCAGAGGCATCTGAAGACACGGAGAGTGGTGTAGTTAGGTGTTTGTTTGTATAGGCGGGAGTACGGGATGTCATGATTAATGCGAAGGAAGGAAGAATGTTGAGTAGATAGATTGTCATGTAAAGGGCTTATACCCAGTAAGTAGGAGGAAAATATTCTTGAAAAAGGGAGTGCGATTTAGATTGTTGATGGTGCGTAACATGCGTTTGTACTTCCCGTTTTGCTGAGAAGTGTGACGGCTGGAGAAACGGAATTGAAAGTCATTAGTTTGGAGAAGTTGACGGAAGGTGGTATTATTGAATTCTCCCCCATTGTCACATTGAAAAGATTCTATTTCTTGTTTAAATTGGGTGCTTACGAAAACACGAAAGTGTATGAACGTATTAAGGGCATCAGATTTATTGCATAACGGAAAAACACATACGTAATGCGTAAAATGATCAAGAAGTATGATATAATACTTTAAGCCACTAAGACTAGTAATAAGAGAAGTCCATAAATTTGAATGTATAATATCAAAAGCAACATTAACATTAGAGCTTGAAACAGAGTCTTATTACAATAAGTTTACAAAAAATATGGGGACGACGTTATCTGAATGTACGTGTTTGCTAAGCTCACATGCATGACAAAAAAATAGCGGACGACGACTTATTACAAATAATATATTTGTTAGAAATAAGTTTACGAAAAATATCATGTCCATGGTGATTGAGGCGCTTGTGCCATGTCACGGGACTGGTAAGAATAGTATGCTAAAATGAGTGAGTGGTGGGTGGTGAGATCCCCAGTTCTATCACATCAAAGAAGGAGATGACGCGTCAGGTAATCCTTCACAGAAAAACTAAAAGGCTCAAATTCCACAGAATCAATATTATCACGGATAAACTGATGAACATATATGAGATTTTAAATAATGTTAGGGGTTACGAGTACATTATTTAGGTGCAAAGGTCGGTTAGCATTGGGTAACAAGCTATAACCGGTGTTGGTGACGAGAATTGTGTTCCCATTACCGATGGCGACTAATGAATATTTACAAATATTTAAAAGAGTACTAAGATTATTAATGCATGAGGTAAGGTCTATGAACACACCAATATCCATGTGCCTTCCGGCAGCCTCATAATCCTGAAGAGTCATGGCACTGAATGCGCTGGGAAGGACAGTTTTCTGAGTTTGGGTCCGTAGATCAACAACAAACGACCCTTACGAAGTGGGCTAGGCTAGTGGTACTGAACCTGGGCTGGTGGGCTGGCCAGCAAAATACACATGTGGCCCATGAAAAAAAACAAGTTGTTGCGGCCTAGATGATGGGTTATTGGACTTGTGAAATCCTGGCGGACTAGGCAGAATATCGGCTTGGGCCAAAGGCCGCTGGACTGGGCCTGAATGATAACTAGAAAATGGTACAGGTGGGTAATTAAACTTGGCCCGCGTAGAACCTGTGGACTAGGCAGCTGCTGCTGTTGGACCGCAATAATCTGTAGCAACTGCGCCTAGCTAACACTATTAGGCTGGTTGTTATTCTGTGAATTTGTACCATGATTGAGCCTACATGGGTTTCCTTGATGGATAAACTTACAATGATTTTCAAACCGACAATACCCCTTAGAAAAGTTGTGGTAAACCTAGGGTTATGTAGTCTTGGATGATAATCCAGTTTCAACAACAAGAGCTAATGGGTTGAACGAATTGAGAGGTGCCATAGTTTCCATGCGTTGAGTACGGTTTAGCGTCATTTCTTCAAGCGAAAGCATTATCGAGCGGTGTTGAAATCTAGAAAGGGTTAGCGATGAAGAACAATTCGTGGAGCATGGGGATATTATTCGGTTAGCCCATTGATAGCATACATGACAAGATCATTATCCTTAATAGTTAATTCGAAGTTTCTTAGATGATTTTCAATTCTTTCTACCTTTCTAAAGTATTCTTCGATTGTTTGATCTTCGATTTCATGTCCGCGAAGCTCGGCATTCAACTCAATGGTTTTGGAGAGTTTGTTATCCTTGAAAATGTTTTCCAGAAAAACTCACGCGTCATGGGATGTTGCTGCTGTAAAATTCAGTAAACGTTCGAGGAGCGGTTTGGATATTGTGTTGTAGATCCAAGTCGTGACCACAACATTGACTTTTAGCCATTCAAGGGTCAATTTTTCTTCAGATGTGGATGTACCGAGGATGAATTTACTGACGTCAAACCTGGCACAATGTGTTGAGAAAAGATTTTTCCAATGAGAGTAATTGAGTTTTGTGAGGTCTAACTTAACACGAATGAGATGTGTTATGGAGGTAACAGTATAGATTTTATCTTAGGATGGAGCCATGGTTGATAAAAGATGAGATGTGGTGATGATTTTGTTTGAAGAAGATGAGATGAGATCAGGTTAGTAGTCGTGGTGATATCGATTAGGTTAAGGCCGCATGTGGCCGTAGAAATAATTTATCGTAGAAAAATTAGGGTTGTAGGGTAGAGGCTAACTAATACCATGTTAGATTAGATGTTGATATATTCAATGAGTAATACGTAGTACATCACATACCTTTAAATAGACTAAAACTCTAAACAATACAAGTGGACTGAGCCCAATATATATAATACATGGACAATAAGTATGGGCTAATGATATGGCCTAACACGTACGATGTTATTGATTGCGTGTATTTTGCGTTCGGATTTCTCATTGTAGGAAGAAGTGTAAGGACAAGAAAAGCGAAAAAACGTACCGTTATTTGTACGAAATGTGTGAAAAGAGTTATTATTGTATTCTGTGTCGTTATCGTATGAAAAGCTTTAATGGACATGTTAAATTATGTATTAATGTTATACGGATGTGGGGGTGGTGGATGGTGGATAGTGGTGGTGGCAATTTAAATAAACAGCACGGAATTTTTATTTTTTTTAAGTGAAAGACTTATATAAAATTATAGCCTATAGATTTGTTGGTAATCATACACATTCTAAATAGTGTAAAAATAAACTAATTTCAGTAGTTCAACAAGTGTTTCTGCATTAATTCACGTGGAGCCATGAACCTTCACCTTTTTTTTGGTTAAAAACTAGTTCGGACCGGCCCGCGCATTGCGGCGGGGGCTTTTGGGCTGCGTATTCATATTTAACGTAGCGTTGTGTATTTACAGAGGGGAACACGGTCAATGTGTTAAGCGCCGTTTTAGATGTCGTTGTGTTAGGCATTTTTTAAAAAGTATCCGTTTCGAACGTAGTTAGTTTTGTTTTGTTCAATAAATTTTTTCGAGTGTAACAGTGTTGTCTGAAAAATTTAACTCGCGGCGAGCAGAAAGATACGGGCTGTCGTTGTGTTTATCGTTTTTTAAAAAGTGTCCTTTTCGAACGTGGTTAGTTTCGTTTTGTTCATAAAATTATTTCGAGTTTGACGCTGCCGTCGGAAAAATTTAACTCGTGGCGAGTGGGAAGATACTGGTTGTCGTTGTGTTTAGCGTCTTTTTAAAAATTGTCGATTTCGCATATAGTTAGTCCCGTTGGGTTCGTAAGATTTTTCCAAATTGAACAGTGGTCTCGGAAAAATTTAACTCGCACCGAACGAGAATATAGGGCCCGTTATAAATTCGGGTGGAATTAGTTTCTTTTATTTTAATAAAATTATATATTTACACTTTTTACCCCCGAGAAAGTGTAAACTTGAGGGGTCGTTGTGTAAATATAGTCGAAGTTGAGGGACCGTTTGTAATGTGAACACAAATTCAAAACTACAATCACATATAACGTAAACTACATAATTCCCTATCTCTTTTAGTATATAAAAAATATATATATATATAAATAAATAAATAAATAAATAAATAAATAAAATAATAATAATAATAAAAATAAATAAATAAATAAATAAATAAATAATAATAATAATAATAATAATAATAATAAAATAATAATAATAATAATAATAATAATAATAATAATAATAATAATAATAATAATAATAATAATAATAATAATAATAATAATAATAATAATAATAATAAAATAAATAAATAATAAAAATAAAAATAAATAAATAATAATAATAAAAAGGGTTAAAGGGTTAAAAAAATTTTACCTTTTTAAATAATACAGAGTATAAGACAATGTCATATATAATTTGATATATGTTATAAAAGTCATGGATGCTAATTTTATTATTATTATAAACATTGTATAGTAGTTTTTTTTTTAGTATATATATGTGTGTTATGAGCACATAAGGTGCACACCAAAAATATATATAAAACACCTACTTCTCTCATATTCCCTCTATATACTTATTAGTAGTCTACAGTCAAGAACCAGGCCACTAAAGGAAGTTATAAGCCTACAAAATTATAACACGTTATCAGCACGAAGTGCTCCGTATAATCAAGGTTTATCTAAGCAAGCACACGTCACTAATCAAGAAAATGTCAAACTTATCAAAGCTTGAGTTTGATGTCTTAGACGTATCGGGAACAAACTACACATCATGGGTTATGGACGTAGAAATAAATCTTGGATCATTGGGTATTCTAGAAACTTTAAAAGAAAATAATACTTGTTCCGATCAAGATAAATTAAAATCAATTGCTTTTATTCGCAAACATATTGATACCACTTTAAAACATATGTTTCTCACTATCAAAGATCCACATGTTTTATGGGAAAGTATCAAGAGTAGATTCGATAATCAAAAGAAAATATTACTCCCAGTTGCGAGGGAAGAATGGGAAAATCTAAGGTTCCAAGATTTCAAAAAGGTAAGTGAATACAGCTCGGCCATGTTCAAGATCCGTTCAAAGCTTCAATTCTGTGGTCAAGAAATAAGTGATGCTGATATGATGGAGAAAACTTTCTCCACAATGCATTCTGCAAACATAACTGTGCAAGAAAATTTAAGATTGCAGAATTATAAAACTTTTTTCAAACTTCAAACTTATCTCTTAATTGCAGAAGTTAATAAAGAATTACTGATGAAAAATCAAGAATCTCGTCCTACCGGTGCTTCCTGAAGCTAATGCTATTAACAATAATAATAATAATAAAAGAAGAAATGCACATGGACGAGGGCGTGGACAAGGTCGTGGCCATATTGGCCAAAACCATCATCATGGAAATTACCATAATAATAATAAAAATCATAACTATGTTCGAAATCACCCTTATGATAATGGTCGTGGTGGTGGTCGTGGTCGTGGTGGTCGTGGTCGTGGACAAAGAAATAATAATCCACAAAATTATAAAATTCAAACACCATACAATCCCACAAATCACAATGTTGAAGAAGGCTCTTCAAAGAATGTTGAAGATTCTTGTTACCGATGTGGTAAAATTGGCCACTGGTCTAAAAACTGCCGAACAAATCAGCATTCTGTTAATCGGTATCAAGAATCCCTAAAAGAAAAACGAAAAGAAGCAAATCTTGTGGATGACCTTGATACAAAAATCACTGAGACAACTTGTGACTACTTTAATGAATAAATTTCTAATATCTATATATATAGATATCCTATTATATGTTTCCGTTAAATAAATGGTTGTAGATTTTCAATCTACACCATATCTAGTTTACTACATATTTCTTTATTATGTGCTATCGTTTGTAACATGTTTTGAATGTAATATATTGATGAATTATGTACTCTGTAGCGACCCGACCAAATCGTCATTGACGGCGCCGACTACTTAGGTCCCGTTACGTGGTCGTAGTCCCTATATGAGACTCGTTTGACCAAAATTATGTCGCATTCATTTGAAAGGTACAAGACTTGCAAGTTTAGTTTACAAAACCGTTCGACAACAAGTCTAAGTTTACAAAAGTCATAAAGTATAAATGAAATAACTTGCGACATAATTAGTTTAAAAACACAATTGCTATAAATAGCGTAAGTATGTAAACAAAAGTTTGAATCCAAAAGTGCTATCCCTAGCGTATGCATGCATGGTTGACTCCAATCAAGTAATCAAAGAGTGCGGAAGCATGTATCAAGTAGCCAAGTATGAACCTGAGAAAACATGTAGAAAACTGTCAACGAAAAACGTTGGTGAGATCATAAATGTATTTGTAAAAGTATATTTTGAACCACAATAGTTTGTATAGATGATTATCCAAATCGTATTTATTTCGAAGAATGTAGTTTGTATTGCGAGCACCCAATTACCAAAGCTTAACTGAATCTTCCCTCTGAATTTTGAATATAGTGTTAGAACATACACTATGCACGTTGAAATTATATTTCATCCACTAACGGTAGCGAACCGTCTGAATGAGGGTTCGTTAAACCCGTATGGCCACACAACATAATCACTCGCTTACACTTACACCCTGCAAGTGGAACTAATGATAATTGGATTGGGGACTTTTGTTCTAACTCGTCTGTATCTTTGTATTCGTATTGTGTTCAAAGTATAAAAGTATGAAAAGTATATATACATGTGAAATGTATATAAGTATGTAATGTATATGTTTCTCAGCCCACGATTTAAAAGAATAAAAGTTGTTGAAAAGGTGGGACTATGATCTCACCTCGAGTGCACGAGTATAAAAGTACTTCAACAAGTAAACGTTGTGCATGAAAGTTGCTTAGCCTTGACCTAAACAAGTAAGTTGTATCAATTAACCGGTTACGACACCAGGTCGGGTGAAATGTGTTCAATTAGTCCTATGGCTCGTTACGACTCGATTAAGTATAGCATGTGAATCACGTTGTCAAGTTTCATACAAGAAACAAGTATAAAAGCATGTTAGAATGATTGTATAAAAGTTTGGTTAAGTTTGACTAAAAGTCAAACTTGGTCAAAGTCAACGAAAAAGTCAACACGTTCGGGTTCGGTCCCGAACTATTTTTCTGAGGTTTTTATTCATATATAAGCATATTAGAACAAGTTTCATGTGAATCGGAGGTCGGTAGCTAGTCAAACATTTCGCGTGAAATGTGACAAAGTGAGCAGAATCTGGCCAGGCGATTCTGCGCGCCGCGCGGGGATGTGGCGCGCCGCGCCACTACCTGGCCAGAGAATTCTGGTCAGTTTTTCCAAGTGTGCACGAACCAAAACCTTTTCCAACCCAATTCTTGACCCGCAAACACTTATAATGCCTATCATATATCGTCGAAAAGGTATTTTGACGAGGAATACAACTAACCATATATCATCAATCAAAAACATCATTTACAATAACCGAAAACTCGTCAATTGATCAAGAAAGGTTTATTTTCAAAGTTTCAAGTTCGTAAAACGTATTTTATGATTCGGGAATCCAATTTACACATACGACATGCCGTTTTGAAGGTAATAACGCATACATTACAACTAAACACTAACAATTAACATTCCATGGCATTCAAGCATCAAAAGTTCATGTCAAGAACTATCAAACCCTAGTCAAACATCACAAAATCAATATTCATGTTTTTGAAGTTTTCTTAATCAACCTACGCATCAAAACGAAGCTAGTGATACTAGTAACACAATTAAAACATGCACTTTAACAATCTAACAACATTAACTCATCCAAAATCAAGGATTAAGCACACCCATTTCAAGTTCATGCTAGTTACACCAAAACATCAAGATCGAACATACAAATCATATATTCATGTTATACACGAGCCATAGACACTAACTAACAACATTTCAAGTCAAAAACACGAATTTAGAGAAATCTAGAGTTTTAGAAATGTTACCCAAAATCAATGAAGTTAGTATCAAATCGTAGAGGATGATGAGAGGATCAAGAATATGTAGTCGGATTTGTTGTGAGCTTCCAAGATTGAATTTAGATGATGAATGAATGGAATGGATTTGTGTGTGTGTTCTTGAGATGGAGAGAAAAGAGAGGAGGGAGATGATGGAATGAATGAAAAATGGGTTGACTAGTTGACCTAGTCAACTAGTTTGCCCATTTGGCAACTCCGGTCCCTCGAGTTTCAAAGCGGGTGCGGGATTTAACCGATCGAATATTTTTAAAACGCTCGAGTAAACGGGTGATGTCAAAATTAAATAGCGGAAATATAATGAACGTTACTCACGGAAACTATTAATTTATATACGAAAGATTATGTTTTAAAAAAAAAAGACGGTGTTAAAATTAAATTTAACGGAAAAACGCGGGATGTTACATTATCCACACCTCAAAAGAAATTTCGTCCCGAAATTTAGTTGGAAGTAGTAGTTGTTGAATCTTACTCGAGACCTTGCGTTGTAAATTATACGAATAAGTGAAGGTACGTCCTTGAGTATTTCCACGAATTTTGACGGTCGGGATCATATGTTGTTTTAAGGTTCGGCTTCCATGATTCATGGTTTCAACCGGTCCTCCTAGGAAGTGAGGGTTATCGTCGATAGTGAGTTCATCAAAGGAGATAACAAGTTCTCGTTTCGCAAAACACGTCTTTGAGTTGATACATCGAATGTAGGATAAACGGAGACTCAAAATGAGTCGAAAAAGTCTAAACGGCTAGCGACGGGTCCAAAACACCCCAAGAATTTAAAGGATCAAAATATCGCGGATTTAGCTTCCTACGTTTTCCCGAAACGGATTGCACCTTTCCAAGGTGCGACTCTTAACGTGACGCGGTTTCCCACGTGGAATTTGAAATGTTTACGTCTAACATCGGCGTAGCTCTTGGTGATTACGAGTCGCGTAGGGTTTTACCTGAATATGAATAACTTTTCTCGGTTGCTCATGAATAACCTCGGCCCCGGTGAATTGATCATCGTTTACTTGGTTCGACAAAGGAGAATGACGTTTTCCGGTCACGTGTGGTTTCAAAAGGAGTGACGTTAAAACTCGAATGAAAATCATTGTAGTACGAGGATTTGGTTAAAGGAAAATACTTTTCTCAAGTAAATTTGAAGTTGGTAATACAAACTTGTATTATGGTTTCCAAGGTTTAAATCGCATGTTTGTTCGGTCCGTCGGGTTGTGGATGGTACACGGTACTCATGTCTAAACGCGGTCCCGAGGCTTTTTGTAGGGTACTCCAAAATCTAGAAGTGAAACGAGGATCTCGATCCGAAACGGGGTACATTTCCCTAAGGCATATTGAACAAGTTTGCTAGGAATTGAAAACGTTAGCTAGGACAATTTTCTCAAGAAAATTCGCGTCGCGGAAGATTTATCGGTTTCCAAAAACGTTCGTCGGGGCAAGTTCTTATCGGGTTCTGAAAACGATTGTTAGGACTATCCACTCTCGCGGCGAATACTTGTATGACGTGAAGAGTCGCTCTCCATTGAGAGTTTAGAATAAGGACCTCCTGAACCGGAAGTACGAGGGTGATGCAAGAGAAGTTTCCGCCCCGATGTAAGCATAACGAGTAAATTGTAGTTAGTCAATAAGACTGCGCGAGGACGAGCTAGTATACCCGTGTGACATACGGTTGAAGTCGAATGGAATCGGTAATTCATTCGGAAGCATAAATATAATTTGACAATAATTGAAGGTGTGTCCCCGGTATGGTTGTTATAAATATTCTCGGAGTTTTCGGATGTCCAAACCTGAAAGGATGAAGTCATGTACATGGCACATGGTGGTGTTTAGGTTGATCGAGTCTAACCACCATCACGCGTCACTAGAACTTTGGTATGTCTTACCGTAATATAACCACGTTGATCGAGTGTCGTTATATTACGCTAACTCATACCTCCATTCCCACATCACTCTATAGATTCAAGTTCGTGTCATCGCGAAAATCTAAAATGAACAAAATGTAACGACGTCTCAAACGTGACTCGTATTAAATCGAAATAGTTTCTACAACTCTAAAGAAGCGTTTCCCCGCGGGAAGTGTATAAACGATTGTTAACGTCAAATCGGTTCGATTCAAACAATAATGTATTTAGGTATGAAAAGAGTAACGAGTCATGATAACGAGTAGCACGCAACCGTAGTGATAAATGTTGATGACGATACTCACCTAGAGTAGTGATGGTTGTAACACCAAAAAGTAGATAGTAAGAAACACCAGTGGGAAACCGATAGTAAGTTGAAACGGTGGCAAATAACAATCCGGGAGACAGAGTTCCCGAACAAGTGTGACTAATGAAGTCGTCGTCTTCCATACGTGTATGAATCATGAATTTACGTGTGTTACCAAAAAGTGGCGGAATACGAGTTCGTATGATGAAGGTTGGGTACCATTAAAAAGTTTTCCTAAGAATGATTCAAGTATAATGCACAAGTAGTCAAGTAAGTGCTATCTATAGCAAATGTATGTCAGAATGCAATGGCTAACTATCCGGTTGTAGTCTAGACTCACTAATGCGTCCTAACGACTCTGTTAGACACACTAATGCATCCTAGTTCTCTACAACCAACGCTCTGATACCATCTGTAGCGACCCGACCAAATCGTCATTGACGGCGCCGACTACTTAGGTCCCGTTACGTGGTCGTAGTCCCTATATGAGACTCGTTTGACCAAAATTATGTCGCATTCATTTGAAAGGTACAAGACTTGCAAGTTTAGTTTACAAAACCGTTCGACAACAAGTCTAAGTTTACAAAAGTCATAAAGTATAAATGAAATAACTTGCGACATAATTAGTTTAAAAACACAATTGCTATAAATAGCGTAAGTATGTAAACAAAAGTTTGAATCCAAAAGTGCTATCCCTAGCGTATGCATGCATGGTTGACTCCAATCAAGTAATCAAAGAGTGCGGAAGCATGTATCAAGTAGCCAAGTATGAACCTGAGAAAACATGTAGAAAACTGTCAACGAAAAACGTTGGTGAGATCATAAATGTATTTGTAAAAGTATATTTTGAACCACAATAGTTTGTATAGATGATTATCCAAATCGTATTTATTCCGAAGAATGTAGTTTGTATTGCGAGCACCCAATTACCAAAGCTTAACTGAATCTTCCCTCTGAATTTTGAATATAGTGTTAGAACATACACTATGCACGTTGAAATTATATTTCATCCACTAACGGTAGTGAACCGTCTGAATGAGGGTTCGTTAAACCCGTATGGCCACACAACATAATCACTCGCTTACACTTACACCCTGCAAGTGGAACTAATGATAATTGGATTGAGGACTTTTGTTCTAACTCGTCTGTATCTTTGTATTCGTATTGTGTTCAAAGTATAAAAGTATGAAAAGTATATATACATGTGAAATGTATATAAGTATGTAATGTATATGTTTCTCAGCCCACGATTTAAAAGAATAAAAGTTGTTGAAAAGGTGGGACTATGATCTCACCTCGAGTGCACGAGTATAAAAGTACTTCAACAAGTAAACGTTGTGCATGAAAGTTGCTTAGCCTTGACCTAAACAAGTAAGTTGTATCAATTAACCGGTTACGACACCAGGTCGGGTGAAATGTGTTCAATTAGTCCTATGGCTCGTTACGACTCGATTAAGTATAGCATGTGAATCACGTTGTCAAGTTTCATACAAGAAACAAGTATAAAAGCATGTTAGAATGATTGTATAAAAGTTTGGTTAAGTTTGACTAAAAGTCAAACTTGGTCAAAGTCAACGAAAAAGTCAACACGTTCGGGTTCGGTCCCGAACTATTTTTCTGAGGTTTTTATTCATATATAAGCATATTAGAACAAGTTTCATGTGAATCGGAGGTCGGTAGCTAGTCAAACATTTCGCGTGAAATGTGACAAAGTGAGCAGAATCTGGCCAGGCGATTCTGCGCGCCGCGCGGGGATGTGGCGCGCCGCGCCACTACCTGGCCAGAGAATTCTGGTCAGTTTTTCCAAGTGTGCACGAACCAAAACCTTTTCCAACCCAATTCTTGACCCGCAAACACTTATAATGCCTATCATATATCGTCGAAAAGGTATTTTGACGAGGAATACAACTAACCATATATCATCAATCAAAAACATCATTTACAATAACCGAAAACTCGTCAATTGATCAAGAAAGGTTTATTTTCAAAGTTTCAAGTTCGTAAAACGTATTTTATGATTCGGGAATCCAATTTACACATACGACATGCCGTTTTGAAGGTAATAACGCATACATTACAACTAAACACTAACAATTAACATTCCATGGCATTCAAGCATCAAAAGTTCATGTCAAGAACTATCAAACCCTAGTCAAACATCACAAAATCAATATTCATGTTTTTGAAGTTTTCTTAATCAACCTACGCATCAAAACGAAGCTAGTGATACTAGTAACACAATTAAAACATGCACTTTAACAATCTAACAACATTAACTCATCCAAAATCAAGGATTAAGCACACCCATTTCAAGTTCATGCTAGTTACACCAAAACATCAAGATCGAACATACAAATCATATATTCATGTTATACACGAGCCATAGACACTAACTAACAACATTTCAAGTCAAAAACATGAATTTAGAGAAATCTAGAGTTTTAGAAATGTTACCCAAAATCCATGAAGTTAGTATCAAATCGTAGAGGATGATGAGAGGATCAAGAATATGTAGTCGGATTTGTTGTGAGCTTCCAAGATTGAATTTAGATGATGAATGAATGGAATGGATTTGTGTGTGTGTTCTTGAGATGGAGAGAAAAGAGAGGAGGGAGATGATGGAATGAATGAAAAATGGGTTGACTAGTTGACCTAGTCAACTAGTTTGCCCATTTGGCAACTCCGGTCCCTCGAGTTTCAAAGCGGATGCGGGATTTAACCGATCGAATATTTTTAAAACGCTCGAGTAAACGGGTGATGTCAAAATTAAATAGCGGAAATATAATGAACGTTACTCACGGAAACTATTAATTTATATACGAAAGATTATGTTTTAAAAAAAAAGACGGTGTTAAAATTAAATTTAACGGAAAAACGCGGGATGTTACATACTCATTATTTGTTTCTCATTTTTTTTTTTTTTTAAGTTCATGATGTATACTGCTGGAGTAAAAAATCAGTCAAACGGTGGAGATATTTGTATTGCAGACAGTGGTGCCACTCACACCATACTCAAATCTAAAAAATATTTCACAGACTTGAAAGCAACGGAAGGAACTATACATACTATATCACGTCCTGTGGACTTAATAAAAGGAATGGGAAAGGCAAAATTCATGTTACCAAATGGTACGAATTTTCTGATAAATAATGCCTTATTTTCTCCCATGTCAAAGAGAAATTTGTTAAGTTTCTCTGTCATATACCAAAATGGATATGATTATCAGTCAGTGACAACAGAAAATGAAAAATATTTAAGTATCACTGATAAGAATCGTGTAATTGAAAAACTACCAAGACTTCATTCTGGTTTACATTATACACATATAAATATACCTGAAGTAAATGTGGTAGTTAAAGAAAAATCATGTGATCCTGTAATGATCAGTTTGTGGCATGAGAGATTAGGCCACCCAGGATCAACAATGATGAAAAGAATAATACAAATACACATGGACATCCATTGGCGGATCAAAGGATCCCTCATGATGCACTTATCCCATGTACATCATGCTCACTTGGAAAGTTGATAATAAGACCATCACCTCTTAAGGTTGAAAAAGAATCACCAATGTTTCTTGAAAGAATTCAAGGTGATATATGTGGACCAATTCATCCACCATGTGGACCATTTAGATATTTTATGGTTCTAATAGACGAATCTAGTAGATGGTCTCATGTTTGTCTATTATCAAGTCGAAATATGGCATTTGCAAAATTTCTTGCTCAAATTATTAAATTGAGAGCACATTTCCCTGATTATACTATTAAAAGGGTGAGACTAGATAATGCCGGTGAGTTTACATCTCAAGCATTTAATAACCTTTGCATGTCTATTGGGATTATTGTTGAACATCCCGTTGCCCGTGTGCATACACAAAATGGTTTAGCTGAATCATTAATTAAACGATTGCAGCTAATAGCTAGACCATTGATAATGCGAACAAAACTCCCAGTATCTGTATGGGGCCATGCAATTTTGCATGCTGCATCATTGATTCGCATTAGACCAAGCGCAAGTCCTACATATTCTCCCTTGCAACTTACTTTTGGCCATCAGCCAAATATTTCCCACCTTAGAATATTTGGTTGTGCGGTTTATGTCCCTATGGCACCACCACAACGCACTAAAATGGGTCCTCAAAGAAGGATGGGAATATATGTTGGATATGAAACATCTTCAATAATAAGATATATTGAACCCATGACGGGTGATGTTTTTACAGCACGTTTTGCTGATTGTCACTTTAATGAAACATTATTCCCTAGATTATGGGGAGAAATAAAAAATAAAGAAAATGATGTTTCATGGTGTGAACCTCAATTAATGTATCTCGATCCTCGCACAAAAGAATGCGAGACCGAAGTTCAAAAAATAATGTATATGCAAGAACTTGCGAATAAATTGCCTGATGCATTTACAGATACAAAAAGAGTGACTAAATCATATATACAAGCAGCAAATGCTCCAGCTCGAATTGAAATTCCAAAAACTGACAATAATGTCATTCTTGAGTCTTTGCCACGCCAGAAACGTGGGAGGCCAATTAATTCCAAAGATAAAAATCCTCGAAAAAGAAAATCAGCTGATAATGAGGCAAAAGAAAGTGTTCAAGAAGAACTACAAATCAATACTCCTTCTGCAGAGGAGATTGATGATGTCAATACGGAATTTTCAATCAATTATGCACATTCAAAAATATTATGGAACCGAAATGAAATGAAAAATCTTGATGAGATATTTTCATATAATGTTGCATATGACATCATGAATGATGATGATGATCCAGAACCAAAATCTGTCATGGAATGTCAAAATAGACATGATTGGGATCATTGGAAAGGAGCAATACGAGCTGAATTTGAATCACTCAATAAAAGAAAAGTTTTTGGATCGATCATTCTCACACCTAAAGATGTGAAACCTGTGGGATATAGATGGGTTTTTGTACGAAAAAGAAATGAGAAAAATGAAGTTACAAGGTATAAAGCTAGACTTGTAGCTCAAGGTTTTTCTCAAAGACCAGGAATTGATTATGAGAAAACTTATTCTCCTGTTATGGATGCAATTACTTTTAGATACTTAATCAGCCTGGCGGTTTCTAAAAATTTAGAAATGCATCTCATGGATGTTGTGACTGCTTATCTTTATGGATCACTTGATAGTGATATATATATGAAGATACCTGAAGGATTTAAGGTATCAGAAGCAACCAATGTAAAACCCAAAGAAATGTACTCAATCAAGTTACAAAGGTCTTTATATGGGTTGAAACAATCGGGTCGCATGTGGTATAAACGATTAAGTGATTACTTGATAAGCAATGGGTATACCAATAATCTTATTTGCCCATGTGTTTTCATTAAGAAAACAACATCCGAATATGTGATCATAGCTGTTTATGTTGATGATCTTAACATCATAGGAACAAATAAAGAGATCCATGAAGCCATTCAACTTCTAAAGAAAGAATTTGAAATGAAAGATCTCGGAAAAACCAAGTATTGCCTTGGTTTACAAATTGAACATATGCCTAATGGTTTACTTGTACATCAAACAACATATACTGAAAAGATTTTAAAACGTTTTAATATGGACAAGGAAAAACCATTAAGTACTCCTATGGTTGTTAGATCACTTAATGTTGACACTGATCCATTTCGTCCCTGTGAAGATCACGAAGATATCCTGGGACCAGAAGCACCATATCTTAGTGCAATTGGAGCTCTTATGTATCTTACAAATTGTACAAGACCTGACATTTTTTTTGCAGTTAATTTATTGGCTAGGTTCAGCTCAGCTCCTACCAAAAGACACTGGAATGGGATCAAACACATATTTCGATACCTTCGAGGAACTACTGATTTAAGATTATTTTATTCTAACGAATCAAAACAAGATTTGGTTGGTTATGCAGATGCAGGTTATTTATCTGATCCACATAAAGCTAAATCTCAAAATAGATATGTATTCCTAAATGGAGGTACCGCAATATCATGGCGTTCTCAAAAACAAACACTTGTTGCAACATCATCAAATCATGCCGAAGTGATTGCATTACATGAAGCTACTCGGGAATGTTTTTGGTTGAGATCAATGACACAACTCATTACTGATTCTTGTGGACTAGAACGCGATAAAAGTCCAACAACTATATATGAAGATAATGCAGCTTGCATAGCACAGATGAAAGAAGGGTATATCAAAAGTGACCGAACAAAACACATACCTCCTAGATTCTTCTCATACACTCAAAATCTCATTAAGGACAACCAGATTGAAATGAGATATGTTCAGTCCAGCAAAAACTCTGCTGACCTTTTCACCAAAGCACTTCCAACTGCTATTTTCAGAACACACGTTCATAATATTGGCATGAGGCATGTTCAGAAGATGTAACAATTCGGGCGTTGCCTACTTGAGGAAGAGTCAACTCTATGTTGCACTCTTTTTTCCTTAGCTAAAGTTTTATCCCAATGGGTTTTCTTTAGCAAGGTTTTTAACGAGCCAGTACTAGTTATTCTATAATAAAATTATCATCCAAGGGGGAGTGTTATAAAAGTCATGGATGCTAATTTTATTATTATTATAAACATTGTATAGTAGTTTTTTTTTTAGTATATATATGTGTGTTATGAGCACATAAGGTGCACACTAAAAACATATATAAAACACCTACTTCTCTCATATTCCCTCTATATACTTATTAGTAGTCTACAGTCAAGAATCAGGCCACTAAAGGAAGTTATAAGCCTACAAAATTATAACAATATATAGGTTTTATTATTTTTACTTTTATAATTATATATACATTTTTAATTTTTTTACAGTAACCCTATTAGCTACTATTAACCTATATGAATAGGTTATACATAGTGATTATTATTGACTTTCGTTTCTTTCTATTAGTCATTTTAAACAACAAATTATATGAGTTTTATTGATTAAATTATAGTTTATTAAATTATGTGAATTTGGTTGATTTAACTGTGATTTTTAAAAACAATATTTTAATGTATAGAATGAATTCAGTAATGCATGGATCATTGTAATCATTTTCTATAGCAACGCACAAATCCTTATGGTCGTTTTCGTTTAATTCAATTCAATAGTATACAATATCAATATGGGGATGATTCTAACACACCATTTTTTGATCCTCACACACCTATTTTAACATTTTACTCTTCTAATAATACTCCATTTCTTTAAATTTGTGTGTGAGGATCAAAAAGTGTGTGTGAGAATCATCCCCTATCAATATGAATGACATAACCCATCTCTGGGCGTAACTAGTTTTAAAATTGAACTGAATACAATTGAATGACGTAAACCTGTTAGAGTATTTAGTTTCGGCCCATTTATATTTTACTGTGCAAGTGGTATGATAGAAACGACTAATACGATCTAGCTGATGCTAATTGACCATTTAGACCCTTCTTTAATCAATAGCCCATCTGAAAAGTTACAAATTAAGTATTGCCGCTCCTACTTTTGACTAACTAAACCACATTTATGAAAATTAGTAGAAAGATGATATTATATTAGAAGAGAATAAAATTAGCATACCTTTTTAAAATTTTATCTTATCCATTTACAAAGTATACAATTATAATTAGACGAAGAGAGTAAAATCTACAAATAATTTAACTATGATGGAGCAAAAAACTGAATAGATTGCGGAGGTGTTTGGGGTGGTGGTGATTTGTCTGACTGTCTGTTAAAAAAAAAAATGTCCATTACTATTTTTTGTAGTTTCAAAAATGTTGTCTCGTAGTCTAAATAACAATAATCGATCACCAAAGTTCTAATAATGGTTTTTTTATTATTGAAAATATGATATTCAATATGACAATTAATTTAATAATAATTCTTTATAATAACTTCCTTTAATTAAGGTAGCTCATTAAATGAAGGACAAATTATCCAATCTGTCAGTAATATTATAAATCCATCAAAAACCCAAGGAGGTCATTTTTTACCGGATTGATGGAGTATTAAATATTTATGTAAATTAATATATCTAATCTTTATTAAAAGATAAACTCTTTATTAATAATACCTTTATCACTTCTAAATAAACTAGATTGTCGAACACAATAAGATGTGGTGGTTGATTGTGTTGAGTAATGGCAGTGGTGGATGGTTTTGGGTGGAGGTGGTGGTTAGTGGTTGGTGGTAGTGATGGTGGTGGATAGTGGTGGTGGTGGTGAGTGGTGGTTATTGGTGGAGGGTGGTGGTGTTTAAAGGTTGGTGGTAGGTGGTGATTTGTTTGATTATTATTAAATATATAATCTTTATAAAAAAAATACGAGTAATAAAATTTTCATCACTCCTAAATAAAATAGATTGTGGAACACAATAAGATGATGAACTAGGATTTGATAATTTTTGTTGAATGGTTGATGGTTGTGGTGGGTGGTGGATGGTTGATGGCTGGGGCGAAATTATTTGGAAGCAGGGTGGGGCGCCCGTCTCCAGTAGATTTATAATTTTCAATGTAAAAATTTTGAGTTTTTTGACGTTGCCCCCGGTGAATTTTCTTTTGCCCCAAAACCTTTAAAATTTGCCAAAAATTCTTCAAATTTTACCCAAAAATCTTTAAATCTTGCCCAAAAACCTTCATAATTTGCCTAAAAACCTCAATTTTTTGCCCCAAAAAATTGCTACGGTTTTAATTTTTTTTGCCCCTGATGAAAAAAATTCTAGTTTTGCCACTGGTTGATGGTGGTGGTTAGTGGTGGTGGTGGTGGTGATGGATGGTTGTGGGTGGTGGTGGTAGTGGTGGTGGGTGGTGGTGGTGGGTGGGTGGTTTTGGTGGGTGGTGGTGGTGGTGATTTGTTTGATTGTTATTAAGTATGTAAATCAATGAGAAAATTGCGCGGATAGTTCTTAGTTTGTACCATATTGCACGGTTAATCAAAGTATCAGTTTTGAGTGTTGATAGTCTCTATGGTTTGCAAGTGGAGCAAGGATAGTACAAATGCCTAACGTTCGTTAATTTTCTGTTAACATTCAATCATGTGCCGATCATGTGAGGGGATTTTCGTCCGTTTACACTTCCATTTCATCTTTGACACGTTCTTATCTTCTTCAACCTTTGAAAAAGATAAAAACCAAAAAACTAAATCAATCTCTAAAATCTCATCAATTTCTAAATCAATCAAGGATACATACACATTTATACAAAGGGATTGGCTAACTCATGCTCTAAGGGCATAAGCTAAGCCTCAATTAATACACTCAAACTTTCTAATATTAATATAAAAATTCAATTAATAAACTCAACAATTTCCATATATATATATATATATATATATATATATATATATATATATATATATATATATATATATATATATATAATATGGGGCAGGATCAATGGGGAAGTAACCAATCGGGGGGAAGCAAAAAAATTTTTTTCGTTTTTTTTTGAATTTTTTTTTTCCGGCATCAAGATCACACGAAAATATGAACATTTAGAAGAGACACTTCGTGATGAATGTTATTATTTAGGCGGGAAAACGATCGACAAAAATAACATTCAAGATAATATTGTTCGTGAAGAATATGAACGTTTTTTTTTCATGTTTTGTGAAGTAAAATTTAGCCCGATTCAGAGTTTAGGGTTTAGGGTTTAGGGTTTGGTGTTTTGGGTTTATTCCATAAACCCAAAACACCAAACCCTAAACCCTAAACCCTAAACCCTAAACTCTAAACCGTTCGTGTTAAAAACTCAATCTAAATCCTGAATATAAACCCTAAACCCTAAATTTCTAAACCCTAATATCTAAACCCTATAAACCCTAATATCTAAACCCTGATATCTAAACCCCAATAGCTAAAACCTCAAAATACGCTCGAAAAACACGATAATTGTTATATATTACTTCTTCGAGCGTTTTTCCGCCAAAATAAAAACATTTAT
Source organism: Rutidosis leptorrhynchoides (assembly GCF_046630445.1). NCBI lineage: Eukaryota > Viridiplantae > Streptophyta > Magnoliopsida > Asterales > Asteraceae > Rutidosis > Rutidosis leptorrhynchoides. Next base: position 433,168,029 of record NC_092335.1, read on the forward strand.
CACAAAGTGTCTCTACTAAATGTTCATATTTTCATCTCATCTATAATGTTCTTGAACAAAGTTTTTTCAAAAAACGAAAAAAAAAAAGTTTTTGCTTCCCCCCGAATGGTTATTTCCCTCTTGATCCTACCACTAATATATATATATATATATATATATATATATATATATATATATATATATATATATATATATATATATATATATATATATATATATATATATATATATATATATATGTTATAATTCAGTAGGCTTATAACTACCTTTAGTGGTTTGATTCTTGATGTTATAATTCAGTAGGCTTATAACTACTTTTAGTGGTTTGATTCTTGATTAAGAATACTAATAATGAAGTGTAAGAACAAAGATGATAATGGAGAGAAAGAAAGAAACACTTTGTAAGTGTGAGAAATGGTGCAAGTTTAATGCTTGCATTCATGGCTATTTATAGCAAAAATATCACAAGTTTAGGTAATATAATAATATTACTTTTGTGTATCAATAATTGACTATCCATTTATATATATATTTATATATTATAACACTCCCCCTTGGATAACAATTTTATTTGTTGAAGATCAACTGTAAGTTACTGCCTCGTTAAAAACCTTGCTAAAGAAAATCCAGTGGGAAAAAAACTTTAGCTAAGGGAAAAAGAGTGCAGCATGGAGTTGACTCCCCCTCAAGTAGACATCGCTTCAGTTGTTACATCTTTTGAACATGTCTCATGCCAATGTTATGAACGTGTGTTCTGAAAATAGCAGTTGGAAGTGCTTTCGTGAAAAGATCAGCAGAGTTTTTGCTGGATTGAACATATCTCATTTCAATCTCGTTGTCCTTAACGAGATTTTGAGTGTATGAGAAGAATCTAGGAGGTATGTGTTTGGTTCGGTCACTTTTGATATACCCTTCTTTCATCTGTGCTATGCAAGCTGCATTATCTTCATAGATAATTGTTGAACTTTTATCGCGTTCTAGTCCACAAGAATCAGTAATGATTTGTGTCATTGATCTCAACCAAAAACATTCCCGAGTAGCTTCATGTAATGCAATCACTTCGGCATGATTTGATGATGTAGCAACAAGTGTTTGTTTTTGAGAACGCCATGATATTGCAGTACCTCCATTTAGGAATACATATCCAGTTTGAGATTTAGCTTTATGTGGATCAGATAAATAACCTGCATCAGCATAACCAACCAAATCTTGTTTTGATTCGTTAGAATAAAATAATCCTAAATCTGTAGTTCCTCGAAGGTATCGAAATATGTGTTTGATCCCATTCCAGTGTCTTTTGGTAGGAGCAGAACTGAACCTTGCCAACAAATTAACTGCAAAAGAAATGTCAGGTCTTGTACAATTTGTAAGATACATAAGAGCTCCAATTGCACTAAGATATGGTACTTCTGGTCCAAGAATATCTTCATGATCTTCACATGGACGAAATGGATCAGTTTCAACATTGAGTGATCTAACAACCATAGGAGTACTTAATGGTTTTGCCTTGTCCATATTGAAACGTTTTAGAATCTTTTCAGTATATGTTGTTTGATGTACAAGTAAACCATTAGGCATATGCTCAATTTGTAAACCAAGGCAATACTTGATTTTTCCGAGATCTTTCATTTCAAATTCTTTCTTTAGAAGTTGAATGGCTTCATGGATCTCTTTATTTGTACCTATGATGTTTAGATCATCAACATAAACAGCTATGATCACATATTCGGATGTTGTTTTCTTAATTAAAACACAAGGACAAGTAAGGTTATTTGTATACCCTTTGCTTATCAAGTAATCACTTAATCGGTTATACCACATACGTCCCGATTGTTTTAACCCATATAAAGATCTTTGTAATTTAATCGAATACATTTCTTTGGGTTTTGCATTTGATGCTTCTGGTACCTTAAATCCTTCAGGTATCTTCATATATATATCACTATCAAGTGATCCATATAGGTAAGCAGTCACAACCAGTGTTGTAAAAGTCGGCCGACTTGGCCGACGCGTCGGCCGATGCGTCGTTTTTTTGGGTTCTCCGTCCCGTTTTTTCTGAAAACGACTCAAAAGACGGTCAAAGCTAAAAGTTCGGTCAAATTCTGTCAAAAACGGTCAAAGTTGGTCAAAAACGATCAAAATCAATCAAATTTTTGTCAAGATGTGATATGTTTTAAAATTAGAGTTTGTTTTCATTTTTTGGGCCGCTCTTTTCTCTGTGTCCTTACTGATTATGTATTCGGTAGCATTAATTGAGTTTGAAGTTTGATTGTATTTAAATTCAAGTTCTTATTTAAGAAATTTATGGTACAAAATCAACTATTTTATACATATATAAATATATATTTAAGAAATTATTAATAAAGTCAACGTTGGTCAACGACCGATGCATCCCCGATGCGTCCCCGACTTGGCCGACGCGTCCTTTTTAGGTCCCGACCGATGCGTCCCCGACTCGCGACTTTTACAACCTTGGTCACAACATCCATGAGATGCATTTCTAGATTTTTAGAAACTGCCAGGCTGATTAAGTACCTAAAAGTAATTGCATCCATAACAGGGGAATAAGTTTCTTCATAATCAATTCCCGGTCTTTGAGAAAAACCTTGAGCTACAAGTCTAGCTTTATACCTTGTAACTTCATTTTTCTCATTTCTTTTTCGAACAAAAATCCATCTGTATCCTACAGGTTTTACATCTTTAGGAGTGAGAATGATGGATCCGAAAACTTTTCTTTTATTGAGTGATTCTAATTCAGCTCGTATTGTTTCTTTCCATTGAGCCCAATCATGTCTATTTTGACATTCAACCATAGATGTTGGTTCTGGATCATCATCATTATTCATGATGTCATATGCAACATTAAATGAAAATTTCTCATCAAGAATTTTCATTTCATTTCGGTTCCATAATATTTTTGAATATGCATAATTGATTGCAATTTCTGTATTGACATCATCAATCTCCTCTGCAGTAGGAGTACTGATTTGTGGTTCTTCTTGAACACTTTCTTTTACTTCATTATCAGCTGATTTTCTTTTTCGAGGATTTTTATCCTTTGAACCAATTGGTCTTCCACGTTTCTGACGTGGCAAAGATTCATGAGTGACGTTATTGCCAGCTTTTGGAATTTCAATTCGAGCTGGAGTATTTACTGCTGGTATATATGATTTTGTCACCGTTTTTGTATCTGTAAATGCATCAGGCAATTGATTTGCAAGTTCTTGTATATGCATTATCTTTTGAACTTCTGTCTCGCATTCTTTTGTGCGAGGATCAAGATACTTTAATTGAGGTTCACACCATGAAACATCATTTTCTTTATTTTTCATTTCTCCCCCTAATCTAGGGAACAATGTTTCATTAAAATGACAATCAGCAAAACGTGCTGTAAAAACGTCATCTGTCATAGGTTCAATATACCTTAATATTGAAGATGTTTCATATCCAACATATATTACCAACCTCCTTTGAGGACCCATTTTTGTACGTTGTGGTGTCGCAATTGAAACATACACTGTACAACCAAATGTTCTAAGATGGGAAATATTTGGCTCTTGACCAAAAGCAAGTTGTAGGGGGGAATATTTATGACTTGCACTTGGTCTGATGCGAATCAATGCAGCAGCATGTAAAATTGCATGACCCCATATAGATACAGGGAGTTTTGTTCTCATTATCAATGGTCTAGCGATTAACTGTAAACGTTTAATCAATGACTCGGCTAAACCATTTTGTGTATGCACATGAGCAACAGAATGTTCAACAACAATTCCTATAGACATGCAATAGTCATTAAATGCTTGAGATGTAAATTCACCAGCATTATCAAGTCTCACCCTTTTAATGGTGTAATCAGGAAAATGAGCTCTCAATTTAATAATTTGGGCAAGAAATTTTGCAAATGCCACATTACGGCTTGATAACAGACAAACATGAGACCATCTGCTAGATGCGTCTATTAGAACCATGAAATATCTAAATGGTCCACATGGTGGATGAATTGGTCCACATATATCACCTTGAATTCTTTCAAGAAACATTGGTGATTCTTTCTCAACCTTAAGTGGTGAGGGTCTAGTTATCAATTTTCCAAGAGAGCAAGATGTACATGGAACCATTGTATCATGATGGATTTTTCTATCCTTTAGTGGATGTCCATGAGTACATTCAATAATCCTTTTCATCATTGTTGATCCTGGATGGCCTAATCTGTTATGCCATAAACTGAATACACCAGGATCAATATATTTTTCGTTAACTACCATATGTATTTCTGGTACATTTATATGTGTATAATGTAATCCAGAACTAAGTCTTGGCAGTTTTTCAACCACATGACTCTTGTCAGTGATACTTAAATATTTCTCATTTTCTGTTGTCACTGACTGATAATCATACCCGTTAAGGTATATGTCGGAGAAACTCAATAAATTTCTGCTTGACTTGGGAGAAAATAAGGCATCATTTATTAAAAATTTTGTACCATTTGGTAGTATGAAACTTGCCTTTCCTATCCCTTTTATCAAGTTAGCAGGTCCTGATATTGTATGTATAGTTCCTTCCGTTGGTTTTAGATCAATAAAATATTTCTTGAATTTAAGTATAGTGTGTGTAGTTCCACTGTCTGCTATACAGAGATCTCCACCACTTGATTGATGTTGTATTCCAGCAAAATTCATATTGAACTTCATATATAAGAAATAAATAGTGAGTACATTAATATTACACAATATTTTACACGCAAATAGATAGTACTGGAACATTTAGCAAACATAATGACAAAGACAGACGATATTAAATCGTTTATTTTTCAAAAGACACACAACTTAAATATTCAAGAAATCTTCATATAAATCAGATGGTTTCTCAGTGACTGTTGGATCGACGTTATCCACAAAGTTTACTTCCTTTTCTTTATCTTTCAGCGAATCCTGATACATCTTAACAAGATGTTTAGATGTTCGGCAAGTATTAGCCCAGTGGCCCATTCTACCACATCTGTAGCAAGATTCTTCAGAATTTTTAGAAGAATTTTCTTCAACATCTTGTTTAGTGGGCTTGTTTTGTGGTTGATATTTATATTTTCGTGGATTATTATTTCTTTGACCACCACGGCCACGACCACGACCACGTCCTCGCCCATTACCATTACCATAAGGATGGTTTCTACCATAGTTATGGCTTTTGGCATGATGATGGTGATGGTTATTATAACCACGACCTTGCCCGCGTCCTTGTCCCTGTTTATAATTATTTGCAGTATTTGCTTCAGGGATTGCAAGTGTACCAGTAGGACGGGATTGCTGATTTTTCATTAATAGTTCATCATTTTGCTCTGCAACTAAGAGATATGAATTAAGTTCAGGATATGTTTTGAACTTTAGCATTCTCAAATTTCTTTGCACTGTGACGTTTGCAGCATTCATTGTGGAGAAAGTTTTCTCCATCATGTCTGCATCACTTATTTCATGTCCACAGAATTTAAGTTGTGAACATGTATTATACAGAGCTGAGCTATATTCATTTACTTTCTTAAAGTCTTGGAACCTTAATGTTCTCCATTGTTCCATAGCAGCTAGAAGTAAAATTTCTCTTTGATTATTGAATCTGCTTTTGAGACCTTCCCATAAAACATGGGGATCTTCTACAATCACATAATTATTTTGTAAGCATTCATCAATATGTTGATGAATAAAGCAACATGCCGTTGATTGTTCTTTTTCAGAACAAGTGTTGTTTTCATTTATGACTTCAAGAATGCCCATTGATTTAAGATGCATTTTTACTTTTATAACCCATGACATGTAGTTGTTTCCAGTTGATTCTAAAAGAGTAAATTTAAGCTTTTCCAGATTCGACATTTTCTATTAAAACAAACAACATGATAAATTATAGTCACTTTATATTCATAAGTATATAAACATTAAACATAAATTTAATATAACATAAATGATAAGTAGGTGACAGTGTCGACCATATGTAAGCAATCATTAATAAATGTTATATAACATAAATATAAATATTAGTAAACATAAATGATAATTAGGCGACAGTGTCGGCCATATAAATGTTAGATAATAGAAATATAAATGTTAGTAACATAAATGATAATTAGGCGACAGTGTCGGCCATATAAATGTTAGATAATTGAAATATAAATGTTAGTAACATAAATGATAATTAGACGACAGTGTCGACCATATATTATTCAGGTGGTATAACCGACCATATATCATTTAGGTGGCAGAGCCAACCATAATTAGTATTAAGATTATCGTGCTGATAACGTGTTATAATTCAGTAGGCTTATAACTACCTTTAGTGGTTTGATTCTTGATGTTATAATTCAGTAGGCTTATAACTACCTTTAGTGGTTTGATTCTTGATTAAGAATACTAATAATGAAGTGTAAGAACAAAGATGATAATGGAGAGAAAGAAAGAAACACTTTGTAAGTGTGAGAAATGGTGCAAGTTTAATGCTTGCATTCATGGCTATTTATAGCACAAATATCACAAGTTTAGGTAATACAATAATATTACTTTTGTGTATCAATAATTGACTATCCATTTATATATATATATTTATATATTATAACAATATATATATTTATTGAAATACATATTATTCATGAAAGGTTTGTACAACAAATGGTTCTTATCTCATGCCTTAGAGTCAAGTTAGATAACAAATACGCTACTCAAGTAGGTTACTAGAGAAAAATGACACACCACCATCCGCCGCCACTACCATATTTATCTTCATCACTTGATCTAACGCAAAACCAACGGCCACCATCTCAGGCGTACCCTTTCTACCGCCAACGGCGGATTCTAGATTCTTCGATGGTGATGACGATGGTTGTACATGATCCGGAATCGGAACATCACAAAAACAAGTCTGCGGTGGTGGAGCTGTAAATTTTCTTCTTCCTAAATCGCAACTTCGGTACGGGCGATTTATCGTTACGAAATCACAGATTCCACATCAATCACAAGATCTGGTACAATACTTGAACACCCAGATCGAAAGTAGAACACCCATTTCATTTTTTGGTGTCCGCGGTGTTCATCACTATAACGGTGGTGGCTAGGAAGTAGGAACTAATCGACGACGTTGATAAATTATTCTTCATCTGTATAAAGTGCTTATTAAATTGTAGATCTTCAAAAGTGATGCAAAGGATAATGGGTTAATAAAGGTGGCGTCAGAATTGGTTAATAAAGTCAAAAAAAGAGAATAATGGGGCAAATATTTTCTGGGGATTTCATATGTTTGTAGTTGGGTTTGCAATGGATGGAATTAATTTGTTGGTAGCTGGGTGAATTCGAAACGAAAATATGAAAGGTACAAGTTAGTTATACTTGTTGATCATCGATTGGTTTTGATTTATTGGAGAATCTGTTAATCAGAGAGGAATTTGTTTGTAATTTGTAGTTTTAGTTAATTAATGATTTGGTTGTTATGATTATGTTTTGGTAATAAGTTAGGGTTTATTACTTAAGAAAACGAAGGTTGGTTGAAGATAAGTAAATGTCATAGATAAAAGGAAAGTGTAAAACGGTGAATATACCCTTACATGATCGGCACATGACTAAATGTTAACAGAAAATTAATGGACATTAGACATTTGGACAATCCTTGCTCCTCTTGTAAACCACAAGGACTATCCACACTCAAAACTGATACTTTGATTAACAGTGCAATATGGTACAAACCAAAGAGACTATCCGCACAATTTTCTCTAAATTAATATATGTAATATGTAATCTTTATTAAAAGATGATAATATTTCTATTACTTTTAAACAAAATAAATTGCGGAACACAATAAGATGGTAAACTAGCATTTGATAATTTATGTTAAATGGTTGTGGGTGGTGGTCGGTGGTGGAGAGTGGTGGTGATGGATGGTTGTAGGTGGTGGTGATAGTTGGTGGTAATGCGTGGTGGGTGGTGGCGGTGGATGGTGGTAATGGGTGGTGGTGGTAGTGGTGGTGGATAGTAGTAATGGTAAGGTAGTTATGGTGGTGGGTGGTGGTGGGGGGTGGTAGGTTGTTGGTGACGGGTGGTGGTGGGTGTTGGTGGTGGTGGAGGTGGAGGTGGTTGGTGGGTGTGATAGGTGGGTGTGGTGGTGGTTGATGGTGGTGGGTGGCTCTGATTGGTGGTGGTTGGTGGTAGTGTTTCGTGACAGTGGGTGGTGGTGATTCGTGGTGGTGGTGGTGGGTGCTGGTGATTTGTTTTATTATTATACTATATATCATTAGTGAAAATTCACCATGTTATTTTATTCCATATATCTCACCTTCAGGTAGCTGCTTCTACACTATTTTCCTTCGTTCCATCCATCTCTTTCTTCACAAAATTGTGTTCCTCTTCACCGACTTCTACTGCTACAGCTATTTTCTTTTTCCCCCAATTTCTTACCACGCTTAAAATCGATGCCCTATTTTTCCTTCTTGTTAGAGATTGAAAATCCTTGCTTCTCTGTTTTAATTTGCGCAAAAAATTGGGTTATGCTACAAGTTTGTTTTCTTTCTCCACATTTACGGTTTTAACGTTGTTTGCTTCACCTTTGGTTGGTCATCCTACAGGTCTATTTTCTTTCTCCTCATTCACGATTTAATCATTGTTTGCTTCACCTTTAGTTGGTCATCAGGTATTGTTTTCCTTCGCAGCCTACTTGGGGTTTCTTTATTGCTTCATATTCTTTTTTTTTCCTCAATTGATTTAGGGGTTTTTATGGCTTAAGTGGTTGTTTATTTTGAAATTTTGGCTTCACTAATTGTTAGAATTTCGACGCCTCTTGCTACGGATTATTGTGTTGTTTGTATCTTTGTCGTTCGGAGTTTACAATTGGTGAGTCTTCGTTCAATCGTGTTCTTACTTTATGAAATTTGATTGTGATTAATTTGTTAATTAATTTCAGCTTTTATACGTTATCTTAAACCCTAGATTTGTTACAGTTTTGATTTTAAAAATTAGTGGTGGAATCACATAAGAATGGTGTTTCTAAAAAAAACCCTGAAGTTTCCTTTTACAATATTTTTCATTATACATTCTGATACTAAAGACGTACTTAATATTTTGGTAAGATATTAAAGTTGTTTAAAGTTGGTAGTGTCGGTTATTATCTTATATATAGGTCAAGTTATAACTGTTTTTGTTAAGCTTATTTTGAGCTCAAGGATCTTTAAGTATAATTGACTGACAATATAAATATCACTAACACGCGTAACTTCAGTTTATTATGTTTTAGTTGGTGTTTTTTTATGTGGAATTACAAAAGGTTGTTTTAGATTAATTAGATGAATACTGATTTAATGATTTTAGGATGATGATGGTCAGTAAAATGGCATCTGTTTTTATTTGAGTTATTCTTTCTTCATATATATATATATATATATATATATATATATATATATATATATATATATATATATATATATATATATATATATATATATATATATATATAAGTGTACACATTTGATGCCACCTTTCAAAGGCTGATCTTCTTGAGGTTCAGTAGCTTTGTGGAAAATGGGTTTCGAGTCTGCAAGTTCTGGGTGAGTTTTACGTATTACTTGACTTTAATTACATAGAACTTTGCTTTATTTGAAATTATAATTATGATTATGAAGTCACTAATTGTTGTTATGGTTTGATGCTTTTAATTGTTGAATCAAAGCCCAGTTCTTTTTAATTAAGTTGAGTTTCTCTAGGTTAAAGAAAGGGAATGCGAGACGAGTTTCAATTTACAAGTATAATAAAGGAAGTTGAATAATAAGAAACTTAGGAACAACGATCTCACTTTTTTTACATATTTGGAAGAGGTAAAAGTAATTGTAAGTGATTATTTTTTGTGTATCTACCGGGTCATCATGGATTCAAGGGGATCAGGTTGAAAACATTATAATTATAAACAAGTCTAAGAAGAACAAACTCATGTGAAACTGATGGCGCAAAGGTCAGAACAAACGTATGCATTTGTCTGAATGATTTTTGCGATTTATATGTTATGTATTTGTGACTTAAAGGGTGGCTTAAATGATTTATTATTTGAGGCATTACAGTAAATAAAAGGGAAAATTCATAATATCGGAAGCTTCAACGTTTCGATTCGAGTACTATTAGAAATCCTTCATAACTATTAGGTGTTACTGCAAACTTTATATATAGAGCTTTATCTTGCTAGAAATTTTGACTCGACCCTCATTTTTCCATTCTATATTTTTCCAATATTAAATGTCTAGCCAATATAATTAAAACTTAATGATTTTACTTTAATCAACAATTGTTAAGTGTTAAGAGTTATAAAACATATTAATTAACTTTGTGTAATAATTGACAAGTTAATAAAAGATGAAAAATAAAAGCTTATTAACTTCCGTGAACAAAAAATAATAACTCAAAACTTAAAGCTTTTGAACATGTAAACTTGAACTTATAAGGAACCATTTTAAACAAACCGAACTACAAGGTCTAAAACGAAAAAGTTCCATCTCTTTTCTCCTAACCCTAGCCGATTTCTACATGTAAAAAAAGAGATGAAATGACCATTATACCCCTCTAAAATCGGCTAGCATCACCACCTCCCTAAACCTAACTTTTTCTCCAAGTATTCTAACCTAAACCTAGTTCTAGAATGACCTAATCTCAACTATAAAAGGAGGTGCTAGGTTATCATTTTTCTCATCCCATTCTCTCATTCATAATCACCTCACAAAACAATCAATCTCCTTCCTCTTTCTCTCTTGAAATCGGCGGCCAAACCACCACCACTCCACCACCGAAACATCCAACACCACCATCACCACCATACCCTACGGTTTTTAACAAAACCGAACACCACCACCACCTTTTTGTTATTTTGGTTATTTGCTTCTTGATTCCGGGTAATCTTCAAGTGATCTTCAACGTTTTCTTAAAGATCTTCGACGTGTTCCTGTTATTCAGGTTGATTTGATCTTACATCTTCAAGTCTTCTTTTCTTTTCTTTGTTAATCTTCATCCATCTTCAAGGTATAAAAACTATAAACCTAACTATTTAATTTGTTCATTCAATTCTTGTTTTGATTCATGTCTTGTTCTTGATCAATATTAATCATGTTTAATTAACCTAAACATTATATATATACATATGCAATCGACATACATATATACATATATATGTATCGACTAAAAAAAATAATAATAAATAAATAATATAATGTTTGATCTTTAAACCCTAATTAAGTGGAACATTATTATGTTATGATCTTGTTAACGATAAAATGTTATACATATACACGCATGCTAATATACATACATATACTTAACAAAATATATATATATATATATATATATATATATATATATATATATACATATATATATATATATATATATATATATATATATATATATATATATATATATGGCCGATTTTAAAAAAAAAAATTGTTGAATCTTAAAAACCCTAAAAGATTTATCAAAGATTTGTTAATGGTTAAAAAGGGAAACAAATATATATACATAATATATATACATATACGATTTGTATATATATAAAAATTATTTTATATATATATATATATAAATATATGCGGTTATATTTATAAAAAAAATAAAAATAAAACTATATATATACATATACACGACACATATACTATACATATATACATATTAAATACTTAAACCCTAATTAACTAAACCCTAAATCTAATACTACTTAAATACTATCTAAAACATTTAATACTACTAAACCGTAATCATTAATTAATTATTAAAACCTAACTACTCTAATTAATTAAAACCCTAATTTAAACCTGCCTAGTTAATACTACTTACTACTAAACCCTAATACAACTATTTATACTACATACTACAACCTAACACTTATACACTTATACTACTACTAACACTTATAATGTACTACTTATATTATAATACTTTTATTATAAGATTATAACATATGATTACAATAGTCATTCAAGATAACGTGAGGTTACTTGAACATCTACGCTACTTGTAGCCTAGGGTGATCCTTGTTACCATTATGGAACGCTTGTGGATCTCGAATGCCAAGACTTAGATTCTGGTCAAGAGATCCTGGGCCGACCGGTAACAATAGATCATTCGAGTGACTTGCATGTTAGCAACGAAGTTTGGGCGAGATTGTACAACACTTAGTCACTTGCACACTTAATAAGTGATGGAGTTATTAAGAACAACTCACTAGAGTTCAACACTAACTTACTAAAAATGGAAACTTACTAAGAATGGGAACTCAGTAAAACGAATTACACTTAAACACTTGCATACTTAACTTAAACTTGGGCAAACATTTAACTACTCTTAAATGTCGTTAGGTTGACTTTCTGCTCACAATCATCCAACTCTTCTTATCCGAGGAATAACAAACTCTTCTCCTACTTACAAAGGTAAACTTCATAGCCCCACTTACTATTGCGCAATTTATTTAAACTTACTGGGTTGAGACACATGCTACTTTTAATATATACAATTTAGACACAAGTACCAACTATTAAACTGTGCTATACGTGGCTATGTCCTGCAAGTCCCCACTGTGATATTTTTAATTGCTTTTACATAACGCATTCTTAATTATTGAGGGTAGGCATATCGGGAGTAACGTTCCCGATACACTTGACCAAGTCATTGTATTACTTAATAATGATTCAAACCGACAAGGATAGTACAACTTGTCACGGGGCAAACTTTGAACTGTTTAGTCTAAATATCACAAATTTGGTGTCAGGACCCTTAGGATGAATATCGTATGAATGTGTGTGAAAGTAGGAAGATTGTAGAGAGAAAACTAGAATTCTATTCCACAACTTCCTTGAACACCTTTACAAAACTTTGGCTATGTGTGTGAAGTGCTCACTTCTAAGGTTGCCTTGTGGGATATATATAGCCCTCGTCTATATCCCACTATTACAAGGCTTAGCACACAATCTATGCAATTCCCGGGGTCCTAACAATCTCCCCCTTTGCATTGATTGTGTGCAAAAATTTAGCAACCTTACAAATTACATACAAAAAATCTAAAACTACAAGTCTAGTCTTCGATTCATGTATGTAGCCGTTGTTGACGATCTTAAATTTCTTGAATTCTTGGAGATTTAACGGACTTCTTGAGAATCTTCTTTGAATTTGCGCGAATTGTTGAAGACCTCGTACTTTCTCTTATATCTCCCCCTCAAAATGTGATTAACTCTTAAGCATATTTTGATCTGAGAGGGAAAGGGTATCAGAGCCTACGCAAAGATAATCGGCGTTGAATCTTCATGCATAGCTCCCCCTTGACTAATGCGGAAACTTAATCAAGGTATCAGATTCAGGAATCGTGGTAAGCATGTGTTCACTCCCCCTAGAAAGAATAACTGGTGCTCCCCCTGGAAGTAAGAACATTTTCTCCCCCTTGACAAGTTACGTCAGTCAAGATACGATGTTTAACATCTCTTTGAAGACCGGGTCCCATACAGAAGTATATGGAAACCGTAGTGAAGTTAAATCATCATCGTTTGAAATACCACTGGTAGGTATTATCAATTGCATCTATGGATTCTTCACTCCACTTTGTCGGGACATTTGGTTTAGCTTTCGAGAATAGTTGTTGTGGTAGTGAAGGGAATGAAGTTTTAGTCATAATCACGGATCTTGGCTTAAACTTGAATAACTCTTGAAAAGAGTACTTGGTTGTAGTTGTTGTTGTTGTTGTTGTTGTTGTTGTTGCGGGTGTGGTGCCAACTTTGATTAACACTTGTTTCGGAAACTGAATCTTTGAAGTTTTAGAAACTAGGACAACTTTGGTGCGAGGGGTTTTTCTCGGACCTATGGATGACTTCTTGGTTTTTTGTGGAAACCAACCATATTGATCGCGATAACCCATAATTTCTCCATTTTCCCCATATATAGTATTCGAAAATGGACGATTCACGTTGGTCTCGTAACCTCAATAAACCTTTTTACTTGAGAAAAATGTTGTCTTGGGTTTAGAAACCGTAGGAGGAGTGGATTTCGTCTTGATGACCTTCTTCTCAACCGTTTGAGGAGAATCCAGAATCGTAGTCGTTGATGCATCCACTACTGAGATCGGATCAGTATTAACTCCTAGTGACACCATATTGGGTTTCGGAATTGGTGTTGATTTAACATCAAACTCCTTTTGTAACTCGGATATTCGTTTCTCAAAGTCACAAATTAATGTTTGATTTTGCTTGCGAAGTTGAGTGATGACCTTTGAATCAAGCTCACGTTCCTTGGAAAGTATTAGTTTTTCAACAACCTGTGAACGAAGATCCTGAATGATGTGAGCGTTACTCTCATCTTTTTCTTTGAAAGTCTTTGCTTGACTCTCTAAGTCACTTTGAAGAGTAGTCACTCGCTTTTGAAGCTTTTCAGATTCTGATTTACTGTATGCAACTTGAGATTCCAATTTATTGATTTGAGCTTGCACCTTAGAAATCTCTGAAGATGTCGTTTGAACTTCTTGTTCTCGCGTATGTTGAAGTTCTGTTTGAAGTTGTTGATGAAGTTTGTGTTGTGCAAAGATACAATTGGAAGGTTCACTTTTGTTGTGGCATGAACAACCATATTCATAATGTGCAGTCTCTTCAGCAGAGGATGGTTCTCGTGGAGTCATTAACAAAGCAATCGACTCAAGTTTTGTAGCTTTTGTATCTTCTACAAATTTGATAAAAGCACATTTTTCGGGAGTTTTGTAGTAACAAGAACATCTCTTGTCTCGATGATTGAATCTCACAATGAAATCGGGTGTCATCATCACGAAACGTTGAATAATATCAAGTATTATCGCCTTTTATCCCCCCTCGAAATATGATTCCGGTGAATCAAATTTTGTTTTTGAACGTTTCGTTGACTTTCGTTAAGTCCTCGTTAGTCTAGATTCGGTAAGGGACCACCCTTGTAATTTCTGATAAACTGACAGGGGCTGAAAGTGTCAAATTTGCACTCAGAATCGGTAAAGGACTGAACTTGCAAAAACCTTAAACTTGTCAGGGACCAAAAGTGACAAATTTCCACCACTTTAGGTATTGGGCTTATTAAATTTGGCAAGCCCAATTTGATAAAATAAGTTCCAGGCCAAAAGGATTTGGTAATTGGGCCTTACAGATTCGGTAAGCCCAAATAATAAACTCAGAAATCAGATCCAGTAATCAGATTGAATTCGGTAACCGAATGTGATACCGAAGCTTATACCGAGTGTTGTAACTAATTCCAAAATACTGAATGTGATTTGTTCACACGAACAGAATCAAATTGTGAACCTGGATCGAATTGCAACTGGTATACCGAATAGGAACCGAATCACTAATCAACTGTCATACCGAATGTGATTTAAATCTAGATACCGAATGTGTTCTTTAATTATTTCTTCGTCTTCATGAACACTTGAAATTCAATATTTGAGATTGAGATGAATTAAGGTTGAAATACAGCTGAAATCAGTCCTAAATCCAGTGACTAAATCTTTTTGAGAAGTAATTTCGATCAAACTGCATCAGTAACTCATAATCAATGATGAACAGCTCTGTTTTTTATGAACTTCAAGTGAAAATCATTTTTTCGTTTTAAATCTGTTTCAGATCAGAATTTCTTCACCAAAGTTGCTTGAAATCATTCATATAACACTCGAAATTAGTCTAGAACATCTGAAAACAACTTGATTCGATCAATTTGTTAATCTTTGACTTTTTCAAAAAGTTAAACGAACTCAAATCAAGGATTTCATGTTGATTTAATTCGAATTGAAGGTTGAAGAGTGTTAGGATTTACTTTTTGATCACGAATATGTTCTCAGATTCGGTAATCATTCATCAAATGTTGAATATGAATTTTAGCTTGAAGATGAATAAGCACGAGAACTGTAGCTTTTATGAAGATGAATAAGATGTATTCAGGAGATTAACAATATTCGGTATTTTTTTTTATTGATCGATGGATGTTTGAGATGAATCTGATGAAGATTAATTGAAGATAGATCATTGTAATATTTGTTGTTGATAAACAGATTCGTTAATCTGTATTTGATAGAAGAATATGTTCTATGTTGAAGAACGATAAAGTCAGATTCGGTATTTGTTGAATTGTTGCTGGAATATTTTTTATTGTGAATTTAAAATAGATGAGAATAGATGATCTGATGATACACGTGTTTGATAGAGAGATAGATCACATGTATTGCTGTCACAAAATATGAGATTCGGTATATGAATATTTTTTTTCTTTGATATAATTTTGGATTCGGTAAAAAAAAATTGTGTTCGAAGATATGAAGATTCGGTTGAAGATTGCTGAAGATTGGATGAAGATTCGAAGATGAAAGGACCCGTTCATATACATTATAAACGATTCATAATAGTTGATTACATCGCGAGATATTTGACCTCTATATGATACGTTTTACAAACATTGCA
This sequence comes from Rutidosis leptorrhynchoides, assembly GCF_046630445.1. Taxonomy (NCBI): domain Eukaryota; kingdom Viridiplantae; phylum Streptophyta; class Magnoliopsida; order Asterales; family Asteraceae; genus Rutidosis; species Rutidosis leptorrhynchoides. Next base: position 433,184,479 of record NC_092335.1, read on the forward strand.
TTCGTTTTTAAAAGACAAACTTTCTTTACATCTAAAATTGACGGCATGCATACCATTTCATATTACATCCAACTATAATTGACTTAATATTAATCTTGATGAACTCAACGACTCGAATGCAACGTCTTTCAAAGTATGTCATGAATGACTCCAAGTAATATCCTTAAAATGAGCTAATGCACAGCGGAAGATTTCTTTAATACCTGAGAATAAACATGCTTTAAAGTGTCAACCAAAAGGTTGGTGAGTTCATTAGTTTATCATAATCAATCATTTTTGTAATAGTAATAGACCACAAGATTTCTGTTTATAAATATATGTACACTCGCAAGTGTATAAAAGTATTCTATAAGTTGTAGGCACCCGGTAACAAGCCTTAACGTTCATGTTTTACCCTCTGAAGTACACCAGATCAGGTGTGTTTAATATAACCTCGAAGTACTAAAGCATCCCATAGTCAGGATAGGGTTTGTCAGGCCCAATAGATCTATCTTTAGGATTCGCGCCTACCGTACATAGACAAGTAGTTTAATGTTACCAAGCTAAGGGTATATTTCTGGTTTAAACCCACGTAGAATTAGTTTTAGTACTTGTGTCTATTTCGTAAAACATTTATAAAACAACGCATGTATTCTCAGCCCAAAAATATATATTGCAAAAGCAATTAAAAAGGGAGCAAATGAAACTCACAATACTGTATTTCGTAGCAATTATGTATATGACGGAACTGAACAAGTGCAGGGTTTGTCTCGGATTCACGAACGTATCAATATTGTGATTCAATATTGCAGGAAAGTACGTAGACGCAACGAAAATGATAAACGTTAGGTTGACCTCACGAGCAATACCCTCGAACAATACCCATAACCTCCATAGCTATAACCCATAATTTCCTTAGCTCTATCCCGTTTGAAAACTTATTTTGAAATCGTCTGAATATAACTCCGTCGTAGTATTTTATGTATACTAATAATATCTTGAAATAATACTAAGTAAATATATATATGTAATTCGATTGAGAGAGTTTAGAGAAATATATTTTCAAGTTTCTATGAAATAATAAACCTATTGAATTCTATTTATAATAAATTTTTGAATTATTAAAGTGAATTATTAAAGTATGAATTATTAAAGTATGAATTATTAAAGTGAATTATTAAAGTATGAATTATTAAAGTGAATTATTAAAGTATGAATTATTAAAGTATGAATTATTAAAGTATGAATTATTAAAGTGAATTATTAAAGTTAAAGTAAAGTAAAAGTAAAGTAAAAGTAAAGTAAAGGTAAAGTTAAAGTATAGTAAAAGTATAAAACTATGTACGTATAATACGCGTATAAATATATTTAATATTAATTTAAATCGTTATATCATAAAAACATTTTAGAAAAGTAGAATTATATATATTCATAATAGGTTTCAAGTTTTTAAATTACAGTCGGTTGGTGAAGCATGGGATAAAGTCCAAAGGTTTAATAAACGTATGAAATCATCTTAATGAAAAAGGTCGAGTTACTTAACTTGTCGATATTCAACATCTAAGTTATTTACACTCCACATTCTTACTTATAGATCACTTTACCATTTTCCGAATATTGTCAAAAAGAATAGATTTCTTAAATCACAGTAGACCTCATAACATTGGCCCATAATCATATCATCATGTATCTGATAATTCAATCATTTGATATTATCTCTTAATTCTATCGATAAATATATCGAAACAAATACGTTCATGTAAAGTATCATATATATCAAATACTTTGTTAATGTTTTCAGTTATTATATATTATATATACATATCTATATACACATAATTGTTCGTGAATCGTCAAACACGGTCAAAAGGTAATTGATTACATGAATGTAGTTCCAAACTTTTTGAGATTCAACATTACAAATTCTGCTTATCGTGTCGGAAACATATAAAGGTTAGGTTTAAATTTGGTCGGAAATTTCCGGGTCGTCACAGTACCTACCCGTTAAAGAAATTTCGTCCCGAAATTTGATCGAGGTCGTCATGGCTAACTTTAAAAATGTTTTCATGACGAATATGAGTTGATAAATAGAGTTTTATCATCATTGAGTAATATAGATAAAACAATTTGATTACGCGAATAGTATAAGTGAAGCTATCGCAAGAGAGTGAAATGAGTAAACGTATATTCGTTTTAACCGATGACGTAGTTATGATTGATTTCCGGAATTCATGGAATTTAAGGAAAATCTTTGCTATAAGATTTGGTTCTTCGGCGATTAAGGAAATCATGATCTTATTTGATTAAATGCGATAATCTGTCTCGATTTCTCTGTCTGATATTTTACTATAAATCCACCCCCTTTGTTTCTTTATTTCCACAGCTCACACCTTCTAGTCTTTCTCCCCAATTCATACTTTAAAGCATTCGTTAATATGCTTCATCCAGTATTGATTCTTGATATACTCTTAACTTTCATATCTGTCATTCTTCTTTTTCATCTACCACCGGAGGAAGTAATTTTCTTCTACCATTACCTTGGGGTTATTGTGTTTTTCATTCTCCCGTATCTTTATATTGCTATACGCATTGATATACAAGGTTTATAATTTCGGGGTTGTTATCGGGCTTTATATTCTCCATTATATTTCGGATCTTCATGCTTTCGTTTTCTCTTCCCGACCTTAAGTCAAGCGGATAATGGTCCAGAATTTGTAGATATGAATTTTTGGATGAACATAGTTAATGTTCCAAGAAGAAAATCGTAATGGCACGATCTTGACTTGGCAAATTACCAGAATATCCGAAAATATAGAGCTATCAAGATGATATGTTCTTAATATATTTGGAAATTGGGTAGAATGAAAGAGTCGTGTAAATAGTACATGATGACGGTATGTTCTGTGAATCATCACGTTCCATTAGTAACTCAGTATGACTTACTGTAATATAATCACATTGATCAAGTGTCATTATATTATACTAACTCATGTTTCAGTTCCCAACACTACTTCAAAAACATTCCTATTTTAAATTCAAATTTTTTTTTCTTCAGAATTTAGAAACTAACACAGTTTCTTTTTATGTTGTAACGCAGATATTGCGAATAGATAGAAGATTTCGGATAAGAATAGTTGTGAAAATATCTTCAGGAATATCGAAGACATTTATAATAAAAGATACGATGATATCTTAGAATTCTTAACATAGATGGATGATGAAGAAGATTTGTCTGTGAAGGTTTAGAATAAGAAGTAAGGTGTTTGCTAACGATTTCAGTAGACACTGAATCATTTAGATCCTTTGAAGGTAGGTTTAGTCTTTGTGATTTGTCCACAGCCTCCTTCATGATCTGCTCAATCTGTTTTCCAGTTTCAAACCTTCTCTTTTTCTCAGCTTTACCACCATACTATTCTTTATCATCAAACTTTTGACTGTTAAAGTCGTTTATAGTTTTTGCTGCTTCATCAGCATTTTTTCAATTTCGGAGAACTAGTTCATAGTTTGGCATGTTTTTCAGAAAATTCACATTCGAAGTATGTAAGTCTAGGAGATAGACGTTATATGTATACATATAACTTTTGACATAAAATTGTAGCGAAATTCAAAATACTGATTGCTAATTCCCAGTAGTTGGTGTGACAATTATTGTTACAGGATGTAGGTAAGTACATGATGGGGTTTTAATGAATAAGTATAGTGGCTTTTCGGAGAGGCTTAAGTCGAAGGTTAATGAAGTTGTTGATAAGTTTACTGCTAATGTGGCGAGATATGAAAGGTTCCCCGGTAACAATGATGAAGGGGTAATTGTTATAAAAAGGTTTATTCGTATAAACAAATGAAGGTGATTTGTTGAAGCTATGACAAAATTGTCTATTTTGGAAAGAGATTGAAAAATTATATTTGGTAATAAATATCAAAGGATCTGACACGGGTACGTGTTAAACTATAACTTTAGTTTCGAGAGCTTTTCAGGTGCATGACAGTGGGTAATGTGTGGTTGGATCATCATCTCGCATGGCTTTAAGAATTTCAATGTGTTTGAACACATATTGTAATTGTTAATATACATATGATGTTCTAAGATTTTGAATGATACAAATATTTTTGTGAGTTTCATGAATAGAAATGAGGTTCTAGGACAGTTTTGAAGTCAAAGTATAGTTTTGAAAGACGTAGAAATCTAAGAGTGATGATTTCGGTTATATCTTGAATCGAATTCTGAGATTTCAAAATCAGAATATGTAATTAGATTTTGAATGAGTATGGTTGTTTTGATTTCTATAAAAGAATGTATATTGTTGTGAAAGTAGGGAGTATAATGGATGATTTGCTTAATCAGATTCGAAGAATGTAACATATTAATTGTGAATTTATGTATCTCTCGGGTATTACCTACCCGTTAAAAAAAAATTCACAATTAATATTTTGTACAAAAGAATTTTATTACAGTCTTTATGGTAATATATATGTGTATATTTCTTCAGATGTAATATAGATTTAATGAGTTAATATTAAATTAAACTCATTTGATTTATGGTTAAGGCTAGGATAGATAATTTCTAAACTTTAGAAATTACATAATCGTCGTAGAATGTTTCTCCAATGAAGTTATGAATCAATAATTCATCGTTGTGGTATTCCTTGGTATCTACATGGCGTATGATGTCGATGCTCGTGGGACAGATTGTGAAGTTGAGGTTTGCGAAGCGGTTGTTGTTGGTGGTGGTAATGGTACTGTTGATGTTGTTGATGGTGGTACTGGTTATGCTGCTGGCGTTTGTAACCTTTGCACCATATTCTCCAAAGCCACTACCCGAGCGCGAAGCTCGTTGACTTCTTCTATTACACCGGGGTGATTGTCGGTTCGGACGAGCGGATAGATAAGATCTAGAATTTGGTGTAGTATATAATCATGACGAGATACTCTGGAAATGAGAGAGAAAATGGTGTTTCGGACAGGTTCGCCGGTAAATGCTTCAGGTTCATTGCCAAGAGGGCAATGTGGTGAATGAAAGGGATCACCTTCTTCTTGTCTCCAATGGTTAAGTAGATTACGAACTCATCCCCAATTCATCCAAAATAGATGATGGCTAATTGGTTGATCCATTTCGGTCACGCTGCTTTCGGAGCTTATGTGAAAATCCATATCGGCATAGCTGTCGGAATCCGAGAAACTCGAACTGGTTGAGGGATCCATCTTGTATGATCAGGGAAAGAATTTTTTGGTATTAAATAGATTGTAGAATTTAGATTTGGTATTCTTCAATACATAATTTACATATGTATATATAATACCAAAATCCCATAAATTACAGAGGAATCTTTGAAAGATGTCAATCAAAGTTCACAGTAACAGATATGCTAAGATAAGAATTCGTCTATACATTATTATGCAATAAATGTAGGAAAATGCGTCTAGACTTAAGAATGATAAGCAGGTAATTTCCTAAGGATGGTAAGTAGATGATTTCCGACTAAAAATGATAAGCAAAACTTTTGACATGCAGACACGGTCAAAGTCCAGACTCCTAATGCATCTTAACAACTATCAGTTAGACACACTAATGCAAGACCTGGTTCGCTAAGACCACCGCTCTGATACCAACTGAAAGGACCCGTTCATATACATTATAAACGATTCACAATAGTTGATTACATCGCGAGATATTTGACCTCTATATGATACGTTTTACAAACATTGCATTCGTTTTTAAAAGACAAACTTTCTTTACATCTAAAATTGACGGCATGCATACCATTTCATATTACATCCAACTATAATTGACTTAATATTAATCTTGATGAACTCAACGACTCGAATGCAACGTCTTTCAAAGTATGTCATGAATGACTCCAAGTAATATCCTTAAAATGAGCTAATGCACAGTGGAAGATTTCTTTAATACCTGAGAATAAACATGCTTTAAAGTGTCAACCAAAAGGTTGGTGAGTTCATTAGTTTATCATAATCAATCATTTTCGTAATAGTAATAGACCACAAGATTTCTGTTTATAAATATATGTACACTCGCAAGTGTATAAAAGTATTCTATAAGTTGTAGGCACCCGGTAACAAGCCTTAACGTTCATGTTTTACCCTCTGAAGTACACCAGATCAGGTGTGTTTAATATAACCTCGAAGTACTAAAGCATCCCATAGTCAGGATGGGGTTTGTCAGACCTAATAGATCTATCTTTAGGATTCGCGCCTACCGTACATAGACAAGTAGTTTAATGTTACCAAGCTAAGGGTATATTTCTGGTTTAAACCCACGTAGAATTAGTTTTAGTACTTGTGTCTATTTCGTAAAACATTTATAAAACAACGCATGTATTCTCAGCCCAAAAATATATATTGCAAAAGCAATTAAAAAGGGAGCAAATGAAACTCACAATACTATATTTCGTAGCAATTATGTATATGACGGAACTGAACAAGTGCAGGGTTTGTCTCGAATTCACGAACGTATCAATATTGTGATTCAATATTGCAGGAAAGTACGTAGACGCAACGAAAATGATAAACATTAGGTTGACCTCACGAGCAATACCCTCGAACAATACCCATAACCTCCATAGCTATAACCCATAATTTCCTTAGCTCTATCCCGTTTGAAAACTTATTTTGAAATCGTCTGAATATAACTCCGTCGTAGTATTTTATGTATACTAATAATATCTTGAAATAATACTAAGTAAATATATATATGTAATTCGATTGAGAGAGTTTAGAGAAATATATTTTCAAGTTTCTATGAAATAATGAAACCTATTGAATTCTATTTATAATAGATTTTTGAATTATTAAAGTGAATTATTAAAGTATGAATTATTAAAGTATGAATTATTAAAGTGAATTATTAAAGTATGAATTATTAAAGTGAATTATTAAAGTATGAATTATTAAAGTGAATTATTAAAGTTAAAGTAAAGTAAAAGTAAAGTAAAGGTAAAGTAAAGGTAAAGTTAAAGTATAGTAAAAGTATAAAACTATGTACGTATAATACGCGTATAAATATATTTAATATTAATTTAAATCGTTATATCATAAAAACATTTTTGAAAAGTAGAATTATATATATTCATAATAGGTTTCAAGTTTTTAAATTACAGTCTGTTGGTGAAGCATGGGATAAAGTCCAAAGGTTTAATAAACGTATGAAATCATCTTAATGAAAAATGTCGAGTTACTTAACTTGTCGATATCCAACATCTAAGTTATTTACACTCCACATTCTTACTTATAGATCACTTTACCATTTTCCGAATATTGTCAAAAAGAATAGATTTCTTAAATCACAGTGGACCTCATAACATTGGCCCATAATCATATCATCATGTATCTGATAATTCAATCATTTGATATTATCTCTTAATTCTATCGATAAATATATCGAAACAAATACGTTCATGTAAAGTATCATATATATCAAATACTTTGTTAATATTTTCAGTTATTATATATTATATATACATATCTATATACACATAATTGTTCGTGAATCGTCAAACACGGTCAAAAGGTAATTGATTACATGAATGTAGTTCCAAACTTTTTGAGATTCAACATTACAAATTCTGCTTATCGTGTCGGAAACATATAAAGGTTAGGTTTAAATTTGGTCGGAAATTTCCGGGTCGTCACAGAAGATGAGTATGAAGATTTGTTGAAGATTTGAAGATTCGGTATAAAGATGGTTTAAAGATACGAATATGAGTATGAAGATGTGTTTGAAGATACACACGATATTCGTAGGGATCTCCTTCGTTTCGTTGAAGGTCCCGCTCTGATACCAAATGTCAGGACTCTTAGGATGAATAACGTATGAATGTGTGTGAAAGTAGGAAGATTGTAGAGAGAAAACTAGAATTCTATTCCACAACTTCCTTGAACACCTTTACAAAACTTTGGCTATGTATGTGAAGTGCTCACTTCTAAGGTTGCCTTGTGGGATATATATAGCCCTCGTCTATATCCCACTATTACAAGGCTTAGCACACAATCTATCAAATTCCCGGGGTCCTAACACTTGGTACTTCTTTTAGATCCCTGCGAGATCTACTTTTATAAATAAAAATCTTTTGGTCTAAACAACGGTCAACTATTTTGTTAAACCTATGAACTTCACATAACCTTTTTGGTTGACACATTAGCATGTTTTGTCTCAGGTTACGATTGATCAGCTTACTCTTATCTGTGTGATGCTACTTGGACTCTAGGACTTAAAGAAAGAGTCACATTTATTATTTATGCATTTATTTATATTCTTGCAATTTCAATTATTGTAACGACATTCTATTTTCCACTGCGTACTCAATAAAGTTTGTTTTTATCATATAGTGTCGTTCTCATTATATAATATGTTGGTATTTTTGATATTAATGTCACATCCACCCAGGCCCTAATTGGGGGTGTGATAGATTGGTATCAGAGTGTAACCAAGCTGTTATAGAGAACCAGGATTGCATCTTTATATGTTCCTTACTTGCTAGCTAGGGTGCCTTAGCAATCTAGGAAACTATAACCTTTCCCGCCTTAGACTTAAAGCACTTAGGATTGCCTTATGATCTTAACAACTTTGCTTTAATAATCTTGGCTTAAAATTCTAATCAAAGTCTCTTTCCTAATGTTAGGATGTCAAGCATTAATCAAACCAACAAAACAACTCTCTTCAAACCATCTGAAGTAATGACTCACTTCAAACCTGCCACTGAAGAAGATATTGGATACTCCTCAACTGCAAGACCAGTCCGAAGCCCTCTTTATGGTCCTGACTCACCACCATTGAACTACAGCCCAAACACTCTCCAAGATTCATCTAAGTCTCCCGAATACCACCCGACTCCAAGATCGGAAAGTAAAGGGAAACGCCCTGCTGATTTTAAAGAAGATGACCCGTCTAAGAAAAGAGCCCGATCTCCTTCCTACGATAACTATAATGCTATGTGTGAAATCACGAATCTGCGAAAAACTACCGAGAAGAACTTTGATGGATTGCTTCGCCATGTTGCAAGGTTCGAGGCTCGAATGGATGAAAAAGACCTAGCAATCAAGAAACTATTGGAGGAAAATGCTGAGTTAAAGAAAGAGATAAAGTTGGTGAAATATGAAAGTGAAAGAAGTGCCCGATGGGGGAAGCAATCTCTCGCTTATCTAAGAGAAGATGTCAACTTTAGATTGAAGATGGAGGAAAACCGTGTCAAACACCAACTTGCTCTAAGAGACTACGAATGCAATGTAGTCAATAGTAGTGTTACTAATCTCTATGATAATCTCGGGTTCTTTTATGAGAAGCAAAAGGCGAAGAATGAGAAAGTAGAGAAGTTTATGAAGGAGGCTGAGAAGAAGAAGTGAACGCGGCATTTGTTTTTCCATTCTTTTATTTCCTAATTATGTAAAGGCTTTGCCTAAAACTATTTCTATATTCAACCCGTGTAGTAAAAAGGCTTATTTAATGCCTCGTTTCTAATAATATAAAGTGTTTCATTTATATCATGTTGATATCAATACTTTATTTTTATCATACTTGTAATTGCTCAAACTTATAACTTGTCAACTTATCAAATTTATGTTCACTTTTATGTAGTGAAGCATCATGGCTCGCACACCTACCGTTAACAATATTGTGTTGACTAATGAGCAATTTCAACAATTACTTGCTGTCGCCCAAGGCAACGTCCAACCTAATCATGTTGACAATCAACCACAACCTTGTTCTTATAGGGACTTTATGAACTGCAATCCTCCCGCTTTCAAGGGAAGTGAAGAGGCCGTTGAACTAGTCCGATGGTTCGAAAAACTAGAGTCCATCTTCCATGTCTGCAACTGCGGGGACAATGACCGAGTTAAATATGCCACTAGTTCATTAGCTGGCAATGCTCTGACTTGGTGGACCGCTCATACTAAGTCTGTGGGAATCAATAATGCTAATGCAACCCCATGGGATGAACTTAAAGGTATGATGGTTACTAAGTTTTGTCCTAGAAGTCAAGTCCAAAAGCTTGAAGCCGAGTTCTGGGAACTCAAAGTTAGGGGTACCGACATTGAAAGCTACACTAATCGTTTTCTTGAGCTTTCTACCTTGTGTCCCGAAATGTTTCCTACTGAGCCGAGAAAGATCGAAAGGTACATTGAAGGTCTCCTTGCGGATGTTCAGGGAAATGTTATCGCTGCTGAGAAGGTTACCCTTGATGCCGTGATTCTCATGGCTCAAAATCTGATGATGGCCAAAAGAAGAAGAGCTTTGGCTAGTAAGCAAGTTGATACTAAGAGTAGTGATGGTAAATGAAAATTTTAGCCATCTCAGGATTCAAACCAGAATATTGCTAAGAAACCTACTGATAATACTAGGACCGGTTATATAGGGACTAAGCCCTATTGTGCTCATTGTGAAAGGCATCACCCAGGGTGGTGCACTGCTACTTGTTCTTTATGTAAGAAGGTGGGACATGTAGCTAAGACTTGTAAGACTCCTCCGAAAGATAAAGCTTTTGTTCCTGCTAAGATCCTCCTACTTGTTACACCTGCGGAGAGAAGGGGCATATTAGTCCTCACTGCCCGAAGAAGAAAGATACCCCTGCTACTGGAGCCAATACCACCAATGCGAAGAGCCGTGCGTTTGTCATAATGGTTGAGGAAGCCCGTGAAGAATATGAAGTCATTACGGGTACGTTTCTCGTCAATAATTGCTACGCAAACATTTTATTCAATACGAGTGCCGATAAGGGTTACGTGTCTAGTGAATTTTGTACCTTATTCACTGAGAGACCACAACCCCTAGAAACTAAACGACTAGTAGAGGTTGCAAACGGAAAAGTTATGAATGTTGATCACATCTATAAGAACTGTAATCTAAAACTAGCCGACCAAGAATTTAAGATTGACCTTTTGCCGGTTGAGTTAGCAAGTTTCGATGTCGTAGTCAGAATGGACTAGTTACGTCCATTACATGCTGCAATCTTGTGTTTCGATAAGACCGTTAACATTCTGTTGGTAAATGGAGAGACTCTCGTCATTCAAGGCGACAAGAATGGTTTCAAGCTCAACATCATTTCTTGCATCAAAACCCGTAAATACCTTAATAAAAGGTTATCCAGCGATATAAGCCCATGTTAAGATAGTCGAACCAAAGGAAAAGCTTATTGATGATGTGCCGGTAGTTAGAGATTATCCTGATGTATTTCCTGAAGATCTTCCTGGTCTTTCACCTCCTCGACAAGTTGAATTTCAGATCGACTTATCTCCTGGTGCTGCTCATGTTGCTAAAACACTATACCGTTTAGTACCTTCCGAAATGAAGGAACTTTCCAACCAACTCCAAGAACTATTGGATAAAGGTTTCATTCGTCCAAGCTCGTCCCCATAGGGAGCTCCTATTCTATTCGTTAAAAAAGAAAGATGGTACGTTGAGGATGTGTATTGATTACCGCGAACTTAACAAGCTTACTATTAAGAACCGTTATCCATTACCGCGTATTGATGATCTATTTGACCAACTTCAAGGGTCAAGCGTTTATTCAAAAATTGATCTGAGGTCCGGTTATCACCAACTTAGGGTCAAGGAATCCGATATTCCTAAGACTGCTTTTCGTACTCGTTATGGGCACTATGAATTTTGTGTCATGCCTTTTGGCTTAACTAATGCTCCTGCCGTGTTCATGGATCTTATGAATCGTGTCTGCAAACCATATCTCGACAAATTTGTCATTGTTTTCATTGACGACATCTTAATCTACTCAAAGAGTGAGAAGGAACATGAGCATCATTTGCGCATAATTCTTGAACTCTTACGAAAGGAACAACTCTACGCTAAGTTTTCAAAGTGCGAGTTTTGGCTCAAAACCGTACAATTCCTCTGACATGTTGTTGATAGTAATAGAATACATGTCGATCCAGCTAAGATTACCGCTATTCAAAACTGGGAGATATCAAGGACTGCGAAGCATATTCGTCAGTTTTTGGGACTTGCCGGTTATTATCGAAGATTCATAAAAGAATTTTTCCTTCCTTGCTAAACCCCTTACAAAATTAACTCACAAAGGGAAGAAATTTGAGTGGTCCGAAGAACAAGAATCTGCATTTAAGGTTCTGAAGGAGAAATTGACCACAGCCCCGATTCTATCTTTACCTGAAGGCTCTGACGATTTTGTTGTTTACTGCGATGCCTTAAAGCAAGGCTTTGGTTGTGTTTTAATGCAACGTGAAAAGATTATTGCCTATCGTGACAACCCGGAAATTTCTGACCAAATTTAAACTTTAATCTTTACATTATTCTGACACGATAAGCAAAGTTTGTTAAGTTAAATCTCAAGGATTTTAAACTATGTTCATACATTCATTTAACCTCGACCAAATTCCAATGCTTCACGAACCATTATATGAACGAGAATGATTATATATGTATATGTGTATATAATATAACTTGAAAACGTTAACAAAGTATTAGACGTATAATACTTTACATGAACGTATTTGTTTCAAAATATATTTAAAATAATTATCGATGGAATTAAGAGATAATATCAAATGATTGAATTATCAGATACATTGTATGATTACAAGTCTCTGTTAAGAGGTCCACCTTGATTTAAGAAACCTTTCTTTTTAACGGTATTCGGAATAAATGTGTGACGACCCAAACCAACCACCGACTAAACCTCGTTAAATTTTAGCTAAAAAAAAATTTTGCTGGCAGACTGTTTGCGCGCCGCGCGCCCCGGCTTGCGCGCCGCGCAAAAGCTGGCTGTTGCCGGTTGCCTTTAATGCGAAAAAGATGAGCGACTTCCCGACACATTTAGCCAAAACGCTTTTAACCGTACATTAATATATGTAAAACTAGCACATAACTAAGGTTTGAGCGAGTTTTACAAAGTGGGGCCCACACGTGCCCAATTTGCCACTAAGTGTAAGAATACAAGTTTAATACAAATTAGAGTTTCGACCACAAAAGTTTAATTGCCAAACGACACAACGAGCATGGTGTTTGGGGTTAAACTACCCAAATCTCGGTCAAACTCCAAGCCAAAACCAAAAGCGCTTCTTAATCATCGAAGCGGGAAACTCAATCCAAGGTAATGCCCTTACCCTTATCCACACACGAACCTATAAAAAGGTAAACAACGAGAGGGTAAGCAAAGCTTAGTGAGCATAATAATTATACATATACATATATAATCTACCTACTTGCATCACTTACGCAACCTCATACCCGGGATCAACAATTCGACAATCATGCAACAATAATATGCATATACCAATATCCGCAATTCCACAAGTAGCTAATAATACAATAGCATACGATTCATAATTAAGCACTTTCACTACATAATTCACGCAACCTTGGTTAACCGATTCGAACAAGGGAAACGGTACTTACAAGACCGTTGGAGTTCATAACATCCACTAGTGTTACTTACACACCGCGTAATCACTAGTCCCCGGGTGATGTCTTAAACACCGCGACTAACTCACCCTTACAACAATGTGGCGTCTTAAACACCGCGACGAATCCACACTTCATTCAATACAATGAGTGGTGTCTTGAACACCGCGACACTTCCACTCCCATGACATTGTGGCGTCTTAAATGTAGTGACCCAAACTTTTCCATGTTTATATATATTAATTGAGATTGATATTTACATGATTAAATGTTTCCAACATGTTAAGCAATCAAACTTGTTAAGACTTGATTAATTGAAATATGTTTCATATAGACAATTGACCACCCAAGTTGATCGGTGATTCACGAACGTTAAAACTTGTAAAAACTATATGATGACATATATATGGATATATATATATATATAGTTAACATGATACTATGATAAGAAAACATATCATAAAGTATATTAACAATGAACTACATATGTAAAAACAAGACTACTAACTTAATGATTTTTAAACGAGACATATATGTAACGATTATCGTTGTAAAGACATTTAATGTATATATATCATATTAAGAGATATTCATACATGATAATATCATGATAATATAATAATTTAAAATCTCATTTGATATTATAAACATTGGGTTAACAACATTTAACAAGATCGTTAACCTAAAGGTTTCAAAACAACACTTACATGTAACGACTAACGATGACTTAACGACTCAGTTAAAATGTATATACATGTAGTGTTTTAATATGTATTTATACACTTTTGAAAGACTTCAATACACTTATCAAAATACTTCTACTTAACAAAAATGCTTACAATTACATCCTCGTTCAGTTTCATCAACAATTCTACTCGTATGCACCCGTATTCGTACTCGTACAATACACAGCTTTTAGATGTATGTACTATTGATATATACACTCCAATGATCAGCTCTTAGCAGCCCTTGTGAGTTACCTAACACATGTGGGAACCATCATTTGGCAACTAGCATGAAATATCTCATAAAATTACAAAAATATGAGTAATCATTCATGACTTATTTACATGAAAACAAAATTACATATCCTTTATATCTAATCCATACACCAACGACCAAAAACACCTACAAACACTTTCATTCTTCAATTTTTTTCATCTAATTGATCTCTCTCAAGTTCTATCTTCAAGTTCTAAGTGTTCTTCATAAATTCCAAAAGTTCTAGTTTCATAAAGTCAAGAATACTTTCAAGTTTGCTAGCTCACTTCCAATCTTGTTAGGTGATCATCCAACCTCAAGAAATCTTTGTTTCTTACAGTAGGTTATCATTCTAATACAAGGTAATAATCATATTCAAACTTTGGTTCAATTTCTATAACTATAACAATCTTATTTCAAGTGATGATCTTACTTGAACTTGTTTTCGTGTCATGATTCTGCTTCAAGAACTTCGAGCCATCCAAGGATCCATTGAAGCTAGATCCATTTTTCTCTTTTCCAGTAGGTTTATCCAAGGAAATTAAGGTAGTAATGATGTTCATAACATCATTCGATTCATACATATAAAGCTATCTTATTCGAAGGTTTAAACTTGTAATCACTAGAACATAGTTTAGTTAATTCTAAACTTGTTCGCAAACAAAAGTTAATCCTTCTAACTTGACTTTTAAAATCAACTAAACACATGTTCTATATCTATATGATATGCTAACTTAATGACTTAAAACCTGGAAACACGAAAAACACCGTAAAACCGGATTTACGCCGTCGTAGTAACACCGCGGGCTGTTTTGGGTTAGTTAATTAAAAACTATGATAAACTTTGATTTAAAAGTTGTTATTCTGAGAAAATGATTTTTATTATGAACATGAAACTATATCCAAAAATTATGGTTAAACTCAAAGTGGAAGTATGTTTTCTAAAATGGTCATCTAGACGTCGTTCTTTCGACTGAAATGACTACCTTTACAAAAACGACTTGTAACTTATTTTTCCGACTATAAACCTATAATTTTTCTGTTTAGATTCATAAAATAGAGTTCAATATGAAACCATAGCAATTTGATTCACTCAAAACGGATTTAAAATGAAGAAGTTATGGGTAAAACAAGATTGGATAATTTTTCTCATTTTAGCTACGTGAAAATTGGTAACAAATCTATTCCAACCATAACTTAATCAACTTGTATTGTATATTATGTAATCTTGAGATACCATAGACACGTATACAATGTTTCGACCTATCATGTCGACACATCTATATATATTTCGGAACAACCATAGACACTCTATATGTGAATGTTGGAGTTAGCTATACAGGGTTGAGGTTGATTCCAAAATATATATAGTTTGAGTTGTGATCAATACTGAGATACGTATACACTGGGTCGTGGATTGATTCAAGATAATATTTATCGATTTATTTCTGTACATCTAACTGTGGACAACTAGTTGTAGGTTACTAACAAGGACAGCTGACTTAATAAACTTAAAACATCAAAATATATTAAAAGTGTTGTAAATATATTTTGAACATACTTTGATATATATGTATATATTGTTATAGGTTCGTGAATCAACCAGTGGCCAAGTCTTACTTCCCGACGAAGTAAAAATCTGTGAAAGTGAGTTATAGTCCCACTTTTAAAATCTAATATTTTTGGGATGAGAATACATGCAGGTTTTATAAATGATTTACAAAATAGACACAAGTACGTGAAACTACATTCTATGGTTGAATTATCGAAATCGAATATGCCCCTTTTTATTAAGTCTGGTAATCTAAGAATTAGGGAACAGACACCCTAATTGACGCGAATCCTAAAGATAGATCTATTGGGCTTAACAAACCCCATCCAAAGTACCGGATGCTTTAGTACTTCGAAATTTATATCATATCCGAAGGGTGTCCCGGAATGATGGGGATATTCTTATATATGCATCTTGTTAATGTCGGTTACCAGGTGTTCATCATATGAATGATTTTTATCTCTATGTATGGGATGTGTATTGAAATATGAAATCTTGTGGTCTATTGTTACGATTTGATATATATATAGGTTAAACCTATAACTCACCAACATTTTTGTTGACGTTTAAAGCATGTTTATTCTCAGGTGAATATTAAGAGCTTCCGCTGTTGCATACTAAAATAAGGACAAGATTTGGAGTCCATGTTTGTATGATATTGTGTAAAAACTGCATTCAAGAAACTGATTTCGATGTAACATATTTGTATTGTAAACCATTATGTAATGGTCGTGTGTAAACAGGATATTTTAGATTATCATTATTTGATAATCTACGTAAAGCTTTTTAAACCTTTATTTATGAAATAAAGGTTATGGTTTGTTTTAAAAATGAATGCAGTCTTTGAAAAACGTCTCATATAGAGGTCAAAACCTCGTAACGAAATCAATTAATATGGAACGTTTTTAATCAATAAGAACGGGACATTTCAGTTGGTATCCGAGCGTTGGTCTTAGAGAACCAGAAAATTTACATTAGTGTGTCTTATCGAGTTTGTTAGGATGCATTAGTGAGTCTGGACTTCGACCGTGTTTTCTTTAAAAATGATTGCTTAACATTTTTGTTGGAAACTATATATTTTTAACATATGAATATTATGTGATATATTAATCTCTTAACGTGTTTGATATTATGTGATAGATGTCTACCTCTAGAACAAGTCCCATTGACTCATCTAATAATAATGAAGAGTCAAATGTAAATTGGAATGATTTGTGGACTGATTCACAAGTTCCCGAAGAGGAACCGGAAGAAGAGTCGGAACCGGAAGAAGAATCGGAACCGGAAGAAGAATCGGAACCGGATGAAGAAATAGAACCGGTGGGGGAAATAATAAAACGGTTAAGTAAAAGAAAATCCTCAACCAACTGACCAAAGTTAATTATGGTCAATGGTGTTTCCGCCAAGGAAGCAAAATATTGGGAGGATTACCAATTCTCCGATGAATCGGATTCCGACGAGAATTCCGATGATGTTATAGAAATTACCCCAACTGAATTTAAAAAGGCAAAAGAAAATAATAAGGGAAAGGGCATAAAAATAGAGAAATCTAATTCCAACCCCGATGAACTTTATATGTATCGTCAACCCCCGAAGTCCTTAAGTTGTAACAATGACCCGGGAACCTCTAAACCACCAGGTTTTTCTAAATCAATGTGGACAACGACGGCTCGTATTAGGGGAACATCATATATCCCTAGAAACTTGGCAAAATGAACCAAAACTGAAGAAGAAGAAACGAGCGAGTCGGAATAAGATAGTTGTATTCGTGTGGTGTAATATATGTAATATAGTGTTCTTATGCTTTATGATATATGTAAAAATTGCTTGTATTAATAAGTATTTTTTTTATGAATCTAACTCTTGTCTATTTTACAGTTTAAAAACACAAAATGGATAGACAACCCAATATTTTAAGAGACCTACCCGGAGACATGATTGATGAAATCTTGTCTAGAGTCGGCCAGAATTCTTCGGCACAACTATTTAAGGCGAGATCAGTTTGTAAGACATTCGAAGAACGTTCCAAGAATGTCTTGGTTTATAAGAGACTTTCGTTTGAAAGATGGGGGATATCACATTGGGAAACCCATAAGTTACGATGTGTTTACTTTGACGCATATATTGCGGGGAACCCAAATGCTATTTTACGCAACGGGTTAAGAAATTATTTTGACTCAATATATCCGAATATTGGACTTCGTGATTTAGAAAAAGCGGCTAACATGCAACATAAAGAAGCATGTTATGCTTACGGATTAGTAATGTTCGCTTCTCACCAAAGTGAGAACAAGAACATCGGGCTACAACTATTAAACAAAACGTTTCCACAAGTGACGGAGTCGGTAATTGGGGTAAGAAATGAGGTTTTTAGATTATTACGGGACTGTTGGACATTACGTAACCCTCGTCCCTTTGATGACGTTACAACACGCTGTCTTATCAACGGCCATAACGGTTATGTTGCACAAGACCAAGGATGGGAAGTAGTCCTAGTAAAACCAGAATGCATGACTTGTTTCTGGACGTATGAATTACGTGTCTTTATTGCCTTTGCTGAACGACTTGTGTACTAGCTAGAATTGTCTTCACAACTATCTTGTATCAAAGTTATTGTGTGCTATATTTCATGCTTTATGTAAAATAAGCGGTATTGTAAGTTTGTAAAATATTGTATAAAAGTTTGAACGCGAAATATTATTATAATCAGTTTTTCATATAGAATTGTAGTAGTTGAATTGTATATTAGCTACTAACTATGAACTTAACGGGTAGGTACTACCCGAATTTAAACTTATAAAACGCTAATATGAAGAAAAATCTTTTATAAATGAGTTCATATTATGCTACGAAATACTATTAACTACTCTTAATATTCTGTATGATTAACTTGTTCCATTTAACTATTTTGAAGGAAATGGCACCGACTACTCGACACACCGTGAATATGAATGAAGAGGAATTCCGTACTTTTCTAGCTTCAAACATAGCCGCAGTACAGGCTGCGCTACATACCAACAATAACCTTGGATCTAGCAGTACAGGAAATCGTGTAGGATGCACCTACAAAGAATTCACTGCCTGCAAACCTTTGGAATTTGATGGAACCGAAGGGCCGATCGGATTGAAACGGTGGACCGAGAAGGTCGAATCGGTGTTTGCCATAAGTAAGTGTACTGAAGAGGACAAAGTAAAGTACGCTACGCATACCTTCACAGGTTCTGCGTTAACATGGTGGAATACCTATCTAGAGCAAGTGGGACAAGATGATGCGTACGCACTACCGTGGTCAGCATTCAAGCACTTGATGAACGAGAAGTACCATCCCAGAACCGAGGTCAATAAGCTCAAGACAGAACTTAGAGGGTTACGAACCCAAGGATTTGATATTACCACGTACGAAAGACGATTCACAGAATTGTGCCTATTGTGTCCGGGAGCATTCGAAGATGAGGAAGAGAAGATCGACGCGTTTGTGAAAGGATTACCGGAAAGAATCCAAGAAGATATAAGTTCACACGAGCCCACCTCCATACAACAGGCATGTAGAATGGCTCACAAACTTGTGAACCAAATTGAAGAAAGAATTAAAGAACAGACTGCTGAAGAGGCCAATGTGAAGCAAGTCAAAAGAAAGTGGGAGGAAAACGGTGATAAGAATCACCAATACAACAACAACAGCAATTACAACAATAATCGCAACAATTATCCCAACAATCGCAACATCAATCGCAACTACAACAAACGGCCCAACAACAACAACAACAACAACAACAACAACAGCAACTACAACAATCATCCCAACAACAATAATAACCGCAACAACAACAACAATCAGAAGCAGCTATGCCAAAGGTGTGAAAAGAATCACTCGGGGTTCTGCACTAAATTTTGCAACAAGTGTAAAAGAAATGGTCATAGCGCGGCGAAGTGTGAGGTCTACGGACCAGGGGTTAATAGAACGAAAGGAACAAATGGTGTCGGAACGAGTAATGGCGGAGCAAGTAGTGTCAGAGCAAGTTATGCCAATGTAGTTTGTTATAAATGTGGAAAACCGGGCCACATTATTAGAAATTGCCCGAACCAGGAGAACACGAATGGACAAGGCCGCGGAAGAGTTTTCAATATTAATGCGGCAGAGGCACAGGAAGACCCGGAGCTTGTTACGGGTACGTTTCTTATTGACAATAAATCTGCTTACGTTTTATTTGATTCGGGTGCGGATAGAAGCTATATGAGTAGAGATTTTTGTGCTAAATTAAGTTGTCCATTGACGCCTTTGGATAGTAAATTTTTACTCGAATTAGCAAATGGTAAATTAATTTCAGCAGATAATATATGTCGGAATCGAGAAATTAAACTGGTTAGCGAAACATTTAAGATTGATTTGATACCAGTAGAGTTAGGGAGTTTTGATGTGATAATCGGTATGGACTGGTTGAAAGAAGTGAAAGCGGAGATCGTTTGTTACAAAAATGCAATTCGCATTATACGAGAAAAAGGAAAACCCTTAATGGTGTACGGAGAAAAGGGCAACACGAAGCTACATCTTATTAGTAATTTGAAGGCACAAAAACTAATAAGAAAAGGTTGCTATGCTGTTCTAGCACACGTCGAGAAAGTACAAACTGAAGAAAAGAGCATCAATGATGTTCCCATTGCAAAAGAATTTCCCGATGTATTTCCGAAAGAATTACCGGGATTACCCCCACATCGATCCGTTGAATTTCAAATAGATCTTGTACCAGGAGCTGCACCAATAGCTCGTGCTCCTTACAGACTCGCACCCAGCGAGATGAAAGAACTGCAAAGCCAATTACAAGAACTTTTAGAGCGTGGTTTCATTCGACCAAGCACATCACCGTGGGGAGCTCCTGTTTTGTTTGTCAAGAAGAAAGATGGTACATTCAGGTTGTGTATCGACTACTGAGAGTTGAACAAACTTACCATCAAGAACCGCTACCCACTACCGAGAATTGACGACTTATTTGATCAACTACAAGGCTCGTCTGTTTATTCAAAGATTGACTTACGTTCCGGGTATCATCAAATGCGGGTGAAAGAAGATGATATTCCAAAGACTGCTTTCAGAACACGTTACGGTCATTACGAGTTTATGGTCATGCCGTTTGGTTTAACTAATGCACCAGCTGTGTTCATGGACCTTATGAACCGAGTGTGTGGACCATACCTTGACAAGTTTGTCATTGTTTTCATTGATGACATACTTATTTACTCAAAGAATGACCAAGAACACGGTGAACATTTGAGAAAGGTGTTAGAAGTATTGAGGAAGGAAGAATTGTACGCTAAGTTTTCAAAGTGTGCATTTTGGTTGGAAGAAGTTCAATTCCTCGGTCACATAGTGAACAAAGAAGGTATTAAGGTGGATCCGGCAAAGATAGAAACTGTTGAAAAGTGGGAAACCCCGAAAACTCCGAAACATATACGCCAGTTTTTAGGACTAGCTGGTTACTACAGAAGGTTCATCCAAGACTTTTCCAGAATAGCAAAACCCTTGACTGCATTAACGCATAAAGGGAAGAAATTTGAATGGAAGGATGAACAAGAGAAAGCGTTTCAGTTATTGAAGAAAAAGCTAACTACGGCACCTATATTGTCATTGCCTGAAGGGAATGATGATTTTGTGATTTATTGTGACGCATCAAAGCAAGGTCTCGGTTGTGTATTAATGCAACGAACGAAGGTGATTGCTTATGCATCTAGACAATTGAAGATTCACGAGCAAAATTATACGACGCATGATTTTGAATTAGGCGCGGTTGTTTTTGCATTAAAGACTTGGAGGCACTACTTATATGGGGTCAAAAGTATTATATATACTGACCACAAAAGTCTTCAACACATATTTAATCAGAAACAACTGAATATGAGGCAGCGTAGGTGGATTGAATTTTTGAATGATTACGACTTTGAGATTCGTTACCACCCGGGGAAGGCAAATGTGGTAGCCGATGCCTTGAGCAGGAAGGACAGAGAACCCATTCGAGTAAAATCTATGAATATAATGATTCATAATAACATTACTACTCAAATAAAGGAGGCGCAACAAGGAGTTTTAAAAGAGGGAAATTTAAAGGATGAAATACCCAAAGGATCGGAGAAGCATCTTAATATTCGGGAAGACGGAACCCGGTATAGGGCTGAAAGGATTTGGGTACCAAAATTTGGAGATATGAGAGAAATGGTACTTAGAGAAGCTCATAAAACCAGATACTCAATACATCCTGGAACGGGGAAGATGTACAAGGATCTCAAGAAACATTTTTGGTGGCCGGGTATGAAAGCCGATGTTGCTAAATACGTAGGAGAATGTTTGACGTGTTCTAAGGTCAAAGCTGAGCATCAGAAACCATCAGGTCTACTTCAACAACCCGAAATCCCGGAATGGAAATGGGAAAACATTACCATGGATTTCATCACTAAATTGCCAAGGACTGCAAGTGGTTTTGATACTATTTGGGTAATAGTTGATCGTCTCACCAAATCAGCACACTTCCTGCCAATAAGAGAAGATGATAAGATGGAGAAGTTAGCACGACTGTATTTGAAGGAAGTCGTCTCCAGACATGGAATACCAATCTCTATTATCTCTGATAGGGATGGCAGATTTATTTCAAGATTCTGGCAGACATTGCAGCAAGCATTAGGAACTCGTCTAGACATGAGTACTGCCTATCATCCACAAACTGATGGGCAGAGCGAAAGGACGATACAAACGCTTGAAGACATGCTACGAGCATGTGTTATTGATTTCGGAAATAGTTGGGATCGACATCTACCGTTAGCAGAATTTTCCTACAACAACAGCTACCATTCAAGCATTGAGATGGCACCGTTTGAAGCACTTTATGGTAGAAAGTGCAGGTCTCCGATTTGTTGGAGTGAAGTGGGGGATAGACAGATTACGGGTCCGGAGATTATACAAGAAACTACCGAGAAGATCATCCAAATTCAACAACGGTTGAAAACCGCCCAAAGTCGACAAAAGAGCTACGCTGACATTAAAAGAAAAGATATAGAATTTGAAATTGGAGAGATGGTCATGCTTAAAGTTGCACCTTGGAAAGGCGTTGTTCGATTTGGTAAACGAGGGAAATTAAATCCAAGGTATATTGGACCATTCAAGATTATTGATCGTGTCGGACCAGTAGCTTACCGACTAGAGTTACCTCAACAACTCGCGGCTGTACATAACACTTTCCACGTCTCGAATTTAAAGAAATGTTTTGCTAAAGAAGATCTCACTATTCCGTTAGATGAAATCCAAATCAACGAAAAACTTCAATTCATCGAAGAACCCGTCGAAATAATGGATCGTGAGGTTAAAAGACTTAAGTAAAACAAGATACCAATTGTTAAGGTTCGATGGAATGCTCGTAGAGGACCCGAGTTCACCTGGGAGCGTGAAGATCAGATGAAGAAGAAATACCCGCATCTATTTCCAGAAGATTCGTCAACACCTTCAACAGCTTAAAATTTCGGGACGAAATTTATTTAACGGGTAGGTACTGTAGTGACCCAAACTTTTCCATGTTTATATATATTAATTGAGATTGATATTTACATGATTAAATGTTTCCAACATGTTAAGCAATCAAACTTGTTAAGACTTGATTAATTGAAATATGTTTCATATAGACAATTGACCACCCAAGTTGATCGGTGATTCACGAACGTTAAAACTTGTAAAAACTATATGATGACATATATATGGATATATATATATATATATATAGTTAACATGATACTATGATAAGAAAACATATCATAAAGTATATTAACAATGAACTACATATGTAAAAACAAGACTACTAACTTAATGATTTTTAAACGAGACATATATGTAACGATTATCGTTGTAAAGACATTTAATGTATATATATCATATTAAGAGATATTCATACATGATAATATCATGATAATATAA
The DNA here is from genome assembly GCF_046630445.1 of Rutidosis leptorrhynchoides. Taxonomy (NCBI): domain Eukaryota; kingdom Viridiplantae; phylum Streptophyta; class Magnoliopsida; order Asterales; family Asteraceae; genus Rutidosis; species Rutidosis leptorrhynchoides. Next base: position 433,208,327 of record NC_092335.1, read on the forward strand.
TAATTTAAAATCTCATTTGATATTATAAACATTGGGTTAACAACATTTAACAAGATCGTTAACCTAAAGGTTTCAAAACAACACTTACATGTAACGACTAACGATGACTTAACGACTCAGTTAAAATGTATATACATGTAGTGTTTTAATATGTATTTATACACTTTTGAAAGACTTCAATACACTTATCAAAATACTTCTACTTAACAAAAATGCTTACAATTACATCCTCGTTCAGTTTCATCAACAATTCTACTCGTATGCACCCGTATTCGTACTCGTACAATACACAGCTTTTAGATGTATGTACTATTGGTATATACACTCCAATGATCAGCTCTTAGCAGCCCTTGTGAGTCACCTAACACATGTGGGAACCATCATTTGGCAACTAGCATGAAATATCTCATAAAATTACAAAAATATGAGTAATCATTCATGACTTATTTACATGAAAACAAAATTACATATCCTTTATATCTAATCCATACACCAACGACCAAAAACACCTACAAACACTTTCATTCTTCAATTATCTTCATCTAATTGATCTCTCTCAAGTTCTATCTTCAAGTTCTAAGTGTTCTTCATAAATTCCAAAAGTTCTAGTTTCATAAAATCAAGAATACTTTCAAGTTTGCTAGCTCACTTCCAATCTTGTAAGGTGATCATCCAACCTCAAGAAATCTTTGTTTCTTACAGTATGTTATCATTCTAATACAAGGTAATAATCATATTCAAACTTTGGTTCAATTTCTATAACTATAACAATCTTATTTCAAGTGATGATCTTACTTGAACTTGTTTTCGTGTCATGATTCTGCTTCAAGAACTTCGAGCCATCCAAGGATCCATTGAAGCTAGATCCATTTTTCTCTTTTCCAGTAGGTTTATCCAAGGAAATTAAGGTAGTAATGATGTTCATAACATCATTCGATTCATACATATAAAGCTATCTTATTCGAAGGTTTAAACTTGTAATTACTAGAACATAGTTTAGTTAATTCTAAACTTGTTCGCAAACAAAAGTTAATCCTTCTAACTTGACTTTTAAAATCAACTAAACACATGTTCTATATCTATATGATATGCTAACTTAATGACTTAAAACCTGGAAACACGAAAAACACCGTAAAACCGGATTTACGCCGTCGTAGTAACACCGCGGGCTGTTTTGGGTTAGTTAATTAAAAACTATGATAAACTTTGATTTAAAAGTTGTTATTCTGAGAAAATGATTTTTATTATGAACATGAAACTATATCCAAAAATTATGGTTAAACTCAAAGTGGAAGTATGTTTTCTAAAATGGTCATCTAGACGTCGTTCTTTCGACTGAAATGACTACCTTTACAAAAACGACTTGTAACTTATTTTTCCGACTATAAACCTATAATTTTTCTGTTTAGATTCATAAAATAGAGTTCAATATGAAACCATAGCAATTTGATTCACTCAAAACGGATTTAAAATGAAGAAGTTATGGGTAAAACAAGATTGGATAATTTTTCTCATTTTAGCTACGTGAAAATTGGTAACAAATCTATTCCAACCATAACTTAATCAACTTGTATTGTATATTATGTAATCTTGAGATACCATAGACACGTATACAATGTTTCGACCTATCATGTCGACACATCTATATATATTTCGGAACAACCATAGACACTCTATATGTGAATGTTGGAGTTAGCTATACAGGGTTGAGGTTGATTCCAAAATATATATAGTTTGAGTTGTGATCAATACTGAGATACGTATACACTGGGTTGTGGATTGATTCAAGATAATATTTATCGATTTATTTCTGTACATCTAACTGTGGACAACTAGTTGTAGGTTACTAACAAGGACAGCTGACTTAATAAACTTAAAACATCAAAATATATTAAAAGTGTTGTAAATATATTTTGAACATACTTTGATATATATGTATATATTGTTATAGGTTCGTGAATCAACCAGTGGCCAAGTCTTACTTCCCGACGAAGTAAAAATCTGTGAAAGTGAGTTATAGTCCCACTTTTAAAATCTAATATTTTTGGGATGAGAATACATGCAGGTTTTATAAATGATTTACAAAATAGACACAAGTACGTGAAACTACATTCTATGGTTGAATTATCAAAATCGAATATGCCCCTTTTTATTAAGTCTGGTAATCTAAGAATTAGGGAACAGACACCCTAATTGACGCGAATCCTAAAGATAGATCTATTGGGCTTAACAAACCCCATCCAAAGTACCGGATGCTTTAGTACTTCGAAATTTATATCATATCCGAAGGGTGTCCCGGAATGATGGGGTTATTCTTATATATGCATCTTGTTAATGTCGGTTACCAGGTGTTCATCATATGAATGATTTTTATCTCTATGTATGGGATGTGTATTGAAATATGAAATCTTGTGGTCTATTGTTACGATTTGATATATATATAGGTTAAACCTATAACTCACCAACATTTTTGTTGACGTTTAAAGCATGTTTATTCTCAGGTGAATATTAAGAGCTTCCGCTGTTGCATACTAAAATAAGGACAAGATTTGGAGTCCATGTTTGTATGATATTGTGTAAAAACTGCATTCAAGAAACTGATTTCGATGTAACATATTTGTATTGTAAACCATTATGTAATGGTCGTGTGTAAACAGGATATTTTAGATTATCATTATTTGATAATCTACGTAAAGCTTTTTAAACCTTTATTTATGAAATAAAGGTTATGGTTTGTTTTAAAAATGAATGCAGTCTTTGAAAAACGTCTCATAGAGAGGTCAAAACCTCGCAACGAAATCAATTAATATGGAACGTTTTTAATCAATAAGAACGGGACATTTCATTAAACACCGCGACAAATACCACAAGTCAATTACACAATGAGTAGTGCCTTAAACACCGCGACAATACTACTCGTTACCTAGAATGTGGTGTCTTGAACACCGCGACAATGCCACATTCACACAACACAAATAAATACATTATATACACATACGCATAATTATTCCACTCACCTTAAACCTTCGGTGATTATTAAACCAAGCTTGAATTCCAAGGTAACGTACCTATTTCACAAGCATATAATTAATCAATCAACTTGGCCTAATCTCATAACACACACCATCCTAGGTCATCTTGACCCATTTTGACACTTAACCCTAATTTGGGTCATTCTTACCAAAAACCCTAACTCTTGGCACTCAAGGCCTTCATACACTTTAAATCACTAGGTTTTAACACAAAACACTAACGTTAACCAATCTTGGTCCATTTTGACCCGTTTGACTCAATAAAAGTCAATACACCCATTTTGGGTCATTTATACCCAAATCACACCCATTTTCACTTCCTTAAGGTGTTCTAGCAAATTATTAGCCAATTAGGGTTTCATAACAACAATTAATACATTTAAAACTTTAGCTTACACATAATTGAGTCTACATGACCCAATTTACCCAAGAACCCCCAAATTTACCAACAAATGGGTTTTATGAGTAACACTAACTCAAACCCTAACCCATACACGAAATCAAAACAAGAATTGAAAGTTAAGGCATACCACAACTATCAAGATGTAGCAATTGACGAGATGAACAACTTTAGAACTTGGACTTTAGCAAGAAACCCTCTTTTTCCTCTTCAAAGTGAGCTTTCCCTCTCTAAAACTCACTCTCTCACTAAAATCAATTTGGATAAGTGTTGGTGGTTGTGGGAGTGATTAATGAACTCCCAAAACTGATCCAAAGGCATTAAATTCGGCTCTAAAGTGCATTTACCAAAATACCCTCGTTTCCATTTAATTAAAAGCAAAAATGAGCTGGCAGACAGGATCTGCGCGGCGCGCCCCTATCTGCGCGGCGCGCATATGGTCTGTTTCAGCTACTTCTTCCATTTTACAACATAACGAAAACTCTACACCCCGGTTTACTATTTACGCATTATATACAATAAAAATACACGGGTCTTACAACTCTCCCCCACTTATTCGGATTGCGTCCTCGCAATCCAAGCCGCATGACAAGCGGGAAGATACACCAACACAAACTCTTCGTTCTCCCATGTAAACTCGGAACCTTTATTCCGTCGCCATTGAACTTTGTAGGTCCTAACCTCCTTATGTCTCAATCGTTTGACCTTCTCATCAAGTATGGCAATCGGCTCTTCAATATACTCCAACTTATTGTTTAGTTCGATCTCATCTAAAGGCATCCATGAGGAATCGTCCGCAAGACACTTACGGAGGTGAGAAACATGAAACGTATTATGGATCCCCGCAAGCTCTTCGGGCAATTCCAATCGATATGCAACTTCACCAACACGAGCTAAAACTTTAAACGGCCCAATATACCGAGGACCTAACTTTCCCCGTTTTCGAAATCGAATAATACCCTTCCATGGCGAAACCTTAAGCATGACCATGTCGCCCTCTTGGAATTCGATCGTCTGTCTACGTTTATCGGCATACGACTTTTGCCTATCTTGAGCCTTTTTCAAATGCTCCCGGATAATATCAATCTTGTTATTCGTCTCTAGAACCAAATCGGTACTCCCGATTTCCCTTTGTCCCACTTCTCCCCAACAAATGGGAGTTCGACACCTTCGACCATAAAGCATCTCGTACGGTGGCATCCCGATACTAGTATGAAAACTATTATTGTACGAAAATTCCACCAAAGGTAGATGCTCATCCCAACTACCACCGAAATCGATAATGCACGCCCGTAACATATCTTCCAAAGTTTGGTTCGTACGTTCGGTTTGACCGTCCGTTTGAGGATGATACGCCGTGCTCAACTTTAATTGTGTACCCATATCTTCGTGAAACTTTTCCCAAAATCGAGATGTAAAACGGGTATCTCGATCCGAAATAATAGATATAGGAACGCCATGTCGCGAGACCACTTCCTTGATAAACAACTTAGCCAAGGCCTCCGACGATATTGCTTCTTTAATAGGAAGAAACAAAGCGCTTTTCGTCAACCGGTCCACGATCACCCAAATCGAATCATATTGAGTTCTCGCCGTCTTAGGTAATTTAGTGATGAAATCCATGGTAATGTGCTCCCATTTCCATTTCGGGATCTCTAACGGTTGCAACTTACCATACGGCTTTTGATGCTCGGCTTTAACTTGCAAACAAGTAACACATCGTTCAACGTATTTTACAACATCGCGTTTCATGCCCGGCCACCAATAATCTTTCTTCAGGTCATGATACATTTTCGTCGCGCCTGGATGAATGGAATATTTCGACTTATGTGCTTCATCGAGTAACACCCGTCGGTAATCACCCGCCTTAGGCACCCACACCCTTCCTTGAAACGACAATAAACCCCGCGGGCCCATTGTAATGAACTCCGATTGGCCCACAATTCGTTCCGCGTGCTTATCGTGAACATAAGCCTCTATTTGGTCTTCACCCATCTTTTCAAGAAAGTCATTAGTGATAATCAAACGTAACGATGCTACACGTATCGCCGGATGTTGAGTCTTCAGACTTAACGCATCCGCGACCACATTCGCCTTACCCGGATGGTAAAGTATCTCACAATCAAAATCCTTCACCACATCCATCCATCTACGTTGACGATAATTCAAATCTCTTTGAGTAAAAAGATGTTTCAAATTCTTATGATCCGAATATATCGTACACTTGACACCATACAAGTAATGGCGCCAAATTTTCAACGCATGCACAACCGCCGCCATTTCAAGATCATGAGTCGGGTACCTCGTTTCTTGTTCCTTTAATTGCCGAGAGGCATAAGCAATGACTTTACCCCTTTGCATAAGAACGCACCCGAGCCCATTTAAGGAAGCATCACAATAAACCACCATGTCTTCGACGCCTTCCGGTAACACTAACACCGGAGCTTGACACAACTTCTCTTTCAATAATTGAAAAGCAATTTCTTGCTCGTTTTCCCAATTGAACTTAGCACTCTTCCTCGTCAACTTTGTTAATGGAGAAGCAATCTTAGAAAAGTCTTGGATAAACCGACGATAATAACCGGCCAATCCGAGAAAACTTCGGATCTCCGTGGGCGTAGTCGGTCGTCCCCAACTCTTCACCGTCTCAATCTTCCCCGGATCCACTTGGATACCGCTTTCGTTCACAATGTGACCAAGGAATTGAACCTCCCTTAGCCAAAATTCACATTTAGAGAACTTTGCATACAACTTCTCTTTTCTTAGCGTCTTCAAAACTTCACGCAAGTGGCGTTCATGTTCGTGCATACTTTTCGAGTAGACTAGTATGTCGTCAATGAACACAATAACCGACTTGTCCAACATAGGTTGGCACACCCGGTTCATAAGATCCATGAATGCCGCCGGTGCATTCGTAAGACCGAAGGACATAACTACAAATTCATAATGCCCGTAACGCGTTCGGAAAGCCGTTTTCTCAATATCTTCCTCACGGACCCGCATTTGGTGATAGCCGGACCGTAGGTCGATCTTAGAGAAATACGTTGCGCCTTGAAGTTGATCAAACAAATCGTCGATCCTAGGTAGTGGATAACGATTCTTGATCGTCACTTTATTCAACTCACGGTAATCAATGCACATACGCATACTACCGTCTTTCTTCTTCACAAATAAGACCGGAGCGCCCCATGGCGAAGCACTCGGTCGGATAAAACCCTTCTCGAGCAATTCTTGAATTTGATTCAATAACTCTTGCATCTCCGTTGGTGCTAAACGATAAGGAGTTTTAGCAATGGGGGTAGCCCCCGGAACCAACTCGATGCGAAATTCGACTTGTCTTTCCGCCGGGACACCCGGTAACTCATCCGGAAAGACATCCTCAAACTCATTAACTACCGGAATTTCACGAATTGGTGGTGGCTCATTACGAGTGTCGACAACATGAGCAAGGAAAGCCATACCACCGGTAACAACGTGACGTCGTGCCCGAGCAAAAGTGCATATCGGCACCGATCTCCTTCGTTTGTCACCATGAATAATCATCTCTCCCCCACTTGGGGTCTTTACACGAATAAACTTGTCGTGGCATGCAATATCGGCTCTATAACGATCGAGCCAATCCATACCAACGACAACATCAAAATCACCCAAAGTCATCGGAATAAGATCAATTTCGAAACTTTCGGCGCCAAACACAACATTGCAATTTTTACACACATCAACCACTAGCGCCGTCTTGCCATCCGCTATTTCAACTTCTACCGGACGACTCAACTTTACTAGCGGTTTATTTAACTTAGGCACAAATCTTGGAGATACGAAAGACAAATTAGCACCACTATCAAAAAGTATCCGAGCCGGATTAGAATTAACCATGAAAGTACCTGAAACGACTTCATTGGATTGTTTAGCTTCTTCATTAGACATCAAGTAGTTACGACCCCTAGCCGTACCCGCTGCCTTCTCTATCCGCTTAGCATTATCATTACGCAACTCGGGACACTCGGGTTTCTTGTGTCCCTCCTTCCCACAATTGTAGCAAGTGAATTTTGTAGTAGAAGATGGTTTGGTACAATCACGAGCCATATGCCCCCTTCGCCCACAATTATGACAAGTATAGGGGAAATACCCCGTGGCACCTTTCTTCACACTCCCCACACTCTCGGTTGGGCCTTTCTTTGACTTCTTGCTTGAAAAATTTGAGTGACTCGAACCTTCATACTTTCTCTTCCTCAACACAATCGCTTCAAACCCTTTCGCCATATTAAACAACTCATCAAAGCTCTTCACCACGTTTACGCTAATCTTTTCTTGATAACTATCATTCAAGGTTCGATAGAAATCTTCTTTCAACATTTTATCATTCCCGACATACTCCGGGCAAAATTGCGTCTTGGACAAGAACACGGATTTGAGAGTGTTCAAGTCCATCGACCCTTGCCTCAAGGTACGTAGCTCGTCCTTAAGTCTTGTAAGATCGGCCGAAGTTCGGTACTCATCGAAGAACTCCGCTTTAAATTCCTCCCAAGTGAAGTCCATACATTGTTCTTCACCATAGAGTTGGATCTTAGCATCCCACCACAATTTCGCGTCACCCTTTAACATGCTACAACCATACCTAGTCTTCTTGTCGGGTGGACACTCACAAGTACGGAAGGCCCCCTCCATATCGGAGATGAATCGGGCACTCTTGAGTGGGTCCCGATCGCCCTCAAAAGTAGGAGGTTGAGCATCCCTAAAGTTCTTGAAGAAAAAGTCACGCCTTCCCCCATTTTCTTCTTGAAGAGCAATCTTAATTTGCTCCTTAACCAAAGTGACGACTTGTTCGTCAATCGTCTCGAGAAACATCTTCTTAACATCTTCGCGAAACTCCGCCTTTTGGCGTTGAAAGATGGCCTCAACCTTGGCCGTGAACTCGGGGTCCTCGCTCATGCCCCCATTATCGGTGTCGTGTCCGTTTCTCATCTTCATTCTATAAAACGGAAAAGATTAAACAACGAAACTAAAGACATGACACATATATACATATACACCATACCACTCCATCTCGCTCGACAATCGTCGTACATCGCTTGTTTGACACGATTTGCACCCGTAGTAAGGGTAGCTAATCATTACTACGCGAGCACGTCGCGTTAACTCGCTAGTACAACGTTCATTTCGCTCGATGATTGCTATACAACACAAATAATAACGCATGATTAGTTCATATAAACCTATGCGCTAACCAAGACCCGGTCCGACCCAAAGTCCTACAAATCCGCACAATGCACACACAAAAGTCTAAGTCTAGGCGCCTATCTCAAGTCACCTAAATCCCTTAGACCATGCTCTGATACCACTTGTGACGACCCAAACCAACCACCGACTAAACCTCGTTAAATTTTAGCTAAAAATTTTTTTTTGCTGGCAGACTGTTTGCGGCGCGCCGCGCAAAAGCTGGCTGTTGCCGGTTGCCTTTAATGCGAAAAAGATGAGCAACTTCCCGACACATTTAGCCAAAACGCTTTTAACCGTACATTAATATATGTAAAACTAGCACATAACTAAGGTTTGAGCGAGTTTTACAAAGTGGGGCCCACACGTGCCCAATTTGCCACTAAGTGTAAGAATACAAGTTTAATACAAATTAGAGTTTCGACCACAAAAGTTTAATTGCCAAACGACACAACGAGCATGGTGTTTGGGGTTAAACTACCCAAATCTCGGTCAAACTCCAAGCCAAAACCAAAAGCGCTTCTTAATCATCGAAGCGGGAAACTCAATCCAAGGTAATGCCCTTACCCTTATCCACACACGAACCTATAAAAAGGTAAACAACGAGAGGGTAAGCAAAGCTTAGTGAGCACAATAATTATACATATACATATATAATCTACCTACTTGCATCACTTACGCAACCTCATACCCGGGATCAACAATTCGACAATCATGCAACAATAATATGCATATACCAATATCCGCAATTCCACAAGTAGCTAATAATACAATAGCATACGATTCATAATTAAGCACTTTCACTACATAATTCACGCAACCTTGGTTAACCGATTCGAACAAGGGAAACGGTACTTACAAGACCGTTGGAGTTCATAACATCCACTAGTGTTACTTACACACCGCGTAATCACTAGTCCCCGGGTGATGTCTTAAACACCGCGACTAACTCACCCTTACAACAATGTGGCGTCTTAAACACCGCGACGAATCCACACTTCATTCAATACAATGAGTGGTGTCTTGAACACCGCGACACTTCCACTCCCATGACATTGTGGCGTCTTAAACACCGCGACAAATACCACAAGTCAATTACACAATGAGTAGTGCCTTAAACACCGCGACAATACTACTCGTTACCTAGAATGTGGTGTCTTGAACACCGCGACAATGCCACATTCACACAACACAAATAAATACATTATATACACATACGCATAATTATTCCACTCACCTTAAACCTTCGGTGATTATTAAACCAAGCTTGAATTCCAAGGTAACGTACCTATTTCACAAGCATATAATTAATCAATCAACTTGGCCTAATCTCATAACACACACCATCCTAGGTCATCTTGACCCATTTTGACACTTAACCCTAATTTGGGTCATTCTTACCAAAAACCCTAACTCTTGGCACTCAAGGCCTTCATACACTTTAAATCACTAGGTTTTAACACAAAACACTAACGTTAACCAATCTTGGTCCATTTTGACCCGTTTGACTCAATAAAAGTCAATACACCCATTTTGGGTCATTTATACCCAAATCACACCCATTTTCACTTCCTTAAGGTGTTCTAGCAAATTATTAGCCAATTAGGGTTTCATAACAACAATTAATACATTTAAAACTTTAGCTTACACATAATTGAGTCTACATGACCCAATTTACCCAAGAACCCCCAAATTTACCAACAAATGGGTTTTATGAGTAACACTAACTCAAACCCTAACCCATACACAAAATCAAAACAAGAATTGAAAGTTAAGGCATACCACAACTATCAAGATGTAGCAATTGACGAGATGAACAACTTTAGAACTTGGACTTTAGCAAGAAACCCTCTTCTTCCTCTTCAAAGTGAGCTTTCCCTCTCTAAAACTCACTCTCTCACTAAAATCAATTTGGATAAGTGTTGGTGGTTGTGGGAGTGATTAATGAACTCCCAAAACTGATCCAAAGGCATTAAATTCGGCTCTAAAGTGCATTTACCAAAATACCCTCGTTTCCATTTAATTAAAAGCAAAAATGAGCTGGCAGACAGGATCTGCGCGGCGCGCCCCTATCTGCGCGGCGCGCATATGGTCTGTTTCAGCTACTTCTTCCATTTTACAACATAACGAAAACTCTACACCCCGATTTACTATTTACGCATTATATACAATAAAAATACACGGGTCTTACAAAATGGTAAAGTGATTACAGGCAAGAACAAAGTGTCACTTAACAAGAGTTAGACAAAAGTTAGTGGGGATTCTTGTTTGATTTCCAATACATGCTCTACTACATTTCACTCGTGACTTTTGTTAAAATAACAATTTAGTTTTTATATTATTTAATGTGAAAGTGAAATTAGGGAATATAAATAACTTAGGAAATGGATATCGACAAGTGGAGTAAAATCGACATTTTACCTTAAAAGAATTTCATACGTTTAATTATCTTTTAGGCTTAACTCTTCGAATAAACTGTAATTTAAAAATATAAAACCCGTATTACTCTATATGTGATTTTACTTTCTTAAATGAAATGATTTTGGATATAATAGACTTTTGTTATTGAAAACAATTTTTACAACTACTACCATTTTAATATGTTTTAATAAAATGATCTTTGGATATAATATAATTTGAATATTAAAAGGTTTTTTTATAAACGTTTATGTATAAATAAGTGATATCGATTTTAAACTTTAAAATACAAATGTTACGAAATAGTAATTCTTAATATTTAAATGATTTCTAAATATATATAAGTTTTGAATATCATTAGTTTTGAAAAACTATATATTATATTAAGTAAATAGTTCAAATTTATATTTCAAAATAAAAATATAAATATATATATTTTAACTTAGTCATAAAACGTCCTAATTTAAAATAATATATATTTTGATAAACAACGAGCCACTGATTTATAGAAGCAGATGACCACAACGCTCAATTTTACAAGTTACGTTTATTACAAAATAATTTATCGAAGAGTAAGTCTAATTATTGTTACAGGTACACGTCGCGTAACGTAAAATATTAGTTTTCTAAACGTATGAACATGCGCTCGAGAAATCGAAACCAAGACACTAGTCGAGTGACAACGTACGAGACTTCGGAACAAAAATTACATTTTTACTACGCACGTAAATATAATATAATATATAATTAATTATATAAATTAAATAAATATATATAATTATATTATATATCAACGAGTGTAAGCAAGAAAAAAAGTGGATGCCAGCTGCATGAGGCCTTCATGCGATCGCATGAACTATCTCCACAAACCCCATGCGATCGCATGGGGTGTGGTTGGCCAAAAGATGCTTAAAGCTCGACGGGTTTTCAGTTTAGGAATTCATTTTTCATTCTTCTGTCTCTCGTACTCTCTCTCTATACACATATAAATCATAATTAAAATTATTATTATTAAGATTAATATTATTACTAATCGTATTATTATTATTAGTAATATTATTTTTAGTATTATACATAAAATACTACGACGAAGTGCTGCTCGCGTGTTTTCAAACGAGTTTTTCGAGTAGGATAAGGCTAAGGAAATTATGGGTTATAGCTATGGAGGTGATGGGCATGGTTCATGGGTATGCTCGTGAGGTCAATCTAGTGTTTATCATCTCTGTTGCGTCTACGTACCTTTCCTGCAATATTGAATCTCAATATTGATACGTGAGCACTCATAACTTAACTTTTATATATTAATAGTGTATCCCGGACTAGTGCTCGAGTATATAGAATTATGCATGCTTGTATTTTTGATATTGTCATTGGATAGGTTATGTTGAATCCTGAATTAGTTACATATGCGGTTGAGATAAGGTATAAGATATGCATGTCGTTGAAAAGCTAGCGAAAAATTAAGAACTTTTCATTTAGATATCGAATAGTTTCGATGAACGGACTAGAAGTTATAGTCAACTGAATTTTTGTATTATTATTAAAATAATTATTATTATCGTCGTTATTATCGTCGTTATAGTTTTTATATAATAATTATTATTATTATTATTATTATTATTATTATTATTATTATTACTATTATCAATAAAAGGTATTATCATTAAAAAAAATTATTTTTATTATTATTACTATCATTATTATCGTTAAAATTATAATTAGTATTATTATTATTATTATCATTAAAATAGTTATTAGTATTATCATTAATATTATCATAATATTTATTATTATTAGTATTATTATAATTAAAACTAATATTAGTAACACCTAATTATTATGATTACTATTATTATCATTATTATAAACGCGATATAAAAGACGATTAACAGCTGTTAACAAATTGATTAGGAAATAATGAGTATAAGTATCATGATGAAATTAAAATATTGAAAGGTATTGATTTAGATAAAAATATCATTTTCATTATTTTTATCATTATTATTATTAAAAGTATTATTAATATTAAAACTAGCATTTTTACTAAAAATTATTATTTTTAATAGAAAAATCATTGTTATTATAAAATATCATTATTATTATTATTTTAGTATTATTATTAATAAAAATTATTATTTTATCATAATATCATTTTTAGTAAATATAAATATTGATATTCTTATGAATAGAATAATAATAATTATTATTACAAAATAATACAAATTCTACTTATTATTATTATCAATATTATTTTATCAAATAAATATGTAATACAAAGATATTTTACTACATATAATATAATTACATTAATAATACCTAGCATTATATTTTTATGATATTAAATGAACTTTATAAATTTTATGACTTAAGATATATAAAGTATATTTTTATTATATAAATTTTAATACAAAATGTTATGAATTGTATTATTTACTCTAATAAAATCTGTTAAAATATTTAAATATATAAAACGACTATATTTAAGTTATATAATAATCATGTATAGATTTTGGAAATCATTTTAGTCAGATTGACTTTTGTAGACTTTTGCATGATAAATCTCGAGCATTAGGATTGTGGTACACTATGACTTGACCTAATTTGATAGACAGGTATTGACCATTTTATAAATATATATATACTTAATATATGTTCGTGAATCCGAGGCCAACCTTGCATTGTTCAATGTCGTCATATGTATTTTTACTACAAAATACAGTATTGTGAGTTTCATTTGCTCCCCTTTTAAATGCTTTTACAATATATATTTTTGGGACTGAGAATACATGCGCTGTTTTTATAAATGTTTGACGAAATAGACAAAAGTAATTGAAACTACATTCTATGGTTGAATGATCGAAGCCGAATATGCCCCTTTTTGCTTGGTAGCCTAAGAATTAGTAAACCGATCTACTAATTGACGCGAATCCTAAAGATAGATCTATTGGGCCTAACAAACCCCATCCATGGTTGCGGATGCTTTAGTACTTTGATGTTGTTTTATCATGTCCGATGGATGTCCCGGAATGATAGGGGATATTCTTATATGCATCTTGTTAATGTCGGTTACCAGGTGTTCAATCCATAGGAATGATTTTTGCATGCATGATATTTATGAGAAATGAAAATAAAAATCTTGTGGTCTATTAAATTGATGAAAATGAATGATTACAATAAACTAATGAACTCACCAACCTTTTGGTTGACACTTTAAAGCATGTTTATTCTCAGGTAATAAAGAAATCTTCCGCTGTGTATTAGCTCATGTTAAGGATATTACTTGGAGTCATTCATGACATATTTCGAAAGACGTTGCATTCGAGTCGTTGAGTTCATTAGGATTATTATTAAGTCAATTATAGTTGGATGCATTATGAAATGGTATGCATGCCATCAACTTGCGTTGTAAAGAAAGTTTATCTTTTAAAAACGAATGCAATGTTGAAAATTGTATCATATAGAGGTCAAATGCCTCGCGATGTAATCAACTATTGTAAATCGTTTATAATATATATGAAGGGGTCCTTTCAGTTGGTATCAGAGCGGTGGTCTTAGCGAACCAGGTCTGCATTAGTGTGTCTAACTGATAAGTCGTTAGAATGCATTAGTGAGTCTGGACTTCGACCGTGTCTGCATGTCAAAAGTTTTGCTTATCATTTCTAGTCGGAAATCATCTACTTATCATCTGTAGAAAATTACTTGCTTATCATTCTTAGTCTAGACACATCTTACTGCATTGATTGCATGAATAGTGTATAGATAAAATTCATATCTTAGCGTATCTGCTAATTCATATCTTAGCGTATCTGTTACTGTAAACTTTGCCTGACATATTCCATAAATCCCTCCGTAATCTACAAAATCTTTTGTCTATATATTGATATTCTATGTAATTAGGATACCATCCGATAACCGAAAATCATTTTATATCGAAAAATCCTCTATTCAATCATACGAAATGAAATTCGTCATTAGTTCAAGTTCCTCGAATTCCGATATGGAATCCCACTCAAGCTCCGAAAGCAGTGTGACCGGAATGGATCAACCAATTAGCCATCATCTATTCTGGATGAATTGGGGATGGGTTCGTAGCCTCCTTAATCATTAGAGACAAGAAGAAGACATTCCTTTCCATCCACCACATTGCCCCCTTGGCGAAGAACCTGAAGCACTTACCGGTGAACCTGTTCGAGACACCATTTTCTCTCTCATTTCCAGAGTATCTCGTCACGATTACATAGTACATCAAATTCTAGATTTTATTTATCCGCTCATCCGAACCAACAATCACCCCGGTGTAATAGAAGAAGTCAACGAGCTTCGCTCTCGGGTAGTGGCTTTGGAGAATATGGTGCAAAGGTTACAAACACCAGCAGTAGCACCAGCACCATAACTAGTACCATCATCAACAACACCAACAGTACCATTACCACCACCAACAACAACTGCATCGCAAACCTCAACGTCACAATCCGTCCCACGAGCATCGACGTCATACGCCCTATAGATACCAAGAAATACCAACAGCAACAAATGATGAAGTATTGATTCATAACTTCATCGGAGAAACATTCTACGACGATTATGTAATTTCTAAAGTTTAGAGATTATCTATTCTAGCCTTAACCATAAATCAGATAGAGTAGAAACTCTGACCGGAATAGTGCGTGATTTACAAACGACACAAGTTACACAAGCATTAACAGCAGTACCATCGGCATCATCAGCACCAGCAGTACCGTCGACATCACCAACAGTATTACCGGCATCAGCAACGCCTACAACACCACAAATTCCGTAAACTCTATAACCCCCTCAAATATCGACACCACAATCATCAACGGATATATTGTATCAACGAGTTATGAAGTGTTAACTCATTTCCTCTGATGAATTTATATGTATATTTTATATATATGAATTTTTAAATCACAATGTATTTTTTGTACTAAGCTATTCTGTATGATTTGAATAAGGGTAGATACTACTCGGTTAATTCATATTACTAATAAGCTATGATGTACATCATTCGCCAGCAACTTAACCATCATTAACTACAATCTCTGTTTCAATTCAGTGAATTCCATTTCATAATAAATCAAGTGTATTATTCAAATATATGTTTGATTTTACACCTTCATTATCGATGTACTCGAAACTTCTCAGAGAACATCATTCGTATCTTGCGAAGTTCACAAGAATCCCATGAACACCAACATCATTCATTGAGTAAATATCAATAAAAATGAATAACGAAGTATTAATTTACGTTGAAGTGATAATCCACGAAGATTACGAAATCTCTAAAGTTTTGAAGATTATTCATTTCTAGTTCTAGCTGAAAATCAAATGAGTTTAATTTAATATTAACTCATTAAATCTATGTTACATCTGAAGAAAATATACACATATATATTTTCATAAAGACTGTAATAAAAATTCCTATGTACAAAATATTAATTGTGAAATTTTTTTTTTAACGGGTAGGTAATACCCAAGAGATATATAAATTCACAATTAATATGCTACATTCTTCGAATATGATTTAGCAAATCATCCATTATACTCTCTGCTTTCACAACAATATACATCCTTTAATAGGAATCAAAACAACCATACTCATTCAAAATCTAATTACATATTCTGATTTTGAAATCTCAGAATTCAACTCGAGATATAACCAAAATCATCACTCTTAAATCCTTACATTTTTCAAAACTATAATTTGACTTCAAAACTGTGTTAGAACATCATATGTAGATTAACAATTACAATATGTGTTCAAACCCTCCGAAATTCCTGAAGACACTTCAAATAATGAGCAATCGATATGATGATCCAACCACATATTAACCATAGTTATGTACCTGAAAAGCTCTCGAAACCAAAGTCATAATTCGGCACGTATCTGTGTCAGACCCTTTTTGCATTTATTAGCAAAAAAAAATAACTTTTCAATCTCTTTTCAAAATAGACAGTTTGTCACAGCTCCAGCAAATCACCTTCAATTGTTCATTCGAATAAACCTCATTATAACGATTACCCCTTCATCATTGTTACTGGAGAACCATTTATATTCCACCACATTAGCAGTAAACTTATCAGCAACCGTAATGATCTAGGTTCTTTCGAAAAAATCATTATATTTATCAAAACCCCATCATTTACTTATCTGCATCTTGTAACGAGAATTGTCATGCGAATCATTAGGAATTAGCAATCAGTATTTTGAAATCTCGCAGCATGTCGACGTCAACAGTTATACATATAACGTCTATTTCCTGGACTTACATACTGCGAAGGTGAAGTTTATGAAAAACACCCTAAACTACGAACTTGTTCTCCGAATCTTGGGAAAAATGCTGATGAAGCAGCAAAAACTGTAAACTACTTTAACAGTAAAAAGTTTGATGATAAAGAATAGTGTGTTGGCAATGCTCAGAAAAAGAGAAGGTTTGGTACTGAAAAATGGATTGAACAAAGTATGAAAGAGGCTGTGGATAAATCACAAAGACTAAACCTGCCTTCAAAGAATCCAAATGATTCAGTATCTACTGAAGTCATTATTGAATAACTTGCTCCTGACTCTAAACCCCTGCGGACAATATTCTTCATCACCCTCTGATATTAGAAATTCTAAGATATCATAGTATCTTTCATTATAAATATCCTCCATATTTCAGAAGATACTTCCATAATTATTCTCATCTGAAATCATTTACCTTTTCGTGCTATCTGTATTACATCATAAAAGAAACTATTTTAGTTTCTAAATTTTGAAACCTTCAAGTTTAAAATAAGAATATTTTTGAAGTAGTATTGGGAACTGAAGCATGAGTTAGTATAATATAATGACACTTGATCAACGTGATTATATTACAGTAATTCTTGCTGAGTTTCTAAATGGGACATGATGATTCACAGACTATACCGTCATCATGTGCCATGTTACACGACTTTGGTATTCTATTTAATCTCTAAGAATATCAAGAAAATATTTTCTTGATGATTCGATCTTTTCCGAGGTATTCTGGTAATTTGACAAATCAAGATCGTGCCATTCCAATTTTTTTTCTTAGAACATTAACTATGTTCATTCTGAAATTCATATCTGCGAATTCTGGACCATTACAAGCGGTACTTAATCGCAAGAAGAAGAAACGAAAGGACAAAACTCTGAAATAGAAATTGGGGTATAAATCGCAGCAAATAAAAGAGAGCATTAACTGGGGATGACAATGATTATAGAAGACAGAAGCAGTGACATTGAAATATAAGGGAAGATATAAAACCCAACAACAACCCAGAAACTATAAACCGTATATATCGATGCATATAGCAATATAAAGACACAGGAGAACTAAAAACACTATAAAACCAAGAGTATAGTAGAAGTAAATGGATTCTTCTAGAGGTAGATGAAAAAGAAGAATGACAGATATGAAAGTGAGGAATATATCAAGAAGCAGAACTGGATGAAGCATATTAACGAATGTTTTAAAATATGAGTTGAGGGAGAAAGAATAGAAGGTGTGAGTTGTAAGGAAACGACGGAGGTGGATTTATAGTAAAATATTCGACAGAGAAATCAAGATGGATTATCGCATTAATTCGAAGAGGATCATAATTTCCTTAATCGCCGAAAAATCAAATTTAATATAGATTACAAAGATTTTCTTTAAATTCGGAGATCAATTGTGATGACGTCAAAAGATATGACGAATCACTATAATCTTATTTCATTCACTTACGATAACTTCACTCATACGCTTCGAGTAATCGAATTATTTTATCCATACTTCTTAAACATGATAAAACTCTATAATCGTCATAATAACATTCTCATTGTTGGCCATGACGACCTCTATCAAATTTCGGGGACGAAATTTCTTTAACGGGTAGGTACTGTGACGACCTGGAAATTTCCGACCAAATTTAAACTTTAATCTTTACATTATTCCGACACGATAAGCAAAGTTTGTTAAGTTAAATCTCAAGAATTTTAAACTATGTTCATACATTCATTTAACCTCGACCAAATTCTAATGATTCACGAACCATTATATGAACGAGAATGATTATATATGTATATGTGTATATAATATAACTTGAAAACGTTAACAAAGTATTAGACGTATAATACTTTACATGAACGTATTTGTTTCAAAATATATTTAAAATAATTATCGATGGAATTAAGAGATAATATCAATTGATTGAATTATCAGATATATTGTATGATTACAAGTCTCTGTTAAGAGGTCCACCTTGATTTAAGAAACCTTTCTTTTTAACGGTATTCGGAATAAATGGTAAAGTGATTACAGGCAAGAACAAAGTGTAACGACCCGCACTTTTTCGATCATACTATACTTATAAGATTAATATTTACATAAATTAAACCTTGCCAACATGATAAGCAATCCAAATTGTCGAGACTTATATTTCCGAAAAGAGTTTTACACAACGTTTGACCGTCTAGTTTGACCGATGATATCACGAACTATACAATGTATGATAATTATACGTTTGTGTATATATATATGTATATATACATGTTTAACATGATTAATGAATGTTTTAATATCTCATTTTATATTAATAACAACAAGTTATATGTGTATTTTGAAACTACTAATTTAAGTTTTCAAAACGATAACAATACGTAACGTTATTTGACATATATACTTAAGACTTATAATGTTATACATATATTGTATAAGTAATGTATTTAATTACTTTTAAAGAACTTAAATACATAAAACCATATAAGTGTATTCACAAAAGATAGCTATATTTGAATCCTCATTTCATTTTTCACAAAATTTCTATACGTATACCTAGAGTATTTGTACTCGTATCATACCTAGCTCCTATACGTATTTACTAATAGTAAATACACATCAAAATCACCACCTAACCAGCCATTATTCATGCCCTTAGAGCTAGGTAATTACTTTTGTATGATTGCAAGACTAATTAGCAAGATTACAAACTAAAATTTGTCCATGTATGCCCATGAAACACGTTTTTTATGGTGTATATATGTATCATCATTTTAGTTCATTTTTACTTCCATTCTCTAGCTAAAAACACACACACATTCAAGAGTCTTAAACTCCTTAATCAATTCAGCAAAGTTTCCAAGAAGATCTAGCTTCAAAAACCATACTAAAACACCATAAGAAAACCATACAAAAACACTTCAAGAAAACCTTCCAAGAACACCAACTTACTTCCAATCTTTCATCCACTTCTATCACCCTTTTGATTCTAGCTTCTTACTCCTCTTTTACAGCAAACTTATCCAAGGAACTTGAGGTAGAATCTATGTTCATAACCTTATTCAATTCATATATATATAGCTATCTTATTTTGTGGTACAAAAGTTTAACAACAAGAACATAGTTTGAATGTTTTCAAACTTGTTTGCAAACTAAGTAGATCCTTCTAACTTAACTTTTAAAATACTTCAAGACATGTAACATAACTTATTTATATGTTAATTTAACAAGGTAAAACTTGGTTTTTCAAAGTATAAGTATTTTTAGAAAAATGGTCATTAAATGATTTTGTTGTAACAAAAATGTTTAACTTCATATGTTTCACTAATGTTTCACTTATGCCGTATGATTTTGAATACAAACCAAGGTATTTACAGTTCATAGTCTTAAAGAAGAACTCGATCCAAGAAGATGGCAATTTGAATCAACGAAAACGGATTTGTAACGAAGAAACTATGACCGAAACAAAATTGGTTATCCTAGATCATTTCAACTACGGGATCAATTGGAAAAAAATGATATAAATCACATATTTCTAAGATAACATGATATTTTATATATATGTACTTATAATTCAATTTTATATGGTTCAGGATCACCCGTAAACAACACGAGAAGATTAATCATAAGATCCCATGATTGTACGCAACACGTCATTTGACAACACTGGTACTTTATGTACGCAACACGTCATTTGACAACACCGGTACCATGGGTCAAGATTAATCTCGACCAATACATATACGATGGGGTTTTATTTATTTCGTTGGGGGTTTTATTTATTGCGGGTATATTAAACATCTAAAAATGAACCATTAAAAATTGAATTGCTAACCTCGGACAGCTAACTTCGGACTAAGGAAATATTCAAAGTATTAAAAGTATAACAAGTATATATATAACGTTTGTTTTAAAATGAAAACATATTGATATATTATATATGGATAGGTTCGTGATATCAACCGGAAGACCGAGTCAAATTATATATATCATCAAGACAAGAGTGAGTATATAGTCCCACTTTTAAACTCTAAATATTTCGGGATGAGAATACATGTATTTTATGTTTTACGTTATGGACACAAGTAACTGAAAAATATATTCTACGTTGAGTTGTACCACTGGCATACTTCCCTGTAGCTTGGTAACTAATATTTACAGCGGTATTGTAAACGCGAATCCTGTTGATAGATCTATCGGGCCTGACAACCCCAATCGGACTGGACGACCAGTATTCAACGGTTGCACAGTACTTCGTTTTGTGACTACACTTGGTACGGTGTAGTAAGATTTCATATTAAAGGGAATATGCGACGTGAAAATGTTAAGTATGGTTATCAAGTGCTCAACCACTTAGAATACTTTTATTAAACTGTTTATATACGAAATCTTGTGGTCTATATATATATTGCTGCCGGCACTAAACCTATATCTCACCAACTTTATGTTGACCTTTTTAAAACATGTCTATTCTCAGGTGATTTCTAAAGCTTCCGCTGCATTATGTTGAATCTAAGCAGGATCATGCGTACTCATATTTGTGTCAAAAATAAAACTGCATATCCGAGGACGTGTGTTGTAAAATATGCTAGAAATCGTGTTGTTATTATCATTTGTAAAGTTTGTAAGTCGAAGATTATCGTTAAACGATAATCATCTTTTTATTGTCTAAAGCTTGTAACAAAAATAATGGTTTGGTTTGTAATGTATAATATATGCAGTTTTCCTTTTTAAAAAATGTCGCATATAGAGGTCAATACCTCGCAATGAAATCATACGTTATCTAACACGTTCTTATGGTTAAGGACGGGTTATGACATGTGGTATCAGAGCGTTGGTCTTAGCGAACCAGGTTTGCATTAGTGTGTCTAACCAAGAAGTCGTTAGGATACATTAGTAAAGTCTGGACTTTGACCGGGTCTGATTTTTAAAAACCATTGCTTATCACTGTTGGTTAAAAATTTATATGTAAATATTATGTAAGTACTAATGGGTTAGTTGTTATGTGATAGATGTCGGGCTCGAAACTTATTATCACATTCAGCGACTCCGAATCAGAACCTTCAGATTGTGTTTCAGTCATTAACATATCCGATGACGAAAGTGGTATTTTTGGGGAAGACTCACAATTTCCGGATGAACCAACTATAGAAATATCGGAAAGTGAACCCGAGGAGGAAAGTGAACCCGAGGAGGAAAGTGAACCCGAGGAGGAAAGTGAACCCGAGGAAGAAATACAGGAAATTACAAAAGACGAGTTCGAACTAGGAAAGAAACGAAAGGCTAATGAATTAGAAAATCCAAATCCCGAGTTTAATGAGAATGATGTGGCACCAATTCCACTCAACACTACCACCCCTATCCCCGCTATTCCTATTCGTTCTGTCCAGGCATTCAGTTCTTCAGTCCCACAGCCAAAATATAGGCAGACAGTTAGGATAAGCGTTAAGCAAATCTTTGTGTCTAAACGTCCTAGAAAATAGATCAAACGATGCGCTGCTGTGTCAAACCATGGAACCGAATAATGTTTTGTATAATATTAATAGTGTGGTTTGCTTAATGTTCGATGTAAGATAAGCATATGTAAAATATTGAAGTATGAAATGCAATAATTTTCCATGGTTAAGTATTATTTAGATTGTAGTAATTGATTCTGTACTAAGCTATTAAGTATGAACATTAACGGGTAGGTACTACCCAAGATATAATTATAAAACGCTAATAAGAAGAAAAGGCTTTTATAATAATACCTAGTTCATATTATTAATAAGCTATAATGTACTATAAATACACACTACATCTATAATAATCCATGTGAATAATTATTTTCTTTCATTAGGAAATGGCGCGATTGAATCGAATGACGGAACAAGAACTCGAGGAACTCATCAACCAGCGAGTGAACGACAGAATGTTATGGGTTGAGGCTGCAAGAGCTGCTGCAGTTAATCCAAATCCTCGTGTAGGATGCTCCTACAAGACGTTTCAAGCTTGCAAGCCATCATCATTCAGTGGAACGGAAGGACCGATCGGTTTAACCCGATGGATAGAAAAGATGGAGACGGTGTTCAAAATCAGTGGTTGTGATGAAAAAGACATGACCAAGTTTGCATCGTGCACTTTACAAGATAGTGCACTCACATGGTGGAAGAATTATGTGAAGGCGGTAGGAGGAGATGTAGCTTATGATACTCCATGGGAAGAATTCAAAGCAATGATAATCACCGAGTATTGTCCAAGGAATGAGGTTATTAAGTTAGAAGATGAGTTACGAAGTTTGAAGGTGGTTGGTACTGAAATCACCAACTACAATCAGCGATTCATGGAATTGGTTTTACTATGTCCTGAATTGGTTCCAACCGAAGCACGGAAGATTGAAATGTACAAAGGTGGTTTGCCCAAAAAGGTCAAGGCAAACGTTACAGCATCGAAACCTAAGACAATTCATGAAGCTATAACCATGGCAAACGAGCTAATGGATCAGGTCATTTTGGACAAGAAAGCATTCAATACTGAGGTGAAGGTATTGGGGAACAAGAAAAAGTGGAATGGAGGTTATGATCAAGGTAACCAACAACAACCTTATAAGAAACAAGAAACCACGAAAGGTGCGGGTAGCGGTTCAGGCTTTGGTTACAAAGGACAAAGTCCTTTATGCAACCGTTGTCACAAACATCACTTTGGTTACTGTAGTGTGTTGTGCACCAAATGCAATCGACAGGGACATCTTGCTGAAGATTGTAAGGCTCTCGTTACAAATGCAAATGGTAACAAGACTCCTGCCACCAACGCAAATAGAACTGCTTTGGCTAACATTACTTGTTTTGGGTGTGGAAAACAAGGTCATTATAAGAGCCAGTGCCCGAATCAGAATGGCGGACCTGCACGTGGAAGAGCGTTTGTTATTAATGCTAGAGAGGCACGAGAAGACCCGGAGCTTGTTACGGGTACGTTTACCATTAATAACTTATCAGCATCTATTTTATTTGATACTGGCGCCGATAGAAGTTATGTGTGTAGAAATTTTTACACTAAATTGAATTGTTCATCATTACCTCTAGATGCTAAGTACTTGATTGAGTTAGCTAATGGTAAGCTAATTAAAGCCGATAAAATTTGTCGTGATTGTGAAATAAATCTAGCCGGAGAAACGTTTAAAATCGACTTAATACCCGTAGAATTAGGAGGTTTTGAAGTAATAGTTGGCATGGACTGGATGTCCAAAATAGGAGCGGAAGTTGTTTGTGCCAAGAAGGCAATTCGTATTCCTGGTAAGGATAAAATGCCGGTGATGATTTACGGAGAGAAGGGTGATTCAAAGCTAAAACTCATTAGCTGTTTGAAAGCCAAGAAGTGTTTAGAAAAGGGATGTTACGCTATTTTATGTGACAACCCGAAAATTTCCAACCAAATTTAAACTTTAATCTTTATATGTTTCCGACACGATAAGCAATATTTGTTAAGTTAAATTTCAAAAATTTTAAACTATGTTCATACATTCATTCAACCTCGACCAAGTTCCAACGATTCACGAACCATTAAACGAATATGATTATATATGTATATGTGTATATATATTATAACTTGAAACGTAAACAAAATATTAGATTAAATACTTTATATGATTGTATCTGTTTCAAAATGTTTATCAATAGAATTAGAAGATAAGATCAAATGATTGAATTATCAGATATATTGAATTATGATTACAAGTCTCTGTTGAAAGGCCCACGTTGATTTGAGAAATCTTTCCATTTTAACAATATTCGGAAAATGGTAAAGTGATTTATAAATAAGAACAAATTGTCAATCATTGAGAACTAGACAAAGGATAGTGGAAGATTGAATCTCATAAAGACTCGATTGATCTATTTAGTTTCAAACGTACAAAAATGTTTTCAGTTTAAAAAGAACTTTATTATTAAAACGTATATAACTTTTATAAATATCTAGAACCACTTTTGACAACTCATTACTTAACTAGTATGATAAAGATAAAGATATTTATATTTTATTTTATTAAATATATATAACGATTTAAATTAATATTATATATTTATACGCGTATTATACGTACATAGTTTTATACTTTTACTATACTTAAACTTTACCTTTATTTTATTTTTACTTTACTTTAACTTTAATAATTCACTTTAATAATTCATACTTTAATAATTCACTTTAATAATTTATACTTTAATAATTCACTTTAATAATTCATACTTTAATAATTCACTTTAATAATTCATACTTTAATAATTCACGTTAATAATTCATACTTTAATAATTCACTTTAATAATTCAAAAATCTATTATAAATAGAATTCAATAGGTTTCATTATTTCATAGAAACTTGAAAATATTTTTCTCTAAACTCTCTCAATCGATTTACATATATATATTTACTCCGTATTATTTCAAGATATTATTAGTATACATAAAATATTACGACAGAGTGCTGTCCGAGTGATTTCGAAATTGTTTTTCGAGTGGGATAGGATTAAGGAAATTATGGGTTATAGCTATGGAGGTGATTGAGTATGGTTCATGGATATGCTCGTGAGGTCAATATAGTGTTTATCATTTCCGTTGCGTCTACGTACCTTTCCTGCAATATTGAATCTCAATATTGATACGTGAGTACTCATAATTTAACTTTTACATACTAATAGTGTATCCCTGACTAGTGCTCGAGTATTTAGGATTATGCATGCTTGTACTTTTGATATTGCCATTAGACAGGTTAGGTTGAATGTTGAATTAGTTACACTTGCGGTTGAGATAAGGTATAAGATATGCATGTCCTTGAAAAGCTAGCGAAAAATTAAGAACTTTTCCTTTAGATATCGAATGGTTTCGATGAACGGATTAGAAGTTATAATCAATTGAATTTTCGATATTTTTATTAAAAATGATTATTATTATCGTCGTTCTAGTTTTATCTTATTATCATCATTATTATTATCTTTATCAATAAAAGGGATTTATCATTAAAAATTGTTATTTTTTTTATTATTACTATCGTTATTATCGTTAAAGTTATAATTAGTATTATTATTATTATCCAATTATTATTATTATTATTATTATTATTATTATTGGTATTATTATTATTATTATCATTATTAATATATATATCATTATTTAAAAATGGTTATTGTTATTGTTATTATTATTATTACTATATTATCATTAAGATAATTATTAGTATTATCGTTAATAATGTTATAGTAACTATCATTATTAATATTAGTGTAATTAAAACAAATATTTGTAACACCTAATTATTTTGATTACTATTATTATCATTATTATGAACACGATATAAAAGATGATTAAAAGCTATTAAACGAAACGATTAGGAAATAATGGGTAAGAGTATCATGATGAAATTAAAATATTATAAGATATTGATTTAGATAAAATTATCGTTCTTATTATTTTTATCATTACTATTATTATTAAATGTATCGTTAGTATTAAAACTATCATTTTAACAAAAATTATCATTTTAATAGAAATGTCATTGTTACTATAAAATATCATTATTATTATTATTTTAAATAGAATTATTATTTTAAAGATAATATTAAAAATTATCGTAAATATTAAAGTTATCATAATTAGAATTATCGTTTTATCATAACGTCATCTTAGTAATTATAAATATTGATATTTTTATAATAATAATTATTATTACAAAATAATACAACTTTTACTTACTATCATTATAGATATTATTTTATAAAATAAATATGTGATACAAACATATTTTACTACGTATAATAACTTACTTTAATAATACCTATCATATTATCTTTATGATATTAAATGAACCTTATAAATTTTATTACTTAATATATATAAAAGTATATTTTATTATATAAATTTAATATAAAATTTTATTTATTAATAAATAAATTATATTATTTACTCAATAAATTTTTTAAAAATATTTAAAAATATAAAACAACGATATTTAAACTATATATTAATCATGTATAGATTTTCGAAAATTATTTTGAGTCAAATTTACTTTTGTTGACTTTTGCATATTAGTCTCGAGCATTAGGATTGTGGTACACTATGACTTGACCTAATTTGTTAGACAAATATTGACCAACACATAAATATATATAATTAATTTAGGTTCGTGAATCCGAGGCCAACCTTGCACTTGTTCAATGACGTTATATGTATTTTTACTACGAAATACAGTATGGTGAGTTTCATTAATCCCTTTTTAAATGTTTTTGTAATATATATTTTTGGGACTGAGAATACATGCGCTGTTTTTATAACTGTTTTACGAAATAGACACAAGTAATTGAAACTACATTCTATGGTTGAATTATCGAAATCGAATATGCCCCTTTTTATTAAAGTCTGGTAATCTAAGAATTAGGGAACAGACACCCTAATTGACGCGAATCCTAAAGATAGATCTATTGGGCCTAACAAACCCCATCCAAAGTACCGGATGCTTTAGTACTTCGAAATTTATATCATGTCCGAAGGAGGATCCCGGAATGATAGGGGATATTCTTATATGTATCTAGTTAATGTCGGTTACCAGGTGTTCACCATATGAATGATTATTTTTGTCTCTATGCATGGGACGTATATTTATGAGAACTGGAAATGAAATTCTTGTGGTCTATTAAAATGATGGAAATAAATGATTATGATAAACTAATGAACTCACCAACCTTTTGGTTGACACTTTAAAGCATGTTTATTCTCAGGTGTTAAAGAAATCTTCCGCTGTGCATTTGCTCATTTTAAAGATATTACTTGGAGTCTTTCATAGCATATTTCGAAGAACGTTGCATTCGAGTCATTGAGTTCATCAAAGATTATTATTAAATCAATTTATAGTTGGATAGTGGATATTATGAAATGGTATGCATGCCTGTCAATTTTCGATGTAAAGAAAGATTGTCTTTTAAAAACGAATGCAATGTTTGTAAAATGTATCATATAGAGGTCAAATACCTCGCAATGTAATCAACTATTGTGAATCGTTTATAATGTATATGAACGGGTCCTTTCAGTTGGTATCAGAGCGGTGGTCTTAGCGAACCAGGTCTGCATTAGTGTGTCTAACTGATAAGTCGATAGGATGCATTAGTGAGTCTGGACTTCGACCGTGTCTGCATGTTAAAAGTTTTGCTTATCATTTTGTGTCGAAAATTAACTACTTATCATCCTCAGGAAATTACCTGCTTATCATTTTTAGTCTAAGACACGTCTTGCTGCATTGATTGCATGAATAGTGTATAGACAAAAATTCATATCTTAGCATATCTGCTAAATCATATCTTATTGTATCTGTTACTTTAACCTTTGCCTGACATATCCCGCAAAGTCCTCCATAATCTACGGAATCTTTTGATCTATATATATATATATATATATATATATATATATATATATATATATATATATATATATATATATATATAGAATACCATCCGTTAGCCAAAATCATTTCATATCGAAAAAAAAAATCCTTTATCCAATCGTACAAAATGGAATTCGTCATCATTTCAAGTCACTCAGATTCCGAAATGGAATCCCATTCAAGCTCCGAAAGTAGTGTGACCGGAATAGATCAACCAATCAGTCATCACCTATTCTGGATGAATTGGGGATGGGTTCGTAGCCTCCTCAATCATTGGAGACAAGAAGAAGGTGATCCCTTCCATCCACCACATTGCCCTCTTGACGAAGAACCTGAAGCACTTACCGGCGAACCTATCCGAAACACCATGTTCTCGCTCATTTCCAGAGTATCTCGTCACGATTATATATTACATCAAATTTTAGATTTTATTTATCAACTCGACCGAACCGACAATCACCCCGGTGTAATAGAAGAAGTCAACGAGCTTCGCGCTCGGGTAGTGGCTTTGGAGAATATGGTGCAGAGATTACAAAAACCAGCAGCAGCATTAGCAGCATAACCAGTACCACCATCATCAACGCCAACAGTACCATTACCACCTCCAATCACAACCGCGTCGTAAACCTCAACTTCACAATCTGTCCCACGAGCATCAACGTCATACGCACCATAGATACCAAGGAGTACCAACAACAATAACTGACGAAGTATTAATTCATAACTTCATTGGAGAAACATACCGCGGCGATTATGTAATCTCTAAAGTCTTAGAGATTATCTAATCTAGCCCTAACCATAAATCAGTTAAGCGAACCAAAAATGATAGAAGGAAGAGTAGAAACCCTGACAAAATGGTGTGTGATTAACAAGCTAAACTTGCTTTACCAACAGCATCAGCAGTACCGTCAGAGTTACCAGCATCGTCAGTACAGTCAACATCCGAATCAACAACACCGATAACATCACAAACTCCGTCAGTTCAAGAATCACTGTGGACATCATTACGAATCAATAACGTGTATATTGTATCAACGAGTTATGAAGAATTAACTCATTCCCTCTGAAGAAATTATATGTATATTATATATATATATATATTTTGAAATAAATCTTTCCGTGCTAAACTATTGTGTGTGAATCTTAACTACTCGGTTAATTCATATTACAAATATACAATAATGTACGTCCTTCGGTCGCAACTTAACCAGCGTTAACTACAATCTCTGTCGCAATTCAACAAATTCCAATTCATAATAAATCAAGTATATATTTGATTTTACACTTTCATCATCGATGTACCCGAAACTTTTCAGATAACATTATTCGTACTTTGCGAAATTCACCAGAATTCCACGAACTGAACATCATACATCAATAAATAACGAAGTATTGATTCATAATTTCAATGTCATTAAAGAAATACTGCGTAAAAGTTATGTACTTTTTAAAGCCTTTAGGGATTATTAAATTCTAGTTTCAACCGTAAATCAAATGAGTTTAATTTAACATTAACTCATTAAATCTATGTTACATCTGAAGAAAATATACATATATATATTTTCATAAAGACTGTAATAAAATTCTTTTGTACAAAATATTAATTGTGAATTTTTTTTTTAACGGGTAGGTAATACCCGAGAGATATATAAATTCACAAATAATATATTACATTCTTCGAATCTGATTCCGCAAATCATCCATTATACTCCCTACTTTCACAACAATATACATTCTTTTATAGAAATCAAAACAACCATACTCATTCAAAATTTAATTACATATTATGATTTTGAAATCTCAAAATTCAACTCGAGATATGACCAAAATCATCACTCTTAGATCCTTACATCTTTCACAAGCTATATTTTGACTTCAAAACTATGTTAGAACATCAAATGTATGTTAACGATTACAATATGTGTTCAAACCCTTCGAAAATTTCTGAAGACACTTCGAATGATGAGCAATCGAGATGATGATCCAACCACATGTTACCCACAGTTATGTACCCGAAAAACTCTTGAAACCAAAGTAAAAGTTTAAACAACGTATCCGCGTCAGATTCTTTGGCATTTATTAGCAAAAATAACTTTGCGACTCCTATTCAAAGTAGCCAGTTTTGTCACAGCTCCAACAAGTCAACTTTAATTTTTCAGTCAGACTAACCTTATTATAACCTTGAGATATACACCATCGTTACTAGGGAACCTTTTACATTCCACCACATTATTAGCAGATGTACCAACAACTTCATTACCCTTTGACTTTAGCCTCTCCAAAAAGTCATTATAATTATTTATTGAAACCCCATCATTTACTCATTCGCATCTTGTAATGAGAATTGCCATACAAATCATTGGGAATTAGCAATCAGTATTTTGAAATCTCGCAGCATGTCTACGCCAACAGTTATATGTGTATATATAACGTCTATCTTCTGGACTTAATTTGAATGTAAAGTTTCTGAAAAACACTCCGAACTAAGAATTGGTTCTCCAAAAATGGAAAAAATGCTGATGAAGCAGCAAAAACTAAAAACGACTTTAAACGGTAAAAGCTGGATGATAATGATGAAGTGTGCTGGCAAAGCGCAGAAAAAGAGAAGTTTTGGAACTGGAAAACGGATTGAGCAAAGTAGGAAGGAGGCTTTGGACAAATTACAAAGACTGAACCTGACTTCAAAGGATCCAAATGATTCAGTACCTGCTGAAGTCATTAACGAATACCTTGCTCCTGACTCTAAACCCCTGCGGACAATATTCTTCATCATCCTCTGATATTAGAAATTCTAAAATATCATCATATCTTTCATTATAAATATCCTCCATATTTCTGAAGATATTTTCTTAATTTTTCTTATTTGAAATCATTTACCTCTTCGCACTATCTGTATTACATCATAAAAGAAACTATTTTAGTTTTTAAATTCTGAAACATTCAAGTTTAAAATAGGAATATTTTGAAGTAGTGTTGGGAACTGAAGCATGAATTAGTATAATATAATGACACTTGATCAACGTGATTATATTACAGTAAGTCATGCTGAGTTTCTAAATGGAACGTGATGATTCACAGATCATAATATCATCATGTGCCATGTTATACGACTCTTGTATTCTATTTAACCTCTAAAATATCAAGAAAATATTTCTTGATGATTCGGCCTTTTCCAAGGTATTCTAGTAATTTGACAAGTCAAGATCGTGCCATCATAATTTCCTTCCTAGAACATTAACAATGTTCATTCCGAAATTCATATCTGTGAATTCTGGACCATTACAAGCGGTGCTTAATCGCAAGAAGAAGAAACAAAAGGACAAAACTCCGAAATAGAAATTGGGGTATAAATTGCAGCAAATAAAAGAGAGCATTAACTGTGAATGATAATGATTATAGAAGACAGAAGCAGAGACTTTGAAATATAAGGGAACATATAAAGCCCAACGATAAACCAGAAATTATAAACCATATATATCGATGCATATAGCAATATAAAGACACGAGAGAACTAGAAACACTATAAACCCAAGAGTATAGTAGAAGTAAATAGATTCTTCCAGCGGTAGATGAAAAAGAAGAATGACCGATATAAAAGTTAGAAGTATATCGAGAATCAGAACTGGATGGAGCATATTGATGAATACTTTAAAATATGAGTTGAGGGGAAAAGAATAGAAGGTGATGAAACATGACTAGGAACTTAGAAATTAACAGATTTAACTCACACAATGGCGGAATAAGTGAATCAAACCCTCTAGTGAATAGGTTAAGTTTTTTTTTGGATTAATTTAGTCAAACCACAACTAAATCAAGTGTGATTAGATCAACACCTAGAGCTATTATTCACCACCTGGGTGATTTGGACTGAGAGAAAATCGGAGGAGCTCACTAGATCTGAGTGTGTGTAACAAATGAGAGGCTTAACCTAAAATGAAGAACATAATACTTTATATACCCCTGATGTTGACTCACCCATACGATTCATTCATCACACGTACGAGTTGGCTTCATCAGTCGTACGGGTGATCACTCACTCGTGTCTTCTCATTTAGGTTGTAATTGTGACTTAGCTCAGCATCAACCGTGCGTATGAGCCTGTCAGCCGTACTAGTGAGGCTTCACTTGTACGTCTGACTAAGTCTAACATAGTAAAACATCTAAATCTCATTCCTGCAGTTCCTGTAACCACATACAAACACGGATAGGATAATAACGAGCAATCATGGTGGCCTATAAACTGTTGTACCTGCAATGGACGTGGGTAGATGTCTAGGGACTTGCATAAAATGCATCAACAGAAGGTGTGAGTTGTAAGAAAATGAAGGAGGTGAATTTATAAGAAAATCTCTGACAGAACAATTAAAATGGACGATCGCATTTAAAGCGGATCCTAATTCCCTTGATTACCGGAGAGTCAAATCTTATTAAGAAGATTTTCTTTAAATCCCTTGAAATCTGGGAATCAATCATATCTACGTCAAATGATAAGATGAATCTACACTTACTCATTTCACTCTTCTATGTTAGCTTCATTCGTACTCTTCATATAAATGGATTGTTTATCCAAATTATT
Organism: Rutidosis leptorrhynchoides; assembly: GCF_046630445.1. NCBI lineage: Eukaryota > Viridiplantae > Streptophyta > Magnoliopsida > Asterales > Asteraceae > Rutidosis > Rutidosis leptorrhynchoides. The sequence continues at coordinate 433,241,658 of NC_092335.1, forward strand.
CGCTGATGATAAAACTCTAATTTTCAGCCCGTATGCATCATGGAAACATACTTATTATCATTCATGACCTTTCCACTCAAATTTCGGGACGAAATTTCGTTAACGGGTAGGTACTGTGACAACCCGAAAATTTCCAACCAAATTTAAACTTTAATCTTTATATGTTTCCGACACGATAAGCAATATTTGTTAAGTTAAATTTCAAAAATTTTAAACTATGTTCATACATTCATTCAACCTCGACCAAGTTCCAACGATTCACGAACCATTAAACGAATATGATTATATATGTATATGTGTATATATATTATAACTTGAAACGTAAACAAAATATTAGATTAAATACTTTATATGATTGTATCTGTTTCAAAATGTTTATCAATAGAATTAGAAGATAAGATCAAATGATTGAATTATCAGATATATTGAATTATGATTACAAGTCTCTGTTGAAAGGCCCACGTTGATTTGAGAAATCTTTCCATTTTAACAATATTCGGAAAATGGTAAAGTGATTTATAAATAAGAACAAATTGTCAATCATTGAGAACTAGACAAAGGATAGTGGAAGATTGAATCTCATAAAGACTCGATTGATCTATTTAGTTTCAAACGTACAAAAATGTTTTCAGTTTAAAAAGAACTTTATTATTAAAACGTATATAACTTTTATAAATATCTAGAACCACTTTTGACAACTCATTACTTAACTAGTATGATAAAGATAAAGATATTTATATTTTATTTTATTAAATATATATAACGATTTAAATTAATATTATATATTTATACGCGTATTATACGTACATAGTTTTATACTTTTACTATACTTAAACTTTACCTTTATTTTATTTTTACTTTACTTTAACTTTAATAATTCACTTTAATAATTCATACTTTAATAATTCACTTTAATAATTTATACTTTAATAATTCACTTTAATAATTCATACTTTAATAATTCACTTTAATAATTCATACTTTAATAATTCACGTTAATAATTCATACTTTAATAATTCACTTTAATAATTCAAAAATCTATTATAAATAGAATTCAATAGGTTTCATTATTTCATAGAAACTTGAAAATATTTTTCTCTAAACTCTCTCAATCGATTTACATATATATATTTACTCCGTATTATTTCAAGATATTATTAGTATACATAAAATATTACGACAGAGTGCTGTCCGAGTGATTTCGAAATTGTTTTTCGAGTGGGATAGGATTAAGGAAATTATGGGTTATAGCTATGGAGGTGATTGAGTATGGTTCATGGATATGCTCGTGAGGTCAATATAGTGTTTATCATTTCCGTTGCGTCTACGTACCTTTCCTGCAATATTGAATCTCAATATTGATACGTGAGTACTCATAATTTAACTTTTACATACTAATAGTGTATCCCTGACTAGTGCTCGAGTATTTAGGATTATGCATGCTTGTACTTTTGATATTGCCATTAGACAGGTTAGGTTGAATGTTGAATTAGTTACACTTGCGGTTGAGATAAGGTATAAGATATGTATGTCCTTGAAAAGCTAGCGAAAAATTAAGAACTTTTCCTTTAGATATCGAATGGTTTCGATGAACGGATTAGAAGTTATAATCAATTGAATTTTCGATATTTTTATTAAAAATGATTATTATTATCGTCGTTCTAGTTTTATCTTATTATCATCATTATTATTATCTTTATCAATAAAAGGGATTTATCATTAAAAATTGTTATTTTTTTTTATTATTACTATCGTTATTATCGTTAAAGTTATAATTAGTATTATTATTATTATCCAATTATTATTATTATTATTATTATTATTATTATTGGTATTATTATTATTATTATCATTATTAATATATATATCATTATTTAAAAATGGTTATTGTTATTGTTATTATTATTATTACTATATTATCATTAAGATAATTATTAGTATTATCGTTAATAATGTTATAGTAACTATCATTATTAATATTAGTGTAATTAAAACAAATATTTGTAACACCTAATTATTTTGATTACTATTATTATCATTATTATGAACACGATATAAAAGATGATTAAAAGCTATTAAACGAAACGATTAGGAAATAATGGGTAAGAGTATCATGATGAAATTAAAATATTATAAGATATTGATTTAGATAAAATTATCGTTCTTATTATTTTTATCATTACTATTATTATTAAAAGTATCGTTAGTATTAAAACTATCATTTTAACAAAAATTATCATTTTAATAGAAATGTCATTGTTACTATAAAATATCATTATTATTATTATTTTAAATAGAATTATTATTTTAAAGATAATATTAAAAATTATCGTAAATATTAAAGTTATCATAATTAGAATTATCGTTTTATCATAACGTCATCTTAGTAATTATAAATATTGATATTTTTATAATAATAATTATTATTACAAAATAATACAACTTTTACTTACTATCATTATAGATATTATTTTATAAAATAAATATGTGATACAAACATATTTTACTACGTATAATAACTTACTTTAATAATACCTATCATATTATCTTTATGATATTAAATGAACCTTATAAATTTTATTACTTAATATATATAAAAGTATATTTTATTATATAAATTTAATATAAAATTTTATTTATTAATAAATAAATTATATTATTTACTCAATAAATTTTTTAAAAATATTTAAAAATATAAAACAACGATATTTAAACTATATATTAATCATGTATAGATTTTCGAAAATTATTTTGAGTCAAATTTACTTTTGTTGACTTTTGCATATTAGTCTCGAGCATTAGGATTGTGGTACACTATGACTTGACCTAATTTGTTAGACAAATATTGACCAACACATAAATATATATAATTAATTTAGGTTCGTGAATCCGAGGCCAACCTTGCACTTGTTCAATGACGTTATATGTATTTTTACTACGAAATACAGTATGGTGAGTTTCATTAATCCCTTTTTAAATGTTTTTGTAATATATATTTTTGGGACTGAGAATACATGCGCTGTTTTTATAACTGTTTTACGAAATAGACACAAGTAATTGAAACTACATTCTATGGTTGAATTATCGAAATCGAATATGCCCCTTTTTATTAAAGTCTGGTAATCTAAGAATTAGGGAACAGACACCCTAATTGACGCGAATCCTAAAGATAGATCTATTGGGCCTAACAAACCCCATCCAAAGTACCGGATGCTTTAGTACTTCGAAATTTATATCATGTCCGAAGGAGGATCCCGGAATGATAGGGGATATTCTTATATGTATCTAGTTAATGTCGGTTACCAGGTGTTCACCATATGAATGATTATTTTTGTCTCTATGCATGGGACGTATATTTATGAGAACTGGAAATGAAATTCTTGTGGTCTATTAAAATGATGGAAATAAATGATTATGATAAACTAATGAACTCACCAACCTTTTGGTTGACACTTTAAAGCATGTTTATTCTCAGGTGTTAAAGAAATCTTCCGCTGTGCATTTGCTCATTTTAAAGATATTACTTGGAGTCTTTCATAGCATATTTCGAAGAACGTTGCATTCGAGTCATTGAGTTCATCAAAGATTATTATTAAATCAATTTATAGTTGGATAGTGGATATTATGAAATGGTATGCATGCCTGTCAATTTTCGATGTAAAGAAAGATTGTCTTTTAAAAACGAATGCAATGTTTGTAAAATGTATCATATAGAGGTCAAATACCTCGCAATGTAATCAACTATTGTGAATCGTTTATAATGTATATGAACGGGTCCTTTCATTTTAGCACATGTTAATAAAGTCGAAAAGAAAGAAAAGTGCATCAACGACGTGCCTGTGGCAAGAGATTTTCCTGAAGTTTTTCCGGAAGAATTGCCGGGATTACCTCCATTTAGATCGGTAGAATTTCAAATAGATTTAGTACCAGGAGCTGCACCAGTGGCTCGTGCTCCATATAGACTTGCACCGTCCGAGTTAAAAGAACTTCAAAGTCAGTTAAAAGAATTACTGGACCGTGGATTCATACGACCAAGTACATCACCGTGGGGAGCTCCAATTTTGTTTGTTAAGAAGAAAGATGGATCTTTTAGGATGTGTATAGATTATCGTGAATTAAATAAGTTAACTATCAAGAATCGGTATCCACTACCGAGAATTGATGACTTATTTGATCAATTGCAAGGATCATGTGTTTATTCGAAAATCGATCTAAGATCGGGCTATCATCAACTACGCGTCAAAGAAGAGGACATTCCGAAAACTGCTTTTCGGACACGTTATGGTCATTACGAATTTTTGGTTATGCCGTTTGGATTGACGAATGCGCCAGCTGTATTCATGGACCTCATGAATCGAGTTTGTAGTCCGTATTTAGATAAGTTTGTTATCGTTTTCATTGATGATATTCTTATCTATTCCAAGAGTGAGCAAGAGCATGAAGAGCATTTAAGGTTGATACTGGAGTTGTTGAGAAAAGAACAACTTTATGCTAAATTTTCTAAGTGTGCTTTCTGGTTGAAAGAAGTGCAATTTCTTGGTCACGTTGTTAATAGCGAAGGAATTCAGGTTGATCCAGCAAAAACTGAAGCTATTGAAAAATGGGAGACTCCTAAGACACCAACGCAGATACGCCAATTTTTGGGTTTAGCCGGTTATTATAGAAGGTTTATTCAAGATTTTTCCCGAATAGCTAAGCCGTTGACAGCATTAACGCAAAAAGGGAAGAAATACGAATGGACCTCGGAGCAGGAGAACGCATTTCAAATACTGAAGAAGAAGTTAACTACGGCGCCTATATTATCGTTACCAGAAGGGAACGATGATTTTGAAATATATTGTGACGCTTCGCGACAAGGTTTTGGTTGTGTTCTTATGCAACGGAAGAAAGTTATTGCATTCGCATCCCGACAATTGAAGATTCACGAGCGAAATTATACGACGCATGATCTAGAATTAGGAGCAGTCGTGTTTGCATTGAAGATGTGGAGACACTACTTGTATGGGGTTAAATTCACTGTGTTTACTGATCATAAAAGCCTTCAACATATTTTCGATCAAAAACAGCTGAACATGAGGCAACGTAGGTGGGTCGAGTTAATAAACGACTATGATTGTGAAATTCGTTATCATCCCGGAAAGGCGAACGTGGTGGCCGATGCTTTAAGCAGAAAGGAACGAGAACCAATTCGAGTACGAGCGATGAACATAAAAATTCGCATGAATCTCAACTCACAAATCAAAGAAGTTCAACGAGAAGCACTTACTAAAGAAAATATAGGAAATGAAATAATGAAAAAGTATGAGAAGCAACTCGTTATACGGGAAGATGGAATTCGATATTTTGCAAACCGTATTTGGGTACCGAAGTTGGGTGGATTAAGGAAGTTGATATTGAACGAGGCACATAAGACAAGATACTCGATACATCCTGGAGTTGGAAAGATGTATCAAGATCTTAAGACACGTTATTGGTGGCCTAACTTAAAGACCGACGTTGCAACATATGTTGGGGAATGTTTGACTTGTTCCAAAGTCAAAGCAGAACATCAAAAGCCGTCAGGGTTACTTCAACAACCAGAAATTCCAGAATGGAAATGGGACGGTATTACCATGGATTTCATCACGAAGTTACCAAAGACTGCCTGGGGATACGACACCATTTGGGTGATTGTTGATCGTCTCACCAAGTCTGCACATTTCTTACCTATAAAGGAAACGGATAGAATGGAGAAACTATTACGATTGTATATAAAGGAAGTTGTTTCAAGGCATGGAATACCTATTTCCATTATATCCGATCGTGATAGTAGATTTACCTCAAAATTCTGGCAATCACTACAGGAGGCACTAGGAACTCGGTTGGATATGAGTACCGCATATCATCCACAAACCGATGGACAGAGTGAGAGAACGATTCAGACTCTCGAAGACATGCTCAGGGCATGTGTGATCGATTTTGGAAACGGATGGGATAAATATCTACCGTTAGCAGAATTCTCGTATAATAATAGTTATCATGCGAGCATTGGAGCTGCGCCATTCGAAGCATTGTACGGAAGGAAGTGTAGATCTCCTATCTGTTGGAATGAAGTAGGAGATCGACATTTAACTGGTCCCGAGATCATACATGAAACAACTGAGAAGATAGTGCAAATCAAGGAGAGATTGAAAACAGCCCGTAGTCGCCAAAAGAGCTACGCCGATGTTCGAAGGAAACCATTAGAGTTTCAGGTCGGGGACATGGTTATGCTAAAGGTGTCACCTTGGAAAGGTGTAATACGTTTCGGCAAAAGGGGTAAACTGAACCCAAGATACGTAGGCCCGTTTAAGATCATCGAACGCATTGGACCGGTAGCTTATCGACTCGAGTTACCACAACAACTCGCCGGAGTACATAATACCTTTCACGTCTCAAACCTTAAGAAGTGTCTTGCAAAGGAAGACCTCACCATTCCTCTTGAAGAAATCCATGTCGACGAGAAACTACAATTAGTCGAAGAACCAATCGAAATCATGGACCGTGAAGTTAAACAGCTCAAACAGAGTAATATACCGATTGTTAAGGTTCGTTGGAATGCTAGAAAAGGTCCCGAGTTTACTTGGGAACGAGAGGATCAAATGAAGCAAAAGTATCCACACTTGTTTCTCGATGACGCAAAATAGGTACAATTTTAAAATTTCGGGACGAAATTTATTTAACGGGGAGGTAATGTAACGACCCGCACTTTTTCGATCATACTATACTTATAAGATTAATATTTACATAAATTAAACCTTGCCAACATGATAAGCAATCCAAATTGTCGAGACTTATATTTCCGAAAAGAGTTTTACACAACGTTTGACCGTCTAGTTTGACCGATGATATCACGAACTATACAATGTATGATAATTATACGTTTGTGTATATATATATGTATATATACATGTTTAACATGATTAATGAATGTTTTAATATCTCATTTTATATTAATAACAACAAGTTATATGTGTATTTTGAAACTACTAACTTAAGTTTTCAAAACGATAACAATACGTAACGTTATTTGACATATATACTTAAGACTTATAATGTTATACATATATTGTATAAGTAATGTATTTAATTACTTTTAAAGAACTTAAATACATAAAACCATATAAGTGTATTCACAAAAGATAGCTATATTTGAATCCTCATTTCATTTTTCACAAAATTTCTATACGTATACCTAGAGTATTTGTACTCGTATCATACCTAGCTCCTATACGTATTTACTAATAGTAAATACACATCAAAATCACCACCTAACCAGCCATTATTCATGCCCTTAGAGCTAGGTAATTACTTTTGTATGATTGCAAGACTAATTAGCAAGATTACAAACTAAAATTTGTCCATGTATGCCCATGAAACACGTTTTTTATGGTGTATATATGTATCATCATTTTAGTTCATTTTTACTTCCATTCTCTAGCTAAAAACACACACACATTCAAGAGTCTTAAACTCCTTAATCAATTCAGCAAAGTTTCCAAGAAGATCTAGCTTCAAAAACCATACTAAAACACCATAAGAAAACCATACAAAAACACTTCAAGAAAACCTTCCAAGAACACCAACTTACTTCCAATCTTTCATCCACTTCTATCACCCTTTTGATTCTAGCTTCTTACTCCTCTTTTACAGCAAACTTATCCAAGGAACTTGAGGTAGAATCTATGTTCATAACCTTATTCAATTCATATATATATATAGCTATCTTATTTTGTGGTACAAAAGTTTAACAACAAGAACATAGTTTGAATGTTTTCAAACTTGTTTGCAAACTAAGTAGATCCTTCTAACTTAACTTTTAAAATACTTCAAGACATGTAACATAACTTATTTATATGTTAATTTAACAAGGTAAAACTTGGTTTTTCAAAGTATAAGTATTTTTAGAAAAATGGTCATTAAATGATTTTGTTGTAACAAAAATGTTTAACTTCATATGTTTCACTAATGTTTCACTTATGCCGTATGATTTTGAATACAAACCAAGGTATTTACAGTTCATAGTCTTAAAGAAGAACTCGATCCAAGAAGATGGCAATTTGAATCAACGAAAACGGATTTGTAACGAAGAAACTATGACCGAAACAAAATTGGTTATCCTAGATCATTTCAACTACGGGATCAATTGGAAAAAAATGATATAAATCACATATTTCTAAGATAACATGATATTTTATATATATGTACTTATAATTCAATTTTATATGGTTCAGGATCACCCGTAAACAACACGAGAAGATTAATCATAAGATCCCATGATTGTACGCAACACGTCATTTGACAACACTGGTACTTTATGTACGCAACACGTCATTTGACAACACCGGTACCATGGGTCAAGATTAATCTCGACCAATACATATACGATGGGGTTTTTTTTATTTCGTTGGGGGTTTTATTTATTGCGGGTATATTAAACATCTAAAAATGAACCATTAAAAATTGAATTGCTAACCTCGGACAGCTAACTTCGGACTAAGGAAATATTCAAAGTATTAAAAGTATAACAAGTATATATATATAACGTTTGTTTTAAAATGAAAACATATTGATATATTATATATGGATAGGTTCGTGATATCAACCGGAAGACCGAGTCAAATTATATATATCATCAAGACAAGAGTGAGTATATAGTCCCACTTTTAAACTCTAAATATTTCGGGATGAGAATACATGTATTTTATGTTTTACGTTATGGACACAAGTAACTGAAAAATATATTCTACGTTGAGTTGTACCACTGGCATACTTCCCTGTAGCTTGGTAACTAATATTTACAGCGGTATTGTAAACGCGAATCCTGTTGATAGATCTATCGGGCCTGACAACCCCAATCGGACTGGACGACCAGTATTCAACGGTTGCACAGTACTTCGTTTTGTGACTACACTTGGTACGGTGTAGTAAGATTTCATATTAAAGGGAATATGCGACGTGAAAATGTTAAGTATGGTTATCAAGTGCTCAACCACTTAGAATACTTTTATTAAACTGTTTATATACGAAATCTTGTGGTCTATATATATATTGCTGCCGGCACTAAACCTATATCTCACCAACTTTATGTTGACCTTTTTAAAACATGTCTATTCTCAGGTGATTTCTAAAGCTTCCGCTGCATTATGTTGAATCTAAGCAGGATCATGCGTACTCATATTTGTGTCAAAAATAAAACTGCATATCCGAGGATGTGTGTTGTAAAATATGCTAGAAATCGTGTTGTTATTATCATTTGTAAAGTTTGTAAGTCGAAGATTATCGTTAAACGATAATCATCTTTTTATTGTCTAAAGCTTGTAACAAAAATAATGGTTTGGTTTGTAATGTATAATATATGCAGTTTTCCTTTTTAAAAAATGTCGCATATAGAGGTCAATACCTCGCAATGAAATCATACGTTATCTAACACGTTCTTATGGTTAAGGACGGGTTATGACACAAAGTGTCACTTAACAAGAGTTAGACAAAAGTTAGTGGGGATTGTTGTTTGATTTCCAATACATGTTCTACTATATTTCACTCGAGACTTTTGTTAAAATAACAATTTAGTTTTTATATTATTTAATGTGAAAGTGAAATTAAGGAATATAAATAACTTAGGAAATGGATATCGACAAGTGGAGTAAAATCGACATTTTACCTTAAAAGAATTTCATACGTTTAATTATCTTTTAGGCTTAACTCTTCAAATAAACTGTAATTTAAAAATATAAAACCCGTATTACTCTATATGTGATTTTACTTTCTTAAATGAAATGATTTTCGATATAATAGACTTTTGTTATTGAAAACTGTTGAGTCCCTAAAATAATTAAGGATTTAATTATGACAAAACTGTAATTTATTTGCACTAAAGTGTTATGTGCAGTCAGCACAAGTTTGTTCATATATAGACAGCAGATGTAGCTGTGTCGAGTGTTTAGTTTGCTGCTCAGTCTACCAGAACAAGGTAGACAGTGTTCTTCAATCAGCACAGGATGTATTCTCAGCAAATCAAGAACATGAAGTGGCTCAGTAATGAAGAACTAGCACAGTTGGAATGCAGCTCACTACACAAGACAGCTATGCTCCATTATAAGCATAGTTGTTTTCCCGAGTGGTCTACATCAATGGTACTATTTAACAGAAGTCAAAGACAAAGTTGAACAGAAAAGGACACACGTCGGCGGCTGACAAGTGACCTTACAAGACCACGTGGGAATGCAGAAGGTTAACGCATGTACAGACATGGGTTATACTTTGTCATCACATAGGGAACACAACATTCTATTTGTTTAATCAAATAGTGGTGCCAAACCGAATTGGGGTGTTCCTGCAAATAGCTACCAAAGAGGAAAGAAGAGAGCATGCTCTCTGATATAGTTGTCTCCACAAGTACAGACATCTTATGTACCAGTGGACAATAGAACCATTACACGGTTAATAGGACCACTATAAATTGTTGTATCCTCTATTGTTACAACTAGTGGTGTGGGTTTATGTTATAGAGTCAAAACGTGTAATAGCTGTTAGTTTACCTCTTAGCTATAATCTAGGTAATCTGTATCAACCAACTATCATTCCGCCAAGGATAGTTGTGATTCTTTGTGATTCAATCAATAAAGAATAACTGTTGAAAGTTACCTGTGACTCTATTTATTTGCATGATTGAATACTAATCGAGTTTAACTGTTTAGTTAATTGAAAAGAAATTGTATTCACCCCCCTCTACAATACTCCTGTTGTTATCAAGGGACCAACAACTGGTATCAGAGCTTCAGTCTTGATAATTAATATCTTGGATCTGAATTCTCTCATGGTTGCATATACTAATACAGCTTATCTTGAAAATGGCTCATCCAATAGACCACCCAAATTTGATGAAGATGAGTATGAAACTTAGAAGGCAAGATTCATGCTTCACCTTGAGTCTATTGACCCACTCATGCCTGGTATCGCCATAGATGGTCCATTTGTGCCTACTGAGACTATTGGTAGTGCACCAGCTACAGCTGACACTCCTGATGTTCCTGGCAGAGAGGTTATTCTCATTCCTTCTAGATGGGATGCTGAGGATAAACGTCGTGTTGGACTTGACCCTAAGATCAGAACCTTGTTAGCTATAACTTTGCCTAACCCACTGTTCAAACTAATTAAGGGAAAAGAAGATGCCAAGCTTATGTTGGACTATCTAGATGTTACCTATGAGGGTATGGGAGAAGTTAGGCAGAACAGAATGATTTCTTTAAAACGAGAATATGAAATGTTCTTTGCGTACAAAAACGAAACCCTTAAGCAAACCTTCATTAGGTTTAACTCCTTGATTGCTGACCTGATCACTCTGAATGTCACCTATACTGAGTTTGAACAAGTTAACAAATTCATAGATTCACTGCCCACTAAATGGAAACCTGTTACTGACCCCTTAAGAACCACTCAGACCCTAAAGAACTTTAACATGTCTTCTCTCTACAGTTCACTTTGGAACGATGAGAAGGCAGAGGCTAAATTTGAACTTAACTTAAAAGAAAACTTTAGGTCTGCCCCCACCACTTCAAAATCTTCTAAGACAGATGATACTGCTCTTATTGCTGCTGCTAAAAAGAAAGCTCAAAAGGCTTTACTGGTTCAAAAGTTGCTGGCAAAAGAAGAGTCAGCTGGGAGTGATGTGGATAGTGGTACTGGGTCTGAAGAAAGCAGTGATGATGAAAGTGATACAAAAGGGTTTGCTGAAGGTATGGCTTTGCTGGCTAGGCAGTTCAAAAGGTTCAATCGTAATAGAACCAACAAGTCATACAAAGGGAGTAAGAAACCGAGTGCTAGGTATAGCAGCAAGTCAGTCAGGGGTCCTAAATCTGAGTGTTATAATTGTGGAAAGGTTGGACATTTTGCTGCTGAATGCATGTCCATGAAACCTTCAACTTTACATGCTAACTCTTTCTCAAAAGCTGACAAGTACAAAAACAAGTACAAAGCTATGAAAGCTCAGATGAAGGAAAGTGCTAAGACTGATAACAAGGGTAAAAAGCCAGAAAAGGTTCTAGTTACTGAGCATCATGTTTGGGATGAAACCAGCTCGTCGTCTTCCTCTGATTGTGATATTGATGATGATGGTGCTGGTTATGCTCCAGAAAAGAAGCTGTGTTTAATGGCCAAGGAGGTCAAGGAGTCTGATGAGGATAATAGTGGTAGCAAGTTTTTGGCTGATATGAGGGAAGCTGATCAGAAAAGAGATTCTCCTCAATGGAAAACTGAATTGATGTATAAGGTTGATAATTTTCGAACTTATACTGATGATGAAAAGGCCGAAATGTTTGACTACCTAAGAGTTGACTTATGTAGAGGCAGCAAACGTGAAGAAGTTTTGATATCAGACAACAAATCTTTAAATGAGAAACTTAAATGCAAAAATGATGAAGTTAAAATCTTGAAAGATGATATTTCAAAACTCGAAAAACAAAATTTTGCTTTAAGGTCTCTTCACGTTGAGGCAGCAGAAGTCAAGAACCAGCTGGATAATCTTAAAAAGGTTATCGCTTCATGGTGTACATCTGCTCAACGCACAGCAAAGTGTGTTAACGAGCAGGTGCCTGCCCAAGTTGAAGCTTTCTTTGCTGGTGACTATGCTGCTGCTGCTGCTATTGCAGAGGTTACTTTCATGGACCCAATTCTTGAAACAGATCCTGAAGCTGTCTTGCCAAATACTTTTGCCAAGATAATTAAAGGTAAAAAGGTCTTGACAAATAAATTTGTTAGACCTGCTACTATGTCCCCACCACCTGCCATGAAAGAGATTTTGAAGGATGAGGTTAGAGCAAGAGAAGCCAGTACCTCAATTGATGAGACTACTGACCCCTCAAGCATCTACTACATGACTCTAAAAGAAAGACGTATCAAAAGGGAAATCACTGAAAATAATCTTAGAAAAGTTAAATCTACTGATTCCCCTTCGTGTTCGAGTTCAAATTGTGCTGAGCCAGCCGATGACAAACTTACTGGTCAACCGGCAGCTGCAGACAAGCCAGTCAAACGTAATACTGGCAAGTCCAAGGCAGCAGGAAAAACATCTTCTAGTTCATCAGCTTCAGTAGACAAGCCAGTAACTTCCCACGCTGGCTCGTCAAATGATAAAGGTAAAGCAATACGTCATGACTATGGTACTGGTTCCAAGAAGAAAGCTGCCCTTACGGGAAAAGCAAAAGTGGACTCGAATGAAGAGCTGTCTATCACTGAGATTATGACAGTCAAGCTTGACCAGCTTATTGAGGCAGTAACCAAACATCGCCCCGATCCCCTTTACAATGTGTATGACCCTTCACCGATACCAAATGTGAGAAAATGCTACAAATGTGGCAGCAAGTTTCACTTAGCCAACCGGTGTCCTTTTACCCCAACCCCGTCTGCTGATGCTTCTTCAAGCAAACCAGCAGACAGGAAGAGATCATCAAAGATGACCCTTCCAGAACCCATCCTTGGATGGGTTCCCAAAAAGAACTAATCTCTTAGCTACTGTGCAGGGCATTCAAAATAAGCAAATCTGGTATCTCGATAGTGGATGTTCGAGACATATGACCGGATGTAAGTCCCTGCTAATGGACTATCAAGAAAAAGATGGTCCAGTTGTTTCGTATGGAGATAATTCGTTGAGTTACACAAAGGGTTTTGGTACTTTGACTAATGGGAATGTCACATTCTCAAATGTTGCATATGTAGTTGGGCTTAAACATAATTTACTCAGCATAAGCCAACTGACAAGCAAGAACAAGATAGTCCAATTCAGAAAGAAAATTGGAACTATTTTTGATAAGACAGGGAAGCCACTGCTGACTGCAAAACGTCATGAAAACATGTATCAAATTGACATGAATACAGCAGTCACAACAATTGATACTTGTTTCTATTCGAAGGCCGCAGACAACCTGAAATGGTTATGGCACAAGAGACTCTCACATCTCAACTTCAAAGATATTCACAAATTATCCAGTAGAAGTTTGGTGTCTGGGCTGCCCACCATGTCTTATGTAAAGGACAGACTGTGTATTGGTTGTGAAAAAGGAAAACATCACCATGCCTCATTCAAATCAAAGCAAATCTCATCTGTTGAGAAACCATTTCATTTACTTCATATGGATCTTTTTGGTCCTGTTAATGTGGCCAGCTGTAGTGGGAAGAAGTATACACTGGTTATTGTTGATGAATACTCCAGATACACCTGGGTATTCTTTTTAAAGCAAAAGAGTGAAGCTGCTGATGAAATTATCAATTTTATCAAAAGAATGGAGCTTTTAAATGGGCAACTGGTGAAACAGCTAAGAAGTGATCATGGTACAGAATTCAGAAATGCTACATTAGAAGAATTTTGTGCTGATAAAGGTATTTCACAGAACTTTTCTACTGTGAGAACACCTCAACAAAATGGTGTTGCAGAAAGAAGAAACAGAACTCTCATTGAAGCAGCAAAATCTATGTTAGCTGAGTCTGGGCTGAAAAATTCATATTGGGCAGAGGCTGTGAACACTGCATGTTTTACCCAGAATAGATCTCTAATTGTGAAAAGACATCAGAAAACTGCTTATGAAGTTCTCAAAGGAAGAAAACCCTCAATCTCATTTCTTCATGTATTTGGCACTCCCTGTTTCATTCTAAACAAGAGGGATCAGTTGGGCAAGTTTGATGCTAAGGCTGATGAAGGTATATTCTTGGGATATTCCAACATGTCAAAGGCATATAGGGTTTTCAATAAAAGAAGGGGTTGTTTTGAAGAATCAATTAATGTTACATTTGATGAAACTGCCCCAGCCTCATCTTCCAGTCAAGAAGATGAAGAGTTATTGTTTGAAGAGCCTACTCAGCAAGGTCTCAATGATGAAGAGGAACCAGCTACAAATCCCTCACCAATCCATATTGATGGGTTCTCTGATGATGAGATGGAACGCTCTGTTCCATCTGTGTGTAAACTAAGTGGACCTACTAGCTCTACTGAAGTCCTACGACTTGAGCATAGGTCTACTGGTTCTGAAGGATCACAAGCTGGTACTGGTTACAATAATACTGAACATCTGTCTCCAATTGCTGCTCATACCTTTGAACCAGCTGATGATCAAGATGCTGTTCCACGACAAGCTCACCTGTTCATAACACTAGATGGACAAAAGAGCATCCAATTGATCAAGTCATTGGTAATCTGGCTAGTGGTGTTAAAACAAGAAGGCATGCAACCAGAAATTTCTGTATGCATGTAAATTTTGTGTCTACCATTGAACCTAAATGTCCTGATGAAGCAATCAAAGATCCAAGCTGGGCAGGAGCTATGCAAGAAGAGATCTCCCAGTTTGATAGGAATAAGGTTTGGACATTGGTACCTAAACCTGATGATGAAACTAAGAAAATCATTGGTACCAAGTGGGTTTTCAAGAACAAGATGGATGAAGATGGGATTGTGATCAGAAACAAAGCTAGATTGGTAGCTCAAGGTCTCAAACAGGAAGAAGGATTGGATTATGGAGAGACTTATGCTCCAGTGGCTAGGATGGAAGCTATCAGACTGTTCTTGGCGTATGCTGCTAAGATGAACTTTAGGGTATTCCAGATGGATGTTAAATCTGCATTTCTAAATGAGAAGCTGCAAGAAGAAGTTTATGTCAAACAGCCTCCTGGTTTTGTAAGCAGTAAATATCCAAACCATGTCTACAAGCTAGAAAAAGCTCTTTATGGCCTCAAACAGGCTCCAAGAGCATGGTATGAGACACTTCATGTGTATCTCACTGGTATAGGTTTTAAAGTTGGAACAATTGACACCACTATGTTCTCAAAAGAGACAGATGGTGATCTTTTGCTGGTTCAGATATATGTGGATGATATTATTTATGGATCTAAAAACGAGAAACATTGTCAAGATTTTTCAAAACTTATGTCAAAGACATATGAAATGAGCTTACAAAGAGACTTGCAATACTTTTTGGGATTGCAAATTAAACAACTTGATGATGGAATTTTTATAAGTCAGGATAAGTATATCAAAGATATGCTAAAGAAATTTGGTCTGACCTGTTTAAAAGATATAGGGACTCCAATGGCAGCAACTATTAAAATAGATGCTGATCCCAATGGTGAACCAGTCAATATCACTGAATATAGAGGTATGATTGGATCCCTACTTTATCTCACAGCCAGCAGACCAGATATTATGTTTGCCACATGTCTCTGTGCCAGATATCAAGCTGATCCTAAAGAGTCACACTTGCTAGCAGTAAAAAGGATATTTAGGTATCTGAAAGCTACTGCTAAACGTGGTCTTTGGTATCCCAAAGACCAGGATTTTGAGCTAATTGGGTATTCAGATGCTGATTTTGCAGGGTGTAAAATAGACAGGAAAAGTACTACTGGTGGTTGCCAGTTACTGGGTGGTAGGCTAGTCAGCTGGACGGGCAAAAAGCAAAATACTGTGTCCACATCTACTGCTGAGGCAGAATACATTTCTGCTGATAGTTGTACTGCTCAAGTACTGTGGATGCAAAGCCAGCTGAAAGACTAGGGTGTTCATGTTACAAAGACTCCAATTTACTGTGACAACACAAGTGCAATAGCTATCACCAACAATCCTGTGATGCATTCAAGAACAAAGCACATTGACGTTCGATATCACTTCATAAGGGATCATGTTCAAAAAGGAGATGTGGAGCTACATTTTATTTCAACAGACCAGCAGTTAGCAGATCTATTCACAAAGCCCTTAGATGAGAAACGTTTTAACTATCTCATCTCTGAGCTGGGTATGCTTGAACTTTAAATAAAAGACAATTTTTATTGGTGTGCTGACTCTACAACATGTAGGGCAAACCAGTAAGCCATTTTTGTTAACTTACTGCCTACATGTAAAACACTCAGCACAACAAGGTCTTTTATATTTTGGTTACTCAAAATGTTTTTAATTGAAATAATAAATAGCTCACAAAATTAAATGATTCCTTAAATCTGAAACTCATTTACTTCCAATGACTTAAATTAAATTCGTGACATATTAAATGTAACAAAGTATTTTGTATTTAATACAAAACTTATTTTGTGGTTTTTAATTTTTTCTTAAAAAAAAATTAAAACCTGCTGCATTTAATGTTGAATGGGAGGTATGAGTGTTCAAGCCATATATACGTCAAATCATCAGTCTGTGTCCCCTCGAGTGTGCCAGTCTGTCACACCTGCCCACGCGCCTGCTAATGGCAGTTGTCATTTTCTCTCTCCTGCCTTTTTCACCAATCACAACGGTTAAAAGAGAGTTTTATCTTCCATAATAACCTTCAGTTATTCAGTTTTCAAATTCACACTCTTCTCTCTAAAAATCCCCAAATCTTCAAATCAATTCATACATCCATCTTCTACGAAATCATCAATGGTAGAATAATAACAACATCAATCACCACCTGCTGCAAACCAGCCAGAGGAACAACAACCACAGCCACAACAACCGGTAGCACCACAACAACCGGAACAGCAACCACCACCGGTCATCGAAGAATAAGTGGTGCAGGGCCCTCTGTTCAACCTGCACCCAAACCTTGTTAGGGCTGCAAATGCACCATAACACTCTTCCATTCGCCTATCAAGAGGCAATGCTGCTCATTCCCTTTCAATTCCCAAAACCAAAGCCAACTTGGGTTATGATGCGCTTATCGATTACATACGACAATCACCACTGGCTCGAGCTATTACCGGCGTACCTTCTCGTCTTTATCCGGCTTGTTTGGCCAGATTCTGGTATACTACCACCACGGCCACCACTCAACAGAACATTCCATGTATTCGTGGCATGGTGACTGAAACCCTAGCCTGCTCCATCACTGTTGATGCCATCCGACGTGCTCTCTAATTACCCATTGGTCCGTTCATTAATTCACCAACCAGTGATGAGTTTAGAAGAGAGGTACTGGAGATTATAGGGTTTGATGGACCAGTGGCTCATACGCCCTTAAGGAGGCAGATGCCACCTCTGTGGAACTATTTCTTTGGCTTGCTGACTCATTGTATCAGTCAGAAGTCCGGGAGCTTTGATCAGTGCTCAGATTTTGAGCTGAAGATTGGTCATGGGATGCTGTTCAATCGAAATATTGATTATGCCGGTGAAATTTACTTAAGGCTAAGGGAAATGGTGCTTGCACCTAAACGAACACATTTAATCCCCTTTCCAAGGTTTTTGAGCCTTGTTTTTGAAAATGAGCTGGGTGAAGCTTACCAGCAGATTGCTGATGAATCATTCGACCTGCCTCTAAAACAAGGGGGAATGCCAAAAGATGCTCCTGCTGCTCCATATAATGTCCTGACACCAGGCATGCTTGAGTATCTTGCTGCTCGAGGTGGAGTGAACCAACCGGCTGCCTCTGGTGTTGCACCAGCTGAGGGGGAGGGACCTCAGCGAAAGCCAGCTATAAAAAGGAAGAAGCCAGCTACCTCAACTAGTACAGCCACCGTCTCACATACTGGTAAAGTAGTAGTTGTATTAGAATCTAGTGCTCTCTGATCATAAAGAACAGCCCTAGTCTTATATACTGACTATCCACTTCTAGTATTGGAATCCGTTGCTTAACTATTTCTTGGTAACAGGTAAATCTAAATGAGCAAAAGCTGGCTCCAGGCTCACCACAGGGGAGATTGCACCAGTTTTAACTGCTGCTCCTGCAAAGGATGTGGCTATGGAACCTGGTGCGTTTCTAGACCAAACAGCAGAAAATTCTAACATAATTAAACATCTTTTATCTGCTGACTTGAAAAATGAATGTGGAGTTCAAGGTATAACTGATGTCAAAGCTAAGGGGTATAAAATACTATTGAAGTTTACAAGGAAACACTATTAAATACGATACAATTTTACACAAGATATTTATTTATTTAGAGAACGGATATACTTAAACCTTGCTGCAACACTTATAGGCAGTGTACCTAATCGTACAGTAGTGTAGTTTTTAGTAAGTCCGGTTCGTTCCACAGGGAATCTTTTTTAAACAAAGCTCAACGCTATATTAATTTACTTTTATAAAAATACAAACATATATATAAGTAATATTATTATTATAAAGGGGGGTTTTTACCGTTTAATGACCGGTTTGTCGATTTTAAAACTTTAGTCGCAGTTAAAACCAAATGTAAAATAATAAATAAATACAAGACTTAATTTTAAGCGTAAAGTAAATAACGATAATGAAATTGCGAATAATAAAAGTGCGATAAAATAAACTTGCGATAATTAAAAAGTACGATAATTAAAAGTGCAATTAAATACAATAACAATAAAAATGCGATAATTAGAAGTGCAATTAAATATAAAATAAAGGAAATTAAATATGAAATAAAAGAATTATGCTTATTTAAACTTCCGTAATCATGATGTTTGACGTGTTGATTTTAGTTTTATGCCCATGGGTTAATTGTCCTTTGTCCTGGATTATTTAATATGTCCGTCTGGTTTTTGTCCATAACAGTCCATCAGTCGTAAATATAAAGTGCGAGTGTCCTCGTCAAATTATTCTTATACCCGAAGTTAAATATTCCAACTAATTGGGGATTCGAATTGTAACAAGGTTTTAATACTTTGTTTAATGAATACACCAGGTTATCGACTGCGTGTAAACCAAGGTTTTACTACTTTGTTAACAATTACACCAATTACCCTTGAATGTAATTTCACCCCTGTTTTAATTATTCTAGTGGCTATTAATCCATTCCCGTGTCCGGTTAAATGAACGATTATTCGTACATATAAATACCCCGCCCATCGTGTCCGATTGAGTGTATATGGTAATTTATAAGGACGCCCAATTGTAAATTTTTATATTAACATTAACAAACTATCATTTAGTTAAACAAATATAAAGCCCATTAATAGCTCATAGTCTAATTTCCACAAGTATCGTTCTTTTGTCCAAACCCCAATTATGGTACAAAGCCCAATTACCCAATTTTAGTAATTAGCCCAACATCATGATTACTTCGTTTTAAATAAGCATAATAATAACTTAGCTACGAGACATTAATGTAAAAAGGTTGAACATAACTTACAATGATTAAAAATAGCGTAGCGTTACACGGACAGAATTTTGACTTACACCCTTACAACATTCGCTAACATACCCTTATTATTAGAATTATAATTAAAATTAAAATATAAATTATAAATATATATATATAATTTACGTATGATAAGAAGAAGAAAAAGATTATGAAAAATGCTCAGAATTCGGTTGGCTTTATAGGCAGTTTCTCATTTTGGGGCTCCGCGACTCGCGGCATTTTTGCCTTCAAACTTCGCGAGTCGCGGAGAATGAAATTACAGCTCAGTCCCTTGGAGTCTTTCTCTGCCGACGGTTTTTATTTATAAATATAATATATATATAATTAATATAATTAATTATATATTATATTATATTTATATACATAGTTAACTTGTAATTTTTAGTCCGTTGCGTCGAGCGTTAAGAGTTGACTCTGGTCCCGGTTCCGGATTTTCGAACGTCCTTGCGTACAATTTAATATCTTGTACTTTGCGTTTTGAATCTTGTACTCTTGTAATTTCGAGACGTTTCTTATCAATAATTGGAACCTCTTTGATTGTCTTTTGTTCTTTTGAGCTTTTTGGTCGTTTGCGTCTTCAATTCGTCGAATCTGTCTTTTGTCTTCACCTTTTATTATTTAAACGAATATCACTTGTAAATAGAACAATTGCAACTAAAAGCTTGTCTTTCTTGAGGAATAATGCTATGAAATATATGTTCATTTTTAGCATTATCAATAACCCTGGCTCCCAAGCTGACTGGTTATAAAACTAGTGTTAAGAAGAGTAGCAACCCATACTCTTCTAGCCAGACACTTCCATTTTTTTCAAAATTGAACTTAATGTTATATCCTCTGCTGCCAGTACAATCAGCAGAGCACATACCTGACCCCCAAAGCAAACTTGAGCTGGGTCCTCATCGTGTTGAACCAGCTCAGGTTACTGCACAGCCATTATGTTACTCGGATCATGATAAGAGTCTCACTCCTACATCTTTACCAGCCAGATCTCTTACACTATCTGGGTCAACATGTGTCGCCAATGAGTCAGCAGAGTCACAGCTGTACTTACAGACACCTTATTCTGTCTCATTCGAAGGGCTGACCAAATCACCAGTCTGTCCCCAGAGACCAACATCAGATGCAATTGATGAGTCAAATTTATTTGGTTCTACAGTTGTTAACATAAAATGTTCTATTGTTTCAGTTCTTAGCAGGGTATATGAACAGGCAGAGGGGGAGCAAGTTAAAGATGATATTATTCCTACTGTGCAGATTGCTGCCTCTGCTACTGGTATTGGTGCTACTGTTTCTCCTACTGGTGGTGCTGATGCTAGTAATGTTGCTTCTACAGCTGCTGGTGTTACTGCTCCCAGTATTGCTGCTTCCACTACTACACCTGAAGTGGAAGATGAAATCATAGTGGATCCTCCTGTTCTTAAAAAGGTAATTGACAATACTGTCAAGGATGTTCTACTTGATGAATCTGTTACTGAACCAAAGGGTGACATTGCGTCTGCTGCTACTACCGATGCACAAAATGTTATCATGGAAGCTGGTACAAGTGCTACTTTTCCATCTGATGTTCTCATGGATGCTGGTAAAATTGCTACTTTTCCATCAGATTCTGGTTCACAGGGTGATACTGTTCTGGAGGGTCTTGATTTTATTAATGCTGGCTATGTTGGCTATGTTCCCACTGAGCCAACGGTGGATACTGCTACTACTACTAAAGATGCTGCTTCTTCACCTCCTGCACAGTTACCTACCGCTGCTACTGGTTCTACGGAATCCGTTATGGATGCTGGTACCTCTATTTCTGCCACTACTGACTCTTCTCAAGCTACTATTTCTGCTGAGAAGAAACCTTATGTGTGCCAGGTGCCAGATCCTGATGAAGTTGTCCCTAACTTCATCTATCGGGGAGCGTCTATTACTCTCAGAGTTGCTCTGCTGGTGGATTAGCTAACTTTTGATCCTCAAACTGCCATAGTCTTAGCCAGCAAATTGCCTCGCGAAGAGCTGACTGAACTATTGTCTCAGCTTGATCGACCAGCTAGAGAAGAAGTTTATGAGAGGTTGGCTACTTTAGAACAGATCAACGAGCAGCCATATTATCATTTTTTTTTGCATGGCTCCAGCTGCTTCTCCATGGCCTGGTACATGGAGGCCTCTCAAGTTCATCAGAGATCCCTCTACTGGTAAATATGTTATGCATAATATTCCTGATTCACCAGTACCTTCTGATTCATCAGCTTCTTCCTCATCATCTTCTTCTTCTGATGGTGATGCTGATAAAGGTACTGGTAAGGATGAACCAGTCACTCATGATAATTACAAAGATATTTTACTACATATAACGTAATTACATTAATAATACCTAGCATTATATTTTTATGATATTAAATGAACTTTATAAATTTTATTACTTAAGATATATAAAGTATATTTTTATTATATAAATTTTAATACAAAATGTTATGAATTATATTATTTACTCTAATAAAATCTGTTAAAAATATTTAAATATATAAAACGACTATATTTAAGTTATATAATAATCATGTATAGATTTTGAAAATTATTTTAGTCAGATTGACTTTTGTAGACTTTTGCATGATAAATCTCGAGCATTAGGATTGTGGTACACTATGACTTGACCTAATTTGATAGACAGGTATTGACCATTATATAAATATATATATATACTTAATATAGGTTCGTGAATCCGAGGCCAACCTTGCATTGTTCAATGTCGTCATATGTATTTTTACTACAAAATACAGTATTGTGAGTTTCATTTGCTCCCTTTTTAAATGCTTTTGCAATATATATTTTTGGGACTGAGAATACATGCGCTGTTTTTATAAATGTTTGACGAAATAGACACAAGTAATTGAAACTACATTCTATGGTTGAATGATTGAAGCCGAATATGCCCCTTTTTGCTTGGTAGCCTAAGAATTAGTAAACTGATTTACTAATTGACGCGAATCCTAAAGATAGATCTATTGGGCCTAACAAACCCCATCCATGGTTGCGGATGCTTTAGTACTTCGATGTTGTTTTATCATGTCCGATGGATGCCCCGGAATGATAGGGGATATTCTTATATGCATCTTGTTAATGTCGGTTACCAGGTGTTCAATCCATAGGAATGATTTTTGCATGCATGATATTTATGAGAAATGGAAATAAAAATCTTGTGGTCTATTAAATTGATGAAAATGAATGATTACGATAAACTAATGAACTCACCAACCTTTTGGTTGACACTTTAAAGCATGCTTATTCTCAGGTATTAAAGAAATCTTTCGCTGTGTATTAGCTCATGTTAAGGATATTACTTGGAGTCATTCATGACATATTTCGAAAGACGTTGCATTCGAGTCGTTGAGTTCATCAGGATTATTATTAAGTCAATTATAGTTGGATGCATTATGAAATGGTATACATGCCGTCAACTTGCGTTGTAAAGAAAGTTTGTCTTTTAAAAACGAATGCAATGTTTGAAAATTGTATCATATAGAGGTCAAATGCCTCGCGATGTAATCAACTATTGTGAATCGTTTATAATGTATATGAACGGGTCCTTTCACCTATGCATCTAGACAGTTGAAGAAACATGAGAAGAACTATACCATACATGACCTGGAATTAGGAGCCGTGGTATTTGCATTAAAGATATGGAGACATTATCTATATGGTATCAAGTTTACGGTGTACACTGACCATAAAAGTCTTTGACACATCTTTGATCAAAAGCAGCTAAATATGAGACAAAGTCGATGGCTCGAGTTATTGAACGATTATAACTGTGAGCTGAAATATCATCCTGGGAAGGCAAATGTGGTTGCCGATGCCCTTAGTCAAAAAGACGATGTTAGACGTGTTCGTGCTTTAAACCTGAAAATCAAATCGAATCTTATATCACGAATATGTGAAGCTCAACTTGAAGCTATTAAACCAACACTTATCGAAGGTGAAGGACCTATCAGTTTCGAGAACCAACTCCAAGTGAAAGCTAATGGTACACGGTACTTTGGTAACAGAATTTGGGTTCCTCGCTTCGGTAATCTCCGTGATCTAGTCTTGGACGAAGCTCATAAGACTAGGTACTCTATTCATCCCGGTTCTAGTAAGATGTATCACGAAGTGAAGGAATTCTACTGGTGGCCTAACATGAAAGCCGACATTGCTACTTATGTTAGCAAGTGTCTCACTTGTTTGAAAGTCAAGGCTGAACATCAAAAGCCTTCTGGTCTGTTGACACAACCAGATATACCGAAGTAGAAGTGAGAATGTATCACTATGGATTTCGTTACTAAGTTGCCTAAGACTTCAAACGGCAACGATACTATTTGGGTCATGGAGTTCCTATCACAACTGTATATTAAAGAAATTGTCTCACGTCATGGAGTTCCTATCTCAATTATTTCTGATCGCGACAATCGATTCGTTTTTAGATTCTGGAAAACTTTGTAATCTGCTCTTGGAACTCAACTCGACATGAGTACAGCCTATCATCCGCAAACTGACGGTCAAAGTGAACGAACCATTCAAACAATGGAGGATATGCTACGTGCTTGTGCAATCGATTTCGGCAAAGGATGGGATAGACATCTACCTTTAGCTGAAATTTTCTACAACAACAGTTATCACTCTAGCATTAAAGCTGCGCCTTTTATAGCTTTATACGGCCGGAAATGTAGATCCCTTTTGTGTTGGGATGAACTCGAGGACAGACATTTAACTGGTCCCGAAATTATTCATGAAACTACCGAAAAGATCGTCCAGATTAAGCAACGATTAGAAACTGCCCGCAGCCGACAAAAGAGCTATGCTGATAAGCATCGAAAGGATATAGAATTCCAAGTTAGAAATAAAGTCATGTTGAAAGTATCCCCTTGGAAAGGTGTCGTCCGCTTCGGTAAACGAAGTAAACTCAGTCCACGATATGTTGGACCTTTCAAGAGTCGGTCCCGTGGCGTACCGATTAGAACTACCAACTGAGCTTAGCCAAGTACATGATGTGTTTCATGTCTCGAATCTTAAAAAGTGTCTTGCTGATGACACGCTTGTTATTCCTTTGGATGATATCCGGATTGATGAGCAAATGTACTTCGTTGAAGAACCTATAGAGATCATGAATGAAGAGATCAAACAAACGCGTAAAAGCAACATACCTATCGTTAAAGTCCGTTGGAATTCTCGTAGAGGCCCCGAATATACATGGGAACGCAAAGACCAAATGATACGGAAATATCCCCATCTCTTCTCAATTGCTGATGCAAACGAGAAATCTACCTAAAACTTCGGGATGAAGTTTCTAATAACGGGAAGGTACTATAACGACCCTCATTTTTCCATTATATATTTTCCAATATTAAATGTCCAACCAATATAATTAAAACTTAATGATTTAACTTTAATCAACAATTGTTAAGTGTTAAGAGTTATAAAACATATTAATTAACTTTGTGCAATAATTTACAAGTTAATAAAAGATGAAAAATAAAAGCTTATTAACTTTCGTGAACAAAAAGTAATAACTCAAAACTTAAAGCTTTTAAACATGTAAACTTGAACTTATAAGGAACCATTTTAACCAAACCAAACTACAAGGTCTAAAACAAAAAAGTTCCATCTCTTTTCTCCTAACCCTAGCCGATTTCTACATGTAAAAAAAGAGATGAAATGACCATTATACCCCTCTAAAAATCGGCTAGCATCACCACCTCCCTAAACCTAACTTTTCCTCCAAGTATTCTAACCTAAACCTAGTTCTAGAATGACCTAATCTCAACTATAAAAGGAGGTGCTAGGTTATCATTTTTCTCATCCCATTCTCTCATTCATAATCACCTCACAAAACAATCAATCTCCTTCCTCTTTCTCTCTTGAAATCAGCAGCCAAACCACCACCAGAACACCACCACTCCACCACCGAAACATCCAACACCACCATCACCACCATACCCCGCGGTTTTTAACAAAACCGAACACCACCACCACCTTTTTGTTATTTTGGTTAATTGCTTCTTGATTCCGGGTAATCTTCAAGTGATCTTCAACGTGTTCTTGAAGATCTTCGACGTGCTCCTCTTATTCGGGTTGATTTGATCTTACATCTTCAAGTCTTCTTTTCTTTTCTTTGTTAATCTTCATCCATCTTCAAGGTATAAAAACTATAAACCTAACTATTTAATTTGTTCATTCAATTCTTGTTTTGATTCATGTCTTGTTCTTGATCCATATTAATCATGTTTAATTAACCTAAACATTATATATATACATATGCAATCGACATACATATATACATATATATGTATCGACTAAAATAATAATAAATAAATAATATAATGTTTGATCTTTAAACCCTAATTAAGTGGAACATTATTATGTTATGATCTTGTTAACGATAAAATGTTATACATATACATATATGGCCGATTTAAAAAAAAAAATTTGTTGAATCTTAAAAACCCTAAAAGATTTATCAAAGATTTGTTAAGGGTTAAAAAGGGAAACAAATATATATACATAATATATATACATATACGATTATATATATATATATATATATATATATATATATATATATATATATATATATATATATATATATATATATATATATATATATATATATATATATATATATATATATATGTATATAAAATTATTTTATATATATAAATATATACGGTTATATTTATAAAAAAAATAAACAAAACTATATATATATATATATATATATATATATATATACATATACACGACACATATACTATACATATATACATATTAAATACTTAAACCCTAATTAACTAAACCCTAAACCTAATACTACATAAATACTATCTAAAACATTTAATACTACTAAACCCTAATCATTAATTAATTATTAAAACCTAACTACTCTAATTAATTAAAACCCTAATTTAAACCTACCTAATTAATACTACTTACTACTAAACCCTAATACAACTATTTATACTACATACTACTACCTAACACTTATACACTTATACTACTACTAACACTTATAATGTACTACTTATATTATAATACTTATATTATAAGATTATAACATATGATTACAATAATCATTCACGATAACGTGAGGTTACTTGAACAACTACGCTACTTGTGGCCTAGGGTGATCCTTGTTACCATTATGGGACGTTTGTGGATCTCGAATGCCAAGACTTAGATTCTGGTCAAGAGATCATGGGCTGACCGGTAACAATAGATCATTCGAGTGACTTGCATGTTAGCAACGAAGTTTGGGCGAGATTGTACAACACTTAGTCACTTACACACTTAATAAGTGGTGGACTTATTAAGAACAACTCACTTGAGTTCAACACTAACTTACTAAAAATAGAAACTTACTAAGAATGAGAACTTAGTAAAACGAACTACACTTAAACACTTGCATACTTAACTTAAACTTGGGCAAACATTTAACTACTCTTAAATGTCGTTAGGTTGACTTTCTGCTCACAATCATCCAACTCTTCTTATCCGAGGAATAACAAACTCTTCTCCTACTTACTAAGGTTAACTTCATAGCCCCACTTACTATTGCGCAATTTATTTAAACTTACTGGGGTGAGACACATGCTACTTTTAATATTTACAATTTAGACACAAGTACCAACTATTAAACTGTGTTATACCTGGCTATGTCCTGCAAGTCCTCACTGTGATATTTTTAATTGCTTTTACATAACGCATTCTTAATTATTGGGGGTAGGCCTATCGGGAGGAACGTCCCCGATACACTTGACCAAGTCAATGTATTACTTAATAATGATTCAAACCGACAAGGACAGTACAGCTTGTCACGGGGCAAACTTTGAACTGTTTAGTCTAAATATCACAAACTTGGCACTACTTTTAGATCCCTGCGAGATCTACTTTTATAAATAAAAATCTTGTGGTCTAAACAACGGTCAACTATTTTGTTAAACCTATTAAGTTCACTCAACCTTTTTGGTTGACACTTTAGCATGTTTTGTCTCAGGTTACGATTGATCAGCTTACTCTTATCTGTGTGATGCTACTTGGACTCTAGGACTTGAAAAAAGAGTGAAATTTATTATTTATGCATTTATTTACATTCTTGCAATTTCAATTCTTGTAGAGACATTCTATTTTCCGCTGCGTACTCAATAAAGTTTGTTTTTATCATATAGTGTCGTTCTCATTATATAATATGTTAGTATTTTTAATATTAATGTCACATCCACCCAGACCCTAATTGGGGGTGTGATATTATGTTAGACGGATTAAATAGTTAGGCCCAAATCCATTTGTGAGCTTGGTACATTAGGGTTTACCATTAGGGTTTCATAATGTACTCTATAAATATGGATGAATAATAAACTAATCTTATGGGGTTTACATTCTATAACATCGTATCAGAAGGTTATGATCCTGGTTAAATTACTTCTTCAATATCTTCCCTTTCGGTAGCTAAACACCGATTCATTTTTTATTCACGTAAGAGTATAGTTTAATAATACAACCAATTGTTCCGTTGTTTTTTATTTATTTCTTCGTTAAGCCTACGGCAATTGAGCACTTTGTCTTTGTCGGTACATCTTTTTCTATTTATTTCTTACGTATATTATTGTTATTAGCCAGCAGCCAAAAACAATATTTTGTTTTTTCCTTTCTTCGATTTGTTTACAGATAAAATGCCACAAACAATATCAAAAACTGAAACTAGTGCCACTCTTATTATTTATGGTTTCGTTTGTTCATCTTGCTTTTCTAAAATAAGTGAGTACACAAAATAGTCGGCGTGGGGCTGAGCCGCCTAGCTTGACTAGGTTTCAAACCCCCAAAAAAAAGAGGAATATAAAAAAAGAAAAAAAAAGTCTCTTGTTTTGCAGCGTTGAAGAAGATTGTATCAGCAATAAAAGTTCAAAGCTCAAGTTCTGCTCAATCCTTAGGCAAGCAAGCCACGACGTAAAAAAAAAGGTTACGGAAAAGGAAACGCAGTCAAGCAAAGCAACCAATCTACGATTATCAGTCAATTCGATGCAACGAATACGAGAAAAAAAATCTCTTTTATTTATGTAGTGTTATTTTCCAGTCCGAGCTTTCGCGATTTCGCCACTCGGACTGCGGGGGAGAGTTAGACTGATTAAATAGTTAGGCCCAAGTCCGTTTGTGAGCTTGGTCCATTAGGGTTTACCATTAGGGTTTAATAATGTACTCTATAAATATGGATGAATAATAAACGAATCTTATGGGGGTTTACATTCTACAACACATTAATGGAGGATAAACAAGTTGATTTAGATTATACTTTGTCTCTTATCGTATTCCCCTGTATACTAAATCCCAGCGGTAACTCAGCCGTTATATATATGTTGCTGTTATCTTTTAAAACTGTTCAAAAGAGGAAAATGTTCTTGACGGCTGGTCCAACCCTATCGTTTTTACACGTACCATACTTGGCCATTACCTGAATTACTCATTTACATAGCCAACCAGTGGCAAACTATAACTTTATAATCTCGATGCAGGTTTTATCACGCATTAATTCAAAAGTTCACAACCTCAATGGCCAAGTACGTTCAACACCAAGCCGAGTTGAAGTTTTGAGTTGTGAACGGAAAATTCAAAACAGGATCTGTACATTATTGTGCATCTGCCATAAATTGAAGACCTTATAAAAACACACTCACTCATAACTAAGTAGCACACTGTAGACACATCATGCTATGTAACACTTATTAAAGACCAACTGAAGTATTTCCCTTTTAAGAATATATTATAAACAGCATTAGCATGTAACGCATGGAAACTGTAGAACGAAACATCTAACCAGGTTCGACGCAGCATCGCACGGCTGACCTAATGCTTGTTATTATTAAATATATAAATTAGCATATGTAATCGTTTTTAAAAGATAAAAAGATAATAGATATAATTATGCCGGTTGTTCCTCAACTTGTACACAAAATTCGCACGTCATCCTTAATCTTTTTTTTTTTGCTTGACTCGTCTCTGATGTTGTACAATTTAACGGTCATCCTTCCGTCTACTTTCCGTTCCATTTTTCTGTTAAGTTGAATTATGTGAATATCATGTGGGGGTATTCTAGTCCTTTTATCCTTTCTACCATTATCTTCATTTCCATCCTCAATATTTCACAAACCCTAGTTTCTTCTCCACCTTTCCTTCTTATTCTTTCATTACAAAATCATAAATCCTACTTCCCCCGTCACATATTAATAGTCCACAGACAAAAAACACAGAGTTTAAGAAGTATTATCATTACACTGTACTTTTTATTTATTTTACAGTTTTACCTCTTACTTTTTACACATCTTTTTGTCTTATACGCAAAAGTTAAGGCATAAAGAAAATATACATTATTATTTTTATCTATTTATAAAAATGGACTATTAATTTGGGATAAAAAAAAAATTTAAACTATGGACAGAGGGAGTATTATCTGAACAAATCCAAATCCAAATGCATATACAAACTAAACTTAAAATCAAATATAAATCAAAAGCATAACCATAGCACCCAAAAAAGGGATAAGATGTAATCATTTCAAACTCGATACAAATCAAATCAAAACTAAATTTAAAACGTAATTCAAATGTAAATCTAACACTAAATCAAGAATATTTTTTCATCAAAACTAAGTATAAAGACAAGATTGTCGTTTGTAGCATTTGTAACAAAGTCATGCAACACAAAGGTGTAAGCTCACTATGTTTTTCAACATATTAATTGTTCCTCAACAACAATATTTATACAGTAGGTCACCATGTATGTCATTGGAAACCCCCAAAATGTAAACCCTAAAATTAATAAAAACTTCAACAATTTCTTTGTTCTCAACGCTTCCCAATTGGCAGGAATTAGTCACTTCAACAACCTTCGATGATTATACGAGTATCCAAAATACAAACGAGATGGATGTTTGTTGTCCCAACCGTTCTTTTAGTCCCGAGCCTGCTAACAAGAAGGGATAATTTATAACACAGTTTTCATGTTGTTGATTCCTAGGTGTAGTGCTTCTTCCCCTTTGGCTGTCTATCGGTACTAGTGGACTAGCATTGACCCGAACCTATAGGTGTAACCTTTCGATCAATACTATAATTGAGAATTGAAACATAGCATCTGAGGCTGCATTAATCGAGGATACACGACATAAGAAATTGTTCTATTTCCAAACTTTACCTTCAAGAAGCGTAGTTTTTTTTTCTTCCCCCGATCACGAATCTTGGGCATTTTTAGTAAGACTGAGAGTAAAAAAAAATCAAATCGCACCATCTCTGTAATATCTAAATGCCTCTTTTTCCCGCCCACATCACCATTCAATATATCTTAGCCTACTATCAGCCAAACCACCTGGGCACTAGGCTTAATGTGAGTCGGATCGCTTATCCATGCTTCATAACTGGAAAAACGAGCACCGTGTAAATACATACCACTCAGCCAAAGGAAAATGATGGAGAGTTGATCGAAATGCGCACTAAATACTTTTCGAGAGATCTCTTCCAAATCACTAGTATGTCTATCGAAACTCCCCTGGCGGATGGGTAATAACGGAGGTGGCTCTTTATGATACTATGCAATTTGTGCTACCAGATGTACATACAATATGCATGGGATCAACCGCTTCAATGGGATCTTTTATCCTGTTAGGAGAAATTACCAAACGTATAGCATTCCTTCACGTATGGCGCCAATGAGACTAGCTATTTATGAATGTCTTCGTGGTGGCCTTAAGATGATGAAAATGTGAACTCCCAACCATTTATTCGTTGGAGAGACCATTTCTTATTTTGTGTCGAAGCTATTTATAAATCACAAGCTGAAACAGGGGAAAACAAATGGCATTACTTGAATGCTACTGCGGGTACATGCGAATATATGATGAAAAGGGATGTATATGACAGAGAATTGGGAGTTCCTATTGTAATGCACGACTACCTAACAGGTGGATTCATTGTAAATGCTAGCTTGGCTCATTATTGCCGAGATAATGGTCTACTTCTTCACATCCACCACGCAATGCATGCAGTTATTGATAGACATAAGAATCATGGTATGCACTTTCGTGTACTAGCTAAAGCATTACGTATGTCTGGTGGAGATCATATTCACTCTGGTACCGTAGTAGGTAAACTTGAAGGTGAAAGAGAGGTCACTCTGGGCTTTGTTAATTTACTGCGTGATGATTTTATTGAATAAGATAGAAGTCGCGGTATTTATTTCACCCAAGGTTAGGTCTCTTTACCAGGTGTTCTGCCAGTAGCTTCGGATGGTATTCATGTCGTATGCCTGCTTTGATTGAGATCTTTGGAGATGATTCACTACTACAGTTTGGTGGTTGGCTAAAGTTATGGGTCATAATTATTACGGGGAGCCGCAAAGTATATTCTATCGCGCCCCTTTCTTGGAAAGTAGTCACTACCTGAGCCATAGAAGATTTTTTTTAACAATAGCTACATAAACGCATATTACATTTAGGCCTTGTTGATTTAGAATTGTATATGTTGCTACTGCTGTTTTACCGGCCTGTCTGTCCCCACTTATTAATTCTCGCAGACCACGTCCTTTGCAGAGGCGAAGCCAATAGGGGGTGTGAGGGTGCTGAGCATCCCCCAACTGTTGCACAGCATAGTATATTCTAATGGGAAAAATTTGAAGATTCTGCGTATAAGATGTATTCAACAATGTTAAAAATTGAAAAATGGCAGGTGGTTTTTGAGTTTTGAGAGAGAAAATTGAAGAAGATAACCTTTTGTACTTTTGTGATTTTTACATCATCACCCCTCAACTAATGATATATATCTTATTTTAGTCCATCAATTTAAGAAACAATGTGACGATCGCTCTAAATCCACTTGGACGAACACGTCATTCATCGATTTAAACTGTGACGATCGCTCTAAATCCACTTGGACGAACACGTCATTCATCGATTTCATTGCGAGGTATTTGACCTCTATATGATACGTTTTGTAAACATTGCATTCTTTTGAAAAGGCACACCATAAATGAATATTTAAATCAAAGGTTTTCGACATCTGATGATTTCTACATATAGACAATCACCGTAATATAGTAATTTACAATAATACTTCCGTTGACAATGCAGTCAAAATAAGATACATGGTGATGATTCGGTGAATGCAATGTTTCCTTGAAAAATATGCCACTTATGACTCCATGCACATAGCTTGTCTATCATATAAGCAAACAGCGGAAGACTTCTAGGGAACCTGAGAATAAACATGCTAACAAGTGTCAACACAAAGGTTGGTGAGTTCATAGTTTTAATGTTTTGCATAATCTGTACATAAAGGTGGATCACAAGATTTCAGTTGTTCAATCCAGAAACGTTTATCAAAATATTCTACGAAATTGAGCACATTAGTAACTAAACTTAACGTATATATAATTTGTACCCTTTGTATAATCATCTTAATAATACACGCAAACCAACGTGTACGCTTCTCAAATAGCATACGTCCGTTAAAAGGCTAGTGCTCTAACTCGGATGGGGATATCAAGCCCTATGGATCCATATACTACTACTCGCGCCCACCAGTTCTTATAACCGGCAGTTACTAGTTACCAAAGCTAAGGGATTTTCGGTTCAAAC
This sequence comes from Rutidosis leptorrhynchoides, assembly GCF_046630445.1. Classification (NCBI taxonomy): domain Eukaryota; kingdom Viridiplantae; phylum Streptophyta; class Magnoliopsida; order Asterales; family Asteraceae; genus Rutidosis; species Rutidosis leptorrhynchoides. The sequence continues at coordinate 433,275,374 of NC_092335.1, forward strand.
TCAGTGTAGAATTTAGTATGTACGTGTATCCATTGTGTTTAAAATAAAGTGCATGTATTCTCAGCCCAAAAATATAGATTGCAAAAGCAATTAAAAAGGGAGCAAATGAAACTCACCTTAACAGCATATAAAGTCGTTCACCAAAATGTGATCGAAACTCGGATTACCAAATAACCGTAGATCTCAACCTAGAGAACATATGTTGGTCAATAAATGTCTATCAAGCTAGGTCAGGTCATAGTGTATCACAATCTTAATGCTCGAGATCGACATACAAAAGTTATCCAAAGTCGTTTCAAAAAGTCAATTTTGACTATAGTTCAACAAAACGAGACGTGCCTTATATAAGGATTCATTTACTCGATTGGTAATATTCAAAAATCCAATTTATCAATCTTACAAACAAGTTGTTTAAATATTAATTGAAAATTCAAAAGCAATTCCAATTAACTTCAATCATAATTCAGTTGACCATATCTTTTAATTCGTTCATCGAAATTACTCGATTTCTAAATGAAAAGTTATTGATTTTTCGCCAGCTTTCCAAAAACATGTATATCATATACCTTTTACCAGTAATATATGTATTTAATTCGTGATTCATTATAAACTGTTTAACGACGAAATTTAGCATACAAGCATGTATAAATATATATACTCGAGCACTAGACATGGACACACAATTAATGTATAAAAGATAAAATATGAGTGCTTACGTATCAATATTGAGATTCAATATTGTAGGAAAGTATGTAGACGCAACAGAGATGATAAACACTAGATTTGATTCACAAATATACCCTCGAACATTACCCATAACCTCCTTGGCAATAACCCATAATTTCCTTAGCTCTATCCCGCTCAAAAACCCATTTTGAAGGTGACACGCTCATAACCTCGTCGTAGTATTTTAGGTATATATACAACTAATAATAATATTATAATAAAATTAATAATAATAATATTAATCTTAATAATAATAATAATAATAATAATAATAATAATAATAATAATAATAATAATAATAATATAATAAATAATAATACGGAGGAATGAATCGAGCTTTTATAGTATGTGGCCTGCTACAGTACCTCATGCGATCGCATGAGTTTTCAGTGTTTTTGCCATGCGATCGCATGGTCGCCTTATCCGTTTTTGTTTGCTAGTTCGTCGACATCAAATAGTGTACTGTAGCAAATAGTGTACCGTAGCAAATAGTGTTACTGTAGCAAATAGTGTTTACTGTAGCAAATAGTGTTTTACCGTAGCAAAGTCGTTTTCACTGTAGCACTGTAGCAAAGTACGGTTTCACTATAGCAAATAGTGTTTTACCGTAGCAAAGTCGTTTTCACTGTAGCACTGTAGCAAAGTACGGTTTCACTATAGCAAATAGTGTTTTACTGTAGCAAAGTAATTTTTACTGTAGCAAATAGTGTTTTACTGTAGGAAAGTCGTTTTTACTTGTACATATATATATACATACATATAATTGTTCATGAATCGTCGAGAGCAGTCAAATGTAATTTAATACATGAAACAGTTCTAAAATTTTGAGATTCAACTTCATAGACTTTGCTTATCGTGTCGGAAACGTTAAATCATTTAAAGATAAAGTTTAAATTTGGTCAAAAATTTCCGGGTTGTCACAAACAATAATATAAGCATTTATTCATTTTGACCTTCCAATTGAACTATTGTGATAACTATTAGCCTCAAAATTGTCAAGCTCATAAATCTTAATTATGGTAGGGAGTTCAATTTTGGTTCATACTTCCGTTGTAATGATAACACTTAGATAAAAAAATTAAACTCCAATATAGTTGCACATCACTTTTAATTTCAAACTTCCCTCAAATGATTGATTTATTTGTTCCCGATCACTTTACAATCTCTCAAGTGTTTTCATATGTTGTATTAAATTGTTTTCACAATACTTGCTTCATTTTCTATTTTTGTTATTAACATAACTTTGTTATAATTTAGTAGGCTTATAACTACCTTTAGTGGTTTGATTCTTGATGTTATAATTCAGTAGGCTTATAACTACCTTTAGTGGTTTGATTCTTGATTAAGAATGCTAATAATGAAGTGTAAGAACAAAGATGATAATGGAGAGAAAGAAAGAAACACTTTGTAAGTGTGAGAAAATGGTGCAAGTTTAATGCTTGCATTCATGGCTATTTATAGCAAAAATATCACAAGTTTAGGTAATACAATAATATTACTTTTGTGTATCAATAATTGAATATCCATTTATATATATATTTATATATTATAACACTCTCCCTTGGATAGCAATTCTATTTGTTGAAGATCAACTGTAAGTTACTGCCTCGTTAAAAACCTTGCTAAAGAAAACTCAGTGGGAAAAAAACTTTAGCTAAGGGAAAAAGAGTGCAGCATGGAGTTGACTCCCCCTCAAGTAGACATCGCTTCAGTTGTTACATCTTTTGAACATGTCTCATGCCAATGTTATGAACGTGTGTTCTGAAAATAGCAGTTGGAAGTGCTTTCGTGAAAAGATCAGCAAAGTTTTTGCTGGATTGAACATATCTCATTTCAATCTCGTTGTTCTTAATGAGATTTTGAGTGTATGAGAAGAATCTAGGAGGTATGTGTTTGGTTCGGTCACTTTTGATATACCCTTCTTTCATCTGTGCTATGCAAGCTGCATTATCTTCATAGATAATTGTTGGACTTTTATCGCGTTCTAGTCCACAAGAATCAGTAATGATTTGTGTCATTGATCTCAACTAAAAACATTCCCGAGTAGCTTCATGTAATGCAATCACTTCGGCATGATTTGATGATGTAGCAACAAGTGTTTGTTTTTTAGAACGCCATGATATTGCAGTACCTTCATTTAGAAATACATATCCAGTTTGAGATTTAGCTTTATGTGGATCAGATAAATAACCTGCATCAGCATAACCAACCAAATCTTGTTTTGATTCGTTAGAATAAAATAATCCTAAATCAGTAGTTCCTCGAAGGTATCGAAATATGTGTTTGATCCCATTCCAGTGTCTTTTGGTAGGAGCAGAGCTGAACCTTGCCAACAAATTAACTGCAAAAGAAATGTCAGGTCTTGTACAATTTGTAAGATACATAAGAGCTCCAATTGCACTAAGATATGGTACTTCTGGTCCAAGAATATCTTCATGATCTTCACATGGACGAAATGGATCAGTTTCAACATTGAGTGATCTAACAACCATAGGAGTACTTAATGGTTTTGCCTTGTCCATATTGAAACGTTTCAGAATCTTTTCAGTATATGTTGTTTGATGTACAAGTAAACCATTAGGCATATGCTCAATTTGTAAACCAAGGCAATACTTGGTTTTTCCGAGATCTTTCATTTCAAATTCTTTCTTTAGAAGTTGAATGGCTTCATGGATCTCTTTATTTGTACCTATGATGTTTAGATCATCAACATAAACAGCTATGATCACATATCCGGATGTTGTTTTCTTAATGAAAACACAAGGACAAGTAAGGTTATTTGTATACCCTTTGCTTATCAAGTAATCACTTAATCGGTTATACCACATACGTCTCAATTGTTTTAACCCATATAAAGATCTTTGTAATTTAATCGAATACATTTCTTTGGGTTTTGCATTTGATGCTTCTGGTACCTTAAATCCTTCAGGTATCTTCATATATATATCACTATCAAGTGATCCATATAGATAAGCAGTCACAACATCCATGAGATGCATTTCTAAATTTTTAGAAACTGCCAGGCTGATTAAGTATCTAAAAGTAATTGCATCCATAACAGGGGAATAAGTTTCTTCATAATCAATTCTTGGTCTTTGAGAAAAACCTTGAGCTACAAGTCTAGCTTTATACCTTGTAACTTCATTTTTCTCATTTCTTTTTCGGATAAAAATCCATCTGTATCCTACAGATTTCACATCTTTAGGAGTGAGAATGATGGATCCGAAAACTTTTCTTTTATTGAGTGATTCTAATTCAGCTCGTATTGCTTCTTTCCATTGAGCCCAATCATGTCTATTTTGACATTCAACCATAGATGTTGGTTCTGGATCATCATCATTATTCATGATGTCATATGCAACATTAAATGAAAATTTCTCATCAAGATTTTTCATTTCATTTCGGTTCCATAATATTTTTGAATGTGCATAATTGATTGCAATTTCTGTATTGACATCATCAATCTCCTTTGCAGTAGGAGTACTGATTTGTGGTTCTTCTTGAACACTTTCTTTTACCTTATTATCAGCTGATTTTCTTTTTCGAGGATTTTTATCTTTGGAACCAACTGGTCTCCCACGTTTCAGACGTGGCATAGATTCTTGAGTGACTACATTATCAGTTTTCCGATTTGGAATCTCAACTCGAGCTAGAGTATTAACTGCTGGTATATATGATTTAGTCACCCTTTTTGTATCTGTGAATGCATCAGGCAATTGATTTGCAAGTTCTTGTATATGCATTATCTTTTGAACTTCTATCTCGCATTCTTTTGTGCGAGGATCAAGATACTTTAATTGAGGTTCACACCATGAAACATCATTTTCTTTATTTTTTATTTCTCCCCCTAATCTAGGAAACAATGTTTCATTAAAATGACAATCAGCAAAACGTGCTGTAAAAACATCACCTGTCATAGGTTCAATATACCTTATGATTGAAAATGTTTCATATCCAACATATATTCCCAACCTCCTTTGAGGACCCATTTTTGTACGTTGTGGTGGTGCAATTGGAACATATACTGCACAACCAAATGTTCTAAGGTGGGAAATATTTGGCTCTTGACCAAAAGTAAGTTGTAGGGGGGAATATTTATGACTTGCACTTGGTCTGATGCGAATCAATGCAGCAGCATGTAAAATTGCATGACCCCATATAGATACAGGAAGTTTTGTTCTCATTATCAATGGTCTAGCGATTAACTATAAACGTTTAATCAGTGACCCGGCTAAACCATTTTGTGTATGCACATGAGCAACAGAATGTTCAACAACAATTCCTATAGACATGCAATAGTCATTAAATGCTTGAGATGTAAACTCACCAGCATTATCAAGTCTCACCTTTTTAATGATGTAATCAGGAAAATGTGCTCTCAATTTAATAATTTCGGCAAGAAATTTTGCAAATGCCACATTACGGCTTGATAACAGACAAACATGAGACCATCTACTAGATGCGTCTATTAGGACCATGAAATATCTAAATGGTCCACATGGTGGATGAATTGGTCCACAAATATCACCTTGAATTCTTTCAAGAAACATTGGTGATTCTTTCTCAACCTTAAGTGGTGAGGGTCTAGTTATCGATTTTCCAAGAGAGCAAGATATACATGGAACCATTGTATCATGAAGGATTTTTCTATCCTTCAGTGGATGTCCATGTGTACATTCAATAATTCTTTTCATCATTGTTGATCCTGGATGGCCCAATCTATTATGCCATAAATTAAATACACCAGGATCAATATACTTTTCTTTAATCACCATATGTGCTTCTGGTACATTTATATGTGTATAATGTAATCCAGAATTAAGTCTTGGCAGTTTTTCAATCACGTGATTCTTGTTAGTGATACTTAAATATTACTCATTTTCTGCCGTTACTGACTGATAATCATATCCATTAAGGTATATGTCAGAAAAACTCAATAAATTTCTGCTTGACTTAGGAGAGAATAAGGCATTATTAATTAAAAATGTTGTACCGTTTGGTAATATGAATTTTTCCTTTCCTATCCCTTCTATCAAGTTAGCAGCACCTGATATTGTATGTATAGTTCCTTCCGTTGGTTTCAAATCAATGAAATATTTTTTAGATTTAAGTATAGTGTGTGTAGTACCACTATCTGCTATACAGAGATCTCCACTACTTGATTGATGTTGTGTTCCCGAAGAATTCATATTAAACTTCATATATAAGAAACAAACAGTAAGTATATAAATGTTACACAAAATGTTTATTACACACAAATAGATAAAACTGAAACATTTGACATACATAGAATTGAAACATCAAACATAGAACTGGAACATTTGATAAAACATATAGAACTGAAACATTTGAGAAAACATGATGACAAAGGTTAAATCGTTTTATTTATAAACGAAACATATTAATTTAATTCAAGAAATCTTTATATAAATCAGATGGTTGCTCAGTGACTGTTGGATCAATATTATCCACAAAATTTACTTCCTTTTCTTTACCTTTCAGCGAATCCTGATACATCTTAACAAGATGTTTAGATGTTCGGCAAGTATTAGCCCAGTGGCCCATTCTACCACATCTGTAACAAGATTCTTCAGAATTTTTAGAAGAATTTTCTTCAACATCTTGTTTAGTGGGCTTGTTTTGTGGTTGATATTTATATTTTCGTGGATTATTATTTCTTTGACCACCACGGCCACGTCCACGCCCATTCCCATTACCATAAGGATGGTTTCTACCATAGTTATGGCTTTTGGCATGATGATGGCGATGGTTATTATAACCACAACCTTGCCCGCGTCCTTGTCCCTGTTTATAATTATTTGCAGTATTTGCTTCAGGGATTGCAAGTGTACCAGTAGGACGGGATTGCTGATTTTTCATTAATAGCTCATCATTTTGCTCTGCAACCAAGAGATATGAATTAAGTTCAGGATATGTGTTGAACTTTAGCATTCTCAAATTTCTTTGCACTGTGATGTTGGCAGCATTCATTGTGGAGAAAGTTTTCTCCAACATGTCTGCATCACTTATTTCATGTCCACAGAATTTAAGTTGTGAGACTGTATTATACAGAGCTGAGCTGTATTCATTTACTTTCTTAAAGTCTTGGAACCTTAATGTTCTCCATTGATCCATAGCAGCTGGAAGTAAAATTTCTCTTTGATTATTGAATCTGCTTTTGAGACCTTCCCATAAAACATGGGGATCTTCTACAGTCACATAATTATTTTGTAAGCATTCATCAATATGTTGATGAATAAAGCAACATGCCGTTGCTTGTTCTTTTTCAGAACAAGTGTTGTTTTCATTTATGGTTTCAAGAATGCCCATTGATTTAAGATGCATTTTTACTTTTATAACCCACGGCATGTAGTTGTTTCCCGTTGATTCTAAAGGAGTAAATTTAAGCTTTTCCAGATTCGACATTTTCTATTATCAAAAATTAAAACGAACAACATGATAAATTAGAGTCAATTTATATTCATAAGTATATAAACATTAAACATAAATTTAATATAACATAAATGATAAGTAGGCGACAGTGTCGACCATATGTAAGCAATCATAAATAAATGTTATATAACATAAATGATAATTAGGTGACAGTGTCGACCATATAAATGTTAGATAATAGAAATATAAATGTTAGTAACATAAATGATAATTAGGCGACAGTGTCGACCATATATTATTCAGGTGGTATAATCGACCATATATCATTTAGGTGGCAGAGCCAACCATAATTAGTATTAAGATTATCGTGCTGATAACGTGTTATAATTCAGTAGGCTTATAACTACCTTTAGTGGTTTGATTCTTGATGTTATAATTCAGTAGGCTTATAACTACCTTTAGTGGTTTGATTCTTGATTAAGAATGCTAATAATGAAGTGTAAGAACAAAGATGATAATGGAGAGAAAGAAAGAAACACTTTGTAAGTGTGAGAAAATGGTGCAAGTTTAATGCTTGCATTCATGGCTATTTATAGCAAAAATATCACAAGTTTAGGTAATACAATAATATTACTTTTGTGTATCAATAATTGACTATCCATTTATATATATATTTATATATTATAACAAACTTTATAAAATGACAAAGTTTGGTAAGGTTCGATGAGCTCTAAAGTTACTTTTGATTTTATTATTTATCATGTAAAATTTTGTTCTTTTGACGAGTTATTTATAATGTTGGATACTTGATTATTTAGGATTCAGAAATCTTAGATTTTGAAAATTATTTTCCAGAGTACTAGATTTCTAAAATTACTTTCTAAAAACACCCCCTCCCTTAAAAAACTCCAAAATCCCTTTCATATTACTAATGGCTAATGTGATCGAGTTTTAATCCGTACAAAATGAGATTGGCATATGGTAAAAGAAAGGGTATACGATTTTTATTTGATGTGACAAGACTATTTTTTTCTTATATTATACTCAGTAACAATTTTTTGGTCGCCTCCCCTAATCGAAAATCCTAGCTCCGCCTCTGGTCCTTTGGGAATAATTGAATCAATAGCAATAACCGTGAGGGAAGAGTGAAAAGAATCCCCATCGGGGAATGAAATAGAACATGAAACTATAAGCTTCCAAGCAGTGGGAGGAGCCCGGGGGTCTGACCACGTGCCTGTTAAAGAATGAGTCGGCGAGTCATTGGCAGTGGGTTGGATAAGGGAACCCACCGGAGCCGTAGTGAAAGCGAGTCTTCATAGGGCAATTCTCACTGCTTATGGTCCCGAACCTGGGTGATCTATCCATGACTAGGATGAAGCTTAGGTGAAACTAAGTGGAGGTCCGAACCGACTGATGTTGAAGAATCAGTGGATGAGTTGTGGTTAGGGGTGAAATTCCACTCAATCCCAGAGCTAGCTAATTCTCCCCGAAATGCGTTGAGGCGCAGCAGTTGAGTGGACATCTTGGGCTAAAGCACTATTTCGGTGCAGGCCGCGAGAGCGGTACCAAATCAAAGCAAACTTTAAATATTAGATATGACCTCAAAAGGGGTCAAGGTCAGCCAGTGATACGATGGGGGTTAAGCTTCATCATCGAGAGGGAAACAGCCCGAATCACCAACTAAGGCCCCTAAATGAACGCTCAGTGATAAAGGTGGTAGGGTGCTTTTGCGCTGAAGATGAACGAGGATAAGCGATCTTCCAAAGTTATGGGATGTAAAAATACATCGGTAGGGAAGCGTTCCGCCTTAGAGTGAAGCAACCGCGCGAGCGGTGGTGGATGAAGCGGAAGCGAGAATGTCGTCTTGAGTAACACAAACATTAGGAGAATCTAGTGCCCTGAAAACCCAAGGGTTCCTCTGTAAGGTTCATCCACGGAGGGTGAGTCAGCGCCTAAGATCAGGCCGAATGGTGTAGTCGATGGACAACAGGTGAATATTCCTGTACTACCCCTTGTTGGTCCCGAGGGACGGAGGAGGCTAGGTTAGCAGAAAAATGGTTATTGTTCAGGGTCGTAAGGTGACCCTTCTTTTGCAGGGTAAGAAGGGGTAGAGAAAATGTGATGTGTGCGAGGTGTAGTACGAAATATTATTATTTAATACGAAATATTTTTAATACGAAATACGGTACAATTTACACAAGTTTTTATTTAATTTATATATGGGATATACCTAAACCTTGCTACAACACTTATAGGCAGTGTACCTAATCGTAGAGTAGTGTAGTTTTTAGTAAGTCTGGTTCGTTCCACAGGGAGACGGCTTATTGCGTACACTATATTTTTAAACAATTATATTTGTATATATATATATATATATATATATATATATATATATATATATATATATTAGTAATATAGTAGTAGTATTATTATTATAAAAGGGGGGTTTAACCGTTTAATGACCGGTTTGTCGATTTTAAATAAAGCGTAAAGATAAATGACGATAATATAAATGACAGAATTTAAATTGCGATAAAGTAAATTGCAGTAATTAAAATGACAGTAAATAAAGGTACGATGAAATATGAAATAAAAGTATTATGCTTATTTAAACTTCTGTAATCATGATGTTTGACGTTTTGATTTTAATTAATTGTTACCCTGTTAATTGTCCTTTGTCCTGGTTTATTTGATACCGATCTGGGTTTTGTCCATAATAGTCCATCGGTCATAATTATAAAATGCTCGTCAAATTAACCTTATTCCTGAAGTCAAGTATTCCAACTAATTAGGGATTCAAACTGTAACAAGGTTTTAATACTTTGTTAATAATTACACCAGGTTATCGACTGCGTGTAATACAAAGTTTTAATACTTTGTTAACAATTACACCAATTATCCTTGTATGTAATCCACCCCTGTTTTAATGAGATATGAATATTAATTTACCCACTTGATCAGAATGAATAATCAATTACCCAACCCGAATAATTAATTAAATGATCGTAAAAGATGTCGTATAAACGTCACTAAATAGGACATACATAATCATTTTAATAATTATTAGATTAACTAATTTGAAGATAGGTTCGACAGGTTCTAATGAGTTGTCATTCAATTAGACAATACCCCCACCTATTAATAGTCAATAGTCCAATGTTCACAATTGTCGGTCTTTTGTCCAAACCTTAATTATGGTACAAAATCCAATAACCCCATCTTAATATTTAGCCCAACATCACGATTATTTCGGCTTAAATAAGCATAATAATGACTTAGTTATGAGACATTAAATTAAAAAGGAAGAACATAGCTTACAGTGCTTATTAATCGCGTAGCGTTACACGGACAGAACTCCGACTTTAAAACCCGTAAAATATTTCTTACAATAACCCAACTAAACCATAATTTATCATTAATCTTACTTAAACTTAATTATAATTATAAATATAATTATAAATATTACAGAGGAAAGAAAGAAAATAAGTGTGAAGTGTGTTCCTAACTCGTCAAAATTTGTTGCAATTTATAGACCTGGCATGAGATTAGGTGCCATGCGATCGCATGGAAATAATGCTTCCAGGCCATGCGATCGCATGGCCAGCTGGAATCAGATATTTTGCTTAACCAAAAACGTGGGCTGCCAGTTTATTTTATTATATAATATAATATATATAATTATATATATATTATATTATATTCTTGTACATAGTTGACTTGTAATTTTAAGTCCGTTACGTCGCGCGTTAATGCTCGGTTTATGTCTCGGTTCCGGATTTTCGAACGTCCTTTCGTACGCGTAGATATCTTGTACTTTGCGTTTCGCAATTTTGTAATTTGCACAAAAATTATTTTCCATAACTCCCAAAATCCGCGCAAGTCTTTAACTCACATTTAGTGGCACTTTTGAGTGCACTATGGCTTTAGTGGCATTTTCAGGCTTTAGTGGCACTTTTTCTTCAATTCTTTAATCTTCGTGCTTCGTCTTCACATTTATTTATTTAAACGATTACAACTTAAAAATAGAATAATTACAACTAAAAACTTTACATATTGGTGTGATATTGCGACTAAATATATGTTCATTTGTGTAACGACCCGGATTTTTCCAATCGTTTTATACTTATGAGATTAATATTTACATAAATTAAACCTTACCAACATGATAAGCAATCCAAATTATTGAGACTTGTGTTTTTGAAAAGAGTTTTACACAACGTTTGACCGTCCAATTTGACCGATGATATCACGAACTATATAACATAAGATAATTATACGTTTGTGTATATATATGTATTTATATATATTTAACATGATCTAAGGATGGTTTAACATCTCATTGTGTACTAATGACAATGAGTTATAAGTATATTTTGAAACTACTAACTTAAGTTTTCAAAACGATAACTATATGTAACATTCTTTGATATATATACTTATAACCTATAATACTTATACATGTATCGTATATATAATGTATTTAATCACTTTTTAAGGACTTAAATACATAAAACAATATAAGTATATTCACAAAAGATAGCTATATTTGAATTCTCATTCCGTTTCCTCAAGATTTCTATACGTATATCTAGGGTATATGTACCCGTATCATACCCAGCTTCTATATGTATTTACTATTGGTATATACACATCAAATCAACATCCTAATCAACATTATTACTGTCCTAGATATGAGGTAACTAGGATTTGTCAAGTAGCATGAATTATTAGTAAGAAAACAAAATTAGGAATCCTTTTCTTTCTTTATAAACTAAAAACGTTTTTATGAATGAACACCATTTCTTCACTCCATTTTCTCATACCTACACCCTCATTTCTCTCTCAAAATACTCCTAACTTCATACTTGATCATCTCCAAGCATTTTCCCCATCATTTAGCTTCAATTACAAGCCTTAAATACCATAAGAAAACTCTTTCAAGAACATATCAAAATAACCACTCATTTGAAGAAGTATACTTCCAACCTTTTGATCTAACTCCACCACTCTTTGATTCCAAGATTTTTTCTTATCTCTTACAGTAACTTTGTCCAAGTAACTTGAGGTAGTAACCTTGTTCATAATCTTGTTCGATTCATAATTATATAGCTATCTTATTTTATGTTGTAAAATTTTAACAACAAGAACATAGTTTGAATGATTTCAAACTTGTTTGCAACCTAAATAGATCCTTCTAACTTAACTTTTAAAACACTTCAAGACCTGTAATATATCATAATGATATGCTAACTTAATAAGATATAACTTGGTTTTACAAAGAACACCTTAAAAACTGAATCTACATCGTCGGAGTGCAACCTGGGGCTGTTTTGGGTTGGATAATTAAAAACTATCTTGAACTTTGAATTGGAAGTTCATGTTCTGGAACAGTGATATTTCTTATGAATATGTTAACACATAAAAATTTCATGGTTTAACTCAAAGTGTAAGTATTTTTAGAAAAATGATCATTAAATGTTGTTTTTATGATGGAAAATGATCACTTTCATAAGTTTTACCAAAGTTTGACCTATATCTTGTGATTTCAAATACAAACTAAGGTATTTTCAGTTCATATTCTTAAAACTTGACTCGATCCAAGGAAGTGGCAAGTTGAACCAACAAAAACGGAGTTGTAATGAAGAAACTACGACTAAAACAAGATTGGGTATCCGAAGCTAGTTTAGCTACGAAAATATTTGGAGATAAAGTAAATTAATCATATCTTTTCTAATTAATATGATATTTTATATATAATTACTTATGATTTGATTTTATATATTTCAGGACCACCCGTAAACAACACGAGAAGATTAATCATAAGACCTCATGATTGTACGCAACACGTCATTTGACAACACGGTACTTTATGTACGCAACACGTCATTTGACAACATGGTACCATGGGTCGAGATTAATTCTGATCAATACGAATACGATGGGGTCTTTATTTATTTTATTGAGCAACTAATTGTGGACCACTAACATCGGACTGCTAACTACGGACTAAGAAAATATTAAAAGTATTATAAGTATATATATATATATATATATATATATATATATATATATGTAACGATTACTTGAAAAGAAAATATGTTGATATATTATATATATATGGTTAGGTTCGTGATATCTATCGGAGACCAAGTCGAGTTAAATACCTTCAAGGCAAAAGTGAGTATATAGTCCCACTTTTAAACTCTAAATATTTCGGGATGAGAATACATACATTTTATGATTTACGTTATGGACACAAGTGATAAAAAAATATATTCTACATTGAGTTGTACCACTGGCATACTTCCTTGTAGCTTGGTAACTACTATTTACATGTGGTATTGTAAACGCGAATCCTGTTGATAGATCTATCGGGCCTGACAACCCCAACCGGACTGGACGACCAGTATTCAACGGTTGCACAGTACTTCGTTTCGGTGACTACACTTGGTACAGTGTAGTGAGATTTCATAATAAAGGGAATATGCGACGTTGATTAAATGTTAAGTATGGTTATCAAGTGCTCAACCACTTAGAATATTTTTATTAAAACGTTTATGTATATGAAATCTTGTGGTCTATATTTATAACGCTGCTAGCATTAAACCTATATCTCACCAACTTTATGTTGACGTTTAAAGCATGTTTATTCTCAGGTTCCTAGAAGTCTTCCGCTGTTTGAATATATGTTAGAGAAACCATGTGCATGGAGTCATACATGTTTTATTCGAGGAAGCATTGCATTCACAAAATCATCACCGTGTATTTATTTTGACTGCATTGTCAACGGAAGTATTCTTGTATACTGTTATTTACGATGATTGTCTATATGTAGAAATCATCAGATGTCGAAAACATTGAATTTTAAATATTCATTATGGTATATCTTTTCAAAAGAATGCAATGTTTATAAAACGTATCATATAGAGGTTAAATGCCTCGCGATGTACTCATATGTTATTGTATGCGTCCCTATGGATTGGGTCGGGTCGTTTCATGTGGTATCAGAGCAGTGGTCTTAGCGAACCAGGTCTGCATTAGTGTTTCTAACTGATAAGTCGTTAGGTTGCATTAGTGAGTCTGGACTTCGACCGTGTCTGCATGTCAAAATTTTGCTTATCATTTTGTGTCAAAAATCATCTACTTATCATATATAGGAAATTACCTGCTTATCATCTTAAGTCTAAACGCGTCTTACTGCATTCATTGCATGAATGGTGTATAGACAAAATTCATATCTTAGCGTATTTGCTAATTCATATCTACGCGTATCTGTTACTGTAAACTTTGTCTGACGTATTCCGTAAATCCCTCTGTAATCTATGAGATCTTTTGTTCTATATATGTGGATATTCTATATAATTAGAATACCACCCGATAGCTGGAAAATCATTTCATATCAAAAAATCCTTTATTCAATCATACGAAATGGAACTCGTCACTAGTTGAAGTCCCTCGGATTCCGATATGGAATACCACTCAAGCTCCGAAAGCAATGTGACCGGAATGGATCAACCAATCAGTCGTCATCTATTTTGGATGGATTGGGGATGGGTTCGTAGCCTCCTCAATCATTGGAGACAAGAAGAAGGTGATCCCTTCCATCCACCAAATTGCCCTCTTGACGATGAACCTGAAGCACTTACCGGCGAACCTGTTCGAGAAACCATTTTCTCTCTCATTTCCGGAGTATCTCGTCACGATTATATACTACATCAAATTCTAGATTTTATTTATCCACTTGTCCGAACCAACAATCACCCCGGTGTAATAGAAGAAGTCAATGAGCTTCGCACTCGGGTAGTGGCTTTGGAGAATACGGTACGAAGGTTACAAACACCATCAGCAGCATCAGCAGCATAACCAGTACCGTCAATAACATCAACATCGCAAACCTCAATACCCTAAGCACCAGCAGCATCACCAGCATCAACGTTATCACCATCATCAACATCAACAGGATCATTACCACCACCAACAATCACATCCGCATCACACGCCTCAATATCACCATCCGTACCTCGGATATCAACGTCACACGCACCATAGATACCAAGAAGTACCAACAACAACAAACGATGAAGTATTGATTCATAACTTCATCGGAGAAATATTCTATGGTGATTATGTAATCTCTAAAGACATAGAGATTACCTATTTCTGCCTTAACCATAAATCAGATGAGTGGACAGAAATGATAAAAGGAAGAGTAGAAACCCCAACAAGAATGATGCGTAAGGTACAAGCTAGACTTGTTTTACCAACAGCATCAGCAGTACCCTTAGCCTCACCAACACAGTCAGTGCTGTCAACATCGTTAGAATCGTCAGCAACTTTAACATCACAAGCTCCACCAGTTCAAGAATCACCGTGGACATCATCAATAAAGCGTATATTGCATCAACGAGTTATGAAGTATTAACTCATTCTTCTGAAGAATTTATATAAATATTTTTATATATATGAATTCGGAAACCAAAATAAATCTTTTCGTACTAAGCTATTAAGTATGAATTGAAAAAGGGTAGATAATACTCGTTTAAATTCATACTACAAATATGCAATGATGTACGTCCTTCGTCAGCAACTTAATCATCGTTAACTACAATCCCTGTTTCAATTCAATGAATTTCATTTTATAATAAACCAAGTGTATTATTCAATAATATGTTTGATTTTACACTTTCATCTTCAATGTACTCGAAGCTTACTGGGAAACAACATTCATATCTTGCGAAGTTAGCAAGAGTTCAATGAGTATCAGCATGATTCACTAAGGAAATATATATAAGAATAAATAATGAAGTATTGATCCATAACTTCATTAATATTCTGTGAAGAATATGTGGTTCCTAATCGTTTTAGAGATTACTTATTCTAGCTCAAACCGAAAATCAAATGAGTCTAATATTATATTGACTTATTAAATTCATGATTACATCTGAAGAAGATATATATGTACATATATTTTCATAAAGATTGTAATAAAATTCTCTGGTACAAAACATGACTTGTGAAATTTTTTTTAACGGGTAGGTAATACCCGAGAGATATATAAATTCACAATTAATATGATTATATTCTTCGACTCTGATTCAACAATCATCAACTATACTCACTACCTTCACAATAATATACATTCTTTCATAGAAATCAAAACAACCATTCTCATCCAAATTTGATTACGACAAAACGAAATCCAAGTCAAGACTTAACAGAAGACATCACTCTTAGGACTCTTACATCTTTCAAAACTATACTTTGACTTCAAAACTATGCTAGAACATCATTCGATTCTTGGAACCCAGAAAAATATTTGTATCATTCAAAGTCCTAAAACATCATATGTATATTAACAATTATAATCTATGATCAAACCCTTCGAAATTCCTGAAGACACTTCAAATAATGGACAATCGAGATGATGATCCAACCACACATTACCCGCAGTCTTGCACCTGAAAAGCTCTCAAAACCAAGGACATAATTTAACACGTATCTACGTTAAATCTTTTAGCATTTATTAGCAAAAATAACTTTGCAATTCCTTTTCAAAATAGCAAATTTTGTCACAGTTTCAGCAAGTCAACCTCGACTTTCCATTCGAAGTATCCTTATTATAACCTGTAATACATACGATTACCCTTTTGTTACCAGAGAACCTTTTATATTCCACGACATTATCAGCAGATGTACCAGCAACTCGTTACCCCTTTGGCGGAATCAACAATTGGTATTTTGAAATATCGCAGCATTTCTATGTCGGCAGTTATATATATATATATATATATACAACGTCTATCCCCAAGAATTACATATTTCAAATGTGAAGTTTCTGAAAAATGCTCCAGTCTACGAATTTGTGCTATTAAGTTTTGAAAAAGACTGATAAAGTGGTAAAGACAGTAGACAACAATTACGGTCAGAAGTTTGACAATAAAGAATAATAGATTGGAAAAGCTCGAACGAAAAATTTGGTACTGGAAAACAGATTGAGCAAAGTATAAAGGAGGTCGTGGACAAATCACAATGACGAAATCTACCTTCAAAGGATTCAAATGATTCAGTGTCTGCTGAAACCGTTAGTAAGAACCTTACTCCTTATTCTAAACCTTCACAGACAGATTTTCCGCGTCATTCCCTGATCTTAGATATTCTAAGATATCATCGTATTTTTCATTATAAATATCTCCGATATTCCTGAAGATATATTCCTAACTATCCTCATCAAAAATCATTTATCTCTTCACAATATTTGCGTTACAACATAAAAGAAACTGTGTTAGTTTCTAAATTCTGAAAAATTCGAGTTTAAAATATGAATGTTTTGAAGTAGTGTTGGAAACTGAAGCATGAATTAGTATAATATAATGGCACTTGATCAACGTGATTATATTACAGTAATTCATGCTGAGTTTCTAAATAGAACATAATGATTCACAGATCATAACGTCATCATGTGCCATGTTACACAACTCTTACATTCTACCCAATCTCCAAACATATTAAGAACATATCTCCTTGATAATTCTATCTTTTCGGACATTCTGGTAACTTACCAAATCAAGATCGTGCAATTACTATTTCCTTCTTAGAACATTAACTATGTTTATTTCAAAATCCATACCTACGAATTCCGGACCATTATTCGCTTGACTCAAAGTCGAGAAGAGGAAACAGAAGTATGGAACTGTTGAATATAAAATAAAATATAAAGCTCGACAACAACAAATAAATTACAAACCGTGTATATCAATACGTATTGCAACGTAAAGGCACGGGAGAATTAACAATACTATAACCCCAAGATAATAGTAGAAATAAATAAAATCCTCCGGAGGTAGATGAAAAAGAAGAATGACAGAGATGAAAGTTAAGAGTATATCCAGGATCAGTACTGGATGAGGCATACTGATAAATGTTTTAAAGTATGAATTGAGGGAGGAAGAATAGAAGGTATGAGTTGTAAGGAAATGAAGGGAGGTGGATTTATAGTAAAAGATCTGACAGAGCAATCAAAATAGATGAACGCATTTAAAGCGGATTCTAATTTCCTTGATTATCGAAGAATCAAATCTCATTATGAAGATTTTACTCCAAATCTCTTGAACTTGGAAATCAATCCTATCTACGTCAAAAGATATGACGAATCTATACCTACTCATTTCACCCTTTGGTGATAGCCTCACTCGTACTCTTCACAAAAATCAAATTGCTTTATCAATATTACTTGATGATAATAAAACTCTAATTTCCAACTCGTATACGTCATGAAAACATACTTATTGTCAGCCATAACCATCCCATTCAAATTTCGGGACGAAATTTATTTAACGGGTAGGTACTGTAACGACCCGGATTTTTCCAATCGTTTTATACTTATGAGATTAATATTTACATAAATTAAACCTTACCAACATGATAAGCAATCTAAATTGTTGAGACTTGTGTTTTTGAAAAGAGTTTTACACAACGTTTGACCGTCCAATTTGACCGATGATATCACGAACTATATAACATACGATAATTATACGTTTGTGTATATATATGTATTTATATATATTTAACATGATCTAAGGATGGTTTAACATCTCATTGTGTACTAATGACAATGAGTTATAAGTATATTTTGAAACTACTAACTTAAGTTTTCAAAACGATAACTATATGTAACATTCTTTGATATATATACTTATAACCTATAATGCTTATACATGTATCATATATATAATGTATTTAATCACTTTTTAAGGACTTAAATACATAAAACAATATAAGTATATTCACAAAAGATAGCTATATTTGAATTCTCATTCCGTTTCCTCAAGATTTCTATACGTATATCTAGGGTATATGTACCCGTATCATACCCAGCTTCTATATGTATTTACTATTGGTATATACACATCAAATCAACATCCTAATCAACATTATTACTGCCCTAGATATGAGGTAACTAGGATTTGTCAAGTAGCATGAATTATTAGTAAGAAAACAAAATTAGGAATCCTTTTCTTTCTTTATAAACTAAAAACGTTTTTATGAATGAACACCATTTCTTCACTCCATTTTCTCATACCTACACCCTCATTTCTCTCTCAAAATACTTCTAACTTCATACTTGATCATCTCCAAGCATTTTCTCCATCATTTAGCTTCAATTACAAGCCTTAAACACCATAAGAAAACTCTTTCAAGAACATATCAAAATAACTACTCATTTGAAGAAGTATACTTCCAACCTTTTGATCTAACTCCACCACTCTTAGATTCCAAGATTTTTTCTTATCTCTTACAGTAACTTTGTCCAAGTAACTTGAGGTAGTAACCTTGTTCATAATCTTGTTCGATTCATAATTATATAGCTATCTTATTTTATGTTGTAAAATTTTAACAACAAGAACATAGTTTGAATGATTTCAAACTTGTTTGCAAACTAAATAGATCCTTCTAACTTAACTTTTAAAATACTTCAAGACCTGTAATATATCATAATGATATGCTAACTTAACAAGATATAACTTGGTTTTACAAAGAACACCTTAAAAACTGAATCTACATCGTCGGAGTGCAACCGGGGGCTGTTTTGGGTTGGATAATTAAAAACCATCTTGAACTTTGAATTGGAAGTTCATGTTCTGGAAAAATGATATTTCTTATGAATATGTTAACACATAAAAATTTCATGGTTTAACTCAAAGTGTAAGTATTTTTAGAAAAATAATCATTAAATGTTGTTTTTATGATGGAAAATGATCACTTTCATAAGTTTTACCAAAGTTTGACCTATATCCTGTGATTTCGAATACAAACTAAGATATTTTCAGTTCATATTCTTAAAATTTGACTCGATCCAAGGAAGTGGCAAGTTGAACCAACAAAAACGGAGTTGTAATGAAGAAACTACGACTAAAACAAGATTGGGTATCCGAAGCTAGTTTAGCTACGAAAATATTTGGAGATAAAGTAAATTAATCATATCTTTTCTAATTAATATGATATTTTATATATAATTACTTATGATTTGATTTTATATATTTCAGGACCACCCGTAAACAACACGAGAAGATTAATCATAAGACCTCATGATTGTACGCAACACGTCATTTGACAACACGGTACTTTATGTACGCAACACATCATTTGACAACATGGTACCATGGGTCGAGATTAATTCTGATCAATACGAATACGATGGGGCCTTTATTTATTTTATTGAGCAACTAATTGTGGACCACTAACATCGGACTGCTAACTACGGACTAAGAAAATATTAAAAGTATTATAAGTATATATATATATATATATATATATATATATATATATATATATATATATATATATATATATATATATATATATATATATATATATATATATATATATATATATATATGTAACGATTACTTGAAAAGAAAATATGTTGATATATTATATATATATGGTTAGGTTCGTGATATCTATCGGAGACCAAGTCGAGTTAAATACCTTCAAGGCAAAAGTAAGTATATAGTCCCACTTTTAAACTCTAAATATTTCGGGATGAGAATACATGCATTTTATGATTTACGTTATGGACACAAGTGATAAAAAAATATATTCTACGTTGAGTTGTACCACTGGCATACTTCCCTGTAGCTTGGTTTCTACTATTTACATGTGGTATTGTAAACGCGAATCCTGTTGATAGATCTATCGGGCCTGACAACCCCAACCGGACTGGACGACCAGTATTCAACGGTTGCACAGTACTTCGTTTCGGTGACTACACTTGGTACAGTGTAGTGAGATTTCATAATAAAGGGAATATGCGACGTTGATTAAATGTTAAGTATGGTTATCAAGTGCTCAACCACTTAGAATATTTTTATTAAAACGTTTATGTATATGAAATCTTGTGGTCTATATTTATAACGCTGCTAGCATTAAACCTATATCTCACCAACTTTATGTTGACGTTTAAAGCATGTTTATTCTCAGGTTCCTAGAAGTCTTCCTCTGTTTGAATATATGTTAGAGAAACCATGTGCATGGAGTCATACATGTTTTATTCGAGGAAGCATTGCATTCACAAAATCATCACCGTGTATTTATTTTGACTGCATTGTCAACGGAAGTATTCTTGTAAACTGTTATTTACGGTGATTGTCTATATGTAGAAATCATCAGATGTCGAAAACATTGAATTTTAAATATTCATTTATGGTATATCTTTTCAAAAGAATGCAATGTTTATAAAACGTATCATATAGAGGTCAAATGCCTCGTGATGTACTCATATGTTATTGTATTCGTCCCTATGGATTGGGTCGGGTCGTTTCAATTTGGAGCACTATCAAATATCCCCACACTTGAGCGTTGCTTGTCCTCAAGCAATACAGAACATGAAATAAAATCACACTTCACTCGAATCACTTTTTTTATTCTCACACTTTATACATCAGTGATTTTGATATAGTGGTATAAACAATGATAGTAACAATGTGGTTTACAGTCCCACATGACTATTAAAAATTTAGATCCTTTAAGGAAATTGGATCTTTATGAAAACATTTGATCTTTTGAAAATTCATTCTAGCTTTTACCCTAGATAAGTTTTTCGGAATAACCCTTCACCGGTGTTTGCAAAATGTTTTTGTGGGTTTTGTAGGTTTCAGATTTGGAAATTTTAGTTCAAAACTTGCGGTTTTGTGTCACCCACTTGCTAACCTTGTATTAGGAAAGCAACACGTTCTGTATACTTGCTCCGTATATTACCTTTCGGTAAACTACCGTCCGGTTGTAAAGGAAAGCGTTGAACAAGTAATTGTTAAGGCAATGTCCAATGACATGCTTTTGATTATGGTCCACATCGTGTCGGATGCAATTACTATCCTTTGTAGGAAAAATAGTAAAGATCACCCTATAATTTTTCGGTCTGGCACAAGGTCCTGTCTTCGACCATGCTATGCAACCATCGTTCTTACAGTTGACACCCGATTTGGTTCAGGTGACCTAATGAATTCTGACGAATTCTCAGGATTTTATGTTCAACAGTAATAAACGCATTGAAAATAAGTTTTTAGAAAACAAATCGGTTTTAATTTTGATCAAAATAATTTCTTGTTCAAGCTCAAGTTTAGATATCATTGAATTCCATGAGTTTGAATTCTCAATCTTTAAGGTCAATCTCAAGGATTGAGTAATATCAGGCTTAAAAGCTGATTTTTAATCTTTAAGGAGATTATCCTTTCTGGAGTTCTGATTCATTAGTCTTATCAAACTAATTTGCACGGAGCCCTCCCCATTTTACGAGACAGATCCTTTCATGGGTAGGATAAGTCTAACCACTTGGCGATCCTGTTTGATGCTGAGGTCCGTGGATTTCCTGCTGATTTTAGAGATGACTTTTCTAGATTTTTCGTCAACCTACGGCTGGTCTGGACGACAACTTCTTGACCTAAATCAAGAAGCGCATGTCTTTTTCGGAAGACTTTACTTCCTTTTAATGATGGAATTGATTCATCGTGTAGATCCATCTTTTCATTCATTTATATTACAGTAAACTGAGTAAAACTGATTAGTATCGTCCAAAACAAAAGTACCTGCAATAATCTGTACCAAATATGTGATATGTGTTTTAAAGAACTTGGTAAATTCTTCCCACACTTAGCTTTTATTTACTCTTTTCTTTGCCTTTTTATTCTCTTCTATTCCATTTTAAATGAATTCAAGCGTTTTGGGTTGTTTCTCCATTTATGTTCTCTCCGAGGTAACAATAATTTCAGCATTAACACCTAGTTTTATCGTTCATAAATATGTATAAACATGATTTTTAATTCATTTAGTTGAAAATTTTTCAAATTTTCACAAAATTTAGCAATTAAACTAAGTGTAAACCCGAGAGAATTTATAACCCTTCCCCACACTTGAGATCATGCAATGCCCTCATTTGCATGAAATCAGATTATAATTATAAATTCATGAGGGTGATTAGTGTAGAAAAGTGATTAAAAATACCGAATTTGCAAACATATTATTTTATATCACATTTGATATTTTGCGTCTTGTCGTCAAAATTAGTAGCTTTTACTGAACTTAATGTCAGTCTTTGAAAGTACGCTGTTTTACCCTATTTTGTACATAAGATAAACTACAAACATACATAATATTTTTATTATATTTTTTTTATAAAACCTTTATTTATTAAAACAATTTAAATGAATAATTTTTTTTTAATTTTATTTCCTTTTACTTTAGGTAGTTTCGGTATGTTTACCTACTCCGTCCCTCGACAAAATTTAAAATTTGTCGTTTTTAAAGCGATTGTTTTAAAAGCAAAGATTTTTGGTTTTTTAATTTTTTTGGTATACTTTAGATCAATAAAATTAAAAATAATGATAACAAAATTTTTTGCCCCGCCTTTGGGTAAAGCAATTTCGGTTCCATGACCTAGTCTTTAACTTACGACGAATTTTAGAAATCATTTTTTTAAACTTAATGAAATAAAGTAAATTTTGTTTTTTAATTCACACAAAACTTAAATTTAAAAATGCATATTAATTGCATACAAAACCTACAAAATAAAAATTCAGAATGGGGGGAGAAAACTAGTTCTTTAGTGTCTGCTAGTGGAAAAGACCAATCGGGTTCCATTCTCGGAACTACACGAGAACAGAACAACTAACTCTAGACAACGTTTTCTTTTTAGAACATTTGAATCTCCCCACACTTAGGTAGCTGTGGTGTCGAAATTGTGATTAACTTCATCGTCAATTTCTTTTGGACCATAATCAACTTGCATATCTGTAACTTTTGCTTTAAGCCATTGGTCGGATTCCTGTGTAATATTCACAAATTCAACTAGTTTTGCCTTTTCTTTAGGCGAAAGATTGGATACTAACCGGTTATATAACTTAAAGTTTCCTTTGGTTCTAGTATCGTGAATCCGTTTAATAAGTTTCTTCATTGAACTGTTAATAACGGGGTCATTTAATTTCGCATCAACAACGGGGTTCTTTGTTATCCGGTCATCATTAGGTGTTACTTTATCTTCCCCACACTTAGACATTTTATTATTGTTAAGCATTACCGTTGGAGTTGGTAAAACAATATGGTTTTTACCAATCGTCTTTATTGGTTCAACGATTTTGGTTGGTGGAGATTTAGCCTTTCGACTCACAAAGGTGACCGATTTGTCACCATCACTAAGTGTCATTCTACCGTCTCTTACATCAAATAACGCCCTGATGGATGCTAAGAATGGTCGACCTAAAATTAGAGGAATGTTTGAGTCCTCTTCTATGTCAATGACAATAAATTCGACTAAAAAGGTTAAATTACCCACTTGAACGGGTAGATTGTCAGCAATTCCAACTGGGTGCCTAATGGTTTGATCAAAGAGTCGAACACTCATCTCTGTTGGACTTAACTCACTTACTCCTAATCTCTTATATAATGAAAGAGGCATAACACTCACACTCGCACCTAAATCTGCTAGTGCATCATACATGACACAATCACTAAGTAGACAAGGAACAATAAATTCACCCGGATCACCCAACCTTGGTGGAAGTTTTGGTGGAACTGTCTTCACCGAGTTTACTTCTACGGCTTTTCTTTTTTGCATTTTCTTATTCTTCTTCTTCTTCTTTCCAGAGGTATCACAAACTTTATTACCTATCACTTGCTCATACTCAACTCCTTTTCTTGGAAACGGGATGGGTGGTCTGTATGGTGTCACCACTGGTTTTACATACTCGGGTGGTGGTGGTGTTGTAACTTCTTCATTGTTACTCACATCTAAAACCTTCCCATCTTCTGATGCTGGTTTTTCAGAATTCGTTGAAACCATATTAACATTCTCATTCCGAGAATTTACTTCAGTATTACTCGGTAGTTTTCATTGTTTCCTCTCACTCATCATGCTAGCAAGAGTACCTACGTGTTTTTCTAGATTCAAAATGGAAGCTTGTTGAGTTCTTAATGACTGATCAAACCTCTCATTTGTTTAGGTTTGAGATGTAATAAATTGTGTTTGAGATTCCATTAGCTTTGTCATCATTTCTTCTAGATTTGACTTTTTCTCTTCGGTTTGTTGTGGTGGTTTATACAAGCTAGGTCTTTGTTGATTGAAAGTGTTGTTTTGAGTTGGTTGGTTATTCGGACCTTGTTGGTCGTACGAGTTATTGTTGGGTCCATTTGGATTGTAAAGAATGTTTTGATTTCGATTGAAGTTTCGCCTTGGCGGTTGATAATTATTTTGATAATTATTTCCCGGCCTTTGGTTCATGTAGGAAACATTCTCACGTTGTTCCATCGTTTGTTCAATATGACAATCTTTCGTTAAGTGTGGTCCACCGCATTGCTCACAACTGATTCGTTTTGCGTGAATATCTTTAGTCATCTTTTCCATTCGTCTTTCGAAAGCATCTATTTTTGCGGAAACAGAATCAAAGTCATGGCTAGAATCGGCTCTAGCCGCTTTAGATGAACGAAAAATATCTTTTTCTTGATGCCACTCATGTGAGTGGGAGGCTGTGTTATCAATAATTTTGTGAGCTTCAGTTGCATTTTTCTTCATAACGGAACCACCAGCTGCTGTGTCGATGTCTTTTCGTGTAGTAATGTCTCATCCTTGGTAGAATATTTGTACTATTTGATAAGTGTCTAAACCATGTTGAGGACATCCTCTCAACAACTTTCCAAATCTTGTCCACGCCTCATATAGAGTTTCATTTAGCTTTTGCGTGAACGTAACAATTTCTCCTTGAAGTCTCACGGCTTTAGATGCCGGAAAGAATCTTTTAAGAAATTTCTCAACTAAAACATCCCATGTGTCAATCGCTCCTTCAGGTAACGATTCTAACCAATATTTGGCATCTCCCTTTAAAGTCCAGGGAAACAACATGAGATAGATCTGTTCATTCTCAACTTCTCTGATTTTGAATAGAGTACAGATCCTATTAAAGGTTCAAAGATGTTCGTTTGGATCTTCTTTCGGTGTACCACTATATTGGCACTGATTAGTTACCATGTGTAGGATTTGTCCTTTGATTTCATAATCTGGCGCATTAACATCTGGCTTAATAATGGCGTGACCTTGGCCAGTGTGTGTGTGTCTCTCATTCAATCCTCCATACTTAGAGGTTCCGTTATTTCCATAATTGAAATTGTTGAATACAAATCACTAGAAGATTCTGATTTAACGGTTTGTGGTTCAGGAGGAATGATTATTGGTTCAGGATCGTGGAATTGTCCTTGAATATCCTCCGGGTTCTCAATTGTGAGGTCGGGTTCAAAAAATGGATTATCGGAAATTTGAATTAGAGTACTCATTCGACTAGATGATGATTCTAAAGAAAAATCAACGGCGACGATATTGGCTAGATGTCTTGATCGAGTTACAGGAGGTGAACGTATGAAAGGTGGTGAACGTTTTTCTCGGTGCATTCACTGAATATCCTATTAGTTATAAAGATAAAAATTATATAAGTTGTCAAATTAATAGACTTTTCTGATTTTGCCCACGTTTCGAATAGCCAATAGATGTAGCAGGTAGCCAGGACCCTTTAAATCGGAATCCCACAACTCGCCACTAACAAATCCAACTATTACTACGAACCAGAAAATTTTGGATGTCTATCAATTTAATCGCTCTTTATAATTTTTCGTCGAAATTTAAAGAAAATAACGAAAATTCTATGTCCTAAAAACTAGAGTGTAGAAATGAGAAAGGAAAAAAACGCGTTGAAAAATAAGAATCGAAAAACAAACGTCGAAAAATAAAAAGTCGAAAAACAATAATAAGAAAGTAGAGCGTCGAAACTTAAAAGTCTAAAAACTAAATATTAAAACTTGCGTCTAAAGGTATTAAAGCTTCAAAGGAATTCTAAATCAAAAACGGCAATTACTTAAAAGGCACTAAAATTTATTTAAAACTAAGGCGATAAGCAACGTCGTAAGATTCTAAAGCGCCTAAATCTTAATCTAAAGAAAAAGCACTTAAGGGAATTTACGGCAAAGCTTAAAAATCTAGAAATATAAAAGTTTCTACGGCATGATACTAAGTTTAAAATTAATTACTAACGATAAAAATACAAATTACGAATTAAACGATTAAAATATATAATTTAAAAAAGACAAAAATTTATAAAATTACTTATTTTTATAAAAATATTATTTTTATATTATTATTTTATAAAAGTATTAATTTTATAGTTAATAAAACTAAATTAAACTTAAAAATACAAATTAATTTAAAACTAAACTAAATATTAAAAAACTAAACCCTAATTACTAATTAATTAATAATAATAATAATAATTAAACGTAACCCTAATTGTACGTCTGAGGTAACAGACCTGTCACCTCAGCTCATGCGATCGCATGAGTTGAGGGTTATTTTCCCATGTGGTCGCATGGTGTATGGATCCAGGCCACTTCTTGGGCTGCTACAGTAACCAGCCCGTTTACTTATTATTTTTTATTTTTTTAGTTTTACAAAATTAATATATAGGTTATATTTAAAATTATATTTTTAAAAATACTTTTATACTTTAAATAAATAAAAAAATATAAACTTTTTAATTTAAACACTTAAATAGATAAATATACTTTTTTTTGTATTTTAAAACTTATAAAAATTATATTTTTACAAAAATAGCTTAAAACAAATATATTTTTTAGAATATAGCGTAAAAATATAGCGTTTCGCCGGGTCCCCGGCAGCGGCGCCTAAAACTTAATGTGTGCGAGGTGTAGTACGAAATATTATTATTTTTAATACAAAATACGATACAATTTACACAAGTTTTTATTTAATTTATATATGGGATATACCTAAACCTTGCTACAACACTTATAGGCAGTGTACCTAATCGTAGAGTAGTGTAGTTTTTAGTAAGTCCGGTTCGTTCCACAGGGAGACGGCTTATTGCGTACACTATATTTTTAAACAATTATATTTGTATATATATATATATATATATATATATATATATATATATATATATATATATATATATTAGTAATATAGTAGTATTATTATTATAAAAGGGGGGTTTTACCGTTTAATGACCGGTTTGTCGATTTTAAATAAAGCGTAAAGATAAATGACGATAATACAAATGACAGAATTTAAATTGCGATAAAGTAAATTGCAGTAATTAAAATGACAGTAAATAAAGGTACGATGAAATATGAAATAAAAGTATTATGCTTATTTAAACTTCCGTAATCATGATGTTTGACGTTTTGATTTTAATTAATTGTTACTCGGGTTAATTGTCCTTTGTCCTGGTTTATTTGATACCTATATGGTTTTTGTCCATAATAGTTCATCGGTCATAATTATAAAATGCTCGTCAAATTAACCTTATTCTCGAAGTCAAATATTCCAACTAATTAGGGATTCAAACTGTAACAAAATTTTAATACTTTGTTAATAATTACACCAGGTTATCGACTGCGTGTAATCCAAGGTTTTAATACTTTGTTAACAATTACACCAATTATCCTTGTATGTAATCCACCCCTGTTTTAATGAGATATGAATATTAATTTACCCACTTGATCAGAATGAATAATCAATTACCCAACCCGAATAATTAATTAAATGATCGTAAAATATGTCGTATAAACGTCACTAAATAGGACATACATAATCATTTTAATAATTATTAGATTAACTAATTTGAAGATAGATTCGACAGGTTCTAATGAGTTGTCATTCAATTAGACAATACCCCCTACCTATTAATAGTCAATAGTCCAATGTTCACAAGTGTCGGTCTTTTGTCCAAACCTTAATTATGGTACAAAATCCAATAATCCCGTCTTAATATTTAGCCCAACATCACGATTATTTCGG
Source organism: Rutidosis leptorrhynchoides (assembly GCF_046630445.1). Classification (NCBI taxonomy): domain Eukaryota; kingdom Viridiplantae; phylum Streptophyta; class Magnoliopsida; order Asterales; family Asteraceae; genus Rutidosis; species Rutidosis leptorrhynchoides. Next base: position 433,304,343 of record NC_092335.1, read on the forward strand.
CTTAAATAAGCATAATAATAACTTAGTTACGAGACATTAAATTAAAAAGGAAGAACGTAGCTTACAGTGCTTATTAATCGCGTAGCGTTACACGGACAGAACTCCGACTTTAAAACCCGTATAACATTTCTTACAATAACCCAACTAAACCATAATTTATTATTAATCTTACTTAAACTTAATTATAATTATAAATATTACAGAGGAAAGAAAGAAAATAAGTGTGAAGTGTGTTCCTAACTCGTCGAAATTTGTTGCAATTTATAGACCTGGCCTGAGATTGGGTGCCATGCGATCGCATGGAAATAATGCTTCCAGGCCATGCGATCGCATGGCCAGCTGGAATCAGATATTTTTCTTAACCAAAAACGTGGGGTGCTAGTTTATTTTATTATATAATATAATATATATAATTATATATATATATATATATATATATATATATATATATATATATATATATATATATATATATATATATATATATATATATATATATATTCGTGTACATAGTTGACTTGTAATTTTAAGTCCGTTGCGTCGTGCGTTGATGCTCGGTTTATGTCTCGGTTCTGGATTTTCGAACGTCCTTTCGTACGCGTAGATATCTTGTACTTTGCGTTTCGCAATTTTGTAATTTGCACAAAAATTATTTTCCATAACTCCCAAAATCCGCGCAAGTCTTTAACTCACTTTTAGTGGCACTTTTGAGTGCACTATGGCTTTAGTGGCATTTTTCAGGCTTTAGTGGCACTTTTTCTTCAATTCTTTAATCTTCGTGCTTCGTCTTCACATTTATTTATTTAAACGATTACAACTTAAAAATAGAATAATTACAACTAAAAACTTTACATATTGGTGTGATATTGCGACTAAATATATGTTCATTTGGAGCACTATCAAAATGCCTCGAGCCAATGTTCGAGTATCAAGTGCTACGGCGCTGAAGTAACCCATGCCATACTCCCAAGAAAAGCTCGAACGACCTTCAACAAAAAGGTACACGTACCAGAAACCGACACAGGTGGGTAGGTAGAGATCACCTAGGGGCGCGAGACAACTCTCTCTAAGGAACTCGGAAAATTAGCCCCGTAACTTCAGGAGAAGGGGTGCCTCCTCACAAAGGAGGTCACATTGACCAGGCTCGGACAACTGTTTACCAAAAACACAGGTTTCCGTAAATTCGTAAGACCATGTATGGGGGCTGATGCTTGCCCAGTGCCGGAAGGTCAAGGAAGTTGGTGAACTGATGACGGGGGAGCCGATGAACGAAGCCCCGGTGAACGGCGGCCGTAACTATAACTGTCCTAAGTAGAGAAATTCCTTGTCGGGTAAGTTTCGACCCATACGAAAGGCGTAACGATAGGGGCACTGTCTCGGAGATATGTTCATCTTTCACAGTAATTACAAACATAAAGAATTAAGAAATCAACACTTTCAAACCTTCAATCGGTAGATCTGAATTGGTTAATGTTTGAAGGTTCACCGACGAAAACCATCGGTAGTTTAGAACTATGATCGAACACATCGATTGTGGTTACATGTTATGAAAGAACGTTATTGATCTTTTGGCCCTGTTCAAAAAATAAAAGTGGACCCATACATGTAACTGTAAATTTTAAATTATTAACTATAAATTGATGGAATCGATGTCGGAGTATTCGAGCAGAGTATTGGATTACGGAGTATTCGACATCAATTATGTATGTAAAATGGACCTTATAGATATTGGGTCCAGTGCAGCCGCACGCTTTGCACGCCCCAATATACGGCCTCGCTTTTTGGTTACGAATTTGAATCGATGGGGGTTACAGGGTGATGTTTTTCTGATGGTGAATGATTTGGTGGAAATGTTTTGTGAATTTGTGATGTTGGATTTTCTCTTTCTTGAAGATCTATGGGAGAGAAGAAGTTAATTGTGATTTTGTTTGATATAAAGGTAGAAAGGTATTTGTTTAGATAGAGTTTATGAAAGTAAGTTGAAGAAAAAAATCAAAAAGGAAGAAAAGAAAAAGATAAAAAGACATAAGTACCCTCATGTGTTAGGCACATGGGATGAGATAACGGAAAGTAGACGGAATGACGACCAGTGCTAAATTGTACAATATCAGAGATGAGTCAAGAAAAAAAAAAGATTAAGGATGACGTGCGAAATTCAGTTACAAGTTGAAGGGCGACCGGCGTAATTTTGTCAAGATAATGATATCATTATTAGTTCTAAACAAAATAGATTGCGGAACATAATAAGATTGTGAACTAGCTTTGTATAATTTATGATGAATGGTTGATGATCGCTTCTTCACTTCCCTTATTTGATTACTTCCTTTTTTATTCTCCCCATTTATGATGAATCAAACTTTGACTTAGGGGCCTCAAAGTCATCCAGTTTGGTTCATGGGTTTTGAAAGAATTCTTTTGAAATTTGAATTAAATTCTTGAGTTGTGTTTGGTTGTCATTTTCTGCGAAAATTAGATTTCGTAAAATGTTTAAAAATAGTAAACGGATAAATAGATAAGGTTGTCTCTTGTTGTTCATGCTATTTGGGAAAGGAAATTACTTTATACTCAAATATATGCGATATAACCAGGGTATCCCGACACCATTTTTGTGCTTTTTCTCTATTCAAGATATGCTGCTAGTGATGTTTAAATTTGAGATTTTTAATTTTGTGATGATATCTCGATCCAACCACTATTACACTATGCTATCTTGCAAGAGTTAAGTGTTTGAAAGTGAGTATGAAGACAAATCAATATAGAAACATAATGTTCAGTTTGCCACTAGACAGTTTAATCATGTAAAGCAATGGACATTAATTTATAAATTATATATCCATACATCTTATCATTCTGAAACAAGCATTATACAAGGAAACAATATGAGTTTTGAAACCATAACACAAGCTATACCTTATACCTTATATTTTGCATTAGAAACCAGGTGGCTCACATATGTATCATGTTTTACTTATAACCTTGGTGCAGGACGAGTCCGGGGTGCATCCCACTCGGTAACAATGTGGTCACGAGTAATCTCTTTGAGTGAGGTACAACCACTTAATGCCATTGTTAGCTCAAATTCATCGCGTAACATTTGAAGTACTTTCTTCACTCCAGCTTCTCCTTCAGCAGCCAATGAAAACACCACAGGTCGCCCGATCTAAGATTTACACCATATGAAAATCAATAGATTGTAAGATTTTCAGTCTAACATGATCAAATTTTTATAATGTGTGAAGTTGTTTTTGGGATTTCAACTAGAAAGATAGGTTATTGGTTTGATGGGTTGAGTAACAGGTTAAGACGAGTTTGAGTAAATAAGTCATATTGGCGGTAGTGAAATTGGGTTCAGATAGGATTGGGCCGACCCGTCTACAATCTAGATCAAGGTTGCAAAAGACGTGAGACAGAGTCGAGACGGTCGGGTTTTAAAAAGGTCGAGACGGGGTCGAGACGGGGTCGAGACGGACGTTGACCAAAGTTGACTTTTAAATATATAAGTATATAAATGTATATATGTGTACATATTTTAAAGCCAAAAACTTTAATTGACTAATTTGTACTCATAATTGCTATCACCGTTAATATAATACAGAAAATTCAAACTAAAATACGATAAATTTGACCAATTTTACCGACTTTCTAGTTTTTCTGAATTTTGAGAGACTTTGACCTATATTTTTTCAACTTTGACCCGAATTTTGACCGTTCACTGTCATATTAGACGGTTTTCTTCGAGACGGGATGGGCTGGTCACCAAACCGTCGCAACGGGCGTCGAGATGGCTCGAGACGGGGTGTTTTGCAACAGTGATCTAGATAAAATTTTACAAGTTCAACTCATTTGACCCGTTTTTAGCTAGTTTTTGATATGATTGACCCGTTCGTAAACAAATACAACATACCTACCCCGTTTTCAAATAAACAATATATCTACTTCTTGCAGTCCCCACGATGGTAGTGTAGTGGTTGGGGGATATGCAGCATAAAGCGGAGGTCATTACTTTTATCCCGGCCTCATTTTCTTTTAAGCATGGGTTAAGCGAGATTCTTCTCACATGTTGGCCGTGAGAATGGTCGGTGTGGGGTCGCCAGAGGGTCAGTTTTACCATTCCTTTTTTTTTTTCTTTGATTTCTTGCGAACATCTTAAGGGATCTAATTACTTAAAAAGAATGTAGTGAAGTCCTCTAGTCAAGTAAGATAACTGAAAGGCCAGTAAAGTTCGTTAGTGGGGAGTTAGCCCAGAGATTCGTCAGTCAATTTTTTTTCCGAAAATGACTAAAAACGAGCATGGGAGAATTTCGAGTTTCTGACAATAATAAAACAAGCAGTAACTGTTCACTTACAAATATGCCGGAAGCACCAAGAGCAAGTGCCTTGAAAACATCGGTTCCACGACGCACACCTCCATCAAGGAACACGGGTACACGACCTTGTGCGGCTTTCACCACCTGTTCCAAAGCCATGATAGTAGCAGGGACGTAATCCAGTTGGCGGGCTCCATGATTAGAGACGATAATTCCTGCTGCTCCAGCTTGAATAGCTAACCTTGCTGTATGGTTAACAAGTGGGGTAAAACTCTAAACATTAGTTAACAATAAACATAGATAAATGGAATTTTATAAATCGTTTTGATTGATCTTACTGTCTTCAGCAGTGATCACACCCTTCACTAGGATAGGCATCTTGGTGATCGTTTGGAGCCACTTCACATCCTGCAAAACAATCAAGAAAACATAATAAGTTACTAGCAAAAATGCATATTGTTTTTAGGTTATTTTTCAACAGTTTTAGGCATAACGAATCGTACCTTCCAGCTCAGGGTGCGGTCAATCTGACCAGCAACATAAGATGCTAATCCAGAATCAGCAGCCTGCATTACAAGGTTACCATGTATAAGAGAAGCAAAAAATAAACATGATTGTATAGGAATTAACTATATAGTTCCACAAAATAACAAATTATGTGTTCGATAGCTGTAAGATGGCCTTACTTCATCCATCTTGCCGAGGTCCAAACCCTCGAAGTTCTTCAGTGTCAAAAATGGTGGTAAGGTAAACCTGTTTTTAATGTCAGCTTCTCGACGTCCAAGCCTTGGTGTATCAACTGTAAGAGCAATAGCCTTGAAACCAGCTCTTTCGGCTCTTCGAACAAGTTGAGCAACCACGTTCCTGTCTTTGTACACCTGATAACACAATCAAGAACATAAATAAACTTTACAGATAATAAAAAATAGAAAGACTGGGTGAAAAGTAGAAATTTACTCACATAAAGCTGGAAGAAACGGATTCCAGGTCCAGTTGAAGCAACCTCCTCGACACTAGACGTTGCCCATGACGACAAAGTCTACAAAGTGATCAAACAAACTATCACAACCCGATATATTCTTTAACAGACTATCCGGGGACATCGAGTATTATCACTCTAATGTACTAAGCCTAACCAGGTTATCCCGTGATCATTTCTGGCCTTTTCCCTGGTCCGCTCAACTCAACATATGGTGCTAGTGAGATTTGAACCCGAGACCTCTTGTGAGGTATCGGGATTGAAGACCCAAACCAGTAGGCTATCTTGATAAGGTTAGAACCCGATATATAGTTCTAGTTTGTAAATCATAGAGAACAAAGAGGTGTTAGTACAAACCATAATAGTATTAGCTGAACAAGCTGCTCTTGCAGTTGCATATTCACCTTCAATGAGAGAATAAAGAAAATTTAAATTTCATACAATATATACATCTCTATGATCATTATGAGCATGATTCGATCTATAAACATATGTTTAATTACCCTCAGGGTGAGCCATCTTCTGCATGGCTGTTGGGGCGATCATTATAGGCATCGATATCTTGAATCCCAAAATTGTGGTAGTCATATCTATCTTGCTCACATCAATGAGAATACGAGGCCTAAACCTGTTTCGTGATCAACACAAAATTTTATAAGTACATAACATCACAAAGGTATAAAATGGTTCTTGGAATTGAAGTTAATGCAATTGTATAGGAAGTTTACAAGATTCTTGCGAAAGCATTTCGGTTTTCCTCAAGAGTCCACTGATCCTCAGCACCTGAAGCATAGTAGTCGTAGACCATCTTTGGCAACTTATCCTTGGCAATAGCCTGATACTCGGTGACGTTTGTGACCTCCATTTTTCTTCTTTATCGAAGAACGAAATCTTGATTTGGTACATGAGATTCAAGAACATGATTGCAATTATAAGCATAGTAACTAAAATATACTCTAGTAAAACTGACATCATTTAATCAATGATACTCTATATCGAACTAAAGTAATATTAAGAAATTGTAACTAGAACATTGTTGTGTAAATATAGTTAAAGATCAATGAACCCATTGAAAAACTAACATAACTATGAATAAAGTATTGACCTTTATGATGAACACACAAGGAATGAGAGGTTAAAGAAACTAACCTTTTGGGGGACTTGTGTGTTTTTGGCCAAGTGAGATAACAAGTATAGATAAGCAACAAACAAATTTTATAAATAGTAGACAAAGACATTTTGTGGATAAAGTGATAGAAATCAGAAGAGGAGGCTGTGTACCAAAAAAAATAGAAAATAAAAAACAAAAAAATGGATGAAGACAAATAAAGGAGATGAGATGAGTATTATGAGGTGAGAATTGAAAACCAAATCCAATTGTTGAAAAGAAATAAGAGGGTGCAAATTGGGTGGGTATCCTCCACTTAAATTACTTCACATAACAAAAGTCATTTCATCATGTGATAGTGTGACACCATTCTGCACGTACTGTATGAAGATAAGAATACAATTACCATATTAAAACTTATCATTTTTATTTTTTGCTTTATTAGTTTGTTTAGCTAAATCTGTAGGCAAAAGACAAGGATTGATGAGAGGATTTGCCATATATGCATCAACACCACCAAGAAAGAAACAAGGAAATCAAAACAGAACATAAAGAATAGTAATTTAATTGAAACAAAACTAAATTCAAGATCCAGTAACAACACCAAAAGTAAAATAATCCTTTTCTATTAAGGTACAATTATCATAACACTAATACTAGTCTGCTGACTAACTAATGTGGTAAACAACTGTTTTCTTGTTCCCATTTTTTTCATCCCCTTTGCATGGTCATGAAGTCCATTTGAGTAAATGTACCCAAAGTAAAAACACATTATGATTCATGAGTAGTGGAGGTAACATTTATGTTGTATACATTACCTTTTTATATGTACAAATCACCTTCATAAAAAATATGTTAGGACAAAAATTCAAGTATAGTTGAGAGTCTCTGTTCCAATATTGTAGAAATTTTACAAAAAAAAAAAAAAAAAAAAAAAAAAAAAAAAAAAAAAAAAGTTTCAAGTGAGATGGGTGAATCACATCAACTTTTCTCTCAAATCACATGATTCTATTTTTTGGTTTAATAGGTATTGGTATTGGTATGCGTCGTGCTCTGAAAACATTTATAAAATCAGAAGAATAACACACGAACAACAATAATCTATCAAAATGTTTCATTTAAACCATAACCGGGCAAAGCTTAAAGAAACAATACCCAAAGACACTTTCCTCGCACTTACACACACACACACACACACACACACACACAAAAACCCTTGGAATAAAATTAACACCAACATAATCCTTGACACAAGAAACTGAATAACGAAAGATGATAACAAACCCTAATCGGCTAAACAATGAACCAGAATGATGAATTAATTGATAAAGAGAAGAAAAGAAAAATATATGTACTATATAACTAAGAATTGAAGAATGGCAGAAGCACATCCCGAACTTCACAAACCAAGCGTTGCACTTAACTTATTCTTTTTATAATAATGCCCTGAAAATACAAAACATATCCAAACAAATACAAAAGCTAATTTTCAAAATAAGGTTAAAAACATACCTTGACAATTTATCACCTCCCAGAATCTTAGTATGGAACAAACTAGTCCGGACCGGCCCGCGCGTTGCGGCGGGGCTTTCGGCCTGCGTATTCATATTTAACGTAGCGTTGTGTATTTACAGAGGGGAACACGGCTCATGTGTTAAGCGCCGTTTTAGATGTCGTTGTGTTAAGCGTTTTTTTAAAAAGTATCCGTTTCGAACGTAGTTTGTTTTGTTTTGTTCAATAAATTTTTTCGAGTGTAACGGTGCTGTCGGAAAAATTTAACTCGCTGCGAACAGAAAGATACGGGTTGTCGTTGTGTTTAGTCTTTTTTAAAAAGTGTCAGTTTCGAACGTGGTTAGTTTCGTTTTGTTCATAAAATTATTTCGAGTCTGACGCTACCGTCGAAAAAATTTAACTCGTGGCGGATACGGGTTGTTGTTGTGTTTAGCGTTTTTTTGAGAAGTGTCCGTTTCGCGTATAGTTAGTCACGTTGAGTTCGTAGGATTTTTTCAAGTTGAACAGTGGGCTCGGAAAAATTTAACTCGAAGCGAGTGAGAAGATATGGCGCGTTATAAATTCGGGTGGAGTTGGTTTCTTTTATTTTAATAAAATTATATATTTACATTTTTACCCCTGGAAAAGTGCAAACTTGAGGGGCCGTTGTGTAAATATAGCCAAAGTTGAGGGACCGTTTGTAATGTGAACGCAAACTCAAAACGACAATCCGATATAACTAAAACGATGGAGATTTCCATGGGTTTTAGTATATACTAGTCCGGATCGGCCCGCGCGTTGCGGCCGTGGCTTTCAGCATGCGTATTCATATTTAACGTAGTGTTGTGTATTTACAGAGGGGAACACGGCCCATGTGTTAAGCGCCGTTTTAGATGTCGTTGTGTTAAGCGTTTTTTAAAAAGTATACGTTTCGAACGTAGTTACTTTTGTTTTGTTTAATAAATTTTCTCAAGTGTAACGGTGCTGTCGGAAAAAATTAACTCACGGCGAACAGAAAGATACGGGCTGTCGTTGTGTTTAGCTTTTTTTAAAAGTGTCCGTTTCGAACGTGGTTAGTTTCGTTTTGTTCATAAAATTATTTCAAGTGTGACGCTGCCGTCGAAAAAATTTAACTCGTGGCGAGCGGGAAGATACGGGTTGTCGTTGTGTTTAGCGTTTTTTGAGAAGTGTCCGTTTCGCGTATAGTTAGTCCCGTTGGGTTCGCAAGATTTTTTCGAGTTGAACGGTGGTCTCGGAAAAATTTAACTCGCACTGAGGGAGAAGATAGGGCCCGTTATAAATTCGGGTGGAATTAGTTTCTTTTATGTTAATAAAATTATGTATTTACACTTTTAACCCCTGAAAAAGTGTAAACTTGAGGGGCCGTTGTGTAAATGTAGCCGAAATAGAGGGACGTTTGTAATGTGAACGCAAACTCAAAACGACAATTCGATATAACTGAAACGACGAAATATAGGGCCCGTTATAAATTCGGGTGGAATTAGTTTCTTTTATGTTAATAAAATTATGTATTTACACTTTTAACCCCTGAAAAAGTGTAAACTTGAGGGGCCGTTGTGTAAATGTAGCCGAAATAGAGGGACGTTTGTAATGTGAACGCAAACTCAAAACGACAATTCGATATAACTGAAACGACGAAATTCTCCATGGCTTTTAGTATAATAAAATAATAATAATAATAATAATAATAATAATAATAATAATAATAATAATAATAATAATAATAAAATAATAATAATAATAATAATAATAATAATAATAATAATAATAATAAAATAATAATAATAATAATAATAATAATAATAATAATAATAATAATAATAATAAAATAATAATAATATATATATATATATATATATATATATATATATATATATATATATATATATATATATATATGGGCAGGATCAATGGGGAAGTAACCAATCGGGGGAAGCAAATTTTTTTTTTCGTTTTTTTTTGGAATTTTTTTTCCGGCATCAAGATCACACGAAAATATGAACATTTAGAAGAGACACTTCGTGATGAATCTTATTATTTAGGCGGAAAAACGATCGACAAAAATAACATTCAAAATAATATTGTTCATGAAGAATATGAACTTTTTTTTTTCATGTTTTGTGAAGTAAAATTTAGCCCGATTTAGAGTTTAGGGTTTAGGGTTTGGTGTTTTGGGTTTATTCCATAAACCCAAAACACCAAACCCTAAACCCTAAACCCTAAACTCTAAACCGTTCGTGTTAAAAACTCAATCTGCATCCTAAATCTAAACCCTAAATCTAAACCCTAAACCCTAAATTTCTAAACCCTAATATCTAAACCCTAATATCTAAACCTCAATAGCTAAAACCTCAACATACGCTCGAAAAACACAATAATTGTTATATATTACTTCTTCGAGTGTTTTTCTGCCAAAATAAAAACATTTATCACGAAGTGCCTCTACTAAATGTTCATATTTTCATACCATCTATAATGTTCGTGAACAAGGTTTTTTCAAAAAACGAAAAAAAAAAAGTTTTTGCTTCCTCCCGCTTCCCCTCAATTGGTTACTTCCCTCTTGATCCTACCAATATATATATATATATATATATATATATATATATATATATATATATATATATGTTAATTAATAAAGCCACGTTGTTTACAAAACATATCATGAACTTTTGAACATAAACCTTTAGTAAAAACTAGTCCGGACCGGCCCGCGCGATGCGGCGGGGGCTTTCGGCCGGCGTATTCATATTTAACGCAGTTTTATTTACAGAAGGTAAAACGGGTCATCTGTTATGCGTCGTTGTTGGTGTTTTCGTCTTTAATGTTTTTTAAAATCTGTCCGGTTCGAACGTAGTTAGTTTCGTTTTGTTGATAAAATTATTTCGAGCCTAATGGTGCTGGCGAAAAAATTTAACTCGCGGCGAGCAGGAAGATACGGACTGTCATTTTGTTTAGCGTTTTTTTAAAAAAGTGTCCATTTCGAACGTAGTTAGTATCGTTTTGTTCATAAAATTATTTCGAGTCTGACACTGCCGTCGAAAAAATTTAACTCGTGCTGAGCGGGAAGATACGGGTTGTCGTTGTGTTTAGTGTTTTTTTTAGAAGTGTCTGTTTCGCGTATAGTTAGTCCCGTTGGGTTCGTAAGTGTAAGACCCAAATATTTATTGTACATAATGTATTTATGGTGTATGATACGTGTATGAAGTGTACGAAGCATGTACGTATTGTTTGCTCGAACGTCGAAGGAAACTGGACGTTGTCTGAAGTGACAAGGTGTGTACGTATCTTTTTAACCCCAAATAAAATTTGAGTTGATGTTTCAAAGCCTTACCATTGGAAAGAAAATCTTATTATGTTTCCAACGATATTTGATTCATCGAAAACGGAGCTACGGTCAAAAAGTTATGGCCAAAACAAGTTTCTGAAAACTGACCTGAAGGTTGGAGCGGCGCTCCACCCTATGGCGCGGCGCTCCGATCACGTCAGAAGCAATTTTCAGCTTTTTTTAAAGGTTTAAATGATGGGTACTTTAGTCTTTTCAATTGGGGTCGGTTTAGGGTCACCAAAACTGATCTAGAACTCCATTGGAGCTCATTTCTCACCCACACAAACACTCTCATCCATACCTAGAGAGAGAGGAAGAGTTCTAGAGTGAGAGAGCTTGAATTGGAGAAGAAGGAGTTGGATTCTCACCAAAGCTCGGGTTTTAAAGTTGTTCTACTCGTCAACGGCATCGTTTTGGTGGTATTGGTAAGTTCAAACTCCGAATTACATTTGTTAGATTTGATATTCAAGTTAGGGTTTAAGTTTGAATTGTAGTGAAACCCTCTTAGATGATGAAATGGGTTTATGGTGACTAGTTATTCTTGTCACTTGGCGGGTTTTGGGTTGGTTGACGATTTGACCTTGATTAGGCTTTACTCTTGAGTTTAATCACTAGGTTTAGTGATTATGGAAGTGTTGGAACCACTTTAGGTGAATTTGGGTTGACTAATTTTGACTAAAGTCAAAATTAGGGTTTGGTGATGATTATGACCCAATTGTCGATTTAATAAGGTTTATAAACTTAAAATGGATTAAGTTGAAGTATAAAACCGAGTTAAATATGTTTTGGTGTCAAAACTTGCTAATGGCGTGATATTGACTTCTTATGGGTCAAATTAGGGTTTAAGTGTCATTTTGGGCAAGATAGGTGTTTAACACCTATGATTGGGTTTGATTGGCATATTAGGACCATTCTCACTTGTGTAAGTGATTATTAGTTAGTTTGGGCGCGATTTATGCTTGGAAGTGCATTTGGGTCGAAATTGCACTAATAGTCAATTTGGGTTGATTTTGTATACCCACCCTAATTGTGTTACTTGTTATGTGATAAATGGAATAGGTACATTCCATCGGCAATTGCGGATTATTCGGTGGCATTCTTCAAGACGACAAGGTGAGTGTTAATATCCTATATGCATATGTATGTGTAGGATGGGTGCGGGTCGGGAGAAGGGGTTCTCGCTTATAGAGCTCGCTTCTCGTATAGGTGGAATTGTTGGACTTGTGTATAGGTCCAATTGGCACGGTTGTGCGTTTTGGTTGACCACTTTGACAAGGTGCACACTTTGTGTGTACGTTATCACATGGGCGTGTGATGTGGACTTATTGTGACGCCCCGTACAAAACCATCGTGTACGGTTCGTCAATCAACAGGATCATTACATGGTCAAACACTATATGCTGTTTGAAAACCGATTTGCATTCATTAAAAAGATAACGTTTTACAAAGATAACATTGTAGTGACCCGAACTTTTCCATGTTTATATATATTAATTGAGATTGATATTTACATGATTAAATGTTTCCAACATGTTAAGCAATCAAACTTGTTAAGACTTGATTAATTGAAATATGTTTCATATAGACAATTGACCACCCAAGTTGACCGGTGATTCACGAACGTTAAAACTTGTAAAAACTATATGATGACATATATATGGATATATATATAGTTAACATGATACTATGATAAGTAAACATATCATTAAGTATATTAACAATGAACTACATATGTAAAAACAAGACTACTAACTTAATGATTTTTAAACGAGACATATATGTAACGATTATCGTTGTAAAGACATTTAATGTATATATATCATATTAAGAGATATTCATACATGATAATATCATGATAATATAATAATTTAAAATCTCATTTGATATTATAAACATTGGGTTAACAACATTTAACAAGATCGTTAACCTAAAGGTTTCAAAACAACACTTACATGTAACGACTAACGATGACTTAACGACTCAGTTAAAATGTATATACATGTAGTGTTTTAATATGTATTTATACACTTTTTAAAGACTTCAATACACTTATCAAAATACTTCTACTTAACAAAAATGCTTACAATTACATCCTCGTTCAGTTTCATCAACAATTCTACTCGTATGCACCCGTATTCGTACTCGTACAATACACAGCTTTTAGATGTATGTACTATTGGTATATACACTCCAATGATCAGCTCTTAGCAGCCCATGTGAGTCACCTAACACATGTGGGAACCATCATTTGGCAACTAGCATGAAATATCTCATAAAATTACAAAAATATGAGTAATCATTCATGACTTATTTACATGAAAACAAAATTACATATCCTTTATATCTAATCCATACACCAACGACCAAAAACACCTACAAACACTTTCATTCTTCAATTTTCTTCATCTAATTGATCTCTCTCAAGTTCTATCTTCAAGTTCTAAGTGTTCTTCATAAATTCCAAAAGTTCTAGTTTCATAAAATCAAGAATACTTTCAAGTTTGCTAGCTCACTTCCAATCTTGTAAGGTGTTCATCCAACCTCAAGAAATATTTGTTTCTTACAGTAGGTTATCATTCTAATACAAGGTAATAATCATATTCAAACTTTGGTTCAATTTCTATAACTATAACAATCTTATTTCAAGTGATGATCTTACTTGAACTTGTTTTCGTGTCATGATTCTGCTTCAAGAACTTCGAGCCATCCAAGGATCCATTGAAGCTAGATCCATTTTTCTCTTTTCCAGTAGGTTTATCCAAGGAACTTAAGGTAGTAATGATGTTCATAACATCATTCGATTCATACATATAAAGCTATCTTATTCGAAGGTTTAAACTTGTAATCACTAGAACATAGTTTAGTTAATTCTAAACTTGTTCGCAAACAAAAGTTAATCCTTCTAACTTGACTTTTAAAATCAACTAAACACATGTTCTATATCTATATGATATGCTAACTTAATGATTTAAAACCTGGAAACACGAAAAACACCGTAAAACCGGATTTACGCCGTCGTAGTAACACCGCGGGCTGTTTTGGGTTAGTTAATTAAAAACTATGATAAACTTTGATTTAAAAGTTGTTATTCAGAGAAAATGATTTTTATTATGAACATGAAACTATATCCAAAAATTATGGTTAAACTCAAAGTGGAAGTATGTTTTCTAAAATGGTCATCTAGACGTCGTTCTTTCGACTGAAATGACTACCTTTACAAAAATGACTTGTTACTTATTTTTCCGACTATAAACCTATACTTTTCTGTTTAGATTCATAAAATAAAGTTCAATATGAAACCATAGCAATTTGATTCACTCAAAACGGATTTAAAATGAAGAAGTTATGGGTAAAACAAGATTGGATAATTTTTCTCATTTTAGCTACGTGAAAATTGGTAACAAATCTATTCCAACCATAACTTAATCAACTTGTATTGTATATTATGTAATCTTGAGATACCATAGACACGTATACAATGTTTCGACCTATCATGTCGACACATCTATATATATTTCGGAACAACCATAGACACTCTATATGTGAATGTTGGAGTTAGCTATACAGGGTTGAGGTTGATTCCAAAATATATATAGTTTGAGTTGTGATCAATACTGAGATACGTATACACTGGGTCGTGGATTGATTCAAGATAATATTTATCGATTTATTTCTGTACATCTAACTGTGGACAACTAGTTGTAGGTTACTAACGAGGACAGCTGACTTAATAAACTTAAAACATCAAAATATATTAAAAGTGTTGTAAATATATTTTGAACATACTTTGATATATATGTATATATTGTTATAGGTTCGTGAATCAACCAGTGGCCAAGTCTTACTTCCCGACGAAGTAAAAATCTGTGAAAGTGAGTTATAGTCCCACTTTTAAAATCTAATATTTTTGGGATGAGAATACATGCAGGTTTTATAAATGATTTACAAAATAGACACAAGTACGTGAAACTACATTCTATGGTTGAATTATCGAAATCGAATATGCCCCTTTTTATTAAGTCTGGTAATCTAAGAATTAGGGAACAGACACCCTAATTGACGCGAATCCTAAAGATAGATCTATCGGGCCCAACAAGCCCCATCCAAAGTACCGAATGCTTTAGTACTTCGAAATTTATATCATATCCGAAGGGTGTCCCGGAATGATGGGGATATTCTTATATATGCATCTTGTTAATGTCGGTTACCAGGTGTTCACCATATGAATGATTTTTATCTCTATGTATGGGATGTGTATTGAAATATGAAATCTTGTGGTCTATTATTATGATTTGATATATATAGGTTAAACCTATAACTCACCAACATTTTTGTTGACGTTTTAAGCATGTTTATTTTCAGGTGATTATTAAGAGCTTCCGCTGTCGCATAGTTAAATAAGGACGAGATTTGGAGTCCATGCTTGTATGATATTGTGTAAAAACTGCATTCAAGAAACTTATTTTGTTGTAACATATTTGTATTGTAAACCATTATGTAATGGTCGTGTGTAAACAGGATATTTTAGATTATCATTATTTGATAATCTACGTAAAGCTTTTTAAAACCTTTATCTATGAAATAAAGGTTATGGTTTGTTTTAAAAATGAATGCAGTCTTTGAAAAACGTCTCATATAGAGGTCAAAACCTCGCAACGAAATCAATTAATATGGAACGTTTTTAATCAATAAGAACGGGACATTTCAGTTGGTATCCGAGCGTTGGTCTTAGAGAACCAGAAAATTTACATTAGTGTGTCTTATCGAGTTTGTTAGGATGCATTAGTGATTCTGGACTTCGACCGTATTTTCTTTAAAAATGATTGCTTAACATTTTTGTTGGAAACTATATATTTTTAACATATGAATATTATGTGATATATTAATCTCTTAACGTGTTTGATATTATGTGATAGATGTCTACCTCTAGAACAAGTCCCATTGACTCACCTAATAATAATGAAGAGTCAAATGTAAATTGGAATGATTCATAGACTGATTCACAAGTTCCCGAAGAGGAACCGGAAGAAGAGTCGGAACCGGAAGAAGAATCGGAACCGGACGAAGAATCGGAACCGGAAGAAGAATCTGAACCGGTGGGGAAAATAATAAAACGGTTAAGTAAAAGAGAATCCTCAACCAACCGACCAAGGTTAATTATGGTCAATGGTGTTTCCGCCAAGGAAGCAAAATATTGGGAGGATTACCAATTCTCCGATGAATCGGATTCCGACGAGAATTCCAATGATGTTATAGAAATTACCCCAACTGAATTTAAAAAGGCAAAAGAAAATAATAAGGGAAAGGGCATAAAAATAGAGAAATCTAATTCCAACCCCGATGAACTTTATATGTATCGTCAACCCCCGAAGTTCTTAAGTTGTAACAATGATCCGGGAACCTCTAAACCACCAGGTTTTTCTAAACCAATGTGGACAACGACGGCTCGTATTAGGGGAACATCATATATCCCTAGAAACTTGGCAAAACGAACCAAAACCGAAGAAGAAGAAACGAGCGAGTCGGAATAAGATAGTTGTATTCGTGTGGTGTAATATATGTAATATAGTGTTCTTATGCTTTATTATATATGTAAAAATTGCTTGTATTAATAAGTATTTTTTTATGAATCTAACTCTTGTCTATTTTACAGTTTAAAAACACAAAATGGATAGACAACCCAATATTTTAAGAGACCTACCCGGAGACATGATTGATGAAATCTTGTCTAGAGTCGGCCAGAATTCCTCGGCACAACTATTTAAGGCGAGATCAGTTTGTAAGACATTCGAAGAACGTTCCAAGAATGTCTTGGTTTATAAGAGACTTTCGTTTGAAAGATGGGGGATATCACATTGGGAAACCCATAAGTTACGATGTGTTTACTTTGACGCATATATTGCGGGGAACCCAAATGCTATTTTACGCAACGGGTTAAGAAATTATTTTGACTCAATATATCCGAATATTGGACTTCGTGATTTAGAAAAAGCGGCTAGCATGCAACATAAAGAAGCATGTTATGCTTACGGATTAGTAATGTTCGCTTCTCACCAAAGTGAGAACAAGAACATCGGGCTACAACTATTAAACAAAACGTTTCCACAAGTGACGGAGTCGGTAATTGGGGTAAGAAATGAGGTTTTTAGATTATTACGGGACTGTTGGACATTACGTAACCCTCGTCCCTTTGACGACGTTACAACACACTGTCTTATCAACGGCCATAACGGTTATGTTGCACAAGACCAAGGATGGGAAGTAGTCCTAGTAAAACCAGAATGCATGACTTGTTTCTGGACGTATGAATTACGTGTCTTTATTGCCTTTGCTGAACGACTTGTGTACTAGCTAGAATTATCTTCACAACTATCTTGTATCAAAGTTATTGTGTGCTATATTTCATGCTTTATGTAAAATAAGCGGTATTGTAAGTTTGTAAAATATTGTATAAAAGTTTGAACGCGAAATATTATTATAATCAGTTTTTCATATAGAATTGTAGTAGTTGAATTGTATATTAGCTACTAAGTATGAACTTAACGGGTAGGTACTACCCGAATTTAAACTTATAAAACGCTAATATGAAGAAAAAGCTTTTATAAATGAGTTCATATTATGCTACGAAATACTATTAACTACTCTTAATATTCTGTATGATTAACTTGTTCCATTTGACTATTTTGAAGGAAATGGCACCGACTACTCGACACACCGTGAATATGAATGAAGAGGAATTCCGTACTTTTCTAGCTTCAAACATAGCCGCAGTACAGGCTGCGCTACATACCAACAATAACCTTGGATCTAGCAGTACAGGAAATCGTGTAGGATGCACCTACAAAGAATTCACTGCCTGCAAACCTTTGGAATTTGATGGAACCGAAGGACCGATCGGATTGAAACGGTGGACCGAGAAGGTCGAATCGGTGTTTGCCATAAGTAAGTGTACTGAAGAGGACAAAGTGAAGTACGCTACGCATACCTTCACAGGTTCTGCGTTAACATGGTGGAATACCTATCTAGAGCAAGTGGGACAAGACGATGCGTACGCACTACCGTGGTCAGCATTCAAGCACTTGATGAACGAGAAGTACCGTCCCAGAACCGAGGTCAATAAGCTCAAGACAGAACTTAGAGGGTTACGAACCCAAGGATTTGATATTACCACGTACGAAAGACGATTCACAGAATTGTGCCTATTGTGTCCGGGAGCATTCGAAGATGAGGAAGAGAAGATCGACGCATTTGTGAAAGGATTACCGGAAAGAATCCAAGAAGATATAAGTTCACACGAGCCCGCCTCTATACAACAGGCATGTAGAATGGCTCACAAACTAGTGAACCAGATTGAAGAAAGAATTAAAGAACAGACTGCTGAAGAGGCCAATGTGAAGCAAGTCAAAAGAAAGTGGGAGGAAAACGGTGATAAGAATCACCAATACAACAACAACAGCAATTACAACAATAATCGCAACAATTATCCCAACAATCGCAACATCAATCGCAACTACAACAAACGGCCCAACAATAACAACAACAACAACAACAACAGCAACAGCAACTACAACAATCATCCCAACAATAATAATAACCGCAACAACAACAACAACAATCAGAAGCAGCTATGCCAAAGGTGTGAAAAGTATCACTCGGGGTTCTGCACCAAATTTTGCAACAAGTGTAAAAGAAATGGTCATAGCGCGGCGAAGTGTGAGGTCTACGGACCAGGGGTTAATAGAACGAAAGGAACAAATGGTGTCGGAACGAGTAATGGCGGAGCAAGTAGTGTCGGAGCAAGTTATGCCAATGTAGTTTGTTATAAATGTGGAAAACCGGGCCACATTATTAGAAATTGCCCGAACCAGGAGAACACGAATGGACAAGGTCGTGGAAGAGTTTTCAATATTAATGCGGCAGAGGCACAGGAAGACCCGGAGCTTGTTACGGGTACGTTTCTTATTGACAATAAATCTGCTTACGTTTTATTTGATTCGGGTGCGGATAGAAGCTATATGAGTAGAGATTTTTGTGCTAAATTAAGTTGTCCATTGACTCCTTTGGATAGTAAATTTTTACTCGAATTAGCAAATGGTAAATTAATTTCAGCAGATAATATATGTCGGAATCGAGAAATTAAACTGGTTAGCGAAACATTTAAGATTGATTTGATACCAGTAGAGTTAGGGAGTTTTGATGTGATAATCGGTATGGACTGGTTGAAAGAAGTGAAAGCGGAGATCGTTTGTTACAAAAATGAAATTCGCATTATACGAGAAAAAGGAAAACCCTTAATGGTGTACGGAGAAAAGGGCAACACGAAGCTACATCTTATTAGTAATTTGAAGGCACAAAAACTAATAAGAAAAGGTTGCTATGCTGTTCTAGCACACGTTGAGAAAGTACAAACTGAAGAAAAGAGCATCAATGATGTTCCCATTGCAAAAGAATTTCCCGATGTATTTCCGAAAGAATTACCGGGATTACCCCCACATCGATCCGTTGAATTTCAAATAGATCTTGTACCAGGAGCTGCACCAATAGCTCGTGCTCCTTACAGACTCGCACCCAGCGAGATGAAAGAACTGCAAAGCCAATTACAAGAACTTTTAGAGCGTGGTTTTATTCGACCAAGCACATCACCGTGGGGAGCTCCTGTTTTGTTTGTCAAGAAGAAAGATGGTACATTCAGGTTGTGTATCGACTACCGAGAGTTGAACAAACTTACCATCAAGAACCGCTACCCACTACCGAGAATCGACGACTTATTTGATCAACTACAAGGCTCGTCTGTTTATTCAAAGATTGACTTACGTTTCGGGTATCATCAAATGCGGGTGAAAGAAGATGATATTCCAAAGACTGCTTTCAGAACACGTTACGGTCATTACGAGTTTATGGTCATGCCGTTTGGTTTAACTAATGCACCAGCTGTGTTCATGGACCTTATGAACCGAGTGTGTGGACCATACCTTGACAAGTTTGTCATTGTTTTCATTGATGACATACTTATTTACTCAAAGAATGACCAAGAACACGGTGAACATTTGAGAAAGGTGTTAGAAGTATTGAGGAAGGAAGAATTGTACGCTAAGTTTTCAAAGTGTGCATTTTGGTTGGAAGAAGTTCAATTCCTCGGTCACATAGTGAACAAAGAAGGTATTAAGGTGGATCCGGCAAAGATAGAAACTGTTGAAAAGTGGGAAACCCCGAAAACTCCGAAACACATACGCCAGTTTTTAGGACTAGCTGGTTACTACAGAAGGTTCATCCAAGACTTTTCCAGAATAGCAAAACCATTGACTGCATTAACGCATAAAGGGAAGAAATTTGAATGGAATGATGAACAAGAGAAAGCGTTTCAGTTATTGAAGAAAAAGCTAACTATGGCACCTATATTGTCATTGCCTGAAGGGAATGATGATTTTGTGATTTATTGTGATGCATCAAAGCAAGGTCTCGGTTGTGTATTAATGCAACGAACGAAGGTGATTGCTTATGCGTCTAGACAATTGAAGATTCACGAACAAAATTATACGACGCATGATTTGGAATTAGGCGCGGTTGTTTTTGCATTAAAGACTTGGAGGCACTACTTATATGGGGTCAAAAGTATTATATATACCGACCACAAAAGTCTTCAACACATATTTAACCAGAAACAACTGAATATGAGGCAGCGTAGGTGGATTGAATTATTGAATGATTACGACTTTGAGATTCGTTACCACCCGGGGAAGGCAAATGTGGTAGCCGATGCCTTGAGCAGGAAGGACAGAGAACCCATTCGAGTAAAATCTATGAATATAATGATTCATAATAACCTTACTACTCAAATAAAGGAGGCGCAACAAGGAGTTTTAAAAGAGGGAAATTTAAAGGATGAAATACCCAAAGGATCGGAGAAGCATCTTAATATTCGGGAAGACGGAACCCGGTATAGGGCTGAAAGGATTTGGGTACCAAAATTTGGAGATATGAGAGAAATGGTACTTAGAGAAGCTCATAAAACCAGATACTCAATACATCCTGGAACGGGGAAGATGTACAAGGATCTCAGGAAATATTTTTGGTGGCCGGGTATGAAAGCCGATGTTGCTAAATACGTAGGAGAATGTTTGACGTGTTCTAAGGTCAAAGCTGAGCATCAGAAACCATCAGGTCTACTTCAACAACCCGAAATCCCAGAATGGAAATGGGAAAACATTACCATGGATTTCATCACTAAATTGCCAAGGACTGCAAGTGGTTTTGATACTATTTGGGTAATAGTTGATTGTCTCACCAAATCAGCACACTTCCTGCCAATAAGAGAAGATGACAAGATGGAGAAGTTAGCACGACTATATTTGAAGGAAGTCATATCCAGACATGGAATACCAATCTCTATTATCTCTAATAGGGATGGCAGATTTATTTCAAGATTCTGGCAGACATTACAGCAAGCATTAGGAACTCGTCTAGACATGAGTACTGCCTATCATCCACAAACTGATGGGCAGAGCGAAAGGACGATACAAACGCTTGAATACATGCTACGAGCATGTGTTATTGATTTCGGAAACAGTTGGGATCGACATCTACCGTTAGCAGAATTTTCCTACAACAACAGCTACCATTCAAGCATTGAGATGGCGCCGTTTGAAGCACTTTATGATAGAAAGTGCAGGTCTCCGATTTGTTGGAGTGAAGTGGGGGATAGACAGATTACGGGTCCGGAGATTATACAAGAAACTACCGAGAAGATCATCCAAATTCAACAACGGTTGAAAACCGCCCAAAGTCGACAAAAGAGCTACGCTGACATTAAAAGAAAAGATATAGAATTTGAAATTGGAGAGATGGTCATGCTTAAAGTTGCACCTTGGAAAGGCGTTGTTCGATTTGGTAAACGAGGGAAATTAAATCCAAGGTATATTGGACCATTCAAGATTATTGATCGTGTCGGACCAGTAGCTTACCGACTTGAGTTACCTCAACAACTCGCGGATGTACATAACACTTTCCACGTCTCGAATTTGAAGAAATGTTTTGCTAAAGAAGATCTCACTATTCCGTTAGATGAAATCCAAATCAACGAAAAACTTCAATTCATCGAAGAACCCGTCGAAATAATGGATCGTGAGATTAAAAGACTTAAGCAAAACAAGATACCAATTGTTAAGGTTCGATGGAATGCTCGTAGAGGACCCGAGTTCACCTGGGAGCGTGAAGATCAGATGAAGAAGAAATACCCGCATCTATTTCCAGAAGATTCGTCAACACCTTCAACAGCTTAAAATTTCGGGACGAAATTTATTTAACGGGTAGGTACTGTAGTGACCCGAACTTTTCCATGTTTATATATATTAATTGAGATTGATATTTACATGATTAAATGTTTCCAACATGTTAAGCAATCAAACTTGTTAAGACTTGATTAATTGAAATATGTTTCATATAGACAATTGACCACCCAAGTTGACCGGTGATTCACGAACGTTAAAACTTGTAAAAACTATATGATGACATATATATGGATATATATATAGTTAACATGATACTATGATAAGTAAACATATCATTAAGTATATTAACAATGAACTACATATGTAAAAACAAGACTACTAACTTAATGATTTTTAAACGAGACATATATGTAACGATTATCGTTGTAAAGACATTTAATGTATATATATCATATTAAGAGATATTCATACATGATAATATCATGATAATATAATAATTTAAAATCTCATTTGATATTATAAACATTGGGTTAACAACATTTAACAAGATCGTTAACCTAAAGGTTTCAAAACAACACTTACATGTAACGACTAACGATGACTTAACGACTCAGTTAAAATGTATATAAATGTAGTGTTTTAATATGTATTTATACACTTTTGAAAGACTTCAATACACTTATCAAAATACTTCTACTTAACAAAAATGCTTACAATTACATCCTCATTCAGTTTCATCAACAATTCTACTCGTATGCACCCGTATTCGTACTCGTACAATACACAGCTTTTAGATGTATGTACTATTGGTATATACACTCCAATGATCAGCTCTTAGCAGCCCATGTGAGTCACCTAACACATGTGGGAACCATCATTTGGCAACTAGCATGAAATATCTCATAAAATTACAAAAATATGAGTAATCATTCATGACTTATTTACATGAAAACAAAATTACATATCCTTTATATCTAATCCATACACCAACGACCAAAAACACCTACAAACACTTTCATTCTTCAATTTTCTTCATCTAATTGATCTCTCTCAAGTTCTATCTTCAAGTTCTAAGTGTTCTTCATAAATTCCAAAAGTTCTAGTTTCATAAAATCAAGAATACTTTCAAGTTTGCTAGCTCACTTCCAATCTTGTAAGGTGTTCATCCAACCTCAAGAAATCTTTGTTTCTTACAGTAGGTTATCATTCTAATACAAGGTAATAATCATATTCAAACTTTGGTTCAATTTCTATAACTATAACAATCTTATTTCAAGTGATGATCTTACTTGAACTTGTTTTCGTGTCATGATTCTGCTTCAAGAACTTCGAGCCATCCAAGGATCCATTGAAGCTAGATCCATTTTTCTCTTTTCCAGTAGGTTTATCCAAGGAACTTAAGGTAGTAATGATGTTCATAACATCATTCGATTCATACATATAAAGCTATCTTATTCGAAGGTTTAAACTTGTAATCACTAGAACATAGTTTAGTTAATTCTAAACTTGTTCGCAAACAAAAGTTAATCCTTCTAACTTGACTTTTAAAATCAACTAAACACATGTTATATATCTATATGATATGCTAACTTAATGATTTAAAACCTGGAAACACGAAAAACACCGTAAAACCGGATTTACGCCGTCGTAGTAACACCGCGGGCTGTTTTGGGTTAGTTAATTAAAAACTATGATAAACTTTGATTTAAAAGTTGTTATTCAGAGAAAATGATTTTTATTATGAACATGAAACTATATCCAAAAATTATGGTTAAACTCAAAGTGGAAGTATGTTTTCTAAAATGGTCATCTAGACGTCGTTCTTTCGACTGAAATGACTACCTTTACAAAAATGACTTGTTACTTATTTTTCCGACTATAAACCTATACTTTTCTGTTTAGATTCATAAAATAAAGTTCAATATGAAACCATAGCAATTTGATTCACTCAAAACGGATTTAAAATGAAGAAGTTATGGGTAAAACAAGATTGGATAATTTTTCTCATTTTAGCTACGTGAAAATTGGTAACAAATCTATTCCAACCATAACTTAATCAACTTGTATTGTATATTATGTAATTTTGAGATACCATAGACACGTATACAATGTTTCGACCTATCATATCGACACATCTATATATATTTCGGAACAACCATAGACACTCTATATGTGAATGTTGGAGTTAGCTATACAGGGTTGAGGTTGATTCCAAAATATATATAGTTTGAGTTGTGATCAATACTGAGATACGTATACACTGGGTCGTGGATTGATTCAAGATAATATTTATCGATTTATTTCTGTACATCTAACTGTGGACAACTAGTTGTAGGTTACTAACGAGGACAGCTGACTTAATAAACTTAAAACATCAAAATATATTAAAAGTGTTGTAAATATATTTTGAACATACTTTGATATATATGTATATATTGTTATAGGTTCGTGAATCAACCAGTGGCCAAGTCTTACTTCCCGACGAAGTAAAAATCTGTGAAAGTGAGTTATAGTCCCACTTTTAAAATCTAATATTTTTGGGATGAGAATACATGCAGGTTTTATAAATGATTTACAAAATAGACACAAGTACGTGAAACTACATTCTATGGTTGAATTATCGAAATCGAATATGCCCCTTTTTATTAAGTCTGGTAATCTAAGAATTAGGGAACAGACACCCTAATTGACGCGAATCCTAAAGATAGATCTATCGGGCCCAACAAGCCCCATCCAAAGTACCGGATGCTTTAGTACTTCGAAATTTATATCATATCCGAAGGGTGTCCCGGAATGATGGGGATATTCTTATATATGCATCTTGTTAATGTCGGTTACCAGGTGTTCACCATATGAATGATTTTTATCTCTATGTATGGGATGTGTATTGAAATATGAAATCTTGTGGTCTATTATTATGATTTGATATATATAGGTTAAACCTATAACTCACCAACATTTTTGTTGACGTTTTAAGCATGTTTATTCTCAGGTGATTATTAAGAGCTTCCGCTGTCGCATAGTTAAATAAGGACGAGATTTGGAGTCCATGCTTGTATGATATTGTGTAAAAACTGCATTCAAGAAACTTATTTTGTTGTAACATATTTGTATTGTAAACCATTATGTAATGGTCGTGTGTAAACAGGATATTTTAGATTATCATTATTTGATAATCTACGTAAAGCTTTTTAAAACCTTTATCTATGAAATAAAGGTTATGGTTTGTTTTAAAAATGAATGCAGTCTTTGAAAAACGTCTCATATAGAGGTCAAAACCTCGCAACGAAATCAATTAATATGGAACGTTTTTAATCAATAAGAACGGGACATTTCAAACATGTCATAAGACTTATTACAAACCATTGTTTCAAAATAACATAAGTTTACGAATGCAAAACATGAGTTTCATAATTTGAGACATCTCTAGTAATGCAGCGGATAACTAGTACAGTAGGTCCATAACAGCAATTCAATAACAACATGACAGCAAGTGTAACAGCGGAAGCAATAAACCTCTAGGCACCTGAGAAATACACGCTTAAAAAGTCAACACGAATGTTGGTGAGCTATAGTTTAAGTTGTAATAGTAACGTAAGATAGGCCACGAGATTTCAGTGCTGCAAACAGCGTATCAAACAGTATGAAAAGTATATGTATAACCGTGGGCACCCGGTAACTAGACTTAACGTTTATAACCTCTGAAAGTACACTTGGCTAGTGCGTATGTTCACGAAGTATTAAACACCCATTAAATGCTAGCGCGACTAGCCCGAGTGGGGATGTCAAACCCTATGGATCCATATCTAAAATTCGCGTTCACCGGTTCAAAACCAATGACTAAACGTTACCGTGCTAAGGGGAATGTTTATGCCGTTTTATAACCCACACACATATAAAGTTTAAGTACTCGTGCCTAACACGTAAAACGTAAAAAGCGCATGTATTCTCAGTCCCAAAAATAGTAAAAGTAGTAAAAAGGGATACTATAACTCACGGTGATAAAAGCGGTAAAGTCGGTAATGAAAGTACGCAAGTAGTAAGTCGGTCCGAAAGGTCGTCAACCTAAATCAAAAGTTACTAGGTCAGTAGGTTGTCTTTATAAATTCTAATAGTACATAAAATAAGTTTAAGTGTCATCATCATCATCATTCATCATCATAAAAGCTAAGTAAGTTCGTCAAGAATAGAGATCGAAACAATAGGCTGACTTCGGTCAGCTGCTACGACCTCTACATAAATCGAAAAGATGCATAGTCAGTGTCTATGGCTCTGTATGTGAGTCCCCTAATAGCTTTCCAATTTTCAGAACCTAACTCGTCTTCGTTTGACCGTGGCGACGGTTTAAGTGCGAGTAGGTCAGAAATTTCAGCACAACGTTAATAGGGTGTAGTGACTCTCGGAGGGCCATAAATCCTAAACCGTAACTCGGATTAAGACGAGGCCTAAACGGAAAATCATATACTTGAACCGAACTAACTGAAAATCAACTATCCAGTAGCCCATGTTTTATGATCAGATACTAAAATCAGTGGACAAGTGCTCCGGTGGGGTTCTTGGTGCTTGATGCTTATCACGGTTCTCATCCTTGATGCTTGTAGCTTCAAGTGTACAACTCGTTGATGGTTTAGCATCACTTTTGACCAAGATTCACCATCAATACACAATATGTTAAGACCAAGTAAGAACACAACTCATTCATGAGTCTTAGATGGATGATGAACCAAGGTTACATCATATCCTTAGTCTTAACACAATTTCAATTCACAATAACAACTAAAGCTACAAACTTTACATCATTTCAACATGTATAAGCACAATCCAAGTCAAAAGAGGTGATGGAACCCTAAGCTAGAGAGCTTGGATCCTATTCACACAAGTTACAAGGTTGCAAAGCTAGAAAGCTTGAACCTTTGATGTTCTTGAAGATCTTGAAGCATAAAGCTTGGATCTTTAAGATATATGAAGATAACAAACACAAGTTTGAATCTTTTTAACAAAACAACATGATCAAAGCAAAAGGAACTTAGATCTAACAAAAAGATATGAAGATTCAAGCTAGAAAACTTGCATCTTAATTGTTCTTGAAGATCTTGAAGCATAAAGCTTGGATCTTGAAGATGCATGAAGATTACAAACAAAAGTTTGAATCTTTATCACAAAATAGAAAGATTAAAGTATAAAAGAAGTAGATCTACAAAAGATATGAAGATTTAAGCTAGAAAGCTTGAATCTTCCATGTTCTTGAAAGATTCATGCTTGAATCAACAAGATATAAGTAAGATCAAAGCTAAAAGGAACTTTGATCTTCATATTATGATGATGATGATGACCACGAAATTGAAAGGAAAAGAAGAAGGAAAAGAAAACTTACAAGTATTACTAGAAAGGAAAGAAAGAAAGAACAATTGTGTGTGAAAACCAAATGAACAAGTGAGAGGTAAATGGCTAGTATTTATAAGCAAGAATTTCACTTGGATTGATGAGGTGGCAAGGGCCTTTGGCCGTGATTTTTGAGGGAGGGGGAGGGAGACAAGTTGTTGCTTTTTGGCTAATGGTGTCTAAAGTGTGTCCTTATGCTAGAATCCTAAGTGACAAAGTTGATAATCCTTATCCATTGTGCTAGTATGACTCATTAATTAATTAATTATTTATTTATTTATTATTATGGGTCACTAGTAATAATACTTGGGCTAATTAATTGGGTCACTAGCTAGAGTAGGGTGGGCTTGAGCCCAACAAGGTAGAAAGTCCAACAAGACTAATTATTGGGCTCTTGCAATTAAATAAATAAAATTAAGCATCCAAAGGCCCAAGTAATTATTATTATAAAATAATAATTAATATTTCGTTGTCCAAATATTTCGGTTCCGACAAAAGTCAAACGTGCGCGCAGTTCGCGGTTTATTCGAAACGTTAAATAACACTAACGGTTATAAAAGCATCCGGTGAACAAGTTAAGTATTCTACATACACCAAGGCACGTTTTAAAGTATATATGAATATGAAACACGTGTTCCAAGGTTCCGGAGTAATCAAGTAACACAGTACGCACAAATACGTAGTTTCGCAAAAATACAAAGCATAAAAGCTAGTCGAAAAAGTTGGGTCGTTACATTACCCACCTGTTATTGGAAATTTCGTCCTGAAATTTAAGCTGATGGTGGTGGAGTCGGGAAAAGGTGAGGATACTTCTGCATCATTTGATCCTCTCGTTCCCAGGTAAACTCAGGTCCACGCTTGGCATTCCATCGAACTCGGACAATTGGAATCTTATTGCGTTTCAAGGTTTTGACCTCACGGTCCATAAATTCTACAGGTTCCTCCACGAAGTGGAGTTTTTCATCAATCGTAAGTTCCTCCAGGGGTATGATAAGTTCCGGTGGAGCAAGACACTTTTTCAAATTTGATACATGGAAGGTAGGATGAACAGCACTCAACTGAGTCGGAAGATCCAAACGGTAAGCAACGGGTCCAACACGTTCCAAAATTTCAAAAGGACCAATATATCGCGGGTTTAACTTTCCGCGCTTTCCAAAACGAATTACACCTTTCCAAGGTGCGACCTTCAACATTACTCGGTCACCCACGTTGAATTCGAAGTCTTTACGTTTAAGATCAGCATAACTCTTTTGGCGATCGCGGGCCGTCTTAAGTCTTGCCTGAATCTGAGAAATCTTCTCCATCGTTTCATGGACTATCTCGGGTCCGGTGATTTTCACTTCGCCTAACTCGGCCCAACAAATAGGAGAACGGCACTTGCGACCATACAACGCTTCAAAAGGCGCGGCTTTAATACTCGAATGATAACTGTTGTTGTAAGAGAATTCGGCTAGCGGCAGATGCCTTTCCCAAGACTTTCCGAAGTCAATAACACAGGCACGTAATATGTCCTCTAAAGTCTGAATCTTTCGTTCGCTCTGGCCGTCGGTCTGGGGGTGATACGCGGTGCTCATATCGAGACGAGTTCCCAAGGCTTCTTGTAAAGAACGCCAGAATCTGGAAGCAAAACGGGGATCGCGATCTGAGATAATTGATAGAAGCACACCATGACGAGATACAACCTCTTTGATGTACAGTTGAGCAAGTCTCTCCATTGTATCTGTTTCTTTCATCGCTAGAAAATGAGCAGATTTGGTAAGACGGTCAACGATAACCCAGATTGTATCATATCCGCCCACCGTCTTTGGTAGCTTCGTGATGAAATCCATTGTAATTGCTTCCCATTTCAATTGTGGGATTTCTGGTTGTTGGAGTAATCCAGATGGCCTCTGATGTTCAGCCTTAACCTTCGAGCAAGTCAAACACCTCCCAACATAAGTTGCAACATCCTTCTTAAGATTTGGCCACCAATACTGTTCCTTAAGATCGTGGTACATTTTTCCGGCTCCTGGATGAATCGAATATCTCAACTTGTGGGCTTCATCAAGTATAAGGTTCCGTAGATCTCCATAACAAGGTACCCAAATTCTTCCGGCATAGCATCGGAGTCCAGACTCCTTAACCTCGAATTTAGAGACCAGGATGTTCAGGTATTCACGAGATATGTTCTCCTCCTTGAGAGCCTCTTCTTGGGCTACCCGGATCTGACTGTGGAGGTTCGAATGGATGGTGATGTTCAGAGCCCGAACACGAAGAGGTACCGTTCTCTCTTTTCGACTCAGAGCATCGGCTACAACATTGGCCTTACCAGGATGGTAACAAAGTTCACAATTATAGTCGTTTAGCATCTCAATCCATCGTCGTTGTCTCATGTTCAGCTGCTTCTGATCAAAGATGTGCTGGAGGCTTTTGTGATCGGTGAATATGGTACTCTTTGTTGCATAGATATAGTGTCTCCACGACTTCAATGCGGAGACAACGACTCCAAGTTCGAGATCGTGAGTAGTGTAGTTTCACTCATGAATCTTCAGCTGACGAGATGCATAAGCAATGACCTTCGTTCTTTGCATCAATACACAACCAAAACCATTCTTCGAAGCATCGCAGTACACAATAAAGTCGTCACTGCCTTCGGGAAGAGATAAGATGGGTGCGGTGGTTAACTTATACTTCAGGGTTTGAAATGCTGCTTCTTGTTCGGTTTCCCAAACGAACTTCTTTCCTTTGTGAGTTAACGCCGTCAAAGGACGCGAAATCAAAGAGAAACCTTCAATGAACCTTCGGTAATAACCGGCAAGACCTAGAAATTGGCGGATGTGAGTCGGAGTAGTGGGCGTCTCCCACTTGCTGATAGCTTCAATCTTGGCGGGGTCAACTTTGATACCTTGATCACTCACAATATGACCCAGAAATTGGACTTCCTTCAGCCAAAATTTACACTTGGAGAATTTGGAATAAAGTTGCTCTTGTCTCAAGAGTTCAAGCACTAACCGAAGATGTTGCTCATGTTCTTCTTCGATCTTGGAGTAGATGAGGATATCATCTATGAAGACGATAATGAACTTATCCAGGTATGGCTTGCAGACACGATTCATGAGGTCCATGAACACGGCTGGTGCGATGGTTAATCCGAACGGCATCACTAGAAACTCGTAATGACCATAGCGGGTTCTAAACGCAGTCTTCATCACATCACTCTCTTTCACTCTCAACTGGTGATAACCGGATCGCAAATCAATCTTAGATTAAACGCTTGATCCTTGCAGCTGATCAAAAAGATCGTCAATTCGGGGAAGAGGATTTCGATTCTTGATCGTCAATTTATTGAGTTCGCGGTAGTCGATACACATGCGGAATGATCCGTCCTTCTTCTTCACGAATAAAATAGGTGTGCCCCAAGGCGACGAGCTCAGTTGGATAAACCCTCGGTCGAGCAATTCCTGTAGTTGACTCTGCAATTCTTGCAGTTCTGAAGGTGCCAGACGATAAGGCGCACGAGCTACGGGTGCAGCTCCTGGCACTAGATTGATCTGGAACTCCACGGCTCTCGGTGGCGGTAATCCAGGCAGTTCTTCCGGAAAGACGTTGGGGAATTCATTCACGATTCACACATCATTCACACTCTTCTCTTCTCTTTCTAAAACCTTCACGTGTGCTAAAACAGCAAGACGTCCTTTCTTCATGATCTTCTGCGCTTTCATACAACTAATGAGGTTCAGTTTCGAACTACATCTCTCTCCGTATATAACCAGTGGCTCACCATCTCCTTGTGGTATACGAAGAGCTTTATCTCCACAGATAACATCGGCCCTTACTTTAGTTAACCAGTCCATGCCGACAATCATGTCAAAGCTTCCCAATTTGATGGGTATCAAGTCAATTTCGAAATCCACGCCAGCTATGTTAATAATAGCTCCTCGGCCAATTTGGTCACTTTCTAAAGTTTC
Source organism: Rutidosis leptorrhynchoides (assembly GCF_046630445.1). Lineage (NCBI taxonomy): Eukaryota > Viridiplantae > Streptophyta > Magnoliopsida > Asterales > Asteraceae > Rutidosis > Rutidosis leptorrhynchoides. The sequence continues at coordinate 433,336,131 of NC_092335.1, forward strand.
CCATTGGCTACCTCAACTAGCATACTTTCTTTTAAAGGAACTAATGACCAATTTATCTTATCGCAAAAGTGTCTACATACATAACTTCTATCGGCACCAGTATTAAATAGGACAGAAGCTAAAAGGTTGTTGATAGTGAATATACCTGTCACCAAGTCGGGGTTCTCGCGCGCATCCCTTGCATTAACATTGAAAGCTCTACCTCGCGATGGTCCGCCGTCCTTCTTCTTATTGGGGCAATCATTCCTAAAGTGGCCCTGCTGTCCACACTCATAGCATTTCCTTGGCCCATTTTAGTTTGTCCTCACAGCTGGAATGGGAATCTTGCAGTTCTTGCCAACGTGTCCGATCCTATTGCATTTTTCACAGACCGCATTACAATACCCAGTGTGGTGTTTGTAACACCTCTTGCATTGCGGTAGGGTACCTTTGTAGTTCGGGTTGGAGCTTGTGCTGGGGTTGGGGTTTCCACCGTTGTTGTGTCTCTTAGCGGGGGTTTGATCATAGGTCCTCCCCTTACTGTTATCCCACTTTCGCTTGTCACTACTACCCGCTTCAGACTTGGACTTCTCCGGTTCATCGATGAGAATCTGATTCATGAGTGTATGCACCATTCGCATTGCTTCGGGAACATTCGGTGGCTTGGACGAGGTGACATTACCCTTGATGGACTTAGGGAGTCCCCAAAAGTATCTCTCCATACGCTTGAATTCCGGGGTGACCATGGTAGGACACATAAGAGCTAACTCAAGAAACCTCCAATTGTAACCATCGAGATCATTGCCAACAGCTTTCAATTGCATAAACTCCATTTCCATCTTTTGTATCTCGGTTCTCGGACAATACTCATCAATCATAGCCGCTTTGAACTCCTCCCATGGCGTAGCATACGCCTCATCAATACCTTGTGCCTGAGCCATGGTGTTCCACCACGTGAGGGCGCCATCAGATAGCGTGCAGGAAGCAAATTTGGTTTTGTTAGACTCGGAACAGTTGCTGACTCGGAATACTGATTCAAGCTTTTCAAACCATCTTGTGAGACCAACAGGCCCCTCAGTTCTGAAATGTCCCGTTCTAATTGATTAAAAACGTTCCATATTAATTGATTTCATTGCGAGGTTTTGACCTCTATATGAGACGTTTTTCAAAGACTGCATTCATTTTTAAAACAAACTATAACCTTTATTTCATAAATAAAGGTTTAAAAAGCTTTACGTAGATTATCAAATAATGATAATCTAAAATATCCTGTTTACACACGACCATTACATAATGGTTTACAATACAAATATGTTACATCGAAATCAGTTTCTTGAATGCAGTTTTTACACAGTATCATACAAACATGGACTCCAAATCTTGTCCTTATTTTAGTATGCAACAGCGGAAGCTCTTAGTATTCACCTGAGAATAAACATGCTTTAAACGTCAACAAAAATGTTGGTGAGTTATAGGTTTAACCTATATATATCAAATTGTAACAATAGACCACAAGATTTCATATTTCAATATACATCCCATACATAGAGATAAAAATCATTCATATGGTGAACACCTGGTAACCGACATTAACAAGATGCATATATAAGAATATCCCCATCAATCCGGGACACCCTTCGGATATGATATAAATTTCGAAGTACTAAAGCATCCGGTACTTTGGATGGGGTTTGTTAGACCCAATAGATATATCTTTAGGATTCGCGTCAATTAGGGTGTCTGTTCCCTAATTCTTAGATTACCAGACTTAATAAAAAGGGGCATATTCGATTTTGATAATTCAACCATAGAATGTAGTTTCACGTACTTGTGTCTATTTTGTAAATCATTTATAAAACCTGCATGTATTCTCATCCCAAAAATATTAGATTTTAAAAGTGGGACTATAACTCACTTTCACAGATTTTTACTTCGTCGAGAAGTAAGACTTGGCCACTGGTGATTCACGAACCTATAACAATATATACATATATATTAAAGTATGTTCAAAATATATTTACAACACTTTTAATATATTTTGATGTTTTAAGTTTATTAAGTCAGGTGTCCTCGTTAGTAACCTACAACTAGTTGTCCAGGGTTAGATGTACAGAAATAAATCGATAAATATTATCTTGAATCAATCCACGACCCAGTGTATACGTATCTCAGTATTGATCACAACTCAAACTATATATATTTTGGAATCAACCTCAACCCTGTATAGCTAACTCCAACATTCACATATAGAGTGTCTATGGTTGTTCCGAAATATATATAGATGTGTCGACATGATAGTTCGAAACATTGTATACGTGTCTATGGTATCTCAAGATTACATAATATACAATACAAGTTGATTAAGTTATGGTTGGAATAGATTTGTTACCAATTTTCACGTAGCTAAAATGAGAAAAATTATCCAATCTTGTTTTACCCATAGCTTCTTCATTTTAAATCCGTTTTGAGTGAATCAAATTGCTATGGTTTCATATTGAACTCTATTTTATGAATCTAAATAGAAAAAGTATAGGTTTATAGTCATAAAAATAAGTTACAAGTCGTTTTTGTAAAGGTAGTCATTTCAGTCGAAAGAACGACGTCTAGATGACCATTTTAGAAAACATACTTCCACTTTGAGTTTAACCATAATTTTTGGATATAGTTTCATGTTCATAATAAAAATCATTTTCTCAGAATAACAACTTTTAAATCAAAGTTTATCATAGTTTTTAATTAACTAAGACCAAAACAGCCCGCGGTGTTACTACGACGGCGTAAATTCGGTTTTACGGTGTTTTTCGTGTTTCCAGGTTTTAAATCATTAAGTTAGCATATCATATAGATATAGAACATGTGTTTAGTTAATTTTAAAAGTCAAGTTAGAAGGATTAACTTTTGTTTGCGAACAAGTTTAGAATTAACTAAACTATGTTCTAGTGATTACGAGTTTAAACCTTCGAATAAGATAGTTTTATATATATGAATTGAATGATGTTATGAACATCATTACTACCTCAAGTTTAGTAGGTAAACCTACTGGAAGTGACAAGAAATGATCTAGCTTCAAAGGATCTTGGATGGCTTGAAAGTTCTTGAAGTAGGATCATGACACAAAAACAAGTTCAAGTAAGATTTTTACTCGAATTAAGATAGTTTATAGTTATAGAAATTGAATCAAAGTTTGAATATGAATATTACCTTGAATAAGAAAGATAACCTACTGTATATAACAAAGGTTTCTTGATCTTAGATGATTACTTGGAATGGATTAGAAAGCTTGGAAGTAAATTAGTAAACTTAAAGGGATTTTTGAAGTGTTCTTGAAGTGTTCTTCCTATGATGATTATAGCTTGATTCTTGAAGTGATTTTTGATGAAGATGATGATTAACTACTGGAAAAATACGTTCATAATAGTGTGTGTGTGTGTGTGTGTGTTGAGAGAGAATTAGAAAGAGAATTGGAAGTGAAATGGAGTGAATGATGAGTGGTAATTGGTGAGTGGTGAGTGGGGTTAAAAGGAGTTCTAGTTAGTTGACTAGCTCATGGTAGAAGTTAAAATTGATTAGTCATACATGACATAATCAAGAGTAGAATCCCATGCTAGTTCCTATTGGTATATACCCATAGTAAGTACGTTTTGAAGCTGTGTATAATACGGGTAAGAATACGACTAGAATTCTTGATGAAAGAAAAGAATGGGAAAGTAACTGTAACCATTTTCGTTAAGTATGAGTGTTTTGATATATGTCTTGAAGTCTTCCAAAAGTATTTTAATACATCTAAATACACTACATGTATATACATTTTAACTGAGTCGTTAAGTCATCGTTAGTCGTTACATGTAAGTGTTGTTTTGAAACCTTTAAGTTAACGATCTCAATTAATGTTGTTAACCCATTGTTTATTATATCTAATGAGATGTTAAATTATTATATTATCATGATATTATGATATATTAATATATCTTAATATGATATATATACATTTAAATATCGTTACAACGATAATCGTTACATATATGTCTCGTTTCGAAATCCTTAAGTTAGCAGTCTTGTTTATATGTATATAACTCATTGTTAATATAATTATGGAGATACTTACTTATCATAATCTCGTGTTAACCATATGTATATCCATATATATATCGTCATGTCGTTTTTACAAGTTTTAACGTTCGTGAATCGCCGGTCAACTTGGGTGGTCAATTGTCTATATGAAACATATTTCAATTAATCAAGTCTTAACAAGTTTGATTGCTTAACATGTTGGAAACATTTAATCATTTAAATATCAATCTCAATTAATATATATAAACATGGAAAAGTTCGGGTCACTAAAGTACCTACCCGTTAAATAAATTTCATCCCGAAATTTTAAGCTGTTGAAGGTGTTGACGAATCTTCTGGAAATAGATGTGGGTATTTCTTCTTCATCTGATCTTCATGCTCCCAGGTGAACTCAGGTCCTCTACGAGCATTTCATCGAACCTTAACAATTGGTATCTTGTTTTGCTTAAGTCTTTTAACCTCACGATCCATTATTTCGACGGGTTCTTCGATGAATTGGAGTTTTTCGTTGATTTGGATTTCATCTAACGGAATAGTGAGATCTTCTTTAGCAAAAAATTTCTTCAAATTCGAGACATGGAAAGTGTTATGTACAGCCGCGAGTTGTTGAGGTAACTCAAGTCGGTAAGCTACTGGTCCGACACGATCAATAATCTTGAATGGTCCAATATACCTTGGATTTAATTTCCCTCGTTTACCAAATCGAACAACGCCTTTCCAAGGTGCAACTTTAAGAATGACCATCTCTCCAATTTCAAATTCTATATCTTTTCTTTTAATGTCAGCGTAGCTCTTTTGTCGACTTTGGGCGGTTTTCAACCGTTGTTGAATTTGGATGATCTTCTCAGTAGTTTCTTGTATAATCTCCGGACCCGTAATCTGTCTATCCCCCACTTCACTCCAACAAATCGGAGACCTGCACTTTCTACCATAAAGTGCTTCAAACGGCGCCATCTCAATGCTTGAATGGTAGCTGTTGTTGTAGAAAAATTCTGCTAATGGTAGATGTCGATCCCAACTGTTTCCGAAATCAATAACACATGCTCGTAGCATGTCTTCAAGTGTTTGTATCTTCCTTTCGCTCTGCCCATCAGTTTGTGGATGATAGGCAGTACTCATGTCTAGACGAGTTCCTAATACTTGCTGTAATGTCTGCCAGAATCTTGAAATAAATCTGCCATCCCTATCAGAGATAATAGAGATTGGTATTCCATGTCTGGAGACGACTTCCTTCAAATACAGTCGTGCTAACTTCTCCATCTTGTCATCTTCTCTTATTGGCAGGAAGTGTGCTGATTTGGTGAGACGATCAACTATTACCCAAATAGTATCAAAACCACTTGCAGTCCTTGGCAATTTAGTGATGAAATCCATGGTAATGTTTTCCCATTTCCATTCTGGGATTTCGGGTTGTTGAAGTAGACCTGATGGTTTCTGATGCTCAGCTTTGACCTTAGAACACGTCAAACATTCTCCTACGTATTTAGCAACATCGGCTTTCATACCCGGCCACCAAAAATGTTTCTTGAGATCCTTGTACATCTTCCCTGTTCCAGGATGTATTGAGTATCTGGTTTTATGAGCTTCTCTAAGTACCATTTCTCTCATATCTCCAAATTTTGGTACCCAAATCCTTTCAGCCCTATACTGGATTCCGTCTTCCCGAATATTAAGATGCTGCTCCGATCCTTTGGGTATTTCATCCTTTAAATTTCCTTCTTTTAAAACTCCTTGTTGCGCCTCCTTTATTTGAGTAGTAAGGTTATTATGAATCATTATATTCATAGATTTTACTCGAATGGGTTCTCTGTCCTTCCTGCTCAAGGCATCGGCTACCACATTTGCCTTCCCCGGGTGGTAACGAATCTCAAAGTCGTAATCATTCAACAATTCAATCCACCTACGCTGCCTCATATTCAGTTGTTTCTGATTAAATATGTGTTGAAGACTTTTGTGGTCGGTATATATAATACTTTTGACCCCATATAAGTAGTGCCTCCAAGTCTTTAATGCAAAAACAACCGCGCCTAATTCCAAATCATGCGTCGTATAATTTTGCTCGTGAATCTTCAATTGTCTAGACGCATAAGCAATCACCTTCGTTCGTTGCATTAATACACAACCGAGACCTTGCTTTGATGCGTCACAATAAATCACAAAATCATCATTCCCTTCAGGCAATGACAATATAGGTGCCGTAGTTAGCTTTTTCTTCAATAACTGAAACGCTTTCTCTTGTTCATCCTTCCATTCAAATTTCTTCCCTTTATGCGTTAATGCAGTCAAGGGTTTTGCTATTCTGGAAAAGTCTTGGATGAACCTTCTGTAGTAACCAGCTAGTCCTAAAAACTGGCGTATGTGTTTCGGAGTTTTCGGGGTTTCCCACTTTTCAACAGTTTCTATCTTTGCCGGATCCACCTTAATACCTTTTTTGTTCACTATGTGACCGAGGAATTGAACTTCTTCCAACCAAAATGCACACTTTGAAAATTTAGCGTACAATTCTTCCTTCCTCAATACTTCTAATACCTTTCTCAAATTTTCACCGTGTTCTTGGTCATTCTTTGAGTAAATAAGTATGTCATCAATGAAAACAATGACAAACTTGTCAAGGTATGGTCCACACACTCGGTTCATAAGGTCCATGAATACAGCTGGTGCATTAGTTAAACCAAATGGCATGACCATAAAGTCGTAATGACCGTAACGTGTTCTGAAAGCAGTCTTTGGAATATCATCTTCTTTCACCCGCATTTGATGATACCCGGAACGTAAGTCAATCTTTGAATAAACAGACGAGCCTTGTAGTTGATCAAATAAGTCGTCGATTCTCGGTAGTGGGTAATGGTTCTTGATGGTAAGTTTGTTCAACTCTCGGTAGTCGATACACAACCTGAATGTACCATCTTTCTTCTTGACAAACAAAACAGGAGCTCCCCACGGTGATGTGCTTGGTCGAATGAAACCATGCTCTAAAAGTTCTTGTAATTGGCTTTGCAGTTCTTTCATCTCGCTGGGTGCGAGTCTGTAAGGAGCACGAGCTATTGGTGCAGCTCCTGGTACAAGATCTATTTGAAATTCAACGGATCGATGTGGGGGTAATCCCGGTAATTCTTTCGGAAATACATCGGGAAATTCTTTTGCGACGGGAACATCATTGATGCTCTTTTCTTCAGTTTGTACTTTCTCGACGTGTGCTAGAACAGCATAGCAACCTTTTCTTATTAGTTTTGTGCCTTCAAATTACTAATAAGATGTAGCTTCGTGTTGCCCTTTTCTCCGTACACCATTAAGGGTTTTCCTTTTTCTCGTATAATGTGAATTGCATTTTTGTAACAAACGATCTCTGCTTTCACTTCTTTCAACCAGTCCATACCGATTATCACATCAAAACTCCCTAACTCTACTGGTATCAAGTCAATCTTAAATGTTTCGCTAACCAGTTTAATTTCTCGATTCCGACATATATTATCTGCTGAAATTAATTTACCATTTGCTAATTCGAGTAAAAATTTACTATCCAAAGGCGTCAATGGACAACTTAATTTAGCACAAAAATCTCTACTCATATAGCTTCTATCCGCACCCGAATCAAATAAAACGTAAGCAGATTTATTGTCAATAAGAAACGTACCCGTAACAAGCTCTGGGTCTTCCTGTGCCTCTGCCGCATTAATATTGAAAACTCTTCCTCGGCCTTGTCCATTCGTGTTCTCCTGGTTCGGGCAATTTCTAATAATGTGGCCCTGTTTTCCACATTTATAACAAACTACATTGGCATAACTTGCTCCGACACTACTTGCTCCGCCATTACTCGTTCCGACACCATTTGTTCCTTTCGTTCTATTAACCCCTGGTCCGTAGACCTCACACTTCGCCGCGCTATGACCGTTTCTTTTACACTTGTTTCAAAATTTGGTGCAGAACCCCGAGTGATACTTTTCACACCTTTGGCATAGCTGCTTCTGATTGTTGTTGTTGTTGCGGTTATTATTGTTGTTGGGATGATTGTTGTAGTTGCTGTTGTTGTTGTTGTTGTTGTTGTTGTTGTTGGGCCATTTGTTGTAGTTGCGATTGATGTTGCGATTGTTGGGATAATTATTGCGATTATTGTTGTAATTGCTGTTGTTGTTGTATTGGTGATTCTTATCACCGTTTTCCTCCCACTTTCTTTTGACTTGCTTCACATTGGCCTCTTCAGCAGTCTGTTCTTTAATTCTTTCTTCAATCTGGTTCACTAGTTTGTGAGCCATTCTACATGCCTGTTGTATGGAGGCGGGCTCGTGTGAACTTATATCTTCTTGGATTCTTTCCGGTAATCCTTTTACAAACGCGTCGATCTTCTCTTCCTCATCTTCGAATGCTCCCGGACACAATAGGCACAATTCTGTGAATCGTCTTTCGTACGTGGTAATATCAAATCATTGGGTTCGTAACCCTCTAAGTTCTGTCTTGAGCTTATTGACCTCGGTTCTGGGACGGTACTTCTCGTTCATCAAGTGCTTGAATGCTGACCACGGTAGTGCGTACGCATCGTCTTGTCCCACTTGCTCTAGATAGGTATTCCACCATGTTAACGCAGAACCTGTGAAGGTATGCGTAGCGTACTTTACTTTGTCCTCTTCAGTACACTTACTTATGGCAAACACCGATTCGACCTTCTCGGTCCAACGTTTCAATCCGATCGGTCCTTCGATTCCATCAAATTCCAAAGGTTTGCAGGCAGTGAATTCTTTGTAGGTGCATCCTACACGATTTCCTGTACTGCTAGATCCAAGGTTATTGTTGGTATGTAACGCAGCCTGTACTGCGGCTATGTTTGAAGCTAGAAAAGTACGGAATTCCTCTTCATTCATATTCACGGTGTGTCGAGTAGTCGGTGCCATTTCCTTCAAAATAGTCAAATGGAACAAGTTAATCATACAGAATATTAAGAGTAGTTAATAGTATTTCGTAGCATAATATGAACTCATTTATAAAAGCTTTTTCTTCATATTAGCGTTTTATAAGTTTAAATTTGGGTAGTACCTACCCGTTAAGTTCATACTTAGTAGCTAATATACAATTCAACTACTACAATTCTATATGAAAAACTGATTATAATAATATTTCGCGTTCAAACTTTTATACAATATTTTACAAACTTACAATACCGCTTATTTTACATAAAGCATGAAATATAGCACACAATAACTTTGATACAAGATAGTTGTGAAGATAATTCTAGCTAGTACACAAGTCGTTCAGCAAAGGCAATAAAGACACGTAATTCATACGTCCAGAAACAAGTCATGCATTCTGGTTTTACTAGGACTACTTCCCATCCTTGGTCTTGTGGAACATAACCGTTATGGCCGTTGATAAGACAGCGAGTTGTAACGTCGTCAAAGGGACGAGGGTTACGTAATGTCCAACAGTCCCGTAACAATCTAAAAACCTCATTTCTTACCCCAATTACCGACTCCGTCACTTGTGGGAACGTTTTGTTTAATAGTTGTAGGCCGATGTTCTTGTTCTCACTTTGGTGAGAAGCGAACATTACTAATCCGTAAGCATAACATGCTTCTTTATGTTGCATGTTAGCCGCTTTTTCTAAATCACGAAGTCCAATATTCGGATATATTGAGTCAAAATAATTTCTTAACCCATTGCGTAAAATAGCATTTGGGTTCCCCGCAATATATGCGTCAAAGTAAACACATCGTAACTTATGGATTTCCCAATGTGATATCCCCCATCTTTTGAACGAAAGCCTTTTATAAACCAAGGCATTCTTGGAACGTTCTTCGAATGTCTTACAAACTGATCTCGCCTTAAATAGTTATGCCGAAGAATTCTGACCGACTCTAGACAAGATTTCATCAATCATGTCTCCGGGTAGGTCTCTTAAAATATTGGGTTGTCTATCCATTTTGTGTTTTTTATACTGTAAAATAGACAAGAGTTAGATTCATAAAAAAAATACTTATTATTACAAGCAATTTTTACATATATCATAAAGCATAAGCACACTATATTACATATATTACACCACACGAATACAACTATCTTATTCTGACTCGCTTGTTTCTTCTTCTTCGGTTTTGGTTCGTTTTGCGAAGTTTCTAGGGATATATGATGTTCCCCTAATACGAGCCGTCGTTTTCCACATTGGTTTAGAAAAACCTGGTGGTTTAGAGGTTCCCGGGTCATTGTTACAACTTAAGGACTTCGGGGGTTGACGATACATATAAAGTTCATCGGAGTTGGAATTAGATTTCTCTATTTTTATGCCCTTTCCCTTATTATTTTCTTTTGCCTTTTTAAATTCAGTTGGGGTAATTTCTATAACATCATCGGAATTCTCGTCAGAATCCGATTCATCGGAGAATTGGTAATCCTCCCAATATTTTGCTTCCTTAGCGGAAACACCATTGACCATAATTAACCTTGGTCGGTTGGTTGAGGATTTTCTTTTACTCAACCGTTTTATTATTTCCCCCACCGGTTCTATTTCTTCATCCGGTTCCGATTCTTCTTCCGGTTCCGATTCTTCTTCTGGTTCCGACTCTTCTTCCGGTTCCTCTTCGGGAACTTGTGAATCAGTCCACGAATCATTCCAATTTACATTTGATTCTTCATTATTATTAGGTGAGTCAATGGGACTTGTTCTAGAGGTAGACATCTATCACATAATATCAAACGCGTTAAGAGATTAATATATCACATAATATTCACATGTTAAAAATATATAGTTTCCAACAAAATTTGTTAAGCAATCATTTTTCAAGTAAACACGGTCGAAGTCCAGACTCACTAATGCATCCTAACAAACTCGATAAGACACACTAATGCAAAATTCTGATTCTCTAAGACCAACACTCGGATACCAACTGAAATGTCCCGTTCTAATTGATTAAAAACGTTCCATATTAATTGATTTCGTTGCGAGGTTTTGACCTCTATATGAGACGTTTTTCAAAGACTGCATTCATTTTTAAAACAAACTATAACCTTTATTTCATAAATAAAGGTTTAAAAAGCTTTACGTAGATTATCAAATAATGATAATCTAAAATATCCTGTTTACACACGACCATTACATAATGGTTTACAATACAAATATGTTACATCGAAATCAGTTTCTTGAATGCAGTTTTTACACAGTATCATACAAACATGGACTCCAAATCTTGTCCTTATTTTAGTATGCAACAGCGGAAGCTCTTAGTATTCACCTGAGAATAAACATGCTTTAAACGTCAACAAAAATGTTAGTGAGTTATAGGTTTAACCTATATATATTAAATTGTAACAATAGACCACAAGATTTCATATTTCAATATACATCCCATACATAGAGATAAAAATCATTCATATGGTGAACACCTGGTAACCGACATTAACAAGATGCATATATAAGAATATCCCCATCATTCCGGAACACCTTTCGGATATGATATAAATTTCGAAGTACTAAAGCATCCGGTACTTTGGATGGGGTTTGTTAGGCCCAATAGATATATCTTTAGGATTCACGTCAATTAGGGTGTCTGTTCCCTAATTCTTAGATTACCAGACTTAATAAAAAGGGCATATTCGATTTCGATAATTCAACCATAGAATGTAGTTTCACGTACTTGTGTCTATTTTGTAAATCATTTATAAAACCTGCATGTATTCTCATCCCAAAAATATTAGATTTTAAAAGTGGGACTATAACTCACTTTCACAGATTTTTACTTCGTCGAGAAGTAAGACTTGGCCACTGTTGATTCACGAACCTATAACAATATATACATATATATTAAAGTATGTTCAAAATATATTTACAACACTTTTAATATATTTTGATGTTTTAAGTTTATTAAGTCAGCTGTCCTCGTTAGTAACCTACAACTAGTTGTCCACAGTTAGATGTACAGAAATAAATCGATAAATATTATCTTGAATCAATCCACGACCCAGTGTATACGTATCTCAGTATTGATCACAACTCAAACTATATATATTTTGGAATCAACCTCAATCATGTATAGCTAACTCCAACATTCACATATAGAGTGTCTATGGTTGTTCCGAAATATATATAGATGTGTCGACATGATAGGTCGAAACATTGTATACGTGTCTATGGTATCTCAAGATTACATAATATACAATACAAGTTGATTAAGTTATGGTTGGAATAGATTTGTTACCAATTTTCACGTAGCTAAAATGAGAAAAATTATCCAATCTTGTTTTACCCATAACTTCTTCATTTTAAATCCGTTTTGAGTGAATCAAATTGCTATGGTTTCATATTGAACTCTATTTTATGAATCTAAACAGAAAAAGTATAGGTTTATAGTTGGAAAAATAAGTTACAAGTCGTTTTTATAAAGGTAGTCATTTCAGTCGAAAGAACGACGTCTAGATGACCATTTTAGAAAACATACTTCCACTTTGAGTTTAACCATAATTTTTGGATATAGTTTCATGTTCATAATAAAAATCATTTTCTCAGAATAACAACTTTTAAATCAAAGTTTATCATAGTTTTTAATTAACTAACCCAAAACAGCCCGCGGTGTTACTACGACGGCGTAAATCCGGTTTTACGGTGTTTTTCGTGTTTCCAGGTTTTAAATCATTAAGTTAGCATATCATATAGATATAGAACATGTGTTTAGTTAATTTTAAAAGTTAAGTTAGAAGGATTAACTTTTGTTTGCGAACAAGTTTAGAATTAACTAAACTATGTTCTAGTGATTACGAGTTTAAACCTTCGAATAAGATAGTTTTATATATATGAATCGAATGATGTTATGAACATCATTACTACCTCAAGTTTAGTAGGTAAACCTACTGGAGGTGACAAGAAATGATCTAGCTTCAAAGGATCTTGGATGGCTTGAAAGTTCTTGAAGTAGGATCATGACACAAAAACAAGTTCAAGTAAGATTTTTACTCGAATTAAGATAGTTTATAGTTATAGAAATTGAATCAAAGTTTGAATATGAATATTACCTTGAATAAGAAAGATAACCTACTGTATATAACAAAGGTTTCTTGATCTTAGATGATTACTTGGAATGGATTAGAAAGCTTGGAAGTAAATTAGTAAACTTGAAGGGATTTTTGAAGTGTTCTTGAAGTGTTCTTCCTATGATGATTATAGCTTGATTCTTGAAGTGATTTTTGATGAAGATGATGATTAGCTACTGGAAAAATACGTTCATAATAGTGTGTGTGTGTGTTGAGAGAGAATTAGAAAGAGAATTGGAAGTGAAATGGAGTGAATGATGAGTGGTAATTGGTGAGTGGTGAGTGGGGTTAAAAGGAGTTCTAGTTAGTTGACTAGCTCATGGTAGAAGTTAAAATTGATTAGTCATACATGACATAATCAAGAGTGGAATCCCATGCTAGTTCCTATTGGTATATACCCATAGTAAGTACGTTTTGAAGCTGTGTATAATACGAGTAAGAATACGACTAGAATTCTTGATGAAAGAAAAGAATGGGAAAGTAACTGTAACCATTTTCGTTAAGTATGAGTGTTTTGATATATGTCTTGAAGTCTTCCAAAAGTATTTTAATACATCTAAATACACTACATGTATATACATTTTAACTGAGTCGTTAAGTCATCGTTAGTCGTTACATGTAAGTGTTGTTTTGAAACCTTTAAGTTAACGATCTCAATTAATGTTGTTAACCCATTGTTTATTATATCTAATGAGATGTTAAATTATTATATTATCATGATATTATGATATATTAATATATCTTAATATGATATATATACATTTAAATGTCGTTACAACGATAATCGTTACATATATGTCTCGTTTCGAAATCCTTAAGTTAGTAGTCTTGTTTATATGTATATAACTCATTGTTAATATAATTATGGAGATACTTACTTATCATAATCTCGTGTTAACCATATGTATATCCATATATATATCGTCATGTCGTTTTTACAAGTTTTAACGTTCGTGAATCGCCGGTCAACTTGGGTGGTCAATTGTCTATATGAAACATATTTCAATTAATCAAGTCTTAACAAGTTTGATTGCTTAACATGTTGGAAACATTTAATCATGTAAATATCAATCTCAATTAATATATATAAACATGGAAAAGTTCGGGTCACTACAAGTTCCGCTGAAGTTATGTGGTTTACAGCTCTGGAATTCCTTGTAGGTGCACCCGTTTCGAACGGGTTGGATAACCAGCGGTGGTTCAGCTTGAGGGTTCATTTCCACCAAGGCTGTGGTGACTCATTCATTAATCATCTCTTCGATTTGAGCTGTTGTGGGTGTTGTTCGTGTGTTTGCCATTGCCCTTCGAAACAAAAGTTTTGACTTAAGTCAAAATCCAGCATACAACATACAATAATACTGTATCTAGTAAATAGGGAAACAACACAACGCATGCCAATATAGTAACGCAACCAGGTATAAATACCGCAAAACCAACATACAGTAATGTAGATAGAACACTGTGCAAGAATTTAACAATACAAAGTTCCATTCATTAATAAAGAGTTGCATACATCCGCATAAGTTCGCACATTATATAAGGAAAACATGAAACTACAACAAGTTTACATAATGAAACCTACTACAATGCTCTAAGGTGACGGTGGGTAAAGGATGTCCATCACATGGGACATCTGCTCCTCGAGCTCAGTTACCCGAGCATGGAGGATCTCCACCTCCCTCGTCAGTTCCTCATTAGAGGGAGGGGCTGGCAGAGCAGGCGGGGCTGCTGGTGCAGGTGGTGCAGATGGTCCAGCTCCAGAGGTAGATGTTGCACGGCGGTAAGGCTTACGCACGAACGGATCAGCAGGGTAAGGCACAACTCGCTTACGGGCGGTAACCCTACGACGCTGACCATGTGCGTTAGTGAACGCTCGACCTCCGTTGATCCCCGGAATAACGGTGCCATCGAAACGGTACCGCTTCTTCTGCGGGGTGGAGGGTGGCTGCACAGGTGCATCATCAGGGTTCTCCTCGTCGAAGTCATTGTCACTAGTGTCGTCTGTGGATGAGTCATCAGATGATGAATCAGCTGGGAGTGGCGGCGATCGGCGACCGGTAGTCATGATCCGGTATCTGAAAGGTGGGATCGGTATGACACGTCCATCAGGAAGGCGTCGGCACCAATGGTTATGCTCATTACGGAACGGAACGTCCCCGTATTCCCCGGAAATCACAACACCACCGGGGCGGGGCTGTGGCTCCTGAGGTACCGGGGCAACTGGAGCTGGAATCTCCGGAGGGTCCTGGGCTCGGACTGCGGTAACCACTGGTACAGGTGTATGGCTGCTGGTTCCGGAGGATGAAGCGCCGGGGTCACTGGTTAACGGGATCTGTGTGTCAGTAGCAGCAGTAGGTGAGGTGGCTGACGAGTCCGAATCACTGTCCAAAATGATGACAGGTGGAATATCTGACATCTGAATAAGGAAAATAAATTTTCCATATCAGTAAGTCATAAGCAAGCAAGTATTAGGCACTGTAGCAACCTAGCATGGCAATCAGTACTAATCAGAGATAACATGTGAAAGCAGATAGTAATCATGCAAAGGCAGAAATAGGAATACAGCAAGTTCGCATGGCAGTAAAGATAAGCAATAGCATGTAGTAAGATCATACAGCAGAAAGTAGGCAAAGCATGCAGTAAGTCTCGCAGAAATAAGTAAACAAGCTAGTTGTAGATTAGTCCTATTAGTGAATCCTACTTGGTCCGGTTCTAGACTCACTAATGCAATCTAATTCCCTACAACCAATGCTCTGATACCAAATGTTACGTCCCGTACAAAACCATCGTGTACGGTTCATCAATCAACAGGATCATTACATGGTCAAACACTATATGCTGTTTGAAAACCGATTTACATTCATTAAAAAGATAACATTTTACAAAGATAACATGTCATAAGACTTATTACAAACCATTGTTCCAAAATAACATAAGTTTACGAATGCAAAACATGAGTTATATAATTTGAGACATCTCTAGTAATGCAGCGGATAACTAGTACAGTAGGTCCATAACAGCAATTCAATAACAGCATGACAGCAAGTGTAACAGCGGAAGCAATAAACCTATAGGCACCTGAGAAATACACGCTTAAAAAGTCAACACAAATGTTGGTGAGCTATAGTTTAAGTTGTAATAGTAACGTAAGATAGGCCACGAGATTTCAGTGCTGCAAACAGCGTATCAAACAGTATGAAAAGTATATGTATAACCGTGGGCACCCGGTAACTAGACTTAACGTTTATAACCCCTTGAAAGTACACTTGGCGAGTGCATATGTTCACGAAGTATTAAACACCCGTTAAATGCTAGCGCGACTAGCCCGAGTGGGGATGTCAAACCCTATGGATCCATATCTAAGATTCGCGTTCACCGGTTCAAAACCAATGACTAAACGTTACCGTGCTAAGGGGAATGTTTATGCCGTTGTATAACCCACACACATATAAAGTTTAAGTACTCGTTCCTAACACGTAAAACGTAAAAATCGCATGTATTCTCAGTCCCAAAAATAGTAAAAGTAGTAAAAAGGGATACTATAACTCACAGTGATAAAAGCGGTAAAGTCGGTAATGAAAGTACGCAAGTAGTAAGTCGGTCCGAAAGGTCGTCAACCTAAATCAAAAGTTACTAGGTCAGTAGGTTGTCTTTATAAATTCTAATAGTGCATAAAATAAGTTTAAGTGTCATCATCATCATCATTCATCATCATAAAAGTTAAGTAAGTTCGTCAAGAATAGAGATCGAAACAATAGGCTGATTTCGGTCAGCTGCTACGACCTCTACGTAAATCAAAAAGATTCATAGTCAGTGGCTATGGCTCCGTATGTGAGTCCCCTAACAGATATCCAATTTTCAGAACCTAACTCGTCGTCGTTTGACCGTGGCGACTGTTTAAGTGCGAGTAGGTCAGAAATTTCATCACAACGTTAATAGGGTGTAGTGACTCTCGGAGGGCCATAAATCCTAAACCGTAACTCGGATTAAGACGAGGCCTAAACGGAAAATCATCTACTCGAACTGAACTAACTGAAAATTAACTTTCCAGTAGCCTAGGTGGTCTGATAAGATACGAAAATCAGTGGAAAAGTGCTCCAGTGGGGTTCTTGGTGTTTGATGCTCATCACGGTTCTCA
The DNA here is from genome assembly GCF_046630445.1 of Rutidosis leptorrhynchoides. Lineage (NCBI taxonomy): Eukaryota > Viridiplantae > Streptophyta > Magnoliopsida > Asterales > Asteraceae > Rutidosis > Rutidosis leptorrhynchoides. The sequence continues at coordinate 433,353,328 of NC_092335.1, forward strand.
TCCTTGATGCTTGTAGCTTCAAGTGTACAACTCGTTGATGGTTTAGCATCACTTTTGACCAAGATTCACCATCAATAAACAATATGTTAAGACCAAGTAAGAACACAACTCATTCATGAGTCTTAGATGGATGATGAACCAAGGTTACATCATATCCTTAGTCTTAACACAATTTCAATTCACAATAACAACTAAAGCTGCAAACTTTACATCATTTCAACAAGTATAAGCACAATCCAAGTCAAAAGAGGTGATGGAACCCTAAGCTAGAGAGCTTGGATCCTATTCACACAAGTTACAAGGTTGCAAAGCTAGAAAGCTTGAACCTTTGATGTTCTTGAAGATCTTGAAGCATAAAGCTTGGATCTTTAAGATATATGAAGATAACAAACACAAGTTTGAATCTTTTTAACAAAACAACATGATCAAAGCAAAAAGAACTTAGATCTAACAAAAAGATATGAAGATTCAAGCTAGAAAGCTTACATCTTAATTGTTCTTGAAGATCTTGAAGCATAAAGCTTGGATCTTGAAGATGCATGAAGATTACAAACAAAAGTTTGAATCTTTATCACAAAATAGAAAGATTAAAGTATAAAAGAAGTAGATTTACAAAAGATATGAAGATTCAAGCTAGAAAGCTTGAATCTTCCATGTTCTTGAAAGATTCATGCTTGAATCAACAAAATATAAGTAAGATCAAAGCTAAAAGGAACTTTGATCTTCATATTATGATGATGATGATGACCACGAAATTGAAAGGAAAAGAAGAAGGAAAAGAAAACTTACAAGTATTACTAGAAAGAAAGAACAATTGTGTGTGAAAACCAAATGAACAAGTGAGAGATAAATGGCTAGTATTTATAAGCAAGAATTTCACTTGGATTGATGAGGTGGCAAGGGCCTCTGGCCGTGATTTTTGAGGGAGGGGGAGGGAGACAAGTTGTTGCTTTTTGGCTAATGGTGTCTAAAGTGTGTCCTTATGCTAGAATCCTAAGTGACAAAGTTGATAATCCTTATCCATTGTGCTAGTATGACTCATTATTTATTTATTTATTTATTTATTTATTTATTATTATGGGTCACTAGTAATAATACTTGGGCTAATTAATTGGGTCACTAGCTAGAGTAGGGTGGGCTTGAGCTCAACAAGGTAGAAAGTCCAACAAGACTAATTATTGGGCTCTTGCAATTAAATAAATAAAATTAAGCATCCAAAGGCCCAAGTAATTATTATTATAAAATAATAATTAATATTTCGCTGTCCAAATATTCCGGTTCCGACAAAAGTCAAACATGCGCGCAATTCGCGGTATATTCGAAACGTTAAATAACACTAACGGTTATAAAAGCATCCGGTGAACAAGTTAAGTATTCTACATACACCAAGGCACGTTTTAAAGTATATATGAATATGAAACACGTGTGCCAAGGTTCCGGAGTAATCAAGTAACACAGTACGCACAAATACGCAGTTTCACAAAAATACAAAGCATAAAAGCTAGTCGAAAAAGTCGGGTCGTTACACTTATATAACCCTAATGACGAAGGGTTAATATAGTGAGTGGAATAATTATATGTGTAGGTATATAATGTATCTATTTGTTGTGGCGTGAAATGTGTAGTGTCGAGGTGCTAAGACACCGCGTTTCACGTGAAGAGTGAAGCATCGAGGTGTTAAGATGCCACTCGGGGTGAAGCATCGAGGTGTTAAGATGCCACCTAGGGGTGTAGTGTCGAGGTGTTAAGACACCACTCCGTAAAATAATGAGTGAAGCATCGAGGTGTTAAGATGCCACTCAGGGTGAAGTGCCGAGGTGTTAAGGTGCCACCCTAGGGGTTAGTGATACGAGGTGTTAAATACCCTAACGGATGTTATGAACACCAATGGCGTTTTAGCGAGCGCCATTCCCTTGTGCGATTGATTAACCATGGTTATTTTGTTGTAAGCGTAAGCAAATTATGTTATTCGAGATATATATATATATATATATATATATATATATATATATATATATATATATATATATATATATACATATAATGTTGTATTGTCGTGATGTATCTAACCCTCCGGGTGTAGCTTATTGGCATTGTTCACATCGTTGTTGGTGAACTTATATTTTGTTGATGTATCTTTAGCTCGTTGCTTAGTGATCTTACGGTATGCTTAGACTAGCTTGCCTTTATGCTTGGATGCTCCGGTATGCGGTATTTGGTTTTGTGTGGCGTGTCCATTTTATGCATATATATGTATGTAGTATATTCTCACTCACTAAGCGTTAGCTTACCCTCTCGTTGTTTACCTTTTTATAGATTTGCATGGATGCGGTGGCTCGGGTAAGCGTGGGACTAGTGGACTCGCGTAGTTGCTTTAGAAGGCTTGCTTTTGGATTGATTAGGATTGGGTAGCGTATCCCCAATCGCATGCTCGGCTTTAATTTGTGTTAAAAGTCGTGTGGTCGAAAACTTGAAATTGGTACTTAAAGGGTAATTTGGGCATATGTGGGCCCGGTGTCGTAAAACCCTTTTTATTGATGGAACGTGTTAGTCTTAACTATTATAATATGTTGTGAAAACCGTTTAGTCTAAATGTGTCGGGAAGTGGTCAAACATTTTCGCATTTGGGACTTTTTGGGACAGCAGCCTCTCCAGGCCCTTTTGCGCGCCGCACGGGGTCATGGCGTGCCGCGCCATTTGCTGCACAAAGAAAAAAAAATTTTATTCCGCGTTATTGGTAGGTTAACGGGTTGGGTTGTTACAGTAAGATTTTTCCGAGTTGAACGGTGGTCTCTGAAAAATTTAACTCGCACCCAGCGAGAAGATAGGGCCCGTTATAAATTCGGGTGGAATTAGTTTCTTATATTTTAATTAAATTATATATTTACAATTTTTACCCCTTAAAAAGTGTAAACTTGAGGGAGTGTTGTGAAAATATAAGCGAAGTTGAGGGACCGTTTGTAATGTGAACGCGAACTCAAAACTACAATCAGATATAACTTAAACTACAACATTTCCCACCACTTTTAGTATATAACGTTAAATATGAGAAACGTGGTTTTAATATTTAATTTTATAAATTTTCACAATACCTGCATTTATCTTTTCTCTAATAAAATAAACTTCAACTTTCAAATGTTTTGTTCTTTTATGAAACACAGGGTTGCTGCAAATTAAATAACAAGGTTATTATCAAAAAATAATGGAGCAGCAGGGCGGAGCTTAAGGTAACTCAAAGGGGGCATCCGGCCCACCTGGATTTAACGGGAAAAAATATTTACACTACAAAAATGTTTTTTTACTAAAAAGTAAGGTTGTTATTAGTGTTTACCCCCGCTGAAAAAGAAAAAGTTATTAAATTTTCGCATCCGCCTCATCTGTCTTTAAGTTCAAGTTCCGCCACTGTGGAGCAGGTAACACAATTTTGATCTTTAAATATTCCGATAGATTAAGAATCGACCTGAGCTCACAAGTAACATTACTCATGGCTTTATATTCAGATCTCGCAGAGGATAGCAACAAATTTTGTTTTTCACTCTTTCACGATATCATAGATGATCCTAGAAAGAAAAGAAAAAAAACAAAAGCCATTAACAGACTTTCCACTATACATACTCTTAACCTAGTTAGCATTAACAAATGTAGATAAGTTCAGATTATCAAACTTGGTTATAGATACATCTCTACCATAATACAATTTAAGATATCTAGAACATTAAGATCAAGTTTAAAATGAGACTTCAATGGAGAATGCATGAATTGACTTAAACACTCAACAACATAAGCAATGTCAGTCTAGTCATGGTTAAGTACATCAATTTATCAACAAGCTTTTGATAGTAAACATTATTCTCAATAATTTTGTCTTTATCACTTTCAACTCGATATAGACACATTATGTAACTTCAATGGAAACAAAATATTTAAGTTGTCCTAAGTCATAATATATAACAAAGCATGCAAGATCTTCTCCCAATCCCGTAACATACAAAAGCGTCTTAACATGCAAGGGAGAAGATGTGGAGGATTAGAACGAAGCTAAGTGAATGAAACAATCCTAATAGATATAAGTATATAGCAAAAAAAACTATAATACAATTGTGTAAACACAACAATTCACACAAACACCATGAGACCGACAGTCTGGCCTGACCTTCAACTACTAGCTGATCTGGACAGAGTCTACCGATAGTTCTTGTTTACTGAATACTTAGTGTAGAATCCATATGGTGCGAACGCGTCCTTTAAACTATACTACACATACAGTAACATTGAACCCAACTTCACTATTCAAAGTTGACCCCTGCTGTTCAGCTTCACTATTCAAAGCCGCCAAACACAATGTGCACATAATCATACAAATAAAATATAGTATATTCATTAATAGCGTAATCGGGTCGGGCCGAACATTGAAATAGTAGCATAGCTCGCTACTCTATACGAATATCCGAATGGATAGTCCCACTTACCTGATAGCACAAGAACTCAGTGATCTTATTTTACTGAGCCTCCACCTTTGTCCTCATTACATGAGAATGAGATACCCGAATCAGTATTTACATCTCATATACTAATAATAGTTCATATTACATATCAGAATCACAAAGTCACACAATTTAAACAAAGTACTCCCTTCACATGAACGACTATACTTCGCACGGAGTGACACGAGCTTCGTACAAATTACAACACCTTCGCACGAGTAGAAGGACTTAACAAATCAAACATAACTTGGTCCTCACTCGTACGAAGTCATAGGAACTTCACATGAGTTACCCATCACTTCGCACGAAGTCAATTCTTTCGTACGAAGATATAGAACAGCATATAAGCAACATTTAGGGTAATCGATATCATAACACTAATTTATACAATAAGATCAATCAAATAAGTCTATAAACCATATTTGACAAGTTTACCCATTTTCCCTTTTAGTGGAAACTCCCGTATGTGTGTAAAACTAAGCATACACACTTTTGTATAACTTTTACCCCATTTAAATTTGATTTGATTATTCAAACTTTTACCATTGAAAAGTAGATTGCATTACGTTTCCAACGATAGTTTATTGTCAAAAACGGAGTTACGGTTTAAAAGTTACGGCCATTTCAATTTTAACAAAAACTGATAAATTGCCCGTACGGGGAAGATCCACTTCGCGTGCAAGAAGTGTCCACTTCATGCAAAGTGGAACGCACTTCGTACGAGGGCTCAGGAACAGCTCTTATAGCCTTTTTTTTTTTTTTTTTTTTGGTTTTTAACACCCAAATTTGATATTTAACATGTTATGATCGATTTAATGGTTCAAGGAAGGACATCAGGTACCACATATAGAAGCTATAACAAGAAACAATCGAGCATAAAAAACACTTTTTAGCAAGAATCAAAGCATAAAACATACAAAACCCCGCTTTGACTATAAACCCTAAATGAACCATAACTTAGATCATGAAATCGATATATACATGTTAGAGAATATAACCCGTAAATATTATTGATTACATTAGCCTCTATTTATAGAGTAGATAACCCTAGAAAACCTAACGGACCGAGCCCACAATGCAATCGGGTCGGGCCAATAATACTAATACTCTAACACTCCCCCGCAGTCCGAACGGCGAAATCGCAAAAGTTTGGACTGGAGTTAAAAAAAACTAACAAATAAACAAAAGTGACAATTTTTTTTCTTTGTTTGTTGCACTGAATAGAATGATATTCGCTTATTTGGTTGCATTGCTTGACTGCGTTTCCTTTTCCGTAGCGTTTTTTTTTTTTTTTGTTTCTGTTACGCCGTGGCTTGCTTTGCTTAGCCTAAGGATTGAGCAGAACTTGGGCTTGGAACTTTTATCGCCGATACAATCTTCTTCAACGCTGCAAAACAAGAGACTTTTTCTTTTTTTTTTGTATATTCCTCTTTTTTCGGGGTTTGGAACCTAGTCAAGCTAGGCGGCTCAGCGCTACGCCGATTATTATTGGTAAAAAGAAAAATAATTAATACAAGAGATAATAATGATTAGACATGGAGGCGGTTGTGATTATTATTCAAGGAATTGAAGATCTTGGAAATAAACATAAAAAAAAGTGGATTGACGTGCAATATCAATGAATTGAGTAATTACGATGCTTTTTTTTTTTTTTCTCTGTAAACATCGACAATAAAAGAAGAATAAGAAGAAAAAAACAGAGGTAAAAGGGCAAAACTAAACAAAAGATAAAATATAATTGTTGGTTTGAAGCAACAAGTGGAAGGTTATGGCCGATTACTTATTTTGATTTTACTCTCTCTTTTTTTTCTTTGCGGCTAGACAAACGAAGAAAGGAAAAAATAAAAAAAGGTAAATGGTGATGTAAACGGCCGTGGTGGGATGATAGAGGGATTAGGTTATTTGACGGGACGGTAGGAACCTAGCATCTGATACCATGTTAGAGAATATAACCCGTAAATATTATTGATTACATTAGCCTCTATTTATAGAGTAGATAACCCTAGAAAACCTAACGGACAGAGCCCACAATGCAATCGGGTCGGGCCAATAATACTAATACTCTAACAATACATACCTGGAAAGGTTCACGAAATCACTACCAACAGATTGATATGCTCGATTTGTGAACATACACAAGAATCAAAGATCAAGGGTTTATGGCTTTAAAGACACGGTGCGTTTGTTCTTGACTTCCAAAAGAGGAAAGAAACAAAGATACAAAGTATATATCTGAAGTAGGTTGCTTCAAAGGAAGGGAACCCCTTCCGTGTCTCACACTGGTATTTACTAGTTATCTGAAACACTACGTACCTTATTAAACGTTCCTAACGAAGTCCGATTAAAATAAACAAATAAGTTCCGGGATCCTTGTCACAAAATGGTCTTAACTAAATAATCATAAATATATAATTATAATAAAATTTAATACACATAAGGGCGAAATAATTACTTCTAGGCCTGGTTCAATGTCGTTACAGTTTATTAACCAAAGTTACGTTTATGGGGTGGGTGTTGTTACTAACCGCCCCAAACTGCCTCATGCTCACCCCTAATTAATTTCACCGAATTTATAAACCTACATATAATAAGCTTAAACGTAACTTGAACTACGTTTATAATTGTCCTCTATTATAAAATATGTTTATTGTTCGATAAATTTTGATGGTGTACAGATCATCATCACACTCAAAGAATTAAGGTTTTAGTTAGCAACCATGGGAAACTTGAGGGTTTATTTTGTAATCTATCACAGGTGTTTGCTCATTGTCTCCCTACATATAAAAAATGTCCCAAATTGACTTCAAAAATAAACTAACCCCCGCTTACAAAAACCCTAGTGTGCGTCTGCCATTGTCGCTTTCTAATTCCAGCCATCACAGGTATGTGTATTAGAGTATCTAATTGTATTTAAATACTTAATCTGTGTTCGTATATAATAATATGTTGTTTTACTTTTAAAATTTTCAGTAATCAATGGATCCACAACCAGAGCCAGTTACTTACATATGTGGAGGTCGGTTTTTTTTTTTTTTTTTTTACTTTGTGCCGTATCTTAATCTATTGCTGTGTAATTTGTAGTATATCATGTGCAATCATTATATAGCTAATAGTGTGGGTGTGTGTGTGGGTGTGTGTGTTTATGATGTATATAGATTGTGGCCAGGAGAATACTTTGAAGGTTGGTGACGTCATTCAGTGCCGAGAGTGCGGTTACCGCATTCTTTACAAGAAGCGAACTCGCAAAAGTAAGATATTACTACTTCTCTGTATAAAAAACTTTTGTTAATTAATTTGACTATTAATTGAAACTAGAATTTTTCTAAAGATTAAGATGTGGTTAAGGTGATTTTTATTTGCATTATTAAATCAATGGTTGATGGTTGATGGTTGACATTTAAATCAATAGTTGAAATAATGGTTGGAAAATATTAGAGAGACACTTATGATTATCATCTTAAATAATCATCGAACAAAGGTAGGTAGAAGGTTTTTCCTGTTCGGGCTACCCGGGAGGGCGAGTAATCCGACCTCATACGCTGATGTACGCAGCCCAGCAGGATTACTCCCTGGCTGTTTCCAACCATTCCCTGGCCACCACTAAATATTCGTCCCATACGGGATTCGAACTTGAGACCTCTTGCAAGGAACTTAGGGCCCCAACCACTGGGCTATCTAGTGATGGTTAAATTCGCTTAGAGTTAGAGTTAGGTTAGATTACACAATGTTTGAAAGATGTCATAAATGTTTAGGGACTTACTAAAAGATGAACTGGTGTTAGATTTCTTAGCATGATTAGCCTCAAAATGTCTACTTTTTCAAAGCCTTATTTACTTAATTAGAGGAATTACTTATTCTCGTGTTTATATATGCGTGGTATACAGGAATACATTTGTGATCTTTGTTTAAGTAGCTGATATGTTTTTGAGAAGCACGAGTTTTGATATATTGTTTAGGTTTTCTATAGCACTGCAAGATGAATTTTGATTGATGCATTATCTTGAGCCGGATGTGTTTTTTATTCATGTTTAACTACTGCAGTTGTTCAGTATGAAGCTCGTTGAAGGACTCTCTACAAGGGAAATTTGCATCATTTTAAGTAAGCTTGGTTAGCACAATTAAATCATCTTGTAATAAGGGGAAGCCAACTGTTTAACAGTGTGTGAAAATCGATCTTAATGGTATCTTTGTTTTTATATCTCAAAATGTGGTGTCATCTCAACCCTTTTGTTGTTTGTTTGGTGGAATGTTTTGAACGCTGATGTTAGCCCTTGTTATGATGAAACACGTACTTTTCATATTACTTGCACAAATTGACCTGAACTGGTACATAGTCGTTTGTTGATATTCTAACTTTTTTGGTCAGTATGATACCATGAAAATTTTCACAATGTCCTGCAGAACTTTCGCACCTTTCATGGGTTTTAACCGATATCGGTTCAGGTTCAGCAAGTAACCATTTTCTACACCCTAAAGTAAATAGTTAAATACGTGTCTATTAGACGAGAGTTGGCCAACTCCTAAGTCTAGTCTTGCAACTTTTCCAACCTTGTGAAAGTCCCACAATGAACGCACATTCATTAGGAAGCATGTTAGTGATATCGAGGACCCTCAAAATTTCCATTAAACAGTGGATTTTTTTTATTTGCCCCCGGTGGATTTTTTTTTTATTTGTCCTTTAGCCTTCATATTTTGCCCAAAAGCCTTCATATTTTGTCAAAAAATCTCCATATTTTGCCCAAGAGACTTTATTTTTTTGACCAAAAAAATTGTTACGCTTTTAAAATAAATCCCCCCCCGGGAAAAAATTTCTGGCCACCACTACGTATTACATTGTTTAGTGCCCAGCTAAAAAATTGGGGAGTGAATTAAATCTACAATTTTGTGCAATTTAATCATACATTTCCTGCTAAATGATTATTTATCTTCAGATTAAAACTTAACCCACTCTGTGTCAAGGCTTGAATTCACAACCTTTTACCCGGTTCCTCTTATAGATGATGACATTGCTACATAAAATATAAATACAAATGGAGTACCTAAGTTACCAATTCTCTGAATATACTGAAAACTACATAAAACAAAACAGTATAGTCAATGCATCAACCATAGTACAGGGTACAACTCTTCATCATCCCAAAAAATTTGACCAATTAAACATAGACTACAAGTTTCAACAAGATCTTGAGAAAATATAAGTCTTCAATTCGTAATGCTCGGTGCAGCCTGAGCCATTGCACCAGATATTTCTAGAAAAGCTCGGGCTTATCCTAGCTGAAACCGCACTCTCGTGGTTCCAACCGGTGTCATCCCACCACATACAACTACTGGGCCGACCCGTTCGTGTTGGAAATGGCACTTACAGGTTTTGCTGAACACAGAAGACTAGTATAGTCCCGGGTCAACGGGAAAAGTCGAAAACAATACTTTTTTGGGGGCTCGAGAAACGGTTTTCAGGATCAGACAACCCAGCGTATCCAGGTGGCCCGTTCTTTAACCCACTCGGGTCAGGGGTTGGACCATTCCAGAATCTTTTGGATCATTTGGCTGACCCGGTCAACAACAATGTTTTGACCAGCCTTAAGTTCCACTAGAATCTTTTTCTATGTGTTATATCAGGTGCAGAGTTAATTTGGATTATTACATTACAAATTAGTTTAAAGCAAAATTTTCAGTATCTTCAGGCTAAATCAGAACCTTGTTACTATTCATACATTAGAGATCTTGTGAATCCTCAAACAAAGATCTGTGCTAAATGTACATGAACATGAACATTATAATTAATTGACAGTAATAAGTTAAACGTGAGATCACCAGATCATGCTGCTTGAGCTAAAGTTTCAGAAGCATCATCCCTGCAAAGAATTATGTAGGGTAAATATAACATGGCGTCAATTTCCTAAAAAAAAAAAAAATTAAACGTGTTGCCATTAAAACTAAACAAAGTAGGGCCCACATACAAGCAAGCTTTGCTAACAACAATTGAGTTAATAACATAAACTTCGGCTTTTTTTACCTCTGAAGTCCTTCTCCAACTTCTACTCTGAGAAAGTTTCCGATTTTCACAGGGGAGCCCACTTCCTTGGACAGATCGGTTAATAGAGTCTGCAAAACAATCACATATGCAAAAAACACATTCATATTTATTCCGATTCCGATATTGATAACTATTTAATAGTGGAAACTTTGACCCATGCACTTGTGAAAGCGTAAAATTAGTTTATGATTTACTCTACAAAGGCCAACTCACAAATTTCAATCATAAAGCAAAAGGAGCAAATAACCACTGTATTTATTACATTTTTAGTGCGCAAAACATCCTATATAGCTCTACATAAAAATTAGACAGATAATATAACAATATAGTTTTTGCAGTCATATCTAATGTTTTGACTAACAATAGAGACAGATGGTGTTTCAAGTCACTCATACCAAAAGATACCAGTATTGTTCAAGTTCATCTTTTACCCAACCCACCCATTTTTCAACCTATATATATAATTTCAATTTCAATACAAAGATGAAATATAATAATACATCCACACAATACCTTCACATTAATGGTATCGTTTACGATAAACTTTTGCTCCATAAGAACAACTTCCTCGAAATACTTTCTTAATCGACCTTCAACCATCTTTTCTATAGCTGCCTGAGGCCTACCAGAACTTTCCGCCTGCCCAAAAAAAAAAAAACAATTATTTAACACTATATTTAAAAATTAAACTAGTATTGTGAAGATGCATTTTTATGTAAACGAATAATTTTAACCTAAAGAAAAAGTTCACCTGAGACTTGAGAATCTCACGTTCATTCTGTACCGCATCAGACGAAACAAGTTCTTTTGTTAAGACTAAAGGCTTTGCCGCTACAACATGCATTGCCAACTCAGCACCGACACGCTGAACAGTATCCAGTGAAACATTTTCATCGTCAACTTCGAGTGACAAATTCCAGCAATTCGTCCCAACCCTAAACCCGATCAAGATTTCATCTTTTAATCGATTTTTCTTGAAAATCATTAGCCTAATTCAACTTTTTTAATAAAAAGAAGTTAACCTGGTTGTGGACAAGTATGAAGGTACGTAGACATTACACCGTGTTTAGACATTGAGATTGCAAAACCCCTTCTAAGTTTGACATTCTCACCCATCATTGCAGCCACTTCTGTAATTGCATTTTGAACCGTTGTTTCTCCACTTAATTTTGGATGGTCAAAATTGATTTTTAAATCCTGCACAAATTGAGCCTCAAATAAAGGTTATTTTAGCCTGTTTACGTATGTATACAAGCATTATTATCAGTTTATAACATATAATCCTTTCATCCCATGATAGGTGGGTTAATTTCTATTTTCAAAGGTCTCGTGAAATAACAATTCCTTTTCAGGCAAATTTCAGATATAAGTTTACTCGTGCTTATTTGCTCATTATCATTCTCAGATTGTTTTATCGATATTGTTGTCCACGTGATACATATCATTATTTAAAGGAAATTAAAGTATTTGATGGATAGTCTTATATGTCTACAATTTTAGACAGTGTTGCAGAACTCGGGATTACTCAGCGAGTACTCGGTTTTCACAACTCAGGAAGTACTCGAGAGTACTCAGGTCAAACTAATCCAAAACTCGGAATTACTCGGAAAATTGGTCAAAAATTGGCCAAGGAGATTACACGGAAAATCGGCCAAAAATAGGCCAAAACTCGGGATTACTCGGAAAATCGGCCAAAAATAGTCAAAGTCAAACTTGGTCAACATCCGAGTACTTAGCGAGTAGCCGAGTACTCCTAAAAAGTACCGACCGAGTACTCACCGAGTAACAATTTTTGCAACTTTGGTTTTAAAAAAACTTCTCTTACCTCAAAACTTTGAAGCCCAACAGGGAATGCACCAGATACTTGTTCTGAATTTTCAGCTGATAACGCCAACTTGGCCAAAGATAAGGCCTGCAAAGATAATCATTCACAAACAAAATATATTAATAATAATAATTACACGTCTCTCAGTTATAGCATACAACTTATGCCATTGTGACAACGAACGTGTAATCATAATCATAAATTCATATAAATATGAAAAACAAATATTTTTAAATACGAACCAGGTGTTGAAATATTTCATTTCTTGCAACAAAATCAGTTTCACAGTTAAGTTCAATAACAGCAGCCTTGTTGTCATTCTGTGCCAGAGCAAGCAAACCCTCTGACGCAGTTCGACCCGACTTTTTCGATGCAAGAACTATTCCTCTTTTTCTCAGTTCCTTTTGAGCAGCCTCTGCAACATAACTTTCATATCATACTTACCATAAAAACAGAAAGAAAAAAAAAGAAAAAAAAAAGAAGAATATTTTTTTTTTTTTTTTTACCTAAATCCCAGTTGCAATCAATAAGAGCAGATTTGACCTCTTTTATAGGAGCACTGGTTCTTTCCCTTAATTTCTTTATGAGACTCATATGATCTGAAGGTGAAACCTCACTCGAATATTTTCTCATAATCGAGCAATGTGTTTCATTTATTTTTGGTTCGAAAATGTTCTCCCTGTATGATTTTGTAGAGTAAACATATCTTGAACGTATAGGAGTACTAATTCGTCTGCCGATAATCTCGATCGACTGTTTTACACCTCTAGTAAACATCGTTTTGAAAAACTGCAAATCATAATCTAATATATTCAATGCTATAAAAATATTAATAATAATTAATAATTATATTAAGATGACGTCTTATATCATCCTAAATACATTATTTACGCGTACTTTCAGTGACAATTTGGATTTAAAACAAATTACAGAGCTAGAAAGCAGCATCACTTATTTGAAATTTGGCATGACCATAGAATACCAAATCTATTGTTTTATATATTACAACAAATTTACTGTTTTACAATATTTCGATTTAGTAGTAAAAAAAATCTATTGTTTTCTATACGTAATTTATTTATTTAATAATAAAAACAGTTCTTGAACATATACTTTAATATGTTATATATTATATACAGATACAGATATAGAAATGGGATATCAAATAATACTAGTAAAACTCTATTAATATCTAAACCTAAAAAAATAATTGGCCGAATTAAACTATACTGGTATTAATCTATGAATCATGTATAATTTGTATCTTGAGCTACTATCATATCACATGAATCAGTAAATATGATGTAAACATGTAGTCATATATAAATAGACCTTATAAATCCCGTTAATCAAAAATTCAACAAAAATAAAGAATCAAAAAACATGCCTTATTTATTGCCGGAGCTGCGATATGAGAAATAACCCGTCTGAAGTTTAAGAGAGTTGCAGGTGGCCGGAAAATTCTGGATTAAAAACTCAAAACAGTGGATTGTAATACTTTTGGGCCAACTTAATATAGTAGGCTGTGAATAATAGGGGAAAAGCATAATGGGCTTAAGCCCTACACATTCATATATTACATTTTCATTTGTTTATTTACGTCTGACTTCGCACAAGTTTGGCTTCATTAAAAGAGGTGGATATCTTTTAACTCTTGGCAAGATTGGGTGATTTGGTATAGTGATTGTAATTCTTCAATGGTAAAATAGAGACGTCTCTATGTGATCGTGGCAATATACGCTTGGCTTGGCTGATTTGGAGATACATAAATGAGATCGTTTTCTCGTATAATCGAATGAAAAGAGAAGATATTTTTTTTTTATCTTATTTGGTAATTTCATCATTTTGCCATTCATTTGTGATGGTGATGACGTCGTTAGCAGCGTCATGTCATTCATTAGTCATTTGTGTGTGATGATGTTTCGTCATTCCTTTCGTGGTTTTGAAGCATAATCACGAGGATCACGGGCTCATGGGTTGTACCCTCTGCTTCCAACAAATACTTTGGTAAATCATCTAATATAGTGTGTTCTACGAATTTGATGAAGTGTATGATGGTCGGGAGTGAATCTATTATTCATTTGTGACGTGCTGGTGTGATGTTGATGTGACGGCTATAATTGTTAGAAAGTTTATTCATTTATGATGGTTGGGAGTTATCCAAATGGTGCGTCGTTGGACGGCATTCAATCACAATAAAAAGTCTTCCAAAACAATATATGGACGAGTTCGATGATATATATATATATATATATATATATAGAGAGAGAGAGGGGGGGGGGGGGTTCATTCATGTTTTTTTTTGGCGAAAAAAACTAAAACTCATAAAGAAACGAGGTCGTTTTCCAAAGGAAAACGCTTCAACAAGAATACAAAAGAAACAAGGGAAGCGGACGCTCGCGCCTAGAAAGCAACCATCTAAATAAACGACGAGCTTCCCTAACAACTCGAAAAAATCTTAAAAGAAACTAAACAAATCTAAGCCGACCAACATCCAAACTAAGCAATCTAACTAGAAATCAACAAACAAAAAAGGACAACAAAGGCTCATGAGACAAACCCAATATCTCATCCTCTAGGTCCCGCTCTCTTCAACTTACCGTTAACCGTTTCTTTCAGAGGGTTCATTCATGTTTAAATGCATGGCCCTACCATGCATTGATGTACATACTGTGTCTTAAGTTGTGCTGTAATATATATTGTTGGCTTTTCATAAATAAAAAAATAGAAAATCAACATCTCATTAACTAGTGGGAAGAGCGGAAGACATAAGGTAAAGAGATACTACTAATATAAAATATGATTATGATTATGATATATTTTGAATGGTAAGTTTATGAAAATTTAATTGAAAGGCGGTATATGTGTGAACCTAATGTCCATCCCACATCGGTTAAGTTAGTAAAGAGGTGGTGTGAGAGAATTGTATAAAAAGAGAGCATTAGGGAACGTTTAAAAGCATCTTTGCGCTTGGGGCAATGACGTAGTTAATGAGGTAATAACCGAGACGCGTCAATTGCTGGTTGAAAACTATTTCCAAACCCCCTCCTTGGCTTTGGGTCTCCCTTGGCCATCGAGAATTTCTGGAAGGGCTCTCTTTTAAAGAGTAAAGCCCTACATTTTCTAGTTTAAGTTTTTGTTGTCTATTAACTTATAATCGAGTTATAAGTTAACTAAACAGATGGTATAAACATTTTTATAAGTAAGCCAAAGTTAGCAATGTTGAAATCGTCAACCCATTTGTAGTTGTAGAGTTACTACTCTGAAACAGTTTATAGATAAGTTGTGAAAGCAGACATAAAGGGTATAAATACAAATACAAAATCGATATTAAATTTTTGAGAAACCTAGACTTTTGACTGACCTGTCCTTTTAGCGTTAACATTGACTTACCAATTAGACCATTTACGCCGAAAAGAGAGGGCTACTAACCAAACGACTAGTCGGTCGACTAGTCATCTGAGACGCTCGCTGTTTATAACAGTGTTTTGTTTCATACAGTGTTTTGTTTAGTAGTTTTGATTCTGTTCATTCTTTTGCTTCTTATATGAACTTCGTAACCTTACAAGCTTATTTCCGCAAGAATTAAGAACCACTGAGAAAAAAACTTATGCATCTCCTAGCCAATTATCGTTCACTTTCCAGCTTGAATCTTGTAAGTTTTAAATGAAACATAATATCAAATTCCCTGTTGTTTGAAATATTTATGTATATATATGTTTGATATATCTATGTGTAATACATACTAAAAGTCAACGTTAGTCACCCCCAACTCGACCCCGACTCGACCGACTAGTCATTCAATGTCCGGATTGACTCGTCTCCGTCTCGCGACTTTTCCAACCCCGTGAAACACTCTATATAACACTCAATAATGGGTCAATTTGAATTTTGGGTCACAATGGGTTCATGTCAAGATGGGCGCTTCAAAAAATCGGATAAAAACGGGGCTTACATAGTTGCAAACAACAAAACTCATATGTTACTATGATCCAACTATATGTGTTTAATAAGAAAAATTATGAGCATTCATGAATTACTTGTATATAAACAAAAGAGTTGATCATGAATTCCTATGTTTCGACTATTTAGCTTCCAGTTGTCCAAAATACTTGCCTGAAATAGTCATTGAAATATTAAGCATTATAACTTCATCATCAAGGCTTACTTTTTGAGCCCTTAGAGACGCACATTTTCTCAACAAGCACCGGGAAGTGAAGCACTGGTGTCGGCATTTAAAGGTGAAAAATAAGGCCTGAAGTTATTAAAGAAGTGAAAAATAAATATATAAATCAAAGTTGCTCAAAGAAACAGCGACTATAAGTGGCAAAATGGGCGAGTTGGATAACGTGGTAAAACTAGGCATATTATTGTTTGCTTTTAACTTTTAAAGAAATAGTTTATGTGTTAGAATATATTATTAAAATTCAAATATAGTATTTTTAAGAATAAATCAATTAAGAGGTCGTATGTTTTAAATCTAAGTTACATCATTACTATTTCCATTTTATAGGCCTTCATTATAGAGGAACCACATATTAAACTTGAGTGACTCTCATTGACACATTCTAATGTTCGATATAATCAGTGTTGCAAAACTCGGATTTCCTCCAGAGTACTCGTTTTTTGCCACTCAGACAGTACTTGACAAGTACTCGGTCAAACTTGGTCAAAACTCAGCTAGTTAATAACACAATTGACCAGTTCATAGGTAAATGGTTAAATAAAGGTATTATAGAGGACCGATAATGGAAAAGAACGAACTTACCAGCCTTCGGCTCATCACGACTCCAACCAAAATCATAGTTGCACCAAGTTGTATTAAACATAGAAGATATCTAAAATCAGACTTTACCCCTTTTTAATAAAAACATTTTTCACATAAATAAATTTGTATCGCTAAGGAACATCAGTTCTAAGCTGATACCTATCGGATCAATTTAGGTCCACCAACATGTCATGCATATAAGCTCATGAGTCTCTCTTTTTTCTAAAACCAATTGGAGAGAGAGAGGGGTTCCACTAAGCTTATATATAATTTCTTTCTCATTCCTATGTGGGACAACTCTAACCGATTAGCTCCAACAATCATCCCCTTAATCGGTTTGCTCATGCACGCGTATCATATAACGTGGCTTTCTATTCCGGACCCGTTCATTTACATCTCGACTTTTCCCGGACAGCCGACCTCTTCCCCTGGTCACGCCCACAGTCACACCGATATGAACCGCCGCTGCCACAATGATTACACCCGTGCCACCCGGTCTGATACCATTTGTAGGATCGATTTAGGTCCACCAACATGCCATGCATATAAACTTATGAGTCCCTCTTTTCTCTAAAACCAATTGGTGATGGAGGGAGGTTCCCCTAAGCTTATATACAAGCATTTGTTTCTTTCTCATTCTTATGTGGGACAACTCTAACCGATTAGCTCCAACAATACCAAACCAACAACAACCTGGTTCAATCTATTTCTCGGTTTCAATGTTCTGCAACTTCAAAGTTATTTTAGTCGCAAACCACTTTACTATAAAACAGCAATATGCACACAACAACTTAATCATCATTAAATATAAGGTCTCAATATTAAAATATCGCGACGAACATAAGTAATGTAACAAGCCAATCCTAGAAGTAGACATTTATGTATACAAACCTAAAACATATATACATAGAAGAACTTGTGCGTTATTGTTGTTTACGGTATTAAATTTTCAGAGAAGCTTGGGTTGAAGTTCTCCACAACTTCAACAATAATTTCTACCGCAGGTGATGCATGTGGGGATATCAAGAGAATTACTGAAATCTCCCGGGCGTCATCCTCAGTAATGTCACCTTCAATGTCGAAGTATATTTTCAATTTTTTCAGCACATGTGACTTGGACAAAATAAGCTTCACAAACTCAAAATCACTCCTCTTAAAGTACCTATATATAATCTGAAATTCATTCAAATGCTCCAACCAAATATCCGAATAATCAGCAAGTTTAATGGCATCACTTCTCTCCTTAGGATCCTCATCTTCTAAAAACTACAAGATGTGTTCGTACTTTTATTGTCAATAACTTCTAGAATACATATAAATGAATGAGATACGGATAGATTTGCATTGCTTAACCATCGATGGCCTAGTAGATGGTGTTATGATATTTCACAAGCGGTCTCAGGTTTAAACCTCGCTACCAATCAACAGTGGCGGAACTAGAATTTTTTTCACCGGGGCCAAAAAAAAATTTAAAAGCGTTCACATTCATTGTAAATTCTTTTTCTTCCATGAAAATACAACCTTTTGGGTTATGGGCAAAATATGGAGGCTTTTGAGACAAAATAAAAAATCCAAAATTTAAAGCCTGAAAATTTCAAATCCACTAGGGCAGGTGTCCCTTGCCCCTTAGTATTTTCACACCTGTCAATCAACACCCACCACCCGGGGAAAGGTTAAAAACGGTCACAAAATAACAAGTTAGACCACACATATCAGTGTAAAAATAACCGCCCTCCCCAGTACAAGGAACACAACCTCCGTTAACGTTTACAGATTTGTGTTACTTACATTTAGCCAAAGCTTCTCCAAATTCGGAGAGCTTCTAAGCAAAAGAGCAATAATAGGTGATCTTTTTTCGTGAATGTGAAATATATCTTTTATCCATAAGTATTTGAGGTGGACTAATACTGATGGAAGCACTCGCGGAAATCCATTGTCTACAAAACACTTGAACCGCAACCAAAGCAATAATAATGGGATGTCATAACCAAAGTTTAATTGTATCCAAGTTAAATTAAGTATTGTATCATATGTATAATATTACCTCAAGGTGGTCAAAACTAATAGACAAGTTTTCAATTGAAGGTAAACACTCGAACAGGTCAATGATGGTTAGCTCGCCACCATTTTCGATAGACTCATAGTCCAATTCATAGTTCAATTCCTGCAACAACTTTGAATATTAAGTATACCCAGCAAACGGGTCAGGTTGGATAACGGGCCAAAACGGTTTTGGGGTGAAATGGATTATGGGTCAAGCAAGTAAAAAATTTGAATAGGTCCAAATGGGTAGGTTGGGTCGGTTTGGGTAACAGGTCGAAATGAATAATGGGGTCAAATAGGTCCAAACGGGTCATATATTTTTACATTGATTTTTTACATTTATTATATTGTTTTAGTTATTATTATTTATTACATATACAAAAAAATCTTAATAAATATAATAATTGATATAACCTTTAATGCTTTCATAATTGATTGAGGGAAGAAACTTGTTATGCTCGACCCATCTGACCCATTCACAATACCCATTAGACTTATCTCTATTTATTGTCTATTTATTGAACTTTAGGATTTGATACACATTTAACCCGTTCTTTTATATTTTGTATAAGACCCAATAGTTTGGAGAATAACTTGTTGGACATTATTCAGTTTTGGTTTACATTGCCAGATCTAACTATTTTCAAGACCCAATACACCCGAAAGCTCGACCCATTTAACCCAAATTTGAGAGTATGGGTCTCAATTGCTATTGCTAGGTACAATATTGAGATAAAAAGTTACGAAAGCTGCTGAGAAGTTAAACTTAACAAGTAATAACGTACAAGAACTTTGAGCCGCGGACAATGGGATAGGAGATGCACAAGACCATTTTCTCTGATACTTACATCAACCAGAAATAAACTTGTAAGGCTACCAAATTCTATAAATGATGGTTGATCGTCAAGCTCACAACCGCTAAGATAAAGGTATGTTAACTGACGCAATGAGAAGAGAGATGAAGGTGGTGTATACAAAGTCAAGTTAAGTGTTAATTTCTTGACTGAAAATTTACTAGACAAATGATGTATAATATTATGAATCTCATCACTTATGCCACTTGTGAGCAAAGAAATGGTGAACTCGTGAATCGGACCCTCATGAATCAACAGAACTTGGGATATAGCATACAAAAATTTACACCTCTCAATCTTTCTTACTGTTTTACTTAACGACCGGTCGAAATCCCAAGGCCCGGACATAAACTGAAGTTTGGGAATTTTGGTCCAACGGTACCTCCATTCCCTAGCAAGGATACTTGTCCTTACAGCCTCGTCAATCGGTAAAAAACATAAAATTGCTTCAATTATGTCTGTAGGAAGCCTACTGATAATATCCATCTCGAGATATTTTTGTTGGAGCGATACTATATAACACACAAAAATAGCTATTGTGAATACCAAAGCAAGATAATTACGTTTATCAAACAAAAAAATCAAATTAGTTAAGCTTTAATGATAGAAATGAACATCAAAAGCATGAAACAGCTCATAAATATAAATATATTTATTATTCATTAGCAAATAAGATCAATAAGTAAAATTAGGTTAGTAAAAGCAGATCAATCCAATTAAACCCAAATGGAATCAATCAAGATGACAAATAGTACCTGAAGAAGGGAATTGACTGGTAATCGGAAGCTAGGGTTTATAATTCTGAACGGATGTAGGTGAAACTCATAAATATTATTATTTTTATAGAAAAATGCTAGAATAAATAAACGATAACATGCATCATCAGTAATCTTTTAATTAGATATTTTTACTGTTTAGAAATTAGAGTTCAAAAATTATGGTTTAGAAATTAGTGTTTTGAATTAGAGTTCGGGATTTAGAAATTAGAGTTTAGATTAAATTTTTAACACGGATGGTTTAGAGTTTAGAGTTTAAAGTTTTCAGTTTATGGACTAAACCCTAAAATCAAAATTCTAAATCAGGCTAAATTTAAAAAAAAAAAAAAAAAAAAAAAAACTTCACATAAGATGAAAAAAACGATAAAAAAAACTTGAATTAAGACATTACTCATAATGTATGTTATCATTTATTTATTCGAGCGTTTTTCGTCAAAGTAATAACATTCATCACAAAGTGTCTTTTTTAAATGTTCATTTTCATGTGATCTTAATGTTTGAAAAAAAATTAAAACAAAATCGGAAAAATAAAAATAAAAAATTTACTTCTTCTTTATGATGACCCTATTTATTTATATCATAATAATAAAGTAAGGTATCAACCATGTCCAAATAAAAAACTATTGAAATTCAAATGTAAATTATATGAATACTTCTTTTCTACACTATATTTTTAAAGTAACCCTTGTAGAAATTCAACTAATCCATCATTCTTTGATAGTATTACCTTTTAAGCTGGGTTGAACAATTTCAAAGTGAATATGCGGACCTCAAATAAAACATAGATCAGAGTGATACCACACAAATTCATCTCAAATAGATTAACTAACATACTTACTACACAAATTCAACTCTAATAATTCAAAATTATAAAAGGGTATAAGTTACTTAATTGCTATATATTTTCTATTTTGTTATTGTGTATGCTATATACCAGAAAAATAATATGATATACTATGTACTTTGAAAAAGTGTGCAAATGTAAACAAAATGTGATCAGTTACCTGCTTGACCGGTTAAACTGGTTATGTGTCATTTTTTTAAATTAAAAACATTACACTTACAGTCCTTGTGATTTGTTCCTTTTGTATGTGCAGTCCATAAAGTTAACCCCTGTAACACCCGCATTTTGGGCCTAGATGAAATGACCATTGTACCCTGGGATAGGGCGTAATTAGTGATTTTTATAATTATATGTTTATAATTATTTGGTTGTTTAGTTGAGACCAGTTTGTGACAAGGGTCACATAACAGGTTGGTTTATTTAATTTGGACTCCGTTAGGACCGCCTAAGGAGATACGAAAGGTTATCAGATAAGATAACTGTTAATACCTATGTGATATGGGGTATGAGTTTGTAACTCATTTAAGTGTATGTATCTGGATAGTTCTATCCATTTCTCATTTCATCAAACCCACACACGAACGTATACACAAACACACACATAAACCCTAATTTGATTTTGTGAGTCTTTGGATTAATTGAAGCTAGAGATATATTCCTTGTGATTTCGTGATCAATATAAGGTATGCATACCATAGATTCATGTATTAATTCTTGCTTAAAATGGGTTTTGGGTTCATATGGGTTTTATGCATTTTGATGCTTGATTCTTGATTATATGTGTTTGTGATGCTCAATTGATGTTAGAAATAGGTTGTATATATGTTTAGTAGCTTCCATGTGCTTAAAATTTGATCAAAATCGCTCAAAAATCGAGTTTTTGGGGGGAAAAAAATACGAAATCAGCGAAATTGGTTCGAAACCCAGTTGCTACAGTGTCCGAGTTGCTACAGTACCCGAGCTGCTACAGTACCGGGGTTGCTACAGTGTCACTATTTGCTACAGTGTCACTATTTGCTACAGTGCCGAGTTGCTACAGTGTCACTATTTGCTACAGTACCTTTTATGAAATTGAAACGGGCGTAACTTTCAAAACGTAACTCCGTTTTTGATGAATAAACTATCGTTAGAATCGTAATAAAGAATACTTTTCAATGATTAACTTTTAAGAAACTAGATCAAACTGTTTTTGGGTCGTAAAAGGAGTTTTAGTGTGTATGTCGTGTTTTGCACGCACCTGTATGCCATTATTAAATGGAGTCATGATGTAGACTCATAAAATTATGAATATATGGTGTTATGACCTAGTTTATAGTATGATTTGATTATACTATATTGATTGAGATATGTATATTGACTTCGTTGTGTTGTTCTCAGGTGATAAGAACAAGGAAGAAGCTCAGAAGTAAGATAACTGAGCTGTAGCTGGTAATCGGTGAGTGGGATTATCTCCGGGTGTAGTATAGAGTAGCAAGTTGTGCTACTATGTTATACTATTTTAGTTGCTATGTGTAACATCCTCAAGTGGGCCTAGATGTAAGATTACTAGAATGCCCTTAAGTTAGTGTAGTGTTATTATATGCTTTTATTTTTATTTAATGTTTGGTATTATTTAATGATGAGGTTAGGACCGGTTTGTGACAAGGGTCACAGAACAGGTTTGTTTATTTAATTTGGACTTCGTTTGGGTTGCCAAATGATGTACGAAAGATATCAGATAACTGGTAAATACCCGTGTGTCACACAGTGTGGGATTTTAACCCACTTTTGATGCCTTATGCAGTGCATTTCTTGCACTTTCCAGACCCTTCTCAAATATTACCCCGTACCTAAATTCTTCCCCTTTGAAACCCTAATTGCTAAAACTAGTTCTTGAGCTCAAATTGTTCTTGGAATCGTGTTCTTTGTTGTTTACTGATTCTAACAATGTAAGAAACATGTGTTTTTGTGTTCAATTCATGGTTAAATTCATAGTTTTGTGTAAGTTTTGTAAAAAGCTTGATTTTGTGTCAAAACCCATGAATTTGATGTTGTTATAGTCCAAACTTTGTGGGTTTATAGTCTATAACATGTAGTGATTGAGTTGTGGTAAGTTTTGGTGTCGAAAATGAGCTCTAGATCGAGTTTTGGCGATTTTAGCTTGAAGTCCGTAACTTGTGTTCAGCTTCTGAAGAAGATGAACACAGTCGGTCGACAGTCGACCGACCTAGGGTGAACCGACCGATTGACGATGAAAACCGATCGACTGAGATTTACCTTCGGCCGATTGATGATATACCAAGTGAGACGACCGACTGAGAGGGTCAGTCGACCGATTGTGTAGACAGTCGACCGACTGTCAGTGTCAGTCGACCGACTGAGTATCCAGGGCAGAATATTTTACCTAAGTGTTGATTTTTAGCCGTTATGCTGCCCGTTTGTATTTTGATGTTTATGATGTAAATTTTGAAAGTGCATAAGTGTTAAGGAGAAAATTTTTAGCGGACAGTTTTCTGACAAAATTTTCTGTATTGTGTTATTTGGTGTTTATGGACATAAACTAACTCGTGTATATGTATTTCTCAGGAGAAAAGGAGAAAGAGAAGGTTCAGTGATTAGATAGCTGAACACCTTCTCGTTTGCTGGTAATCGGTGAGTGGGACTAACTGGAGTATATAGTATATAGTAGCATGTTATATTATGACTGCCATGCTTGTTAGATATACTTATTGTTGTGGATAGTTGGTACATTGTGATGACTGCATGTTGGTTGATGCTTGTCTGCTGGAGCCCAGTGCGTCCCTATTGTGTGGTGGCCTCGGTAGGAGAGATCAACCTGCGGGTTGGGTTCCTCATGTGGTGGCCTAGACAGCCGTGGTGTATATATATGTGAATGACGTGTCCGTCGCGTGTGGATTATGTATGTACATACGGTGGTGGAGGAACTTCTGGTAAGCCCCAGTCCGATCAGCTGGTGGTTAATGGTTTGGCCGAGCCGCCAGAGTCTCTGTAGACGGCACTTGGGTGATGTTTGTGTGTTAGACTAAGTGACATGATTAGTATAACACTTATGTATACTATGGCCTGTAAGCTTCGTGCTAATTCCCCTCCATCTCCTCCCTGCAGGTTGTTAGCTTTTGTAGATAGTGCTTTTGGAAGAAGACGGGCATGATGATGTTATGTTTGACAGGGTTAACTCTGATGTGGTCTTTTAGAATATGAACCGTGTACCTTTGAAAACAGAATGTATTTACGTCTCTTCCTATTAATATGTAAATTGTTTTAATGACACGTGACATCGGTTTGTACAAATGTTGATATCGTAATTAATTAATATTATGCTTCCGCCACGTATAAAAAAAAAAAAATTAGCGGTGTCACACTATGCTTAGTAGATATGTTGTAATAATGATCATTGTAGAGTTGTCATGCTAGTCATAGGGACAGTTGTTCGTAGTGGTAGTTGCTTAACAGTTGTGTGCACAAGTTGTAGTTGCCTGTTGGAACCTATTGTTGTTAGGTTCAGCTCAGAGAGGTCAACCTTGTTGTGGTTGGGTCTAGTTGGCTACTGTTTGTTGAGTATAGTACTGAATGACGCATCACCTGCGTGTGGATTTACTATACTGGAGATTCAGTAGTAAGGACTTTCGGTAGACGCTAGACTGATCAGCTAGTGGTCGTGTGCTCGTACAAGCCGCCGAATCTCTAGTTGGAGCATAGTTGCTAGTTGATTGTTGCCAGTTGATAGTTGCTAGTTATTAGTTGTCAGTTGCCTGTTATGGATTGTTGTAGTTGTACAAGTTGGTACTGTATGCTAGATCTGTTAGATGATTCCATTCACTTAGCCTCGTGCTAACCCCCCTCACCTCATCCCTTGCAGGTTTTCGATCTTAGTGCTGGTAGGGACGGGAGTTGGGTTGACGATATGTTTGACAAGACGAACTCTGATGTCTTAACTTTTATAAATATGTAACTAGTTGTTTAACGTAACACCGGTGGTTTGTAATAAGTAACTAGCTAATGATTTGTGATAATCATGTTTGTAATTAACTAAGGGTATTTATGTGAATTAAGACTTCCGCTGTGATTTAAAAAAAAAAAAAATCAGGGTGTTACAACCCCCTAATTCCCTGATTATCTATCCTATGTGAAATACTGAAATCCCAGCATAAGAAAGTGAAAAGTACACAAGTAAACATATTTGTTTGATATTGATTATTTTCTATTTTAATTCATTTGTGTAAGTTTACGTATTCTTGTTTAATCATCACTTTAACATTTCGGTCATTAAACGATAACCCCCTGATTCCCTGATTTACTGTTTTTCTATAATTTAGATTTGCATGTTATTGATTGCTAGGATTCACTAGTAGTTATTATCCCTAAGAACGAGACCTGGATTTATCAGTTGTATGCAATACATGATTGGGTACACTTGTTTGTAGTTATGTGTTAGATAATTTCGGTATTCTCAAGTTTATAAATTATTTAACCCGATTTAGCACATCAGCTATATGTTGAAAGAGATAAGAGTATCAGGAAAATTAGTGATGATCAAGTTCAAGAGTATATGCGTAATAAAGACAAATCACATGAAGAAAGGTCAACTTCTTTCAGAGTATTCATTTCTAGAAAGACCTCATATGCATATGCTTCAGAGTCTGTTACAAAACAACCAACAACAACAACACAATCAGATGAACAATCACTAGAGGCTAATATGCCTTCTGCAGAAGGGGAGCATTTATGGCTCACTCCAGTCTCAGGAACACAAGAACATATTCATATTGACAATCTGTGCACATATGGATTCCCTGAATGGATGGAGTTGCTTAAAATATTCAAACCTTGATCTAGTGAATTAAGATTTAACTTGGTGAAAGCCATTCGAAAGTTTTTCTTCACAACTCACAAGTGTGGTGGTGCACTAGATATTAACATCAATGTTGTTATAACAAAGAAGAAAGAAAGAAAGGAGTTAGTGGAGAAGAAGGTTATTGGGGTTGGTTCGTCATTCACCGAGAAAGAACCAATCATACTGCCTCAAGAAATTCCTAAAATGGAATATTGATGATCTTGGCAAACCACCGCGTTTCTTCACTGTAAAACGTTTCTTCACTGTAAAGCTCAAGTTTTCAAAGATAAATTATGAGCTACATGGAGATTTTTTCTTACCTCCAGGAAGAAAAGGTTTTCGTAGTAAGCTGATCACGGAATCAGATAATGGAGTTTACTTCGATGATGGTAGTAGTCTTCGTTATTAAAAAATACTGTAGATCAGTTTCGCCTAGTATCCCCCAGCACATTGAAATCTAAGGAGTGTAGCATACTTTGCTTCTGAGTTTGCTCCTGGCCTTCTTGATATAATAGTTGATGAGATCAGAAGAAGAGGCGTTGTTCCAGATGATTCACATTTGTTGCTGAACTAGAAGGGAAGACATGTGCGCGCGCAACTTTCCACTTTAGTGTCGGCTCAACTTGGGTCTAGTGGTCAATAGATAGACAGTTTACAAGGTTTGTAGATTCATTATAAATAAACATACTCCACGAATGTTTTAGTTAGTGGTGTGGGATTAAAATTAGCCTTGAGTCTGTAAAACTTGTATATTTGAGCTATCAAGGTGTAATTATTTGTATCAACCTACTATCTATTCTGCTCTAAGATAACTGTGATTCTTTGAGTTTATAACAATAAAAAATAACAAGCAAGAAATTACTTGGACTCTTGTTACTTTACATGCTAATTGTTATTAACTGGTTTTAAAATTGTTTAAATTTGCGTAAAGATATATTCATCCCTCCTCTACAATAGTTCATGTTGTTAATCGGAACCAACACTTCCTTTATTTAAAAGAAAAAACAGATACTACGTATTAATTAAATATATTAATTAAACAAAAAATTCAGATTGTGTGGGTTTGAATGATTTAAACTACTGTAAAAATTATGTTGTGTGTTTGGTCTATGCCTGGCAATTGGGTCGGGTTGGGTCGGGTTTGGGTCGGGTCGAAACGGGTCTGGGTTTAAATAAGTCCGGGTCGAAACGGGTCTGAAATTTTGAACGGGTCGAACGGGTCGGGTCAAAAGTGGGTCGGGTTGGGTCGGGTCAAGACCCTTTTTTGTTCGGGTGGGGTCGAGATTTTTTTTTTTTTTTTTTTTTTTTTTGCGAATTCTTTAATATAATATTTGTTTAAATTGGTTGACTACAAGGATTCACTGTTCGAACAAGTTGTATTGGATGCTAAAAATACTTGAAAGAAAATTTAGTGTATTCCGTAGATGATGTATCTATCTCATGGTTTCATTTTGTTTCCTTTTCATTCGTTGATATTAATTATTAAACAAGTTATTTTAAAAACTTGAGTAACATTACTTGTTTACTTGTACATAATCATATATATGATATGATTTATTTTGTATGTAACTCTAGCTTACATGTTCATAATCATGGTAAAATTGGTGCATGTGTAAACTTTAAACAAAACTTTAAATACCAATCCCAAAATAAACTTCACACATCCATATAAGGCTCATTAGTTAACATTCAACATGTATCTAATTATTAAGATCATTGTCATATTTATAGAAACAACAGAGAAAGTTCAAGGCTTTCACACTACAAATCATTCAACAAAACTACGAAGAGATTTCAAAGACTTCAACTTCGAATATATGATGTCAAGTAGCAAAGTCAACAACTAAGTCCAACAAATAATGGTGCTAGTAACAAACCTGTTGAGATTAAATAAAGGTACTTTCAAAAGATGTAACAAAAACATGTAACCTTGTAAAACAGCAAACATTAAAAAGATGTAACAAACCTGTTGAATTTAAATGAAGGTATCTTCAAAAGCCGGGATCAACGCTTCTATATCCTCTATTAATTCTTCTTCTTCTTCCATTTCATCTTCATCTACACATGGTAAAAAAGATTCAAATTAACCATAGAACATATAAAACATTAATGGACAAAATATATAAAATATACTAATAAACTACCTTCCAAATCGAACAACCAATCGCGAGTGCATAACAAGGCCTCAACATTTTCTGACAACAACGAACTTCTATATTTGCTTATAATTTGACCCCCAATGCTAAAAGATGACTCGGAAGCAACAGTAGTGATTGGGATACTTAAAATGTCACGAGCCATAAGAGCTAATTGTGGATACCTCGCTTGATTATCTCTCCAAAAGTGCAGAACATCAATATCATTTTGTCTATCAAGTGGAGGATCAACTAAATATTGCTCTAATTGAGATTTCTCTCTCTCGGGGTTGCTATACCTACTTTGAAATGAATCAAATCCAACCAAATCATCCGCTACACCCTTACCATCTTTTGAGCTTCCTCTTTCTCGAGTCGAATCATGCATTGCACTAGAACATATCTCATATTCCTTGTACAGCTTCTTCTATCATCCACTTTCATTTTAAGGTTTGTATCCCTGAAGCCAAGTTTATCAAAACAATATTCAACTAACTTCACCTTATAACGCGGATCCAAGATAACCGCAAAAGACAAAACGGTACTATAATTCTCCCAATACTTATCAAATTTTTCTTCCATCTTACGAGCCATCTCACGTATAATTGGGTCAGAATTCTCAGTTTGTTCTTGAATACATAGTTGAATTCTCCACACATTATAAAAATACAAGTTAGATGTCGGACAACACCTCCCAGAAAACAACTTTGTGATGATGTGAAAAGGTTCCAAAAAGTTTCTGATTGCTTCTATTCTTGCCCACTCCTCTTGTGTTGGGCATGTTCTAAAATCTTTATATACTAACTGCAATCGCTCGTAAGCATGTCGGTAGACTAATGCACAATCAAGCATCAGAAAGATAGAATTCCATCTAGTAACTACATCCTGACGCACATGCCTACCACACTGCAGCGAAAGGTTGCAATGCATTCAGCAAATTTAGCTTTTCTAGCCGAACTTCCTCTTACATACTTGACCGACTCTCGGATTTTTTTCAGTCGCACTTTGAATAACTTTTAATCCTGTTTGGACAATGAGATTAAGCACATGAGCTCCACAACGTACGTGCATGTAGTCCCCATTGCAAAGTAACGCATCATTTAACGCTAAGTGACTTTTTAGAGAATCAACTAAACCATTATTGTATGATGCATTATCCAATGTAATAGTGAAAACTCTTTTCTCGATTCCCCAATCTTTCAAAAAGTTGATCATGTACTCTGCTAGTAGAACACCACCGTGTGGAGGAGGAATAACTCGAAAATTCAACACTTTGTTTCTTAAAGTCCAACTCTCATCAACATAATGTGCTGTCAATGCCATGTAACCGTCGGTAGTAACGGATGTCCACAAATCGGAAGTGAAGCATATCCTACTCTTGATACTCTCTAACTTATGTTTAAGAATAGCTTTCTCTTTCTCAAAAATCTTCACAACATCTCTCTTTGCGGTGTTTCTTGTTATTGGCTTTGTATCCGGATGTAAAAACATGTGCAAATCTCTTGTTGTCTCGTGTTCAACATAGGAGAATGGGTAGCCATGTTTGATAATAGAAATTGCCAACTTCTCTCGGTAAACTGTTTGGTCTAAACGAATACGATTTTGTGGCGGAGCAGACTGATCGTTGCTAAAACACTTGGGGATATGCCGTTTCATATTGGAAGTTCCAAACTCAGTCTTAATCAGTGTGCCACAGTTGTTACATCTCGCCTTTTGCACTCCCTCATCCCCTAAAGGTAACTTAACAAAATAATCCCATACACGAGAACGTTTTTTGCCCGTTGTAGAAGAACTAGCGTCTTCTTCATTCTCTAAAACATCCACGGGTTCTTGTTGAACATTCTCTTCTGACATACTCATTGCAAATCACTTATTTTTCAACAATCTGTAATAGACTAAAATACAAAATAAGAAATCATAAACACACAAGAAGCATAAAACAAATTTTATTACTCTATTGATTAACTTGCACTATACCAAAATTTACGGACATCAGATCAGTGAGATTGCAACAACTACCATTTTGGATGTGCCATATTAGTTGCATTTTTGCGTTATTAATAAGATTTCAAGTTGAACTCATTTAATTTACAGAATCAACATCACATATTTGACTAAACAGAGGGAGTATAGTGATTACTATTTAGTATTTACACAACCTAGATCATTTCTGTAAAAAGAACTAACTGATGCACGCAACTTGGATCCATATGAGCTAATATGAGTGTACCAAAAAATATAAAGCTAGTTTAACAATGTTTAATTCTCTGAAAAACATGTAGTAAATTAATAAATTCATAAAATGAGCTTCAATGGGCATGTTTTATTTTATTAATAAAAGTAAAGAAAACTCTACAACAATTTGTGTATAGAATTTGAGTACAATCCTCATAAAATACACAGCATCACATAATTCCTTATTCCTTATATATATTAAATCAAAAAACACAGCAGAACTGAAAAATACATAAACTCCAAAACTATTTTAAAATACACAGCAATAAAATAAACCTGAATGAAATAATTGACAAGTAGTGGCAAAAACATTAAACAAGTTCACCATCACCATTTGTTAACAATGTGAAAAAAGTCAAAAAACTTACCTTGAAGCTCCAAAACTGAAAAATTGGAAACTTGTAGACGAATTGGGGGTTTAGGCGAATTGGGGATTTAGGCGATTTAGGGTTTTTAGCGAGTCGAGAATTGATTTTGATTTTCACGATTTGATTTTGATTTTGATTTTCATGATGACGATCTGATTTAGGGTTTGTAACGAGTTGAGAATTGATTTTCACGATCTGATCTGGATTCTGGAATCTCGATGACGAATTGACGATCTGATCTAATTCCTTATACAGACCCTTTTGGACCCGTTTCTCAAACCTATTGGACCCCTATTATTTTATGGGTCAATCACCAAAATACCCATTTTTTTGGCCTTTTCTGAGCTGGAACCCCCTTTTTTTTTTTTTGAGAATTTGCGCGCGCAAGGCGCAAGTATCTTTAGACCTTGCGACCTTGCGGCTTGCGCCTTTGCGTGTAAACGCAAGGCGCAAGGATAAGGGCTTGCGTCCTTGCGTCCTTGCGCCTTGCGCCTTATCAGAATGGATTTTTCCTGATTTCTGGATAAGATTTTTTTGGATTCTTTGTACCTTTACGGATAAGATTATGTACCTGTCTATTTAATGAGGCTAGAACTCCAGATTAATAATTTTATTTTACTTCATTTTCAAAAAGATCAAGTCATTAGAGCATCGTTAAGGTACCAACTTTTATCTATTTTTTCACTAATTTGTGTCTTAATGAGCTGTAGTAATGATGAAGCATTTGTTGTTCATGTATGTTGTGGAGGTAATTTTGAATTTGTTAACAACATACCTATGTATCTGCCTCTTGACTGTTTTAGAACCAGATTAAAACTACCACTTGCTCCACAAAAACCAATAAATCGAAGAGTATTGTTAAGGAAAATTCTCAAAAAAATTGAATTGCCACCTAATGCACCTGTTTCGCTAAGATATATTGATAATAATCATATTTTTGATATTACTGATGATCATGAAGATTTTTTTGAGTTTTTAAAACACGCTGTCACAAACGAGCCTATTGATATTTATGTTGTCGACAAAGTTAGAATGCTTCAACCCGGACAAAATTCACAAACACACCAGCCCCAACAAAATCCACAAACACACCATCTCCAACAAAACCTCCGGATTCTCGAGTCTCAACCAAACAAACAAACTCACCATCTGCAAAAAGAACAGGATGAAATACACAATTCCGAACCAAACCTCGAAACACACTATTCGGAAGAAAAACAGGCTGAAATACCACCTCCAAACACAGAAGAATTTGACTTCTTCAACCATGGCGCCGAGAACGTGTGTAAAATAAAAAAAAATAGAGAACCCGTTTATACCTGTTGTTGGGTCTAGTGAATCGGATGAAGCAAGTGACGAGGAAGATGAAGATGAAGAAGATGAAGAAAAACAAGATGTATTCTGGAATATGCCAACTCTACACAGTCAGCAAGATGAAGAAAACCCAGAATTTACGACCCCAATTCCAACCACGTATCAGGTATCTGATTTGGTCAAAGTTCGTCAAACGTTTTCGAACAAGGAAGAATTCCTAAACCAGCTATTTACAAAATGCCTTGAAGAAAACTTTCAAATAAAGCCTGTAAAGTCAGACAAATCTCGGTACACCGCTAAATGTGTGTTGCCAAATTGTGAGTGGAAATGTAGTGCATACAAAATAAGACACACTGAAAACTTTATGGTTAAAAAGTTGCATGACGTACACACTTGCTCACGCACACAAATTATGGGAAACAATAAACATGCTACTAAAAAGGTGTTGGGTAGTATTCTTATGGATTCGTTCAAGGCTGCTAATCGAGAGTATAAACCAAAAGATATACGTGATGATGTAGCTAATCGGTTTAGAGTGAGTGTATCATACAATCAAGCATGGAGGGCCAAGTGTCAAGCAATAGAGATGTTACGTGGCAGTAGTGATGACTCCTTTAGAATGCTTCCCATTTACCTTCATAACCTTAAGATCCACAACCCGGGGACCATCACCAATTTGGTTACCGATAAAGAAAATAAATTTGTGATGTGTTACATGTCCATTGGAGTAGTTGTAAGTAAATATATTTTAGCAAAAACCACCTTTTAATATGTACACCATACGCAAAGGCGCAAGGGTCACCTTGCGCTAACTAATACGCAATGACGCAATAAAAACCTTGCGCCTTGCGTATGGTGTATGAGGTCTTTATTAATAATATTTGATTTACTGTGAAAATTTCATGCAGATTCGATCATTTGTGCAACATGTCCGCCCGATAATCATCGTCGATGCTGCACATTTAAAGGGTGGGTACCTGGGTACTAATTTAGTTGCTATTGCGATGGATGGCAATAATGGAATTTTGCCATTGGCTTATGGAATTGGTGAAGGCGAGACAAACAGTGTTTGGTCATGGTTTTTTGGTAACCTAAGAGATCATTTAATGAGTTATGGTATGGTTGATCGTATGTCAGAGATTACTTTTATTTCTGATCGTGCTGCTTCAATAGCACACGGCATTGCAAACGTGTTTCCGGAAGCGTTTCACGCTCATTGTGCACGTCATTTATTCATGAACATCAAAACTAAATCCAACAAGATGAAATTCTTCGAATGGCACTTTTGGAAAATGGTTAAGGCGTACCGTGCGTCGGATTTTCATGATCATCTGGATGTATTTCGAAGGAGATTGAAAGCGTCTTATAAAGTTCTATGTGAGGATGGTATCAATAGATGGTCCAGAAGTCAATCTACTCATATTAGGTATTCATACCTTACAAGCAACAGTGTAGAGTCTATAAACTCTCTATCAAGACATGCTCGTAAACTACCCGTTTGCATGTTGTTCGAATTTTTTCGTTGTTCAATACAGGATTGGTATTTCAAACATCGCAACAAATCAGTTAGTCTTACTTCACCGGTTACTCCATATGTTGAACGTAAGCTAGCTAAGAGGACGGACAAATCAAGAAGATGGCGAGCATTTCCATCGACAAATGATCTAATAGAGGTACATGATGGACGAAAAAAATGGGTTGGTTAATCTACAAGATAGAACTTGTTCATGTGGTCAATGGCAATTATCAGGCATACCCTGCGGTCATGTGATTGTATCAGCACGACACTTCGGAGTGGAGGATATTAGTTGTTATGTATCACATTGGTTCAGCACTCAAACATACATAAATACGTATTCCGAACACATTCTTCCTCTCCCCCATCGGTCTGAATGGTCGGATCCGGTTCCCGGGATTTTACAACTTGTACACCCCCCAGTTCTAAAGAAAAGACAACCTGGACGTCCTAAAGGTAAAAAACGCATTCCTTCAAAAGGTGAAGAAACTTCAAAAAAAGTAAGAACTTGTAGTCGTTGCAAAGAACCAGGTCATTCTCGATCAACATGCCCAGCTGCTTATGACCGAACAGGTGAATCAACTTCTCAACGGGCAAGAAACACAACCTCGAAGGTGAAAGAGACAGTCGAACCATCTCAAGCTTATCAATCTCAGTTTTATCCAACGTACAATTTAGGTAGTAATTAGTTCCTAGAATACGTTTATTTTCAGGAACAAATTAAGGTGTGATGTCTTCCATTGTTGTAATATTTTTTAATTAGTATTTTATGATGTGGTTTCGTGTGTTACTTCATATGTTATAATATTGAATGCACAAGCTAGTGTTACAAGAATAATAAAAATTTTGTGGCGCAAGGTCGCAAGATGAACCTTGCGTATGTTTCAAAAATAGGCGCAAGGACGCAAGAAGAACCTTGCGCCTGCTTAATAAAAAGGCGCAAAGACGCAAGAATCACCTTGCGCCTGCTTCTAAATACGAGGCGCAAGGCTGCAAGAAGGACCTTGCGTCTACGGCTATTACGGGACGCAAGGTCGCAAGGTCTGATTACACACCTTTGCGCCTTCAAAAATACAGTTACGGACCTGTTCACAGTTTACAACATTTACAGTTTTATACACAAATTACATAATTAACTACAGTTTTCAAAATAAAACCTCAGTTACCAACTTTTGCTTTCTCTTTTGGTGGGGGTTCCTGGGTATCAAAGCGTGCACGAAAGAAGGTCTTGGCCATTCTCACTCTGTAGTCTTCTGCGGCCTTTTTAGGATCTCCAATGTTTGGGATTTCATCCCACCCAAAGATCACCCTCTCCATATGGATGCAGACCCAAACACCACAGTCCCCATTACTTCCACCTTGCACCGGCACGACTGGTGCTGCCTCGGTCATGAACTCGATGCTCTCCTTGTTTTCCAAGTAGTCAACAATCTGGGAGTCTTGCTTTTGGTTAAAGTAATCAATTGCTCTTAAGTATACAGGCAATTGATCTCCCAGATCTTTGGTGAGCTTGACAATTTCTTGATCAACATGACCGGGCAAACTATCGTACACCAATATCTTCTGTTCCTCCAAGTTCAACACAATCAGAATAAAGTGTTGAGCATCGTAAAAGTGAACGGGGATCAAAATCTGCAAAAAACATACACAATATTAGCTAAACTGTAATAGGCGCAAGGACGCAAGACCATACCTTGCGCCTGCAGAATGGAAGCAAGGACGCAAGACTAAAGGGCGCAAGGACGCAAGGACAACCTTGCGTCAACCAGAAACAACAGGCGCAAGGACGCAGGGACAACCTTGCGTCAAACCTAAAACACCAGGCGCAAAGACGCAAGTCACACCTTGCGCCTGTGCCAGAACACCTAAAAAGACCAGGCGCAAAGACGCAAGACTGAACCTTGCGCCTGTGCCAGAACACCTCAAAACACCAGACGCAAAGACGCAAGGACAACCTTGCGTCCAACCTAAAACACCAGGCGCAAGAACGCAAGACTTAACCTTGCGCCTGTTCCAGAACACTTCAAAACCTAAAATTTGTATTGGGAACTAAAACATACCTTACCACAATAGGCCCAGGATGGATATAGCTCATCACTACCATCCCCTAATCCAATCAAATACATATAATCAGGTGGATTCTCCCCTGTGATTGCTACTTCTCCTCTTTTCTCCGCTTCTTTCCGTTTCTCTTCCTCCCTTTGTGTATCATCATAATAGGACTGAAACGCTGCAAGGCTAGAAAGGAAACCCAATGGCATGACAGTCCATCGAGAACTACAAGCAAACGAGTCGGTCGGGATAATAGGAGTGGAATACTGGCTTGCTCGGGGGAGAACCCTCTGACGATATCTCAACATAAGTGTAGCCCATCCATCAATATGCTACAATTGTGATAAAACAAATAAGCATGAAACTTACTTAGTTTTCCAAGAATGGAAACAAATAAGCGAGCAACTTACTAAGTTTTCCAAGTATCCGGAATATCCAAGACCAAGTAACCTGATCCAAAACTCAGGTGTGAGGTATATAAAATTTTCGTTCTGAAAAATGAACATGCACCGCGTTTCTTGCTTACTATCCACCATACTCTTCGGATCTTTTGCAGGCCCAACGTGCTTTCTACCGTCTCTCCAAGCATTGGGTGGTGGTGGTAGTAGAGTTCCTTGATCATTCACTAGCCTGTCTACCATCGACCAAATTTCCTCGTCATTAACCCAATCCTTTTGCGACCGTTTACGCTTTTTCACAATCGGAGCAACAACATCTTCTTCAACAATAGGGTGGAGTTCTTCTTCAACAACACCCTGTTCTTCAGTATCGAGATTAACAACCTCCTCAGCCTCAGACACCCTCAGCCTTTTCACTTTGCGAGCAACATCATCTGACAGCTGTGAATTATAGAAAGTCAGGAAAAAAGGCGCAAGGGCGCAAGATAACCCTTGCGACACACGCAAGGACGCAAGGTATGACCTTGTGCCATTTATGTAACATAGGCGCAAGGTCGCAAGACCATACCTTGCGCCTGTTTGTCAAAACAAGCGCAAGGACGCAAGACATGACCTTGCGCCTACTTTTAACAAACACAGCCTGTTTATTCTCGATAATTAATGACAAAATTGCAAGTTTAAGGTAAAAAAAATGTAATTAAAGATATACCTTCTCGATTGGTTTTCTGTATCCCGGTGTTGTGGTAGGGGAGCTTAGTACACGCGTTGGTCGTCGATCTCTCATTCCACGTCTAATCCGTTGAGCTGATTTGTCGTTTTCATTGTCTGAGAAGGATCGACCAAGTAACTCCTTGATAATGCTAAAAACGAACATATATTTCATAGCATTATTCCCCAAGAAAGACAAGATTTTAGTTGGTATTGTTCGATTTACAAGCAATATTCGTTTAAATATTAAAAAGTGAAGACAAAAGGCAGATTCGACAAATTGAAGACAAAAAGGTCCAAAGAGCTAAAAAGTACAAGATACAACTAAAAAGGTTCAAAATATTGATGAGGAACGTCTCAAAATGACAAGAGTACAAGTTACAAAACGCAAAGTACGCGATTTAAAATAATACGCGAGGACGTCCGAAAATCCGGAACCGGGACCTGAGCCAAGAAGAAACGCCCGACGCAACGGACCAAAAATATCTAGTCTACTATGCACAAGAATATAATATAATATATATATAATTATATATAATTATATATTATATATATTATTATTATTATATTACGTCGGCAAGAAGAAAACAAATCAATTTGGCTGGATCCAGGGTGGCCATGCGACTCGCATGGCCAGAGGCACAAATCCATGCGAGTCGCATGGAGTGAGATTGCTGGTCAGGTCCTATATAAAGCCAGTTTTCTGCCGAGTTTTGATCATCTTTTTTCTCTTCCTCTTCATACGTAAATATATTTATATTTATAATTTATATTTTAATTTTAATTATAATTCTAATAATAAGGGTATGTTAGCGAATGTTGTAAGGGTGTAAGTCGAAATTCTGTCCGTGTAACGCTACGCTATTTTTAATCATTGTAAGTTATGTTCAACCTTTTTATATTAATGTCTCGTAGCTAAGTTATTATTATGCTTATTTAAAACGAAGTAATCATGATGTTGGGCTAATTACTAAAATTGGGTAATTGGGCTTTGTACCATAATTGGGGTTTGGACAAAAGAACGACACTTGTGGAAACTAGACTATGGGCTATTAATGGGCTTTATATTTGTTTAACTAAATGAAAGTTTGTTAATGTTAATATAAAGATTTACAATTGGGCGTCCCTATAAACTACCATATACACTCAATCGGACACGATGGGCGGGGTATTTATATGTACGAATAATCGTTCATTTAACCGGACACGGGAATGGATTAATAGCCACTAGAATAATTAAAACAGGGGTGAAATTACATTCAAGGGTAATTGGTGTAATTGTTAACAAAGTAGTAAAACCTTGGTTTACACGCAGTCGATAACCTGGTGTATTCATTAAACAAAGTATTAAAACCTTGTTACAATTCGAATCCCCAATTAGTTGGAATATTTAACTTCGGGT
Organism: Rutidosis leptorrhynchoides; assembly: GCF_046630445.1. Classification (NCBI taxonomy): domain Eukaryota; kingdom Viridiplantae; phylum Streptophyta; class Magnoliopsida; order Asterales; family Asteraceae; genus Rutidosis; species Rutidosis leptorrhynchoides. The sequence goes on from NC_092335.1 coordinate 433,391,921, forward strand.
ATAATAATAATTTGACAAGGACACTTGCAATTTATATTTATGACTGATGGACTGTTATGGACAAAAACCAGACGGACATATTGAATAATCCAGGACAAAGGACAATTAACCCATGGGCATAAAACTAAAATCAACACGTCAAATATCATGATTACGGAAGTTTAAATAAGCATAATTCTTTTATTTCATATTTAATTTCCTTTATTTTATATTTAATTGCACTTCTAATTATCGCACTTTTATTTATTGTTATTTTATTTAATCGCACTTTTAATTATCGTACTTTTAATTATCGCAATTAAATTTTATCGCATTTTTATTATTCGCAATTTCATTATCGTTATTTACTTTACGCTTTAATTTAAAGTCTTGTATTTATTTTATATTTTACATTAGGTTTTAACTGCGACTAAAGTTTTAAAATCGACAAGCCGGTCATTAAACGGTAAAAAAACCCCCCTTTATAATAATAATATCACTTATATATATATTTGTATTTTTATAAAAGTAAACTAATATAGCGTTGAGCTTTGTTTAAAGATTTCCCTGTGGAACGAACCGGACTTACTAAAAACTACACTACTGTACGATTAGGTACACTGCCTATAAGTGTTGTAGCAAGGTTTAAGTATATCCATTCTATAAATAAATAAATATCTTGTGTAAAATTGTATCATATTTAATAGTTTTTCCTAGTAAAATATAAGCTATTTTATATACACCTCGTTCGACATCAAGTTATTTTTGGCGCCGCTGCCGGGGACAATTCGCCGAAGCGAAACGCCATATTTTTAATTTTTAAGTTATAATTAGTTTTGGTAAAATTTATATTTTTTTAAAAAAAAAAAAATATATATATAAAAAAAAAAGAGCTTTTAAAATCGAAAAAAAAAAAAAGTATTTTAAATATATTTTTAAGTTTTTCTTTTATTTTTACAAAATTATAAAGTATTTTAAGTTTATTTTTAGTTTTTAAAATTAAGTTTTATTTTAATTATATATATATTTATCTTTTAAATATAAAACAGAAAAAAGAAAATAAAATATTAAATATTACGTGACCTGTCAAATTGAACCTGTCAATTGAACCGGTCTAGTTCAGTCATGCGACTCGCATGACCCACCCCCTTAAACCATGCGACTCGCATGAGGGGTTTGACCAGGCCACATCCAAACCCTAATTCCGCATTTATTACGTATATTATTTAATTATTATTATTTAAAACCCTAAAACTATTATTATTATTATAATTAAAGTTTTTAATTTATTTAGTTATTTTTACTTTTGTTTAAGTTTTATTATTTATTTACTTAATACTATAATATAAAAAAAAAATATAAAAATAATATTTTTATAAAATATAATATTTTTATAACTTTTTATAATTTTTATATTTTGTCCCTTTTTAATCGTTGTAGCGTAATATTTGTATTTTTAGCTCATATTTAATTTTAAACTTAGTTTTTGCTATAGTTATTTTTACTCCTAGATTTTTAGGCTTTGCCGTAAAACTCCTTAAGTACTTTTTCTTTAGACTAGTATTTAGGTGCTTTAGAATTTTGCGACACCTTTTTAAGTTTTAGTTTCTTTTTAAGTTATTTCCATTTGGGATTTAGTTTTTCTTGTAAGCTTTAATATTTTTAAACCTTTTACTATGTATCAATTATCATTCCAATTAGTAATTTCAATTTGCGATTATAATTTTAAGTTAGTTGTAGTAATAAGGTTAAATTAGTTAAATATTTTTAAGTTTTGATAAGTTTCTTTTATTTTTCCGTCACCTTTTATTTTTCAACCATTTTTTTTTCAACCTTTTTCGACAAACTCTTTTTCTCTCTTATTTCTCGCTATTCTAGTTTTAGGACTTAGAATTTTTTCTACTTCTTATCTAAATTTCTAAAAATTACGAAAATTTATTTTAAGTAGTTAAATTAATAGACATCAAAATTTTCTGGTTCGTAGTAATAGTTGGATTTGTACGTGGACCGGGTTATTGGAGCCAAACAGTCCTCAATTATATTGAGACCAAACGAATCCTGCCCCTCTGCTGCATCTTTTGGCTATTCGAAACGTGGGCAAAATCAGAAAAGTCTATTGGTTGGATAACTTATTATAATTTTTCTTTCCTTTTAAAAACTAATAGGATATTCAGTGAATGCACCGAGCAAGACGTTCACTACCTTTTGTACGTTCACCACCTGTAACTAGATCAAGACATTTAGCAAATATAACCGCCGTTGATTTTTCTTTAGAATCGTCATCCAGTCGACCAAGTACTTCAACTCAAATTTCCGATAATCCAGTTTTTGAAACAAACCTCAAAATTGAGAATCCAGAAAATATTCAGGAACGGTTCATAGATCCTGAACCATTAAACTTTCCTCCGGAACCACCAATCATTCAAACAGAGATTGTTGAGGAACGAACCATTAAATCAGAATCATCTAGTGATACCTATTCAACAAATTCAATTATGGAGAATCTGGAACCTTTAAGTATGGAAGACCGAATGAGAGCTAAACGCACTGGCCAAGGTCACGCAATTACTCATCCAGACATTAATGCGCCAGATTATGAAATCAAAGGACAAATTCTACACATGGTGACTAATCAATGCCAATTCAGTGGTGCGCCGAAGGAAGATCCAAATGAACATCTACGTACCTTTAATAGGATCTGCACACTATTTAAAATACGAGAAGTGGAGGATGAACAGATATATCTCATGTTATTTCCCTGGACTTTAAAGGGAGAAGCCAAAGATTGGTTGGAATCGTTACCTGAAGGGGCGATTGATACATGGGACGTTTTAGTTGACAAATTTCTTAAACAATTCTTTCCTGCATCTAAAGCCGTAAGACTTCAAGCAGAAATTGTTACGTTCACACAGAAACCAAATGAAACTCTATATGAGGCGTGGACAAGATATGGAAAGTTACTAAGAGGATGTCCGCAACATGGTTTAGACACCTGTCAAATAGTACAAATATTCTACCAAGGATGCGACATCACTACAAGAAAAGACATAGATATAGCAGCTGGTGGTTCTATTATGAAGAAAACCGAAACTGATGCGTACAAAATTATTGATAATACTGCTTCCCACTCGCATGAGTGGCACCAAGAAAAAGACATCATTAGATCATCTAAAGCAGCTAGAGCCGATTCTAGCCATGACTTAGATTCCATTTCCGCAAAGATAGATGCTTTCGAGAGACGAATGGAAAAGATGACTAAAGATATTCACTCAATACGAATTAGTTGTGAGCAGTGTGGAGGACCACATTTGACAAAAGATTGTCTCAGTATTGAATTAACAATGGAACAAAGAGAGAATATTTCATACATAAACCAAAGGCCTGGAAATAATTATTAGAATAATTATCAACCGCCAAGACCGATTTACAATCAAAACCAGAATTATAACCGAAATATTCCATACAACAACCAACAAGGTCCTAGCAATCAACAAGTATCCAATAATACTTACAATCAGCAAAGACCAAATTTTCAAAACAAACCACCACAACAAACCGATGATAAAAAGCCGAATTTAGAAGATATGATGACGAAGCTAGTTGAAACTCAAACGCAGTTTTTCACATCTCAAAAACAAACAAATGAACAAAATGCTCAAGCATTTAGAAATCAACAAGCTTCTATTCAAAATCTGGAACAAGAAGTAAGTAACCTAGCAAGGTTAATAGGTGAAAGAAAACCGGGAAGTTTACCTAGTGATACAAATGCTAACCCCCGGAATGAAACAGCTAAAGCTATTACCACAAGAAGTGGTACAACACTTAAACCACCTGAAATACCTGTAACTTCTGATGAAACTATTCCTACTCCACAAGAACCACAACCTGATCAAGATAAGGAAAAAGAACCGGTAGTTGAGAAGGTTAATGAAGATAACACAGTTAAGGATAAACCTTATGTTAAACCATACCAACCACCACTTCCTTACCCGAGTAAAATGAAGAAGGAAAAACTTGAAGCCGAGCAATCCAAATTCTTGGATATGTTTAAACAAATAAATGTAAATCTTCCTTTCATTGATGTAATTTCAGGAATGCCTAGATATGCTAAATTCTTGAAAGATCTAATCACGAATAGAAAGAAAATGGAAGAACTCTCGGCTGTTACTATGAATGCTAATTGTTCAGCAGTGCTGTTGAATAAGATACCAGAAAAACTATCTGATCCAGGAAGTTTCACAATTCCATGTTTTCTGGGTAGTCTTAGTTCAATAGAAGCATTGGCAGACTTAGGTGCTAGTATAAATCTAATGCCGTATTCACTATACGCTAAACTAGACCTTGGAGAATTGAAACCAACCAGAATAAGCATACAACTAGCCGATAGATCAATAAAATATCCTAGAGGGATAATGGAGAACATGCTAGTTAAAGTTGGTACTTTAGTATTTCCAGTAGATTTTGTTGTTTTGGACATGGAAGAAGATTCTCAAGTTCCTCTCATATTAGGAAGACCATTCTTAAACACGGCTAAAGCAATGATAGACGTGTTCGGTAAGAAACTGACCCTAAGTATAGAGGATGAGAGTGTTACCTTTTCAGTTGATAGAGCAATGCAACAACCACAATCTGCAGATGATACATGTTATTATATTCAAACTATAGATGCACATGCAGAATTATTAGAAGAATTTCCAGAATTACAAGGAACAGGAGAATGTTCTTTAGGAGAAGGTAATGAACCAATTGATGAAGCTGAAATGTTAGCTACACTTATAGCTAATGGATATGAACCAACAACAGAAGAAATTCAAATGCTAAAAGAAGAAGACAGATATCGATATAAATCATCGATAGAAGAACCTCCGAAATTAGAGTTAAAGCCACTTCCAAACCATTTGGAATACGCTTATTTACATGGTGAATCTGAATTACCTGTAATAATATCGTCTTCTCTTACTGAAAATGAGAAATCACAACTCATTTCTGTGTTGAAAGCTCATAAACCAGCCATTGCATGGAAGATTCATGATATTAAAGGAATAAGTCCTTCGTATTGCACACATAAAATCCTTATGGAAGAAGGTCATAAAACGTATGTGCAACGCCAACGAAGACTAAATCCTAATATGCAAGATGTAGTTAAGAAAGAGATTATTAAACTGCTAGATGCAGGTTTGATATATCCAATTTCTGATAGTCCATGGGTAAGCCCAGTTCAATGCGTGCCTAAGAAGGGTGGCATGACTGTCATTACAAATGAGAAAAATGAGCTTATTCCTACTAGGACTGTAACAGGATGGCGTGTATGTATTGATTATAGAAAATTAAATGACGCCACCAGAAAAGATCACTTTCCCTTACCTTTCATAGATCAAATGTTGGAAAGATTAGCCGGAAATAGTTACTATTGTTTTCTAGATGGATTTTCCGGATATTTTCAAATTCCAATAGCACCCGAAGATCAAGAGAAAACCACATTCACGTGCCCTTATGGTACTTTTGCTTACAAACGCATGCCATTTGGACTTTGTAACGCCCCTGCAACCTTTCAAAGGTGTATGATGGCGATTTTTCATGACATGATAGAAGAATGCATGGAAGTATTCATGGATGACTTTTCAGTCTTCGGTGATACATTTAAATCATGTCTAGTTAATCTGGAACGAATGCTAATTAGATGCGAAAAATCGAATCTAGTACTTAATTGGGAGAAATGCCATTTCATGGTTAAAGAAGGCATCGTTCTTGGACATAAAATTTCAAAAGAAGGAATTGAAATGGATAGAGCTAAAGTAGATGTAATTGCTAAACTTCCACATCCCACCAATGTTAGAGGAGTTAGGAGTTTTCTAGGGCATGCCGGTTTTTACCGACGTTTCATAAAAGATTTTTCAAAAATTGCCACTCCTATGAATAAACTCCTAGAAATGGATGCTCCATTCATCTTTTCAGATGAGTGTATCAAATCTTTTAATATTCTTAAAGAGAAACTCACTAATGCACCGATCATGATAACACCAAATTGGAATCTACCATTTGAACTAATGTGCGATGCAAGTGATTTTGCAATGGGAGCCGTTTTAGGACAAAGGATTGAAAAACGATTTCAACCTATATATTATGCTAGTAAGACGTTACAAGGAGCACAAACGAACTATACAACTACTGAAAAAGAACTCCTTGCTATTGTCTTTGCTTTTGACAAATTTCGATCATATCTCGTTCTAGCAAAAACGGTGGTCTATACCGACCATTCTGCTCTTAGATACCTATTTTCAAAACAAGATGCTAAACCAAGATTAATCCGTTGGATCTTACTCTTACAAGAGTTTGATATTGAAATCCGAGATAAAAGAGGAGCAGAAAATCTCGCCGCTGATCATCTTTCTCGTCTTGAAAATCCCGAATTAGAAGTTCTAAATGAATCGGCCATACAAGACAACTTTCCTGATGAATATCTATTGAAGATAGATTATAAAGAAATCCCATGGTTTGCAGACTATGCAAACTACTTAGTTTGTGGATTCCTTGAAAAAGGATTATCGTACCAAAGACGAAAGAAATTCTTCAGTGATATAAAACACTATTTCTGGGAAGATCCACATCTGTTTAAAAGTTGTCCCGATGGAATAATACGCCGATGTGTATTTGGAGATGAAGCTAGTAAAATTTTAAACCATTGTCACACAGGACCAACAGGAGGGCATTATGGGCCTCAACTAACAGCAAGAAAAGTTTATGAAGCTGGATTCTATTGGCCTACAATTTACAAAGACGCACACCTTCTTTGCAAATCCTGTGATGCATGTCAAAGGGCCGGAAAAATAAGTCAACGTGATGAAATGCCACAAAATGTCATCCAAGTATGTGAAGTATTTGACATTTGGGGTATTGACTTTATGGGTCCATTTCCAAAATCTCATAATAATCTATATATACTCGTAGCCATTGATTATGTATCTAAATGGGCAGAAGCACAAGCTCTCCCAACTAACGATGCACGAGTTGTAGTCAACTTTTTAAAACGTCTTTTTGCAAGGTTTGGAACACCGAAAGCTTTAATAAGTGATCGGGGTACTCATTTCTGTAATAATCAACTTGAGAAAGTTCTTAAAAGATATGGAGTAACTCATAAAATCTCCACCGCATATCATCCACAAACAAGTGGACAAGTTGAAAATACAAACCGAGCTTTAAAACGTATTCTAGAGAAAACCGTAGGATCAAATCCAAAGGAATGGTCCATTAAATTGGAGGATGCACTCTGGGCTTTTAGAACAGCCTACAAAACTCCAATTGGAACCACACCTTTTAGACTTGTTTATGGAAAAGCGTGTCATCTTCCAGTAGAAATTGAACACAAAGCATTTTGGGCTTTGAAAACATGTAATCTTGATTTACATGAAGCCGGACGTCTACGATTAAGTCAACTAAACGAATTAGAAGAATTAAGACATGAAGCATACGAAAATTCGTTAATCTATAAAGAAAGAATGAAGAAATGGCATGATAAAAGAATCAGAAGTTCAAAAGAATTTAAAGAAGGAGACAGAGTTCTTCTTTTCAATTCACGATTCAAGCTATTTCCTGGAAAATTGAAATCAAGATGGTCTGGACCATTCATAGTCAAAAGAGTTTTCCCATACGGAACGATAGAATTAATAAATTCAAATGGGATTGAATTTAAAGTTAATGGTCACAGAGTTAAACATTACATACATGGTCCGATGGAAGTCGACAACGAAGTTAATCACAATTTCGACACCACAGCTAACTAAGTGTGAGGAGAATCAAGTCTGTAAAGGATAATATGTATTTCTGTTAGAGTTAGATTGTCTGTTTTCGTGTAGTTCTCGAAAATGGAACACGTATGGTCTTTTCCTAGCAGACCCTAAAGAACTAGTCTTCTCCCCCCATTCTGAATTTTTATTTTTTTTAGGTTTTTACGAAATGAAGACTGCCTGTGAATTAAACCATGGTCTAATGCTACACGCTTTGATCACTAAAAGAAATAATGACATACTACCGAGTGAATTAGTATCAGTAATCAGAGAAAGAATGGACGGAGTTAGAAAAGGATCCAGATGCGAAGATAATAAGTTACAATTTGGTAAAGGAAAATCAAAATCCGCAGCGAAAAGAAGAGCACGACACCTAGAACGATGTCACAAATGCGGAAAATGGTCACATGGAGGTAAATGTTCAAATAATCAAACCTATTCAAATACCGAATTTGTTACTTTATGCAGAGACGGACCGTTCATATGTTTAGAAGAAAAGACAATGAATGCTCGAGGTTACGCCTATGCAGCCATGGAAAATCAATTAAACCGACTATCTTATGAATATAATAGATCATATAACTAAGAAATCTATTTCACAGGTATGTCTGTACAGTTTTTATTTTTTTTTATTTTTATTTTTAACCTTTTGATAATAAACGCTAATTTGTTCGCTAAAAAGTATTAAATTGGTATTAAATAAAATTAGGTTTGGCGACCGAAATTATTGATATTGTTCAAAAATTTATTACATCACTGCGAAATTTAACGTTTATTCTTAAGGTATAAATATCTTTAATCAATCAACCCAAAATATTTCAAAAATTCGTCATGAGTTAAATTAGGTCTTGGAACCGAAATTACTTTACCGAAAAGAGGGGCGCATATTTTTGATAATATTTGATTGATTAAAGTGGGATAAAAAGACAAAAAGATTTTTAATTTTATTTTTACCATGTTTTTAAAATTAATATTTAAACCTTAAATTAATATTGTAAACTTTATATAAACAATATTTTTAAAATTGTAAATATTTGAAAAATTAATATAAGTTTGGTGTGAATTTATAATATGAATTTTTAAATTAAGTTTGGTGTGAATTTTTAATTTTTAAAATATGAAATTTTTTTATTTTATGCATTTCAAATTTTAAGTTTGGTGTGATTTTTTTTATTAATTTTGAATTTTATATTTAAGTTGTGGGAATTTAAAAACAAAAATTTACTTTATCTCATTAAGTTAAAAATATGATTTTTAAAATTCGTCGTAAGTTGAAGACTAGGTCTTTGAACCGAAATTGCTTTACCCGAGGGAGGGACGAGAACTTTTATTATCATTATTTTTAATCTTATTGATTTAAAGTATGCCAAAAACATTAGAAAATCCAAAAATCTAAGCTTTTAAAACAATCGCTTGAAAATGACAAAATTTTAAAATTTTGTCGAGGGACGGACTAGGGCATCGTCCCGAAACGACCTCGTCCTAAAAAGAAACAAAATTTTTAAAATTTTATTTAATTCTATGTTTTAAAAGTATAAGGTTTTATTAAAAAAAAAAAAAAAAAAAAAAAAAAAAAAAAAAAACAACAAAACCTGGAATTTACCCCCATGCGACTCGCATGGGGGAAAGGCATAATCCATGCGAGTCGCATGGATGTTAAAAACTGGACAGGAACAAAATTCCAGCCGAGCTGCTCTTTCTTTCACAAAAACACACACATATACACGAACCATCTCCAAAACCCTCTCAAAAATTCATCATTTTTCATCAAAATTCTTGCAAAACTTCACAATAATCATGCCTAGATTCAGTAGTCTCAACCCCTTCAGGAGAAAGGTAAAGATTTCACCCCTAATCTCTTTAAATTCGAATTTTTGTGTTCTTGAGCTAGAAAATTTATATTTTGATTTTGTTAAATTTAGGTGTAATTAGAGCTAAATTGTTGTTATATTATGCATGAATATCCTAGATAGAAGCTATTTAACATGAATTGAAGCTAAAAACTTCAAATTTTTAAGAATCTAGGGTTTGTGTTCTTGAGCAATTTGGGGCTTTTTGATATAAACAGGTTATGGCCGATTTTTGTCATGAATTGTTGCTAAATTAAGTAGTGTAACATGTTTAGGTAATTAATTGATCCAAACTTTGAGCCTAAACATGTTTTTGAGAATTAAAGTGGACTTTTTAAGTCTAAAAATTCATGAACTTGGATAATTTGATATAAAGGCCATTTGAAACTTGTTTCATTGCTAGTAGTGATTATTTTGGCATGTTATTTGAGATAAATGCTTATGAAATTGATGTACATTTTTCGTATATGCTTATTTGACAAAGTGTAGACTTGACAAAAATATGAAAATGAGCACTAGTTTGATTTGAATGCCATGTAACAAGTGTTTAATTGCTATAATGATTATTGTTGACATGTTTAAGAGTTTAAATGTGATAAAACATTGTATACATTTTCGTATGTAAAAATGTAGAATTGTTATTGTTAAGAAAATGTGTATAAAATGTGTTATGAATTGAACATGTCATCATAATTGTTTCAAGTTATTATTTTGCTAACACTAATGCATATTTGGATGCACAATTTTTGTGTTTAATGTGTTTTACAGAAAGCCGATACTGGAGGTTCAGGAGCATCATCATCCAGGCAACCAGAGCCCGAACCGGAAATGTATCATGAACAAGAACAACATATGCAACAAGAAGAAGAAGAACAGGAGGAGCAACATATTCCATATCACGATCAAGATCAATTATTCATGAATCAGTTTCGTCAATTCGCTCCACATCAAAGGATTCTGAGCTTAGACATTAATGATGATCAGTTACACCCAAATCTGAGATTTGATCGATGTTGGATAGAGTATCCAGATTATCAAAAGAACATGCACATTCTCTACTTTAAGGTTGTTGAAATGCCAAGAGCAATTGACTGGGTACCTTTGGAAACAGTTGACCTTGCCGAACCGATTCGGGAATTATTGGTGCAAAGGTATGGTAATTCTCAGTTTAACGATTGGATGCGCCTATTTTCCATTCGTAGAACCATATATAGGGAATGGTGTATAGAATTACTTAGTACTATTAAGTTAAACAGTGATGTTAGGAGGATAGATGATAGAAGCTTTATTAGATTTCTGTTAGGTGGACGCATGTACAGAATGTCCATGATAGATTTAGCCAGGGCCTTACAGATTTACACCCCTGCTGAACTTTTGAGCCCCGACTGTAATAGCCTGATTGCCCAAGGAGAAAGGGTAGATAGGGAATTTGATATTAACGCCATCTGGAGGCGTATGTCCCACTTTAATGAATTTCACGCCAGTGGAAATCATACATACTTAGATATAGACAGAGCTGAACTCCGGGTGATTCATAGATTCTTAGCAAACACAATTACACAAAGGGGTAGGAATAAGGAGAAATTGACCGTAAACGATTTGTTCTACCTCAAGTGTATTAGAGACCCGAGGAGTTTCGTTAACATTCCCTATTGTGTTGGTTATTATCTCGCTAATGTAGTTTCGGGGATGAAATCGGGGAGTATTATAGGTGGTGGTATTTTCATTACTCTCATTGGAGAGTATTTAGGTGTAGATAAGCACCAAGGGGGTCCAATGAACGAAATAGAGGACGGAGGTGAAACTATAAGTTCAAACCTTTATCACGGTGCAAGGGTATTATTGATGAGACGTGGTCGGGTATATCGATACGAGGGACCTCAGCGACAGGTAGAAAGAGGTTCGGATGATGAGATGGAAGAGGCGAACAACATTATAGGAGTTGTTCGGGAGACTGCTCTTGATTTAGGCGTTCGTATGGAGGATGAATACATGACGAACTATGATAGGCATATGCAGTACGAGGCATGGCAACGTCGGAATGACTACGAGCATTCCCGGCAACGAGAGCATGGCCGATGGGATTATCATCAGCGCCAAATTATAAGCCAGTTGCAGCCTGGCGAGATGTATTATCCGACCCGACCCGCATACTATCCCGCACATCAGCCAGAAATGAGACCACCCTATGATTCATATGATTATGACGCAGCATACCAGTTCACCTATAATCAGCCATGGAACCCGGACGCGAACATGAATTGGGATCCATATCCTAATTTTCCTCCTAACCCACCTCCTGATCAATAGAGATAAGTTGGTAATTTTTATTTTTATTTTAAACACTTAACATTTTATTACGTTTATGTAATGTTTGATATTCTTATTATTATTGTGTACTAATATTTTTCTTATAGTTTGAAAGTGGGATGCCAAAGTTCCATTTCAAATTGCATGTATGATTATATTTGTATTGTATGTATTCTATTTTATGCACAAAACAGGGTAAAACAACGCATTTTCAAAGACTGGCATTAAGTTCAGCAAAAGCAAGTAATTTTGACGACAATGATGCAAAATGTATGTGAAATAACAACAAGACGGAATGAACAAATGACGTGCACCATTTATCATTCAGCAAACAAACGCTAATATATTTGGAAACTTTGGTAAAAATTTAATCATTTTCACACTAATCACCCACAATAATATAAATTGTTACTGATTTCTTGCAAATGAGAGCATTGCAAGATCTTAAGTGTGGGAAGGGGTTAAATTCTTTCGGATTTTAAAATTTTTATATTAAACACTTGGTTACTATTAAAAATACTAGTAAAGCAGTAGTTGTATTAGAATCTAGTGCTCTCTGATAAAAAAGAACAGCCCTAGTCTTATATACTGACTACCCAATTCTAGTAAAATTTTTCAAAATTTTTAATTAAATGAATTCAAATCATGTTTATACATATTTATGAACGATAAAACTAGGTTTTAACACCGAAATTATTGTTACCTCGGAAAGGACATAAATTGAGAAACAAACGAAAATGTTAAAATTCATTTAAAATGGAATAGAGGACGATAAAAAGGAAAATAAAAGCCAAGTGTGGGAAAATTTACCAAGTTATTTTAAACATATGTCACATATATCTGTAACAAATAACTAAAAATACTTTTGCTTTGGACTAAACTAAACTGTTTTACCCGATGAAAGAAAAGAAGAGATGGATCTACACGATGAATCAATTCCATCACTAAAAGGAAGTAAAGTCTTCCGAAAAAGAAACGCGCTTCTTGATTTAGGTCATGAAGTTGTCGTTCAGACCAGCTGTAGGTTGACGAAAAATCTAGAAAAGTCATCACTAAAATCAGCAGGAAATCCACGGACCTCAGCATTAAACAGGGTCGCCAAGTGGTCAGATTTATCCTAACCATGAGAAGGATTTATCTCGTACAATGGGGGGGCACCATGCAAATTAGCTGGATAAGACTAATGAATCAGATCCCCAGAAAGGATAATCTCCTTAAAGATTAAAAATCAGCTTTTAAGACTGATATTACTCAATCCTAGAGATTGACCTTAAAGATTGAGAATTACAAACTCATGGAATTCAATGATATCTAAACTCGAGCTTGAACGAGAAAATATTTTGATCAAAAATACAAACCGATTTGTTTTCTGAAAACCCTATTTTCAATGCGTTCATTACCATTGAACGTAAAATCCTAGGAATTCACCTAGAATTCATTAGGTCACCTGAACTAAATCGGGTGTCAACCGTAAGAACGGTGGTTGCATAGCATGGTCAAAGACAGGACCTTGTGCCATACCGAAAAATTATAAGGGTGAGCTTTACTATTGCTCCTACCAAGGATAGTAATTGCGTCCGACACGTTATAGACCATAATCAAAAGCATGTCACGGGACATTGCCTTAACAGTTGCTTGTTCAACGCTTTCCTTTACAACCGGACAGTAGTTTGCCGAAAGGTAATATACGGGACAAGTAAACTGGACGTGTTGCTTTCCAAATACAAGGTTAGCAAGTGGGTGACACAAAACCGCAAGTTTTGAGCTAAAATTTTCAAATTTGAAACCCACCAAATCCACAAAAATATTTTGCAAACACCGGTAAAGGGTTATTCCGGAAAACTTATCTAGGGTAAAAACTAGATTTAATTTTCAAAAGATCAAATGTTTTCATAAAGATCCAATTTCCTTAATGGATCTAAATTTTTATAGTCATGTGGGACTGTAAACCATATCGTTACTACCATTGTTTATACCGCCGTATAGAAATCACTGATGTACAAAGTGTGAAGAATAAAGAAGTGATTCTAGTATTTCAAGACAATATTGCTTGAGGACAAGCAACGCTCAAGTGTGGGAATATTTGATAATGCTAAAAACGAACATATATTTCATAGCATTATTCCCCAAGAAAGACAAGATTTTAGTTGGTATTGTTCGATTTACAAGCAATATTCGTTTAAATATTAAAAAGTGAAGACAAAAGGCAGATTCGACAAATTGAAGACAAAAAGGTCCAAAGAGCTAAAAAGTACAAGATACAACTAAAAAAGTTCAAAATATTGATGAGGAACGTCTCAAAATGACAAGAGTACAAGTTACAAAACGCAAAGTACGCGATTTAAAATAATACGCGAGGACGTCCGAAAATCCGGAACCGGGACCTGAGCCAAGAAGAAACGCCCGACGCAACGGACCAAAAATATCTAGTCTACTATGCACAAGAATATAATATAATATATATATAATTATATATAATTATATATTATATATATTATTATTATTATATTACGTCGGCAAGAAGAAAACAAATCAATTTGGCTGGATCCAGGGTGGCCATGCGACTCGCATGGCCAGAGGCACAAATCCATACGAGTCGCATGGAGTGAGATTGCTGGTCAGGTCCTATATAAAGCCAGTTTTCTGCCGAGTTTTGATCATCTTTTTTCTCTTCCTTTTCATACGTAAATATATTTATATTTATAATTTATATTTTAATTTTAATTATAATTCTAATAATAAGGGTATGTTAGCGAATGTTGTAAGGGTGTAAGTCGAAATTCTGTCCGTGTAACGCTACGCTATTTTTAATCATTGTAAGTTATGTTCAACCTTTTTATATTAATGTCTCGTAGCTAAGTTATTATTATGCTTATTTAAAACGAAGTAATCATGATGTTGGGCTAATTACTAAAATTGGGTAATTGGGCTTTGTACCATAATTGGGGTTTGGACAAAAGAACGACACTTGTGGAAACTAGACTATGGGCTATTAATGGGCTTTATATTTGTTTAACTAAATGAAAGTTTGTTAATGTTAATATAAAGATTTACAATTGGGCGTCCCTATAAACTACCATATACACTCAATCGGACACGATGGGCGGGGTATTTATATGTACGAATAATCGTTCATTTAACCGGACACGGGAATGGATTAATAGCCACTAGAATAATTAAAACAGGGGTGAAATTACATTCAAGGGTAATTGGTGTAATTGTTAACAAAGTAGTAAAACCTTGGTTTACACGCAGTCGATAACCTGGTGTATTCATTAAACAAAGTATTAAAACCTTGTTACAATTCGAATCCCCAATTAGTTGGAATATTTAACTTCGGGTATAATAATAATTTGACAAGGACACTTGCAATTTATATTTATGACTGATGGACTGTTATGGACAAAAACCAGACGGACATATTGAATAATCCAGGACAAAGGACAATTAACCCATGGGCATAAAACTAAAATCAACACGTCAAATATCATGATTACGGAAGTTTAAATAAGCATAATTCTTTTATTTCATATTTAATTTCCTTTATTTTATATTTAATTGCACTTCTAATTATCGCACTTTTATTTATTGTTATTTTATTTAATCGCACTTTTAATTATCGTACTTTTAATTATCGCAATTAAATTTTATCGCATTTTTATTATTCGCAATTTCATTATCGTTATTTACTTTACGCTTTAATTTAAAGTCTTGTATTTATTTTATATTTTACATTAGGTTTTAACTGCGACTAAAGTTTTAAAATCGACAAGCCGGTCATTAAACGGTAAAAAAACCCCCCTTTATAATAATAATATCACTTATATATATATTTGTATTTTTATAAAAGTAAACTAATATAGCGTTGAGCTTTGTTTAAAGATTTCCCTGTGGAACGAACCGGACTTACTAAAAACTACACTACTGTACGATTAGGTACACTGCCTATAAGTGTTGTAGCAAGGTTTAAGTATATCCATTCTATAAATAAATAAATATCTTGTGTAAAATTGTATCATATTTAATAGTTTTTCCTAGTAAAATATAAGCTATTTTATATACACCTCGTTCGACATCACTCCTCATCTTGATTTTGCTCTTGTTCTGATATTCGTTTCTCTTGTTCAGATATACGTCTCTCGTGATCATTTATTTGCGTTCTACACTCTTGCAGCTCCTTCTCTTGCCTATCCATCCGTTTCACCAAAGACATGTATAATTCCTTTGCATCAGTAGATAAGTTTGATTGAGTCTGAGATTGAGACTGAGATTGAGATTGAGATTGAGACTGTTCTCCACCACCATGTTCCTCATTGACAGGTTCATCTTCAACAGGTTCTTCAACTTCCTCATCCACTTCCGTCCCATCAAAGTATTGGCAACTTTTTAACCACCATTGACATCCACTCTCAACATCAGTGGGATGCAGAGTACGAAAAGGTCGTTTATTCTTCGGACAATCATCCTGTACAACAGCAGCAAAAGTTAAATCCAAAGGCGCAAGGACGCAAGACCAACCTTGCGCCTCGTAAATGATGACGCAAGACTACTCTTGCGTTGACCATAAGACGTTAGCTGAAGGCGCAAGGACCCAAGGACAAACCTTGCGTCCCGGAAACAAACACGCAAGCCGTGAACCTTGCGTGTTACGTCATTAGTAACCAAGCGCAAGGTTGGTCTTGCGTCCTTGCGCCTAATTACTGATGACGCAAGACTACTCTTGCGTTGGCGATATGACGTAAGGTGCAGGCGCAAGGTCGCAAGAACGAACCTTGCGCCTTGGTCACGCAAGGACGCAAGATATATCTTGCGCCCATCACAGAACCCATTTTATCCTAAATCCTTACTCTGTATTCTTCCAGCACTAACAAAACTTTTATGTTAAAAACAACACTTACCATAACGTTTAGTAGATGCAGGTAATTAGTGACTGAAAAAGTCTCAGCCGATGAACGTTTCCAAAATAAGGCCCTCGGTACTCCATTTTTGTCTGTCTTGTGGGCAAAACTTTTAATTGTTCGTCGATATGCCTCGAGAATCCAAATCTACAAAATTAGTTAAATAAATAAGGACGCATAAAAAAATAATATACGATTCAAATGTAGAGGTATTAACCAAATCTACCAAACTTGTTTATTTTTACCTTAAATGACCACATAAAACCGACCAAAGTATAACCCTTTCCCACCTCTAACTGACTTTCCCGAGCTTGAAATCCATCTTTAACTACGGGGTAAGTGGCATCCCAAATACGATTACCCCACGGGTAGTCATTCAATTTAGCAAAGTCTTCGACTAGCCATAGGTATTTTTTGCTCACCACATGAATCCCTTGCTTACCCATAAACGCTCTCTCCACAATCAAAATAATGGCTAGTCGCACGACATCATCATCACTAACCACAAAATCAGCACCATCATATAAAAGCTTTTGGATATCGGTAATTGTAATGTTTGAATTAACTTTACGATTTGGGAAACAACGTCGTCTAATCGGTGGTGTTTCTACATCATAACTTCTGGGAATGTAATGTGCCATGTCCGTGCGACGACTAAACTTAAACCCCGTGATGAGACAAAATTCCCGCCTACTAAATCTAATTTTGAAATTCGGACGGAAACTAAACCATATTTCCTCATCATCAGCAGGGTACTTTTCATCTATTCCTATCGGTCGCTCACTCTTTCTTTGGAGCATTGCATGTACAAGGCCCGGATCATTGCCGGTGTAAGAAAGATCTAGCCAAGGACCAAAACAAGTTCCCCTAAAAATTTTTTGTTGATTCTCAGTCATTGATGCCTTTAGTTGAGGTATAACATTAAGCATATTCTTCATCGTCAACTTCGCCTCAACATATCCCTGAAACAGACAGTTTTTCAGAAGAAAAATACAGGCGCAAGGACGCAAGTCGCACCTTGCGTCTCGTGTATCACACAGGCGCAAGGACGCAAGACGTGCCTTGCGCCAGATACTAGGGACAAAACGCAAGGACGCAAGACTTTCCTTGCGCCTATACCAGATTCTAGTTTTAAGCCCTAAAACAATCGTGTTCCAGTTTTTATAAAATGTTAGCTTCCAAATACTGTAACTTTAACAAATCTAGCAACACTATAAGTGAGTTTTGCATCACCAAGCTCGTTGAAGCATTTCATCGAACACTTGGTGTGCAACAAAAATTATATATCATTTTCGACATAGAAATGGAGTAATCGAACGGAGATAGTTGAAAGGAAACACTTACCTGTTCTTGTGACATATTGATCACGTTTTTTGTCGGTTTTTTTTCTCTTCCTTTTTCTCAATCGTGGTGGTGATGGTGATGCTAATGGAGGCGGTGATGGTAATGGTGGTGAGATGTACTGATGGCGGTGGTGCTGGCGATGGTGGTGGTGGTGGTGGTGATGTGGTGAGTCTCAGAAGAAAGGTCGCAAGGGTAGACGGGTCGCAAGGGGGTCGCAAGTGCAAGGTTCTTTGTAATCGCCGTCGGTCGCAAAGTGGTCGCAAGAGCTGAGTGTCGGGGTGTGTGTGTGTATGTGGTGTCTGATTTCTATATTTGACCTAATTTTTTAACACAAGGACGCAAGGCGCAAGGACGCAAGGCGCAAGGACGCAAGTCGCAAGGTCGCAAGGTCTCTTGCGCCTTGCGCGGGCATTTTGTCAAGGTTTTTTTTTTTTGGGTACCAGCTCAGAAAAGACCAAAAAAATGGGTATTTTGGTGATTGAACCTTATTTTATTGCCATATTTATGATCTCTTTAAGGACCCTCCACATTTCTGTTAAGTTTTATTTTAAGGCCCACTGGACCCGTAATCTTGAACCCAACTGACCCAATTTTTAAGTATTGGGTTTGGTTTGCCAGCTCTAGTTTGGTCCGTTAATTCGACCCATTGTGTTTGGAATTACATTTGAGTATTTGACTTATTAGCGTTAAATTATTTTTAATCGAAAACATATAGTTATTTACAACAAATAAACTTCACGCGCAATGAAGAAGTGCGTTAACCAAATTCGTGTCTATAACATTTTAGAAATTATATAATTGACATATCTATATTTTTGAAGAACTTCACTTTAAAATGCTATTTGAGTCATTCTAGCAGTGCAACTGGTTAATTTAACTAAAATCGCCGCAAGAAAGTGCCCGGAGTAACAGGAGATTCTGAACAACTAAACCAACAATTAAAAAACCAATCATCATGCTAATAACTATAACTATATCCATGAAAACGAGAATGTAGGGAGTCAGAGCAACAAAACACTCTAGCAGAACATTATTTCATTATATGACATTAAAAACAAATCAACAAACTTTTAAAAAATCTTCACATCCAGAATGCTTGATGGTTACACCTAACGAGCTCGATTCAAGTTTTCCCTTGTTGGATTTGCTTGAGAAGAGTTGCAGCCAACTCTAACGTCGCCTGTAATCGTTTCTGTGGATCTGCATCGCCTTCTCCTTGCACGTTTCCTTGACTACTTTGTCCCATGGGTCCCACATTCGATACCTGTTGTTTAAATTGCTGCTGCATTTGATTGTATTGAGATGACGAATGGTTCTCAGAACCAATTGTTTGTGGCATTCTATAACCATTATCGGGAATCAATGTATTATTATTGTTCGATTGCCTAAACTCTTCACTTACTGGTTGCCTTGTGTTCCCTAAAAATGAAGCCAATTGTGCGAGTTGATCAGGTTGTATGACACTCGCTTCTTGATGACCGTATTGTGACATCATCGGACTTTCACGTCGGTAATTACTTGAATTCACAGAATCATTAGGTTGTGGGAACATACAATTCCCACCACCCGGGTTGAGATTCTGAAGAGGCTGATGGGTGGTTCCTTGGGGGTTAACCATATGGTCCAGTGGCCGAGTATTTTCGACTACGGGTGGCTCAACCATGTTCCTGTTAGCATGATACGGTACTGGACCAGGAGGTAGAGCCGGTAAAGGTGGATTATTTCCACGTTTTCCAAGCGGGTAGGGTCCGGAAGGTGATGCAAATGATGTTCTAGAAGCTTCCAGATTAGAAGACACAAAATATGGGTCGGGTTGGGTTTGGGTTTGAGCGGGTGGTGGAAGAGGCGGGTCAACAGTAGAAGACGGTTGTTCTAGCCTTAATATGACACCAGAAATGCTGAGTTTTCCGGGTACTTTAAGTATTTTTTCTGAGAAATCAGAGGGTGGTACGAGAAACAAAGTGGTTTTGTCATCAAGTTTAGCAACTGCAGCGCGTTGTTTTTCGCCCAAATAGTTCATGAATTCATTGTAAAAACCCATATCAGCATCACTTTCGGGTACGAAGAATACGACCCATGAAGTAGCTGCTTGATAGTAATGTTTTGATAGCATTTCTAAACTAGTCCTTGCAGTGCAGTCCAGGAACTCAGGCCTGCATATCAACATGGTCCAAGATATAATCATTCATTTATACAACTTAAAGCTAGTGATTTTTTTGTTATGT
Source organism: Rutidosis leptorrhynchoides (assembly GCF_046630445.1). NCBI lineage: Eukaryota > Viridiplantae > Streptophyta > Magnoliopsida > Asterales > Asteraceae > Rutidosis > Rutidosis leptorrhynchoides. The sequence goes on from NC_092335.1 coordinate 433,412,311, forward strand.
TAAACTAAAGGCAACAATTTCTAACATTTTTTACAAAAATCTCTCTACTCGGGAAGTACTCGGTTGGTTAGGACTTTTTAGGGAGTACTCGGTAACTCAGGGAGACCAAGTTTGACTTTGACCGATATTGACCAAGTTTGACTTTGACCGATTTTGACCAAGTTTGACTTTGACCGATTTTGACCAAGTTTTGAACAAGTTTTGACTGTTTTACCGAGTAATAGTTTTGACCAACTTTCCAAGTAATCATGAGTTATGGCCGAGTACTCGACGAATTGAAAAAAGCGAGTACTCGCTGAGTAATTCCGAATTTTGTTACACCGCTTGTGAATATATCCATGTTTTTCGTAGCTTATAAAATGTGTCAATCAAAGTAATTAGAGAACCAAACAGATACATTGCCTTATTATACAATATACACATTATCTACTTCAAATTATTTTTAATAGTGGTTTTGCATACTTGAATAAAAGAAGTCAAGAACTTACAATATCATGTCTAGTACTTTACCAACAGGAAAGGCACGAGCACGACAGATCGACGTCCCGCCTTTTGCTATAATTCCTTCCCATTTCCACTCGCTACTTGCAGACACGCGTTGCGTTTCAGGAGTTGATCGTTTCCATTCAACAGGGTTTTGAGGTAACGAAACTGAGCCCGTCTGGAAATTATCATACGCTGCATTACGAGAGTTTCCATAAGCTTGAGTGATGTTAACAGGTGGATCAGGGACTTGTTTATGATACCCAAAATGCCCTAAATTATTATCAATCATGCCAAGATTTGGATACTCGTGTGGTCTCGGGACAACACGTTTTACTTGTTCAGAGTCGGAGAAAGGGTATTCAGGAAGCTCGGGTTCAGGGGAAATCATGTTGCTCTTAAGTTTCTTTGCACCATGATAAACCAATGCGTCTTCTGGTAGGTCCCACTCGTCGTCATATAACGGCCCTTGATGAGGCATATTTCGAGGAGGAAAATCGTGAAAACCGCCCAAACCTCCATCTCTATTTCTTGAAGGACTATGGCGTCCGTACATATTCCCAAACTCGGGACCCACTTCTTGAAATCTGTTACCTTTTCTGGCACCATCAAAACGTTCAGTCTCGAAATCAGGGACAAAACGAGGGGATCTTCTACTGCGATCTGGCTCATGGTACCTATCGTGTCTAAAGTTCTCAGATGAACCTTCATATGGTCTGACCGGAGGTGAAGGGGGGTCATTCATTAAGTTTCTTGAACTGTTCGATGGTCCAGAATCGTTTCTTGCAAAGGTTATATGAACCCTGGGGTTGTTGAACAACTTCCCCTGTAAATTATCTTTGGCCCTGCAGGCTGAATTAATATTTTTGTATCTGATAAATGCGTAAGTTCGACCGGGAAATGCGGAAATTTTTTCAATCTCGCCAAACGGGGAGAAGGCGTCCCATAAGATGTCTTCGTCTACTTTTAGTGACTGTGGAAACCCGACCCATAAGACTTCACTGGGTGGTTGTTCGGAGTTTTTGCTGTCCGTTTTTGGATTCTCGTTGTGATAAATTGGGTCAGAAATGACATGGCGGGGTCTCGAGTCTCTTTGAGGAAACTGAGACCCTCTTGCTAAAGAACGAGGCTCGTCTCGGGGTCGCATGTAGTCTTCACTATGTGATGATTGTGCTGATGATTTATCCTGATATGTCAGATGCAACAGATTCAATTTTAGAAATATGAAATTTGCCTGCTGTTGTGGCTACTTTAAAAGTTGAAGACTATTGTAGCAAAAAATGGCAATGTTTTAATTAATAGTGCTTTGGTTAAGATGAATATTTTTTAAATTAATATGTGACTGAAAGTATAGAGTACATCTTAATGGTAAGGATTAACCTGCAACTAAAAACACAACTTATATGACTGCCGCAGATCATTTCAGTTTTACTTCTGTTAGTATTACTGGCTGCTAACAACTTCAACCAACAATGAATTGGTTCAGTTTTATCATCACTCATATTCACTCAGTAACCAATTATTATCTTACATGTTCAACCAACAATATCTGGAGTGGCTGGAAAAATACAGGGTTCCAACATAACTTGGTGTTATGAGTAGCCTTTTGTACACATAAATTTTTTGTAGTAAAACACATTAACCATTCAAGTTTAACCTACACATTACGTACGTACCCATCGAAAGACTATCTTCATTACACAATAATATTTAACCATGTAAAGGCTTATTGTTAGCAGGTGACAGTTTTTACATATTACTCATCTCCATGTACAACCTATGACCACAGTTATTTCGCTAAATCGATACTGTATTATGTAGTATGTGTAAGTTTATGAAACTAGTATGCAACATTGGCAAATTGATGATATGCTTCTGTGTGCTTAGATGGAACCATAAGTCGAGAAAAGTGAGGTTTGGCAATCCATAAATAAACTGGTAATTTGGAATAATGATAAGTACATATTTACGGCGTATAACTGGATAGTGAAAATTAGCGGTTTGTGATGGAGGTTGCCCACATTCTTGAAACACTATAACTCATTATATCAATTGTATTTTGGGATTTAACATAACCAATTGGTGCAAGAGATTACACCTAGTAGCTGCAACGAACATCGAGAGTAACACATTACATAACGGTCGGGCAACAATTGAAGCACCTCCATCAAGTACCTATTGTGTGCGGAGGTACTTGAATTAATATACCTTGGCTTAAACGTACTATTGATCCAAGTAGAAAAGTGAATATGTTGTGGTTTAAATGTTGTGGTTTAAATGTTAATTAAAGAGTTGTTTTCCACTTAAGATGTTCAATTCTTTTAGTCGGGTATCAGAAACCATGGTTCCCTTGTGATATACGGAGTATTATTCTTGACATTTGTTTTGTTTTTATATAGCGTGAAGAAGTTCACTTTTGCAGCTGAGCATCCTAATCATTAAGATGGAACAAGTGTGCAACATTGGCGAATATGTGATATGCTTCAGTGTGAAATGGATCCTAAAGTCAATAAATGTGAAGGTTAAACAATCTATAAGTGAATTGGTATAATGATAAGTACTTATTTACATCGTACGACTAAATTACTAAAATTAGTGTGATGGAGGTGCAGCACATTCTTGGAACACTATAACTCACTATGTCAACTGCGTTTTGGGATTTAACATAACCAATTGGTGCAAGAAACACTGCTGAGATCACATCTAGTAGCTGCAACGAACATCAAGAGAGCACAAACATAACAATCAGGCAACAACGATTAGACGCCAGTGTACGTTGTGCTATTAAAGTTCTAGTATCTGTGATATATTTTAATCTCAATAGACAAGTTAATACCCAGAAAAGTGATGAGTTCACTTTGTTTAGATGCTTAGTTCTTTTAGTCTGGTATCTTAAAAGCCAATGTTTCCTTTGTGATATATTATCGTTGATGAATTGTTCTTGGCATTTGTTGTATTACATTGCATGAAAAAGTTCCCTTTTGCACCTACGTATCCTAATCATTAAATAGCTGAGGGAGTAAAATGAGTCTTAATTTGCAACAATGTAGTATTCAGTCCGCAACAATCAACCAAAGACGGAAAAAGTAGTTAGATCCTCTTGGTAGAGAGGCAACCTACCTTATGGGTTACTGGGGTCTGGGGGTATAATATTGGGCACTTGCTGACCGAGCATATGTGGATCATTGCCATGTTTGGCAACAAGCTTTTTGGAGCTTTTAGCTTTTATAAAAAAGCTCCTATCAAAATATAGCTCCGTTTGGTTGCAAAAGCTTAAAGCTTTTTGAGGGAGAAAAAAAGCTAAAAACTAAAAAGCTACTAGAAGTAGCGTTTAGCTTCTAGCTTTTTGTCATTTTACTCTTTATTTTAATAGTTTCAGCTGCCAAACAGCTAAATACATATAAAAAGCTAACAGCTACAAGCTACAAGCTACCAGCTAAAAGCTACCAAGCTAGTTTTGCCAAACATACCCCATATGTGAATATGTTGTAAGTTATAAATAGATTTTATTATGCTTGTGATATTTGACTCTCTGAAAGAATTGATAGTAGATGATCTAAACGAGGGGCACAAACCCTATACCATTTGTAGACTGCTATTTATATGTTCGATTATGTGTCTATGTAATTCAAATTTTACAGTGTTTTAAACGCTTCATTATATGTAGTCCAGCAACAAGCGTCTGATTTCATGATACTTTCATTAGCTAGTGAAAATGGTTTGTAGATAGCCAGCCTTTTTAGGTCGAATGGCGTGTTGACTTAAATGAGGTAAGTATAGCAAATAAAACATGAAAATGGTTCATATAGAGAAGGCAATTAGCTTTATGAATTGAGAAAACACTGCTGAACTTTAAAAATGTACATGTACAAAAAGCAAATAGCAGGAATAGGTGGACAAGACTAACCGCCTTAGTAAACTCAATTCTAAGTGCTTTCCCTGCAAGAATGAAACCTTGAAGTGCTTCAAATGCTGCAAAAGCTGCACCTTCATCGATAAAATTGATAAAAGCATAGCTACGCCCAGGTTGAAAAGCTACACTCTCAAGCTCCCCAAAATCACGAAAGTGATTGCTCAACGCACGCTCGGTTAAAGTATGAGATAGATTCCCAACCCACAGATGTCTTGAAGGAGGTGCGTTGCTCCGACCATGACTTCTCTCTTCCGATCTCACAGGATAGTCCCTTCGAGGCCTGTCCCGTCCGCCTCTAAAACTCTAGATATGATTTAACAAAAATACTTATATCAGCAACACTCATTCAATTATTATTATATTTTTAAGAACAACATCAGAATACTTACATTACTCACTGTAACAGATCAAAGCATAAACACTAACAAATTTCATGCAACCAAATAATATTATAAACTGAAGATATACATCAAATGTATAGCCAAAAGTAACACCGTTATCTTCTACTTATTAAAGTTATATATTATAAATGTATTTTCTTAAGTACATATGTATACGTATATGTATACGTATACGTATACGTATATGTATACATCGTCAATTAAAATCGTACTTAAGGAATACATAAAAGATATCAAACTAGATTAGATCGCAGTCACAAACGAATAATCTAATAACCGGATGCAAATAAAACAAGTGAATTTCATCATTAACCCTAAAACAATCAATACAGTGAACAGATGAATCAAACGGGGGAAAGAACTAACCATTGGTGTTTGAATTTGATAATCAGGAAATCGATCACGCCTTTAGCAAACAAAATCAGGTAATCGATTAAAGATTGATGGCGGCAAATGAAAATATGGTGATTTAGTGTATGGCTAGGGTTTGGTTATGGCTGATGCTGAATAGGATAAAAGAAAAAAATGAGACGATGATAGCCTGTTATATACAATACGCTGCCGTCTTGTTTCCCTTCTGAACTTCGCCTTCATAAATAATATCCGGCCCCCTCGTACTTTCATAACTGTACAACTTTGACCCTTTCTTTATTCTTTATCTTTATTATCCTTATAACCAAACCACAAAGCCTCTTAGCGGTGAATAGTTCAGAATCTGAATGATTCAAAATCTCTGAATAAAGTTTGTTCTGAATAAAAATGAGTTATTTGATATATATTTATAATGAACGATATGAACTAAGTAAATTACCTTATTAACGTGTAACATGAATAAAAAATTTAATATATTTGTTGGTTAAGTATTCAGGATATTAATTGAGAGAATATACGAAAAATTTAAGCTCTTAATAGTTAAAAGAGTGTTTCAGTTCTGAATGATTCAGCACTGAATTTTGAACCATTCTGCACCATATGTTATTAAGAGGTCAGAAACAAGCTTGCTGAATGCTGAATGGTTCAACATTCTGCGCTGAACCATGCCATTAAGAAGAAAACAAACACACCTCTAGTGTTCATTTATTTTACATCATATCCCGACACTAAAATTTGGTGTCATATATATTTCAACCTGAACTTTAATTAGAAATCCTTATAATCAAACCTTTTCTACTGGTTCATTTATTTTACATCATATTTTGACTTAAAGTTTGGTGTCATATATATTTCTACCTGAGCTTTAAATATAATATAAGGGTGCATTTTGATTGCTTATTAGTTAAATGATTATGTACTAAATATTAAACTGGTCAGCATTTTTTTATAACTAAACCACGAATCCTATTCCTACTGTTCATTTATTTTACATCATATTTCGACACTAAATTTTGGTGTCATGAGACAAGGGGATCCGCTCTCCTCCTTTTTATTCATCATAGTTGCGGAAGTGTTGAGTAAACTTCTTTCTAATGAGTTATCAAACGGCTCGTTAGAAGGTTGTCTATTTACTAACGGTGTGAAAATCAATCATTCTCAATTCGCGGACAATACTATCATATTCGCACAACCATCCGTTCATGAACTTATTCGTATCAAGCACATTTTGCACACCTTTTTCGAATTATCCGGGTTACAAATGAACGCCATCAAGACTACATTGTATGGAATTCATGTGTCTCGTGTTGACATGTCTTCGTTTTCGGCCATTTTTAATTATAAAGTGGGCGTGTTCCCTTTGGAATATTTGGGAATTCCAATCGGTCTTTTTAGAGACAAAATTTATATGTGGAACCCGATTATTCAAAAATTCAAAAGAAAACTAGCGGGTTGGAAAGGAAGATGTCTTTCCTTTGGCGGAAGACTTGTCATGATCAATGCGGTTTTATCCAACTTACCTATTCACTACATGTCTTTTTATAGAGCTCCGGTGCAAGTTATCAAACTCCTCGAAAGGTATCGTAGATGATGATTGCAGCGGAGGTGTACGAAATAGTTATTATTTTTACTACGAAATATGATACAAATTACACAAGTTTTAATTATTTATAGATGGGATATACCTAAACCTTGCTACAACACTTATAGGCAGTGTACCTAATCGTAGAGTAGTGTAGTTTTTAGTAAGTCCGGTTCGTTCCACAGGGATACAGTGATACGTACTATATTTTTAACAACTATATTTGTATAAAATATATATAATTATATAAGTAGTAATATCATAAAAGGGGGGTTTTACCGTTTAATGACCGGTTTGTCGATTTTAAATAAAGCGTAAAGATAAATGACGATAATTAAAATACGTAAAATAAATAACAATATTTAAAATGACAATAAATAAATGACAGTAAATAAAAGTACAATGAGATATGATGTGTGCGAGGTGTACTAGGAAATAGTATTATTTTTTTACAACGAAATACTATTAAATACGATACAATTTTACACAAGATATTTATTTATTTATAGAGTAGATATACCTAAACCTTGCTACAACACTTATAGGCAGTGTACCTAATCGTACAGTAGTGTAGTTTTTAGTAAGTCCGGTTCGTTCCACAGGGATCTTTTAAACAAGCTTAACGCTATATTTTTAACTTATAATTGTAAAAATACAAAAATATATATGAGTAGTATTATTATTATAAAAGGGGGTTTTTACCGTTTAATGACCGGTTTGTCGATTTTTAAAACTTTAGTCGCAGTTAAAACCTAATGTAAAATATTAAAAATAAATATAACTTAATTTAAAGCGTAAAGTAAATAACGATAATAAAATTGCGATAAATAAAAGTGCGATAAAATAAAATTGCGATAATTAAAAGTGCAATTAAATATGAAATAAAAGAATTATGCTTATTTAAACTTCCATAATCATGATGTTTGACGTGTTAATTTTAGTTTTATTACCATGGGTTAATTGTCCTTTGTCCTGGATTATTCGATATGTCCATACGGATTTGTCCATAATAGTCCATCAGTCATAATCAAAAAGTGCGAAAGTCTTCGTCAAATTATTCTTATTCCCGAAGTCAAATATTCCAACTAATTGGGGATTCGAATTGTAACAAGGTCTTAATACTTTGTTTAATGAATACACCAGGTTATCGACTGCGTGTAGTCCAAGGTTTTACTACTTTGTTAACAATTACACCAATTACCCTTGAATGTAATTCACCCATGTTTCAACAAATCTATTAACTATTAATCCAGTTCTGTATCCGGTAAAATGAACAATTATTGGTATTTATAGATATCCCGCCCACCGTACCCAGTCAAGCATATGTGGTTATATATAAATACGTCAAATTATAAGTCTATATATTAAATTAACGAGGTATCGTTTAGTTAATATAAAACCCATTAATAGCCCATAGTCTAATTTCCACAAGTGTCTTTCTTTTATCCAAACTCCAATTATGGTCCAAAGCCCAATTACCCAATTTTAATATTTAGCCCAACATCACGATTACTTCGGCATTAAATAAGCATAATAATAACTTAGCTACGAGACATTAAATTAAAAAGGTTGAACATAACTTACAATGATTAAAAATAGCGTAGCGTTACACGGACAGAATTTCGACTTACACCCTTACAACATTCGCTAACATACCCTTATTATTAGAATTTAAAATTAAAATTAAAATTAAAATTATAATATATATATATATATATATATATATATATATATATATATATATATATATATATATATATATATATATATATATATATATATATTATACGTGATAGATAGAGAGATAGATATATGGATGGATATTTGGATCACCAAACTGCAAAATTTATAGGGGCTGGGCTGAAAAAGTGTGCCATGCGATCGCATGGCTTTTGTGCCTCCAGGCCATGCGATCGCATGAAGGTAGGTATCAGCTCACATGAGTTTGTTTTCTTGTTTGCCGATGTTTATAATATATAATATAATATATATATTAATTTTAAGAATTAATTATATATTATATTATATTCATGTGCATAGTTGACTTCTAATTTTTAGTCCGTTGTGTTGAGCGTTGAGAGTTGACTTTGGTCCCGGTTCCGGATTTTTGAACGTCCTTGCGTACAATTTAATATCTTGTATTTTGCGTTTCGCATCTTGTACTCTTTTAATTTTGAGACGTTTCTTATCAATAATTGGAACCACTTTGATTGTACTTTGTACTTTTGAGCTTTTTGGTCGTTTGCGTCTTCAATTCGTCGAATCTGTATTTTGTCTTCACCTTTTATTATTTAAACGACTATCACTTGTAAATAGAACAATTGCAACTAAAAGTTCGTCTTTCTTGAGGGATAATGCTATGAAATATATGTTTGTTTTTAGCATTATCAAATATTCCCACACTTGAGCGTTGTTTGTCCTCAAGCAATATAGTCTTGAAATAAAAAATACTAGAATCACTTCTTTATTCTTCACACTTTGTACATCAGTGATTTCTATACGGCGGTATGAACAATGGTAGTAACGTTGTGGTTTACAGTCCCACATGACTATGAAAATTTAGATCCTTAAAGAAATTGGATCTTTATGAAAAAATTTGATCTTTTGAAAATACGATCTAGCTTTTACCCTAGATAAGTTTTCCGGAATAACCCTTCACCGGTGTTTGCAAAATGTTTTTGTGGGTTTGGTGGATTTCAGATTTGAAAATTTTAGCTCAAAACTTGCGGTTTTGTGTCACCCACTTGCTATCCTTGTATTGGGAAAGCAACACGTCCAGTATACTTGCTCCGTATATTACCTTTTGGTAAACTACCGTCCGATTGTAAAGGAAAGCATTGAATAAGCAACTGTTAAGGCAATGTCCCCTGACATGCTTTTAATTATGGTCTATAACGTGTCAGATGCAATTACTATCCTTTGTAGGAGCAATAGTAAAGCTCACCCTATAATTTTTCGGTCTGGCACAAGGTCCTGTCTTTGACCATGCTATGCAACCACCGTTCTTACGGTTGACACCCAATTTGGTTCAGGTGACCTAATGAATTCCAGGTGAATTCCTAGGATTTTACGTTCAATGGTAATGAACGCATTAAAAATGGGTTTTTCAGAAAACAGATCGGTTTGTAATTCTGATCAAAATATTTTCTCGTTCAAGCTCGAGTTTAGATATCATTGAATTCCATGAGTTTGTAATTCTCAATCTTTAAGGTCAATCTCTAGGATTGAGTAATATCAGGCTTAAAAGCTGATTTTTAATCTTTAAGGAGATTATCCTTTTCTGGGGGTCTGATTCATTAGTCTTATCAAGCTAATTTGCACGGCGTCCTCCCCATTGTACAAGACAGATCCTCTCATGGTTAGGATAAGTCTGACCACTTGGCAACCCTGTTTGATGCCGAGGTCCGTGAATTTCCAGCTGATTTTTGAGAAAACTTTTCAAGGTTTTTCGTCAACCTACAGCTGGTCTGGACGACAACTTCCTGACCTAAATCAAGAAGCGCGTTTCTTTTTCGGAAGACTTTACTTCCTTTTAATGATGGAATTGATTCATCGTGTAGCTCCATCTTTCTTTCAAATATATTACAGTAAATCGGGTAAAACTGATAAAATTGTCCAAAACAAAAGTATCTTCAGTTATTTGTACAAAAATATGTGATATATGTTCAAAATAACTTGGTAAATTTTTCCCACACTTGGATTTTATTTTCCTTTTTATTGTCCTCTATTCCTTTTATGTGATATATGAATTCTAACATTTTGGTTTGTTTCTCAATTTATGTTCTTTCCGAGGTAACAATAATTTCGGTGTTAACACCTAGTTTTATCGTTCATAAATATGTATAAACATGATTTCGAATTCATTTAATTGAAAATTTTGAAAAATTTTACTAGAATTGGGTAGTCAGTATATAAGACTAGGGCTGTTCTTTATTATCAGAGAGCACTAGATTCTAATACAACTACTGCGTTACTAGTATTTCTAATGGTAACCAAGTGTATAAGTCAAAAAATTTTAAAATTCCGAAAGAATTTAACCCCTTCCCACACTTAAGATCTTGCAATGCCCTTATTTGCAAGAAATCAGTAACAATTTAAATTATTGAGGGTGATTAGCGTAGAAAAATGATTAAATTTTACCAAAGTTTCCAAACATATTGGCGTTTGTTTGCTGAATGATAAATGGTGCACATCATTTGTTTATTCCGTCTTGTTGTTACATCACATTTGTTTTTCGTTTTGTCGTTAAAAGTATTAGCTTTTGCTGAACTTAATGTCAGTCTTTGAAAATGCGCTGTTTTACCCTGTTGTGTATAATTGACAATATACATACATACAAATATAAACAAGCATGTTAATTTGAAATGGGACTTAAAATCCCACTTTCAAATCAAATATGAAATATTAGTACAACATAATAAAAATATTAAATATTACAATAAAAGTATCACAATATATTATGTTTAAACATAATTAATAAAAATAATTAAAAGATAAAAATCATAGAAATCACCAATAGGAACTATATCAATCTGGATAGGGGTTCCAGTTCATGTCGTCGTCCGGGTTCCATGGTTGGTGATAGGTGTACTGGTATGCCTGGTTAGGGTCGTAGAGAGTAAATGGCGGTCCCATCTCGGGCTGGTGTGGAGGATAGTAAGCTGGCCGGGTCGGAACGTATTGCTCCTGAGGTGACAGCCGACTCATAATCTGACGCTGATGATAGTCCCATCTATCATGTTGTCATTTCCTAGAATGCTCGTAATCATTCCGGGCTTGCCACTGCTCCATCCGACAAAATCTCTCCGTATTTGTCATGTCTACCTCATCTACACGCTGGTAGACATCAGTCATAGCCTCCCGAATGACATCCCTAATGTCATCCGCTTCCTCCATTTCCTCGTCTGAACCTCTCTCTACCTGAGGATGACTACCTTCATAGGGTACTGCCTGATTGCGTCTACTCTTTAATACCTTAGCACCCGTATAAACCCTCAATCCTAAAGGCTCAACATGTTCCCTACATTCCAAAAGTGGACCTCCTTGATCCTTATCTACACCTAAATACTCTCCAATGAGAGTAACAAAAATACCTCCTCCAATTACCCCCCCTTCCTGTATTCCTTCCACCATTTTAGATAAATAAAAACCAACACAGTAAGGGATATTAAGAAAGCCTCTTGGGTCTCGAATACACTTTAGGTAAAATAAATCATGTAAGGTTAATTTTTCCTTGTTGTGACCTCTCTGTGTAATCGAGTTAGCCAAAAATCTATGAATTATACGAAGCTCGGCTCTGTTAATATGTAAGTAGGTATGTGTTCCTGCCCGCCCAAAAACATTATAATCTGACATACGCCTCCAGACGGCGTTCGCATCAAAATTCCTATCTACCCTTTCACCACGATAAATCAAATTAATACAATCGGGTAGTAGTAATTCAGCGGGCGTATATATCTGCAAAGCCCTAGCTATGTCCAGCATGGACATCCTGTACATCCTACGGCCAAGTATAAATCTAAGAAAACTTCTATCATCTAATCTATCTACATCTACATTTAATGCTATAGTACTCATCAGCTCAACACACCATTCCTTATATACATGCCTACGAATGGTGAATAAGCGTTCCCAATCGGTAAAAGAAGAACTGCCATACCTTTGGATCAGATGCTCCCTAACTGAGTTAGCTAGTTGGACCCTTTCCAAAGGATCCCAATCAATTACCCTAGGCACCTCTACATCTTTCATTACTAATTTGAATTTATTACTTTGATATGCCGGGTAATCTCTCCAGCTTCTATCGAATCTCAGATTAGGATGCAATGTATGTTCAGGAATCGTTGGGTATTCTACTGGCGGATGCATCAGAAATAATATGAATTCATTAACAAACTGTAGCAGATCATAATAAGGTACATGTTGATCAGGATGATGTTGTTGTTCCCATTGTGGTTGTTGTTCGGGTTCTGGCTCGTATTGCGGCTCATATTCTGGTTCAGGTTCTTGTTGTGGTTGTCTAGATGATGATGAAGCACCAGCAGTATCGGTTTTCTGCAGAACACATTAAACACAAAATTTGTGCATCCAAATATGCATTAGTGTTAGCAAAATAACAACTTAAATTAACCACAATAACATGTTCAATCAAAATTAAACTTATACACATTTTCACAATTTTATTAATTCTATACTTTTTCAAATAAGCCTATATGAAAATGTATACAAAGTTCATAAGTATTTAACTCAAATAACATGTCAAAATAGTCATTACTAACAATTAAACAAGTCTCAAATGGCAATTATATCAAATTAATCAAGTTCATGAATTTTAGACTTAAAAAGTCTACTTTAATCTCCAAAAATCATGTTTAGGATCAATGTTTGGATCAATTAGCTACCTAAACATGTTACACTACTTAATTTAGTAATAATTCATGACAAAAATCGGCCATAACCTGTTTATATCAAAAAGCCCCAAATTGCTCAAGAACACAAACCCTAGATTTCTAAAAATTTTGAAGTTTTTGGCTTCAAATCATGTTAAATAGCATCAATCTAGGTTATACATGCATAAAATACTAACAATTTAACTCTAATTATACTAGAAATTAACAAAATCAAATTAGGTAAAATATTGGTAATTATCACAAAAACTAGAAAATTTAAGAGTTTAGGGGTGTAATTTTTACCTTTTTGTTGAAGAATCCGAACCTAGGCATGATTAAAGCAAGAAATTTGACGAATTACGGTGAAAATTTGCGAATTTTAGAGATGATTTGGGAGTATTTTCGGGTGTTTGTGTGTGTGGTGGTGTGAAGAACACAGCTCGCTGAGCTTTTTGATCCTGGCCTGATTTCCAGCACCATGCGATCGCATGGCTCTGAAGGCCAAATCTCATGCGATCGCATGGGGTTCGGGTACAGTGGTTTTTTTGCTTTTTTTTTTTTTTTATAAAAACCTTATACTAATAAAACATTTAATTAATTAAAAATTAAAATTTTATTTTTTTTAGGATGAGGGCGTTTCGGAACGATGTCCTAGTCCGTCCCTCGACAAAATTTTAAAATTTGTCATTTTTTAAGCGCGGTTTTAAAAGTAAGATTTTTGAGTTTTTTAAATGTTTTTGGCATACTTTAATTCAATAAGATTAAAAATAATGATAATAAAAGTTCTCGTCCCTCCCTTGGGTAGAGCAATTTCGGTTCAACGACCTAGTTTTCAACTCACGACGAATTTTAAAAATCATATTTTTAACTTAACAAAATAAAGTAAATTTTTGTTTTTAAATTCACACCAAACTTTAATTTAAAATGCATAAAATTAAAAATTCATATTATTAAAATTTTAAAAATTCACACCAAATTTATATTATAATTTTGTTTTTATACATACAAACTTATATTAAAAACATAAATTTTTTCAAATATTTACAAACTTAAATATATTAATTTAAAAAGTTTATAATAATAATTTAATATTAATTTTAAAAACAAAGTAAAAATAAATTAAAAATCTTTTTGGTCTTTTATCCCACTTTAATCAATCAAATATTATCAAAAATATACGCCCCTCTTTTCGGTAAAGTAATTTCGGCTATATTACCTAGTTTTACTCCTGACGAATTTTTGAAATATTTTAGTTTGATTGATTAAAGATATTTATACCTTAAGAATAAACGGTAAATTTCGTAGTGATGTAATAACTTTTTGTATGATATCATTAATTTCGGTCGCAAAACCTAATTTTATTGAGTATCAATTTAATACTTTATAGCGAACGATTTAGCGTTTATTATCAAAAGGTTAAAAGCAATAAAAATAAAAATAAAAACTGTACATACTTACCTGTGAGATAGAATTCTCAGTGACCTGCTTTAGCCCACTCATAAGATAGTCGGACTAATTGGTTTTCCGTAGCTACATAGGCATAACCTCGAGCATTCAACAATTTTTCTTCAAAACATATGAACGGTCCTTCTCTACATAAAGTAACGAACTCGGTATTGGAATATGTCTGATTCGTCAAGCATTTTCCTTTGTGTGACCATTTTCCGCATTTGTGACATCTTTCAAGGTGTCGTGCTCTTCTTTTCGCTGCGAATTTTGATTTTCCTTTACCAAAATGTAACTTATTATGATCGTTTCTGAGTTCTTTTCTTACTCCGTCCAATTTGGCTCTTATTACTGATACCAGGTCACTTGGGAGTGTGTCATTATTACGTTTAGTGATCAAAGCGTGTAGCATTAGACCATGATTTAGTTCACAGGAATTCTTCATCTCGTAAAACCTAAAAAAAATAAAAATTCAGAATGGGGGGAGAAGACTAGTTTTTTAGGGTCTGCTAGGGAAAGACCATTCGGATTCCATTCTAGGTAACTACACGAAAACAGAATATCTAACTCTAACAGAAATACATATTACCCTAAAAAGATTCGAACCTCCCCACACTTAGTTAGATTTGGTGTTGAAATTGTGATTAACTTCATTGTCAACTTTCATTGGATTATCTATGTAATGTTTAACTCCGTGACCATTAACTTTAAAAGAATTTATTAATTCTACTGTTCCGTATGGGAAAACTCTTTTGACTATGAATGGTCCAGACCATCTTGATTTCAATTTTTCAGGAAATAGCTTGAATCGTGAATTGAAAAGAAGAACTTTGTCTCCTTCTTTAAATTCTTTTGAACTTCTGATTCTTTTATCATGTCATTTCTTCGTTCTTTCCTTATAGATTAATGAATTTTCGTATGCTTCATGTCTCAATTCTTCTAATTCATTTAGTTGGCTTAACCGTAGACGTCCGGCTTCATGTAAATCAAGATTACATGTCTTCAAAGCCCAAAATGCTTTGTGTTCAATTTCTACTGGAAGATGACATACTTTTCCATAAATGAGTATAAAAGGTGTGGTTCCAATTGGAGTTTTGTAGGCTGTTCTAAAAGCCCAGAGTGCATCCTCCAATTTCATGGACCATTCCTTTGGATTTGATCCTACGGTTTTCTCTAGAATACATTTTAAAGCTCAGTTGGTATTTTCAACTTGTCCACTTGTTTGTGGATGATAAGCGGTGGAGATTTTATGAGTTACTCCATATCTTTTGAGAACTTTTTCAAGTTGGTTATTACAAAAATGAGTACCCCGATCACTTATTAAAGCTTTCGGTGTTCCAAACCTTGCAAAAAGACGTTTTAAGAAGTTGACTACAACTCGTGCATCGTTAGTTGGGAGAGCTTGTGCTTCCGCCCATTTAGATACATAATCAATGACAACGAGAATGTAGAGATTATTATGAGATTTTGGAAATGGACCCATAAAGTCAATACCCCAAACGTCAAATACTTCACATACTTGAATGACATTTTGTGGCATTTCATCACGTTGACTTATTTTTCCGGCCCTTTGACAATCATCACAGGATTTTCAAAGAAGGTGTGCGTCTTTGAAAATTGTAGGCCAATAGAAACCAGCATCGTAAACTTTTCTTGCTGTGAGCTGAGGCCCATAATGCCCTCTTGTTGGTCCTGTGTGACAATGGTTTAAGATTTGACTAGCTTCATCTCCGAATATGCATCGTCGTATTATTCCGTCGGGACTACTTTTAAACAAATGTGGTTCTTCCCAGAAATAGTGTTTTATATCACTAAAGAATTTCTTTCGTTTTTGGTACGACAATCCTTTTTCAAGGAATCCACATACTAAGTAGTTTGCATAATCTGCAAACCATGGAATTTCATTATAATCTATCTTCAATAGATATTCATCAGGAAAGTTATCTTGTATTGCCGATTCATTTAGAACTTCTAATTCAGGATTTTCAAGACGAGTAAGATGATCAGCTGCGAGATTTTGTACTCCCTTTTTATCTCGAATTTCAATATCAAACTCTTGTAAAAGTAAGATCCAACGGATTAATTGTGGTTTAGCATCTTGTTTTGAAAATAGGTATCTAAGAGCATAATGGTCAGTATAGACCACCGTTTTAGCTAGAACGAGATATGATCGATATTTGTCAAAAGCAAAGACAATAGCAAGGAGTTCTTTTTCAGTAGTTGTGTAATTCGTTTGTGCTCCTTGTAACGTCTTACTAGCGTAATAAATAGGTTGAAATCGTTTTTCAATCCTTTGTCCTAAAACGGCTCCCATTGCAAAATTACTTGCATCGCACATAAGTTTAAATGGTAGATTCCAATTTGGAGTTATCATAATCGGCGCATTAGTGAGTTTTTCTTTAAGAATATTAAAAGATTTTATACATTCATCTGAAAAGATGAATGGAGCATCCTTTTCAAGGAGTTTATTCATAGGAGTGGCAATTTTAGAAAAATCTTTTATGAAACGTCGGTAAAAACCGGCATGCCCTAGAAAACTCCTGACTCCTCTAATATTGGTGGGATGTGGAAGTTTAGCAATTACATCTACTTTAGCTCTATCCACTTCAATTCCTTCCTTTGAAATTTTATGACCAAGAACGATGCCTTCTTTAACTATGAAATGACATTTCTCCTAATTAAGTACTAGATTTGATTGTTCGCATCTAATAAGAATTCGTTCAAGATTAACTAGACATGATTCAAATGTATCACCTAAGACTGAAAAGTCATCCATGAAAACTTCCATGCATTCTTCTATCATGTCGTGAAAAATCGCCATCATGCACCTTTGAAAGGTTGCAGGGGCGTTGCAAAGTCCAAATGGCATGCGTTTGTAAGCAAAAATACCATAAGGGCACGTGAACGTGGTTTTCTCTTGGTCTTCGGGTGCTATTGGAATTTGAAAATATCCGGAAAAACCATCAAGAAAATAATAGTAATTATTTCCGGCTAATCTTTCCAACATTTGATCAATGAAATGTAAGGGAAAGTGATCTTTTCTGGTGGCGTCATTTAATTTTCTATAATCAATACAAACACGCCATCCTGTTACAGTCCTAGTAGGAATAAGCTCATTTTTCTCATTTGTGATGACAGTCATGCCACCCTTCTTAGGTATGCATTGAGCTGGGCTTACCTATGGACTATCAGAAATTGGATAAATTAAACCTGCATCTAGCAGTTTAATAATTTCTTTCTTAACAACATCTTGCATATTAGGATTTAGTCTTCATTGGTATTGCACATACGTTTTATGACCTTCTTCCATAAGGATTTTATGTGTGCAATACGAAGGACTTATGCCTTTAATGTCATGAATCTTCCATGCAATAGCTGGTTTATGAGCTTTTAACACAGAAATTAGTTGAGATTTTTCATTTTCAGTAAGAGAAGACGATATTATTACAGGTAATTCAGATTCACCATGTAAATAAGAATATTCTAAATGGTTTGGAAGTGGCTTTAACTCTAATGTCGGTGGTTCTTCTATCGATGATTTGTATCGATATCTGTCTTCCTCTTTTAGCATTTGAATTTCTTCTGTTGTTGGTTCATATCCATTAGCCATAAGTTTAGCTAACATTTCAGTTTCATCAATTGATTCAGTTCCTTCTCCTAAAGAACATTCTCCTGTTCCTTGTAATTCTGGAAATTCTTCTAACAATTCTGCATGTGAATCTATAGTTTGAATATAATAACATGTATCATCTGTAGATTGCGGTTGTTGCATGGCTCTATCAACTGAAAAGGTAACACTCTCGTCCTCTATACTTAGGGTCAGTTTCTTACCGAACACGTCTATTATTGCTTTAGCCGTGTTTAAGAATGGTCTTCCTAATATGAGAGGAACTCGAGAATCTTCTTCCATATCCAGAATAACAAAATCTACTGGAAATACTAAAGTACCAACTTTAACTAGCATGTTCTCCATTATCCCTCTAGGATATTTTACTGATCGATCGGCTAGTTGTATGCTTATTCGTGTTGGTTTCAATTCTCCAAGGTCTAGTTTAGCGTATAGTGAATACGACATTAAATTTATACTAGCACCTAAGTCTGCCAATGCTTCTATTGAACTAAGACTACCCAGAAAACATGGAATTGTGAAACTTCCTGGATCTGATAATTTTTCTGGTATCTTATTCAACAACACTGCAGAACAATTAGCATTCATAGTAACAGCCGAGAGTTCTTCCATTTTCTTTCTATTTGTGATTAGAACTTTCAAAAATTTAGCATATCTAGGCATTCCTGAAATCACATCAATGAAAGGAAGATTAACATTTATCTGTTTAAACATATCTAAGAATTTGGATTGCTCGGCTTCAAGTCTCTCTTTTCTCATTTTACTTGGGTAAGGAAGTGGTGGTTGGTATGGTTTAACATAAGGTTTAGCCTTAACTATGTTATCTTCATTAACCTTTTCAACTACCGGTTCTTTTTCCTTATCTTGTTCAGATTGTGGTTCTTGTGGAGTAGGAATAGCTTCATCAGAAATTACAGGCATTTCAGATGGTTTAAGTGTAATACCACTTCTTGTGGTAATGGCTTTAGCTGTTTCATTCTGGGGGTTAGCATTTGTATCACTAGGTAGACTTCCCGGTTTTCTTTCACCTGTTAACCTTGCTAGGTTGCTCACTTCTTGTTCCAGATTTTGGATAGAAGCTTGTTGATTTCTAAATGCTTGTGCATTTTATTCATTTGTTTGTTTCTGAGATGTGAAAAACTGAGTTTGAGATTTAACTAGCTTCGACATCATGTCTTCTAAATTTAGCTTTTTATCATCGGTTTGTGGTGGTTTATTTTGAAAAATAGGTCTTTGCTGATTGTAAGTATTATTGGATACTTGTTGATTGCTTGGACCTTGTTGGTTGTTGTATGGAACATTTCGGTTATAATTCTGGTTTTGATTGTAGATTGGTCTTGGCGGTTGATAATTATTCTGATAATTATTTCCAGGCCTTTGGTTTATGTATGAAACATTCTCTCTTTGTTCCATTGTTAGTTCAATACTGAGACAATCTTTTGTCAAATGTGGTCCTCCACACTGCTCACAACTAATTCGTATTGAGTGAATATCCTTAGTCATCTTTTCCATTCGTCTCTTGACAGTATCTATCTTTGCGGAAATGGAATCTAAGTCATGGATAGAATCGGCTCTAGCTGCTTTAGATGATCTAACGATATCTTTTTCTTGGTGCCACTCATGTGAGTGGGAAGCAGTGTTATCAATAATTTTGTAAGCATCAGTTGCTGTTTTCTTCATAATGGAACCACCAGCTGCTATATCGATGTCTTTCCTTGTAGTGATGTCGCATCCTTGGTAGAATATTTGTACTATTTGACAGGTGTCTAAACCATATTGCGAACATCCTCTTAATAACTTTCCAAATCTGGTCCATGCTTCATATAAAGTTTCATTTGGTTTTTGTGTGAACGTAACAATTTCTCCTTGAAGTCTCACGGCTTTAGATGCCGGAAAGAATTGTTTAAGAAAATTTTCAACTAAAACGTCCCATGTATCAATCGCCCCTTCAGGTAACGATTCTAACCAATCTTTGGCTTCTCCTTTTAAAGTCCAGGAAAATAACATGAGATATATCTGTTCATCCTCAACTTCTCTTATTTTGAATAAAGTGCAGATCCTATTAAATGTACGAAGATGTTCGTTTGGATCTTCCTTCGGCGCACCACTAAATTGGCATTGATTAGTTACCATGTGTAGGATTTGTCCTTTAATTTCATAATCTGGCGCATTAATATCTGGTTGAGT
The DNA here is from genome assembly GCF_046630445.1 of Rutidosis leptorrhynchoides. Lineage (NCBI taxonomy): Eukaryota > Viridiplantae > Streptophyta > Magnoliopsida > Asterales > Asteraceae > Rutidosis > Rutidosis leptorrhynchoides. The sequence goes on from NC_092335.1 coordinate 433,432,712, forward strand.
AATTACGTGACCTTGTCTAGTGCGTTTAGCTCTCATTCGGTCTTCCATACTTAGAGGTTCCAGATTTTCCATGATTGAATTTGTTGAATCTGAATCACTATAGGATTCTGATTTAATGGTTAGTTCCTCAACAATCTCTGTTTGAATAATTGGTGGTTCCAGAGGAAAGATTAGTGGTTCAGGATCTCTGAATTGTCTCTGAATATCCTCCGGGTTCTCAATTGTGAGGTCGGGTTTAAAAAATGGATTATCGAAAATTTGAATTGGAGTACTTGGTCGACTGGATGACGTTTCTAAAGAAAAATCAACGCCGACAATATTTGCTAGATGTCTTGATCTAGTTACAGGTGGTGAACGTACAAAAGGTGGTGAACGTTTTGCTCGGTGCATTCACTGAATATCCTATTAGTTATAAAAATAAGAAAAATTATATAAGTTATCAAATTAATAGACTTTTCTGCTTTTGCCCACGTTTCGAATAGCCAATAGATGCAGCAGAGGACCAGAACCCTTTAAATCGGAAGCTCACAACTCAGCCACTAACAAATCCAACTATTATTACGAAACAGAAAATTTGGATGTCTATCAATTTAACCGCTTAAAATAATTTTTCGTTGAAATTTAAAGAAATTTTAGAGAAGAAATAGAAAATTCTAAGTCCTAAAAACTAAAATGTCGAGAAATAAGAAAGAAAAAGAACGCGTAGAAAAACGTCGAAAAATAAAAGGTCGAAAAATAAAAATAAGAAAGTAGCGCGTCGAAACTTAAAAAGGAACTAAAAACTAAGAATTAAAAGTTGCGTCTAAAAATATTAAAGCTTAAAAGAAAAACTATATCCCAAATGGCAATAACTTAGAAAGGTATTAAAATATAAAAACGGCGTCGCAAAATTCTAAAGCACTTAAATCTTAGTCTAAAGAAAAAGCACTTAAGGGATTTTACGGCAAAGCCTAAAAATCTAGAAATAAAAAATAACTATGGCAAAAACTATATCTTAAAACTAATTACGAGCGAAAAATACAAAAATTACGCTAAAACAAATAAAAAGATACAAAATATAAAAATAAAACTTAAAGTTGTAAAAAGTACAATTTTTATAAAAATATTATTTTTATATTATTTATTTTATAAAACTATTAATTTTATGTATTTATAAAACTAATTAAACTAATTAAAACTAAAAAAATACAAAACAAACTAAATAATAAAATAACAATACCCTAATTAGGGTTAATTAATAATAATTATATTTAATTTAAACCCTAAACTGGGCGGACTAGGTTACCAGACCAGTCAAATCACCTCATGCGATCGCATGAGGTGTTAGTTGGTTTTCCATGCGATCGCATGGATTGCGAATTCGGGCCAGACTTTGGGCTGCAACAATGATCGGGCCGAGTGGTTTATATATATATATATATTTTTAATTTTCTGTTTTAAAATTTATAAAAAGTATTTATATAAATTAAATAAAACTTATATTTTTACAAAATAGAAATAGAAATATTTTATATATGTTTTTGAACAACTCTTAATATATATATATATATATATATATATATATATATATATATATATATATATATATATATATATATATATATATATTGTTTTTCTTTTTATATTTTTGTATTTTTAATATTTAAAACATATATATTTTTAGACAAAGAACTTAATAAAAAATCTTTTTTTTATATAGCGTTTCGCTTTCAGCGTTTTAGTGTCCCCGGCAGCGGCGCCAAAAATACTTGATGTGTGCGAGGTGTACTAGGAAATAGCATTATTTTTTTACAACGAAATACTATTAAATACGATACAATTTTACACAAGATATTTATTTATTTATAGAGTGGATATACCTAAACCTTGCTACAACACTTATAGGCAGTGTACCTAATCGTACAGTAGTGTAGTTTTTAGTAAGTCCGGTTCGTTCCACAGGGATCTTTTAAACAAGCTTAACGCTATATTTTTAACTTATAATTGTAAGAATACAAAAATATATATAAGTAGTATTATTATTATAAAAGGGGGTTTTTACCGTTTAATGATCGGTTTGTCGATTTTTAAAACTTTAGTCGCAGTTAAAACCTAATGTAAAATATTAAAAATAAATATAACTTAATTTAAAGCGTAAAGTAAATAACGATAATGAAATTGCGATAAATAAAAGTGCGATAAAATAAAATTGCGATAATTAAAAGTGCAATTAAATATGAAATAAAAGAATTATGCTTATTTAAACTTCCATAATCATGATGTTTGACGTGTTGATTTTAGTTTTATTGCCATGGGTTAATTGTCCTTTGTCCTGGATTATTCGATATGTCCATACGGATTTGTCCATAATAGTCCATCAGTCATAATCATAAAGTGCGAAAGTCTTCGTCAAATTATTCTTATTCCCAAAGTCAAATATTCCAACAAATTGGGGATTCGAATTGTAACAAGGTCTTAATAATTTGTTTAATGAATACACCAAGTTATCGACTGCGTATAGTCCAAGGTTTTACTACTTTGTTAACAATTACACCAATTACCCTTGAATGGAATCCACCCCTGTTTCAACAAATCTATTAACTATTAATCCAGTTCCGTATCCGGTAAAATGAACAATTATTGGTATTTATAGATATCCCGCCCACCGTACCCAGTCAAGCGTATGTGGTTATATATAAATACGTCAAATTATAAGTCTATATATTAAATTAACGAGGTATCAGTTAGTTAATATAAAACCCATTAATAGCCCATAGTCTAATTTCCAAAAGTGTCGTTCTTTTATCCAAACCCCAATTATGGTCCAAAGTCCAATTACCCAATTTTAATATTTAGCCCAACATCACGATTACTTCGGCATTAAATAAGCATAATAATAACTTAGCTACGAGACATTAAATTAAAAAGGTTGAGCATAACTTACAATGATTAAAAATAGCGTAGCGTTACACGGACAGAATTTCGACTTACACCCTTACAACATTCGCTAACATACCCTTATTATTAGAATTTAAAATTAAAATTAAAATTATAATATATATATATATATATTATACGTGATAGATAGAGAGATAGATATATGGATGGATATTTGGATCACCAAAATGCGAAATTTATAGGGGCTGGGCTGAAAAAGTGTGCCATGCGATCGCATGGCTTTTGTGCCTCCAGGCCATGCGATCGCATGGAGGTAGGTATCAGCTTACATGAGTTTGTTTTCTTGTTTGCCGACGTTTATAATATATAATATAATATATATATTAATTTTAAGAATTAATTATATATTATATTATATTCATGTGCATAGTTGACTTGTAATTTTTAGTCCGTTGTGTCGAGCGTTGAGAGTTGACTTTGGTCCCGGTTTCGAATTTTCGAACGTCCTTGCGTACAATTTAATATCTTGTATTTTGCATTTCGCATCTTGTACTCTTGTAATTTTGAGACGTTTCTTATTAATAATTGGAACCACTTTGATTGTACTTTGTACTTTTGAGCTTTTTGGTCGTTTGCGTCTTCAATTCGTCGAATCTGTCTTTTGTCTTCACCTTTTATTATTTAAACGAATATCACTTGTAAATAGAACAATTGCAACTAAAAGTTTGTCTTTCTTGAGAGATAATGCTATGAAATATATGTTCGTTTTTAGCATTATCAAGATATAAAATAAATGTATTATACTTGTTTAAACTTCTGTAATCATGATGTTTGACGTTTTGATTTTAATTTATTACCCTGGGTTAATTGTCCTTTGTCCTGGATTATTTGATACCTATTTGGTTTTTGTCCATAATAGTCCATCGGTCATAATTATAAAATGCTCGTCAAATTAACCTTATTCCCGAAGTCAAATATTCCAACTAATTAGGGATTTAAACTGTAACAGGGTTTTAATACTTTGTTAATAATTACACCAGGTTATCGACTGCGTGTAAACCAAGGTTTTAATACTTTGTTAACAATTACACCAATTACCCTTGTATGTAATTCACCCCTGTTTTAAATAGTCCATGACATATTAATTTATCCACTTAGCCAAAATGAATAATCAATTACCCAATCCAATTGATTAATTAAATGATTGTAAACGATGTCGTATAAACGTCACTAAATAGGACATTCGTAATCAATTTAATAAGTATTAGATTAACTAATTTGAAAATAGGTTCGACAGGTTCCAATGAGTTGTCATTCGATTAGACAATACCCCCCACCTATTAATAGTTAATAGTCCAATGTTCACAAGTGTCGGTCTTTTATCCAAACCCTAATTATGGTACAATATCCAATAACCCCGTCTTTAATATTTAGTCTAACATCACGATTACTTCAGCTTAAATAAGCATAATAATAACTTAGTTACGAGACATTAATTTAAAAAGGAAGAACATAGCTTACAGTGATTATTAATAGCGTAGCGTTACACGGACAGAGTTCTGACTTAAAACTCGTAAAACATTTCTTACAATAACCCAATTATTATTAAACTTAAATTAAACTTAAAATTATAATTATAAAAATATATATATATATATATATATATATATATATATATATATATATATATATATATATATATATATATATATATATATATATATATATATATATATATATATATATATCGTATATGATCAGAGAAAGGAAAAGAAAAACGGGTGTGTTTGATCGTCCGAATGCGTTGGCTTTTATAGGCAATTCTATCCGAGGCAGCTCCACGATCGTGGTACTTTTATGCCTTGGTGCTCCGCGATTGCGGAGGTTCGAATTCCAGCTCATTCAACAATTTAAACGTGGGCTGCTGTTAATTTTTTAAATATATATATATATATATATATATATATATATATATATATATATATATAATTATCTATATATTATATTATATTCTTGTGCATAGTTGAATTGTAATTTTAGGTCCGTTGACTCGCGCGTTGATGCTCAGTTTACGTCTCGGTTCCGGATTTTCGAACGCCTTTTCGTATGCTTAGATATCTTGTACTTTGCGTTCCATGACTTGTACTCTTGTAATTTTTAGACGTTTCTCATCAATAAATTGAACCACTTGGATTGAATCTTGTACATTTGAGCATTTTGGTCATTTGCGTCTTCAAATCTTCATTTGCGTCTTCAGTCTTCGCACTTATTTATTTAAAAGAATATTACTTGGAATTAGAACAATTGCAACTAAAAGCTTTACATATTAGAAGGATATTGAGCCTAAATATATGTTCATTTGGAGCACTATCAGTAGAAACCCCACACTTGATCGTTGCTTATCCTCAAGCAATATAGAACTTGAAATAAAATCACACTAGAATCACTTCTTTATTCTTCACACTTTATACATAAGTGATTATGATACGGCGGTATAAACAATGATAGTAACGATAGAACCATGGTTAAAGGTGGGTGTGCCATCTACAGTTGCCTCGGGTTCAGGTCAACGACACTTGCAATCAAATAGCCTATTTACTTTCGGCTTCTAAAGCAAAGTGCACATTTGAAAGGCGGTTTAAAGTCTCACGTGACTATGAAAATTTAGATCCTTAAGGAAATTGGATCTTTATGAAAACATTTGATCTTTTGAAAATTCATTCTAGCTTTTACCCTAGATAAGTTTTCCGAAATAACCCTTCACCGATGTTTGCAAAATGTTTGTGGGTTTTGTGGGTTTCAGAGTTTAAAATTTTAGCTCAAAACTTGAGGTTTTGTGTCACCCACTTGCTAACCTTGTATTAGGAAAGCACACATCCAGTTTATTTGTCCTGTATATTATCTTTCGGTAAACTACCGTCCGGTTGTACAGGAAAGTGTTGAACAAGCAATTGTTAAGGCAATGTCTCATGACATGCAGATGTTCATGGTCCAAAAACGTGTCGGATGCAATTACTATTCTTTGTAGGAGAAATAGTAAAGATCACCCTATAATTTTTCGGTCTGGCATAAGGTCCTGTCTGTAGTGACCCGAACATTTCCATGTTTATATATATTAAATGAAATTGATATTTACATGATTAAATGTTTCCAACATGTTAAGCAATCAAACTTGTTAAGACTTGATTATTTGAAATGAGCTTTATATAAACAATTGACCAGCCAAGTTGACCAGCGATTCACGAACGTTAAAACTAGTAAAAACTATATGATATATATATATATATATATATATATATATATATATATATATATATGATAATGCTAAAAACGAACATATATTTTATAGCATTATTCCTTAAGAAAGACAAGCTTTTAGTTGCAATTATTCTATTTACAAGTGATATTCGTTTAAATAATAAAAGGTGAAGACAAAAGACAGATTCGACGAATTGAAGACGCAAACGACCAAAAAGCTCAAAAGTACAAAAGACAATCAAAGAGGTTCCAATTATTAATAAGAAACGTCTCGAAATTACAAGAGTACAAGATTCAAAACGCAAAGTACAAAATATAAAATTGTACGCAAGGACGTTCGAAAATCCGGAACCGGGACCGGAGTCAACTCTCAACGCTCGACGAAATGGACTAAAAATTACAAGTCAACTATGCACATAAATATAATATAATATTTAAATAATTCTTATAATTATTTAATATATTATATTATTTATAAAACGTCGGCACAAGGAAACAAGCAACATGTGAGCTCTCCCAGCTGGCCATGCGATCGCATGGCCAGGAAGAAGGAAGTCCATGCGATCGCATGGCATGAAAAGTCAGGCCACACCTCCTATAAAAATCGAGCTTTGGTGAACCAAAAAGATATCCATCTTTCTCTCTTCTCTCATATATACGTAAAATATATATAATTTATATTTTAATTTTAATTTTAATTATAATTCTAATAATAAGGGTATGTTAGCGAATGTTGTAAGGGTGTAAGTCGAAATTCTGTCCGTGTAACGCTACGCTATTTTTAATCATTGTAAGTTATATTCAACCTTTTTATATTAATGTCTCGTAGCTAAGTTATTATTATGCTTATTTAAAACGAAGTAATCATGATGTTGGGCTAATTACTAAAATTGGGTAATTGGGCTTTGTACCATAATTGGGGTTTGGACAAAAGAACGACACTTGTGGAAATTAGACTATGGGCTATTAATGGGCTTTATATTTGTTTAACTAAATGATAGTTTGTTAATGTTAATATAAAGATTTACAATTGGGCGTCCCTATAAATTACCATATACACTCAATCGGACACGATGGGCGGGGTATTTATATGTACGAATAATCGTTCATTTAACCGGACACGGGAATGGATTAATAGCCACTAGAATAATTAAAACAGGGGTGAAATTACATTCAAGGGTAATTGGTGTAATTGTTAACAAAGTAGTAAAACCTTGGTTTACACGCAGTCGATAACCTGGTGTATTCATTAAACAAAGTATTAAAACCTTGTTACAATTCGAATCCCCAATTAGTTGGAATATTTAACTTCGGGTATAAGAATAATTTGATGAGGACACTCGCACTTTATATTTATGACTGATGGACTGTTATGGACAAAAACCAGACGGACATATTAAATAATCCAGGACAAAGGACAATTAACCCATGGGCATAAAACTAAAATTAACACGTCAAACATCATGATTACGGAAGTTTAAATAAGCATAATTCTTTTATTTCATATTTAATTTCCTTTATTTTATATTTAATTGCACTTCTAATTATCGCATTTTTTATTGTTATTATTTTTAATTGCATTTTTAATTATCGTACTTTTTAATTATCGCAAGTTTATTTTATCGCACTTTTATTATTCGCAATTTCATTATCGTTATTTACTTTACGCTTTAAATTAAGTCTTTTATTTATTTAATATTTTACATTAGGTTTTAACTGCGACTAAAGTTTTAAAATCGACAAACCGGTCATTAAACGGTAAAAACCCCCCCTTTATAATAATAATATTACTTATATATATGTTTGTATTTTTATAAAAGTAAACTAATATAGCGTTACGCTTTGTTTAAAGATTTCCCTGTGGAACGAACCGGACTTACTAAAAACTACACTACTGTACGATTAGGTACACTGCCTATAAGTGTTGTAGCAAGGTTTAAGTATATCCATTCTATAAATAAATAAATATCTTGTGTAAAATTGTATCGTATTTAATAGTTTTTCCTAGTAAAATATAAACTATTTCGTATACACCTCGCAACACATCAAGTATTTTTGGCGCCGCTGCCGGGGAAACGCCGAAGCGAAACGCCACACACATAAAAAAAAAGATTTTTATTTTTAGTACGTTTTGTAGAAATACGTTTTAAATATTCGAAAATATAAAAATAAAAACAAAAATATAAATATTTTTTTAAGAGTTTGTAAGTTATATAAAAGTTTCTTTATCTTTATTTTATAAAAATATAAGTTTTATTTAATTTATATAAATATATTACATAATTTTATTAAAACAGAAAAAAAAAAAAAAAAAAAATTTCGGCCTGTACTGTAGCAGCCCACTCTATGGCCCGAAACCCTAGCCCATGCGATCGCATGGCTGGGCAACTGAGGACTCATGCGATCGCATGAGCCCATCTGACACGCCAGATTTGACTTCCTGCTGCAATAATTACGAAATTATTATTATTATTATTATATAATTAAAACCCTAATTAGGGTATTATTTTTTTTATTATTAGTTTAGTTTTTATTATTATTAATTTGTTATATTTAGTTTTATTTTAGTTTTCATTAAATTATAAAATTAATAGTTTTATAAAATAAATAATATAAAAATAATATTTTTATAAAAATTGTACTTTTTACAACTTTTTATATATTTTTATATTTTGTCCCTTTTTAATCGTTTTAGCGTAACTTTTGTATTTTTAGCTCATATTTAGTTTTAATTCATAGTTTTTGCCATAATTATTTTTACTTCTAGATTTTTAGGCTTTGCCGTAGAATTCCTTAAGTGCTTTTTCTTTAGACTAAGATTTAGGTGCTCTAGAATTTTGCGACGCCTTTTTAAGTTTTAGTTTCTTTTTAAGTTATTTCCATTTGGGGATTTAGTTTTTCCTGTAAGCTTTAATATTTTTAGACACCTTTTACTATGTATCAATTATCATTCCAATTAGTAATCTCAATTTGCGATTATAATTTTAAGTTAGTTGTAGTAATAAGGTTAGGTTAGTAAAGTATTTTTAAGTTCTTATAAGTTTCTTTTATTTTTCCGTCACCTTTTATTTTTCAACCATTTTTCTTTTTCGACCTTTTTCGACGAACTCTTTTTCTTTCTTATTTCTCGCTATTCTAGTTTTAGGACATAGATTTTTATTCTACTTCTTATCTAAATTTCTTAAAATTACGAAAATTTATTTTGAGTGGTTAAATTGATAGACATCAAAATTTTCTGGTTCGTAGTGATAGTTGGATTTGTACGTGGACCGGGTTATTGGAGCCAAACAGTCCTCAATTATATTGAGACCAAACGAATCCTGCCCCTCTGCTGCATCTTTTGGCTATTCGAAACGTGGGCAAAATCAGAAAAGTCTATTGGTTGGATAACTTATTATAATTTTTCTTTCCTTTTTAAAACTAATAGGATATTCAGTGAATGCACCGAGCAAGACGTTCACCACCTTTTGTACGTTCACCACCTGTAACTAGATCAAGACATTTAGCAAATATAACCGCCGTTGATTTTTCTTTAGAATCGTCATCCAGTCGACCAAGTACTTCAGTTCAAATTTCCGATAATCCATTTTTTGAACCCGACCTCATAATTGAGAATCCGGAGAATATTCAGGAACGGTTCGTAGATCCTGAACCATTAAACTTTCCTCCGAAGCCACCAATCATTCAAACAGAGATTGTTGAGGAACGAACCATTAAATCAGAATCATCTAGTGATACCGATTCAACAAATTCAATTATGGAGAATCTGGAACCTTTAAGTATGGAAGACCGAATGAGAGCTAAACGCACTGGCCAAGGTCACGCAATTACTCATCCAGACATTAACGCGCCAGATTATGAAATCAAAGGACAAATTCTACACATGGTGACTAATCAATGCCAATTTAGTGGTGCGCCGAAGGAAGATCCAAATGAACATCTACGTACCTTTAATAGGATCTGCACACTATTTAAAATCCGAGAAGTAGAGGATGAACAGATATATCTCATGTTATTTCCCTGGACTTTAAAGGGAGAAGCCAAAGATTGGTTGGAATCATTACCTGAAGGGGCGATCGATACATGGGATGTTTTAGTTGACAAATTTCTTAAACAATTCTTTCCTGCATCTAAAGCCGTAAGACTTCAAGCAGAAATTGTTACGTTTACACAGAAACCAAATGAAACTCTATATGAGGCATGGACAAGATATGGAAAGTTGTTAAGAGGATGTCCGCAACATGGTTTAGACACCTGTCAAATAGTACAAATATTCTACCAAGGATGCGACATCACTACAAGGAAAGACATAGATATAGCAGCTGGTGGTTCTATTATGAAGAAAACCGAAACTGATGCTTACAAAATTATTGATAACACTGCTTCCCACTCACATGAGTGGCACCAAGAAAAAGATATCGTTAGATCATCTAAAGCAGCTAGAGCCGATTCTAGCCATGACTTAGATTCCATTTCCGCAAAGATAGATGCTGTGGAGAGACGAATGGAAAAGATGACTAAAGATATTCACTCAATACGAATTAGTTGTGAGCAGTGTGGAGGACCACATTTGACAAAAGATTGTCTCAGTATTGAATTAACAATGGAACAAAGAGAGAATATTTCATACATAAACCAAAGGCCTGGAAATAATTATCAGAATAATTATCAACCGCCAAGACCGATTTACAATCAAAACCAGAATTATAACCGAAATATTCCATACAACAACCAACAAGGTCCTAGCAATCAACAAGTATCCAATAATACTTACAACCAGCAAAGACCTAATTTTCAAAACAAACCACCACAACAAACCGATGATAAAAAGCCGAATTTAGAAGATATGATGATGAAGCTAGTTGAAACTCAAACACAGTTTTTCACATCTCAGAAACAAACCAATGAACAAAATGCTCAAGCATTTAGAAATCAACAAGCTTCTATTCAAAATCTGGAACAAGAAGTAAGTAACCTAGCAAGGTTAATAGGTGAAAGAAAACCGGGAAGTCTACCTAGTGATACAAATGCTAACCCCCGAAATGAAACAGCTAAAGCCATTACCACAAGAAGTGGTACAACACTTAAACCACCTGAAATACCTGTAACTTCTGATGAAACCATTCCTACTCCACAAAAACCACAACCTGATCAAGATAAGGAAAAAGAACCGGTAGTTGAAAAGATTAATGAAGATAACACAGTTAAGGATAAACCTTATGTTAAACCATACCAACCACCACTTCCTTACCCGAGTAAAATGAAGAAAGAAAAACTTGAAGCCGAGCAATCCAAATTCTTGGATATGTTTAAACAGATAAATGTAAATCTTCCTTTCATTGATGTGATTTCAGGAATGCCAAGATATGCTAAATTCTTGAAAGATCTAATCTCAAATAGAAAGAAAATGGAAGAACTCTCGGCTGTTACTATGAATGCTAATTGTTCAGCAGTGCTGTTGAATAAGATACCAGAAAAACTATCTGATCCAGGAAGTTTCACAATTCCATGTTTTCTGGGTAGTCTTAGTTCAATAGAAGCATTGGCAGACTTAGGTGCTAGTATAAATCTAATGCCGTATTCACTATACGCTAAACTAGACCTTGGAGAATTGAAACCAACCAGAATAAGCATACAACTAGCCGATAGATCAATAAAATATCCTAGAGGGATAATGGAGAACATGCTAGTTAAAGTTGGTACTTTAGTATTTCCAGTAGATTTTGTTGTTTTGGACATGGAAGAAGATTCTCAAGTTCCTCTCATATTAGGAAGACCATTCTTAAACACGGCTAAAGCAATGATAGACGTGTTCGGTAAGAAACTGACCCTAAGTATAGAGGATGAGAGTGTTACCTTTTCAGTTGATAGAGCAATGCAACAACCACAATCTGCAGATGATACATGTTATTATATTCAAACTATAGATGCACATGCAGAATTATTAGAAGAATTTCCAGAATTACAAGGAACAGGAGAATGTTCTTTAGGAGAAGGTAATGAACCAATTGATGAAGCTGAAATGTTAGCTACACTTATAGCTAATGGATATGAACCAACAACAGAAGAAATTCAAATGCTAAAAGAAGAAGACAGATATCGATACAAATCATCGATAGAAGAACCTCCGAAATTAGAGTTAAAGCCACTTCCAAACCATTTGGAATACGCTTATTTACATGGTGAATCTGAATTACCTGTAATAATATCGTCTTCTCTTACTGAAAATGAGAAATCACAACTCATTTCTGTGTTGAAATCTCATAAACCAGCCATTGCATGGAAGATTCATGATATTAAAGGAATAAGTCCTTCGTATTGCACACATAAAATCCTTATGGAAGAAGGTCATAAAACGTATGTGCAACGCCAACGAAGACTAAATCCTAATATGCAAGATGTAGTTAAGAAAGAGATTATTAAACTGCTAGATGCAGGTTTGATATATCCAATTTCTGATAGTCCATGGGTAAGCCCAGTTCAATGCGTACCTAAGAAGGGTGGCATGACTGTCATTACAAATGAGAAAAATGAGCTTATTCCTACTAGGACTGTAACAGGATGGCGTGTATGTATTGATTATAGAAAATTAAATGACGCCACCAGAAAAGATCACTTTCCCTTACCTTTCATAGATCAAATGTTGGAAAGATTAGCCGGAAATAGTTACTATTGTTTTCTAGATGGATTTTCCGAATATTTTCAAATTCCAATAGCACCCGAAGACCAAGAGAAAACCACATTCACGTGCCCTTATGGTACTTTTGCTTACAAACGCATGCCATTTGGACTTTGTAACGCCCCTGCAACCTTTCAAAGGTGTATGATGGCGATTTTTCACGACATGATAGAAGAATGCATGGAAGTTTTCATGGATGACTTTTCAGTCTTCGGTGATACATTTAAATCATGTCTAGTTAATCTGGAACGAATGCTAATTAGATGCGAACAATCAAATCTAGTACTTAATTGGGAGAAATGCCATTTCATGGTTAAAGAAGGCATCGTTCTTGGACATAAAATTTCAAAAGAAGGAATTGAAGTGGATAGAGCTAAAGTAGATGTAATTGCTAAACTTCCACATCCCACCAATGTTAGAGGAGTTAGGAGTTTTCTAGGGCATGCCGGTTTTTACCGACGTTTCATAAAAGATTTTTCTAAAATTGCCACTCCTATGAATAAACTCCTAGAAAAGGATGCGCCATTCATCTTTTCAGATGAGTGTATCAAATCTTTTAATATTCTTAAAGAGAAACTCACTAATGCGCCGATCATGATAACACCAAATTGGAATCTACCATTTGAACTAATGTGCGATGCAAGTGATTTTGCAATGGGAGCCGTTTTAGGACAAAGGATTGAAAAACGATTTCAACCTATATATTATGCTAGTAAGACATTACAAGGAGCACAAACGAACTATACAACTACTGAAAAAGAACTCCTTGCTATTGTCTTTGCTTTTGACAAATTTCGATCATATCTCGTTCTAGCAAAAACGGTGGTCTATACCGACCATTCTGCTCTTAGATACCTATTTTCAAAACAAGATGCTAAACCAAGATTAATCCGTTGGATCTTACTCTTACAAGAGTTTGATATTGAAATCCGAGATAAAAGAGGAGCAGAAAATCTCGCCGCTGATCATCTTTCTCGTCTTGAAAATCCCGAATTAGAAGTTCTAAATGAATCGGCCATACAAGACAACTTCCCTGATGAATATCTATTGAAGATAGATTATAAAGAAATCCCATGGTTTGCAGACTATGCAAACTACTTAGTTTGTGGATTCCTTGAAAAAGGATTATCGTACCAAAAACGAAAGAAATTCTTCAGTGATATAAAACACTATTTCTGGGAAGATCCACATTTGTTTAAAAGTTGTCCCGATGGAATAATACGCCGATGTGTATTTGGAGATGAAGCTAGTAAAATATTAAACCATTGTCACACAGGACCAACAGGAGGGCATTATGGGCCTCAACTAACAGCAAGAAAAGTTTATGAAGCTGGATTCTATTGGCCTACAATTTACAAAGACGCATACCTTCTTTGCAAATCCTGTGATGCATGTCAAAGGGCCGGAAAAATAAGTCAACGTGATGAAATGCCACAAAATGTCATCCAAGTATGTGAAGTATTTGACATTTGGGGTATTGACTTTATGGGTCCATTTACAAAATCTCATAATAATCTATATATACTCGTAGCCATTGATTATGTATCTAAATGGGCGGAAGCACAAGCTCTCCCAACTAACGATGCACGAGTTGTAGTCAACTTTTTAAAACGTCTTTTTGCAAGGTTTGGAACACCGAAAGCTTTAATAAGTGATCGGGGTACTCATTTCTGTAATAATCAACTTGAGAAAGTTCTTAAAAGATATGGAGTAACTCATAAAATCTCCACCGCATATCATCCACAAACAAGTGGACAAGTTGAAAATACCAACCGAGCTTTAAAACGTATTCTAGAGAAAACCGTAGGATCAAATCCGAAGGAATGGTCCATTAAATTGGAGGATGCACTCTGGGCTTTTAGAACAGCCTACAAAACTCCAATTGGAACCACACCTTTTAGACTTGTTTATGGAAAAGCATGTCATCTTCCAGTAGAAATTGAACACAAAGCATTTTGGGCTTTGAAGACATGTAATCTTGATTTACATGAAGCCGGACGTCTACGATTAAGTCAACTAAATGAATTAGAAGAATTAAGACATGAAGCATACGAAAATTCGTTAATCTATTGATGTTATGCGAGGTGTATATAAAATAGTATTATTTTTAGTGCGAAAATACTATTAAATACGATACAATTTTACACAAGATATTTATTTATTTATAGAATGGATATACTTAAACCTTGCTACAACACTTATAGGCAGTGTACCTAATCGTACAGTAGTGTAGTTTTTAGTAAGTCCGGTTCGTTCCACAGGGAAATCTTTAAACAAAGCTCAACGCTATATTAGTTTACTTTTATAAGAATACAAATATATATATAAGTAATATTATTATTATAAAGGGGGGTTTTTACCGTTTAATGACCGGTTTGTCGATTTTAAGACTTTAGTCGCAGTTAAAACCTAATGTAAAATATAAAATAAATACAAGACTTAAATTAAAGCGTAAAGTAAATAACGATAATGAAATTGCGAATAATAAAAGTGCGATAAAATAAACTTGCGATAATTAAAAAGTACGATAATTAAAAGTGCGAATAAATAAAAGTGCGATAATTAGAAGTGCAATTAAATATAAAATAAAGAAAATTAAATATGAAATAAAAGAATTATGCTTATTTAATCTTCCGTAATCATGATGTTTGACGTGTTGATTTTAGTTTTATGCCCATGGGTTAATTGTCCTTTGTCCTGGATTATTTACTATGTCCGTCTGGTTTTTGTCCATAACAGTCCATCAGTCATAAATATAAAGTGCGAGTGTCCTCGTCAAATTATTCTTATACCCGAAGTTAAATATTCCAACTAATTGGGGATTCGAATTGTAACAAGGTTTTAATACTTTGTTTAATGAATACACCAGGTTATCGACTGCGTGTAAACCAAGGTTTTACTACTTTGTTAACAATTACACCAATTACCCTTGAATGTAATTTCACCCCTGTTTTAATTATTCTAGTGGCTATTAATCCATTCCCGTGTCCGGTTAAATGAACGATTATTCGTACATATAAATACCCCGCCCATCGTGTCCGATCGAGTGTATATGGTAATTTATAGGGACGCTCAATTGTAAATCTTTATATTAACATTAACAAACTATCATTTAGTTAAACAAATATAAAGCCCATTAATAGCCCATAGTCTAATTTCCACAAGTGTCGTTCTTTTGTCCAAACCCCAATTATGGTACAAAGCCCAATTACCCAATTTTAGTAATTAGCCCAACATCATGATTACTTCGTTTTAAATAAGCATAATAATAACTTAGCTACGAGACATTAATGTAAAAAGGTTGAACATAACTTACAATGATTAAAAATAGCGTAGCGTTACACGGACAGAATTTCGACTTACACCCTTAAAACAATCATTAACATAACCTTATTATTATTATTAATTAAAATTAAAATTATAAATATTTATTTATATCATATGTTTGAGATAGAGGGAGATAGATATTATGGTGTACATCAAACTGAATCACGAACTCGCTTTATATAGAAGGTGGCCTGGAAAAGTAAGCCATGCGACTCGCATGAGCTTACCCTTCCTGCCATGCGAGTCGCATGGCTGGTGATGACAGCTCACATTCTTTTATCTGATTGCTTGCCGACATAATAAATAAATAATATAAATATATAAATAATTTTAATAATTATTTATATATTATATTATATTTATATGCATAGTTGAGTAGATATTTTTAGTCCGTTGCGTCGGGCGTTTCTTCTAGGCTCAGGCCCCGGTTCCGGATTTTCGGACGTCCTCGCGTATTATTTTAAATCGCGTACTTTGCGTCTTGTAACTTGTACTCTTGTCATTTTGAGACGTTCCTCATCAATATTTTGAACCTTTTTAATTGTATCTTGTACTTTTTAGCTCTTTGGACCTTTTTGTCTTCAATTTGTCGAATTTGCCTTTTATCTTCTCTTTTTAATATTTAAACGAATATCGCTTGTAATTTGAACAATTGCAACTAAAATCTTGTCTTTCCTGAGGAATAATGCTATAAAATATGTGTTCATTTTTGGCATTATCAATATTCCCACACTTAAGCGTTGCTTGTCCTCAAGCAATATAGTCTTGAAACACTTGAATCACTTCTTTATTCTTCACACTTTGTACATCAGTGACTTCAATACGGCGGTATGAACAATGGTAGTAATGATGTGGTTAAAGGTGGGTGTGTCTTTTTATGGTTGCCTCGGGTTTAGGTCAACGACACTGGCAATCAAATAGCCGATTTACTTTCGGTTTCCAAAGCAAAGTGCACATTTGAAAGGCGGTTTACAGTCCCACATGACTATAAAAATTTAGATCCTTAAGGAAATTGGATCTTTATGAAAACATTTGATCTTTTGAAAATTCAAGCTAGATTTTACCCTAGATAAGTTTTCTGATTTAATCCACCATCGGTGTTGCAAAATATATTTGTGGATCAATAGTTTGGCTTAAACTTTTAGGTTCGTGTAATCCACTGCTATCCCGGTATCGGAAAGCACACATCCACTTTACTTGTTCCGTATATTAACTTTCGGTAAACTACCGTCCGGTTGTAAAGGAAAGCGATGAACAAGAAACTGTTAAGGCAATGTCCTATGACATGCAGATGATTATGGTCTTATTAAACGTGTCGGATGCTAGAACTATCCTTGGTAGGAGCGATAGTAAAGATCATCCTATGATTTTTCGGTCTGGCACAAGGTCCTGTCTCCGACCATGCTATGCAACCACCGTTCTTACGGTTGACACCCGATTTAGTTCAGGTGACCTAATGAATTCCAGGTGAATTCCTAGGATTTTACGTTCAATGGTAATGAACGCATTGAAAATGGATTTTCAGAAAACAAACCGGTTTGTAGTTTTGATCAAAATATTTTCTCGTTCAAGCTCGAGTTTAGATATCATTGAATTCCATGAGTTTGAATTCTCAATCTTTAAGGTCAATCTCAAGGATTGAGTAATATCAGGCTTAAAAGCTGATTTTTAATCTTTAAGGAGATTATCCTTTCTGGGGATCTGATTCATTAGTCTTATCCAGCTAATTTGCACGGTGCCTCCCCATTGTACGAGATAAATCCTTCTCATGGTTAGGATAAATCTGACCACTTGGCGACCCTGTTTGATGCTGAGGTCCGTGGATTTCCAGCCGATTTTAGTGATGACTTTTCTAGATTTTTCGTCAACCTACAGCTGGTCTGAACGACAACTTCATGACCTAAATCAAGAAGCGCGTGTCTTTTTCGGAAGACTTTACTTCCTTTTAATGATGGAATTGATTCATCGTGTAG
This sequence comes from Rutidosis leptorrhynchoides, assembly GCF_046630445.1. Lineage (NCBI taxonomy): Eukaryota > Viridiplantae > Streptophyta > Magnoliopsida > Asterales > Asteraceae > Rutidosis > Rutidosis leptorrhynchoides. Next base: position 433,450,826 of record NC_092335.1, read on the forward strand.
ATCCATCTCTTCTTTTCTTTCATTGGGTAAAACAGTTTAGTTTAGTTCAAAGCAAAAGTATTTTCAGTTATTTGTTACAGATATATGTGACATATGTTTAAAATAACTTGGTAAATTTTCCCACACTTGGCTTTTATTTTCCTTTTTATCGTCCTCTATTCCATTTTAAATGAATTTTAACATTTTAGTTTGTTTCTCAATTTATGTCCTTTCCGAGGTAACAATAATTTCGGTGTTAAAACCTAGTTTTATCGTTCATAAATATGTATAAACATAATTTTGAATTCATTTAATTGAAAATTTTGAAAAATTTTACTAGAATTGGGTAGTCAGTATATAAGACTAGGGCTGTTCTTTTTTATCAGAGAGCACTAGATTCTAATACAACTACTGCTTTACTAGTATTTTTAATGGTAACCAAGTGTTTAAGATAAAAATTTTAAAAATCCGAAAGAATTTAACCCCTTCCCACACTTAAGATCTTGCAATGCCCTCATTTGCAAGAAATCAGTAACAATTTAAATTATTGAGGGTGATTTGTGTGAAAATGATTAAATTTTACCAAAGTTTCTAAATATATTGGCGTTTGTTTGCTGAATGATAAATGGTGCACATCATTTGTTCATTCCGTCTTGTTGTTATTTCACATATATTTTGCATCTTGTCGTCAAAATTAGTTGCTTTTGCTGAACTTAATGCCAGTCTTTGAAAACGCGTTGTTTTACCCTGTTTTGTGCATAAAATAGAATACATACAATACAAATATAATCATACATGCAATTTGAAATGGAACTTTGGCATCCCACTTTCAAACTATAAGAAAAATATTAGTACACAATAATAATAAGAATATCAAACATTACATAAACGTAATAAAATGTTAAGTGTTTAAAATAAAAATAAAAATTACCAACTTATCTCTACTCATCAGGAGGTGGGTTATGAGGAAAATTAGGATATGGATCCCAATTCATGTTCGCGTCCGGGTTCCATGGCTGATGATAGGTGAACTGGTATGCTGCGTCATAATCATATAAATCATAGGGTGGTCTCATTTCTGGCTGATGTGCGGGATAGTATGCGGGTCGGGTCGGATAATACATCTCGCCAGGCTGCAACTGGCTTATAATTTGGCGCTGATGATAATCCCATCGGCCATGCTCTCGTTGCCGGGAATGCTCGTAGTCATTCCGACGTTGCCATGCCTCGTACTGCATATGCCTATCATAGTTCGTCATGTATTCATCCTCCATACGAACGCCTAAATCAAGAGCAGTCTCCCGAACAACTCCTATAATGTTGTTCGCCTCTTCCATTTCATCATCCGAACCTCTTTCTACCTGTCGCTGAGGTCCCTCGTATCGATATACCCGACCACGTCTCATCAATAATACCCTTGCACCGTGATAAAGGTTTGAACTTATAGTTTCACCTTCGTCCTCTATTTCGTTCATTGGACCCCCTTGGTGCTTATCCACACCTAAATACTCTCCAATGAGAGTAATGAAAATACCACCACCTATAATACTCCCCGATTTCATCCCCGAAACTACATTAGCGAGATAATAACCAACACAATAGGGAATGTTAACGAAACTCCTCGGGTCTCTAATACACTTGAGGTAGAACAAATCGTTTACGGTCAATTTCTCCTTATTCTTACCCCTTTGTGTAATTGTGTTTGCTAAGAATCTATGAATCACCCGGAGTTCAGCTCTATCTATATCTAAGTATGTATGATTTCCACTGGCGTGAAATTCATTAAAGTGGGACATACGCCTCCAGACGGCGTTAATATCAAATTCCCTATCTATCCTTTCTCCTTGGGCAATCAGGCTATTACAGTCGGGGCTCAAAAGTTCAGCAGGGGTGTAAATCTGTAAGGCCCTGGCTAAATCTATCATGGACATTCTGTACATGCGTCCACCTAACAGAAATCTAATAAAGCTTCTATCATCTATCCTCCTAACATCACTGTTTATCTTAATAGTACTAAGTAATTCTATACACCATTCCCTATATATGCTTCTACGAATGGAAAATAGGCGCATCCAATCGTTAAACTGAGAATTACCATACCTTTGCACCAATAATTCCCGAATCGGTTCGGCAAGGTCAACTGTTTCCAAAGGTACCCAGTCAATTGCCCTTGGCATTTCAACAACCTTAAAGTAGAGAATGTGCATGTTCTTTTGATAATCTGGATACTCTATCCAACATCGATCAAATCTCAGATTTGGGTGTAACTGATCTTCATTAATGTCTAAGCTCAGAATCATTTGATGTGGAGCGAATTGACGAAACTAATTCATGAATAATTGATCTTGATCGTGATATGGAATATGTTGATCCTCATGTTGTTCTTCTTCTTGTTGCATATGTTGTTCTTGTTCATAAAACATTTCCGGTTCGGGCTCTGGTTGCCTGGACGATGATGCACCGTCCGTATTTGTATATCTCTGCAAAACACATTAAACACAAAAATTGTGCATCCAAATATGCATTAGTGTTAGCAAAATAATAACTTGAAACAATTATGATGACATGTTCAATTCATAACACATTTTATACATATTTTCCTAACAATAATAATTCTACACTTTTACATACGAAAATGTATACAATGTTTTATCACATTTAAACTCTTAAACATGTCAACAATAATCATTATAGCAATTAAACACTTATTACATGGCATTCAAATCAAACTCATGTTCATTTTCATACTTCGTCAAGTCTACACTTTTTCAAATAAGTACATAAGAAAATGTTCATCAAGTTTTTAATCATTCATCGCAAATTATATGCCAAACTAATCACTACTAGCAATTAAACAAGTTTAAATTGGCCTTTACATCAAATTATCCAAGTTTATGAATTTTTTAAACTTAAAAAGTCTACTTTAATTCTCAAAAACATGTTTAGGCTCAAAGTTTGGATCAATTAACTACCTAAACATGTTACACTACTTAATTTAGCAACAATTCATGACAAAAATCGGCCATAACCTGTTTATATCAAAAAGCCCCAAATTACTCAAGAACACAAACCCTAGATTCTTAAAAATTTGAAGTTTTTAGCTTCAATCCATGTTAAATAGCTTCAATCTAGGATATACATGCATAATATAACATCAATTTAACACTAATTTCACTAAAAATTAACAAAAATTAAATTAGGTAAAATGGCTCAAGAACACACATAATTCGAATTTAAAGAGATTAGGGGTGAAATCTTTACCGTTCTCCTGAAGGGGTTGAGACTACTGAATCTAGGCATGATTGTTGTGAAGTTTTGCAAGAAATTTGGTGAAAAATGATGAAAATTTGAGAGGATTTGAGAGTAAGTTCGTGTATGTGTGTGTATTTGTGAGAGACAGAAGCAGATTCGCTGGATAAATGATCCTGACCAGATTTTTGTAGCCATGCGAGTCGCATGACTTTGTGCCTATCCCCATGCGACTCGCATGGGGTGTATTTTCTGGATTTTTAATATTTTTTTGTTTTTTTTTTTTTTTTTTGTTTTTTTTTTAACTATAAAACCTTAAACTTTTAAAACATAAATTAAATAAAATTTTAAAAATTTTGTTTCTTTTTAAGACGAGGTCGTTTCGGGACGATGCCCTAGTCCGTCCCTCGACAAAATTTTAAAATTTTGTCATTTTCAAGCGATTGTTTTAAAAGCTTAGATTTTTGGATTTTTTAATTTTTTTTGGCATACTTTAAATCAATAAGATTAAAAATAATGATAATAAAAATTCTCGTCCCGCCCTCGGGTAAAGCAATTTCGACTCAACGGTCTAGTTTTCAACTCACGACGAATTTTGAAAATCATATTTTTAACTTAAAAAGATAAAGTAAATTTTTGTTTTTAAATTTACACAACTTAAATATAAAATTCAAAATTATTATTAAAAATTCACACCAAACTTAAAATTTAAAATGCATAAAATTAAAAATTTATATTTTAAAAATTAAAAGTTCACACCAAACTTAATTTAAAAAATCAAATAATTATAATTTTTAAAAATATTGTTTTTACAAAGTTTACAATATTAATTTAAGATTTAAATATTAATTTTAAAAACATGGTAAAAATAAATTTAAAAATCTTTTTGTCTTTTTATCCCACTTTAATCAATCAAATATTATCAAAAATATGCGCCCCTCTTTTCGGTAAAGTAATTTCGGTTCCAAGACCTAATTTAACTCATGACGAATTTTTGAAATATTTTGGGTTGATTGATTAAAGATATTTATACCTTAAGAATAAACGTTAAATTTCGCAGTGATGTAATAAATTTTTGAATGATATCAATAATTTCGGTCACCAAACCTAATTTTATTTAATACCAATTTAATACTTTTTAGCGAACAAATTAGCGTTTATTATCAAAAGGTTAAAAATAAAAATAAAAACTGTACAGACATACCTGTGAAATACATTTCTTAGTTATATGATCTATCCCATTCATAAGATAGTCGATTTAATTGGTTTTCCATGGCTACATAGGCGTAACCTCGAGCATTCAGTGTCTTTTCTTCTAAACATATGAACGGTCCGTCTCTGCATAAAGTAACAAATTCGGTATTTGAATAGGTTTGATTATTTGAACATTTACCTCCATGTGACCATTTTCCGCATTTGTGACATCGTTCTAGGTGTCGTGCTCTTCTTTTTGCTGCGGATTTTGATTTTCCTTTACCAAATTGTAACTTATTATCTTCGCATCTGGATTCTTTTCTAACTCCGTCCATTCTTTCTCTGATTACTGATACTATTTCACTCGGTAGTATGTCATTATTTCTTTTAGTGATCAAAGCGTGTAGCATTAGACCATGGTTTAGTTCACAGGCAGTCTTCATTTTGTAAAAACCTAAAAAAATAAAAATTCAGAATGGGGGGAGAAGACTAGTTCTTTAGGGTCTGCTAGGGAAAGACCATTCGGGTTCTATTTTCGAGAACTACACGAAAACAGACAATCTAACTCTAACAGAAATACATATTATCCTTTAAAGACTTGATTCTCCCCACACTTAGTTAGCTGTGGTGTCGAAATTGTGATTAACTTCGTTGTCGACTTCCATCGGACCATGTATGTAATGTTTAACTCTGTGACCATTAACTTTAAATTCAATCCCATTTGAATTTATTAATTCTATCGTTCCGTATGGGAAAACTCTTTTGACTCTGAATGGTCCAGACCATCTTGATTTCAATTTTCCAGGAAATAGCTTGAATCGTGAATTGAAAAGAAGAACTCTGTCTCCTTCTTTAAATTCTTTTGAACTTCTGATTCTTTTATCATGCCATTTCTTCGTTCTTTCTTTATAGATTAACGAATTTTCGTATGCTTCATGTCTTAATTCTTCTAATTCATTTAGTTGACTTAATCGTAGACGTCCGGCTTCATGTAAATCAAGATTACATGTTTTCAAAGCCCAAAATGCTTTGTGTTCAATTTCTACTGGAAGATGACATGCTTTTCCATAAACAAGTCTAAAAGGTGTGGTTCCAATTGGAGTTTTGTAGGCTGTTCTAAAAGCCCAGAGTGCATCCTCCAATTTAATGGACCATTCCTTCGGATTTGATCCTACGGTTTTCTCTAGAATACGTTTTAAAGCTCGGTTGGTATTTTCAACTTGTCCACTTGTTTGTGGATGATATGCGGTGGAGATTTTATGAGTTACTCCATATCTTTTAAGAACTTTCTCAAGTTGATTATTACAGAAATGAGTACCCCGATCACTTATTAAAGCTTTCGGTGTTCCAAACCTTGCAAAAAGACGTTTTAAAAAGTTGACTACAACTCGTGCATCGTTAGTTGGGAGAGCTTGTGCTTCCGCCCATTTAGATACATAATCAATGGCTACGAGTATATATAGATTATTATTAGATTTTGGAAATGGACCCATAAAGTCAATACCCCAAATGTCAAATACTTCACATACTTGGATGACATTTTGTGGCATTTCATCACGTTGACTTATTTTTCCGGCCCTTTGACATGCATCACAAGATTTGCAAAGAAGGTGTGCGTCTTTGTAAATTGTAGGCCAATAGAATCCAGCTTCATAAACTTTTATTGCTGTTAGTTGAGGCCCATAATGCCCTCCTGTTGGTCCTGTGTGACATTGGTTTAAAATTTTACTAGCTTCATCTCCAAATACACATCGGCGTATTATTCCATCGGGACAACTTTTAAACAGATGTGGATCTTCCCAGAAATAGTGTTTTATATCACTGAAGAATTTCTTTCGTCTTTGGTACGATAATCCTTTTTCAAGGAATCCACAAACTAAGTAGTTTGCATAGTCTGCAAACCATGGGATTTCTTTATAATCTATCTTCAATAGATATTCATCAGGAAAGTTGTCTTTTATGGCCGATTCATTCAGAACTTCTAATTCGGGATTTTCAAGACGAGAAAGATGATCAGCGGCGAGATTTTCTGCTCCTCTTTTATCTCGGATTTCAATATCAAACTCTTGTAAGAGTAAGATCCAACGGATTAATCTTGGTTTAGCATCTTGTTTTGAAAATAGGTATCTAAGAGCAGAATGGTCGGTATAGACCACCGTTTTTGCTAGAACGAGATATGATCGAAATTTGTCAAAAGCAAAGACAATAGCAAGGAGTTCTTTTTCAGTAGTTGTATAGTTCGTTTGTGCTCCTTGTAATGTCTTACTAGCATAATATATAGGTTGAAATCGTTTTTCAATCCTTTGTCCTAAAACGGCTCCCATTGCAAAATCACTTGCATCGCACATTAGTTCAAATGGTAGATTCCAATTTGGTGTTATCATGATTGGTGCATTAGTGAGTTTTTCTTTAAGAATATTAAAAGATTTGATACATTCATCTGAAAAGATGAATGGCGCATCCTTTTCTAGGAGTTTATTCATAGGAGTGGCAATTTTAGAAAAATCTTTTATGAAACGTCGGTAAAAACCGGCATGCCCTAGAAAACTCCTAACTCCTCTAACATTGGTGAGATGTGGAAGTTTAGCAATTACATCTACTTTAGCTCTATCCACTTCAATTCCTTCTTTTGAAATTTTATGTCCAAGAACGATGCCTTCTTTAACCATGAAATGGCATTTCTCCTAATTAAGTACTAGATTGGATTGTTCGCATCTAATTAGCATTCGTTCCAGATTAACTAGACATGATTTAAATGTATCACCGAAGACTGAAAAGTCATCCATGAAAACTTCCATGCATTCTTCTATCATGTCGTGAAAAATCGCCTTCATACACCTTTGAAAGGTTGCAGGGGCGTTGCAAAGTCCAAATGGCATGCGTTTGTAAGCAAAAGTACCATAAGGGCACGTGAATGTGGTTTTCTCTTGATCTTCGGGTGCTATTGGAATTTGAAAATATCCGGAAAATCCATCTAGAAAACAATAGTAACTATTTCCGGCTAATCTTTCCAACATTTGATCTATGAAAGGTAAGGTAAAGTGATCTTTTCTGGTGGCGTCATTTAATTTTCTATAATCAATACACACACGCCATCCTGTTACAGTCCTAGTAGGAATAAGCTCATTTTTCTCATTTGTAATGACAGTCATGCCACCCTTCTTAGGCACGCATTGAACTGGGCTTACCCATGGACTATCAGAAATTGGATATATCAAACCTGCATCTAGCAGTTTAATAATCTCTTTCTTAACTACATCTTGCATATTAGGATTTAGTCTTCGTTGGCGTTGCACATACGTTTTATGACCTTCTTCCATAAGGATTTTATGTGTGCAATACGAAGGACTTATTCCTTTAATATCATGAATCTTCCATGCAATGGCTGGTTTATGAGCTTTCAACACAGAAATGAGTTGTGATTTCTCATTTTCAGTAAGAGAAGACGATATTATTACAGGTAATTCAGATTCACCATGTAAATAAGCGTATTCCAAATGGTTTGGAAGTGGCTTTAACTCTAATTTCGGAGGTTCTTCTATCGATGATTTATATCGATATCTGTCTTCTTCTTTTAGCATTTGAATTTCTTCTGTTGTTGGTTCATATCCATTAGCTATAAGTGTAGCTAACATTTCAGCTTCATCAATTGGTTCATTATCTTCTCCTAAAGAACATTCTCCTGTTCCTTGTAATTCTGGAAATTCTTCTAATAATTCTGCATGTGCATCTATAGTTTGAATATAATAACATGTATCATCTGCAGATTGTGGTTGTTGCATTGCTCTATCAACTGAAAAGGTAACACTCTCATCCTCTATACTTAGGGTCAGTTTCTTACCGAACACGTCTATCATTGCTTTAGCCGTGTTTAAGAATGGTCTTCCTAATATGAGAGGAACTTGAGAATCTTCTTCCATGTCCAAAACAACAAAATCTACCGGAAATACTAAAGTACCAACTTTAACTAGCATGTTCTCCATTATACCTCTAGGATATTTTATTGATCTATCGGCTAGTTGTATGCTTATTCTGGTTGGTTTCAATTCTCCAAGGTCTAGTTTAGCGTATAGTGAATACGGCATTAGATTTATACTAGCACCTAAGTCTGCCAATGCTTCTATTGAACTAAGACTACCCAGAAAACATGGAATTGTGAAACTTCCTGGATCAGATAATTTTTCTGGTATCTTATTCAACAGCACTGCTGAACAATTAGCATTCATAGTAACAGCCGAGAGTTCTTCCATTTTCTTTCTATTTGAGATTAGATCTTTCAAGAATTTAGCATATCTTGGCATTCCTGAAATCACATCAATGAAAGGAAGATTTACATTTATCTGTTTAAACATATCCAAGAATTTGGATTGCTCGGCTTCAAGTTTTTCTTTCTTCATTTTACTCGGGTAAGGAAGTGGTGGTTGGTATGGTTTAACATAAGGTTTATCCTTAACTGTGTTATCTTCATTGTAGCGACCCCGACAAATCGTCAAGTGACGGCGTCGGCTACGTGGGTCCCATTACCTGATTATAAGTCTTTAAGATAACGTTTGACCAAAATATGTCGCCTTCATTTCAAAATAAAGATTGTTTCAAAGTTTACAAGAATTGTTCAACCAAAAGTTAAGTTACAACGTTATAAGTACGATTGAAATCTAGGCGACACGGTTTAAAGTAAAGTCAAAAGACGCTCCATGAAATGCATGTATACTCGACATCGGATGCAAGTATCAAATAGTAAGCGGAAGCATGTTTCACATATCGTGCAAGACCTGAGAAAAACATAGAAATCTGTCAACGAAAACGTTGGTGAAATCATAGGTTTAAGTAAGTAAGTACAAGTGAACCACAAGATTTGCATCAATGAAATAATAGTAATACATTCCAAAAGTTTGTTTCACGAGCACCCAATTATCAAAGCTTAACATTCCTTCCATTGTATACCCCATCACTTAGTGCTAGAACAAACACTGATTCTCGAAAATATATTTCATCCGTAGACGGTAGCGAACCGTCAAAGATGAGGGTTGTCAACCCATATGGCCATATAACATAAGTTCTCGCTTACACCCGGCAAGTGTAACTAATGATAATCGAATTGAGGATTTTTGTTCTAAACTCGTATGTAGAATGTTTGTTTTCCCGTTCTTGTGTTCACTTAGTTCAAAAGAATCGTTTATGTTTTCTCATCCCAATATAAGTTCAAAAAGAGTAAAAGTGGGACTATGATCTCACCTTGAGTGCACGAGTAGTAAAGTACTTCACAAAATAACGTGTGCGAAGGATAGTGCTAGTCTTGACCTAAACAAATAGGTCGTATCAATAACGGTAAACACGATAGGTCAAAGATGTTCAATTAGTCCTATGGCTCGTTAAGACTCGATCCTAATAGCATGTGAATCAAATTGTCATGTTTCATGCAAGGTACAAGTATAAAAACATGTTAGAACGATTGCACAATTATTTGGTTAAGTTTGATTAAAAGTCAACTTGGTCGGGTCAAAGTCAACAGAAAAGTCAACGGGGTCGGGTTGGATATCCGACAATTTTTCTAAGTTATATAATCATATATGAGCATGTTGGCCAAGTTTCATGTTAATCGGAGGTCCGTAGCATAGCAAACATTTTCATGTCAAATGACCAAAGCAAACAGCCAGTTTTAGCCAAATGGGACGGCGTCCCAAATGGCTAGACGGCGTCCTGGTTTTAAGGTTGGGACGGCGTCCCGAGAAGCTAGACGGCGTCCCGGTTCAAAAGCTGGGACGGCGTCCCAAGTATCTGGACGGCGTCCTGATCTTTTCCCAGGCCCTGTTTGCTGTATTCCTCAAATGGACGAACCAAAACACAAACAATCACATTTTATGATCCGCAAACAATTAGAACATGTATTTTATATCATCGGAAAGCTCTTTCGACAAGGAACGCAACTAAGCACTTTTCATCAAGCAAAAACATCATATACTATAACCGAAATCCCGTCAAGTGATCAATAGAGGTTTATTTTCAAGTTTCAAGTTTATCAATTGAAATTTAAGTTTCGGGAATCCAATTTATACATATGATATGCCGTTTTGAAGGTAATGAAACATGTAACACAACTAAACACTTATCAATAACACTAACAAGCATTCAACGCATCAAAAGTTCGTTTTAAGAGTTGTCAACCCTAACCAAAAGTTCACAAAATCAATAATCGCGTTTATGAAGTTTCTTAAATCAATCTATACATCAAAATGAAGCTAATGATACTAGGAACACAATTAGAACATGAACTTTTAACATCTAACAACATATGATCATCCAAAATTCAAGAACAACACACCAAAATTCAAGTTCATGCTAGTTACACTAAAACAACGAGATCGAGCATACAAATTATATACACGACATCACAATGAGCCATAGACACTAACTAACACCATTTCAAGTCAAAAACACGAATTTAGAGAAATCTAGAGTTTTAGAAATGTTACCCAAACGAGATGAAGTTGGTACCAAAATGAAGAGGATGAAGAGAGGATCACGAATATGTAATTTATTTTGTTGTAAGCCTCCTAGATCGGATTTAGATGATGATTGAATGAATTTTGTAAATGGGTGTGTGTTCTTGCTAGAGAGAAAGAGAGAGATGGAGATGATAATGAATGGGTGAAAGGGGTTTGACCCTTTGACCTAGTCAAAGGTTTGAACCCTTGGCAAGTTTGGTCCCTCAACTATGAATCGGGTGCGGGAATTAACCGAACGAATTATTTTAAATTTCACGGGAGTACGGGAGATATTAAATTCCGATAACGAGAATATTTAAAATGTTACTTAACAAAGGATACGAATCTAGATACGAAGGGTATTATTTAAAAAGAAAAAGACGGGCGTTAAAATAATTTAACGGAAAAATGCGGGATGTTACATTATCCACACCTCAAAAGAAATTTCGTCCCGAAATTTAGTTGGAAGTAGTAGTCGATATCTCTTACTCGAGACTTTACGTTGTCAATGCTATGAATAAGTGAAAGTACGTTCTTGAGGGTTCTCATGAATTTGGATAGTCAGGGTTTTACGTTGCATTAAGGTTCGGTTTTTACGATCCCCGGTTTCAACTGGTCTTCCTATGAAGAGGAGTTTGTCATCGATAGTTGATGTATCCAGCAGGATTGCACATTCCTGTTCCGCAGGACACGTTTCTAAGTTTGTTACACGAAATGTAGGGTAAACGGAAACTTAATTGCATCGGAAGTTCTAAACGGTAGGAAGCGGTTCCAATACGCCCCAAGGTTTCAAAAGGTTCAATATTGCAGATATAGCCTTTCTCGATTTCCTAAAATGAATTTCACCTTTCCAAGGTGCGGTTTCTCAATATTACGCGATTACACACTGGGATTTGTGAGGTTTTCATCTAAGTTTGGTATAATTCTTCTGGCGACCATGGGTTGTCTCTAGCCCTCCTCGGTCTTGAACGATCTCAATTGTTGTTTCTTGATGGAGTTCAGATTCGGCGATTTGCTTGCCGCATGCTTTGGTTAAATGAACAGGGGTATGACATTAGCGGTCATATAGGGTTTCGGAAGTGTTGCGTTAATATACGAGTGATAGCTGTCATCGTAAAAGGAACTACTAAAGGTGACAATACCAGTCTGTAACATGTCTTTCCAAGATTGAATCGTACGTTTGTTCGGTTCGTCGGTTGTGGGAGATACGCGGTACGTATGTCCAAGTGGGTTTCCAAGGTTTCTTGCAAAACTAGAAGCGATACGAGTATTTTGATCCGAGGTAATTGGCAATGGTACACCGTGTTAGAATAGGATCTCTTAAGATATGTTTGAACAAGTCAGTTAGGGTTCGAAAAAAAATGTTCGTTAGGACTATTCACCCTCGTGGCGAATACTAAGGTAATATGAGGAATTTCTCTATCCATGGAGAAATGTTACAAGGAGTTCCCTTAAACGAAAGTGCGAGCGATAAAGATAGGAGTGAAACGAGGACTTAGAATAGGATGAGCTTACATCTCGAGGCTGCCATAACGTGCCTCTAGTTGTCAAAAAAAAATGAAGTCTGAAAGAGAAACGAGATAGTACACGTAATTGTATAGTTCGGGGTTGAATAATGGTTGGACGATTATCAGCGACGCAAGGGCGTTAAGTCAAGGAAGAGTGAAGTATCGTTGGATTGTGTGTTATCTTAAATTCCAGTAATATCAGACGGTAACGGTGAAATAACATAGGTAAGTAGTGTGGTACATGATGACGAGAAAGTTGATCGGATCCACAATTTAGTATTCGAATTCTTCGCGCAAAATAACGAATTTTAGTTACGTTGATTTTGAGTCGAGAGAGTATGCCTTTCGGCGTTCAAGTAGAAATATTTCCATGTTTGAGTTCCGTCTAGTGCTATACGAATTTAGCTAGGAAGGTTGGTGTGAAGAATCACGTTCAAGGCTCAGACATGAAGAGGTTTAAAGTTGTGTAACACGAGAAAAGTCAGAAATGAATCTTCGGTAACAACCGGTGAGGTCTAAGATTTTCACGAATACAAGTCTGAGTTGGGAGAGTTTCCTGATTACATGTGGTTTGATTTCGAGATTGATTGCAACGACCTGACCATAAACATCATGGTCTAGAAAATTGGACTTCGTTCAACAGAAATTCTCACTCAGAGACTTTGGTATAGAGTTGCTCTTTTCTCAAAAGTTCGAGCGTAAGAGGGTGATGTTGTTCGTTTTCCTTCTTTACTTAAGTAAGTTAAGATGTCATCTATAAATACGATAACAGATTTGTCTAGATAAGTTGCATACGTGGTTTAGGAGGTTCATGAATACGGACGGAGTCCTAAATAAATCAAACGGTACTAAGAGAGATTTACAACTAACGTTGTGAGTTCGGAAATGGCTTAGGAGACATCGTCTCCCTTAACCCCCAATTAGTGATAACCGGAACGGAGGTCGTTTTGGAATGCACACGGGATTCATGCAAGTAATCAGGTGGTCATGGCTACGAAAAAGAGGGTATCGGTTTTCAACCGAAAATTATTTAGTTCACAATATTCTATACATAATTGTAGGGGAAAAAAAAATTCTCCTTAACAAATAGGTTTCGAGCTCCCTAGTTCTATAGGTGTCAAGTCAAAATTCTTAACGTATATCCTCCAATAAAATTTATAGACACACAATATCTTTCCGTTGGTCGTTTAAATTGCCTAAGTAGCATCTAGGGAAAGAGTGGAGTGCAAAGAGCACGAGTCAAAGACTTGGTTATAAAACGTCTAACGGTAATGAAATCGAATAAGTATGAAGTATACGGTTTGTTGTGAAGAAACGTACCCGTTACTAGTCCATCGTCGTTCCGGGCATCCTAGGTGTCGATGTTGAAGGTTCAACGGCGTGCGTTGGGGTTGATTTTCTTATTTGGGCACACATTCCTAAAATGACCCAGTTGGCCACATTCGAAGCAAGCACCCGTTCTGTGTGCGTTGGGCATCTTTCGAGCGACAGGTCCTTGGCGCCGGTGGCGAAACCTGCCACATCCTTCAAAGTGATGCTTGTGGCATTCGTTACAAAAAGGTAGTTTTCCGGTATAGCCTTTCTTGTCGTTGGAGGTAAAAGGCTTCTTGGCGGGGTTGTTGTTATTGTTGTGGTTGCTTGATTGAGAGGCTTCCCATGTTCTTTTGTTGTTACTCGGGTGGTTCTCGACCATTGGTGCCGGTGCTTCCATTTCATTCACCGTTTCTAAGGCTTGGCGGGCCATTGTTAAAGCCTCTTGTAGGTTAGTGGGTTGAGATGTCATTACCTTGTGTTAAATGCTCTTAGGGAGGCCATCCATGTAAAGTTCGACTCTTAGGGATTCGGGAGTCATGAGATTTGGACACATCGAGACTAGTTCGGTAAACCGTTGATTATAAACTTCGAGGTCATTCCCAACCGTTTTTAAATTCCTTAGACCCTGCTCGAGCCTTCGAGTTTCGTCGCGCGGGAAGTATTCGGTGATCATTCTTTCTCTTAATTCGGTCCAAGAGAGTGTGTGGGCTTCATCGCTTCCCACCAATTGTACATACGTGTTCCACCACGAGAGAGCAATGCCGGTGAAAGTGAGGGTGTAAAACTTGACCTTATCTTGGTCCTGACAACCGCTTATGCTAAAAACGGATTCTGTTTGTTCAAACCATCGGGTGAGAGTAACCGGTCCCCCGGTTCCATCGAAAGTGGGAGGATTGTACTTCATGAAGTTCTTGTAGGAGCAACCTTCGATTGAATTACCGGCTCCATGATTGTTGTTGTTAGAAAAGTGATTGGCCACGGCCGTACCCACGGCGGTGGTTATCATTCGTTGAAGAGCTTGTTCTAGAGTTTCGAGAGGAGTGTTGTGTTGACCTTGGTGAGCCATTGTTCCTTCATGAGACAAGAATATCGTTGGTTAGTAATTTCAACAATACTAACCGTGGCATGGAATAAGGATAGAGAGAAAATTTTCCTTGACTCGCCTTAAATTCTCTATGTCATAATGTCGGAACGTCCATGTGAATCACCGTAATATAATCCCGGAAATTATATTACCCTGATTCTCATGTGCATTTAACATTACTTCATAAAGTCAAGGTGGCGCATCAACAAAATTTATCAACGTAAGATCAAGATCGAATACGAGTTAGATATGATAGAAGAGTTTGAGTATAAATGCACAATTAGTCAAATAATTCCTACTTCAGTCTATATGCCGGTTGTAGTCTAGATTCACCTATGTACCCTATGACTCGGGGTGGACACAAATGAACTCTAAATCCCTACAACCAAGGCTCTGATACCACTTGTAGCGACCCCGACAAATCGTCAAGTGACAGCGTCGGCTACGTGGGTCCCATTACCTGATTATAAGTCTTTAAGATAACGTTTGACCAAAATATGTCGCCTTCATTTCATAATAAAGATTGTTTCAAAGTTTACAAGAATTGTTCAACCAAAAGTTAAGTTACAACGTTATAAGTACGATTGAAATCTAGGCGACACGGTTTAAAGTAAAGTCAAAAGACGCTCCATGAAATGCATGTATACTCGACATCGGATGCAAGTATCAAATAGTAAGCGGAAGCATGTTTCACATATCGTGCAAGACCTGAGAAAAACATAGAAATCTGTCAACGAAAACGTTGGTGAAATCATAGGTTTAAGTAAGTAAGTACAAGTGAACCACAAGATTTGCATCAATGAAATAATAGTAATACATTCTAAAAGTTTGTTTCACGAGCACCCAATTATCAAAGCTTAACATTCCTTCCATTGTATACCCCATCACTTAGTGCTAGAACAAACACTGATTCTCGAAAATATATTTCATCCGTAGACGGTAGCGAACCGTCAAAGATGAGGGTTGTCAACCCATATGGCCATATAACATAAGTTCTCGCTTACACCCGGCAAGTGTAACTAATGATAATCGAATTGAGGATTTTTGTTCTAAACTCGTATGTAGAATGTTTGTTTTCCCGTTCTTGTGTTCACTTAGTTCAAAAGAATCGTTTATGTTTTCTCATCCCAATATAAGTTCAAAAAGAGTAAAAGTGGGACTATGATCTCACCTTGAGTGCACGAGTAGTAAAGTACTTCACAAAATAACGTGTGCGAAGGATAGTGCTAGTCTTGACCTAAACAAATAGGTCGTATCAATAACGGTAAACACGATAGGTCAAAGATGTTCAATTAGTCCTATGGCTCGTTAAGACTCGATCCTAATAGCATGTGAATCAAATTGTCATGTTTCATGCAAGGTACAAGTATAAAAACATGTTAGAACGATTGCACAATTATTTGGTTAAGTTTGATTAAAAGTCAACTTGGTCGGGTCAAAGTCAACAGAAAAGTCAACGGGGTCGGGTTGGATATCCGACAATTTTTCTAAGTTATATAATCATATATGAGCATGTTGGCCAAGTTTCATGTTAATCGGAGGTCCGTAGCATAGCAAACATTTTCATGTCAAATGACCAAAGCAAACAGCCAGTTTTAGCCAAATGGGACGGCGTCCCAAATGGCTAGACGGCGTCCCGGTTTTAAGGTTGGGACGGCGTCCCGAGAAGCTAGACGGCGTCCCGGTTCAAAAGCTGGGACGGCGTCCCAAGTATCTGGACGGCGTCCTGATCTTTTCCCAGGCCCTGTTTGCTGTATTCCTCAAATGGACGAACCAAAACACAAACAATCACATTTTATGATCCGCAAACAATTAGAACATGTATTTTATATCATCGGAAAGCTCTTTCGACAAGGAACGCAACTAAGCACTTTTCATCAAGCAAAAACATCATATACTATAACCGAAATCCCGTCAAGTGATCAATAGAGGTTTATTTTCAAGTTTCAAGTTTATCAATTGAAATTTAAGTTTCGGGAATCCAATTTATACATATGATATGCCGTTTTGAAGGTAATGAAACATGTAACACAACTAAACACTTATCAATAACATTAACAAGCATTCAACGCATCAAAAGTTCGTTTTAAGAGTTGTCAACCCTAACCAAAAGTTCACAAAATCAATAATCGCGTTTATGAAGTTTCTTAAATCAATCTATACATCAAAATGAAGCTAATGATACTAGGAACACAATTAGAACATGAACTTTTAACATCTAACAACATATGATCATCCAAAATTCAAGAACAACACACCAAAATTCAAGTTCATGCTAGTTACACTAAAACAACGAGATCGAGCATACAAATTATATACACGACATCACAATGAGCCATAGACACTAACTAACACCATTTCAAGTCAAAAACACGAATTTAGAGAAATCTAGAGTTTTAGAAATGTTACCCAAACGAGATGAAGTTGGTACCAAAATGAAGAGGATGAAGAGAGGATCACGAATATGTAATTTATTTTGTTGTAAGCCTCCTAGATCGGATTTAGATGATGATTGAATGAATTTTGTAAATGGGTGTGTGTTCTTGCTAGAGAGAAAGAGAGAGATGGAGATGATAATGAATGGGTGAAAGGGGTTTGACCCTTTGACCTAGTCAAAGGTTTGAACCCTTGGCAAGTTTGGTCCCTCAACTATGAATCGGGTGCGGGAATTAACCGAACGAATTATTTTAAATTTCACGGGAGTACGGGAGATATTAAATTCCGATAACGAGAATATTTAAAATGTTACTTAACAAAGGATACGAATCTAGATACGAAGGGTATTATTTAAAAAGAAAAAGACGGGCGTTAAAATAATTTAACGGAAAAATGCGGGATGTTACATTCATTAACCTTTTCAACTACCGGTTCTTTTTCCTTATCTTGATCAGGTTGTGGTTCTTGTGGAGTAGGAATAGTTTCATCAGAAGTTACAGGTATTTCAGGTGGTTTAAGTGTTGTACCACTTCTTGTGGTAATAGCTTTAGCTGTTTCATTCTGGGGGTTAGCATTTGTATCACTAGGTAGACTTCCCGGTTTTCTTTCACCTATTAACCTTGCTAGGTTACTTACTTCTTGTTCCAGATTTTGAATAGAAGCTTGTTGATTTCTAAATGCTTGAGCATTTTGTTCATTGGTTTGTTTTTGAGATGTGAAAAACTGCGTTTGAGTTTCAACTAGCTTCGTCATCATATCTTCTAAATTCGGCTTTTTCTCGTCGGTTTGTTGTGGTTTAATCGGAAAAATAGGTCTTTGCTGATTGTAAGTATTGTTAGATACTTGTTGATTGCTAGGACCTTGTTGGTTGTTGTATGGAACATTTCGGTTATAATTTTGGTTTTGATTGTAAATCGGTCTTGGCGGTTGATAATTATTCTGATAATTATTTCCAGGCCTTTGGTTTATGTATGAAATATTCTCTCTTTGTTCCATTGTTAATTCAATACTGAGACAATCTTTTGTCAAATGTGGTCCTCCACACTGCTCACAACTAATTCGTATTGAGTGAATATCTTTAGTCATCTTTTCCCTTCGTCTCTCCACAGCATCTATCTTTGCGGAAATGGAATCTAAGTCATGACTAGAATCGGCTCTAGCTGCTTTAGATGATCTAATGATATCTTTTTCTTGGTGCCACTCATGTGAGTGGGAAGCAGTATTATCAATAATTTTGTAAGCATCAGTTTCGGTTTTCTTCATAATAGAACCACCAGCTGCTATATCTATATCTTTCCTTGTAGTGATGTCGCATCCTTGGTAGAATATTTGTACTATTTGACAGGTGTCTAAACCATGTTGCGGACATCCTCTTAATAACTTTCCATATCTTGTCCACGCCTCATATAGAGTTTCATTTGGTTTCTGTGTGAACGTAACAATTTCTGCTTGAAGTCTTACGGCTTTAGATGCAGGAAAGAATTGTTTAAGAAATTTGTCAACTAAAACGTCCCATGTATCGATCGCCCCTTCAGGTAACGATTCCAACCAATCTTTGGCTTCTCCCTTTAAAGTCCAGGGAAATAACATGAGATATATCTGTTCATCCTCCACTTCTCGGATTTTAAATAGTGTGCAGATCCTATTAAAGGTACGTAGATGTTCATTTGGATCTTCCTTCGGCGCACCACTAAATTGGCATTGATTAGTCACCATGTGTAGAATTTGTCCTTTGATTTCATAATCTGGCGCATTAATGTCTGGATGAGTAATTGCGTGACCTTGGCCAGTGCGTTTAGCTCTCATTCGGTCTTCCATACTTAAAGGTTCCAGATTCTCCATAATTGAATTTGTTGAATCGGTATCACTAGATGATTCTGATTTAATGGTTCGTTCCTCAACAATCTCTGTTTGAATGATTGGTAGCTCCGGAGGAAAGTTTAATGGTTCAGGATCTACGAACCGTTCCTGAATATTTTCCGGATTCTCAATTATGAGGTCGGGTTCAAAAAATGGATTATCGGAAATTTGAACTGAAGTACTTGGTCGACTAGATGACGATTCTAAAGAAAAATCAACGGCGGTTATATTTGCTAAATGTCTTGATCTAGTTACAGGTGGTGAACGTACAAAAGGTGATGAACGTCTTGCTCGGTGCATTCACTGAATATCCTATTAGTTTTTAAAAGGAAAGAAAAATTATAATAAGTTATCCAATCAATAGACTTTTCTGATTTTGCCCACGTTTCGAATAGCCAAAAGATGCAGCAGAGGGGCAGGATTCGTTTGGTCTCAATATAATTGAGGACTGTTTGGCTCCAATAACCCGGTCCACGTACAAATTCAACTATTACTACGAACCAGAAAATTTTGATGTCTATCAATTTAACCACTCAAAATAAATTTTCGTAATTTTAAGAAATTTAGATAAGAAGTAGAAAAAATTCTAAGTCCTAAAAACTAGAATGGCGAGAAATAAGAGAGAAAAAGAGTTCGTCGCAAAAGGTCGAAAAAGAAAAATGGTTGAAAAATAAAAGGTGACGGAAAAATAAAAGAAACTTATAAAAACTTAAAAATACTTGACTAACCTAACCTTATTACTACAACTAACTTAAAATTATAATCGCAAATTGAAATTACTAATTGGAATGATAATTGATACATAGTAAAAGGTGTCTAAAAATATTAAAGCTTACAGGAAAAACTAAATCCCAAATGGAAATAACTTAAAAAAAAAACTAAAACTTAAAAAGGCGTCGCAAAATTCTAAAGCACCTAAATCTTAATCTAAGGAATAAGCACTTAAGAGAGTTTACGGCAAAGCCTAAAAATCTAAAATTACTACGGTAAATACTATGTCTAAAAACTAAGTACGAATAATAAAAATATAAAAATTACGCTAAAACAATTAAAAGATACAAAAATATAAAAGTTATAAAAAGTTATAAAAATATTAGATTTTATAAAAATATTATTTTTATATTTTTTTATATTATAGTATTAAGTAAATAAATAATAAAACTAAACAAAAGTAAAAATAACTAAATAAATTAAAAACTTAATTATAATAATAATAATAGTTTTAGGGTTTAAATAATAATAATTAAATAATATCCGTAATTAATACGGAATTAGGGTTCGTTTGTGGCCTGGTCAACCCCTTCATGCGAGTCGCATGCAATAAGGGGGTGGGTCATGCGAGTCGCATGACCTGCCTTGCAGGTTCAAATCAGGGGGTCAAATGACAGGTTCAACGTAATATTTAATATTTTATTTTCTTTTTTTCTGTTTTAAATTTAAATAAAATATATATATAATTAAAATAAAAACTTAAAAATAAACTTAAAATACTTTATAATTTTGTAAAAATAAAAGAAAAACTTAAAAATAGATTTTAAAATATTTTTTTTTTCGGTTTTATAAAATTTTTAATTTTTTTATATTTTTCAAAATTTAAACAAAAATATATATTTATAAAAAAAACTAATTAAAACTTAAAAAATTTTTATAAATATTTTGACGTTTCGCTTCGGCGATCCCCGGCAGCGGCGCCAAAAATACTTGATGTTATGCGAGGTGTATATAAAATAGTATTATTTTTAGTGCGAAAATACTATTAAATACGATACAATTTTACACAAGATATTTATTTATTTATAGAATGGATATACTTAAACCTTGCTACAACACTTATAGGCAGTGTACCTAATCGTACAGTAGTGTAGTTTTTAGTAAGTCCGGTTCGTTCCATAGGGAAATCTTTAAACAAAGCTCAACGCTATATTAGTTTACTTTTATAAAAATACAAATATATATATAAGTAATATTATTATTATAAAGGGGGTTTTTACCGTTTAATGACCGGTTTGTCGATTTTAAGACTTTAGTCGCAGTTAAAACCTAATGTAAAATATAAAATAAATACAAGACTTAAATTAAAGCGTAAAGTAAATAACGATAATGAAATTGCGAATAATAAAAGTGCGATAAAATAAACTTGCGATAATTAAAAAGTACGATAATTAAAAGTGCAATTAAATATAAAATAAAGGAAATTAAATATGAAATAAAAGAATTATGCTTATTTAAACTTCCGTAATCATGATGTTTGACGTGTTGATTTTAGTTTTATGCCCATGGGTTAATTGTCCTTTGTCCTGGATTATTTACTATGTCCATCTGGTTTTTGTCCATAACAGTCCATCAGTCATAAATATAAAGTGCGAGTGTCCTCGTCAAATTATTCTTATACCCGAAGTTAAATATTCCAACTAATTGGGGATTCGAATTGTAACAAGGTTTTAATACTTTGTTTAATGAATACACCAGGTTATCGACTGCGTGTAAACCAAGGTTTTACTACTTTGTTAACAATTACACCAATTACCCTTGAATGTAATTTCACCCCTGTTTTAATTATTCTAGTGGCTATTAATCCATTCCCGTGTCCGGTTAAATGAACGATTATTCGTACATATAAATACCCCGCCCATCGTGTCCGATCGAGTGTATATGGTAATTTATAGGGACGCCCAATTGTAAATCTTTATATTAACATTAACAAACTATCATTTAGTTAAACAAATATAAAGCCCATTAATAGCCATAGTCTAATTTCCACAAGTGTCGTTCTTTTGTCCAAACCCCAATTATGGTACAAAGCCCAATTACCCAATTTTAGTAATTAGCCCAACATCATGATTACTTCGTTTTAAATAAGCATAATAATAACTTAGCTACGAGACATTAATGTAAAAAGGTTGAACATAACTTACAATGATTAAAAATAGCGTAGCGTTACACGGACAGAATTTTGACTTACACCCTTAAAACAATCATTAACATAACCTTATTATTATTATTAATTAAAATTAAAATTATAAATATTTATTTATATCATATGTTTGAGATAGAGGGAGATAGATATTATGGTGTACATCAAACTGAATCACGAACTCGCTTTATATAGAAGGTGGCCTGGAAAAGTAAGCCATGCGACTCGCATGAGCTTACCCTTCCTGCCATGCGAGTCGCATGGCTGGTGATGACAGCTCACATTCTTTTATCTGATTGCTTGCCGACATAATAAATAAATAATATAAATATATAAATAATTTTAATAATTATTTATATATTATATTATATTTATATGCATAGTTGAGTAGATCTTTTTAGTCCGTTGCGTCGGGCGTTTCTTCTAGGCTCAGGCCCCGGTTCCGGATTTTCGGACGTCCTCGCGTATTATTTTAAATCGCGTACTTTGCGTCTTGTAACTTGTACTCTTGTCATTTTGAGACGTTCCTCATCAATATTTTGAACTTTTTTAATTGTATCTTGTACTTTTTAGCTCTTTGGACCTTTTTGTCTTCAATTTGTCGAATTTGCCTTTTATCTTCTCTTTTTAATATTTAAACGAATATCGCTTGTAATTTGAACAATTGCAACTAAAATCTTGTCTTTCCTGAGGAATAATGCTATAAAATATGTGTTCATTTTTGGCATTATCATCTATAAAGAAAGAACGAAGAAATGGCATGATAAAAGAATCAGAAGTTCAAAAGAATTTAAAGAAGGAGACAGAGTTCTTCTTTTCAATTCACGATTCAAGCTATTTCCTGGAAAATTGAAATCAAGATGGTCTGGACCATTCATAGTCAAAAGAGTTTTCCCATACGGAACGATAGAATTGATAAATTCAAATGGGATTGAATTTAAAGTTAATGGTCACAGAGTTAAACATTACATACATGGTCCGATGGAAGTCGACAACGAAGTTAATCACAATTTCGACACCACAGCTAACTAAGTGTGGGGAGAATCAAGTCTTTAAAGGATAATATGTATTTCTGTTAGAGTTAGATTGTCTGTTTTCGTGTAGTTCTCGAAAATGGAACCCGAATGGTCTTTCCCTAGCAGACCCTAAAGAACTAGTCTTCTCCCCCCATTCTGAATTTTTTTTTTTTTTTTAGGTTTTTACAAAATGAAGACTGCCTGTGAACTAAACCATGGTCTAATGCTACACGCTTTGATCACTAAACGTAATAATGACATACTACCGAGTGAATTAGTATCAGTAATCAGAGAAAGAATGGACGGAGTTAGAAAAGAAACCAGATGTGAAGATAATAAGTTACAATTTGGTAAAGAAAAATCAAAATCCGCAGCGAAAAGAAGAGCACAACACCTAGAACGATGTCACAAATGCGGAAAATGGTCACATGGAGGTAAATGTTCCAATAATCAAACCTATTCAAATACCGAATTTGTTACTTTATGCAGAGACGGACCGTTCATATGTTTAGAAGAAAAGACACTGAATGCTCGAGGTTACGCCTATGTAGCCATGAAAAACCAATTAAACCGACTATCTTATGAATGGGATAGATCATATAACTAAGAAATTTATCTCACAGGTATGTCTGTACAGTTTTTATTTTTTATTTTTTTTTATTTTTTAACCTTTAGATAATAAACGCTAATTTGTTCGCTAAAAAGTATTAAATTGGTATTAAATAAAATTAGGTTTGGCGACCGAAATTATTGATATCATTCAAAAATTTATTACATCACTGCGAAATTTAACGTTTATTCTTAAGGTATAAATATCTTTAATCAATCAACCCAAAATATTTCAAAAATTCGTCATGAGTTAAATTAGGTCTTGGAACCGAAATTACTTTACCGAAAAGAGGGGTGCATATTTTTGATAATATTTGATTGATTAAAGTGGGATAAAAAGCCAAAAAGATTTTTAATTTTATTTTTATCATGTTTTTAAAATAAATATTTAAATCTTAAATTAATATTGTAAACTTTGTAAAAACAATATTTTTAAAATTGTAAATATTTGAATTTTTAAATTAAGTCTGGTGTGAATTTTTAATTTTTAAAATATGAATTTTTAATTTTATGCATTTCAAATTTTAAGTTTGGTGTGATTTTTTTTAATATTAATTTTGAATTTTATATTTATGTTGTGTGAATTTAAAAACAAAAATTTACTTTATCTCATTAAGTTAAAAATATGATTTTTAAAATTCGTCGTAAGTTGAAGACTAGGTCTTTGAACCGAAATTGCTTTACCCGAGGGAGGGACGAGAACTTTTATTATCATTATTTTTAATCTTATTGAATTAAAGTATGCCAAAAACATTAAAAAACCAAAAAAATCTTTACTTTTAAAAACCGCGCTTTGATTTGACAAATTTTAAAATTTTGTCGAGGAACAGATTAGGACAACGATCCGAAACGGCCTCGCTCCTAAAGGAAAACAAAATTTTTAAAATTTAATTAATTATAAGTTTTATAAAGCATAAGGTTTTACAAAAAAAAAAAAAAAAAAAAAGGCTGAAAACACTGTAGCCGGCACCCCATGCGATCGCATGGGGTTTGCACTTGGAACCCATGCGATCGCATGGGGACCAAATGCTGGTCAGGAACAAATACAGCAGAGAGTCTGCTTCTACACCACAACATACACACATACCCGAAAATACTCCCAAATATTCACCAAATTTCACCAAAATTCACCGTAATTCGTCATTTTTCTTGCTCTAATCATGCCTAGATTCTCATTCTTCAGCAAATTGGTAAAAATTACACTCCTAAACTCTATAAATTCCTAGTTTTTGTGATAATTACCAATTTTTTACCTAATGCAATTTTGTTAATTTCTAGTGTAATTAGTGTTAAATTGTTAGTATTTTACGCATGTATAACCTAGATTGATGCTATTTAACATGATTTGAAGCCAAAAACTTCAAAATTTTTAGAAATCTAGGGTTTGTGTTCTTGAGCAATTTGGGGCTTTTTGATATAAACAGGTTATGGCCGATTTTTGTCATGAATTATTGCTAAATTGAGTAGTGTAACATGTTTAGATAGTTAAATGATCCAAACAATGATCCTAAACATGATTTTTGGAGATTAAAGTGGACTTTTTAAGTCAAAAATTCATGAACTTGATTAATGTGATATATTTGCCATTTGATACTTGTTTAATTATTAATAATGAATATTCTGACATGTTATTTGAGTTAAATGCTTATGAATTTTGTATACATTTTCATATGTGCTTATTTGAAAAGTGTAGAATTGTGAAAAATTGTGAAAATGTGTATAAGTTTAATTTTGATTTAACATGTTATAGTGATTGTTTTAAGTTGTTATTTTGCTAACACTAATGCATATTTGGATGCACAATTTTTTGTGTTTAATGTGTTTTACAGAGAGCCGATACTGGAGGTTCAGGAGCATCATCATCTAGACGACCAGCACCAGAACCAGAACCAGAAATGCAACACGAACAAGAACCACAACAGGAACAACAACAGCCTGATCAGCACATACCTTATTATGATCCAGTACAGTTTGTTGATGAATTTATAGTATTCCCAATGAGGCCGCCAGTAGAATTCCCAACGATTCCTGAGCACACTCTACATCCTAATCTGAGATTTGATAGAAGATGGAGAGATTACGAGACATATCAAAGGAACAAATTCAAATTGGTAACAAAAAATGTAGAGGTGCCAAGGGTAATTGATTGGGTCCCTTTGGAAACGGTCCATCTAGCTGACCATGTTAGACAGCTTTTAGTTCAAAGGTATGGCAGTTCTTCTTTTACAGGTTAGGAACGTCTTTTCACCATTCGTAGACCTGTATATAAGGAATGGTGTGTTGAGTTGATGAGTACTGTATCACTTGATACAAATATAGTTAGGATAGATGATAGAAGATTTCTTAGGTTTATCCTTGGCGGTAGGATGTACAGAATGTCCATGCTGGACATGGCCAGGGCCTTACAGATATATACTCCTGGTGAGTTGCTATTACCCGATTGTACAAACTTGATTCATTATGGTGAACGGGTAGATAGTAACTTTGACGCTGACGCCATTTGGAGGCGTATGTCACATTTTGATGTTTTTACACGAGCAGGAGGACACTCCTATACACATATTGACAGAGCCGAGCTTCGTATTATTCATAGATTTTTGGCCAACTCGATTACACAAAGAGGTCATAATAAAGAAAAAATTACCTTATATGATTTATTCTACCTAAAGTGTATTCGGGATCCTAGAAGCTTTGTCAATATCCCTTACTATGTTGCTTTTTATTTATCTAAAATGGTAGAGGGAATGCAGGACGGGAGTATAATAGGAGGAGGTATTTTTGTTACTCTCATTGGAGAGTATTTAGGTGTTGATAGGAACCAAGGGGGTCCATTACAGATTTGTAGAGAACAGGTTGAGCCCTTAGGATTGAAAGTTTATGTGGGTGCTAAGGTATTGAAAAGTAGACGTAACCAGGCAGTACCCTATGAGGGATCTCATCCTCAGGTAGAGAGAGGCTCAGAAGAGGAAATGGAGGAGGCGGAAGACATTAGGGATGTCTTTCGAGATGCTATTCTTGACGTCCACGTTCGTATAGATGAGGAAGCAATGACGAACGCGGCAAGACATAGTATGTATGAGCAGTGGAACTCCGAGCGAGTATACGAGGATTATAGGTGACGCCAACACGATAGCTGGTTAGTTCATCAGCACCAAATCATGAGCCAGCTATCATATCAGGTACCAAATAACTATGTACCTACTCGACCTGCTCATTTTCCGCCACATAGCCCCGATATCCGACCACCCTTTAACCGGTATGACTATAACCAAGCCTATCAGAACACCTATAACCAACAATGGAACCCACCCGATGAGATGAACTGGAACCCCTATCCAGACTGATTTAGTTCCAATTGGTTATTTTTATGATTTTTATGTTTTTATCTTTTGACTTTTTCATGTTTAAACTTATGTTATTGGATAAATTTGTGTAATTTTTATTATTTTATTATTATTGTGTACTAATATTTCATATTTAGAATTTGAAAGTGGGATATTAAGTCCCATTTCAAATTGCCATGCATGATTATACTTGTATGTATGTATATTGTCGATTGTTCAAAACAGGGTAAAACAGCGCATTTTCAAAGACTGGCATTAAGTTCAGCAAAAGCTACTAATTTTGACGACAAGATAACAAATAAATGTGATGTCACAACAGACGGAATGAACAAATGATGTGCACCATTTATCATTCAGCAAACAAACGCCAATATATTTGGAAACTTTGGTAAAATTTAATCATTTTCACACAAATCACCCTCAATAATTTAAATTGTTACTGATTTCTTGCAAATGAGGGCATTGCAAGATCTTAAGTGTGGGAAGGGGTTAAATTCTTTCGGATTTTAAAAATTTTTTACTTTATACACTTGGTAACCATTAAAAATACTAGTAACGTAGTAGTTGTATTAGAATCTAGTGCTCTCTGATAATAAAGAACAGCCCTAGTCTTATATACTGACTACCCAATTCTAGTAAAATTTTTCAAAATTTTCAATTAAATGAACTCAAAATCATGTTTATACATATTTATGAACGATAAAACTAGGTGTTAACACCGAAATTATTGTTACCTCGGAAAGGACATAAATTGAGAAACAAACCAAAATGTTGAAATTCATTTAAAATGGAATAGAGGACGATAAAAAAAAGGAAAATAAAAGCCAAGTGTGGGAAAATTTACCAAGTTATCTTAAACATATGTCACATATATCTGTAACAAATAACTGAAAATACTTTTGCTTTGGAATAAACTAAACTGTTTTACCCAATGAAAGAAAAGAAAAGATGGATCTACACGATGAATCAATTCCATCATTAAAAGGAAGTAAAGTCTTCCGAAAAAGACACGCGCTTCTTGATTTAGGTCAAGAAGTTGTCGTCCAGACCAGTTGTAGGTTGACGAAAAATCTAGAAAAGTCATCACTAAAATCAGCAGGAAATCCACGGACCTCAGCATCAAACAGGGTAGCCATGTGGTCAGATTTATCCTAACCATGAGAAGGATTTATCTTGTAAAATGGGGGGGCACCATGCAAATTAGCTAGATAAGACTAATGAATCAGATCCCCAGAAAGGATAATCTCCTTAAAGATTAAAAATCAGCTTTAAAGATTGATATTACTCAATCCTAGAGATTGACCTTAAAGATTGAGAATTACAAACTCATGGAATTCAATGATATCTAAACTCGAGCTTAAACGAGAAAATATTTTGATCAAAATTACAAACCGATTTGTTTTCTGAAAACCCTATTTTTAATGCGTTCATTACCATTGAACGTGAAATCCTAGGAATTCACCTGGAATTCATTAGGTCACCTGAACCAAATCGGGTGTCAACCGTAAGAACGGTGGTTGCATAGTGGTCAAAGACAGGACCTTGTGCCATACCGAAAAATCATAAGGGTAAGCTTTACTATTGCTCCTACCAAGGATAGTAATTGCGTCCGACACGTTATAGACCATAATTAAAAGCATGTCAGGGGACATTGCCTTAACAGTTGCTTGTTCAACGCTTTCCTTTACAACCGGACGGTAGTTTACCGAAAGGTAATATACGGGACAAGTAAACTGGACGTGTTGCTTTCCAAATACAAGGTTAGTAAGTGGGTGACACAAAACCGCAAGTTTTGAGCTAAAATTTTCAAATCTGAAACCCACCAAACCCACAAAAATATTTTGCAAGCACCGGTAAAGGGTTATTCCGGAAAACTTATCTAGGGTAAAAACTAGATTTAATTTTCAAAAGATCAAATGTTTTCATAAAGATCCAATTTCCTTAATGGATCTAAATTTTTATAGTCATGTGGGACTGTAAACCATATCGTTACTACCATTGTTTATACCGTCGTATAAAAATCACTGATGTACAAAGTGTGAAGAATAAAGAAGTGATTCTAGTATTTCAAGACGATATTGCTTGAGGACAAGCAACGCTCAAGTGTGGGAATATTTGATAATGCTAAAAACGAACATATATTTCATAGCATTATTCCTTAAGAAAGACAAGCTTTTAGTTGCAATTATTCTATTTACAAGTGATATTCGTTTAAATAATAAAAGGTGAAGACAAAAGACAGATTCGACGAATTGAAGACGCAAACGACCAAAAAGCTCAAAAGTACAAAAGACAATCAAAGAGGTTCCAATTATTAATAAGAAACGTCTCGAAATTACAAGAGTACAAGATTCAAAACGCAAAGTACAAAATATAAAATTGTACGCAAGGACGTTCGAAAATCCGGAACCGGGACCGGAGTCAACTCTCAACGCTCGACGAAATGGACTAAAAATTACAAGTCAACTATGCACATAAATATAATATAATATTTAAATAATTCTTATAATTATTTAATATATTATATTATTTATAAAACGTCGGCACAAGGAAACAAGCAACATGTGAGCTCTCCCAGCTGGCCATGCGATCGCATGGCCAGGAAGAAGGAAGTCCATGCGATCGCATGGCATGAAAAGTCAGGCCACACCTCCTATAAAAATCGAGCTTTGGTGAACCAAAAAGATATCCATCTTTCTCTCTTCTCTCATATATACGTAAAATATATATAATTTATATTTTAATATTAATTTTAATTATAATTCTAATAATAAGGGTATGTTAGCGAATGTTGTAAGGGTGTAAGTCGAAATTCTGTCCGTGTAACGCTACGCTATTTTTAATCATTGTAAGTTATGTTCAACCTTTTTATATTAATGTCTCGTAGCTAAGTTATTATTATGCTTATTTAAAACGAAGTAATCATGATGTTGGGCTAATTACTAAAATTGGGTAATTGGGCTTTGTACCATAATTGGGGTTTGGACAAAAGAACGACACTTGTGGAAATTAGACTATGGGCTATTAATGGGCTTTATATTTGTTTAACTAAATGATAGTTTGTTAATGTTAATATAAAGATTTACAATTGGGCGTCCCTATAAATTACCATATACACTCAATCGGACACGATGGGCGGGGTATTTATATGTACGAATAATCGTTCATTTAACCGGATACGGGAATGGATTAATAGCCACTAGAATAATTAAAACAGGGGTGAAATTACATTCAAGGGTAATTGGTGTAATTGTTAACAAAGTAGTAAAACCTTGGTTTACACGCAGTCGATAACCTGGTGTATTCATTAAACAAAGTATTAAAACCTTGTTACAATTCGAATCCCCAATTAGTTGGAATATTTAACTTCGGGTATAAGAATAATTTGATGAGGACACTCTCACTTTATATTTATGACTGATGGACTGTTATGGACAAAAACCAGATGGACATATTAAATAATCCAGGACAAAGGACAATTAACCCATGGGCATAAAACTAAAATCAACACGTCAAACATCATGATTACGGAAGTTTAAATAAGCATAATTCTTTTATTTCATATTTAATTTCCTTTATTTTATATTTAATTGCACTTCTAATTATCGCATTTTTTATTGTTATTATATTTAATTGCATTTTTAATTATCGTACTTTTTAATTATCACAAGTTTATTTTATCGCACTTTTATTATTCGCAATTTCATTATCGTTATTTACTTTACGCTTTAAATTAAGTCTTTTATTTATTTAATATTTTACATTAGGTTTTAACTGCGACTAAAGTTTTAAAATCGACAAACCGGTCATTAAACGGTAAAAACCCCCCCTTTATAATAATAATATTACTTATATATATGTTTGTTTTTTTATAAAAGTAAACTAATATAGCGTTACGCTTTGTTTAAAGATTTCCCTGTGGAACGAACCGGACTTACTAAAAACTACACTACTGTACGATTAGGTACACTGCCTATAAGTGTTGTAGCAAGCTTTAAGTATATCCATTCTATAAATAAATAAATATCTTGTGTAAAATTGTATCGTATTTAATAGTTTTTCCTAGTAAAATATAAACTATTTCGTATACACCTCGCAACACATCAATATATATATATATATATATATATATATATATATATATATATATATATATATATATATATATATATATATATAGCTAACATGATATTATGAAAAGTAAGTGTAATATCCCAAAAAAAAAAAAAAAAAAAAAAAAACGCTCAAACTAGCTTAATTTTGTATCCTACTAAACTAACTTAATTTTGTATCCTACTAAACTAACTTAGTTATGTACCATACTAGAAATAAACTAGTTAAGATTTAACAAGTAATATCCATTTTACTCATTACAATCAATCAAAATTTAAGAAGAAGAGAATAGAGAGATTCAAAGAAGAACACAAAATATTTGCGGGTCTAGCTTTGGTTCTAACACGAACACGTTTTAAAGGTAACTACTAATTACCATCTTTGTTATTGATGTAAATTTGTGTATTGGTTTTCTTAATTAATTGATTGATTTAAATCACATGAATTATTAATTTCATGACCCGTCCTAATCCATCTGGACGAAGTCCACATCGATTATAATAAATTCACAATAGTTGATTACATCGCGAGGTACTTGACCTCTAAATGATACATTTTACAAACATTGCATTCATTTTTAAAAGATAACCTTTCATCACATCGAAAGTTGACGGCATGCATACCATTTCATAATATATCCAACTATCAATGACTTAAATAATATTCTTGATGAACTCGACGACTAGAATGCAACATCTTTTGAAATATGCCATGAATGACTCCATGTAATATCTATAAAATGAGGAAATGCACAGCGGAAGATTTCTTTCATACCTGAGAATAAACATGCTTTAAAGTGTCAACCAAAAGGTTGGTGAGTTCATAGGTTTGTCGTAAACAATAAAATTCATCATCTTAATAGACCACCATATTTAATATTCCCATTTTCCCATAACCATTATGCATAAAATTCATTCATATGGACACCTGGTAATCGACCTTAACAAATTGCATATAGAATATCCTCATCATTCCGGGACAACTTCGGACATGATAAATTCGCCATCATTCCGGGAAAACATCGGACATGATAAATTCGCCATCATTCTGGGAAAACATCGGACATGATAAATTCGCCATCATTCCGGGAAAACATCAGACATGATAAAAAGGGCACATTCGATTTCGATAATTCAACCATAGAATGTAGTTTCGATTACTTGTGTCTATTTCGTAAAACAGTTATAAAAGTATTTCATGTATTCGCAGTTCAAAATATATTTCAAAAGCATTTAACAAAACAGTTATAAAACGGCACATGTATTCTCAGTCCCAAAAATGTAAAGAGTAAAAGGGAATCAAATGAACTCACCATACCGTATTTTGTAGTAAAAATACATATGACGATATTGAACAATGCAGGGTTGGCCTCGGATTCACGAACCTATATCATTTGTATATTTATATAATATACTTAATTGAAATCGAATAAATATATATATGTATTTATTATTAGTAATATAATTTTTATGTTAATAACCTATATATGTCATTTTATATCTATATATTAAATAAATAACCATATATATATAGTTAAGTTTTGTATATGTATATATATATTTATATTTATATATCTATAATTATTTTATGAGTATCTTTTGTGAAACTAATATTTATTAAAAAAATATATGGTTTTGATAATAATAAGTTACTAATAATAATAATATTAACTTTATTAATAATGATAGTATTAATATTAATAATGACATTATTAATAATGATACTTGTGTTAATAATAAATATAATAATAATCTCGATAATTATAACAATACTACTAGTACTAATATTAATGAAAATATTAATGTTAATTTCTATACTAATGTTAGTAATAATGATAACAATAATTGTATCAATTATTTTTAATACTAGTGATAATAATTTTAGTAATAATAATAACACCTATTTTACTTTTTAATAATAACAATGATCTTACAATTTTAGAATGATAATAATATTCCTAATATCAATAACCTTAATTATAGTAATAATAATACTTGTTCTAATACTTGTTTTGATATTAATAGTAATTACTATAACAATAATAATAATAACAATAATAATAATCCTTATCATAATCATAATAAAAATAATAGTAATAAAATGATAAATTAATAATGGTAATAACATTAATAATTAATAATACTTATAGTAATCATAATACTTATTATGATAATAATAATAATTATTATAATACTTATAATAACAATGATAATCATAACAATAATAACAATAATAATAATAATAATAATAATAATAATAATAATAATAATAATAATAATAAAAATTATAATAAAAATAAAAATAAAAATGAGAAAACTACCTCACAGGCTTTTTTTTTAAAAAAATGCTGCCCATGCCCGGGCTCGAACCCGAGATCACTCGCTCCACGTCCTACTGCCTAACCAACCGTCTGTCCTTTGTTTTTCTCAATTATATCGGATTTTAATTATATTTAACACCAATTAACAATTTCCCCCTTTCTTCTTCACTTGCAAACTCGATTACCCAGACCAGAGATCGATTTAAACTAATATCATTTTTCGTAATTAGTTTTAGGATACATAAATTATTAGAGCTGTAATAGACTAATTAAAACAACAAAAATATTTAAGAAAAAACGATGTAACAGACATGCTTACCCGTTTTCAAACTCCAAATCACATTCGTTATTTTAGTGTGTTTTAGACCACGCTCACAACATGAAATATGTTTTAAATCCCCCTTATAAACTATCTAAATCTTTAATTTGACTCAAAACATCAAATTGAAATCGAATTTTTGGATAATCACATCGTTTGACTTTTAAGATAAGAAATTTGACTTCGAAAATTAATGATCAGTAGAAAGAATTGGAATACGTATTTTTGCAGAAAGATTAAGTAAACGATTCCTCACAACATAGAA
Source organism: Rutidosis leptorrhynchoides (assembly GCF_046630445.1). NCBI lineage: Eukaryota > Viridiplantae > Streptophyta > Magnoliopsida > Asterales > Asteraceae > Rutidosis > Rutidosis leptorrhynchoides. Next base: position 433,484,835 of record NC_092335.1, read on the forward strand.
TTAACACATTTTGAATTCTTATTCGATTTCGAGGTTTTGGGAAAATATTCAAGAACAGGGGTACACGACTGTGTTTATTTTTTTAATAAATTTTCTGTTTAATTTCAAAAATTTGTAGCTGCAAATAAAGTAATCGATAGTGATAGTGAAAAGGGATTGGGAATGAATGAATTACAACATGAATTGAACAATTGAATTATAGCCAAAGGTGTTCGACAGTTGGCATCAATCAGAAGAAAAAATCAAACGAATAAAAATAAAATTAAATACAGTAGATCACGACTTGAAACGGATTCTTGTTTGCAATTGTGATTAGATTCATCTTGTAACACAATTTAGGGACAGCAAACAAATTTGATAAACAGTTTGATAGTCATATCTAACAAATTCGTACGAGCATACAATTTATATAATTTTTATGCATATAATTGTATTTATAATTATTTATATATCTGTATATATATATATATATATATATATATATATATATATATATATATATATATATATATATATATATATATATATATATATATATAACTGTTTTATATGTCAGTTTATATATCAGTATAAAATCCGTAATTTTTGGAAAATTAACAAGTGTAAATACTTTTAATAACACAAATAATAATATTACTAATCAGAATAATACTAATAATAATAAGAGGAATAATAATAATAACAATAATATCAACAATACTAATATTAATAATGATAAATAATGATAATTATAATAATAATAATAATTATAAAAATGATAATAATCATATTATTAATGATAATAATAAAAATACTGATTTTTTTAGTGATAATACTTAATAATACTAAAAATAGCAAGTTACATTGTTTTCAATTTTTATAACTATATAGTATATTTTATAATAATATTACTAATACAATTAATAATGTTAATATTAATATTAACATTAATAATAAAAATAAAGATAATAATAGTAACATTTATATAACACTTTATTTAAATTTATATTATAGTTAAGATATTAAAAGTACATAAGTCCTTTTTAATATTTATATATCATATTTTAATATTTATATATTTATATATATGAGATATACTTTCAGTATTAATTATAGAAGTCATATGTATATAGATTCCTTTTAAATTACACATAATTATTTTGTACCTTATTTTACATATTTGATTTTATTGTTTAAATTATATTTTATTACTTTCAACTATTATCTATATATATATATTTACATTTATTTTTATTTTCAACAATGGTTCGTGAATCGTCGGGAATAGTCAAAGGTGTAAATGAATCTATGTGAACTGTTCAACATTTTTGAGACTCAACTTTACAGATTTTGCTTATCGTGTTGAAATCATATAGAAATTAAGTTTAAATTTGGTCGGAATTTCCCGGGTCGTAACAGTTTCTACCCGTTAAAGAAATTTCGTCCCGAAATTTGAGTGAGGTGGTCATGGCTAACAATAAATATGTTTTCATGACGCATACGAGTTGAAAATTAGAGTTTTATCATCAATGAGTAATATGGATAAAATAATTTGTCTATGTGAAGAGCACGAGTGAAGCTATCACAAAATAGTGAAATGAGTAAATGCAAGTTTGACTTAACCGGTGATGTAGTCACGGTTGATTTTCGGGATTTAGAGGGAATCAGGGTAATAAGATTTAGTTCTTCGTAAATTAAGGAAATTAGGATCTTCTTGGTTAAATGTGGTAATCTGTTTTGATTGCTCTATCGGATATTTCACTATAAATCCATCCTCTTCATTTCCTTTATATTTAGGAGTTCCATCCTTTTGTTTTCTCTTTCCGACTTTAAGTCAAACGAATAATGGTCCAGAATTTGTAGGTCTGAATTTTCGAATGAACATGACTAATGTTCTGAGAGAGATTGTAATAGCACGATCTTGATTGATTAAATTACCATAATTCAAGAGAAAAGATAGGATTATCAAGAAAATATGTTCTTGATATGTTTAGAGGTTAGGTAGAATGTAAGAGTCGTGTAACATGGCACATGATGACGTTATGGTCTGTGAATCATCACGTTCCATTTAGAACTCAGCATGACTTACTGTAATATAATCATGTTTGGCTGGGCGTCATTATATTATATTAACCCATGCTTCAATTCCCAACACTTCTCCACAATTCATTAATAATTTATACTTAGATTTTACAGAAGTTTCTAATATAATGGAATACAGATATCACGAAGAGGTATATATTTTCGAACGAGAATATATATGAAAATATCTTCAGAAGTATCGAAGATATTTGTGATGATATTTTGGAATTTTCTAAGTTCGAAGGTTGATGAAGAAAGATTTTTCGCAAGATTTTAACATGAGTACGGAGCAAGATATTCGTTGAAGGTTTCATCGGATCCAGAATTACCTGGTTTCTTTGAATATATGGTATGGTCCTTGTATTTGGCATTGGTCTCCTTCATGGTTTACTCAATCTGTTCTTCAGTACCAAATTATCTATCGAGCGTTCCTAACACTCCCTTATTTATCATCAAACTTTTGGCCGTTTAGACCATCTACAATTTTTCTGTTTCCTCTGCATTTAATGCTACCATACCTAAATCATCGGTTATCAATCCGAGGTGGTTTCAAGATAATTGTGTTTTTAGATGATTAAACGCTGATGGTAATATGGTAGAATATAAAAGGTTCCCCGGTAATAATAAAATAGCACACATATATATCAAGGTGTTAATAAGGTTGTTTCGAACGAAAAGTCGAAGTTGACTTGTTGGAACTGTGACATAATTTGTTACTTTGAAAGGGATTACCAAGTTATTTTGGGTAATAATAACACTAAAGGAATTAACACAGATACGTGTTAAACGTTTACTCAGGTTCCGAGTGTTTTCAGGTGCATAACTATATGCATCAATCTTTTCTTCCGTAGATGAAGTACGGTTGGTTCATCCTCTCGATTAAGGTGTTTTCAAGAATTATGAAAGGTGTGAATGCAGATTGTAATCGTCAAGATACAAATGAGGTTTAAGATGAGATCAAGTGGCAAACTTGAAGAAATGTTTAGTTTCATATGTTATAATCAATATTTTAATTCATTGTAATTGTCTAATGTTATTAGTCCACAGTCGATAGTCCACAGTTAACAGTCTAATAATTCATATATAGTTTAATTTATAATATTCGAATTAATTAATACGTATCGTGACCCGTGTACATGTCTCAGACTCGATCACAACTCAAAGTATATATATTATTGTAGAATCAACCTCAACCCTGTATAGCTAACTCGATCATTACTGCATATAGAGTGTCTATGGTTATTCTAAATAATATATATAGATGCGTCGATATGATATGTCAAAACCTTGTATACGTGTCCCGATATTTAAAGTGCGTAAAATAAATAACAAAAATTAAATGACGATAAATAAAATTGCGAGAATATAAATTGCGATAATTAAATTGCGATAAATAAAATGTAATCAGTTAGCTAGGAACAGTTAGCGTGGATTCTTAACAAAATTTATCATAGTTAATTTGTTTGTTTCTAACAAATTTTATTTTTTTGTCCAATGTTTTCTTCATTATGCCACTTGTTGGATTCTGATAGGTCAAAATCCAAATATAAAATTGAATGAAAATGGTTATTCTGCGGTGAACGGATTCGTATCTTTGTAGATGTAAGTAGGATAGTAAATGAATGTTGAATCAGATTCGAAGAATATACAGTGTAACGTATTAATATGAAATCTAAATATTCCTCGGGTATTACCTACCCGTTAAAATATTTTCACCATTAACAGTTTGTATAAAAGAATTTTTAATTACAATCTTTATGAAAACATATATACATATATATTTTCTTCAGATGTAAATCGTGGATTTAATGAGTTATTATGATATTAAACTCATCTGATTTATGGTGAGAATTAGAGTACATAATCTCTAAAACATTAGAGATTACATAATTGTCATGAAGAATGAAGATATTTGATATAGAACGATACGTAGAATGATGATTATACTCGAGGTACAGAATGAGATGTTGAGGCATGGATTGTTGATGGTACTAGTACTATTACTGATGGTACTGTTGGTGTCGATGATGTTGCTGAAGCTGGTAAATTTTGCACCATATTCTCCAAATTGATTACTCGAGCGCGAAGTTCGTTGACTTATTCTATTATTCCGGGATGATTGTCGGTCGAAACGAGCGGATGAATAAGGTTTAGAATTTTAGATAGAATATAATTGTGGCGAGATATTCAGGAAATGAGGGTGAAAATAGTATTTCGTACTGGTTTACCGGTAAGTACTTCGGGTTATTCGCCAAGAGGGCGATTTGGTTGGTGGAAAAGATCGCCTTCTTCGCGTCTCCATTGATTAAGTCGACTACAAACTCAGCCCCAATTCATCCAAAATTGATGATGGCTGATTGGTTGATTCATTCCGATGACGCTGTTTCCGGAGCTTAGGTGAACATCCATGTCGGAATAGCTGTCGGAATAACTATCGGAATGGCTATCAGAATCTGAGGAATCGAACTGGTTGAGGGATTCATCTCGTATGATCAGATGAAGGATTTTCGATAAGAAATAGATTATAGGATGTAGATTAGTACCCTGCAATACATACTTTACATATACATGTATAATACTAAAATCCCATAAGTTACGGAGGAATCTACGGAAGCTATCAAGAAAAGTCTACAGTAACAGATACGCTAAGATATGAATTTATCTATAGACAGTCTATGCAATAGAGGCAGTAAGACGTGTCTAGACTTTAAGGATGATAAGCAAATAATTTTCAACACTAAATGATAAGCAAACTTTTGACATGCAGACACGGTCAAAGTCCAGACCCACTAATGCATCTAAACAACTATCAATTAGACACACTAATGCAAGACCTGGTTCGCTAAGACCACCGCTCTGATATCAACTTTCATGACCCGTCCTAATCCATCTGGACGAAGTCCACATCGATTATAAACAATTCACAATAGTTGATTACATCGCGAGGTACTTGACCTCTAAATGATACATTTTACAAACATTGCATTTGTTTTTAAAAGACAACCTTTCATCACATAGAAAGTTGACGGCATGCATACCATTTCATAATATATCCAACTATCAATGACTTAAATAATATTCTTGATGAACTCGACGACTCGAATGCAACGTCTTTTGAAATATGCCATGAATGACTCCAAGTAATATCTCTAAAATGAGCAAATGCACAGCGAAAGATTTCTTTCATACCTGAGAATAAACATGCTTTAAAGTGTCAACCAAAAGGTTGGTGAGTTCATAGGTTTATCGTAAACAAAAAATTCATCATTTTAATAGACCACCAGATTTAATATTCCCATTTTCCCATAACCATTATGCATAAAATTCATTCATATGGACACCTGGTAATCGACCTTAACAAATTGCATATAGAATATCCTCATCATTCCGGGACAACTTCGAACATGATAAATTTGCCATCATTCCGGGAAAACATCGGACATGATAAATTCGCCATCATTCTGGGAAAACATCGGACATGATAAATTCGCCATCATTCCGGGAAAAACATTGGACATGATAAATTCGCCATCATTCCGGGAAAAACATCGGACATGATAAATTCGCCATCATTCTGGGTAAATATCGGACATGATAAATTCGCCATCATTTCGGGAAAACATCGGACATGAAAAATTCGCCATCATTCCGGGAAAACATCGGACATGATAAAAAGGGCACATTCGATTTCGATAATTCAACCATAGAATGTAGTTTCGATTACTTGTGTCTATTTCGTAAAACAGTTATAAAAGTATTTCATGTATTCGCAGTTCAAAATATATTTCAAAAGCATTTAACAAAACAGTTATAAAACAGCGCATGTATTCTCAGTCCCAAAAATGTAAAGAGTAAAAGGGAATCAAATGAACTCACCATACTGTATTTTATAGTAAAAATACATATGACGATATTGAACAATGCAGGGTTGGCCTCGGATTCACGAACCTATATCATTTGTATATTTATTAATATACTTAATTGAAATCGAACAAATATATATGTATTTATTATTAGTAATATAATTTTTATTGAAACAACCCAACCCGTATTCCATACGATAATTTTTTTTTATACAATACACATTTACGCGCCAATTAAATATGTAAAGCATTCCACAAGTTCCATTTAAACGTACAACCATTTAAATGTTTACAAAAGGCACGAAGGCCATTAATTAAGTTCAATACAAGTTTGACCCCCTACAATGATAGTTTATAATCCAAACGACACTCGAGCATGGTTTGGGACTAAACTACCCAAAACGTCAGGCCAACTTCAAAAGCTATCCCAAAAGCACCCCTGTCAACACAAACGGGAGACAACTAATCCAACCGTATGGCCTTACCCTTGTCCAAGCCGGAACCTATAAAATGGTAAACAACGAGAGGGTAAGCAATGCTTAGTGAGTGCAACAATTATACATACAAATATATAACCTATCCATTTGCATTCACAATGCCAAATACCTCATACGAACTTGTAACTCAAATAGCATGTCAACATAAACATAACACCAACAAGTCGTACATTATCACGCCACTTCGTTAGCATATACTCAACTCAACATGTATATATAATATGCTAAACAAATCAACAATCTCAATATGGTTAACCAATAACGCTATGGTGCTACTGGCTCGTGGTTCACACCATGCGCTTTTTGAGTCATACTCTTTTATAGTGCTACCAGCTCGTGGTTCACACTCGATGCTACCGGCTCGTGGTTCACATCTTAGTTTATAGTGCTACCGGCTCGTGGTTCACACTCGATGCTACCGGCTAGTGGTTCACATATTAGTTTATAGTGCTACCGGCTCGTGGTTCACACTCGATGCTACCGGCTCATGGTTCACATCCCATCCCACACATGTTATGGCACTACCGGAACGTGGTTCATACCATAACATTCACAAATAAACACGCCATATACATGAACGCATAATTATTCCACTCACCTTGTCACAAGGATGATGATTTAGCGCTTCCGAGCTTCAACGCAATGTACCTAAATCATTAAGTGCACATTCAATTTCACAACTAGTGGGATTAACTACAATACTCCCACTTGAGCATTTAATGACCCAATTTGCATTAAATGAATCAACTCCACACAATCGCCCATAAATGGCCAAGACTCGACTTTAATCACTAAGACTAGTGAATTAAAGTCTATTAACATCAATTAACACAAAACTTAGGATATTCCATACTCATTTTGTAACGACCCGTCAAAATTGCTATTGACGCGGCACGTTAATCATTGATTTCACAGTGAGGTTTTGACCTCTATATGATACGTTTTGATAAAATACTGCATTCATTAAAATAAGTGACTTTCTAAACATAGAAAGTTATAAACATGTGGGCGAGTGCTTAGGTATAAGCAAAACCCCGAAATACATAAGTGTTTAATTTACAGGTTGACATCACAGTCCAATTATTTATTACACAACACAGTTTTATTTTGAATGCAATAAACTTTGTACAAAGCATGAGAGACTCCATGCAGGCAACAAGCACATCACAGTGGAAGTATTCTAAGGACCTGAGAATGAAACATGCTAAAAAGTCAACACGAATGTTAGTGAGTTATAGGTTTAATTGCTCGAGTCATAAACATATATAAAGATAGACCACAAGATTTCATCAAAAGTTTATCAATAGATTCTACGTAACAGAGCACCCTGGTAACTAAACTTAACACTATAGTGATAATTACCCCATTCGTTTTTAATACACGCAAACCAACGTGTCTTAAACTCAAATAACATACGTTCGTTAAAAGGCTAGCGCTCTAGCTCGGACGGGGATGTCAAGCCCTATGGATCCATATACAATTATTCGCGCCCACCAGTCCATATCCTATATACTGGCAGCTACTAGTTACCAAAGCTAAGGGATTTCCGGTTTAACTCAGTGTAGAATTTAGTATGTACTTGTGTCTTATCGCGTTTAAAATAAATTGCATGTATTCTCAGCCCAAAAATATTTAAAGTATTTAAAAAGGGATCTATAACTCACAGTTCAATATTGAGACTCAATATTGTTGGCAAATTGCGTAGACGTAATGATGGTAGATGACTGTATGGTTGGCCTTGGATTCAAGAACAATACCCCGAACAATACCCAATATTTTCTTAGCTTAAAGCGGTTTGAAACCCGAATTAAAACACCCTCGAATATACTTTATTATTATTAAACTTAAATTATAATTATAATTATAAATTAAAATTTAAGTTACATATGAAAATAAAATATGAATTATATCGTCGAACAAACTGGCCTTTTATAGTACTTTCCAATTTACTGTAGCTCATGCGATCGCATGAGTTTTCAGGGTTTTTGCCATGCGATCGCATGGTCGCCTTTTTCGTTTTTGTTTGCTAGTTCGTCGACATCAAATAGTATTTTTACTGTAGCAAATAGTGTTCACCGTAGTAAATAGTGTTTTACTGTAGCAAATAGTGTTTACTGTAGCAAATAGTGTTTACTGTAGCAAATAGTGTTTAATGTAGCAAATCACTGTAGTACTGTAGCAAAATACGGTTTCACTGTAGCAAATAGTGTTTTACTGTAGCAAAGTAATTTTTACTGTAGCAAATAGGGTTTTACTGTAGGAAAGTCATTTTTACTTGTACATATATATATACATACATATAATTGTTCATGAATCGTCGAGAGTAATCAAAGGTAATTGTATATATGAAACAGTTCTAAAATTTTGAGACTCAATCTAACAGACTTTGTTTAGCGTGTTAAAATAATAAATCGTATAGAGAATTGGTTTAAATAAGTCAAAAATTTTCGGGTCATCACACATTTCAACTAATTAGGTCAACTAGTACATTTTGACCCATTTTATAATACTTAGACCCACAATCAAGTCAAACTTACCCATTTACATTTCTTTCATAAATCTTAAGGTGCATTAGTGACTAACAACACCAATTGACACTTACAATCTCAAATCACAAGGCCAAAACCCTAGATTGTGGCTTTTAGGGTTTTATTACACAACATAAACCAAACTCACCCATTTTACCACCAAATGGGTCTTACAAATCTCTAGTACCTAAAACCCTAGTCATTAACCAATTAAAACTCAAAACTTAGAGTTAGAACTTACCGAGACTATCAACGCGTAGCTAGAGACACAAGGAACAACTTTAAATCTCGCTCCAAAGATCAACCCTCAATCCTTCACTCTCAAATCTCACTTATAATTCAAATGGGTTTTAAGTTTTGGGAGAGAAAATGGAGAGAAAAGAGAAAAAGAAATGAATTAAATGAATATGTGGTGGAGAGTTAATGCTCCCATCAGATCCACATGTCAATTTACTATTTTGCCCCTTAAAACCCCTCAAAAAGATCTAAGTTCGGAATCTGTCCAGCAGAATTGCCGCGGCGCGGCCAGTTCGTTGCGGCGCGACATATAACATAAAAATTGACCCTTCTTAACTCAACTTCTGATCCTGGTTTGCTTGCTTTGCCGCGGCACGGACCCATTTGTCACGGCGCGGCCTAAGGCACGATCTGGTCAGCTCGACCATCTTAAACACAAAAATCATTTTACGCAACATTAAATTCGTTCAAGCTTCCAATACACGTCTAACTCTCATATCTAAGTCTCACAAGACTTAACACTAACCGAAACTCCTTTAAGACTTATTTACGCACACATTAACAAGTACACACACACACACACACACACACACACACACACACATATATATATATATATATATATATATATATATATATATATATATATATATATATATATATATATATATATATATATATATTTATATATATATATATCTACACAATTACGCATAAACAACGAGTTACATACGTACAAATGATTAAGTATGTACCTTTCGATACGTACGGGAAAAACGGGATGTTACATTTATGTTAATAACCTATATATGTCATTTTATATCTATATATTAAATAAATAACCATATATATATAGTTAAGTTTTGTATATGTGTGTATATATATATATATATATATATTTATTTATATTTATATATCTAAAATTATTTTATGAGTATCTTTTGTGAAACTAATATTTATTAAAAAATATATATAGTTTTGATAATAATAAGTTACTAATAATAATAATATTAACTTTATTAATAATGATAGTATTAATATTAATAATGACATTGTTAATAATGATACTTGTGTTAATAATAAATATAATAATAACCTCGATAATTATAACAATACTACTAGTACTAATATTAATGAAAATATTAATGTTAATTTCTATACTAATGTTAGTAATAATGATAACAATACTTTTATCAATTAACTTTAATACTAGTGATAATAATTTTAGTAATAATAATAACACCTATTTTACTTTTTAATAATAACAATGATCATACAATTTTAGAATGATAATAATATTCCTAATATCAATAACCTTAATTATAGTAATAATAATACTTGTTCTAATACTTGTTTTGATATTAATAGTAATTACTATAACAATAATAATAATAACAATAATAATAATCCTTATCATAATCATAATAATAATAATAGTAATAAAATGATAAATTAATAATGGTAATAACATTAATAATACTTATAGTAATAATAATACTTATTATGAAAATAATAATAATAATTATAACTATAATACTTATAATAACAATGATAATCATAACAATAATAACAACAACAATAATAATCATAATCATAATAATAATAATAATAAAAATAAAAATGAGAAAACTACCTCACAGGCTTTTTTTTAAAAAAATGCTGCCCACGCCCGGGCTCGAACCCGAGACCACTCGCTCCACGTCCTACTGCCTAACCAACCGTTTGTCCTTTGTTTTTCTCAATTATATCAGATTTTAATTATATTTAACACCAATTAACAGTTTCCCCCTTTTTTCTTCACTTCCAAACTCGATTACCCAGACCAGATATCGATTTAAACTAATATCATTTTTTCGTAATTAGTTTTAGGACACAGAAATTATTAGAGCTGTAATAGACTAATTAAAACAACAAAAATATTTAAGAAAAAATGATGTAACAGACATGCTCACCCATTTTCAAACTCCAAATCACATTCGTTATTTTAGTGTGTTTTAGACCACGCTCACAACATGAAATATGTTTTAAATCCCCCTTATAAACTATCTGAATCTTTAATTTGACTCAAAACATCAAATTGAAATCGAATTTTTGGATAATCACATCGTTCGACTTTTAAGATAAGAACTTTGACTCGGAAAATTAATGATCAGTAGAAAGAATTGGAATACGTATTTTTGTAGAAAGATTAAGTAAACGATTCCTCACAACATAGCATTAACACATTTTGAATTCTTATTCGATTTCGAGGTTTTGGGAAAATCATTCAAGAACAGGGGTACACGACTGTGTTTATTTTTTTAATAAATTTTTTGTTTAATTTCAAAAATTCGTAGCTGCAAATAAAGTAATCGATAGTGATAGTGAAAAGGGATTGGGAATGAATGAATTACAACATGAATTGAACAATTGAATTATAGCCAAAGGTGTTCGACAGTTGGCATCAATCAGAAGAAAAAAACCAAACGAATAAAAATAAAATTAAATACAGTATATCATGACTTGAAACGAATTCTGGTTTGCAACTGTGATTAGATTCATCTTGTAACACAATTTAGGGACATCAAACAAATTTGATAAATAGTTTGATAGTCATATCTAACAAATTCGTACGAGCATAGAATTTATATAATTTTTATGCATATAAATGTATTTATAATTATATATATATATATATATATAAATTTATATATATATATATATATATATATATATATATATATATATATATATATATAACTGTTTTATATGTCAGTTTATATATCGGTACAAAATTCGTAATTTTTGGAAAATTAACAAGTGTAAATACTTTTAATAACACAAATAATAATATTACTAATAATAATATTACTAATCAGAATAATACTAATAATAATAATAGGAATAATAATAATAATAATAATGACAATAATATCAACAATCGTAGTATTAATAATAATAAATAATGATAATTATAATAATAATTATAAAAATGATAATAATCATATTATTAATGATAATAATAAAAATACTAATTTTTTAGTGATAATACTTAATAATACTAAAAATAGCAAGTTACATTGTTTTCAATTTTTATAACTATAAAGTATATTTTATAATAATATTACTAATACAATTAATAATGTTAATATTAATATTAATATTAATAATAAATATAAATATAATAATAGTAACATTTATATAACACTTTATTTAAATTTGTATTATAGTTAAGATATTAAAAGTACATAAGTCCTTTTTAATATTTATATATCATATTTTAATATTTATATATTTATATATATGAGATATACTTTCAGTATTAATTATAGAAGTCATATGTATATAGATTCCTTTTAAATTACACATAATTATTTTGTACCTTATTTTACATATTTGATTTTATTGTTTAAATTATATTTTATTACTTTCAACTATTATCTATATATATATTTACATTTATTTTTATTTTCAACAATGGTTCGTGAATCGTCAGGAATAGTCAAAGGTGTAAATGAATCTATGTGAACTGTTCAACATTTTTGAGACTCAACTTTACAGATTTTGCTTATCGTGTTGAAATCATATAGAAATTAAGTTTAAATTTGGTCAGAATTTCCCGGATCGTCACAATTATAGAGATAAGATGTTAAGATTTTGAGTATAAATGGGTCTTTGTATATTAAAATTTTGCATATATTTAAAGTTAACAATTCGGTAAAATAATTGATAAATTTATGTACGTAGCAACTACATTTTCAACAAAGTGCGATTGAGACTACACTCGTTAATACAAGTAAAATATGTCATGTTTTAAATATAATTAAATTAATTATTCGAGATATATTTTATGTTTGTATATCATCCCTAGTTAATTCAATTTTAATAAATAATACTACGTCTCAATAAACATGTGACTTCAAATTAATTTATGATCATTAACAAATACAATATATAAAGTCTTTGGAAAATACTGTAAATATTATTACGGGGTAATAAAATTAAACTTTTGAATATAGTGCATTATTCAATGGACCCAAAATAAATAAATATTACTACTCCGTAACACTCTTAAAATAAATGGGCCCATACTCTTTTATATGATGTTCAATTTCGTAACCTTATGCCTTAAACCTCAATCACCGTCCCAGTATCATATTGATTTCAGTTGAGCAACTTGGATATTTTGGGCCTCAATTAGAGTTGGGCCTTGTGCTGGTGCACAGGTTGCACACCCAATTAGCCGGGCCTAGGAGTTTAGCCAAGGAATATGACAATGAATTGGTGAGATTGAATTAATCATGTATGTATAAATCGATCAACAATAGAAAAAAATATAAATGGCATGTGCCACTACCAATATTGACCCACTAAATTCTTATAAGACGTAATATACTAAAACTAGAAATTTGAATATGAAACTATTTGGATAGAAATAAACACATAAGAATCATATGGTAATAATATTAATAAAGAATATTATATACTCCCTATTTGAATGCGTTTTGTACTCATACGTGCGTATTCATTAGATTTGGCTCAGTGATCGCCTCCTTTGGTGGTATTTTGTTGTCCTTGGAATTTCGTCATTCAACATAAGGTACGGATATTCTAGGTGGTTCTAGGATGGCTTCGGTAAATCTTTCCTCTCAAAACTTTGTTTCGAATTGTGTATAAAAATTATTGGTATGACATACTTATTTGGAAATTCATTATATTTGTTAGTCTATAGATTGTGTTATATTTCCTCATTTGGATGTACAAACGAGGTTGCTAATTATATTTGTTAATTGAGGAAATTATAATATTTTGGTCTTTGGAAATTGTGTCAAAACCGTGCCTCGAAACAGCCCCAAAAAATGTCGTAAACATTTTGGTAAAGAACATGTGTGAGTGTGGCGAGTGGTACGGTGATTCGTATTGAGTGTCCCTCATTCCATGTGGCTTTACATCTCCCGTTAAGTTCGTTTGAACATTTTAAGTATTATATCAAGCGTAAAATATTTAAGTGATTTCGTTAATTCTTTTTAAATATATTTTAAAGCCTATTAATCACTTTAAATGGTATTTGAAATTTATAATTAATAAATCGATTAAAACATTTTCGTAAAATGTGCCTAAGAGTAACCTATTCATGGAGGTCCCATGAGCGCGTTATTGTGACACCGGTAACGTGACATCGACCGTAGCGGTGTATTTGTTATATCTACGGCGTCTCCTTTTGATTTCCCGGTGGTGGTACGAGCGCATTGTTATTATATATATTTGTGATAGGAGGTGTATGGATCGATCCTAGGTATTTTGTTTTGACGGCGAACGTTTATCGTAGTGTCATATGAAACGTCACCGATATGAATGATTAGTGGAGTAATTACCCTATGATTTCATTTTGGATACTTTGTAAGTTATTTGTTTGACTCTTAGGGCATTCTTTTAGGGAATTTGTACAACACTCTTAGTATGTGACTTTGATATTTTGACATATTCGTTATTAAGGATATATACATATTTGCACCTTGATTTAAAAATAAGTTACTTCGTAAATAAGTTGGTTTTGAAATTTGTCACGCATGTCATACTGTACTCTGTTCTTTGTTATATCCGTTTATTGGACTTTGGCTCAGTCGTATTCTTTGTTTTTCTTCTTATACGACAGGTAATCAAGGGGGCGTTGGGAGCGAGGGAAGAGTGTAAAGCGGAGTGAACTTAGCACCCTGCCTTAGAGATTTCCTTTAGGATTTAGTAGTTTATTTTGGTTTAGTAGTACTTTGAATAAGTTTGTAAACTCTGGTGTTTTAACTATGGTTTGAATTCGAATAAGAATAACGCTCATTTACCTTTTAAGTTACCTTTATTTATAAGTTTTGAAATTCGTAAGATTAGGGTCTTTACAGATGGTATCAGAGCTTAGGTTCCTTCCTGTAGAAACTTAAGTCCTAAGTTATGGCCTGTGAGATTTGGGTAGACTTTGGGTTAGGAATTTCTTTTCGCATTGGTCTTCGATCACTGATTTGGATATTCTCTTATTATTCCGCGTAATAATCCTATCCGCTATATCCTCATCTTTTATCCTCCATTTTATCTGTTTCTAAATTGCACGCTTTTAACATTTTCGTTTAACATTTTCGTTCTCGAATCTGTGGTATGTGGTTCATTATGTGTCTAGTTTGTCTTCTAAGTATTTAACTATTTCACAAGCTTCCTTCATAAACAGATATAAGTATTGTATGAAATGTCCCGTTCTTATTGATTAAAAACGTTCCATATTAATTGATTTCGTTGCGAGGTTTTGACCTCTATATGAGACGTTTTTCAAAGACTGCATTCATTTTTAAAACAAACCATAACCTTTATTTCATAAATAAAGGTTTAAAAAGCTTTACGTAGATTATCAAATAATGATAATCTAAAATATCCTGTTTACACACGACCATTACATAATGGTTTACAATACAAATATGTTACATCGAAATCAGTTTCTTGAATGCAGTTTTTACACAATATCATACAAACATGGACTCCAAATCTTGTCCTTATTTTAGTATGTAACAGCGAAAGCTCTTAGTATTCACCTGAGAATAAACATGCTTTAAACGTCAACAAAAATGTTGGTGAGTTATAGGTTTAACCTATATATATCAAATCGTAACAATAAACCACAAGATTTCATATTTCAATACACATCCCATACATAGAGATAAAAATCATTCATATGGTGAACACCTGGTAACCGACATTAACAAGATGCATATATATAAGAATATCCCCATCATTCCGGGACACCCTTCGGATATGATATAAATTTCGAAGTACTAAAGCATCCGGTACTTTGGATGGGTTTGTTAGGCCCAATAGATCTATCTTTAGGATTCGCGTCAATTAGGGTGTCTGTTCCCTAATTCTTAGATTACCAGACTTAATAAAAAGGGGCATATTCGATTTCGATAATTCAACCATAGAATGTAGTTTCACGTACTTGTGTCTATTTTGTAAATCATTTATAAAATCTGCATGTATTCTCATCCCAAAAATATTAGATTTTAAAAGTGGGACTATAACTCACTTTCACAGATTTTTACTTCATCGGGAAGTATGACTTGCCCACTGGTTGATTCACGAACCTATAACAATATATACATACATATCAAAGTATGTTTAAAATATATTTACAACACTTTTAATATATTTTGATGTTTTAAGTTTATTAAGTCAGTTGTCCTCGTTAGTAACCTACAACTAGTTGTCCACAGTTAGATGTACAGAAATAAATCGATAAATATTATCTTGAATCAATCCACGACCCAGTGTATACGTATCTCAGTATTGATCACAACTCAAACTATATATATTTTGGAATCAACCTCAACCCTGTATAGCTAACTCCAACATTCACATATAGAGTGTCTATGGTTGTTCCGAAATATATATAGATGTGTCGACATGATAGGTCGAAACATTGTATACGTGTCTATGGTATCTCAAGATTACATAATATACAATACAAGTTGATTAAGTTATGGTTGGAATAGATTTGTTACCAATTTTCACGTAGCTAAAATGAGAAAAATTATCCAAACTTGTTTTACCCATAACTTCTTCATTTTAAATCCGTTTTGAGTGAATCAAATTGCTATGGTTTCATATTGAACTCTATTTTATGAATCTAAACAGAAAAGTATAGGTTTATAGTCGTAAAAATAAGTTACAAGTCGTTTTTGTAAAGGTAGTCATTTCAGTCGAAAGAACGACGTCTAGATGACCATTTTAGAAAACATACTTCCACTTTGAGTTTAACCATAATTTTTGGATATAGTTTCATGTTCATAATAAAAATCATTTTCTCAGAATAACAACTTTTAAATCAAAGTTTATCATAGTTTTTAATTAACTAACCCAAAACAGCCCGCGGTGTTACTACGACGGCGTAAATCCGGTTTTACGGTGTTTTTCGTGTTTCCAGGTTTTAAATCATTAAGTTAGCATATCATATAGATATAGAACATGTGTGTAGTTAATTTTAAAATTCAAGTTAGAAGGATTAACTTTTGTTTGCGAACAAGTTTAGAATTAACTAAACTATGTTCTAGTGATTACGAGTTTAAACCTTCGAATAAGATAGTTTTATATATATGAATCGAATGATGTTATGAACATCATTACTAACTCAAGTTTAGTAGGTAAACCTACTGGAAGTGACAAGAAATGATCTAGCTTCAAAGGATCTTGGATGGCTTGAAAGTTCTTGAAGTAGGATCATGACACAAAAACAAGTTCAAGTAAGATTTTTACTCGAATTAAGATAGTTTATAGTTATAGAAATTGAATCAAAGTTTGAATATGAATATTACCTTAAATAAGAAAGATAACCTACTGTATAGAATAAAGGTTTCTTGATCTTAGATGATTACTTGGAATGGATTAGAAAGCTTGGAAGTAAATTAGTAAACTTGAAGGGATTTTTGAAGTGTTCTTGAAGTGTTCTTCCTATGATGATTATAGCTTGATTCTTGAAGTGATTTTTGATGAAGATGGTGATTAACTACTGGAAAAATACGTTCATAATAATGTGTGTGTGCTGAGAGAGAATTAGAAAGAGAATTGGAAGTGAAATGGAGTGAATGATGAGTGGTAATTGGTGAGTGGTGAGTGGGATTAAAAGGAGTTCTAGTTAGTTGACTAGCTCATGGTAGAAGTTAAAATTGATTAGTCATACATGACATAATCAAGAGTGGAATCCCATGCTAGTTCCTATTGGTATATACTCATAGTAAGTACGTTTTGAAGCTGTGTATAATACGGGTAAGAATACGAGTAGAATTCTTGATGAAAGAAAAGAATGGAAAAGTAACTGTAACCATTTTCGTTAAGTATGAGTGTTTTGATATATGTCTTGAAGTCTTCCAAAAGTATTTTAATACATCTAAATACACTACATGTATATACATTTTAACTGAGTCGTTAAGTCATCGTTAGTCGTTACATGTAAGTGTTGTTTTGAAACCTTTAAGTTAACGATCTCAATTAATGTTGTTAACCCATTGTTTATTATATCTAATGAGATGTTAAATTATTATATTATCATGATATTATGATATATTAATATATCTTAATATGATATATATACATTTAAATGTCGTTACAACGATAATCGTTACATATATGTCTCGTTTCGAAATCCTTAAGTTAGTAGTCTTGTTTATATGTATATAACTCATTGTTAATATACTTATGGAGATACTTACTTATCATAATCTCATGTTAACCATATGTATATCCATATATATATATCGTCATGTCGTTTTTACAAGTTTTAACGTTCGTGAATCGCCGGTCAACTTGGGTGGTCAATTGTCTATATGAAACATATTTCAATTAATCAAGTCTTAACAAGTTTGATTGCTTAACATGTTGGAAACATTTAATCATGTAAATATCAATCTCAATTAATATATATAAACATGGAAAAGTTCGGGTCACTACAGTACCTACCCGTTAAATAAATTTCGTCCCAAAATTTTAAGCTGTTGAAGGTGTTGACGAATCTTCTGGAAATAGATGCGGGTATTTCTTCTTCATCTGATCTTCACGCTCCCAGGTGAACTCGGGTCCTCTACGAGCATTCCATCGAACCTTAACAATTGGTATCTTGTTTTGCTTAAGTCTTTTAACCTTACGATCCATTATTTCGACGGGTTCTTCGATGAATTGGAGTTTTTTGTTGATTTGGATTTCATCTAACGGAATAGTGAGATCTTCTTTAGCAAAACATTTCTTCAAATTCGAGACGTAGAAAGTGTTATGTACAGCCGCGAGTTGTTGAGGTAACTCAAGTCGGTAAGCTACTGGTCCGACACGATCAATAATCTTGAATGGTCCAATATACCTTGGATTTAATTTCCCTCATTTACCAAATCGAACAACGCCTTTCCAAGGTGCAACTTTAAGCATGACCATCTCTCCAATTTCAAATTCTATATCTTTTCTTTTAATGTCAGCGTAGCTCTTTTGTCGACTTTGGACGGTTTTCAACCGTTGTTGAATTTGGATGATCTTCTCGGTAGTTTCTTGTATAATCTCCGGATCCGTAATCTGTCTATCCCCCACTTCACTCCAACAAATCGGAGACCTGCACTTTCTAACATAAAGTGCTTCAAACGGCGCCATCTCAATGCTTGAATGATAGCTGTTGTTGTAGGAAAATTCTGCTAATGGTAGATGTCGATCCCAACTGTTTCCGAAATCAATAACACATGCTCGTAGCATGTCTTCAAGCATTTGTATCGTCCTTTCGCTCTGCCCATCAGTTTGTGGATGATAGGCAGTACTCATGTCTAGACGAGTTCCTAATGCTTGCTGTAATGTCTGCCAGAATATTGAAATAAATATGCCATCCCTATCAGAGATAATAGAGATTGGTATTCCATGTCTGGAGATGACTTCCTTCAAATACAGTCGTGCTAACTTCTCCATCTTGTCATCTTCTCTTATTGGCAGGAAATGTGCTGATTTGGTGAGACGATCAACTATTACCCAAATAGTATCAAAACCACTTGCAGTCCTTGGCAATTTAGTGATGAAATCCATGGTAATGTTTTCCCATTTCCATTCCAGGATTTCGGGTTGTTGAAGTAGACCTGATGGTTTCTGATGCTCAGCTTTGACCTTAGAACACGTCAAACAATCTCCTACGTATTTAGCAACATCGGCTTTCATACCCGGCCACCAAAAATATTTCCTGAGATCCTTGTACATCTTCCCCGTTCTAGGATGTATTGAGTATCTGGTTTTATGAGCTTCTCTAAGTACCATTTCTCTCATATCTCCAAATTTTGGTACCCAAATCCTTTCAGCCCTATACCGGGTTCCGTCTTCCCGAATATTAAGATGTTTCTCCGATCCTTTGGGTATTTCATCCTTTAAATTTCCCTCTTTTAAAACTCCTTGTTGCGCCTCCTTTATTTGAGTAGTAAGGTTATTATGAATCATTATATTCATAGATTTTACTCGAATGGATTCTCTGTCCTTCCTGCTCAAGGCATCGGCTACCACATTTTCCTTCCCCGGGTGGTAACGAATCTCAAAGTCGTAATCATTCAATAATTCAATCCACCTACGCTGCCTCATATTCAGTTGTTTCTGATTAAATATGTGTTGAAGACTTTTGTGGTAGGTATATATAATACTTTTGACCCCATATAAGTAGTGCCTCCAAGTCTTTAATGCAAAAACAACCGCGCCTAATTCCAAATCATGCGTCGCATAATTTTGTTCGTGAATCTTCAATTGTCTAGACGCATAAGCAATCACCTTCGTTCGTTGTATTAATACACAACCGAGACCTTGCTTTGATGCGTCACAATAAATCACAAAATCATCATTCCCTTCAGGCAATGACAATATAGGTGCCGTAGTTAGCTTTTTCTTCAATAACTGAAACGCTTTCTCTTGTTCATCATTCCATTCAAATTTCTTCCCTTTATGCGTTAATGTAGTCAAGGGTTTTGCTATTCTGGAAAAGTCTTGGATGAACCTTCTGTAGTAACCAGCTAGTCCTAAAAACTGGCGTATGTGTTTCGGAGTTTTCGGGGTTTCCCACGTTTCAACAGTTTCTATCTTTGCCGAATCCACCTTAATACCTTCTTTGTTCACTATGTGACCGAGGAATTGAACTTCTTCCAACCAAAATGCACACTTTGAAAACTTAGCGTACAATTCTTCCTTCCTCAATACTTCTAACACCTTTCTCAAATGTTCACCGTGTTCTTGGTCATTCTTTGAGTAAATAAGTATGTCATCAATGAAAACAATGACAAACTTGTCAAGGTATGGTCCACACACTCGGTTCATAAGGTCCATGAACACAGCTGGTGCATTAGTTAAACCAAACGGCATGACCATAAACTCGTAATGACCGTAACGTGTTCTGAAAGCAGTCTTTGGAATATCATCTTCTTTCACCCGCATTTGATGATACCCGGAACGTAAGTCAATCTTTAAATAAACAGACGAGCCTTGTAGTTGATCAAATAAGTCGTCGATTCTCGGTAGTGGGTAGCGTTTCTTGATGGTAAGTTTGTTCAACTCTCGGTAGTCGATACACAACCTGAATGTACCATCTTTCTTCTTGACAAACAAAACAGGAGCTCCCCACGGTGATGTGCTTGGTCGAATGAAACCACGCTCTAAAAGTTATTGTAATTGGCTTTGCAGTTCTTTCATCTCGCTGGGTGCGAGTCTGTAAGGAGCACGAGCTATTGGTGCAGCTCCTGGTACAAGATCTATTTGAAATTCAACGGATCGCTGTGGGGGTAATCCCGGTAATTCTTTCGGAAATACATCGGGAAATTCTTTTGCAATGGGAACATCATTGATGCTCTTTTCTTCAGTTTGTACTTTCTCGACGTGTGCTAGAACAGCATAGCAACCTTTTCTTATTAGTTTTTGTGCCTTCAAATTACTAATAATATGTAGCTTCGTGTTGCCCTTTTCTCCGTACACCATTAAGGGTTTTCCATTTTCTCGTATAATGCGAATTGCATTTTTGTAACAAACGATCTCTGCTTTCACTTCTTTCAACCAGTCCATATCGATTATCACATCAAAACTCCCTAACTCTACTGGTATCAAATCAATCTTAAATGTTTCGCTAACTAGTTTAATTTCTCGATTCCGACATATATTATCTGCTGAAATTAATTTACCATTTGCTAATTCGAGTAAAAATTTACTATCCAAAGGCGTCAATGGACAACTTAATTTAGCACAAAAATCTCTACTCATATAGCTTCTATCCGCACCCGAATCAATTAAAACGTAAGCAGATTTATTGTCAATAAGAAACCTACCCGTAACAAGCTCCGGGTCTTCCTGTGCCTCTGCCGCATTAATATTGAAAACTCTTCCGCGGCCTTGTCCATTCGTGTTCTCCTGGTTCGGGCAATTTCTAATAATGTGGCCCGGTTTTCCACATTTATAACAAACTACATTGGCATAACTTGCTCCGACACTACTTGCTCCGCCATTACTCGTTCCGACACCATTTGTTCCTTTCGTTCTATTAACCCCTGGTCCGTAGACCTCACACTTCGCCGCGCTATGACCATTTCTTTTACACTTGTTGCAAAATTTGGTGCAGAACCCCGAGTGATACTTTTCACACCTTTGGCATAGCTGCTTCTGATTGTTTTTGTTGTTGCGGTTATTATTGTTGTTGGGATGATTGTTGTAGTTGCTGTTTTTGTTGTTGTTGTTGTTGGGCCGTTTGTTGTAGTTGCGATTGATGTTGCGATTGTTGGGATAATTGTTGCGATTATTGTTGTAATTGCTGTTGTTGTTGTATTGGTGATTCTTATCACCATTTTCCTCCCACTTTCTTTTGACTTGCTTCACATTGGCCTCTTCAGCAGTCTGTTCTTTAATTCTTTCTTCAATCTGGTTCACTAGTTTGTGAGCCATTCTACATGCCTGTTGTATGGAGGCGGGCTCGTGTGAACTTATATCTTCTTGGATTCTTTCCGGTAATCCTTTCACAAACGCGTCGATCTTCTCTTCCTCATCTTCGAATGCTCCCGGACACAATAGGCACAATTCTGTGAATCGTCTTTCGTACGTAGTAATATCAAATCCTTGGGTTCGTAACCCTCTAAGTTCTGTCTTGAGCTTATTGACCTCGGTTCTGGGACGGTACTTCTCGTTCATCAAGTGCTTGAATGCTGACCACGGTAGTTTGTACGCATCATCTTGTCCCACTTGCTCTAGATAGGTATTCCACCATGTTAACGCAGAACCTGTGAAGGTATGCGTAGCGTACTTCACTTTGTCCTCTTCAGTACACTTACTTATGGCAAACACCGATTCGACCTTCTCGGTCCACTGTTTCAATCCGATCGGTCCTTCGGTTCCATCAAATTCCAAAGGTTTGCAGGCAGTGAATTCTTTGTAGGTGCATCCTACACGATTTCCTGTACTGCCAGATCCAAGGTTATTGTTGGTATGTAGCGCAGCCTGTACTGCGGCCATGTTTGAAGCTAGAAAAGTACGGAATTCCTCTTCATTCATATTCACGGTGTGTCGAGTAGTCGGTGCCATTTCCTTCAAAATAGTCAAATGGAACAAGTTAATCATACAGAATATTAAGAGTAGTTAATAGTATTTCGTAGCATAATATGAACTCATTTATAAAAGCTTTTTCTTCATATTAGCGTTTTATAAGTTTAAATTCGGGTAGTACCTACCCGTTAAGTTCATACTTAGTAGCTAATATACAATTCAACTACTACAATTCTATATGAAAAACTGATTGTAATAATATTTCGCGTTCAAACTTTTATACAATATTTTACAAACTTACAATACCGCTTATTTTACATAAAGCATGAAATATAGCACACAATAACTTTGATACAAGATAGTTGTGAAGA
The DNA here is from genome assembly GCF_046630445.1 of Rutidosis leptorrhynchoides. Classification (NCBI taxonomy): domain Eukaryota; kingdom Viridiplantae; phylum Streptophyta; class Magnoliopsida; order Asterales; family Asteraceae; genus Rutidosis; species Rutidosis leptorrhynchoides. The sequence continues at coordinate 433,508,420 of NC_092335.1, forward strand.
TAATTCTAGCTAGTACACAAGTCGTTCAGCAAAGGCAATAAAGACACGTAATTCATACGTCCAGAAACAAGTCATGCATTCTGGTTTTACTAGGACTACTTCCCATCCTTGGTCTTGTGGAACATAACCGTTATGGCCGTTGATAAGACAGCGTGTTGTAACGTCGTCAAAGGGACGAGGGTTACGTAATGACCAACAGTCTCGTAATAACCTAAAAACCTCATTTCTTACCCCAATTACCGACTCCGTCACTTGTGGGAACGTTTTGTTTAATAGTTGTAGCCCGATGTTCTTGTTCTCACTTTGGTGAGAAGTGAACATTACTAACCCGTAAGTATAACATGCTTCTTTATGTTGCATGTTAGCCGCTTTTTCTAAATCACGAAGTCCTATATTCGGATATACTGAGTCAAAATAATTTCTTAACCCGTTGCGTAAAATAGCATTTGGGTTCCCCGCAATATATGCGTCAAAGTAAACACATCGTAACTTATGGATTTCCCAATGTGATATCCCCCATCTTTCGAACGAAAGCCTTTTATAAACCAAGGCATTCTTGCAACGTTCTTCGAATGTCTTACAAACTGATCTCGCCTTAAATAGTTGTGCCGAGGAATTCTGACCGACTCTAGACAAGATTTCATCAATCATGTCTCCGGGTAGGTCTCTTAAAATATTGGGTTGTCTATCCATTTTGTGCTTTTATACTGTAAAATAGACAAGAGTTAGATTCATAAAAAATACTTATTAATACAAGCAATTTTTACATATATCATAAAGCATAAGCACACTATATTACATATATTACACCACACGAATACAACTATCTTATTCCGACTCGCTCGTTTCTTCTTGTTATGTTTTGGTTCGTTTTGCCAAGTTTCTAGGGATATATGATGTTCCCCTAATATGAGCCGTCGTTGTCCACATTGGTTTAGAAAAACCTGGTGGTTTAGAGGTTCCCGGGTCATTGTTACAACTTAAGGACTTCGGGGGTTGACGATACATATAAAGTTCATCGGAGTTGGAATTAGATTTCTCTATTTTTATGCCCTTTCCCTTATTATTTTCTTTTGCCTTTTTAAATTCAGTTGGGGTAATTTCTATAACATCATCGGAATTCTCGTCGGAATCTGATTCATCGGAGAATTGGTAATCCTCCCAATATTTTGCTTCCTTGGCGGAAACACCATTGACCATAATTAACCTTGGTCGGTTGGTTGAGGATTCTCTTTTACTTAACCATTTTATTATTTCCCCCACCGGTTCTATTTCTTCTTCCGGTTCCGATTCTTCTTCCGGTTCCGATTCTTCTTCCGGTTCCGACTCCTCTTCCGGTTCCTCTTCGGGAACTTGTGAATCAGTCCACGAATCATTACAATTTACATTTGACTCTTCATTATTATTAGGTGAGTCAATGGGACTTGTTCTAGAGGTAGACATCTATCACAAAATATCAAACACGTTAAGAGATTAATATATCACATAATATTCATATGTTAAAAATATATAGTTTCCAACAAAAATGTTAAGCAATCATTTTTAAAGAAAACACGGTCGAAGTCCAGACTCACTAATGCATCCTAACAAACTTGATAAGACACACTAATGCAAATTTTCTGGTTCTCTAAGACCAACGCTCGGATACCAACTGAAATGTCCCGTTCTTATTGATTAAAAACGTTCCATATTAATTGATTTCGTTGCGAGGTTTTGACCTCTATATGAGACGTTTTTCAAAGACTGCATTCATTTTTAAAACAAACCATAACCTTTATTTCATAAATAAAGGTTTAAAAAGCTTTACGTAGATTATCAAATAATGATAATCTAAAATATCCTGTTTACACACGACCATTACATAATGGTTTACAATACAAATATGTTACATCGAAATCAGTTTCTTGAATGTAGTTTTTACACAATATCATACAAACATGGACTCCAAATCTTGTCCTTATTTTAGTATGCAACAGCGGAAGCTCTTAGTATTCACCTGAGAATAAACATGCTTTAAACGTCAACAAAAATGTTGGTGAGTTATAGGTTTAACCTATATATATCAAATCGTAACAATAGACCACAAGATTTCATATTTCAATACACATCCCATACATAGAGATAAAAATCATTCATATGGTGAACACCTGGTAACCGACATTAACAAGATGCATATATATAAGAATATCCCCATCATTCCGGGACACCCTTCGGATATGATATAAATTTCGAAGTACTAAAGCATCCGGTACTTTGGATGGGGTTTGTTAGGCCCAATAGATCTATCTTTAGGATTCGCGTCAATTAGGGTGTCTGTTCCCTAATTCTTAGATTACCAGACTTAATAAAAAGGGGCATATTCGATTTCGATAATTCAACCATAGAATGTAGTTTCACGTACTTGTGTCTATTTTGTAAATCATTTATAAAACCTGCATGTATTCTCATCCCAAAAATATTAGATTTTAAAAGTGGGACTATACCTCACTTTCACAGATTTTTACTTCGTCGGGAAGTAAGACTTGGCCACTGGTTGATTCACGAACCTATAACAATATATACATATATATCAAAGTATGTTTAAAATATATTTACAACACTTTTAATATATTTTGATGTTTTAAGTTTATTAAGTCAGCTGTCCTCGTTAGTAACCTACAACTAGTTGTCCACAGTTAGATGTACAGAAATAAATCGATAAATATTATCTTGAATCAATCCACGACCCAGTGTATACGTATCTCAGTATTGATCACAACTCAAACTATATATATTTTGGAATCAACCTCAACCCTGTATAGCTAACTCCAACATTCACATATAGAGTGTCTATGGTTGTTCCGAAATATATATAGATGTGTCGACATGATAGGTCGAAACATTGTATACGTGTCTATGGTATCTCAAGATTACATAATATACAATACAAGTTGATTAAGTTATGGTTGGAATAGATTTGTTACCAATTTTCACGTAGCTAAAATGAGAAAAATTATCCAAACTTGTTTTACCCATAACTTCTTCATTTTAAATCCGTTTTGAGTGAATCAAATTGCTATGGTTTCATATTGAACTCTAATTTATGAATCTAAACAGAAAAGTATAGGTTTATAGTCGGAAAAATAAGTTACAAGTCGTTTTTGTAAAGGTAGTCATTTCAGTCGAAAGAACGACGTCTAGATGACCATTTTAGAAAACATACTTCCACTTTGAGTTTAACCTTAATTTTTGGATATAGTTTCATGTTCATAATAAAAATCATTTTCTCAGAATAACAACTTTTAAATCAAAGTTTATCATAGTTTTTAATTAACTAACCCAAAACAGCCCGCGGTGTTACTACGACGGCGTAAATCCGGTTTTACGGTGTTTTTCATGTTTCCAGGTTTTAAATCATTAAGTTAGCATATCATATAGATATAGAACATGTGTATAGTTAATTTTAAAAGTCAAGTTAGAAGGATTAACTTTTGTTTGCGAACAAGTTTAGAATTAACTAAACTATGTTCTAGTGATTACGAGTTTAAACCTTCGAATAAGATAGTTTTATATATATGAATCGAATGATGTTATGAACATCATTACTAACTCAAGTTTAGTAGGTAAACCTACTGGAAGTGACAAGAAATGATCTAGCTTCAAAGGATCTTGGATGGCTTGAAAGTTCTTAAAGTAGGATCATGACACAAAAACAAGTTCAAGTAAGATTTTTACTCGAATTAAGATAGTTTATAGTTATAGAAATTGAATCAAAGTTTGAATATGAATATTACCTTGAATAAGAAATATAATCTACTGTATATAACAAAGGTTTCTTGATCTTAGATGATTACTTGGAATGGATTAGAAAGCTTGGAAGTAAATTAGTAAACTTGAAGGGATTTTTGAAGTGTTCTTGAAGTGTTCTTCCTATGATGATTATAGCTTGATTCTTGAAGTGATTTTTGATGAAGATGGTGATTAACTACTGGAAAAATACGTTCATAATAGTGTGTGTGTGTTGAGAGAGAATTAGAAAGAGAATTGGAAGTGAAATGGAGTGAATGATGAGTGGTAATTGGTGAGTGGTGAGTGGGGTTAAAAGGAGTTCTAGTTAGTTGACTAGCTCATGGTAGAAGTTAAAATTGATTAGTCATACATGACATAATCAAGAGTGGAATCCCATGCTAGTTCCTATTGGTATATACTCATAGTAAGTACGTTTTGAAGCTGTGTATAATACGGGTAAGAATACGACTAGAATTCTTGATGAAAGAAAAGAATGGAAAAGTAACTGTAACCATTTTCGTTAAGTATGAGTGTTTTGATATATGTCTTGAAGTCTTCCAAAAGTATTTTAATACATCTAAATACACTACATGTATATACATTTTAACTGAGTCGTTAAGTCATCGTTAGTCGTTACATGTAAGTGTTGTTTTGAAACCTTTAAGTTAACGATCTCAATTAATGTTGTTAACCCATTGTTTATTATATCTAATGAGATGTTAAATTATTATATTATCATGATACTATGATATATTAATATATCTTAATATGATATATATACATTTAAATGTCGTTACAACGATAATCGTTACATATATGTCTCGTTTCGAAATCCTTAAGTTAGTAGTCTTGTTTATATGTATATAACTCATTGTTAATATACTTATAGAGATACTTACTTATCATAATCTCATGTTAACCATATGTATATCCATATATATATCGTCATGTCATTTTTACAAGTTTTAACGTTCGTGAATCGCCGGTCAACTTGGGTGGTCAATTGTCTATATGAAACATATTTCAGTTAATCAAGTCTTAACAAGTTTGATTGCTTAACATGTTGGAAACATTTAATCATATAAATATCAATCTCAATTAATATATATAAACATGGAAAAGTTCGGGTCACTACAGTACCTACCCGTTAAATAAATTTCGTCCCGAAATTTTAAGCTGTTGAAGGTGTTGACGAATCTTCTGGAAATAGATGCAGGTATTTCTTCTTCATCTGATCTTCACGCTCCCAGGTGAACTCGGGTCCTCTACGAGCATTCCATCGAACCTTAATAATTGGTATCTTGTTTTGCTTAAGTCTTTTAACCTCACGATCCATTATTTCGACGGGTTCTTCGATGAATTGGAGTTTTTCGTTGATTTGGATTTCATCTAACGGAATAGTGAGATCTTCTTTAGCAAAACATTTCTTCAAATTCAAGACGTGGAAAGTGTTATGTACAGCCGCGAGTTGTTGAGGTAACTCAAGTCGGTAAGCTACTGGTCCGACACGATCAATAATCTTGAATGGTCCAATATACCTTGGATTTAATTTCCCTCGTTTACCAAATCGAACAACGCCTTTCCAAGGTGCAACTTTAAGCATGACCATCTCTCCAATTTCAAATTCTATATCTTTTCTTTTAATGTCAGCGTAGCTCTTTTGTCGACTTTGGGCGGTTTCAACCGTTGTTGAATTTGGATGATCTTCTCGGTAGTTTCTTGTATAATCTCTGGACCTGTAATCTGTCTATCCCCCACTTCACTCCAACAAATCGGAGACCTGCACTTTCTACCATAAAGTGCTTCAAACGGCTCCATCTCAATGCTTGAATGATAGCTGTTGTTGTAGGAAAATTCTGCTAATGGTAGATGTCGATCCCAACTGTTTCCGAAATCAATAACACATGCTCGTAGCATGTCTTCAAGCGTTTGTATCGTCCTTTCGCTCTGCCCATCAGTTTGTGGATGATAGGCAGTACTCATGTCTAGATGAGTTCCTAATGCTTGCGGTAATGTCTGCCAGAATCTTGAAATAAATCTGCCATCCCTATCAGAGATAATAGAGATTGGTATTCCATGTCTGGAGACGACTTCCTTCAAATACAGTCGTGCTAACTTCTCCATCTTGTCATATTCTCTTATTAGCAGGAAATGTGCTGATTTGGTGAGACGATCAACTATTACCCAAATAGTATCAAAACCACTTGCAGTCCTTGGCAATTTAGTGATGAAATCCATGGTAATGTTTTCCCATTTCCATTCCGGGATTTCGGGTTGTTGAAGTAGACCTGATGGTTTCTGATGCTCAGCTTTGACCTTAGAACACATCAAACAATCTCCTACATATTTAGCAACATCGGCTTTCATACCCGGCCACCAAAAATATTTCCTGAGATCCTTGTACATCTTCCCCGTTCCAGAATGTATTGAATATCTGGTTTTATGAGCTTATCTAAGTACCATTTCTCTCATATCTCCAAATTTTGGTACCCAAATCCTTTCAGCCCTATACCGGGTTCCGTCTTCCCGAATATTAAGATGTTTCTCCGATCCTTTGGGTATTTCATCCTTTAAATTTCCCTCTTTTAAAACTCCTTGTTGCTCCTCCTTTATTTGAGTAGTAAGGTTATTATGAATCATTATATTCATAGATTTTACTCGAATGGGTTCTCTGTCCTTCCTGCTCAAGGCATCGGCTACCACATTTGCCTTCCCCGGGTGGTAACGAATCTCAAAGTCGTAATCATTCAATAATTCAATCCACCTACGCTGCCTCATATTCAGTTGTTTCTGATTAAATATGTGTTGAAGACTTTTGTGGTCGGTATATATAATACTTTTGACCCCATATAAGTAGTGCCTCCAAGTCTTTAACGCAAAAACAACCGCGCCTAATTCCAAATCATGCGTCGTATAATTTTGTTCGTGAATCTTCAATTGTCTAGACGCATAAGCAATCACCTTCGTTCGTTGCATTAATACACAACCGAGACCTTGCTTTGATGCATCACAATAAATCACAAAATCATCATTCCCTTCAGGCAATGACAATATAGGTGCCGTAGTTAGCTTTTTCTTCAATAACTGAAACGCTTTCTCTTGTTCATCATTCCATTCAAATTTCTTCCCTTTATGCGTTAATGCAGTCAAGGGTTTTGCTATTCTGGAAAAGTCTTGGATGAACCTTCTGTAGTAACCAGCTAGTCCTAAAAAATGGCGTATGTGTTTCAGAGTTTTCGGGGTTTCCCACGTTTCAACAGTTTCTATCTTTGCCGGATCCACCTTAATACCTTCTTTGTTCACTATGTGACCGAGGAATTGAACTTCTTCCAACCAAAATGCACACTTTGAAAACTTAGCGTACAATTCTTCCTTCCTCAATACTTCTAACACCTTTCTCAAATGTTCACCGTGTTCTTGGTCATTCTTTGAGTAAATAAGTATGTCATCAATGAAAACAATGACAAACTTGTCAAGGTATGGTCCACACACTCGGTTCATAAGGTCCATGAACACAGCTGGTGCATTAGTTAAACCAAACGGCATGACCATAAACTCGTAATGACCGTAACGTGTTCTGAAAGCAGTCTTTGGAATATCATCTTCTTTCACCCGCATTTGATGATACCCGAAACGTAAGTCAATCTTTGAATAAACAGACGAGCCTTGTAGTTAATCAAATAAGTCGTCGATTCTCGGTAGTGGGTAGCGGTTCTTGATGGTAAGTTTGTTCAACTCTCGGTAGTCGATACACAACCTGAATGTACCATCTTTCTTCTTGACAAACAAAACAGGAGCTCCCCACGGTGATGTGCTTGGTCGAATGAAACCACGCTCTAAAAGTTCTTGTAATTGGCTTTGCAGTTCTTTCATCTCGCTGGGTGCGAGTCTGTAAGGAGCACGAGCTATTGGTGCAGCTCCTGGTACAAGATCTATTTGAAATTCAACGGATCGCTGTGGGGGTAATCCCGGTAATTCTTTCGGAAATACATCGGGAAATTCTTTTGCAATGGGAACATCATTGATGCTCTTTTCTTCAGTTTGTACTTTCTCGACGTGTGCTAGAACAGCATAGCAACCTTTTCTTATTAGTTTTTGTGCCTTCAAATTAATAATAATATGTAGCTTCGTGTTGCCCTTTTCTCCGTACACCATTAAGGGTTTTCCTTTTTCTCGTATAATGCGAATTGCATTTTTGTAACAAATGATCTCTGCTTTCACTTCTTTCAACCAGTCCATACCGATTATCACATCAAAACTCCCTAACTCTACTGGTATCAAATCAATCTTAAATGTTTCGCTAACCAGTTTAATTTCTCGATTCCGACATATATTATCTGCTGAAATTAATTTACCATTTGCTAATTCGAGTAAAAATTTACTATCCAAAGGCGTCAATGGACAACTTAATTTAGCACAAAAATCTCTACTCATATAGCTTCTATCCGCACCCGAATCAAATAAAACGTAAGCAGATTTATTGTCAATAAGAAACGTACCCGTAACAAGCTCCGGGTCTTCCTGTGCCTCTGCCGCATTAATATTGAAAACTCTTCCACGGCCTTGTCCATTCGTGTTCTCCTGGTTCGGGCAATTTCTAATAATGTGGCCCGGTTTTCCACATTTATAACAAACTACAAATGCATAACTTGCTCCGACACTACTTGCTCCGCCATTACTCGTTCTGACACCATTTGTTCCTTTCGTTCTATTAACCCCTGGTCCGTAGACCTCACACTTCGCCGCGCTATGACCATTTCTTTTACACTTGTTGAAAATTTGGTGCAGAACCCCGAGTGATACTTTTCACACCTTTGGCATAGCAGCTTCTGATTGTTGTTGTTGTTGCGGTTATTATTGTTGTTGGGATGATTGTTGTAGTTGCTGTTGTTGTTGTTGTTGTTGTTGTTGGGCCATTTGTTGTAGTTGCGATTGATGTTGCGATTGTTGGGATAATTGTTGCGATTATTGTTATAATTTCTGTTGTTGTTGTATTGGTGATTCTTATTACCGTTTTCTTCCCACTTTCTTTTGACTTGCTTCACATTGGCCTCTTCAGCAGTCTGTTCTTTAATTCTTTCTTCAATCTGGTTCACTAGTTTGTGAGTCATTCTACATGCCTGTTGTATGGAGGCGGGCTCGTGTGAACTTATATCTTCTTGGATTCTTTCCGGTAATCCTTTCACAAACGCGTCGATCTTCTCTTCCTCATCTTCGAATGCTCCCGGACACAATAGGCACAATTATGTGAATCGTCTTTCGTACGTAGTAATATCAAATCCTTGGGTTCGTAACCCTCTAAGTTCTGTCTTGAGCTTATTGACCTCGGTTCTGGGACGGTACTTCTCGTTCATCAAGTGCTTGAATGCTGACCACGGTAGTGCGTACGCATCATCTTGTCCCACTTGCTCTAGATAGGTATTCCACCATGTTAACGCAGAACCTGTGAAGGTATGCGTAGCGTACTTCACTTTATCCTCTTCAGTACACTTACTTATGGCAAACACCGATTCGACCTTCTCGGTCCACCGTTTCAATCCGATCGGTCCTTCGGTTCCATCAAATTCCAAAGGTTTGCAGGCAGTGAATTCTTTGTAGGTGCATCCTACACGATTTCCTGTACTGCCAGATCCAAGGTTATTGTTGGTATGTAGCGCAGCCTGTACTGCGGCTATGTTTGAAGCTAGAAAAGTACGGAATTCCTCTTCATTCATATTCACGGTGTGTCGAGTAGTCGGTGCCATTTCCTTCAAAATAGTCAAATGGAACAAGTTAATCATACAGAATATTAAGAGTAGTTAATAGTATTTCGTAGCATAATATGAACTCATTTATAAAAGCTTTTTCTTCATATTAGCGTTTTATAAGTTTAAATTCGGGTAGTACCTACCCGTTAAGTTCATACTTAGTAGCTAATATACAATTCTATATGAAAAACTGATTGTAATAATATTTCGCGTTCAAACTTTTATACAGTATTTTACAAACTTACAATACCGCTTATTTTACATAAAGCATAAAATATAGCACACAATAACTTTGATACAAGATAGTTGTGAAGATAATTCTAGCTAGTACACAAGTCGTTCAGCAAAGGCAATAAAGACACGTAATTCATACGTCCAGAAACAAGTCATGCATTCTGGTTTTACTAGGACTACTTCCCATCCTTGGTCTTGTGGAACATAACCGTTATGACCGTTGATAAGACAGCGTGTTGTAACGTCATCAAAGGGACGAGGGTTACGTAATGACCAACAGTCTCGTAATAACCTAAAAACCTCATTTCTTACCCCAATTACCGACTCCGTCACTTGTGGGAACGTTTTGTTTAATAGTTGTAGCCCGATGTTCTTGTTCTCACTTTGGTGAGAAGCGAACATTACTAACCCGTAAGTATAACATGCTTCTTTATGTTGCATGTTAGCCGCTTTTTCTAAATCACGAAGTCCTATATTCGGATATACTGAGTCAAAATAATTTCTTAACCCGTTGCGTAAAATAGCATTTGGGTTCCCCGCAATATATGCGTCAAAGTAAACACATCGTAACTTATGGATTTCCCAATGTGATATCCCCCATCTTTCGAACGAAAGCCTTTTATAAACCAAGGCATTCTTGGAACGTTCTTCGAATGTCTTACAAACTGATCTCGCCTTAAATAGTTGTGCCGAGGAATTCTGACCGACTCTAGACAAGATTTCATCAATCATGTCTCCGGGTAGGTCTCTTAAAATATTGGGTTGTCTATCCATTTTGTGTTTTTATACTGTAAAATAGACAAGAGTTAGATTCATAAAAAATACTTATTAATACAAGCAATTTTTACATATATCATAAAGCATAAGCACACTATATTACATATATTACACCACACGAATACAACTATCTTATTCCGACTCGCTCGTTTCTTCTTGTTCGGTTTTGGTTCGTTTTGCCAAGTTTCTAGGGATATATGATGTTCCCCTAATACGAGCCGTCGTTGTCCACATTGGTTTAGAAAAACCTGGTGGTTTAGAGGTTCCCGGGTCATTGTTACAACTTAAGGACTTCGGGGGTTGACGATACATATAAAGTTCATCGGGGTTGGAATTAGATTTTTCTATTTTTATGCCCTTTCCCTTATTATTTTCTTTTGCCTTTTTAAATTCAGTTGGGGTAATTTCTATAACATCATCGGAATTCTCGTCGGAATCCGATTCATCGGAGAATTGGTAATCCTCCCAATATTTTGCTTCCTTGGCGGAAACACCATTGACCATAATTAACCTTGGTCGGTTGGTTGAGGATTCTCTTTTACTTAACCGTTTTATTATTTCCCCCACCGGTTCTATTTCTTCTTCCGGTTCCGATTCTTCTTCCGGTTCCGATTCTTCTTCCGGTTCCGACTCCTCTTCCGGTTCCTCTTCGGGAACTTGTGAATCAGTCCACGAATCATTCCAATTTACATTTGACTCTTCATTATTATTAGGTGAGTCAATGGGACTTGTTCTAGAGGTAGACATCTATCACATAATATCAAACACGTAAGAGATTAATATATCACATAATATTCATATGTTAAAAATATATAGTTTCTAACAAAAATGTTAAGCAATCATTTTTAAAGAAAACACGGTCGAAGTCCAAACTCACTAATGCATCCTAACAAGCTCGATAAGACACACTAATGCAAATTTTCTGGTTCTTTAAGACCAACGCTCGGATACCAACTGAAATGTCCCGTTCTTATTGATTAAAAACGTTCCATATTAATTGATTTCGTTGCGAGGTTTTGACCTCTATATGAGACGTTTTTCAAAGACTGCATTCATTTTTAAAACAAACCATAACCTTTATTTCATAAATAAAGGTTTAAAAAGCTTTACGTAGATGATCAAATAATGATAATCTAAAATATCCTGTTTACACACGACCATTACATAATGGTTTACAATACAAATATGTTACATCGAAATCAGTTTCTTGAATGCAGTTTTTACACAATATCATACAAACATGGACTCTAAATCTTGTCCTTATTTTAGTATGCAACAGCGGAAGCTCTTAGTATTCACCTGAGAATAAACATGCTTTAAACGTCAACAAAAATGTTGGTGTGTTATAGGTTTAACCTATATATATCAAATCGTAACAATAGACCACAAGATTTCATATTTCAATACACATCCCATACATAGAGATAAAAATCATTCATATGGTGAACACCTGGTAACCGACATTAACAAGATGCATATATATAAGAATATCCCCATCATTCCGGGACACCCTTCGGATATGATATAAATTTCGAAGTACTAAAGCATCCGGTACTTTGGATGGGGTTTGTTAGGCCCAATAGATCTATCTTTAGGATTCGCGTCAATTAGGGTGTCTGTTCCCTAATTCTTAGATTACCAGACTTAATAAAAAGGGGCATATTCGATTTCGATAATTCAACCATAGAATGTAGTTTCACGTACTTGTGTCTATTTTGTAAATCATTTATAAAACCTGCATGTATTCTCATCCCAAAAATATTAGATTTTAAAAGTGGGACTATACCTCACTTTCACAGATTTTTACTTCGTCGGGAAGTAAGACTTGGCCACTGGTTGATTCACGAACCTATAACAATATATACATATATATCAAAGTATGTTTAAAATATATTTACAACACTTTTAATATATTTTGATGTTTTAAGTTTATTAAGTCAGCTGTCCTCGTTAGTAACCTACAACTAGTTGTCCACAGTTAGATGTACAGAAATAAATCGATAAATATTATCTTGAATCAATCCACGACCCAGTGTATACGTATCTCAGTATTGATCACAACTCAAACTATATATATTTTGGAATCAACCTCAACCCTGTATAGCTAACTCCAACATTCACATATAGAGTGTCTATGGTTGTTCCGAAATATATATAGATGTGTCGACATGATAGGTCGAAATATTGTATACGTGTCTATGGTATCTCAAGATTACATAATATACAATACAAGTTGATTAAGTTATGGTTGGAATAGATTTGTTACCAATTTTCACGTAGCTAAAATGAGAAAAATTATCCAATCTTGTTTTACCCATAACTTCTTCATTTTAAATCCGTTTTGAGTGAATCAAATTGCTATGGTTTCATATTGAACTCTATTTTATGAATCTAAACAGAAAAGTATAGGTTTATAGTCGGAAAAATAAGTTACAAGTCGTTTTTGTAAAGGTAGTCATTTCAGTCGAAAGAACGACGTCTAGATGACCATTTTAGAAAACATACTTCCACTTTGAGTTTAACCATAATTTTTGGATATAGTTTCATGTTCATAATAAAAACCATTTTCTCAGAATAACAACTTTTAAATCAAAGTTTATCATAGTTTTTAATTAACTAACCCAAAACAGCCCGCGGTGTTACTACGACGGCGTAAATCCGATTTTATGGTGTTTTTCGTGTTTCCAGGTTTTAAATCATTAAGTTAGCATATCATATAGATATAGAACATGTGTGTAGTTAATTTTAAAAGTCAAGTTAGAAAGATTAACTTTTGTTTGCGAACAAGTTTAGAATTAACTAAACTATGTTATAGTGATTACGAGTTTAAACCTTCGAATAAGATAGTTTTATATATATGAATCGAATGATGTTATGAACATCATTACTACCTCAAGTTTAGTAGGTAAACCTACTGGAAGTGACAAGAAATGATCTAGCTTCAAAGGATCTTGGATGGCTTGAAAGTTCTTGAAGTAGGATAATGACACAAAAACAAGTTCAAGTAAGATTTTTACTCGAATTAAGATAGTTTATAGTTATAGAAATTGAATCAAAGTTTGAATATGAATATTACCTTGAATAAGAAAGATAACCTACTGTATATAACAAAGGTTTCTTGATCTTAGATGATTACTTGGAATGGATTAGAAAGCTTGGAAGTAAATTAGTAAACTTGAAGGGATTTTTGAAGTGTTCTTGAAGTGTTCTTCCTATGATGATTACAGCTTGATTCTTGAAGTGATTTTTGATGAAGATGATGATTAAATACTGGAAAAATACGTTCATAATAGTGTGTGTGTGTTGAGAGAGAATTAGAAAGAGAATTGGAAGTGAAATGGAGTGAATGATGAGTGGTAATTGGTGAGTGGTGAGTGGGGTTAAAAGGAGTTCTAGTTAGTTGACTAGCTCATGGTAGAAGTTAAAATTGATTAGTCATACATGACATAATCAAGAGTGGAATCCCATGCTAGTTCCTATTGGTATATACTCATAGTAAGTACGTTTTGAAGCTGTGTATAATACGGGTAAGAATACGACTAGAATTCTTGATGAAAGAAAAGAATGGAAAAGTAACTGTAACCATTTTCGTTAAGTATGAGTGTTTTGATATATGTCTTGAAGTCTTCCAAAAGTATTTTAATACATCTAAATACACTACATGTATATACATTTTAACTGAGTCGTTAAGTCATCGTTAGTCGTTACATGTAAGTGTTGTTTTGAAACCTTTAAGTTAACGATCTCAATTAATGTTGTTAACCCATTGTTTATTATATCTAATGAGATGTTAAATTATTATATTATCATGATATTATGATATATTAATATATCTTAATATGATATATATACATTTAAATGTTGTTACAACGATAATCGTGACATATATGTCTCGTTTCGAAATCCTTAAGTTAGTAGTCTTGTTTATATGTATATAACTCATTGTTAATATACTTATGGAGATACTTACTTATCATAATCTCATGTTAACCATATGTATATCCATATATATATCGTCATGTCATTTTTACAAGTTTTAACGTTCGTGAATCGCCGGTCAACTTGGGTGGTCAATTGTCTATATGAAACATATTTCAATTAATCAAGTCTTAACAAGTTTGATTGCTTAACATGTTGGAAACATTTAATCATGTAAATATCAATCTCAATTAATATATATAAACATGGAAAAGTTCGGGTCACTACATTGTAAGGATTATATTACTAAGCTAATGTATAAGTGATATCTTTGTTATATTTGTTACAAGAAAATATATGTTTGGACTCAGTTAATACTTACTAGTTGAATGCATGCACAAACATAGAATTACGGCTAATAAGTTGCATGTACATATATATTCAGAAAAGAATAACATGGAAATATTTATGTTTGTTTAAGAATTTGACATGAAACTAAGTTTGTCTATATGATCCGATTTTATTCTTTTTCTGTTTCTTTGAAAAATATAGATATTCAAAGGATATATGTGTAATAAAAAATTTTAAAAACTAAGTATCATTCTGATATAGAAAATTAGAATATCGAGTAGATATGAATCATCATAATATTTCAAAATTAGTAAATATCATATTCTATTTATAATCTTATGAAGCTAGTATCATGACTCCTAACACAAGATGTTAATAAATCTAATACACATACATTAGTCTAGTACATATAATGATGATCATAATAAAATAATAATTTAGTAACAATTATTATTATATTTATTTATAAAAATATAAATGTAAACATGCATACAAATAGGTTAATTAGTCTATCTAAACTTATACGTGTTTACGTTCAAAACACCTGTTTATTGGTATTTGTAAGAGGATACACATCATGAAATTGATAAGTCTGCAATTAGCTCTCACATTATTATTACTATTACTACTAATATTATATCATATGCGTAATATGTTAAAGTGAATGAAAATATATTTGATGTTTTATCTCATGTATTTAGATTGTAAATGCCATCATTGAATATAGAATAATCAACAAAAAAAAAAAAAAAAAATTTGATCATTAACATGTCACTTTTAAAAGTAAGTATAGGTTTGATCAATTTGAATATTATATGTGTATGTTTTGAAATGTATGTGCTTAAATACTTTTTGTCTTTGTCTCATATCTTTACAAGTTATCTTGTTTGAAGAAAAAAAATATCAAAAAAATAAATTAATATAATATAGCTTAAACATGCATTAGATTAAATTTTATAATAATAATCAAATTTGAAAGATGATAAAGCTAGTTACGTATGTGAAAATTTAAATTGTATTATGAAGTGATAACGATATGAACATACATGTACATAATAATCAGTATCACATCTAGCAAACGTGATGGTGATTAAGTTGTA
Source organism: Rutidosis leptorrhynchoides (assembly GCF_046630445.1). NCBI lineage: Eukaryota > Viridiplantae > Streptophyta > Magnoliopsida > Asterales > Asteraceae > Rutidosis > Rutidosis leptorrhynchoides. Next base: position 433,524,315 of record NC_092335.1, read on the forward strand.
ATGTGTGAACTTATTGAAATCATGCAATACTAATAGGAAATATTATATGGTATATTTACTCTACTTGGATTAATATTTATTACTTATAGAATCTTGAAAATGTAATTTGTTTATTTACTTGAGACATGATAACAATAAGAGTATTTCTTAAACATGTTGTTTGTGTGTTAATAGTGATAATTATGATTTTAATTGATACATAAGTTACCTACATTTGAGAATCTCGCGTATCATATATAACTTTTAATAGTCGACTCTTAGTAACTATTACCCTATAAGTTACAAACGGAAAAGAATATTATACTTCGTATTAATTAATATCATTTGCACTAAAACCCTACAATAGCTTTCATGAACTATACATATGCATAAAATCCTCATTTGTTTGCGAATTGGTACGTTTCAATTCTATAACTTCTTTCAATTTCGAGGACGAAATTTTTTAAGTAGGCGGAGTTGTAATATCCCAAAAAAAAAAAAAAAAACTCAAACTAACTTAATTTTGTATCCTACTAAACTAATTTAATTTTGTATCCTACTAAACTAACTTAGTTATGTACCATACTAGAAATAAACTAGTTAAGATTTAACAAGTAATATCCATTTTACTCATTACAATCTATCAAAATTTAAGAAGAAGAGAATAGAGAGATTCAAAGAAGAACACAAAATATTTGCGGGTCTAGCTTTCGTTCTAACATGAACACGTTTTAAAGGTAACTACTAATTACCATCTTTGTTATTGATGTAAATTTGTTTATTGGTTTTCTTAATTAATTGATTGATTTAAATCACATGAATTATTATAGAGATAAGATGTTAAGATTTTGAGTATAAATGGGTCTTTGTATATTAAAATTTTGCATATATTTAAAGTTAATAATTTGGTAAAATAATTAATAAATTTATGTACGTAGCAGCTACATTTTCAACAAAGTGCGATTGAGACTACACTCGTTAATACAAGTAAAATATGTCATGTTTTAAATATAATTAAATTAATTCTTCGACATATATTTTATGTTTGTATATCATCCCTAGTTAATTCAATTTTAATAAATAATACTACGTCTCAATAAACATGTGACTTCAAATTAATTTATGATCATTAACAAATACAATATATAAAGTCTTTGGAAAATACTGTAAATATTATTACGGAGTAATAAAATTAAACTTTTGAATATAGTGCATTATTTAATGGACCCAAAATAAATAAATATTACTACTCCGTAACACTCTTAAAAAAATGGGCCCATACTCTTTTATATGATGATCAATTTCGTAACCTTATGCCTTAAACCTCAATCACCGTCCCAGTATCATATTGATTTCAGTTGATCAACTTGGATATTTTGGGCCTCAATTAGTGTTGGGCCTTGTGCTGGTGCACAGGTTGCACACCCAATTAGCCGGGCTTAGGAGTTTAGCCAAGGAATATGACAATGAATTGGTGAGATTGAATTAATCATGTATGTATAAATCGATCAGCAATAGAAAAAATATAAATGGCATGTGCCACTACCAATATTGACCCACTAAATTCTTATAAGACGTAATATACTAAAACTAGAAATTTGAATATGAAACTATTTGGATAGAAATAAACACATAAGAATCATATGGTAATAATATTAATAAAGAATATTATATACTCCCTATTTGAATGCGTTTTGTACTCATACATGCGTATTCATTAGATTTGGCTCGGTCATCGCCTCCTTTGGTGGTATTTTGTTGTCCTTGGAATTTCATCATTCAACATAAGGTACGAATATTCTAGATGGTTCTAGGATCGCTTCGGTAAATCTTTCCTCTCAAAACTTTATTTCGAATTGTGTATAAAAATTATTGGTATGACATACTTATTTGGAAATTCATTATATTTGTTAGTCTATAGATTGTGTTATGTTTCCTCATTTGGATGTACAAACGAGGTTGCTAATTATATTTATTAATTGAGGAAATTATAATATTTTGGTCTTTGGAAATTGTGTCAAAACCGTGCCTCCAAACAGCCCCGAAAAATGTCGTAAACATTTCGATAAAGAACATGTGTGAGTGTGGCGAGTGGTACGGTGATTCGTATCGAGTGTCCCTCATTCCATGTGGCTTTACATCTCCCGTTAAGTTCGTTTGAACATTTTAAGTATTAGATCAATCGTAAAATATTTAAGTGATTTCGTTAATTCTTTTTAAATATATTTTAAAGACTATTAATCACTTTAAATGGTATTTGAAATTTATAATTAATAAATCGGTTAAAACGTTTTCGTAAAATGTGCCTAAGAGTAACCTATTCATGGAGGTCCCATGAGCGCGTTATTGTGACATCGGTAACGTGGCATCGACCGTAGCGGTGTATTTGTTATATCTACTGCGTCTCCTTTTGATTGCCCGGTGGTGGTACGAGCTCATTGTTATTATATATATTTGTGATAGGAGGCGTATGGATTGATCCTAGGTATTTTGTTTTGACGGCGAACGTTTATCGTAGTGTCATACGAAACGTCATCGATATGAATGATTAGTGGAGTAATTACCCTATGATTTCATTTTGGATACTTTGTAAGTTATTTGTTTGACTCTTAGGGCATTATTTTAGGGAATTTTTAAAACACTCTTAGTATGTGACTTTGATATTTTGACATATTCGTTATTAAGGATATATACATATTTGCACCTTGATTTAAAAATAAGTTACTTCGTAAATAAGTTGGTTTTGAAATTTGTCATGCATGTCATACTGTACTCTGTTCTTTTTTATATCCATTTACTGGACTTTGGCTCAGTCGTATTCTTTGTTTTCCTTCTTATACGACAGGTAATCAAGGGGGCGTTGGGAGCGAGGGAATAGTGTAGAGTGGAGTGAACTTAGCACCATGCCTTAGAGATTTCCTTCAGGATTTAGTAGTTTATTTTGGTTTAGTAGTACTTTGAATAAGTTTGTAAACTCTGGTGTTTTAACTATGGTTTGAATTCGAATGAGAATAACGCTTATTTACCTTTTAAGTTACCTTTATTTATAAGTTTTGAAATTCGTAAGATTAGGGTCTTTACATATAGTATCAGAGCTTAGGTTCCTTCCTGTAGAAACTTAAGTCCTAAGTTATGACCTGTGAGATTTGGGTAGACTTTGGGTTAGGAATTTCTTTCCGCATTGGTCTTCGATCACTGCTTTGGATATTCTCTTATTATTCCGCGTAATAATCCTATCCGCTATATCCTCATCTTTTATCCTCCATTTTATCTGTTTCTAAATTGCACGCTTTTAACATTTTCATTTAATGTTTTCGTTCTCGAATCTGTGGTATGTGGCTCATTATGTGTCTAGTTTGTCTTCTAAGTATTTAACTATTTCACGAGCTTCCTTCATAAACAGATATAAGTATTGTAAGGATTATATTACTAAGCTAATGTATAAGTGATATCTTTGTTATATTTGTTACAAGAAAATATATCTTTGTTATATTTAACTATTTCATGATCTTCCTTCACGAGCTTCCTTCAACTAAACACATGTTCTATATCTATATGATATACTTACTTAATGATTTAAAACTTGTAAACACGAAGAACACCGTAAAACCGGACATACGCAGTTGTAGTGAAACCGGGGGCTGTTTTGGGTTAGATAATTAAAAACTATGATAAACTTTGATTTAAAAGTTTTTCTTCTGGGAAAATGATTTTTCTTATGAACATGAAACTATATCCAAAAATCGTGATTAAACTCAGAGTGGAAGTATGTTTTTCAAAATGGTCATCAAGACGTCGTTCTTTCGACTGAAATGACTACCTCTTACAAAATTGACTTGTAACCTGTATTTCTGACTATAAACTTATACTTTTTCTGTTTAGTTTCATAAATTTCAGTTCATTATGAAACCATAGCAACTTGAATCACTCCAAATGGATTTAAAACGAAGAAGTTATGGGTAAAACAAAATTGGATATTTTTGCTTGTTGTAGCTACTTGAAATCTGTAACAAATCTATTCTAACCATAACTTAACTAACTTATATTGTATTATACATATACTCTAACATATTATGTAACCTTTATAGACCATAGACACGTATACAATGTTTTGACATATCATATCGACGTCATCTATATATATTATTTGGAACAACCATAGATACTCTATATGCTGTAATGCTAGAGTTCGCTATACAGGGTTGCGGTTGATTCCAAAAATATATATACTTTGAGTTATGATCTAGCCTAAGACTTGTATACACTGGGTCGTGGATTGATTCGAGATAATATATATTGATTTATTTCTGTACTATTAACTGTGGACAATTAGTTGTAGATTATTAACAATGGACTGCTAACTTAACAAACTTAAATCATTAAAACGTAATAAAAATGTTGTGAATATATTTCGATCATATTTTGATATATATGTATATATTTATAGGTTCGTGAATCGACCAGTAGCCAAGTATTATTTTCCAATGAAGGGATAATCTGTGAAAGTGAGTTATGGTCCCATTTTTGCTATCGAATATTTTTGGGATGAGAATACATGCAGTTTTATAAATGTTTTACAAAATAGGCACAAGTACTTGAAACTACATTCTATGGTTGGATTATTAAACCGAATATCACCCTTTTTAGTCTGGTAATCTAAGAATTAGGGAACAGAAACCCTAATTGACGCGAATCCTAAAGATAAATCTATTGGGCCTAACAAACCCCATTCGAATTACGGATACTTTAGTACTTCGATTTTATCATGTCCGATGAGAGTCCCGGAATGATGGGGATATTCTAGATGCATTTTTGTTAATGTCGGTTACCAGGTATTCTCCATATGAATGATTTTTAATTCGCAGGTTACGCGTATTATTTTGTACATGGGTTACGTGTGCGGTTATAATTGAAATCTTGTGGCCTATTATTATTATAATTTAAGATTAAGATTAAACCTATAACTCACCAACATTTTTGTTGACGTTTAAAGCATGTTTATTCTCAGGTGATTATTAAGAGCTTCTGCTGTTGCATGCTAAATAAAGACAGGATTTGAGTCTACATGCTTGTATAATATTGTTTAAAAAGTGCATTCGAAGACTTATATTGTTGTGTAATATTATTGTAAACCATTATGTAATGGTCGTGTGAAAACGCTATATTTTAGATTATCATTATTTGATAATCTTCACAATATTTTAAACCTTTATCGACAAAATAAAGGTTATGGTTTATTTTAAAAATCGAATGCAGTCTTTGAAAAAACGTCTCAAATAGAGGTCAAAACCTCGCAACGAAATCAATTAATATGAAATGTTTTTAATCATTATGAACGGGACATTTCACTGTCTTCGACCATGCTATGCAACCACCGTTCTTATGGTTGACACCCGATTTGGTTCAAGTGACCTAATGAATTCTGACGAATTCTCAGGATTTTACGTTGAATGGTAATGAACACATTGAAAATAGGTTTTCAGAAAACAAATCGGTTTTAATTTGATCAAAATATTTTCTCGTTCAAGCTCGAGTTTAGATATCATCGAATTCTATGAGTTTGTAATTCTCAATAATTAAAGTCAATCTCAAGGATTGAGTAATATCAGGCTTAAAAGCTGATTTTTAATCTTTAAGGAGATTATCCTTTCTGGGGTCTGATTCATTAGTCTTATCAAGCTAATTTGCACGGCGCTCTCCTCATTTTACGAGACAGATCCTCTCATGGCTAGGATAAGTCTGACCACTTGGCGACCCTGTTTGATGCTGAGGTCCGTGGATTTTCTGCTGATTTTAGAGATGACTTTTCTAGAATTTTCGTCAACCTACAGCTGGTCTGGACGACAACTTCTTAACCTAAATCAAGAAGTGCGTGTCTTTTTCGGAAGACTTTACTTCCTTTTAATGATGGAATTGATTCATCGTGTAGATCCATTTTTCTTTCAAATATATTACGGTAAACGGGTGATAATGCTAAAAACGAACATATATTTCATAGCATTATTCCTCAAGAAAGACAAGCTTTTAGTTGCAATTGTTCTATTTACAAGTAATATTCGTTTAAATAATAAAAGGTGAAGACAAAAGACAGATTCGACGAATTGAAGACGCAAACGACCAAAAAGCTCAAAAGTACAAAAGACAATCAAAGAGGTTCCAATTATTGATAAGAAACGTCTCGAAATTACAAGAGTACAAGATTCAAAACGCAAAATACAAAATATAAAATTGTACGCAAGGACGTTCGAAAATCCGGAACCGGGACCAGAGTCAACTCTCAACGCTCGACGCAACGGACTAAAAATTACAAGTCTACTATGCACAAGAATATAATATAATATATAAATAATTATATTAATTATTTATATTTTATATTTATATATAAAATCCGTCGGCAAGAAAGACTCCAAAAGATGTGAGCTGTAATTTCAATCTCCGCAACTCGCGGAGTTTGAAGGCCAAAAGGGCCGCGAGTCGCGGAGCCCCAATTTCAGAAACTTCCTATAAAAGCAAACGAATTCTGATCGAAAAAACCACAAAATATATCCATCTCTCTATCTATATCGTATATATTTATATTTATATTTTAATTTTAATTTTAATTTTAATTATAATTCTAATAATAAGGGTATGTTAGCGAATGTTGTAAGGGTATAAGTCGAAATTCTGTCCGTGTAACGCTACGCTATTTTTAATCATTGTAAGTTATGTTCAACCTTTTTACATTAATGTCTCGTAGCTAAGTTATTATTATGCTTATTTAAAACGAAGTAATCATGATGTTGGGCTAATTACTAAAATTGGGTAATTGGGCTTTGTACCATAATTGGGGTTTGGACAAAAGAACGACACTTGTGGAAATTAGACTATGGGCTATTAATGGGCTTTATATTTGTTTAACTAAATGATAGTTTGTTAATGTTAATATAAAGATTTACAATTGGGCGTCCCTATAAATTACCATATACACTCGATCGGACACGATGGGCGGGGTATTTATATGTACGAATAATCGTTCATTTAACCGGACACGGGAATGGATTAATAGCCACTAGAATAATTAAAACAGGGGTGAAATTACATTCAAGGGTAATTGGTGTAATTGTTAGCAAAGTAGTAAAACCTTGGTTTACACGCAGTCGATAACCTGGTGTATTCATTAAACAAAGTATTAAAACCTTGTTACAATTCGAATCCCCAATTAGTTGGAATATTTAACTTCGGGTATAATAATAATTTGACGAGGACACTCGCACTTTATATTTATGACTGATGGACTGTTATGGACAAAAACCATACGGACATATTGAATAATCCAGGACAAAGGACAATTAACCCATGGGCATAAAACTAAAATCAACACGTCAAACATCATGATTACGGAAGTTTAAATAAGCATAATTCTTTTATTTCATATTTAATTTCCTTTATTTTATATTTAATTGCACTTCTAATTATCGCATTTTTATTTATTGTTATTTAATTGCACTTTTAATTATCGTACTTTTTAATTATCGCAATTTTATTTTATCGCACTTTTATTATTCGCAATTTCATTATCGTTATTTACTTTACGCTTTAATTTAAGTCTTGTATTTATTTTATATTTTACATTAGGTTTTAACTGCGACTAAAGTTTTAAAATCGACAAACCGGTCATTAAACGGTAAAAACCCCCCTTTATAATAATAATATTACTTATATATATGTTTGTATTTTTATAAAAGTAAACTAATATAGCGTTGAGCTTTGTTTAAAGATTTCCCTGTGGAACGAACCGGACTTACTAAAAACTACACTACTTTACGATTAGGTACACTGCCTATAAGTGTTGTAGCAAGGTTTAAGTATATCCATTCTATAAATAAATAAATATCTTGTGTAAAATTGTATCGTATTTAATAGTATTTCCTTGTAAAAATTAATAGTATTTTATACCCCTCTGCTTTGACATCAAGTATTTTTGGCGCAGCTGCCGGGGACTCTCTTAAACGCCGGAAGCGCAACGCTAATATAAAAAAAAAAGATTTTTTTATTTTACTTTTATTAAAAATTCGTTTTTGTAAAAATACGTGTTAATTATTCAAAAATATAAAAAGAAAAACAAAAATATAAGTATTTTTTTAGTATTTTTTTTAAATATTTAAGTTTTATAAGTTTCTTTATTCTTATTTTAATTTATAAAAATATAAGTTTTATTAAATATCTTTTATATATAGAAAAAACAGAAAACAGAAAAAAAAAATAAATAAATAAAAAAAACGCGTCGATTCAAACTGTGCCAGAATTGAATTTCTGAACCCCGCGACTCGCGGGGTTTTCTTCATTAATTACCGCGACTCGCGGAGCCTTTCTGACAGGCGACAAAAAACCCTAATTCAGCATTAATTACGGGTATTAATTAATTATAATTATTATTTAACCCTAATTATTATTATTATTATTATTAGTTTTATTTTTACTTTTACTTTTTATTTAATTTTTGTATTTAGTATTAATTAGTTTTATTAAATTGTAAAATTAGTAGTTTTAGTAAATAAATAATATAAAAATAATATTTTTATAAAAATTGTACTTTTTACAACTTTTTGTATATTTTTATATTTTGTCCCTTTTTAATCATTTTAGCGTAATATTTGTATTTTTAGCTCATATTTAGTTTTAAACTTAGTTTTTGCTATAGTTATTTTTACTCCTAGATTTTTAGGCTTTGCCGTAGAATTCCTTAAGTGCTTTTTCTTTATACTAAGATTTAGGTACTTTAAAATTTTGCGACGCCTTTTTAAGTTTTAGTTTCTTTTTAAGTTATTTCCATTTGGGATTTAGTTTTTCCTGTAAGCTTTAATATTTTTTTTAGACACCTTTTACTATGTATCAATTATCATTCCAATTAGTAATTTCAATTTGCGATTATAATTTTAAGTTAGTTGTAGTAATAAGGTTAGGTTAGTTAAGTATTTTTAAGTTTTGATAAGTTTCTTTTATTTTTCCGTCACCTTTTATTTTTCAACCATTTTTTTTCTTTTTCGACCTTTTGCGACGAACTCTTTTTCTCTCTTATTTCTCGCCATTCTAGTTTTTAGGACTTAGAATTTTTTCTACTTCTTATCTAAATTTCTTAAAATTACGAAAATTTATTTTAAGTGGTTAAATTAATAGACATCAAAATTTTCTGGTTCGTAGTAATAGTTGGATTTGTACGTGGACCGGGTTATTGGAGCCAAACAGTCCTCAATTATATTGAGACCAAACGAATCCTGCCCCTCTGCTGCATCTTTTGGCTATTCGAAACGTGGGCAAAATCAGAAAAGTCTATTAATTGGATAACTTATTATAATTTTTCTTTCCTTTTTAAAAACTAATAGGATATTCAGTGAATGCACCGAGCAAGACGTTCATCACCTTTTGTACGTTCACCACCTGTAACTAGATCAAGACATTTAGCAAATATAACCGCCGTTGATTTTTCTTTAGAATCGTCATCCAGTCGACCAAGTACTTCAGTTCAAATTTCCGATAATCCATTTTTTGAACCCAACCTCACAATTGAGACTCCGGAAAATATTCAGGAACAGTTCGTAGATCCTGAACCACTAAACTTTCCTCCAGAGCCACCAATCATTCAAACAGAGATTGTTGAGGAACGAACCATTAAATCAGAATCATCTAGTGATACCGATTCAACAAATTCAATTATGGAGAATCTGGAACCTTTAAGTATGGAAGACCGAATGAGAGCTAAACGCACTGGCCAAGGTCACGCAATTACTCATCCAGACATTAATGCGCCAGATTATGAAATCAAAGGACAAATTCTACACATGGTGACTAATCAATGCCAATTTAGTGGTGCGCCGAAGGAAGATCCAAATGAACATCTATGTACCTTTAATAGGATCTGCACACTATTTAAAATCCGAGAAGTGGAGGATGAACAGATATATCTCATGTTATTTCCCTGGACTTTAAAGGGAGAAGCCAAAGATTGGTTGGAATCGTTACCTGAAGGGGCGATTGATACATGGGACGTTTTAGTTGACAAATTTCTTAAACAATTCTTTCCTGCATCTAAAGCCGTAAGACTTCAAGCAGAAATTGTTACGTTCACACAGAAACCAAATGAAACTCTATATGAGGCGTGGACAAGATATGGAAAGTTGTTAAGAGGATGTCCGCAACATGGTTTAGACACCTGTCAAATAGTACAAATATTCTACCAAGGATGCGACATCACTACAAGGAAAGACATAGATATAGCAGCTGGTGGTTTTATTATGAAGAAAACCGAAACTGATGCTTACAAAATTATTGATAATACTGCTTCCCACTCACATGAGTGGCACCAAGAAAAAGACATCATTAGATCATCTAAAGCAGCTAGAGCCGATTCTAGCCATGACTTAGATTCCATTTCCGCAAAGATAGATGCTGTGGAGAGACGAATGGAAAAGATGACTAAGGATATTCACTCAATACGAATTAGTTGTGAGCAGTGTGGAGGACCACATTTGACAAAAGATTGTCTCAGTATTGAATTAACAATGGAACAAAGAGAGAATATTTCATACATAAACCAAAGGCCTGGAAATAATTATCAGAATAATTATCAACCGCCAAGACCAATTTACAATCAAAACCAGAATTATAACCGAAATATTCCATACAACAACCAACAAGGTCCTAGCAATCAACAAGTATCCAATAATACTTACAATCAAAACAGACCTAATTTTCAAAACAAACCACCACAACAAACCGATGATAAAAAACCAAATTTAGAAGATATGATGACGAAGCTAGTTGAAACTCAAACGCAGTTTTTCACATCTCAAAAACAAACTAATGAACAAAATGCTCAAGCATTTAGAAATCAACAAGCTTCTATTCAAAATCTGGAACAAGAAGTAAGTAACCTAGCAAGGTTAATAGGTGAAAGAAAACCGGGAAGTTTACCGAGTGATACAAATGCTAACCCCAGGAATGAAACAGCTAAAGCTATTACCACAAGAAGTGGTACAACACTTAAACCACCTGAAATACCTGTAACTTCTGATGAAACTATTCCTACTCCACAAGAACCACAACCTGATCAAGATAAGGAAAAAGAACCGGTAGTTGAAAAGGTTAATGAAGATAACACAGTTAAGGATAAACCTTATGTTAAACCATACCAACCACCACTTCCTTATCCGAGTAAAATGAAGAAAGAGAAACTTGAAGCCGAGCAATCCAAATTCTTGGATATGTTTAAACAGATAAATGTAAATCTTCCTTTCATTGATGTGATTTCAGGAATGCCAAGATATGCTAAATTCCCGAAAGATCTAATCTCAAATAGAAAGAAAATGGAAGAACTCTCGGCTGTTACTATGAATGCTAATTGTTCAGCAGTGCTGTTGAATAAGATACCAGAAAAATTATCTGATCCAGGAAGTTTCACAATTCCATGTTTTCTGGGTAGTCTTAGTTCAATAGAAGCATTGGCAGACTTAGGTGCTAGTATAAATCTAATGCCGTATTCACTATACGTTAAACTAGACCTTGGAGAATTGAAACCAACCAGAATAAGCATACAACTAGCCGATAGATCAATAAAATATCCTAGAGGGATAATGGAGAACATGCTAGTTAAAGTTGGTAATTTAGTATTTCCAGTAGATTTTGTTGTTTTGGACATGGAAGAAGATTCTCAAGTTCCTCTCATATTAGGAAGACCATTCTTAAACACGGCTAAAGCAATGATAGACGTGTTCGGTAAGAAACTGACCCTAAGTATAGAGGATGAGAGTGTTACCTTTTCAGTTGATAGAGCAATGCAACAACCACAATCTGCAGATGATACATGTTATTATATTCAAACTATAGATGCACATGCAGAATTATTAGAAGAATTTCCAGAATTACAAGGAACAGGAGAATGTTCTTTAGGAGAAGGTAATGAACCAATTGATGAAGCTGAAATGTTAGCTACACTTATAGCTAATGGATATGAACCAACAACAGAAGAAATTCAAATGCTAAAAGAAGAAGACAGATATCGATATAAATCATCGATAGAAGAACCTCCGAAATTAGAGTTAAAGCCACTTCCAAACCATTTGGAATACGCTTATTTACATGGTGAATCTGAATTACCTGTAATAATATCGTCTTCTCTTACTGACAATGAGAAATCACAACTCATTTCTGTGTTGAAAGCTCATAAACCAGCCATTGCATGGAAGATTCATGATATTAAAGGAATAAGTCCTTCGTATTGCACACATAAAATCCTTATGGAAGAAGGTCATAAAACGTATGTGCAACGCCAACGAAGACTAAATCCTAATATGCAAGATGTAGTTAAGAAAGAGATTATTAAACTGCTAGATGCAGGTTTGATATATCCAATTTCTGATAGTCCATGGGTAAGCCCAGTTCAATGCGTGCCTAAGAAGGGTGGCATGACTGTCATTACAAATGAGAAAAATGAGCTTATTCCTACTAGGACTGTAACAGGATGGCGTGTATGTATTGATTATAGAAAATTAAATGACGCCACCAGAAAAGATCACTTTCCCTTACCTTTCATAGATCAAATGTTGGAAAGATTAGCCGGAAATAGTTACTATTGTTTTCTAGATGGATTTTCCGGATATTTTCAAATTCCAATAGCACCCGAAGACCAAGAGAAAACCACATTCACGTGCCCTTATGGTACTTTTGCTTACAAACGCATGCCATTTGGACTTTGCAACGCCCCTGCAACCTTTCAAAGGTGTATGATGGCGATTTTTCACGATATGATAGAAGAATGCATGGAAGTATTCATGGATGACTTTTCAGTCTTCGGTGATACATTTAAATCATGTCTAGTTAATCTGGAACGAATGCTAATTAGATGCGAAAAATCAAATCTAGTACTTAATTGGGAGAAATGCCATTTCATGGTTAAAGAAGGCATCGTTCTTGGACATAAAATTTCAAAAGAAGGAATTGAAGTGGATAAAGCTAAAGTAGATGTAATTGCTAAACTTCCACATCCCACCAATGTTAGAGGAGTTAGGAGTTTTCTAGGGCATGCCGATTTTTACCGACGTTTCATAAAAGATTTTTCAAAAATTGACACTCCTATGAATAAACTCCTAGAAAAGGATGCGCCATTCATCTTTTCAGATGAGTGTATCAAATCTTTTAATATTCTTAAAGAGAAACTCACTAATGCACCGATCATGATAACACCAAATTGGAATCTACCATTTGAACTAATGTGCGATGCAAGTGATTTTGCAATGGGAGCCGTTTTAGGACAAAGGATTGAAAAACGATTTCAACCTATATATTATGCTAGTAAGACATTACAAGGAGCACAAACGAACTATACAACTACTAAAAAAGAACTCCTTGCTATTGTCTTTGCTTTTGACAAATTTCGATCATATCTCGTTCTAGCAAAAACGGTGGTCTATACCGACCATTCTGCTCTTAGATACCTATTTTCAAAACAAGATGCTAAACCAAGATTAATCCGTTGGATCTTACTCTTACAAGAGTTTGATATTGAAATCCGAGATAAAAGAGGAGCAGAAAATCTCGCCGCTGATCATCTTTCTCGTCTTGAAAATCCCGAATTAGAAGTTCTAAATGAATCGGCCATACAAGACAACTTTCCTGATGAATATCTATTGAAGATAGATTATAATGAAATCCCATGGTTTGCAGACTATGCAAACTACTTAGTTTGTGGATTCCTTGAAAAAGGATTATCGTACCAAAGACGAAAGAAATTCTTCAGTGATATAAAACACTATTTTTGGGAAGATCCACATCTGTTTAAAAGTTGTCCCGATGGAATAATACGCCGATGTGTATTTGGAGATGAAGCTAGTAAAATTTTAAACCATTGTCACACAGGACCAACAGGAGGGCATTATGGGCCTCAACTAACAGCAAGAAAAGTTTATGAAGCTGGATTCTATTGGCCTACAATTTACAAAGACGCACACCTTCTTTGCAAATCCTGTGATGCATGTCAAAGGGCCGGAAAAATAAGTCAACGTGATGAAATGCCACAAAATGTCATCCAAGTATGTGAAGTATTTGACATTTGGGGTATTGACTTTATGGGTCCATTTCCAAAATCTAATAATAATCTATATATACTCGTAGCCATTGATTATGTATCTAAATGGGCGGAAGCACAAGCTCTCCCAACTAACGATGCACGAGTTGTAGTCAACTTTTTAAAACGTCTTTTTGCAAGGTTTGGAACACCGAAAGCTTTAATAAGTGATCGGGGTACTCATTTCTGTAATAATCAACTTGAGAAAGTTCTTAAAAGATATGGAGTAACTCATAAAATCTCCACCGCATATCATCCACAAACAAGTGGACAAGTTGAAAATACAAACCGAGCTTTAAAACGTATTCTAGAGAAAACCGTAGGATCAAATCCGAAGGAATGGTCCATTAAATTGGAGGATGCACTCTGGGCTTTTAGAACAGCCTACAAAACTCCAATTGGAACCACACCTTTTAGACTTGTTTATGGAAAAGCATGTCATCTTCCAGTAGAAATTGAACACAAAGCATTTTGGGCTTTGAAGACATGTAATCTTGATTTACATGAAGCCGGACGTCTACGATTAAGTCAACTAAATGAATTAGAAGAATTAAGACATGAAGCATACGAAAATTCGTTAATCTATAAGGAAAGAACGAAGAAATGGCATGATAAAAGAATCAGAAGTTCAAAAGAATTTAAAGAAGGAGACAGAGTTCTTCTTTTCAATTCACGATTCAAGCTATTTCCTGGAAAATTAAAATCAAGATGGTCTGGACCATTCATAGTCAAAAGAGTTTTCCCATACGGAACGATAGAATTAATAAATTCAAATGGGATTGAATTTAAAGTTAATGGTCACAGAGTTAAACATTACATACATGGTCCGATGGAAGTCGACAACGAAGTTAATCACAATTTCGACACCACAGCTAACTAAGTGTGGGGAGAACCAAGTCTTTAAAAGATAATATGTATTTCTGTTAGAGTTAGATTGTCTGTTTTCGTGTAGTTCTCGAAAATGGAACCCGAATGGTCTTTCCCTAGCAGACCCTAAAGAACTAGTCTTCTCCCCCCATTCTGAATTTTTATTTTTTTTAGGTTTTTACGAAATGAAGACTGCCTGTGAACTAAACCATGGTCTAATGCTACACGCTTTGATCACTAAACGTAATAATGACATACTACCGAGTGAAATAGTATCAGTAATCAGAGAAAGAATGGACGGAGTTAGAAAAGAATCCAGATGCGAAGATAATAAGTTACAATTTGGTAAAGGAAAATCAAAATCCGCAGCGAAAAGAAGAGCACGACACCTAGAACGATGTCACAAATGCGGAAAATGGTCACATGGAGGTAAATGTTCCAATAATCAAACCTATTCAAATACCGAATTTGTTACTTTATGCAGAGACGGACCATTCATATGTTTAGAAGAAAAGATACTGAATGCTCGAGGTTACGCCTATGTAGCCATGGAAAATCAATTAAACCGACTATCTTATGAATGGGATAGATCATATAACTAAGAAATCTATTTCACAGGTATGTCTGTACAGTTTTTATTTTTATTTTTATTTTTAACCTTTTGATAATAAACGCTAATTTGTTCGCTAAAAAGTATTAAATTGGTATTAAATAAAATTAGGTTTGGCGACCGAAATTATTGATATCATTCAAAAATTTATTACATCACTGCGAAATTTAACGTTTATTCTTAAGGTATAAATATCTTTAATCAATCAACCCAAAATATTTCAAAAATTTGTCATGAGTTAAATTAGGTCTTGGAACCGAAATTACTTTACCGAAAAGAGGGGCGCATATTTTTGATAATATTTGATTGATTAAAGTGGGATAAAAAGACAAAAGGATTTTTTTTTTACCATGTTTTTAAAAATTAATATTTAAATCTTAAATTAATATTGTAAACTTTGTAAAAACAATATATTTAAAATTGTAAATATTTGAAAAATTAATATAAGTTTGATATGAATTTTTGAATTTTTAAATTAAGTTTGGTGTGAACTTTTAATTTTTAAAATATAAATTTTTAATTTTATGCATTTCAAATTTTAAGTTTGGTGTGAATTTTTAATATTAATTTTGAATTTTATATTTAAGTTGTGTGAATTTAAAAACAAAAATTTACTTTATCTCATTAAGTTAAGAATATGATTTTTAAAATTCGTCGTAAGTTGAAGACTAGGTCTTTGAACCGAAATTGCTTTACCCGAGGAAGGGACGAGAACTTTTATTATCATTATTTTTAATCTTATTAAATTAAAGTATGCCAAAAACATTAAAAAACCAAAAATCTTAGCTTTTAAAACAATCGCTACAAAAAGACAAATTTTAAAATTTTGTCGAAGGACGGACTAGGACATCGATCCGAAACGACCTCGTCCTAAATAATAAGGGAAACAAAATTTTAAAATTAATTTCTTAATTGTTTTCAAAAGTTAATGATTATAAAAAAAAAAAAAAAAAAAAAAACAAACTCCGCGAGTCGCGGAGTTTGAAGTGCATTTCGCCGCGACTCGCGGAGGGACTAAAAATCAGAAAAAAATATAACCGAACAACAGATCAGTCCCAACCCCAAAACAATAAAAACACAGCGAAAACTGCACGCGAAAAACCCGAAAAACACCCCCAAAAATCCCAATTTTTAACCGTTAATCACCAAATTTTTTGCTAAAATCATGTTGAGAAGGATGCTATCTAAGAATTACTCAAGAAAAACGGTAAATTTCTACACCTAAACACCATTTAATTCGAAATTTGATGTTCTTGAGCAAATTTTTCCCCAATTTGATTTTGATGCTTTTTAGTGTAATTAGGCTTAAATTGTTTATGTATTATGCTTGTATAACCTAGATTGATGCTGTTTAACATGATTAGAAGCCTTAAACTTCAAATTTTGAGTAATCTAGGGTTTGTGTTCTTGAGCAAATTTGGGGCTTTTTGATATAAACAGGTTATGGCCGATTTTTGTCATGAATTGTTGCTAAATTGAGTAGTGTAACATGTCTAGGTAGTTAAATGATCCAAACTTTGAGTCTAAACATGATTTTGAGAATTAAAGTGGACTTTTTCAAGTCTAAAATTCATGAACTTGATTTTTGAAAGATAATGCCATTTGAGACTTGTTTAATTGCTAGTAATGATTATTTTGACATGTTATTTAAGTTGAATGCTTATGAACTTGGCGAAAATTTTCGTATATGCTTATTTGAAAAAGTGTAGATTTGATAAAAATGTGAAAATAAGCTTAAGTTTGATATAAATTGATAATGTCATTGTAATTATTTTGATTGATGATTTTGCTGACACTAATGCATATTTGGATGCACAAAAATTGTGTTTGATGTGTTTTGCAGAATGAAAGGGGTGAATCTTCATCCCAAGCCCGCAATGCTCCTGCTGAGAATTTGGAACAACAGGAGGTGGATAACTACTACAAGCAGGATATACCTCATCCAGTAATGACCTTTTCTGATATGCACTTGGAAGAGTTGCACCCGAACCTGAGATTTGACAGACTTTGGATAGATTATCCAAAATATCAACGGGGTTTGCATACTCTTCATTCTAAGGTTGTTGAGGTACCGAGGGTCATAGAATGGGGACCCTTAGAAGCTGTAGAATTGGCCGGGCCAATTAGGGAATTACTTGTACAGAGGTATGGTAATTCTTCTTTTAATGACTGGGTATGTTTATTCACCATACGTAGACCTGTATATAAAGTATGGTGTGAAGAATTGTTATGTAGTATAGAGTTGAATGATCGGGTAGCTAGTTTAACCGATCGTTCTTTTATTAGATTTTTGTTAGGCGGTTCGATGCGCCACATGTCTTTACTGGACATGGCTCAGGCTTTACGTATATATACGCCTGAGGAGTTAGCGTCTGCCGATTGTAGAGGATTGATACTAAACGGTAGAAAGATAGATGAGAATTTTGATACACACGGTGTGTGGAGTCAAATGACAAGCCATCACCGTTTCAAAGGGGGAAATTACTCTTATTTGGATATAGATAGAGCCGAATTAAGAGTGATACATAGGTTTTTAGCTAATTTGATTACACAAAGGGGTAAGAACAAAGAAAAAGTAAATGAACAGGATTTGTTTTACCATATGTGTATTCGAGACCCACAAAGCGCTGTAAGTATACCATATTGTGTGGGTTATTATTTATCAGCTATGGTTCGGGGGATGCGACCACATAGCATAATAGGAGGTGGAATTTTTATTACTTTGATTGGTGAATATCTCGGTGTGGATATAAGTCGGGGGGGATTATTAGTAGAAGAACCAGAACCCCGCGATACTATAGGTTTAAATGTATACCATGGTGCGAAAGTTTTGAAGAGGCGAAATAACGCCACAGTACGATACCATGGTAGACATCCACAGGTGGAGAGAAACCAACAGCAAGGTAATGTAGGAGGGGGGAATGAGATGCAAGAAATGCATAGGTTTATAGCTTCTCAGGAATACGAAAATGCTAGACAGAGAGCATTTGAAGATTGGCAAGTTCATCAGAACCAAATCATAGCTCATTGCCAACATATAGGTAGAAACTATATTCCTACACCGAAACCCATCTTCCCTCCTTGGTCTATAGAGATGCAGCCACCATATCCTACGTATGACCCTGCCGAAGCATTCTATAGCACTTATGGTTATGCCTGGAACCCCTATTGGTACCAATATCATCCTTAGTTTACTTATTATTTTTTTATTTTGTAATTTGTAATTATTGATACGTTTAATACTTTTGTTAATATTGTAATCATTTTTATAATTATCTAACTTTTATTCTTAGATTTTAATAATTTTTGAATGTGGGGTAATATACCAAACTTCAAAAATATGTATATATGTTTGCAGTTTATCTTATGTACACAACAGGGTAAAACAACGCATTTTCAAAGACTGGCATTAAGTTCAGCAAAAGCAACTAATTTTGACGACAAGATGCAAAATATATGTGAAATAACAACAAGACGGAATGAACAAATGATGTGCACCATTTATCATTCAGCAAACAAACACCAATATATTTGGAAACTTTGGTAAAATTTAATCATTTTCAAACAAATCACCCTCAATAATTTAAATTGTTACTGATTTCTTGCAAATGAGGGCATTGCAAGATCTTAAGTGTGGGAAGGGGTTAAATTCTTTCGGATTTTAAAATTTTTTACTTTAAACACTTGGTTACCATTAAAAATACTAGTAAAGCAGTAGTTGTATTAGAATCTAGTGCTCTCTGATAAAAAAGAACAGCCCTAGTCTTATATACTGACTACCCAATTCTAGTAAAATTTTTCAAAATTTTCAATTAAATGAACTCAAAATCATGTTTATACATATTTATGAACGATAAAACTAGGTTTTAACACCGAAATTATTGTTACCTCGGAAAGGAAATAAATTGAGAAACAAACTAAAATGTTAAAATTCATTTAAAATGGAATAGAGGACGATAAAAAGGAAAATAAAAGCCAAGTGTGGGAAAATTTACCAAGTTATCTTAAACATATGTCACATATATCTGTCACATATATCCCCAGAAAGGATAATCTCCTTAAAGATTAAAAATCAGCTTTTAAGACTGATATTACTCAATCCTAGAGATTGACCTTAAAGATTGAGAATTACAAACTCATGGAATTCAATGATATCTAAACTCGAGCTTAAACGAGAAAATATTTTGATCAAAATTACAAACCGATTTGTTTTCTGAAAACCCTATTTTCAATGCGTTCATTACCATTGAACGTAAAATCCTAGGAATTCACCTGGAATTCATTAGGTCACCTGAACTAAATCGGGTGTCAACCGTAAGAACGGTGGTTGCATAGTGGTCAAAGACAGGACCTTGTGCCAGACCGAAAAATTATAAGGGTGAGCTTTACTATTGCTCCTACCAAGGATAGTAATTGCGTCCGACACGTTATAGACCATAATTAAAAGCATGTCAGGGGACATTGCCTTAACAGTTGCTTGTTCAACACTTTCCTTTCAACCGGACGGTAGTTTACCGAAAGGTAATATACGGAACAAGTAAACTGGACGTGTTGCTTTCCTAATACAAGGTTAGCAAGTGGGTGACACAAAACCATAAGTTTTGAGCTAAAATTTTCAAATCTGAAACCCCACCAAACCCACAAAAATATTTTGCAAACACCGGTAAAGGGTTATCCCGGAAAACTTATCTAGGGTAAAAACTAGATTTAATTTTCAAAAGATCAAATGTTTTCATAAAGATCCAATTTCCTTAATGGATCTAAATTTTTATAGTCATGTGGGACTGTAAACCATATCGTTACTACCATTGTTTATACCGCCGTATAGAAATCACTGATGTACAAAGTGTGAAGAATAAAGAAGTGATTCTAGTATTTCAAGACAATATTGCTTGAGGACAAGCAACGCTCAAGTGTGGGAATATTTGATAATGCTAAAAACGAACATATATTTCATAGCATTATTCCTCAAGAAAGACAAACTTTTAGTTGCAATTGTTCTATTTACAAGTAATATTCGTTTAAATAATAAAAGGTGAAGACAAAAGACAGATTCGACGAATTGAAGACGCAAACGACCAAAAAGCTTAAAAGTACAAAAGACAATCAAAGAGGTTCCAATTATTGATAAGAAACGTCTCGAAATTACAAGAGTACAAGATTCAAAACGCAAAATACAAAATATAAAATTGTACGCAAGGACGTTCGAAAATCCGGAACCGGGACCAGAGTCAACTCTCAACGCTCGACGCAACGGACTAAAAATTACAAGTCTACTATGCACAAGAATATAATATAATATATAAATAATTATATTAATTATTTATATTTTATATTTATATATAAAATCCGTCGGCAAGAAAGACTCCAAAAGATGTGAGCTGTAATTTCAATCTCCGCGACTCGCGGAGTTTGAAGGCCAAAAGGGCCGCGAGTCGCGGAGCCCCAATTTCAGAAACTTCCTATAAAAGCAAACGAATTCTGATCGAAAAAACCACAAAATATATCCATCTCTCTATCTATATCGTATATATTTATATTTATATTTTAATTTTAATTTTAATTTTAATTATAATTCTAATAATAAGGGTATGTTAGCGAATGTTGTAAGGGTATAAGTCGAAATTCTGTCCGTGTAACGCTACGCTATTTTTAATCATTGTAAGTTATGTTCAACCTTTTTACATTAATGTCTCGTAGCTAAGTTATTATTATGCTTATTTAAAACGAAGTAATCATGATGTTGGGCTAATTACTAAAATTGGGTAATTGGGCTTTGTACCATAATTGGGGTTTGGACAAAAGAACGACACTTGTGGAAATTAGACTATGGGCTATTAATGGGCTTTATATTTGTTTAACTAAATGATAGTTTGTTAATGTTAATATAAAGATTTACAATTGGGCGTCCCTATAAATTACCATATACACTCGATCGGACACGATGGGCTGGGTATTTATATGTACGAATAATCGTTCATTTAACCGGACACGGGAATGGATTAATAGCCACTAGAATAATTAAAACAGGGGTGAAATTACATTCAAGGGTAATTGGTGTAATTGTTAGCAAAGTAGTAAAACCTTGGTTTACACGCAGTCGATAACCTGGTGTATTCATTAAACAAAGTATTAAAACCTTGTTACAATTCGAATCCCCAATTAGTTGGAATATTTAACTTCGGGTATAATAATAATTTGACGAGGACACTCGCACTTTATATTTATGACTGATGGACTGTTATGGACAAAAACCAGACGGACATATTGAATAATCCAGGACAAAGGACAATTAACCCATGGGCATAAAACTAAAATCAACACGTCAAACATCATGATTACGGAAGTTTAAATAAGCATAATTCTTTTATTTCATATTTAATTTCCTTTATTTTATATTTAATTGCACTTCTAATTATCGCATTTTTATTTATTGTTATTTAATCGCACTTTTAATTATCGTACTTTTTAATTATCGCAATTTTATTTTATCGCACTTTTATTATTCGCAATTTCATTATCGTTATTTACTTTACGCTTTAATTTAAGTCTTGTATTTATTTTATATTTTACATTAGGTTTTAACTGCGACTAAAGTTTTAAAATCGACAAACCGGTCATTAAACGGTAAAAACCCCCTTTATAATAATAATATTACTTATATATATGTTTGTATTTTTATAAAAGTAAACTAATATAGCGTTGAGCTTTGTTTAAAGATTTCCCTGTGGAACTAACCGGACTTACTAAAAACTACACTACTTTACGATTAGGTACACTGCCTATAAGTGTTGTAGCAAGGTTTAAGTATATCCATTCTATAAATAAATAAATATCTTGTGTAAAATTGTATCGTATTTAATAGTATTTCCTTGTAAAAATTAATAGTATTTTATACCCCTCTGCTTTGACATCAACGGGTAAAACTGATTTGTTTAGTCCAAAGCAAAAGTACCTGCAATAATCTTGTACAAAATATGTGAAATATGTTTTAAAGAACTTGGTAAATTCTTTCCACACTTAGCTTTTATTTTTCTTTGCCTTTTTATTCTCCTTTATTCCAGATTAAATGAATTCAAGCGTTTTTGGGTTGTTTCTCAATTTATGTCCTTTCTGAGGTAACAATAAGTTCGGTATTATTACCTAGTTTTATCGTTCATAAATATGTATAAAATGATTTTGAGTTCATTTAGTTGAAAAATTTTCAAATTTTCACAAAATTTAACAATTAAACCAAGTGTAAACCCGTGAGAATTTATAACCCTTCCCCACACTTGAGATCTTGCAATGCCCTCATTTGCAAGAAATCAGACTATAATTATAAATTCATGAGGGTGATTAGTGTAGAAAAGTGATTAAAAATACCCAGTTTGTAATTACTAAGCTCGTCGAATGATAGATGGCGCGCCTCATTTTTCATTCCTTTTTTTTGTAATTTCACATATGTTTTGCGTCTTATCATCAAAATTAGTAGCTTTTGCTGAACTTAATGACAGTCTTTGAAAATGCTTGTTTTACCCTGTTTTGTACATAAGATAAACTACAAACATATATATAATATATATATTTTTTTATAAAACATTTATTTATTAAAACAATTTAAATGAATAATTTTTAAAATTTTGTTTCCTTTTACTTTAGGTAGAGGTAGTTTCGGTACGTTTACCTAGTCCATCCCTCGACAAAATTTAAAAATTGTCGTTTTAAAGTGTTTGTTTTAAAAACAAAGATTTTCGGGTTTTTTAATTTTTTTTTGGCATACTTTAGATCAATAATATTAAAAATAATGATAACAAAATTTTTCGCCCCGTCTTTGGGTAAAGCAATTTCGATTCTATGATCTAGTCTTTAACTCACGACGAATTTTAGAAATCATTTTTTTAACTTAATGAAATAAAGTAAATTTTGTTTTTAAATTCACACAAAACTTAAATTTAAAAAGCGTATTAATTTTATACAAAACCTACAAAACAAAAATTCAGAATGGGGGGAGAAAACTAGTTCTTTAGTGTCTGCTAGTGGAAAAGACCAATCAGATTCCATTCTCGGAACTACACAAGAACAGAACAACTAACTCTAGACAGCATTTTCTTTTTAGAACATTTGAATCTCCCCACACTTAGGTAGCCGTGGTGTCGAAATTGTGATTAACTTCATCGTCAATTTCTCTTGGACCATAATCAACTTGCATATCTGTGACTTTTGATTTAAGCCATTGGTCGGATTCCTGTGTAATATCCACAAATTCAACTAGTTTCTCCTTTTATTTAAGCGATAGATTGGATACTAACCGGTTACATAACTTAGAGTTCCCCTTGGTTCTAGCATCGCGAATCCGTTTAATAAGTTTCTTCATTGAACTGTTAATAACAGGGTCATTTAATTTCGTATCAACAATGGGGTTCTTTGTTATCAAGTCATCATTAGGTGTTACTTCATCTTCCCCACACTTAGGCGTTTTATTATTGCTAAGCACTACCGTTAGAGTTAGTAAAACAATATGGTTCTTATCGATCGTTATTATTGGTTCAACGGTTTTAGTTGGTGGAGATTTAGACTTCCGAATCACAAAGGTGCTCGATTTTTCACTATTACTAAGTGTCATTCTGCCTTCTCTTACATCAAATAATGCCCCGGTGGACGCTAAGAATGGTCGACCTAAAATTAGAGGAATGTTTGAGTCCTCTTCTATGTCAATGACAATAAATTCGACTAGAAATGTTAAATTTCCCACTTGAACGGGTAGGTTGTCAGCAATTCCAACTGGGTGCTTAATGGTTTGATCAAGTAGTCGAACACTCATTTTCGTTGGACTTAGCTCACCTACTCCTAATCTCTTATATAATGAAAGAGGCATAACACTCACACTCGTACCTAAATCTGCTAGTGCATCATACATGACACAATCACTAAGTAGACAAGGAATAATAAATTCACCCGGATCACCCACCCTTAGTGGAAGTTTTGGTGGAATTGTCTTCACCGGGTTTACTTCTACGATTTTTGTTTCTTGCACTTTCTTATTCTTCTTCTTCTTTCTAGAGGTATCACAAACTTTATTACCTATCACTTGCTCATACTTAACTCCTTTTCTTGGAAACGGGATGGGTGGTCTGTATGGTGCCACCACTGGCTTTACATACTCGGGTGGTGGTGGTGTTGTAACTTCTTCATTGTTACTCACATCTAAAACCTTCCCATCTTCTGGTGCTGGTTTTTCAGAATTTGTTGACACCATATTAACATTCTCATTCCGAGGATTTACTTCAGTATTACTCGGTAGCTTTCCTTGTTCCCTCTCACTCATCATGCTAGCAAGAGTACCTACGTGTTTTTCTAGATTCAAAATGGAAGCTTGTTAATTTCTTAATGACTGATCAAACCTCTCATTTATTTGGGTTTGAGATGTAATAAATTGTGTTTGAGATTCCATTAGCTTTGCCATCATTTCTTCTAGATTTAACTTTTTCTCTTCGGTTTGTTGTGGTGGTTTATACAAGCTGGGTCTTTGTTGATTGAAAGTGTTGTTTTGAGTTGGTTGGTTATTCGGACCTTGTTGGTTATACAAGTTATTATTGGGTCCATTTGGATTGTAAAGAATGTTTTGATTTCGATTAAAGTTTGGCCTTGGCGGTTGATAATTATTTGGATAATTATTTCCCGGCCTTTGGTTCATGTAGGAAACATTCTCACGTTGTTCCATCGTTTGCTCAATGTGACAATCTTTCGTTAAGTGTGGTCCACCGCATTGCTCACAACTGATTCGTATTGCGTGAATATATTTAGTCATTTTTTCCATTCGTCTTTCGAAAGCATCTATTTTTGCGGAAACGGAATCAAAGTCATAGCTAGAATCGGCTCTAGCCACTTTAGATGAATGAAAAATATCTTTTTCTTGATGCCACTCATGCGAGTGGGATGCTGTATTATCAATGATTTTGTGAGCTTCAGTTGCGGTTTTCTTCATAATGGAACCACCAGCTACTGTGTCGATGTCTTTTCGTGTAGCAACGTCGACACCTTGGTAGAATATTTGTACTATTTGATAAATGTCTAAACCGTGTTGAGGACATCCTCTCAACAACTTTCCGAATCTTGTCCACGCCTCATATAATGTTTCATTCGGCTTTTGCGCGAACGTAACAATTTCTCCTTGAAGTCTTACGGCTTTAGATGCCGAAAAGAATCTTTTAAGAAATTTTTCAACTAAGACATCACATGTGTCAATCGCTCCTTCGGGTAACGATTCTAACCAATCTTTGGCTTCTCCCTTTAAAGTCCAGGGAAACAACATGAGATAGATCTGTTCATCCTCAACTTCTCTGATTTTAAATAGAGTACAGATCCTATTTAAGGTTTGAAGATGTTCGTTTGGATCTTCTTTTAGCGTACCACTATATTGGCATTGATTAGTTACCATGTGTAGGATTTGTCCTTTGATTTCATAATCTGGCGCATTAACATCTGGCTTAATAATGGCGTGACCTTGGCCCGTGCGTGTGGCTCTCATTCGGTCTTCCATACTTTGAGGTTTCGTTATTTCCATAATTGAATTTGTTGAATACGAATCACTAGAAGATTCTGATTTAATGGTTTGTGGTTCAGAAGGAATGATTATTGGTTCAGGATCTTGGAATTGTCCTTGAATATCCTCCGGGTTCTCAATTCTGAAGTCGGGTTCAAAAAATGAATTATCGGAAATTTGAATTGGAGTACTTGTTCGACTAGATGATGATTCTAAAGAAAAATCAACGGCGATTATATGGCTAGATGTCTTGATCGGGTTCAGCGGTGGTGAACGTTTTGCTCGGCGCATTTACTGAATATCCTATTAGTTATAAAGATAAAAATTATATAAGTTATCAAATTAATAGACTTTTCTGATTTTGCCCATGTTTCTAATAGCCAATAGATGCAGCAGGTAGCCAGGACCCTTTAAATCGGAAGCCCACAACTCGCCACTAACAAATCCAACTATTACTACGAACCAGAAAATTTTGGATGTCTATCAATTTAACCACTTAAAATAATTTTTCGTCAAAATTTTGAAGAAGATAAGAATCTATGTCCTAAAAACTAGAGCGTAGAAATGAAAAAGAAAAAGCTCGTCGAAAAATAAGAGGTCGAAAAACAAACGTCGAAAAACAAACCGTCGAAAAATAATAATAATAAAAAATAAAGCGTCGAAACTTAAAAATCTAAAAACTAAAAATTAAAACTTACGTCTAAAGGTATTAAAGCTTAAAGGAATTCTAAATCCAAAACGGAAATAACTTAATTAGGCACTAAAATCTAAAAACAGCGTCGCAAAATTATAAAGGTCCTAAATCTTAATCTAAAGAAAAAGCACTTAAGGGATTTTCCGGCAAAGCCTAAAAATCTAGAAATATAAAATAACTACGGCAAAAACTAAACTTAAAACTATAATTACAAACGATAAATAAACAAATTACGAATTAAAAAGCTACAAAATATAAAAAGAAACTAAAGTTATAAAAATACAATAAAAATATTTTTTTTATATTATTTATATAAAGGTATTAATATAAATATGTAAATAATAATAATTAAAACTTAAAATACAAATTATATTAAAATTATATAATAAATAAACCCTAATAATAATAATAAATATAATAATAAACCCTAATCCCGTAATAAATGCTATGGTTTGACCTGTCAGTCCCAGTTACGCGATCGCGTAAGGTACACTCCTTAAAGTTCCGAGATCGCGGAGTAATACAGTAACCAGACTCCTCTGGGCTTAGAACAGGTTCAGCCCAACAGTACTTAATTATTATTTTGGGCTTCTAATTTAAATCCCGGCCCAGTTCGATTTTATTTATTATTTGATTTTTATTTTTATTTTTTATAAAATAAAAGATAGATAATTTTTTTTATAAAATAAAAATAAACTTATATTTTAAAAACTTAAAATAAAGATACTTTTATAACAAAATCTTAAAAATATAACTTTTTTATTATTATTATTTTTATATTATTTAAAACTTATAAAAAAAACTATATTTTTACAAAAAAATAGATTAAAACATATATATGTATTTTCTATAGTGTTTCGCTTTCGGCTCCCCGGCAGCGGCGCAAAAAAACTTGATGATTGCAGCGGAGGTGTACGAAATAGTTATTATTTTTACTACGAAATATGATACAAATTACACAAGTTTTAATTATTTATAAATGGGATATACCTAAACCTTGCTACAACACTTATAGGCAGTGTACCTAATCGTAGAGTAGTGTAGTTTTTAGTAAGTCCGGTTCGTTCCACAGGGATATAGTGATACGTACTATATTTTTAACAACTATATTTGTATAATATATATATAATTATATAAGTAGTAATATCATAAAAGGGGGGTTTTACCGTTTAATGGCCGGTTTGTCGATTTTAAATAAAGCGTAAAGATAAATGACGATAATTAAAATGCGTAAAATAAATAACAATATTTAAAATGACAATAAATAAATGACAGTAAATAAAAGTACGATGAGATATAAAATAAAAGTATTATGCTTGTTTAAACTTCTGTAATCATGATGTTTGACGTTTTAATTTTAATTTATTACCCTGGGTTAATTGTCCTTTGTCCTGGATTATTTGATACCTATTTGGTTTTTGTCCATAATAGTCCATCGGTCATAATTATAAAATGCTCATTAAATCAACCTTATTCCCGAAGTCAAATATTCCAACTAATTAGGGATTTAAACTGTAACAAGGTTTTAATACTTTGTTAATAATTACACCATGTTATCGACTGCGTGTAATCCAAGGTTTTAATATTTTGTTAACAATTACACCAATTACCCTTGTATGTAATCCACCCCTGTTTTAATTAGTCCATGACATATTAATTTATCCACTTGGCCAAAATGAATAATCAATTACCCAATCCAATTGATTAATTAAATGATTGTAAATGATGTCATATAAACGTCACTAAATAGGACATTCGTAATCAATTTAATAATTATTAGATTAACTAATTTGAAGATAGGTTCGACAGGTTCGACAGGTTCCAATGAGTTGTTATTCAATTAGACAATACCCCCCACCTATTAATAGTTAATAGTCCAATGTTCACAAGTGTCGGTCTTTTGTCCAAACCCTAATTATGGTACAATATCCAATAACCCCGTCTTTAATATTTAGTCTAACATCACGATTACTTCGGCTTAAATAAGCATAATAATAACTTAATTACGAGACATTAATTTAAAAAGGAAGAACATAGCTTACAGTAATTATTAATAGCGTAGCGTTACACGGACAGAGTTCTGACTTAAAACCCGTAAAACATTTCTTACAATAACCCAATTATTATTAAACTTAAAATTATAATTATAAATATATATATATATATATATATATATATATATATATCATATATGATCAGAGAAAGGAAAAGAAAAACGGGTGTGTTTGATCGTCCGAATGCGTTGGCTTTTATAGGCAATTTTGTCCGAGGCAGCTCCGCGATCGTGGTACTTTTGTGCCTTGGTTCTCCGTGATTGTGGATGTGATGCCCCGTACTAAATCAACATGTACGGACCATCAACAACAGGATCATTACAAGGTCAAACACTATATGCGTTTTCAAAACAAGTTTGCATTCAAGATAAAAGGTGACGTCATAACTAACGTCAAATGTTTTACATCAAAAGTATGCTTCTATGAACGGAAGCAAAGATAATAGTACGTGACCCTTAGGTCGTTACAAATCATAGTTCCAAAGTATTACAGTTATGAATGCAAGATAAACAGTTCATGCGGTGATAACTCTAGAGCAGCGGGTGTCTACAGCAAGACTAGTACAACAGCGGAAGCAAGCAAATTTAAACACCTGAGAAAAACATGCTTAAAATGTCAACACAAAGGTTGGTGAGCTATAGTTTAAGTATAACAGCAATGTAAGGTAGGCCACGAGATTTCAGTGCTACAAAGAGCGTTTCAAAACAGTATGATAAAGTATATGTTTAACCGTGGGCACTTGTTAACTAACTTAACGTTTATAACCCCCTGAAAGTACACTTGGCGAGTGCGTATGTTTACGAAGTATTAATAATCCTTTAAATGCTAGCGCGACTAGCCCGAGTGGGGATGTCAAACCCTATGGATCCATATCTAAGATTCGCGTTCACCGGTTCAAAAACCAATGACTAAACGTTACCGAGCTAAAGGGAATATTTATGCCGTTGTATAACCCACACATATATAAGTTTAAGTACTCGTGCCTAGTATGTAAAATGTAAAATGCGCATGTATTCTCAGTTCCCAAAATAGTTAAAGTAAAAAGGGATGCTATAACTCACAATGATAAAGTAGTAAAAGTCGTTACGCGGTATAATAAGCAAAGTTGTTGGTCCGAAAGTCCTCAACCTAAGTCAAAAGGTACTAAGTCAGTAGGTTGTTCCCAAAAGTTTAAATGTATGTAAGTTAGGTCTTAAGTATCATCATCATTCATCATTAAGTCGAAAGGGTAAAGTAAGTTTCGTTCATGAAAAGAGTTTAAAACAAAGGCTGATTTCGGTCAGTCACCACGGCCTCTATACCTACTGATATAAGGTGAGACCAGTGGCCATGGCTCCGTATATGAGTCATTTAGTTGTGGTAAAAATTCTAGAAGCAAAATCATCTTCGTTTGACCGTGGCGACGGTCTAAGTGCGAGTAGGTCAGAATTTTCAGCACAACGTTAAAAGGACATAGTGACGATCGGAGGGCCATAAATCCTAAACCGTAACTCGGATTAAGACGAGTCCTAAATGAAAAGTTATCTACTCGAATAGAGATAACTGAATATAAACATTACAGAAGCCCAGGTCATACTGATCAGACCCAGAAACAGTAAAACAGTAGGGTTCTGGTTGGTTCTTGGTGTTCGATGCTTATCACGGTTCTCATCCTTGATGCATATAGCTTCAAGTGTACAACTCGTTGATGTGTTTGCATTATCTTAACCAAGGTTTGACCATCATAACACTAGTGTAAGTCTATGATATGAAGCACAACTCACTTAAGAGTTGTATGAAGTTTGATGAACCAAAGTTGCATCATGATCATAGATTTAACACATGCATGAATTATAAAGGTAATACTAAGCTACAAACTTGAGAGTAAACTTATAAAATCAAGATCTTAAATTGTAGAACATAGTTCTTAGTTAGATCTTGAAGATCCTAGACCCAAAAGTCTAGATCAAACATAAGTGTACAAAGTTATAATTAAAAGTTTCATTTGCATGTTCTTGAACTGGTAAAGTTAACTTTAGTTCAAGATAAATGAGATCAAGGTTAACTAGTAACACTTTGACCATTATAACAAGAATCACGAAAATAAAAGTGTATGAAATGAAGAAGTAAACTAAATTTACAAGTAATAAGTTCATGGTTATTCATACTTTAAAGATTCAAGCCAAGGCTTTGATCTTTAGGAAAGTAAACTTTAAGTTTACAAACATGAATACAAGTATGGCTTTAACACTCATGAACTTTAAATCTTTTGTAACATTAATTGTAGAACCATAAACTAGAAAGTTTAGATTCTTTGTTCTTGGTTCCTTACAACAAAAGGTGAAAGTAACCAAGATTAGATGAAGATACAAGTTAGAAAACTTTATCTTTAATATCAATAAACAACTAGTAAGTAAACATTAAACAAGAACAAGTAATGAAACTAGTAATATGATGATGAATGTGGCGGTTCTTAAGAGAGAAAAAGGAGAGAAAACTAGAACATGTTACTTACAAGTTGAGAGAAAAATGAGAGAAAGAGAAGTAGCAA
Source organism: Rutidosis leptorrhynchoides (assembly GCF_046630445.1). Taxonomy (NCBI): domain Eukaryota; kingdom Viridiplantae; phylum Streptophyta; class Magnoliopsida; order Asterales; family Asteraceae; genus Rutidosis; species Rutidosis leptorrhynchoides. The sequence continues at coordinate 433,555,675 of NC_092335.1, forward strand.
AGTGAAGTGTGTGTAAATGTGAGAGTATACTAGTAAATAAGTAGTCAAAATTTGAAAATAAAACCACCCTCCTAGACCACCTAAGTGGACGGTTTTAAGGCCACAATGGGAGGGTCAAAATTCATTTTTCCATGTATAGGGAGAAGGTGTAGGTGCCAAATGGTTAAAGTTAAATGTATGGGGGAAAGGATTACTAGCATGCTTGTAAGTATTTGTCTTCCACTTACTAATTATTCCAAGTTTATTATTAATTAGCCATTAGCATAATATGGACTCCTAGTAATCCATTAAGAGGAGTAGGGTGGGCTTCCAAGTCCATTAGCATGTATCCATTAACAAAAGCCCAAGTCTTAAGCAAGTAAGCACAATTAATCAAATAAAGCCCAAGTAATTAACTACCAACCTTAGTTAATTAAAAATGATTACTAATAAATAATCATGAATGTAAATAATATTTTAAATATTATTCGTGAAAAGTACGCGTGTCACAAAGACGAGTAGGGCCATGTAAAGTCAAGTACGGTAACAAGTAAACGTATATAAATACATTTATCAAATCACAAGTATTAATAATAAATATTAATAAGTAAACGTTGGAAAATTCCAGGTTGTTACATTACCCACCTGTTAAAGAAAATTTCGTCCCGAAATTTTAAGCTGAGATAGATGGAGGAGTCGGAAAAAGGTGAGGATACTTCTGCATCATTTGATCCTCTCGCTCCTCGGTAAACTCAGGTCCTTGTTTGGCATTCCATTGTACTCGGACGATCGGAATCTTGTTGCGTTTCAAGGTTTTGACCTCACGGTCCATAATTTCAACATGCTCTTCCACGAAGTGGAGTTTGTCGTCAATAGTAAGTTCTTCCAGTGGTATGATGAGTTAAGGTGCAGCAAGACACTTCTTCAAGTTTGACACTTAGAAGGTAGGATGAACTGAGCTTAATTGTGCTGGTAGATCCAAACGGTAAGCGACGGGTCCAACACGCTCCAAGATTTCAAAAGGACCAATGTGTCGTGGGTTCAACTTTCCATGTTTTCTAAAGCGAATCACACCTTTCCAAGGCGCAACCTTCAACATTACACGGTCACCCACGTTGAATTCAAAGTCTTTACCTTTAAGATCGGGATAACTCTTTTGACGATCGCTGGCAGTCTTAAGTCTAGCTTGAATTTGAGCAATCTTCTCTGTTGTTTCGTGGACTACTTCGGGTCCGGTGATTTGCTTTTCGCCTACTTCGGCCCAACAAATAGGAGATCGGCACTTGCGGCCATACAATGCTTCAAAAGGTGCGGCATTAATGCTCGAGTGATAACTGTTATTGTAAGAAAATTCGGTGAGTGGCAAATGCCTTTCCCAGGCCTTTCCGAAATCAATGATACATGCACGTAACATGTCTTCCAAGGTCTGAATCGTACGTTCACTTTGCCCGTCGGTCTGTGGATGATAAGCAGTACTCATGTCAAGACGGGTTCCCATGGCTTCTTGCAAAGAACGCCAAAATCTAGAAGCAAAACGAGGATCGCGATCCGAGATGATCGATAGAGGTACACCATGACGAGATACAACCTCTTTGATGTATAATTGAGCAAGTCTCTCCATCGTATCCTTTTCCTTCATAGCCAAGAAGTGTACAGATTTGGTAAGACGGTCAACAATAACCCAAATGGTATCGTATCCGCCCACCGTTTTTGGTAGCTTGGTGATGAAATCCATTGTGATCCTTTCCCACTTCCATTGTGGGATTTCCGGTTGTTGAAGCAATCCAGAGGGCCTCTGATGTTCGGCTTTAACTTTCGAGCAAGTTAAACACTTACCAACATAGGTTGCAACGTCTTTCTTAAGATTCGGCCACCAATACTGTTCTTTGAGATCGTGGTACATTTTACCCGCTCCGGGATGAATCGAATATCTCGACTTATGGGCTTCATCAAGTATAAGGTTCTGTAGATCTCCATAACGAGGTACCCAAATTCTTCCGGCATAACATCGGAGTCCAGACTCCCTAACCTCTAATCGAGAGACAAGAATGTTCAAATGTTCGTGAGATATATTCTCCTCCTTGAGAGCCTTATCTTGGGCTACTCGGATCTGGCTGTTGAGGTTCGAATGAATGGTGATGTTCAGGGCTCGGACACGAAGAGGTACCGTCCTCTCCTTTCGACTCAAAGCGTCGGCTACAACGTTGGCCTTACCAGGATGATAACGTAGTTCACAATCATAGTCGTTCAACATCTCGATCCATCGACGTTGTCTCATATTTAGTTGTTTCTGGTCGAATATGTGCTGGAGACTCTTGTGGTCGGTGAAGATAGTACTTTTAGTTCCATACAGATAGTGTCTCCACAATTTGAGCGCAAAGACAACGGCTCCAAGTTCAAGATCGTGAGTAGTGTAGTTCCGCTCGTGAATCTTCAATTGACGGGAAGCATAAGCGATAACCTTCGATCTTTGCATTAATACGCAACCAAAACCGCTCTTCGAGGCATCGAAATACACGACAAAATCGTCATTGCCTTCAAGAAGTGATAAGATAGGTGCGGTGGTCAATTTCTTCTTCAAGGTTTGAAATGCTGATTCGTGTGCGGGTTCCCAAATGAACTTCTTTCCCTTATGAGTCAGCACGGTCAAAGGACGCGCAATCAGAGAGAAACCTTCAATAAATCTTCGGTAGTAGCCGGCGAGACCTAGAAACTAACGAATGTGAGTTGGAGTAGTGGGGGTCTCCCACTTGCTGATAGCTTCCATCTTTGCGGGATCAACCTAGATACCCTGGTTGCTCACAACATGACCCAGAAATTGGACTTCCTTCAACCAAAATTCACACTTGGAGAATTTCGCATAAAGTTGCTCTTGTCTCAAGAGTTCAAGCATTAATCGAAGATGTTGCTCGTGTTCTTCTTCGCTCTTGGAGTAGATGAGGATATCATCTATGAAGATGATAACGAACTTATCCAGGTACGGATTGCAGACACGATTCATGAGGTCCATGAACACGGCAGGTGCATTGGTTAATCCGAATGGCATCACGAGGAACTCATAATGACCATAACGAGTTCTGAACGCAGTTTTTATCACATCACTTTCCTTCACCCTCAACTGGTGATAACCGGATCGCAAATCGATCTTAGAGTAAACGCTCGATCCTTGTAGCTGATCAAAAAGGTCGTCAATTCGTGGAAGAGGATACCGATTCTTGATCGTCAATTTGTTGAGTTCACGGTAGTCGATACACATACGGAAGGATCCATCCTTCTTCTTCACAAACAACACAGGTGCGCCCCAAGGCGAGAAGCTTGGTTGGATAAATCCACGGTCAAGTAGTTCTTGTAATTGACTCTGTAATTCTTACATCTTGGAAGGTGCGAGTCTATAAGGCACGCGAGCTACAGGTGCACTCCTGGCACTAAGTCGATCTGAAACTCTACTACTCTCGGTGGTGGTAATCCAGGCAATTCTTCAGGGAAGACATCGGAAAATTCGTTCACAATTTGAACATCGTTCACACTCTTCACCTGGGTTTCTACCGTTTTCACATGTGCTAGCACGGCAAGACATCCCTTCTTCATAATCTTTTGCGTTTTCACGCAACTAATGAGGTTCAGCTTCGAGGTACATCTCTCTCCATAGATGATCAGTGGCTCACCATCTCCTTGTGGTATACGAAGAGCTTTATCTCCACAGATAATGTCAGCCTTTATCTTGCTCAACCAATCCATACCGACACTCACGTCAAAACTTCCCAATTTGATAGGTATCAAATCAATTTCGAAATCCGCACCAGCTATGTTGATAATAGCTCCTCGACTAATGTGGTCAACTTTTTCCAGTTTACCGTTGGCTAATTCGACAAGCATAATCTCTTTTAATGGGACTAACGACCAATTAATCTTATCGCAAAAGTGTCTACATACATAAATTCTATCGGCACCAGTATCAAATAGGACAGAAGCTAATAAATTGTTGATAGTGAATATACCTGTCACCAAGTCGGGATTCTCGCATGCATCCTTGCATTAACGTTGAAAGCTCTACCACGGGGTGGTCCGTCGTCTTTTCTTTTTGTTGGGGTACGCATTTCTGAAATGGCCCGTTTGTCGGCATTCATAGCACTTTTTAGGTCCATTGGTGTTCAGCTTTCCATTTAAAGTGGTGACCTTGCAGTCCTTCCCGATATGCCCAGTCCGTTGGCACTTTTCACAAACAACGTTACAATACCTAGTATGGTGCTTGTAGCACCTCTTGCATTGTGTTAGGGTACCCTTGTAGTTAGGGTTTGAGTTGGCGTTCGGATTGGGGTTTCCACCGTTGTTGTTTCCTCTGAAACCCTCATGTCGTTTTGCCGGGTTTTGATCATAGGTCCTTCCCCTGTTGTTGTTGTTGTTGTTATCCCATTTGCGCTTCTCACTACTACCCGCTTCAGACTTAGCCTTCTCTGGTTCATCGATGATAATATGGTTCATTAAAGTATGCGCCATGCGCATCGTGTAACATCCCGCGTTTTTCCGTTAAATTTAATTTTAACACCGTCTTTTTTTTTTTTAAAACATAATCTTTCGTATTTAAATTCGTAGTTTCCGTTGACTAATGTTCATAATAATTCCGTCATTTAATTATAACATCTCTCGTTAACTTGCGTTTTAAAAATATTCGATCGGTTAAATCCCGCACCCGCTTCTAAACTCGAGGGACTAAAATTGACACGGGGCAAACTAGTTGACTAGGTCAACTAGTCCACCCCAATCACCACCATTCAATCACCTCCATCTCTCTCTCTTTCTCTCTAGCAAGAACACACACACAAACACCCAATTCAATCATTCATCATCTAAATTCGATCTAGGAGGCTTACAACAAAACAAATTACATATTTGGAATCCTCTCTTCACCCTCTACAATTTGATACCAACTTCATCTCGTTTGGGTAACATTTCTAAAACTCTAGATTTCTCTAAATTCGTGTTTTTGACTTGAAATGGTGTTAGTTAGTGTCTATGGCTCGTGTATAACATGAATATATGTTTTGTTTGCTCGATTCGTTGTTTTGAGTAACTAGTTTGAACATTTGAAATGGGTGTGCTAAATCTTTGATTTTGGATGAGTTAATGTTGTTAAATTGTTAAAGTTCATGTTTTAATTGTGTTACTAGTATCACTAGCTTCGTTTTGATGCGTAGGTTGATTAAGGAAACTTCAAAAACATGAATATTGATTTTTGCGGATTTTGGTTAGGGTTTGATAGACTTAAAACGAGCTTTTGATGTTTCGAATGCCATGAAATGTTATTAGTAAGTGTTTAGTTGTAATGTATGCTTCATTACCTTCAAAACGGCATATCGTATGTGTAAATTGGATTCCCGAATCATAAAATACGTTTTACGAACTTGAAACTTTGAAAATAAACCTTTCTTGATCAATTGACGAGTTTTCGGTTATTGTAAATGATGTTTTTGATTGATGATATGTGGTTAGTTGTATTCCTCGTCAAAATACCTTTTCGACGATATATGATAGGCATTATAAGTGTTTGCGGGTCAAGAGTTGGGTTGGAAAATGTTTTGGTTCGTGCATACTTTGAAAAACTGACCAGAAATCTCTGCCCAGATGGTGGCGCGGCGCGCCCCATCCCCGCGCGGCGCGCGGATTGGCCTGGCCAGATTCTGCTTTGTTTGGCGCATTTCACGCGAAATGTTTGACTAGCTATCGACCTCCGATTCACATGAAACTTGTTTTAATATACTTGTATATGAATATTTAGCATAGAAAAATAGTTCGGGACCCGACCCGAACGCGTTGACTTTTTCGTTGACTTTGACCAAGTTTGACTTTTAGTCAAACTTAACCAAACTTTTATACAATCATTCTAACATGCTTTTATACTTGTTTCTTGTATGAAACTTGACAACGTGATTCACATGCTATACTTAATCGAGTCGTAACGAGCCATAGGACTAATTGAACACATTTCACCCGACTTTGTGTCGTAACCGGTTAATTGATATAACTTACTTGTTTAGGTCAAGGCTAAGCAACTTTCATGCACACGTTTACTTGTTGAAGTACCTTTATACTCGTGCACTCGAGGTGAGATCATAGTCCCACCTTTTCAACAACTTTTATACTTTTAAATCGTGGGCTGAGAAAACATATACCTTGTTACATTTTGTACTACTTACTTTTATACTTTGAACACAAGTACAAGGAAAACAAACATTCCACAGCGAGTTAGAACAAAAATCCTCAATTCGATTATCATTAGTTACACTTGCAGGGTGTAAGCGAGAACTTATATTGTGTGGCCATACGGGTTTGACAAACCCTCATTACGGACGGTTCGCTACCGTCTACGGATGAAATATATTTTCGAGAAACAGTGTATGTTCTAACACTATTGTGATGGGGTTCTATGGAAGGAAACGTTAAGTCTTGATAATTGGGTGCTCGCGAACAATACTTTTGGAATGCAAACGATTTTGATAATCAACTATGGGAATACTAAATCTTGTGGTTCAAAAACAACGTTTACAAATACACCTATGATTTCACCAACGTTTTTCGTTGACAGTTTTCTATATGTTTCTCAGGTTCATACTCGGCTACTTGATACATGCTTCCGCACTCTTTGATTACTTGATTGGAGTCTACCATGCATGCATACGCTAGGGATAGCATTTTTGGATTCAAACTTTTGTCTACTTACTTACGCTATTTATAGCAACTGTGGTTTCAAACTAATTATGTCGCAAGTTATTTCATTCATACTTTATAACTTTGTAAACTTAAACTTATTGTCGATCCGTTTGTTAAACTAAACTTTGTACCTTTCAAATGAATGCGACATAATTTTGGTCAAACGAGTCTCATATAGGGACTACGACCACGTAACGGGACCTAAGTTAACGACGCCGTCAATAACGGTTTTGGTCGGGTCGTTACAAGTGGTATCAGAGCATTGGTTGTAGGGAACTAGGACGTGCATTAGTGTGTCTAACAGAGTCGTTAGGACGCATTAGTGAGTCTAGACTACAACCGGATAGTTAGCCATTGCATTCTGACATACATTTGCTATAGATAGCACTTACTTGACTACTTGTGCATTATACTTGAATCATTCTTAGGCAAACTTTTTAATGGTACCCAACCTTCATCATACGAACTCGTATTCCGCCACTTTTTGGTAACACACGTAAATTCATGATTCATACACGTATGGATGACGACGACTTCGTTAGTCACACTCGTTCGGGAACTCTGTCTCCCGGATTGTTATTTGCCACCGTTTCAACTTACTCTCGGTTTCCCACTGGTGTTTCTTACTATCTACTTTTTGGTGTTACTACCATCACTACTCTAGGTGAGTATCGTCATCAACATTTATCACTACGGTTGCGTGCTACTCGTTATTATGACTCGTTACTCTTTTCATACCTGAATACCTTATTGTCTGACTCGAACCACATTGCCGTGAACAATCATTTATACACTTCCCTCGGGGAACGCTTCTTTATAGTTGCACTAATTCTTTCGATTCAATACGAGTCACGTTAGAGACGTTGTTACACTTTGTTTATTTTAAACTTCACGATTACACGAACTTGAATCCATAGAGTGATGTGGGAATGGAGGTATGAGTTAGCGTAATATAACGACACTCGATCAACGTGGTTATATTACGGTAAGACATACCAAAGTTCTAGTGACGCGTGATGGTGGTTAGACTCGATCAACCTAAACACCACCATGTGCCATGTACATGACTTCATCTTTTCAGGTTTGGACATCCGAAAACTCCGAGAATATTTATAACAACCATACCGGGGACACACCTTCAATTATTGTCAAATTATATTTATGCTTCCGAATGAATTACCGATTCCATTCGACTTCAACCGTATGTCACACGGGTATACTAGCTCGTCCTCGCGCAGTCTTATTGACTAACTACAATTTACTCGTTATGCTCACATCGGGGCGGGAACTTCTTTTGCATCACCCTCGTACTTCCGGTTCAGGAGGTCCTTATTCTAAATTCCCAATGGAGAGCGACTCTTCACTTCATACAAGTATTCGCCGCGAGGGTGGATAGTCCTAACAATCGTTTTCAAAACCCGATAAGAACTTGCCCCGACGAACGTTTTGGAAACCGATAAATCTTCCGCGACGCGAATTTTCTTGAGAAACTTGTCCTAGCTAACGTTTTCAATTCCTAGCAAACTTGTTCAATATGCCTTAGGGAAATATACCCCGTTTCGGATCGAGATCCTCGTTTCATTTCTAGATTTTGGAGTACCTTACAAAAAGCCTCGGGACCGCATTTAGACATGAGTACCGCGTACCATCCACAACCCGACGGACCGAACAAACATGCGATTTAAACCTTGGAAACCATAATACAAGTTTGTATTACCAACTTCAAATTTACTTGAGAAAAGTATTTTCCTTAAACCGAATCCTCGTACTACAATGATTTTCATTCGAGTTTTAACGTCACTCCTTATGAAACCACATGTGACCGGAAACGTCATTCTCCTTTGTCGAACCAAGTAAACGATGATCAATTCACAGGGGCCGAGGTTATTCATGAGCAACCGAGAAAATTTATTCATATTCAGGTAAAACCCTACGCGACTCGTAATCACCAAGAGCTACGCCGATGTTAGACGTAAACATTTCAAATTCCACGTGGGAAACCGCGTCACGTTAAGAGTCGCACCTTGGAAAGGTGCAATCCGTTTCGGGAAAACGTAGGAAGCTAAATCCGCGATATTTTGATCCTTTAAATTCTTGGGGTGTTTTGGACCCGTCGCTAGCCGTTTAGACTTTTCCGACTCATTTTGAGTCTCCGTTTATCCTACATTCGATGTATCAACTTAAAGACGTGTTTTGCGAAACGAGAACTTGTTATCTCCTTTGATGAACTCACTATCGACGATAACCCTCACTTCCTAGGAGGACCGGTTGAAACCATAAATCGTGAAGCCAAACCTTAAAACAACATATGATCCCGACCGTCAAAATTCGTTGAAATACCCTAGGACGTACTTCTCCCTCACTCGTAGAATTGGCAACGCAAGATCTCGAGGAAGATTCAACAACTACTACTTCCAACTAAATTTCGGGACGAAATTTCTTTTGAGGCGTGGATAATGTAACATCCCGCGTTTTTCCGTTAAATTTAATTTTAACACCGTCTTTTTTTTTTTAAAACATAATCTTTCGTATTTAAATTCGTAGTTTCCGTTGACTAACGTTCATAATAATTCCGTCATTTAATTATAACATCTCTCGTTAACTTGTGTTTTAAAAATATTCGATCGGTTAAATCCCGCACCCGCTTCTAAACTCGAGGGACTAAAATTGACACGGGGCAAACTAGTTGACTAGGTCAACTAGTCCACCCCAATCACCACCATTCAATCACCTCCATCTCTCTCTCTTTCTCTCTAGCAAGAACACACACACAAACACCCAATTCAATCATTCATCATCTAAATTCGATCTAGGAGGCTTACAACAAAACAAATTACATATTTGGAATCCTCTCTTCATCCTCTACAATTTGATACCAACTTCATCTCGTTTGGGTAACATTTCTAAAACTCTAGATTTCTCTAAATTCGTGTTTTTGACTTGAAATGGTGTTAGTTAGTGTCTATGGCTCGTGTATAACATGAATATATGTTTTGTTTGCTCGATTCGTTGTTTTGAGTAACTAGTTTGAACATTTGAAATGGGTGTGCTAAATCTTTGATTTTGGATGAGTTAATGTTGTTAAATTGTTAAAGTTCATGTTTTAATTGTGTTACTAGTATCACTAGCTTCGTTTTGATGCGTAGGTTGATTAAGGAAACTTCAAAAACATGAATATTGATTTTTGCGGATTTTGGTTAGGGTTTGATAGACTTAAAACGAGCTTTTGATGTTTCGAATGCCATGAAATGTTATTAGTAAGTGTTTAGTTGTAATGTATGCTTCATTACCTTCAAAACGGCATATCGTATGTGTAAATTGGATTCCCGAATCATAAAATACGTTTTACGAACTTGAAACTTTGAAAATAAACCTTTCTTGATCAATTGACGAGTTTTCGGTTATTGTAAATGATGTTTTTGATTGATGATATGTGGTTAGTTGTATTCCTCGTCAAAATACCTTTTCGACGATATATGATAGGCATTATAAGTGTTTGCGGGTCAAGAGTTGGGTTGGAAAATGTTTTGGTTCGTGCATACTTTGAAAAACTGACCAGAAATCTCTGCCCAGATGGTGGCGCGGCGCGCCCCATCCCCGCGCGGCGCGCGGATTGGCCTGGCCAGATTCTGCTTTGTTTGGCGCATTTCACGCGAAATGTTTGACTAGCTATCGACCTCCGATTCACATGAAACTTGTTTTAATATACTTGTATATGAATATTTAGCATAGAAAAATAGTTCGGGACCCGACCCGAACGCGTTGACTTTTTCGTTGACTTTGACCAAGTTTGACTTTTAGTCAAACTTAACTAAACTTTTATACAATCATTCTAACATGCTTTTATACTTGTTTCTTGTATGAAACTTGACAACGTGATTCACATGCTATACTTAATCGAGTCGTAACGAGCCATAGGACTAATTGAACACATTTCACCCGACTTTGTGTCGTAACCGGTTAATTGATATAACTTACTTGTTTAGGTCAAGGCTAAGCAACTTTCATGCACACGTTTACTTGTTGAAGTACCTTTATACTCGTGCACTCGAGGTGAGATCATAGTCCCACCTTTTCAACAACTTTTATACTTTTAAATCGTGGGCTGAGAAAACATATACCTTGTTACATTTTGTACTACTTACTTTTATACTTTGAACACAAGTACAAGGAAAACAAACATTCCACAGCGAGTTAGAACAAAAATCCTCAATTCGATTATCATTAGTTACACTTGCAGGGTGTAAGCGAGAACTTATATTGTGTGGCCATACGGGTTTGACAAACCCTCATTACGGACGGTTCGCTACCGTCTACGGATGAAATATATTTTCGAGAAACAGTGTATGTTCTAACACTATTGTGATGGGGTTCTATGGAAGGAAACGTTAAGTCTTGATAATTGGGTGCTCGCGAACAATACTTTTGGAATGCAAACGATTTTGATAATCAACTATGGGAATACTAAATCTTGTGGTTCAAAAACAACGTTTACAAATACACCTATGATTTCACCAACGTTTTTCGTTGACAGTTTTCTATATGTTTCTCAGGTTCATACTCGGCTACTTGATACATGCTTCCGCACTCTTTGATTACTTGATTAGAGTCTACCATGCATGCATACGCTAGGGATAGCATTTTTGGATTCAAACTTTTGTCTACTTACTTACGCTATTTATAGCAACTGTGGTTTCAAACTAATTATGTCGCAAGTTATTTCATTCATACTTTATAACTTTGTAAACTTAAACTTATTGTCGATCCGTTTGTTAAACTAAACTTTGTACCTTTCAAATGAATGCGACATAATTTTGGTCAAACGAGTCTCATATAGGGACTACGACCACGCAACGGGACCTAAGTTAACGACGCCGTCAATAACGGTTTTGGTCGGGTCGTTACACATCGCTTCCGGGACATTGGGTGGTTTGGACGAGGTGACGTTTCCCTTAATGGACTTAGGAAGTCCCGACAAATATCTCTCCATACGCTTGAATTCCAGGGTAACCATGGTAGGACACATCAGGGCTAGTTCCAAATATCTACGATTGTACCCATCGAGATCGTTTCCCATGACCTTCAACTGCATAAACTCAATCTCCATCTTCTGGATCTCGGTCCTAGGGCAATATTCCTCAATCAGGGCCCCTTTGAATTCTTCCCATGGGGTAGCAAACGCCTTATCAATACCTTTTGCTTGAGCCAACGTGTTCCAACACGTTAGTGCGCCGTCAGACAGAATGCATGAAGTAAACTTGGTTTTATTCGCCTCTGAACAGTTACTAACTCGAAACACAGATTCTAACTTCTCGAACCATCTAGTGAGACCAACCGGCCCCTCCGTTCCACTGAAGTTGTGGGGTTTGCAGCTTTGGAACTCTTTGTACGTACACCCATTACGAATGGGCTGAATAACCGGTGGCGGTGGTGGTGGAGCTTGGGGTTGCATTTCCGCAATGGCTGCGGCTACCCTTTCGGCAATCATCTCCTCGATTTGGGCTGTGGTCGGTGTTGATCGTCCGTTGGCCATGGCGTTCTAAACAAAAATTTTGACTCAAGTCAAAATCCAGTATTCAAATAGTAATAATACAGTATATAACAACCAACATGTAAACAGCACAACACATGTTAATTAAGTAGAGCAACCAGGTACAAATACCACAGAATCATACAGTAACGTAAACATAATTAAATAACGCAAAGTTCCATTCATTAATAATAATAAGTTACATACATTGGCATAGTTTCGTACAATACATAAGTGAAACATAAAACTACAACTAGATTACATAATGAAATCTACTACAAAAGTCCTACAGTGATGGTGGGTGTAGGATGTCCAATACATGAGACAGCTGGTCCTCGAGCTCAGTAACCCGAGCTTGGAGGATTTTCACCTCCCTTGTCAATTCCTCGACAGTGGGAGATGGTGGGGCAGGCAGTGCTGGCGGTGCCAGTGGTGCCGGTGGTGCCGGTGGCGTAGACGGTCCGGCTCCAGAAATAGATAGTACATAACGGGGTGCCTTACGCACGAGTGGGTCGGCAGGGTACGGTACGAGCCACTTACGGGCAGTAACCCTACGACGCCGACCAAATGCGTCAGTGAATGCTCGACCTCCGTTGATCCTCGGAATAATGGTGCCGTCGAAATGGTACCGCTTCTTCGACGGGGTGGAGGGTGGCTGTACCGGTGCATCCTTAAGGTTCTCCTCGTCGGAGTCATCATCACTAGAGTCGTCTGTGGATGAGTAGTCGGATGAAGGGTCATCAGAATCATGTAGAGGTGGCTGCACGGGTGGCTGTACTGGCTCTCCTCGGGCGGCCATCATCTGTCGGTATCTAAAAGGCGGGATCGGCACGAGGCGTCCATCAGGGGCACGTCGGCACCAATGACGATACCGGTTACGGAACGGACCTTCCCCAAATTCCGCGAGAATCACAACATCACCGGATCGAGGCTGTGACCCCGAGGGTCCTGGGGCAGATGGAGCTGGAATCTCCGGAGGGTCCTGGGATCCGTTAGAAGTAACCACTGGGGCAGGCGGATGGCTACTAGCTCCGGAGGATGAAGCGCCAGGGTCACTGGTGGGTAACGGGATCGGTGTGTCGGCAGCAGCAGTAGGTGAGGTGGCTGACGAGTCTGAACTGCCCAAAATGATAGTAAGTGGAATATCCGATATCTGAACAAGGAAAAATAAATTTTCTATGTCAGTAAGTCATAAAGCAAGCACGTATTAGGCCAAGCAACTACAACAATCTAAATCATGTGTAACAGTAAGTAGCATGGTAATAACGATAAGTATCATGCAATCGAAAACAGATAATAGCATGCATTAGTGAAATCATGTAATAGCATACAGCATATAGCAGTAAAAGTAAGCAGCAACATGCAGTAAGTTCAGCGGAAACAAGTAAACTAGAAAGTTGTAGATTAGTCCTATTAGTGAATCCTACTCGGGTCGGTCTTAGACTCACTAATGCAACCTAATTCCCTACAACCAATGCTCTGATACCAAATGTGATGCCCCGTACTAAATCAACATGTACGGACCATCAACAACAGGATCATTACAAGGTCAAACACTATATGCATTTTCAAAACAAGTTTGCATTCCAGATAAAAGGTGACGTCATAACTAACGTCAAATGTTTTACATCAAAAGTATGCTTCTATGAACGGAAGTAAAGATAATAGTACGTGACCCTTAGGTCATTACAAATCATAGTTCCAAAGTATTAAAGTTATGAATGCAAGATAAATAGTTCATGCGGTGATAACTCTAGAGCAGCGGGTGTCTACAGCAAGACTAGTACAACAGCGGAAGCAAGCAACCTTAAACACCTGAGAAAAACATGCTTAAAATGTCAACACAAAGGTTGGTGAGCTATAGTTTAAGTATAACAGTAATGTAAGGTAGGCCACAAGATTTCAGTGCTACAAAGAGCATTTCAAAACAGTATGGTAAAGTATATGTTTAACCGTGGGCACTTGGTAACTAACTTAACGTTTATAACCCCCTGAAAGTACACTTGGCGAGTGCGTATGTTTACGAAGTATTAATCACTCGTTAAATGCTAGCGCGACTAGCCCGAGTGGGGATGTCAAACCCTATGAATCCATATCTAAGATTCGCGTTCACCGGTTCAAAAACCAATGACTAAACGTTACCGAGCTAAAGGGAATGTTTATGCCGTTGTATAACCCACACATATATAAGTTTAAGTACTCGTGCCTAGTATGTAAAACGTAAAATGCGCATGTATTCTCAGTTCCCAAAATAGTTAAAGTAAAAAGGGATGCTATAACTCACAATGATAAAGTAGTAAAAGTCGTTATGCGGTATAGTAAGCAAAGTTGTTGGTCCGAAAGTCCTCAACCTAAGTCAAAAGGTACTAAGTCAGTAGGTTGTTCCCAAAAGTTTAAATTTATGTAAGTTAGGTCTTAAGTATCATCATCATTCATCATTAAGTCGAAAGGGTAAAGTAAGTTTCGTTCATGAAAAGAGTTTAAAACAAAGGCTGATTTCGGTCAGTCACCACGGCCTCTATACCTACTGATATAAGGTGAGACCAGTGGCCATGGCTCCGTATATGATTCCTTTAGTTGTGGTAAAAATTCCATAAGCAAACTCGTCTTCGTTTGACCGTGGCGACGGTCTAAGTGCGAGTAGGTCAGAATTTTTAGCACAACGTTAAAAGGACATAGTGACTATCGGAGGGCCATAAATCCTAAACCGTAACTCGGATTAAGACGAGTCCTAAATGAAAATTATCTAATCGAACAGAGATAACTGAATATAAACATTATAGAAGCCTAGGTTGTACTAATCAGACCCATAAACAGTAAAACAGTAGGGTTCTGGTTGGTTCTTGGTGTTCGATGCTTATCATGGTTCTCATCCTTGATGCATATAGCTTCAAGTGTACAACTCGTTGATGTGTTTGAATCATCTTAACCAAGGTTTGACCATCATAACACTAGTGTAAGTCTATGATATGAAGCACAACTCACTTAAGAGTTGTATGAAGTTTGATGAACCAAAGTTGCATCAAGATCATAGATTTAACACATGCATGAATTATAAAGGTAATACTAAGCTACAAACTTGAGAGTAAACTTAGAAAATCAAGATCTTAAATTGTAGAACATAGTTCTTAGTTAGATCTTGAAGATCCTAGACCCAAAAGTCTAGATCAAACATAAGTGTACAAAGTTATAATTAAAAGTTTCATTTGCATGTTCTTGAACTGGTAAAGTTAACTTTAGTTCAAGATAAATGAGATCAAGGTTAACTAGTAACACTTTGACCATTATAACAAGAATCACAAAAATAAAAGTGTATGAAATGAAGAAGTAAACTAAATTTACAAGTAATAAGTTCATGGTTATTCATACTTTAAAGATTCAAGCCAAGGCTTTGATCTTTAGGAAAGTAAACTTTAAGTTTACAAACATGAATACAAGTATGGCTTTAACACTCATGAACTTTAAATCTTTTGTAACATTAATTGTAGAACCATAAACTAGAAAGTTTAGATTCTTTGTTCTTGGTTCCTTACAACAAAAGGTGAAAGTAACCAAGATTAGATGAAGATACAAGTTAGAAAACTTTATCTTTAATATCAATAAACAACTAGTAAGTAAACATTAAACAAGAACAAGTAATGAAACTAGTGAAACGCCCCGTCCTAATCCATCTGGATGAAGTCATCAACATTTGATTCCAGAGCGATGATCGACTCCAAGTAATGTCCTTAAAATGAGCAAATACACAGCGGAAGATTTCTTTCATACCTGAGAATAAACATGCTTTCAAGTGTCAACCAAAAGGTTGGTGAGTTCATTAGTTTATCATAAATAATCATTTCATAATTTTAATAGACCACAAGATTTCATATTTCCATTTCTCATAAACATGCGTCCCATACATAGAGACAAAAATCATTCATATGGATTGAACACCTGGTAATCGACATTCACAATATGTATATAAGAATATCCCCATCATTCTGGGATCCTCCTTCGGACATGATATAAATTTCGAAGTACTAAAGCATCCGGTACTTTGGATGGGGCTTGTTGGGCCCGATAGATCTATCTTTAGAGTTCGCGTCAATTAGGGTGTCTGTTCCCTAATTCTTAGATTACCAGACTTAATAAAAAGGGGCATATTCAGTTCGATCATTCAACCATAGAACGTAATTTCAATTACTTGTGTCTATTTCGTAAAACAGTTATAAAAATAGCGCATGTATTCTCAGTCCCAAAAATATATATTGCAAAAGCATTTAAAAAGAGATTAATGAAACTCACCTAATGTATTTTGTAGTAAAAATACATAGAACGACATTGAACAAGTGTAGGGTTGACCTCGGATTCACGAACCTATGTCATTTATATATAAATTAATATGCATAATCGTAACCGAACAAGTCTATATATTATATCTTAAATTATATATTATACTTATTTAGTTTGTATATATTGAAAATGTTTAATATCTATATATATTTTGTTATATTATTATATCTATATATATATGGTTTATATAAGAATATTATTAGTTGGTTATATATGAGTATTTATATAAATAATGTTATTATGTTTGATATGTAGGTATATAACTATTAATAAAATTACAATATATGTATTAAGTATATTTTAGGTACAAAATATTTATCTGTAATAAAAATGATAGTTTCTACAATAATGATTTACTAATAATAATAACTTTCTTATTATTGATAATACGAATAATAATAACGATATTGTTAAAATCGATACCTATGTTAATAAAAATAATAATAGTAAAACTAATAATTAAAAAAATGATATTAATACTAATATTAATGAAAATAATAATAATTTGTGTTATTTTCCTAATAAAGATAAAATAAAAAAATATATATTGATAATAATAATAATACTTATACCAATAATAATAATAATAATAATAATAATAATAATAATAATAATAATAATAATAATAATAATAATAATAATAATAATAATAATAATAATATTAA
Organism: Rutidosis leptorrhynchoides; assembly: GCF_046630445.1. NCBI lineage: Eukaryota > Viridiplantae > Streptophyta > Magnoliopsida > Asterales > Asteraceae > Rutidosis > Rutidosis leptorrhynchoides. The sequence goes on from NC_092335.1 coordinate 433,572,892, forward strand.
AATTGAGTAAACTACCTTTAAAAATGTCTCTTAAAAAGAAATGCCTCAGACAAGGCTCGAACCCACGACCTCTCGCTCCCCTAACACACACCCAAACCATCTAATCTGCTTATGTTTTTCTGATTTAATTCATAGACTAATTCCATTAACCCGAAATCTTCTGTTTTCATCATCTTAAACTAAAACTCAAATTTACATAAACCCCATTATCAATTAATGGCCCAATCATCACAAACAGCCCGAATTACTCATGAGCCCAACAGCAAATTCGTGGCCCAAGTCCATTTCGGTTTTTTTTTTTTTTTCTCAACAGCCCAACAATTAAATAATGGCCCAAGCTTTCAACACAACCCACACAGCTTCTAATCTTAAGTAAAAAAAAATGTTGTTGCCTAGATTCGAACTCATGACCTCTAGGTTTAACACCCACCTCTTTAACCATCCCTCTGTAAGTTCATTTCTATTTTAAATACCCTGATTAAACTTATATACTATCTGCCTGTTTTCATCTTCATCTTCTAAAATACAAAACCCAGAACTATTCATCATCTTCTTCGTTTCACAACATCATCATCGTTATCATCCAACAACCCGTAACTATCATCATAATCGTACATCCTACTCACCATCATCTTCTTGATTATATCAAGATCAAATCATATCATTCGATATCATCCTAGTTATTCGTTATTTCATGTACACCACCGATCATTTTCTTTATTCATCATCACCATCATAGACTCGTTATTATCATTATCCTATTCGTTAAAGCTTCTCTATTCATCCTTATCTAGTAACGACAATATTAGAAATCGTAGAAAAAAAAAATAATAAACAGCGGCTTCTTCTTTTTTTTTTTATATATTTGGCGATGGTTAGATGGTGATGGTTTACGTCGACTGAAACAGAAACAGGAACATATGGCTACAGTATCTGTTTGCAGGTTGCAGTTTACATCGGTGGTTGTTCAGTGGTGGTTGTACATGATGCTTGAAGGAATAAAAAAATGGAACAAAGTGGTTGTGGTGAGGGTGATGGTTGCGTACAGCAGTAGTAACGAGACAGAAACAATGGCGGTTGGAAATGTGGTGATCATGGGTGTCTATCTATATGTATAAGCTATATATATGTATATCTATTATTTAGAGATTAGATAGATAATAGAAAAGTAACAAAGAAATGGGTGTAAAAGGAGCTCAATGGAGAGGGTGACGGCTTTTGTGGTTGTGGCGGTTTTGAGTAGTTTGTTTTGGTGGTGTGTTAACGAAAAAAGAAAATAGAGATGGTGGTAACTCTTGGTCAAAATAGAAAACACGATGGTGTGGTGATTTGTCGTAGGTGGTGGGTATTAGGGGTTTGTGGTGAGTGTTTGAACTATGAGGGTCGTGAGGTGTTCAAAGTGGTTCGCGATTGTGAGGTGACAGATGGTGGTTGTTTCAGTTGTTAATCGGTGGTAGTGGCGTGTGGTAGTAGGCGGTTGTGGTGATCAAAAGTGGAAGTGGGTTTGTTGATCACGAAGTGAGAGAAGTGGGGAGAGAGATATAGATAGAGAGAAGAACATGGAGGTTTTAAGGGTGGTCGGTGGTGTTCATAGGTGGTGGCGGGAGGTGGCCGAATGGTGGTGAGTTATGGTTCACGATGGAGGTTGTCGACTAGCAATGAAGGAAGAGACACATTTGACGATTGATCATAATAAGCATGTGTAAGTATTTATATATATAATAGAATTTTGTAGTTGGTAATGGTGTGTTGGTTTTCTTTATCTAAATATGTATCTGCCTATATAGATATATGTATATAGGAAATTAAATGAATAAAATCAACACAGTACATCTTAAATTGTCAATCATGTACAGTGTTTAAATAGTAATAATATTGAATATATGCTAATAAAAACGTGTAAAAAGAAGCACTTAGCAGCCTTAATTGATTATTGCCGACAGTTTTTCGGACTGTGTTATAGCGTGGTTCATTGCTAAACAGTTGGAATATAAAAGTGTTCCTAAAAATCTCAAACTTTTAGATTAAATATATTTAATTATTTCACTCGTTAACTGTTTGAAACCTGATCAAAAAGGTTCGATAATTATTTATTTTCTGTTCCAATTTATATGTACGGAGTGCTAATATTTAATCTTTAAAAGGTAAAAATATTTTTGACAAATCTAAAATCTTCATAATCAATTTACAGTTCAACTTTTATTTCAATTCTTCGTGAACATGTACAATATCTATATTAAAACTAACAAAGCATCAACCGAGTGTTACTGACATTTACTAATTAAGTTCGAAATCATTTATTTTTAATATATTCTCTTTCTACATATAAACAGATTTAAAATAGCAAGTTTAATTACTAAAACAAATATATTATATATTTTTAAACAAATAGATCTAATATAACTTTAAATACTTACAAGTAATAATTATATACATAATTATATATATCTATCTATATATTTATAAATATAGTTTCCATTACATCGCATATTATTTTACATATTTAATTCTAACCAATTAAACATATATTATTTCAATAATATCTCAAATTATTATATATATATATATATATATATATATATATATACAATTAATTGTTCGTGAATCGTCGGGCATAGTCGAAGGGTAATTGATGACATGAACAAAATTCAAAGTTTTTGAGACTTCAATATTACAGACTTTGCATATCGTGTCGGAAACATATAAAGATTAAGTTTAAATTTGGTCGGAAATTCCCGGGTCATCACAGTACCTACCCGTTAAAGAAATTTCGTCCCGAAATTTGAGTGGGGTCGTCATGGCTAACAATAAATATGTTTTCATGACGCATATGAGTTGATAAATATAGTTTTATCATTATTGAATAATATAGATAAAACGACTCGATTATGTGAAGCGTACGAGTGAAGCTATTACTAAATAGTGAAATGAAAATGACAAGTTTCATCATAACTTTCGACTAGTCATGGTTGAATTTAGAAAATAAGGTGCGTCTTAACTTTTGACGTTGTCTTGGTTGAATTCCGGAATTCAAGGGATTTGAAGAAAATCTTCGAAATCGAAAAGATTTGATTCTTCGGGAAATTACGATCTCTATAATTAAATACCGTGATCTGCCTCGATTACTCTGTCTGATATTTCCATTATAAATCAAACTCTTCCGTTTCATTATTCTCATCATTCCTATACTTTCTTTCTTAGTTCATACATCCAAAAGATTGTGAAATGCTTAATCCCGTTCTAATCTTTGATGTTTTCTTAATTATCATTTCTGTCATCCTTCTTTTCAATCTTCCATCAGAAGAATCTGTTTACTCCTACTATTACCTTGGGGTACTACTATTCTTGATTATATCATGTCTTTATATTATTATTCGTATTTATATTCACGGTTTGTAACCTCCGTGTTGTTATCGAGCTTTATATTTTCTCTTATATTTTGGAGCTTTGTCCCTTCGTTTCTTCTTCTTGCAATTAAACACCGCTGGTAATGGTTCAGAATTCGTAGATATAATCTTCGGGATGAATATTGTTAATGTTCTAAGAAGGAAATAGTAATGGCACGGTTTGATTTGTCAAATTACCAGAATCTCTGAGAATAGAACTATCAAGAATATATTTTCTTGATATGTTCGGAGGTGAAGTAGAATGAAGAAGTTATGTAACATGGCACCTGATGAAGTTATGGTCTGTGAATCATCAACTTTCATTAGAAACTCAGCATGACTTAATGTAATATAATCACATTGATCAAGTGTCATTATATTATACTAACTCATGCATCAGTTCCCAACATTACTTCAAAAACATTCATATTTTAAGTTCGAAAGTTTACAGAATATAGAAACTAACAGTTTCTATATGATGTAACACTGATAGCACAAAAAGATAAATGATTTCAGATAAGAATAGTTATGAAGATATCTTCAGAAATATGGAGAATATTTATAAATGGATATACGATGATATCTTGGAATTTCTAATATCGATGGATGATGAAGGAGATTTATCCGTAAGGGTTTAGATTCAGAAGCAAGGTATTCGCTAAAGATTTCATCAGAAACAGAATCATTTGGATTCTTTGAAGTCAAACTTATTCCTTGTGATTTATCCACGGCTTCCTTCATAGTTTCGCATGATCCGCTTTTCGGTACTAAATTTTCTATTGAATGTTTCCAATATAATGTTACACAGGAAGCACGAAGAGGTATATAATTTTGGAAGAGAGTATTTATGAAAATATCCTCAGAAATATCGAAGATATTGATGATGATATTTTGGAATTTCTAAGTTCGATGGTTGATGGAGAAAGATTTTCCGCAAGATTTTAACATGACTTCGGAGCAAGATATTCTCTAAAGATTTCAACGGATCTAGATTTATCTGGGTTCTATGAATTTAGGGTATGTTACTTGTATTTCTCCTTGGTTTCCTTTATGGTTAGCTCAATCCGTTTTCCAGTTCCAACGTTTCTGAGCTTTTCCAATATACTATTCTTTATCATCAAATTTCCGACGACTAAGGTCGTTTACGATTGCCTACAGTTTCTGCTGCTTCATTCAGCTTTTTCAACATACAGAGTATCGATTCGTAAACTGGGTACCTTTTCAAAATTTTTGAATTGAAGGTCGTAATTCTAGGAGATAATTATTATATATATAATTGTTGATGTAGATATGCTGTGAGTTTTCAAAGTACTGATTGCTGATTCCCGATAATTGGTATGGCAGTTCTCGTTACAAGATGCGAATGAGTATATGATAGGGTTTCAATGAATAAATATAATGATTTGTCAGAGAGATTTAAGCTAAGAAGTAACGAGGTTGCTGGTATGTCTGCTGGTAATATGGTGGAATATAAAAGAATTCTCCGGTCTCAAAAGGGTAATCGTATATATCAGGATTATAGTAAGGCTACTTCGAATGAAAAGTCGAAGTTGACTTGCTGGAGCTGTCACAAAATTGGCTACCTTGAAAAGGGATCGCAAAGTTATTTTTTTTTTTTTTTTGCTAATAAATGCCAAAAGATCTGACGCGGCTACGTGTTAAACTTTTACTCAGTTGTCGAGAGTTTCTCAGGTGTATAACTATATGCATAAATCTTTCCTTCCGTAGATGAAGTGCGGTTGGTTCATCCTATCGATTGAGGTGTTTTCAAGAATCATGAAAGTTTGAACGCAGATTGGAATCGTCAAGATACAAATGAGGTTTAAGTTGAAATCAAGTGGCAAATTTGAAGAGATGTTTAGTTTCATATGTTATAATCAATATTTTAATTTATTTTAATTGTTCAATGTCATTAGTCCACAGTTCATAGTCCACAATTTGTAGTACAACAATTCATATATAGTTTAATATATAATATTCGAATTAATTAATATGTATCGTGACCCGTGTACATGTCTCAAACTCGATCACAACTCAAGCTATATATATTATTGTAGAATAACCTCAACCCTGTATAGCTAACTCCCGCATTACTGCATATAGAGTGTCCATGGTTATTCCAAATAATATATATAGATGGGTCGATATGATATGTCAAAACTTTGTATACGTGTCCCGATATTTAAAGTGCGTAAAATAAATAACAGAAATTAAATGACGATAAATAAAATTGCGAGAATGTAAATTGCGATAAATAAAAGGTAATACAGAATTAACAGTTAGCTAGGAACAGTTAGCTAGGACTTTGTTAGCGTGGAATCTTAACAGAATTTCTCCTAGTTAATTTGTTTGTTTCTAACAAATTTTATTATGTCAAATGTTTTCTTCACTATGCCACTTGTTGGATTCTGGAAAGTCAAAATCCAAATATGAAATTGAATGAAAATGGTTATTCTGTGGTGAACGGATACGTATATCGGTGGATGTAAGTAGGATATTATATGACTGTTGAAACAGATTCGAAGAACATACAATGTAACTTATTAATGTGAAATTTAAATATTCCTTGGGTATAACCTACCCGTTAAAATATTTTCACTATTAACAGTTTGTACAAGAGAATTTTTAATTACAATCTTTATGAAAACATATATACATATATATTTTCTTCAGATGTATTCATGGATTTAATGAGTTAATATGATATTAAACTCATTTGCTTTTCAGTTAGAACTAGAATAAATAATCTCTAAAACTTTAGAGATTACATATTCGCCATGTCGAACGAAGATAAATGAGGTAGAACGATACGTAGAACGAAGATCATACTCAAAGTACAGATGATGATATTGAAGCATGAATTGTTGATGGTACTGGTGCTGTTATTGATGGTACTTTTGGTGCCGGTGATGTTGCTGAAGCTGGTACATTTTGCACCATATTCTCCGAATTGATTATTCGAGCGCGAAGTTCGTTGACTTATTACTCCAGGATGATTGTCGGTCTAAACGAGCGGATAAATAAGGTTCAGAATTGTGGATAGAATATAATCTTGTCGAGTTACCCTGGAAATGAGACTGAAAATGGTGTCTCGAACAGGTTCGCCGGTAAACGCTTCAGGTTCATTGTCAAGAGGTGAATTCGATTGGTGGAAGGGATTGCCTTCTGCGCGTTTCCATTAATTAAGTCGACTACGAATTCATCAGATGAATTGGGGATGGATTATTGGTTGATTCATTCTGGTGACACTGCTTTCGGAGCTTAGGTGAAACTCCATATCGGAATAGCTATTGGAATCCAAGGAATTTGAACTGGTTGAGGGATTCATCTCGTACGATCAGATGAATGATTTTCGATAAGAAATAGATTGTAGATTAGTATCCTGCAATATATAATTTACATATGTATATATAATACTAAAATCCCATAATTTACGGAGGAATCTACGGAAGCTGTCAGGCAAAGGTAACAATAACAGATACGCTAAGATATGAATTTATCTATACACTGTCTATGCAATAGAGGCAGTAAGACATGTTTAGACTAAGAATGATACGCAGGTAATTTCTGACAAGAAGTGATAAGCAAAACTTTTGACATGCAGACACGGTCGAAGTCCAGACTCACTAATGCATCTAAACAACTATCAGTTAGACACACTAATGCAAGACCCGGTTCGCTAAGACCACCGCTCTGATACCAACTGAAACGCCCCGTCCTAATCCATCTGGACGAAGTCATCAACATTTGATTCCAGAGCGATGATAGACTCCAAGTAATGTCCTTAAAATGAGCAAATGCACAGCGGAAGATTTCTTTCATACCTGAGAATAAACATGCTTTCAAGTGTCAACCAAAAGGTTGGTGAGTTCATTAGTTTATCATAAATAATCATTTCATAATTTTAATAGACCACAAGATTTCATATTTCCATTTCTCATAAACATGCGTCCCATACATAGAGACAAAAATCATTCATATGGATTGAACACCTGGTAATCGACATTCACAATATGTATATAAGAATATCCCCATCATTCCGGGATCCTCCTTCGGACATGATATAAATTTTGAAGTACTAAAGCATCCGGTACTTTGGATGGGGCTTGTTGGGCCCGATAGATCTATCTTTAGAGTTCGCGTCAATTAGGGTGTCTGTTCCCTAATTCTTAGATTACCAGACTTAATAAAAAGGGGCATATTCAGTTCGATCATTCAACCATAGAACGTAATTTCAATTACTTGTGTCTATTTCGTAAAACAGTTATAAAAACATCGCATGTATTCTCAGTCCCAAAAATATATATTGCAAAAGCATTTAAAAAGAGATTAATGAAACTCACCTAATGTATTTTGTAGTAAAAATACATAGAATGACATTGAACAAGTGTAGGGTTGACCTCGGATTCACGAACCTATGTCATTTATATATAAATTAATATGCATAATCGTAACCGAACAAGTCTATATATTATATCTTAAATTATATATTATACTTATTTAGTTTGTATATATTGAAAATGTTTAATATCTATATATATTTTGTTATATTATTATATCTATATATATATGGTTTATATAAGAATATTATTAGTTGGTTATATATGAGTATTTATATAAATAATGTTATTATGTTTGATATGTAGGTATATAACTATTAATAAAATTACAATATATGTATTAAGTATATTTTAGGTACAAAATATTTATCTGTAATAAAAATGATAGTTTCTACAATAATGATTTACTAATAATAATAACTTTCTTATTATTGATAATACTAATAATAATAACGATATTGTTAAAATCGATACCTATGTTAATAAAAATAATAATAGTAAAACTAATAATTACAAAAATGATATTAATACTAATATTAATGAAAATAATAATAATTTGTGTTATTTTCCTAATAAAGATAAAATAAAAAAATATATATTGATAATAATAATAATACTTATACCAATAATAATAATAATAATAATAATAATAATAATAATAATAATAATAATAATAATAATAATAATAATAATAATAATAATAATAATAATAATAATAATAATAATAATAATAATAATAATAATATTAAAATTGAGTAAACTACCTTTAAAAATGTCTCTTAAAAAGAAATGCCTCAGACAAGGCTCGAACCCACGACCTCTCGCTCCCCTAACACACACCCAAACCATCTACTCTGCTTATGTTTTTCTGATTTAATTCATAGACTAATTCCATTAACCCGAAATCTTCTGTTTTCATCATCTTAAACTAAAACTCAAATTTACATAAACCCCATTATCAATTAATGGCCCAATCATCACAAACAGCCCGAATTACTCATGAGCCCAACAGCAAATTCGTGGCCCAAGTCCATTTCGGTTTTTTTTTTTTTTCTCAACAGCCCAACAATTAAATAATGGCCCAAGCTTTCAACACAACCCACACAGCTTCTAATCTTAAGTAAAAAAAAATGTTGTTGCCTAGATTCGAACTCATGACCTCTAGGTTTAACACCCACCTCTTTAACCATCCCTCTGTAAGTTCATTTCTATTTTAAATACCCTGATTAAACTTATATACTATCTGCCTGTTTTCATCTTCATCTTCTAAAATACAAAACCCAGAACTATTCATCATCTTCTTCGTTTCACAACATCATCATCGTTATCATCCAACAACCCGTAACTATCATCATAATCGTACATCCTACTCACAATCATCTTCTTGATTATATCAAGATCAAATCATATCATTCGATATCATCCTAGTTATTCGTTATTTCATGTACACCACCGATCATTTTCTTTATTCATCATCACCATCATAGACTCGTTATTATCATTATCCTATTCGTTAAAGCTTCTCTATTCATCCTTATCTAGTAACGACAATATTAGAAATCGCAGAAGAAAAAAAATAATAAACAGCGGCTTCTTCTTTTTTATTTTTTTTTATTTGGCGATGGTTCGATGGTGATGGTTTACGTCGACTGAAACAGAAACAGGAACGTATGGCTACAGTATCTGTTTGCAGGTTGCAGTTTACATCGGTGGTTGTTCAGTGGTGGTTGTACATGATGCTTGAAGGAATAAAAAAAATGGAACAAAGTGGTTGTGGTGAGGGTGATGGTTGCGTACAGCAGTAGTAACGAGACAGAAACAATGGCGGTTGGAAATGTGGTGATCATGGGTGTCTATCTATATGTATAAGCTATATATATGTATATCTATTATTTAGAGATTAGATAGATAATAGAAAAGTAACAAAGAAATGGGTGTAAAAGGAGCTCAATGGAGAGGGTGACGGCTTTTGTGGTTGTGGCGGTTTTGAGTAGGTTTTGGTGGTGTGTTAATGAAAAAAGAAAATAGAGATGGTGGTAACTCTTGGTCAAAACAGAAAACACGATGGTGTGGTGATTTGTCGTAGGTGGTGGGTATTAGGGGTTTGTGGTGAGTGTTTGAACTATGAGGGTCGTGAGGTGTTCAAAGTGGTTCGCGATTGTGAGGTGACAGATGGTGGTTGTTTCGGTTGTTAATCGGTGGTAGTGGCGTGTGGTAGTAGGCGGTTGTGGTGATCAAAAGTGGAAGTAGGTTTGTTGATCACGAAGTGAGAGAAGTGGGGAGAGAGATATAGATAGAGAGAAGAACATGGAGGTTTTAAGGGTGGCCGGTGGTGTTCATAGGTGGTGGCGGGAGGTGGCCGAATGGTGGTGAGTTATGGTTCACGATGGAGGTTGTCGACTAGCAATGAAGGAAGAGACACATTTGACGATTGATCATAATAAGCATGTGTAAGTATTTATATATATATAATAGAATTTTGTAGTTGGTAATGGTGTGTTGGTTTTCTTTATCTAAATATGTATCTGCCTATATAGATATATGTATATAGGAAATTAAATGAATAAAACCAACACAGTACATCTTAAATTGTCAATCATGTACAGTGTTTAAATAGTAATAATATTGAATATATGCTAATAAAAACGTGTAAAAAGAAGCACTTAGCAGCCTTAATTGATTATTGCCGACAGTTTTTCGGACTGTGTTATAGCGTGGTTCATTGCTAAACAGTTGGAATATAAAAGTGTTCCTAAAAATCTCAAACTTTTAGATTAAATATATTTAATTATTTCACTCGTTAACTGTTTGAAACCTGATCAAAAAGGTTCGATAATTATTTATTTTCTGTTCCAATTTATATGTACGGAGTGCTAATATTTAATCTTTAAAAGGTAAAAATATTTTTGACAAATCTAAAATCTTCATAATCAATTTACAGTTCAACTTTTATTTCAATTCTTCGTGAACATGTACAATATCTATATTAAAACTAACAAAGCATCAACCGAGTGTTACTGACGTTTACTAATTAAGTTCGAAATCATTTATTTTTAATATATTCTCTTTCTACATATAAACAGATTTAAAATAGCAAGTTTAATTACTAAAACAAATATATTATATATTTTTAAACAAATAGATCTAATATAACTTTAAATACTTACAAGTAATAATTATATACATAATTATATATCTATCTATATATTTATAAATATAGTTTCCATTACATTGCATATTATTTTACATATTTAATTCTAACCAATTAAGCATATATTATTTCAATAATATCTCAAATTATTATATATATATATATATATATATATATATATATATATATATATATATATATATATATATATATATATATATGTGTGTGTGTGTGTGTGTGTGTGTGTGTATCTATTTACAATTAATTGTTCGTGAATCGTCGGGCATAGTCGAAGGGTAATTGATGACATGAACAAAATTCAAAGTTTTTGAGACTTCAATATTACAGACTTTGCTTATCGTGTCGGAAACATATAAAGATTAAGTTTAAATTTGGTCGGAAATTCCCGGGTCATCATAACTAGTAATATGATGATGAATGTGGTGGTTCTTAAGAGAGAAAAAGGAGAGAAAACTAGAACATGTTACTTACAAGTTGAGAGAAAAATGAGAGAAAGAGAAGTAGCAAAGTGAAGTGTGTGTAAATGTGAGAGTATGCTAGTAAATAAGTAGCCAAAATTTGAAAATAAAACCACCCTCCTAGACCACCTAAGTGGACGGTTTTAAGGCCATAATGGGAGGGTCAAAATTCATTTTTCCATGTATGGGGAGAAGGTGTAGGTGCCAAATGGTTAAAGTTAAATGTATGGGGGAAAGGATTACTAGCATGCTTGTAAGTATTTGTCTTCCACTTACTAATTATTCCAAGTTTATTATTAATTAGCCATTAGCATAATATGGACTCCTAGTAATCCATTAAGAGGAGTAGGGTGGGCTTCCAAGTCCATTAGCATGTATCCATTAACAAAAGCCCAAGTCTTAAGCAAGTAAGCACAATTAATCAAATAAAGCCCAAGTAATTAACTACCAACCTTAGTTAATTAAAAATGATTACTAATAAATAATCATGAATGTAAATAATATTTTAAATATTATTCGTGAAAAGTACGCGTGTCACAAAGACGAGTAGGGCCATGTAAAGTCAAGTACGGTAACAAGTAAACGTATATAAATACATTTATTAAATCACAAGTATTAATAATAATTATTAATAAGTAAACGTTGGAAAATTCCCGGTTGTTATAGCGGAGGTTCGAATTCCAGCTCATTCAACAATTTAAACGTGGGTTGCTGTTAATTTTTTAATATATAATATATATATCATTATTTATATATTATATTATATTCTTGTGCGTAGTTGACTTGTAATTTTAGGTCTGTTGACTCGCACGTTGATGCTCGGTTTATGTCTCGATTCCGGATTTTCGAACGCCTTTTTGTATGCTTAGATATATTGTACTTTGCGTTCCGCGACTTGTACTCTTGTAATTTTTAGACGTTTCTCATCTATAAATTGAACCACTTGGATTGTATCTTGTACATTTGAGCTTTTTGGTCATTTGCGTCTTCAAATCTTCATTCGCGTCTTCAGTCTTCGCACTTATTTATTTAAATGAATATTACTTGGAATTAGAACAATTGCAACTAAAAGCTTTACATATTGGAAGGATATTGAGCCTAATATATGTTCATTTGGAGCACTATCAGTAGAAGCTTTCTTTGGGGTGGCGATTGCCTTAAAAAGAAAACGTGTCTTATTAAATGGGATTCGGTATGCCTTCCTAAAGATATGGGTGGATTGGGTATCATTCCTCTTCAGATAAAAAATTTAGCTTTATTAGCTAAATGGTGGGCGAAGTTTAATTCTCACAAAGTGTCTATTTGGAAATCCATCGTTGTATCCTCTTTCGGGGCTAACTTTCGAGGTAAAATCATGAATGACGTTTCTTCTTTACAAGCTTCTCATATTTCTTCAATTTGGAGAGATCTTCTTAACCTACAAAAAGATGGTTCTCTTAAAGATGTTATAGGCTCTAATGTTTGGAATTGGAAAATTGGTGATGGGGCTAGTTTGCTTTTATGGTTTGATCCATGGCTTAATGGACTCATTTTAAAAGATGAGTTTCCTAGTCTTTTTCTTGTTTGTGAATGTCCTCAAGTTTCGGTTCATTTTTGTCGTTTCCCCAGCATTATCGACTTACCTCAAACTGGTTGGAACTTTCATCTAAGCCAACCTCTTACCTTGTATGAATTTTTAAAGTCACATGAGCTTCTTTCTTTGCTAGCTTCGGTGAAATTGATATATAACAAGCCGGATTTTGTTACATGGAGAAATGAAGCTTGTGAGTCTTTTTGGTCACCGACGCCATTCGTATTATCGTTCAATCAGGCAACCCCGCTTACCCGGTGTGGCTAAAAGTCATGTGGGAAATAATGTTCCTTCCAAAGTTATGATCTTCCATTGGTTAGCTATCAAACAAAGCATCTCGGTGAAGGTAATTCTTTCTCAAAGACATATTTTACCTAGTCACACTTCTAAGTTGTGTGTTTGGTGCTTGCTTGAGGACGAGACGATCGAACATTTGTTGTTGCATTGTAAGTGGTCTTTCAACATTTGGGCCGATTTATTTCGTTGGTGGAATCTTAGATGGGTTATACCAAGAACGGTTGATGAATTCTCGTTCGATTGGTATCATGGTATGGGCATTAAAGCTTCGAAATTTTGGAAGATGATCGGTCCCGCTACTTTTTGGGCAATTTGGATTGCCCGTAATGACATCGTCTTTAATGGCAAATTTACGTGTCGTTCTATCATTGTGCGAAATATCAAGAGGAAGGTCTTCTTGTGGGCAACGAATCTCAATTATTGCAATGGCTTTCAAGCTTATGTATGGGAACATAATCCTTTTTTGTTATGTATGTAGGTGATCACTCTCAACTTGTAATCCTTTCATCTCATGGTCGAGTTTATCTCCACCATTGTAACTTGTCTCTTTTGGGGATTTTCTTCATTATTTTGATGAAGCTATCCTTTTTTATATAAAATTTTCGCCTTTGATAAAAAAAATTGGTGTCATATATTTCAACTTGAAAACTAATTAGAATTTAAGAATGCATTTAATTACCTATTAATTGAATGGTTATGTACTAAATGTTAAGGAAGCCCTTTTTTTGAAATGTCCCATTCTAATTGATTAAAAACGTTCCATATTAATTGATTTCGTTGCGAGGTTTTGACCTCTATATGAGACGTTTTTCAAAGACTGCATTCATTTTTAAAATAAACCATAACCTTTATTTCATAAATAAAGGTTTAAAAAGCTTTACGTAGATTATCAAATAATGATAATCTAAAATATCATGTTTACACACGACCATTACATAGTGGTTTACAATACAAATATGTTACATCGAAATCAGTTTCTTGAATGCAGTTTTTACACAATATCATACAAACATGGACTCCAAATCTTGTCCTTATTTTAGTATGCAACAGCGAAAGCTCTTAGTATTCACCTGAGAATAAACATGCTTTAAACGTCAACAAAAATGTTGGTGAGTTATAGGTTTAACCTATATATATCAAATCGTAACAATAGACCACAAGATTTCATATTTCAATACACATCCCATACATAGAGATAAAAAATCATTCACATGGTGAACACCTGGTAACCGACATTAACAAGATGCATATATAAGAATATCCCCATCATTCCGGGACACCCTTCGGATATGATATAAATTTCGAAGTACTAAAGCATCCGGTACTTAGGATGGGGTTTGTTAGGCCCAATAGATCTATCTTTAGGATTCACGTTAATTAGGGTGTTTGTTCCCTAATTCTTAGATTACCAGACTTAATAAAAAGGGGCATATTCGATTTCGATAATTCAACCATAGAATGTAGTTTCACGTACTTGTGTCTATTTTATAAATCATTTATAAAACCTGCATGTATTCTCATCCCAAAAATATTAGATTTTAAAAGTGGGACTTTAACTCACTTTCACAGATTTTTACTTCGTCGGGAAGTAAGACTTGGCCACTGGTTGATTCACGAACCTATAACAATATATACATATATATCAAAGTATGTTCAAAATATATTTACAATACTTTTAATACATTTTGATGTTTTAAGTTTATTAAGTCAGCTGTCCTCGTTAGTAACCTACAACTAGTTGTCCATAGTTAGATGTACAGAAATAAATCGATAAATATTATCTTGAATCAATCCACAACCCAGTGTATACGTATCTCAGTATTGATCACAACTCAAACTATATATATATATATATATTTTGGAATCAACCTCAACCCTGTATAGCTAACTCCAACATTCACATATAGAGTGTCTATGGTTGTTCCGCAATATATATATAGATGGGTCGACATGATAGGTCGAAACATTGTATACGTGTCTATGGTATCTCAAGATTACATAATATACAATATAAGTTGATTAGGTTATGGTTGGAATAGATTTATTACTAACTTTCACGTAGGTAAAATGAGTAGTTTTTATCAATCTTGTTTTACTCGCCATTTCTTCGTTTCTAATCCGTTTTGAGTGATTCCAGTGGACACGGTTTTGTATTGAACTTAAATTTATGAATCTAAATAGAAAAAGTATAAGTTTTAGTCAGAAATAAAAGTTACAAGTCGTTTTTGAAAGAGGTAGTCATTTCCGTCGAAAGAACGACATCTTGATGACCATTTTGAAAAACATACAATCACTTTGAGTTTAACCATGATTTTTGGATATAGTTTCATGTTCATAAGAAAAATCATTTTTCCAGAAGTATAGCTTTTAAATCAAAGTTCTTCTTAGCTTTTAATTATCCCAACCAAAACAGCCCCCGGTTTTACTACGACGGCGTATATCCAGTTTTATGGTGTTTATCGTGTTTCCGGGTTTTAAATCATTAAGTTAGCATATCATATAGATATATAATATGTGTTTAGTTGATTTTAAAAGTCTAGTTAGAAGGATTAACTTTATTTGCGAACAAATTTAGAATTAACTAAACTATGTTCTAGCGATTACAAGTTTATAACGTTGAATAAGACAGCTTTTTATGTATGAATCGAATGATGTTATGAACATCATTACTACCTCAAGTTCCTTGTATAAACCTACTGGAAATGAGGAAAATAGATCTAGCTTCAAAGGATCCTTGGATGGCTTGAAAGTTCTTGAAGCAGAATCATGACACGAAAACAATTTCAAGTAAGATTTCCACTCGAAATAAGATTGTTATAGTTATAGAAATTGAATTAAAGTTTGAATATGATTATTACCTTGTATTAGAAATATAACCTACTGTAAGTAACAAAGGTTTCTTGATCTTGGATGATTACATGGAATGGATTTAGAAAACTTGGAAGTAAACTTGCAATTTTGGAAGTATTCTTGATTTTATGAAACTAGAACTTTTGGAATTTATGAAGAACACTTAGAACTTGAAGATAGAACTTGAGAGAGATCAATTAGATGAAGAAAATTGAAGAATGAAAGTGTTTGTAAGTGTTTTTGGTCGTTGGTGTATGGATTAGATATAAAGGATATGTAATTTTGTTTTCATGTAAATAAGTCATGAATGATTACTCATATTTTTGTAATTTTATGAGATATTTCATGCTAGTTGCCAAATGATAGTTCCCACATGTGTTAGGTGACTCACATGGGCTGCTAAGAGCTGATCATTGGAGTGTATATACCAATAGTACATACATCTAAAAGCTGTGTATTGTACGAGTACGAATACGGGTGCATACGAGTTGATTTGTTGATGAAACTGAACGAGGATGTAACTGTAAGCATTTTTGTTAAGTAGAAGTATTTTGATAAGTGTCTTGAAGTCTTTCAAAAGTGTATGAATACATATTAAAACACTACATGTATATACATTTTAACTGAGTCGTTAAGTCATCGTTAGTCGTTACATGTAAATGTTGTTTTGAAACCTTTAGGTTAACGATCTTGTTGAATGTTGTTAACCCATTGTTTATTATAACAAATGAGATGTTAAATTGTTATATTATCATGATATTATGATATATAATATATCTTAGTATGATATATATACAGTTAAATGTCGTTACAACGATAATCGTTACATATATGTCTCGTTTCAAAATCATTAAGTTAGTAGTCTTATTTTTACATATGTAGTTCATTGTTAATACACTTAATGATATATTTACTTATCATTTAACATAATTAATCAAGTGTATCAATATCTTAATATGATTCATATGTACCTAGTAAGACGTTATAACGATAATCATTATATATATCGTTTTCGAGTTTCTTAATTTAATAGTCTCATTTTTATGTATATAACTCATTGTTAAAATACCTAATGAGATACATACTTATAATAAAATCATGTTAACTATATATATAACCATATATATGTTATCGTATAGTTTTTACAAATTTTAACGTTCGTGAATCACCGGTCAACTTGGGTGGTCATTTGTCTATATGAATCCTATTCCAATTAATCAAGTCTTAATAAGTTTGATTGCTTAACATGTTGTAAACACTTAATCATGTAAAATAACAATTTCATTTAATATATATATAAACATGTAAAAGTTCGGGTCACTACAGTACCTACCCGTTAAATAAATTTCGTCCCGAAATTTTAAGCTGTTGAAAGCGTTGACGAATCTTCTAGAAATAGATGCGGGTATTTCTTCTTCATCTGATCTTCACGCTCCCAGGTGAACTCGGGTCCTCTACAAGCATTCCATCGAACCTTAACAATCGGTATCTTGTTTTGTTTAAGTCTCTTAACCTCACGATCCATTATTTCGATGGGTTCTTTAATGAATTGAAGTTTTTCATTGATTTGGATTTCGTCCAATGGAATAGTGAGATCTTCTTTAGCAAAACATTTCTTCAAATTTGAGATGTGGAAAGTGTTATGTACAGCCGCGAGTTGTTGAGGTAGCTCCAGTTGGTAAGCTACTGGTCCGACACGATCTATAATCTTGAATGGTCCAATGTACCTTGGATTTAGTTTCCCCCGTTTACCAAATCGAACAACGCCTTTCCAAGGTGAAACCTTAAGCATGATCATTTCTCTAATTTCAAACTCTATATCTTTTCTTTTACTGTCCGCGTAGCTCTTTTGTCGACTCTGGGCGGTTTTCAATCTTTGTTGAATTTGGATGATTTTCTCAGTAGTTTCTTGTATTATCTCCGGACCCGTAATCTGTCTATCCCCCAATTCATTCCAACAAATCGGAGACCTGCACTTTCTACCATAAAGTGCCTCAAACGGCACCATCTCAATACTAGAATGATAACTGTTGTTGTAGGAAAATTCTGCTAACGGTAGGTGTTGATCCCAACTGTTTCCGAAATCAATAACACATGCTCATAGCATGTCTTCAAGCGTTTGTATCGTCCTTTTGCTCTGCCCATCAATTTATGGATGATAGGCAGTACTCATGTCTAGACGAGTTCCTAATGCTTGCTGTAATGTCTGCCAGAATCTTGAAATAAATCTGCCATCCCTATCAGAGATAATAGAGATTGGTATTCCATGTCTGGAGACGACTTCCTTCAAATACAGTCGTGCTAACTTATCCATCTTGTCATCTTCTCTTATTGGCAGGAAGTGTGCTGATTTGGTGAGACGATCAACTATTACCCAAATAGTATCAAAACCACTTGCAGTCCTTGGCAATTTAGTGATGAAATCCATGGTAATGTTTTCCCATTTCCATTCCGGGATTTCGGGTTGTTGAAGTAGACCTGATGGTTTCTGATGCTCAGCTTTGACCTTAGAACACGTCAAACATTCTTCTACGTATTTAGCAACATTGGCTTTCATACCCGGCCACCAAAAATGTTTTTTGAGATCCTTGTACATCTTCCCTGATCCAGGATGCATTGAGTATCTGGTTTTATGAGCTTCTCTAAGTACCATTTCTCTCATATCTCCAAATTTTGGTACCCAAATCCTTTCAGCCCTATACCGGGTTCCGTCTTCCCGAATATTAAGATGCTTCTCCAATCCTTTGGGTATTTCATCCTTTAAATTTCCCTCTTTTAAAACTCCTTGTTGCGCCTCCTTTATTTGAGTAGTAAGGTTATTGTGAATCATTATATTCATAGATTTTACTCGAATGGGTTCTCTGTCCTTCCTGCTCAAGGCGTCGGCTACCACATTTGCCTTCCCCAGGTGGTAACGAATCTCAAAGTCGTAATCATTCAACAATTCAATCCACCTACGCTGCCTCATATTCAGTTGTTTCTGATTAAATATGTGTTGAAGACTTTTGTGGTCGGTATATATAATACTTTTGACCCCATATAAGTAGTGCCTCCAAGTCTTTAATGCAAAAACAACCGCGCCTAATTCCAAATCATGCGTCGCATAATTTTGTTCGTGAATCTTCAATTGTCTAGACGCATAAGCAATCACCTTCGTTCGTTGCATTAATACACAACCGAGACCTTTCTTTGATGCGTCACAATAAATCACAAAATCATCATTCCCTTCAGGCAATGACAATATAGGTGCCGTAGTTAGCTTTTTCTTCAATAACTGAAACGCTTTCTCTTGTTCATCCTTCCATTCAAATTTCTTCCCTTTATGCGTTAATGCAGTCAAGGGTTTTGCTATTCTGGAAAAGTCTTGGATGAACCTTCTGTAGTAACCAGCTAGTCCTAAAAACTGGCGTATGTGTTTCGGAGTTTTCGGGGTTTCCCATTTTTCAACAGTTTCTATCTTTGCCGGATCCACCTTAATACATTCTTTGTTCACTATGTGACCGAGGAATTGAACTTCTTCCAACCAAAATGCACACTTTGAAAATTTAACGTACAATTCTTCCTTCCTCAATACTTCTAACACCTTTCTCAAATGTTCACCGTGTTCTTGGTCATTCTTTGAGTAAATAAGTATGTCATCAATGAAAACAATGACAAACTTGTCAAGGTATGGTCCACACACTCGGTTCATAAGGTCCATGAACACAGCTGGTGCATTAGTTAAACCAAACGGCATGACCATAAACTCGTAATGACCGTAACGTGTTCTGAAAACAGTCTTTGGAATATCATCTTCTTTCACCCTCATTTGATGATACCCGGAACGTAAGTCAATCTTTGAATAAACAGACGAGCCTTGTAGTTAATCAAATAAGTCATCGATTCTCGGTAGTGGGTAGCGGTTCTTGATGGTAAGTTTGTTCAACTCTCGGTAGTCGATACACAACCTGAATGTACCATCTTTCTTCTTGACAAACAAAACAGGAGCTCCCCACGGTGATGTGCTTGGTCGAATAAAACCACGTTCTAAAAGTTCTTGTAATTGACTTTGCAGTTCTTTCATCTCGCTGGGTGCGAGTCTGTAAGGAGCACGAGCTATTGGTGCAGCTCCTGGTACAAGATCTATTTGAAATTCAACGAATCGATGTGGGGGTAATCCCGGTAATTCTTTCGGAAATACATCGGGAAATTCTTTTGTGACGGGAACATCATTGATGCTCTTTTCTTCAGTTTGTACTTTCTCGACATGTGCTAGAACAGCATAGCAACCTTTTCTTATTAGTTTTTTTGCCTTCAGGTTACTAATAAGATTTAACTTTGCGTTGCTCTTTTCTCCGTACACCATTAAGGGTTTTCCTTTTTCTCGTATAATGCGAATTGCATTTTTGTAACAAACGATCTCTGCTTTCACTTCTTTCAACCAGTCCATACCGATTATCACATCAAAACTCCCTAACTCTACTAGTATCAAGTCAATCTTAAATGTTTCGATAACCAGTTTAATTTCTCGATTCCGACATATATTATCTGCTGAAATTAATTTACCATTTGCTAATTCGAGTAAAAATTTACTATCCAAAGGCGTCAATGGACAACTTAATTTAGCACAAAAATCTCTACTCATATAGCTTCTATCCGCACCCGAATCAAATAAAACGTAAGCAGATTTATTGTCAATAAGAAACGTACCCGTAACAAGCTCCGGGTCTTCCTGTGCTTCTGCCGCATTAATATTGAAAACTCTTCCGCGGACTTGTCCATTCGTGTTCTCCTGGTTCGGGCAATTTCTAATAATGTGGCCCGGTTTTCCACATTTATAACAAACTACATTGGCATAACTTGCTCCGACACTACTTGCTCCGCCATTACTCGTTCTGACACCATTTGTTCCTTTCGTTCTGTTAACCCCTAGTCCATAGACCTCACACTTCGCCGCGCTATAACCATTTCTTTTACACTTGTTGCAAAATTTGGTGCAGAACCCCGAGTGATACTTTTCACACCTTTGGCATAGCTGCTTCTGATTGTTGTTGTTGTTGCGGTTATTATTGTTGTTGGGATGATTGTTGTAGTTGCTGTTGTTGTTGTTGTTGTTGTTGTTGGGCCGTTTATTGTAGTTGCGATTGATGTTGCGATTGTTGGGATAGTTGTTGCGATTATTGTTGTAATTGCTGTTGTTGTTGTATTGGTGATTCTTATCACCGTTTTCCTCCCACTTTCTTTTGACTTGCTTCACATTGGCCTCTTCCGCAGTCTGTTCTTTAATTCTTTCTTCAATTTGGTTCACTAGTTTGTGAGCCATTCTACATGCCTGTTGTATGGAGGCGGGCTCGTGTGAACTTATATCTTCTTGGATTCTTTCCGGTAATCCTTTCACAAACGTGTCGATCTTCTCTTCCTCATCTTCGAACGCTCCCGGATACAATAGTCATAATTCTGTGAATCGTCTTTCGTACATGGTAATATCAAATCCTTGGGTTCGTAACCCTCTAAGTTCTGTCTTGAGCTTATTGACCTCAGTTCTGGGACGGTACTTCTCGTTCATCAAGTGCTTGAATGCTGACCACGGTAGTGCGTAAGCATCATCTTGTCCCACTTGCTCTAGATAGGTATTCCACCATTTTAATGCAGAACCTGTGAAGGTATGCGTAGCGTACTTCACTTTGTCCTCTTCAGTACACTTACTTATGGCAAACACCGATTCGACCTTCTCGGTCCACCGTTTCAATCCGATCGGTCCTTCGGTTCCATCAAATTCCAAAGGTTTGCAGGCAGTGAATTCTTTGTAGGTGCATCCTACACGATTTCCTGTACTGCTAGATCCATGGTTATTGTTGGTATGTAGCGCGGCCTGTACTGCGGCTATGTTTGAAGCAAGAAAGGCACGAAATTCCTCTTCACTCATATTCAAGGTGTGTCGAGTAGTCGGTGCCATTTCCTTCAAAATAGTCAAATGAAACGAGTTAATCATATAGAATATCAAGAGTAGTCAATAGTATTTCGTAGCGTAATATAAACTTATTTATAAAAGCTCTTTCTTCATATTAGCGTTTTATACTCTTTAATTCGGGTAGTACCTACCAGTTAAGTTCATACTTAGTAGCTAACATACCATTTCAACTACTACAATTCTATATGAAAAACGAATTACAAAAAAAATCTATATCATATTCAAACCTTTATACAATAACTTGCAAACTTACAATACCGCTATTTTACATATAGCATGAAATATAGCACATAAAACTTTGATACAAAGTAGTTGCGAAGATAATTCTAGTTAATAAATAAGGCGTTCAGCAAAGGCAACAAAGACACGTAATTCATACGTCCAGAAACAAGTCATGCATTCTGGTTTTACTAATACCACTTCCCATCCTTGGTCTTGTGGAACGTAACCGTTGTGACCGATAGTATGACAACGTGTTGTAACGTCGTCAAAAGGACGAAGGTTACGTAATGACCAACAATCTCGTAATAACCTAAAAACCTCATTTCTTACCCCAATTACCGACTCCGTCACTTGTGGGAACGTTTTGTTTAATAGTTGTAGCCCGATGTTCTTTTTCTCACTTTGGTGAGAAGTGAACATTACTAACCCGTAAGCATAACATGCTTCTTTATGTTGCATGTTAGCCGCTTTTTCTAAATCATGAAGTCCTATATTCGGATACATTGAGTCAAAATAATTTCTTAACCCGTTGCGTAAAATAGCATTTGGGTTCCCCGCAATATATGCGTCAAAGTAAACACAACGTAACTTATGGGTTTCCCAATGTGATATTCCCCATCTTTCAAACGAAAGCCTTTTATAAACCAAGGCATTTTTGGAACGTTCTTCGAATGTCTTACAAACTGATTTTGCCATAAATAGTTGTGCCGAGGAATTCTGACCGACTCTAGACAAGATTTCATCAATCATGTCTCCGGGTAAGTCTTCTAAAATATTGGGTTGTCTATCCATTTTGTGTTTTTATACTGTAAAATAGACAAGAGTTAGATTCATAAAAGATACTTATTAATACAAGCAATTTTTACATATATCGTAAAGCATAAGCACACTATATTACATATATTACATCGCACAAATACAACTATCTTATTCCGACTCACTCGTTTCTTCTTTTTCGAACTTGGTTCTTTTTGCTAAGTTTTTAGGGATATATGATGTTCCCTTAATACGAGCCATCGTTTTCCACATTGGTCTAGAAAAACCTGGTGGTTTAGAGGTTCCCGGGTTATTGTTACAACTTAAGAAATACGGGTGTTGACGATACATATAAAGTTCATCGAAGTTGGAATCAGATTTCTCTATTTTTATACCCTTTCCCTTATTGTTCTCTTTTGCCTTTTTAAATTTAGTTGGGGTAATTTCTATAACATCATCGGAATCCTCGTCGGGATCCGATTCATCGGAGAATTGGTAATCCTCCCAATATTTTGCTTCCTTGGCTGAAACACCGTTGACCATAATTAACCTTGGTCGGTTGGTTGAGGATTTTCTTTTACTTAACCGTTTTATTATTTCCCCCACCGGTTCTATTTCTTCTTCCGGTTCCTCCTCCTCCGGTTCCGATTCTTCTTCCGGTTCCGATTCTTCTTCCGGTTCCTCTTCGGGAACTTGTGAATCAGTCCACGAATCATTCCAAATTACATTTGACTCTTCATAATTATTAGGTAAGTCAATGGGACTTGTATTAGAGGTAGACATCTATCACATAATATCAAACATGTTAAGAGATTAATATATCACATAATATTCACATGTTAAAAATATATAGTTTCCAACAAAATTTGTTAAGCAATCATTTTTCAAGTAAACACGGTCGAAGTCCAGACTCACTAATGCATCCTAACAAACTCGATAAGACACACTAATGCAAAATTCTGGTTCTCTAAGACCAACGCTCGGATACCAACTGAAATGTCCCGTTCTTATTGATTAAAAACGTTCCATATTAATTGATTTCGTTGCGAGGTTTTGACCTCTATATGAGACGTTTTTCAAAGACTGCATTCATTTTTAAAACAAACCATAACCTTTATTTCATAAATAAAGGTTTAAAAAGCTTTACGTAGATTATCAAATAATGATAATCTAAAATATCCTGTTTACACACGACCATTACATAGTGGTTTACAATACAAATATGTTACATCAAAATCAGTTTCTTGAATGCAGTTTTTACACAATATCATACAAACATGGACTCCAAATCTTGTCCTTATTTTAGTATGCAACAGCGGAAGCTCTTAGTATTCACCTGAGAATAAACATGCTTTAAACGTCAACAAAAATGTTGATGAGTTATAGGTTTAACCTATATATATCAAATCGTAACAATAGACCACAAGATTTCATATTTCAGTACACATCCCATACATAGAGATAAAAATCATTCACATGGTGAACACCTGGTAACCGACATTAACAAAATGCATATATAAGAATATCCCCATCATTCCGGGACACCCTTCGGATATGATATAAATTTTGAAGTACTAAAGCATTCGGTACTTTGGATGGGGTTTGTTAGGCCCAATAGATCTATCTTTAGGATTCGCGTCAATTAAGGTGTTTGTTCCCTAATTCTTAGATTACCAGACTTAATAAAAAGGGGCATATTCGATTTCGATAATTCAACCATAGAATGTAGTTTCACGTACTTGTGTCTATTTTGTAAATCATTTATAAAACCTGCATGTATTCTCATCCCAAAAATATTAGATTTTAAAAGTGGGACTATAACTCACTTTCACAGATTTTTACTTCGTCGGGAAGTAAGACTTGGCCACTGGTTGATTCACGAACCTATAACAATATATACATATATATCAAAGTATGTTCAAAATATATTTACAATACTTTTAATACATTTTGATGTTTTAAGTTTATTAAGTCAGCTGTCCTCGTTAGTAACCTACAACTAGTTGTCCATAGTTAGATGTACAGAAATAAATCGATAAATATTATCTTGAATCAATCCACGACCCAGTGTATACGTATCTCAGTATTGATCACAACTCAAACTATATATATATTTTGGAATCAACCTCAACCCTGTATAGCTAACTCCAACATTCACATATAGAGTGTCTATGGTTGTTCCGCAATATATATAGATGGGTCGACATGATAGGTCAAAACATTGTATAAGTGTCTATGGTATCTCAAGATTACATAATATACAATATAAGTTGATTAGGTTATGGGTGGAATAGATTTATTACTAACTTTCACGTAGGTAAAATGAGTAGTTTTTATCAATCTTGTTTTACTCGCCATTTCTTCGTTTCTAATCCGTTTTGAGTGATTCCAGTGGCCACGGTTTCGTATTGAACTTAAATTTATGAATATAAATAGAAAAAGTATAAGTTTATAGTCCAAAATACAAGTTACAAGTGGTTTTTGAAAGAGGTAGTCATTTCCGTCGAAAGAACGACATCTTGATGACCATTTTGAAAAACATACATTCACTTTGAGATTAACCATGATTTTTGGATATAGTTTCATGTTCATAAGAAAAATCATTTTTCCAGAAGTATAGATTTTAAATCAAAGTTCTTCTTAGCTTTTAATTATCCCAACCAAAACAGCCCCCGGTTTTACTACGACGGCGTATATCCAGTTTTATGGTGTTTATCGTATTTCCGGGTTTTAAATCATTAAGTTAGCATATCATATAGATATATAACATGTGTTTAGTTGATTTTAAAAGTCTAGTTAGAAGGATTAACTTTATTTGCGAACAAATTTAGAATTAACT
This sequence comes from Rutidosis leptorrhynchoides, assembly GCF_046630445.1. NCBI lineage: Eukaryota > Viridiplantae > Streptophyta > Magnoliopsida > Asterales > Asteraceae > Rutidosis > Rutidosis leptorrhynchoides. The sequence continues at coordinate 433,598,732 of NC_092335.1, forward strand.
AAACTATGTTCTAGTGATTACAAGTTTATAACGTTGAATAAGACAGCTTTTTATGTATGAATCGAATGATGTTATGAACATCATTACTACCTCAAGTTCCTTGGATAAACCTACTGGAAATGAGGAAAATGGATCTAGCTTCAAAGGATCCTTGGATGGCTTGAAAGTTCTTGAAGCAGAATCATGACACGAAAACAATTTCAAGTAAGATTTCCACTCGAAATAAGATTGTTATAGTTATAGAAATTGAATTAAAGTTTGAATATGATTATTACCTTGTATTAGAAAGATAACCTACTGTAAGTAACAAAGGTTTCTTGATCTTGGATGATTACTTGGAATAGATTTAGAAAACTTGGAAGTAAACTTGCAATCTTGGAAGTATTCTTGATTTTATGAAACTAGAACTTTTGGAATTTATGAAGAACACTTAGAACTTGAAGATAGAACTTGAGAGAGATCAATTATATGAAGAAAATTGAAGAATGAAAGTGTTTGTAGGTGTTTTTGGTCATTGGTGTATGGATTAGATATAAATGATTTGTAATTTTGTTTTCATGTAAATAAGTCATGAATGATTACTCATATTTTGTAATTTTATGAGATATTTCATGCTAGTTGCCAAATGATGGTTCCCACATGTGTTAGGTGACTCACATGGGCTGCTAAGAGCTGATCATTGGAGTGTATATACCAATAGTACATACATCTAAAAGCTGTGTATTGTACGAGTACGAATACGGGTGCATACGAGTTGATTTGTTGATGAAACTGAACGAGGATGTAATTGTAAGCATTTTTGTTAAGTAGAAGTATTTTGATAAGTGTCTTGAAGTCTTTCAAAAGAGTATGAATACATATTAAAACACTACATGTATATACATTTTAACTGAGTCGTTAAGTCATCGTTAGTCGTTACATGTAAATGTTGTTTTGAAACCTTTAGGTTAACGATCTTGTTAAATGTTGTTAACCCAATGTATATAATATCAAATAAGATTTTAAATTATTATATTATCATGATATTATGATGTACGAATATCTCTTAATATGATCTATATACATTAAATGTCGTTATAACGATAATCGTTACATATATGTCTCGTTTCAAAATCATTAAGTTAGTAGTCTTATTTTTACATATGTAGTTCATTATTAATACACTTAATGCTATATTTACTTATCATTTAACATAATTAACCAAGTGTATCAATATCTTAATATGATTCATATGTACCTAGTAAGACGTTATAACGATAATCGTTATATATATCGTTTTCGAGTTTCTTAATTTAATAGTCTCATTTTTATGTATATAACTCATTGTTAAAATACCTAATGAGATAGATACTTATAATAAAATCATGTTAACTATATATATAACCATATATATGTCATCGTATAGTTTTTACAAGTTTTAACGTTCGTGAATCACCGGTCAACTTGGGTGGTCATTTGTCTATATGAAACCTATTCCAATTAATCAAGTCTTAATAAGTTTGATTGCTTAACATGTTGGAAACACTTAATCATGTAAAATAACAATTTCATTTAATATATATATATAAAAACATGGAAAAGTTCGGGTCACTACATTTTTTCTCTCTCCGTACTGGGTACTTTCCCCTTCCCCAATGCCTTCACCCCATCCCCAATTTTTTTCAAATATCATCGAAAATCCCCCAATAACCACTTTAACCACCCCCAACGGCACTATTTCTGCCGCAAACCAACCTATTCTCGCCGAAAATAACCTTTACAACTGCTTGAATTCCGATGGTAGTCACCTAAATTTTTCCAATATTCTCAGATCTTTCGATGGTGTCCAATATGGTCAGGACAGGGTATCGACAGGATCTCCTTCAATGGCTGCTGGTGATGAATGCTTACCGAAAAGTTCAGTGCCTCCTTTTTCGACGGGTCCAATGCAGCCAGAAGATGCTGTTTTAAATGGGTGTCATGTGTCGGAACCTCCACTTCCTTCTTCTACACCTCAAGTAGAGCGGGGTAACACCATCTTCGTTGGTAGGTTGGAATTAGGTTACAATGAGTGTATGTTGTGAAGCGCTTTCGAAGCCGTTGGTCCCATTTCAAGTGTAAAGGTTTGGCCTTTTGGTAAATATGCTTTCGTTTCTTTTATTTCATCATCAGCTGCCCTTTCTGCTGTTAATATGATTAACGGTACTGCTCCTTTTGGTAAACCCATCTTCGTTGGATGGCTAACAAGAAGTGGAGCTTCAAATCGTATGTATTGTCGTCTTTCTCCTCTCTTTAAAAGCTGCACTCGTATTATCCTTGAACCCAATTTGCATGTGGTTGATTTGCTTCAGTTTAGTGTTATTGTTGTTGACACAGTACCCTTTAATGAGGCTAAATTGCTTCAGCTATTAATCGATCGGAAGGTGCTAATTACCCAGGTTCGCAAGGTGGGTATTTTCGGTAGTGTGATTGCTTGTTCCGATGAGGACTCGTTTATTAGAATGCTTGATAGTGTTCCTGCCGATTTTGGGTTTGTTTATATTTCTGCCTTTGAGTCAAAAGCAGACTGCTTCTCTAGGTACGCTTGGCTTGAACTTAGGGGCATCCCGTCGAAATATGCCTCGGTTGATAACATTAAAAAGATTGCTGGACATTGTGGGGATGTGGTACACGTCCCGAATGTTACGAATAAACTTGGTAATACTGGGTCGTTTTACGTTTTTGTTGAATCTAAAAACCCAAAGCATATTCACGAAGCTTTTGAAGTGGAGCTTGATGAACCAGGCAAACCAAAGACGTTGATTTGGGGCAATGAAATCGTGGATCCTTCGGTTATTCAGGTTATGGTGGACGATTTTTTTTAATGTTGATTTGATAACCAAGGTTAACCAAGGGATTCGTAGCGGTGATGATGTTGATCATGGCTTGGAAGTTGACCCGTGTCTTGATGTTCATGAGGATAGTACGTCTTTAGAGGGTGATACAACTTTCATTAGTTATAAGGTAAACAAGGGCTCGGATACGGTTAAAGATGCTGTTGTGAGAGCCGGAGTTGAGCAATTATTTCGTGAAGAAGTACCTGTTGCGGATGATGATGCTTTTGGTGATGATATTGCTACTGGTGAAGTAACTTTTGATAATAATTCGGTGATAAAAGGAAAGAATCAAGAAGTTGAAGTTGAAAAGTGTCCTTCTGGTGATGATATTGCTACTGTTAAAGAAGTTGAAAAGTGTCCTTTTGAAGTTGGTTTTTCTTCCCCGGTGATAACGGGTTCAAAGGCGGGTGGGCATTGTAATTCTTCGGTTAAAGTTGATTTGGGTTTCGATAGATCACCTTCAGTTACGTTCTCTTTAGATAAGGTTCAAGCAGCTCTAGATTCTCAAGGCTTTCGCAAACGTAAACGGGCTCGTTGTTTAAATTCAGGTGATGATGGTGTGGGTTCGGAGGGGTATGAGAAGGCTATTGGGGTGTGTGATTCGGTTCGAATGTCTGGTTTTGGGGCAGTGAAGGGTCGTCCTGATGATGAACATGTATGTAATGTGATGGATGACGTTGATGATCCTCGGGTCGATTTGGGTACAAGAAGAGAGGGTTTGAAGATGGGTCGTGGCAGTCTTGATGGGCCCGGGATAACGTCTGATTTGGGTCATAGCGATTTAGATGAGCATGTACCAGCGTCTGATTTGGGTCGTGGCAGTTTTGATAGGCCTGGACCAGCATCTACTAGCTTTTTTGAGGAGGTGGCAAAAGAACTTGAAGGTTGTATTAGGGTGGAAGGTAAATTGATCGGTTCGAGGACGCTCCCGAAGCTTTTTGTAAGTAAGAGATCTAGGGCGGAGAAAGTTCACGGGGAGGTGCCTCGTAAGGCTAAGCGTTAAAGGTTCATGAGGTCCCCGTTTCATTGTTGAATTTATTTTATTTCGTTTGATCGTTCGTTGTGTCTTTTAATCTTGTTTTAATTCGTTAAATTGGATGTTGTTTGGTTAGGATTTAGTTGTGTTTATGGGCCTAGTTGCCTTTGTTTGTAACCTGGTTCTAAGTCTTCATTTTTTGATGAAGATTTCGTGTTTTTTTATAAAGTTAATGTTTTTTGCCAAAAAAAAAAAAAAAAAAAAATATGTACTAAATGTTAGACTGATAAACAATAAATGTTAAATTGTTCAGCATTCAATGTGTTCATTTGTCGGACGACACATATCTGGTTAGGGGTGGTCAGTATTTTGTTTAAAACCGTTTAAACCGAAAAACAAACCGAAACTAAACCGGAAAAAATCAAACCGAATTTGAAAAACGGTTTTCGGATCGAGTAAAAACCGAAACCGAATTTGAATTCGGTTTTAGGTTTTGAAAAATTCTGAATTCGGTTAAATCGAAAACCGAATTCAAAATCAAATTCAATATTTTAAATATACTTAATTTGTATATTTATGTTTTAAAGTCATTGTATTTTAGGATCCAATCATCTAAATATGTTCTCACACATATGACGAGTTAGTAACACACATTATAATTATATTACTCAAATTATTATGTTATTTTTCTTAATAATGAAAGCAGTAAAAGTCACAAGTAAAAATATAGCTATAGTGATATAGTGATATATAAAGATTTTGTTTGGAATTTATATTTACATGCATTGATATTTCATGATATGGAACTTAAATTTAATTAATAAGTAACACTTAATAATGATTATATTTATGTATTGTGTATCATATAATCATACATATTTTGTAATTATGTATGTTGAATGGTGTTTTTAATAAAATTTTAGTTTCGTTTGATATATGGTTTTGACCGAAATCGAACCGAAAATCGAATTGAAAAATTAAAATCAAACCGAAACCGAACCGAATATAAATTCGGTTTGGTTTTTGGTTTTGATTTCAGAAGTTGAAAAACTGAACAAATCGAACCGACTAAACCGAACAAACCAAATCGATGAAAACCCTACATCTGGTCAGAACACCTCATAACTCAACCCAATAGAAACGAAAAAAAATTATCGATCATACCATAAAACAAAGTAATAAGAGATTGATGTGATCTTTTGCTATTGAAGTGATTTTCATAGTACATCACACACGTCTTCAATTTTCAGAGATCGTCAGTTATGTTAAGAAATTTATGGAAAACAATGAATTTCAAAATCTATGTATGTGTATGGCACAAATTAGTTTTCCCTAGTTAGACCTAGGTTTTAAAACTATAAAAACGATCACTCACGGTATAATAATACCACTATATAATATAAACCAGCTGAAAAATGTTAGAAAAGTCACAGTAATTAATTAGAATTTTACCAACGATAACTCTTATAACTGTATTAATGCGCTTTAATAATTGTACATAACGTAGATTTGTTAATTTAATGGTGGTGTTACATGAATGTATATTTGTTAAAGCGCGTCACGCTTGTTTAGCAAAATCCCGGTTGGTGGCCTGACTTTTTTAGTGGAGGTTAGGAGTTCGACCCTCGTTGACTACATATTAACTTACAATTTTATCTCTGCCATGACGTACGACCCATGACACATTTACCACATCGCGTTGGGGTAAAGGGGAGGGGGCTTTACTGCAGTAGCGATTCCAGGATTATAACTCAATGAGTTCCTGAATTTTTTTTCCAGTACTACACATATTCGAATGACATTTTAGTGGTAGTTTATTTTCAAAAAAACTCAAAATCGAAAAATATATGGGGTCCGAGTACTTAAATTTAATGGGGTCCAATACAATTTAAAAGAAAAACTATAAATTTGAAAAATATATGGGGTCCTGCAGTTAAATTTAGTGATGTCCTATACAATTTAACGGATATTTTCCACTAAAAATTTTCAAACTAGTGGTGTCCCGTGATCCCACGGATTTGTTACTCAATTCGCCCCTGCTTTACTGTCAATGCCCGTATGGGATTGGTGCGGGTTTATTTTTCTGAACACGCAGTTGGAAGCGAATATAGCAACTGCGGTAGATAATCGCGTAGGTAGTTAATTCTTCATATCATGGGTGATCGCAAGTAACTATTGTCCAAAAAAAAATACGGAGTATGTTTTTTATACATATAATTGTGTCACGATTTACAGCTGTGGCAGTTGATAAAAAAAAAGATGAAGGGAAAGAGACAAAAAAACCGTGACACCAAGGCTTGTTAACTGTCACTTATGTAGTGGCGGGAAGCGGTTTATGGGTTGCCACGTGTAAACTAAGAGCCGTGACCGTACTCCACGTATCTTCATCTTTTTAAAAACTAAAATTTATCACCAAAAAAGTTGTGGTACAGTCACAAAAACCACTGCTAATAAAGAATTAAACACCTGTTAATTTGCACCCACATAAATAGATTGAGTAAAAAAGGCGATATAGCTTCATATATATACCCGCCTGATTTTAATCTAAGAAGAAAAATTAAGAAAACCTCATTATTGGCTGATTAATTTAAAATTAAAATTAATTAATTAGTTAAGAGATGAAAGTACCAGTAGGGTTTGTAGCAAAGTTATGGGGTTTCATTTCCTTCTTACCTTTTTTCATTCTCTTACTATCTCTTGGTATCCTTAAAGGTATTTATTCAATTACATATATATTCTTCATCTTTTTTGTTTTGTTATTTTTCTTTGTTTATTTATATTTATTTATATTTGTTTATGTTTGAGTTGCAGGGTTAATAATTGGGCCAGTTGTGGTGGTTATAATGGTGGTTGGAAATTCATCCGTGGCGATTGGACTTTGGCTTGCACATATCTTTTGGACATACTATTGTGTTGTCAAGTAACCCATTTTACTCTATGCTTATGCTTAGTTATTTGTTAATTGATAAATTAGTTGCTCCAAATTTTATCATGATGCATTTTATTATTTTTATATACCTGCTACTTTTTTGTTCAAATGTCACTATTATGAATGTTTTAACAAGTGGGAAACTTTTTGACTTTGTGTGTCCATGCATATAAACATTTTTGTTAGACCAAGATGAAAGATGCTTTTACTTTTTAAATCACTTTAGTGTAGCCATACGCCAATACGTACCTTTAATCGATAACCTAAGTATGTTACGTAGGGCATCCCAAGGTAGCCCAAGTGGTTAGGGCCCTGACATCCTTCCAAGAGGTCCCATGTTCAAATCTTGGGGTGGCCAGGCCAGGGAAGGGTTGGAAACTGCCCGGGAGTATTCCTAATGGGGTTGCGTACAATAGAGTATGAAGTTAGATTACTCGCCCTTCCCGAGGTTGAGTAACTTGTTCTTCCCGAGTAACCCGAACAAGGAAAAACCTTGCAACTAAGTATGTTACGTAGTATGAAAGGTATTACGTTAAGTAAAATGGTAAACAGAAATGGTTATCCCGGTCAAGCGGGAAAGGCGGAGTATGTTTTACTCATATATACACTGCCTGACCGGGTTATCATCGGGTTATCACATGAACGTTTTCGACCCTTTTCTCTAGTAAGGTTTGAACACACTTCGTGTGGGGAAATAAGGACCCTTGATCACTTGGCTAGGTTAAAAGTGATACATTAAGTGTGCATTGGCAAATGTCTAAATAGTGGATACGAAAGGAAGTTATATAATCCGTTTATATTATTTGGAAAAGTTGGTTGAAAATTGATTTATGGTGTTTTGATTTGTAGAACCAAAAGGTTAGGATGGGTGTTGAAGATTCTTATACTTATGTTATTGCCTCTGCCACTTGTGCTATGGCCCGTTATCGCTATTGTCGGCAGCCTTATAGGCGGTATAGGTTTTGGGTTCTTTGCCCCATTGATCGCAACTTTTGAAGTTATCGGCACTGATCACAAAGACAAGTTCTTTCATTGCTTTGTCGTACGTACACTTCTTTTCGAACAATGGCAAATTAATAAAAGACTAATTATGTATAAAAAGGCTAGCTACCATTTTGTTACACACCTAAGTCACTGAACTTGTAAAATGTTTTGTTTTCCAGTGGCATAAAAACAAATTAAAATGACTATGGGTAACTACTTTGCAAGGGGGACTTAACTGAATAAATTAAGTTGCAGCGTCAAATGGTACATTTTATTATATCCCGTTATTATAATTAGACTTTCTGTCACGACATTCCTTAAGGTTATCGTTAAGGTGCATAAATATATTGTAAATCTAAATAACTGTCACTAAATATTATTTATTAACCGTTATGTACAATACACTTATGTATGTTAACGATGGTCTTTAGGGCTTTCGTTACATACCTTCTTCTAATTAATAAGATAAGGTTTTATGAATTTTTTGTTTGATCTCTTGATTGGTCTCAAATTTAGGATGGATGTTATTCGACACTTGAGGGAAGTTGTACGGTTGTTCGAGATTTTACAGATTTTTGTTTTCATTCTTACTTCTCATTCATGGATGATCTCAGTGAAGATATGCAAGAAGGCGAGAAACCTATCGATATCAGGTTTAAAATAATTCAGTCATTTATTCTTAGCAATTTAATTACCTTTTAAGGAAAATAATAATAATGTATGAATTTTCAAATGATTATCGTTTTCTGCCCACCAGATTACTCAAGTTACCGAAGTGTTTATTTGTCATCCCGTTTGCTATTATTATCGATGTGCCTCTAATAACCGTTGTGGCTCTATGCAAGAGTCCGTATATGTTAATAATCGGATGGAAAAGACTATTAGAAGATTTGATCGGCCGAGAAGGGCCGTTTCTCGAAACTGTTTGCGTGCCGTTTGCGGGACTGGCAATTGTTTTATGGCCTTTAGCTGTTACTGGTGCAGTTCTTGCGTCTTTCGTGTCTAGTTTCGGTCTTGCGCTATACAGTGCCATGATTGTCCACCAGGTTTTATCCCAATCGACCAACAAATGTATCGCATAAATCGTAGTTGCGTAAGTTATCTAAGTCCTATCTTTTTCAGGAGGACTCGGTTAAGTTTGGATTTGCATACATCATGGCGGTAGTTTCAATATTCGATGAATACACAAATGACTTGCTTTATTTGAGAGAAGGTTCATGCTTTCCAAGGTACCATACATTTTAAGTAATCGTTGATACGGTTTCAAGTTGAAACCGATTTTATTACGCTGCTTTAAGCATGAGTTCACAAACCATGTTACCAATATTATTATTATTATTATTATTATTTTTTATTTTTTTATTTTTTATTTTTTATTTTTTATTTTTATGGTTTAGTACACTTCTGAGTGATTTATTTTAGGTGAACTTATTGACCAGTTAGGTTAAACCATACCCGAAATAGACAGGTTGAAGATTTTCTACGACGCCATGGCGCTTATTTATTTTAGTTGCTCGTTTTGATGGTTTTCATTTGGCTATTGTTTTAATGACAGGCCGAGATACCGAGAGAACGTAAAACCATCTGATAGGCTCGAGAGAAGGAATTCAATTGGTAACGATTTCAAAAACGAAGTGGAAACAAGCTTAAGAGGTTCTAAGTTGGTTTCACAACGTTCGAAAACTTTGAAGCAGGCTCTACAACAGTACACGCCTGTGCAGGTAGGCAATAAAGCATGACATGTGCACATTTAGGTTTCTGATCTATTAAATGTGTATTTTATGATTTTGTAATGTGACAGGTGTGGGATTGGCTGTTTAAATCATGCGAGGTGAACGGAAGAATACTTTTTCGTGACGGTTTGATAGATGTTAAGGACATCGAAGAATGCATTGTAAAGGGAAAATGCAAGAAGTTGGGCGTCAAATTACCTGCTTGGTCAATTTTGCAGTGTCTTCTTGCTTCCGCAAAATCGGAATCTTCCGGTTTGGTTATTTGTGAGTCCATTCCCTAGCCTATCATATATGATATTTGGTCTGGTCAATAGAGTCAACTCACGGCAGTGACTCAGATTTTACTGTTAATATATATGATAGTATGTACTATTTTTCAAAAGTGATAAACTTTTGAATATAGATGACTTGGTATGTTTTATGCACAAAGACAAGTTTGTTATGGGTTATTTCGACCCATTTTGGTCAGTTTGACCCTTTTGACATGTTCTCCTTTAAGTTGATATTTTGTATATGTTTGACCTCTAGAGATTACAAAAAAAAAAAAAAAAAAAAAAAAAAAAAAACTAGTTCAATCCATCCGTAGGTAAATGGGTCGGAATTGCCACCTCTTCGAAACATGAATAATGTCACGATACACAAGAACAACAATCCAATTCCACCTATGTAAATAATGTGACGATAAAATGTTTCATGCTCTGATTCTATGATACATTGTTATGCTTAGCGGAAGAGGTTGAACTAACAAGGACCAACTTACCGAGGGATAAAATTTTCGAGTGGTTCATTGGACCACTATTGATCATGAAAGAGCAAATAAAGGGTCTTCAATTGAGCGAAAACGAAGAGATGTGTCTAAGAAAGCTCGTGATGAGATACAAAAACGAGAGACCCGAAGACTGGGACGACACCGGTTTCCCGTCGAATGATCACGTAAGACGCGCTCAGATACAAGCCATCATACGAAGGTGCAATGACATATCTACATCTCATTCTTGTAATATTTTGTGAGGATGAAAACGATAGTTTGTGATTACAGGTTGCAGGGGATAGTTGGTTCGATGTCTAGGATGCCAACGTTTAGGAGGAAGTTTAAGAACTTGGTGAAAGTTTTGTATCTTGAAGCGCTTCAAGCGGGAATTATAGCTACACAAAACGGAGGAAATTTGAATAGAAAGCTTAGTGGTCAGGGTTCAGTTGGAAAAATGTTTTCGAAACATTTACCTGCGACTCAAGAAGAGAAATTGCAGAACGCTGAGGTTAGCGAGGATGTGGTATGAGCTTTGGGTTTGGTTTGATTTGAGTTTTTTTTTTTTTTTTTTTTTTAATATGCGCGCGGTGAAGCTGAGACTTGAACGATTAGTGGGTGCACAAGTAATGCAAATGAATTAAGGGTCATGGCTTAATGGGGATGGAAGCGGTAAGAGTATATCCTTTTTTAAATATGTGATTGGTTCATGTATGATGCCATGTCATTTTGTACAAATTCTTATGTAAAAATTATGCAAGTCTAGACTAGTTGTTTTCCTTTTTTTTAACCCTTACAAAAATATTCTTATACTATTCCTTACAAGAAAAAGCCTCTCAATTGGTATCAACTCCCTCATATTTGTGATACTTTCTCCGATTCTCCTTCAATACATTATACATGATGACCATTTATACTTGAACATATACATCCATACGTATACTAATCATTCGACCACTCATGATTCATCATGTAAAAAACAAACAAGAAGAAAATACAACAATTAATTGCCTTCTTTCTTTGAATTTAGTACGTGTAGAAACCACTTTCTCAATAGTGTCAGGCTACTATTTTGTGTATAGTAAAACTATACATGGCAAACAGATCTGGGTCGGGCTGGGTCAAAGATCAAATCGGTTTAGGTCGAACGGGTTGGGTCGAGACCCGAGTTGGGTTGGGTCAAGACCCGACGGTTGGGTCGGGCTAGTAAATTGCTCTTGTTTGCATTTTTCGGACACGCGTTCCGAAAACGCGCATAAAAACGCGCATCGAAAACACTCCTCGAAAAAGCGCGACGAAAGCGCACGTCGAAAAGCGCGACGAAAAACGCGGCATGAAAACGCAGTCGAAACGGCCGCGATAACGCGCCTGAATACGCGCTCGAAAACCTCGTTGAAAAACGTGTCAAAGACGCGCGACGAAAAACGCGCGATGAAAACGCCTCGAAAAAACGCATGTCGGAAAACTAGTGTCGGAAACGCGCGTCGAAAAGGCACGACGAAAACACTCCAGAAAACGCGCCACATACACGCGCGTGAAAAGGCTTGTCGAAAAACGCGCTTCAAAAATGCACCTCGAAAACCGCGCCTCGAGATCTGCCTTTAAAACGTGCCTAAAAAAGCGCCTCGAATACGCGCGACAAAAACGCGCGTGGAAAACACGTGTCGAAAACGCGCCTCCAAAAAAGCGTATCGAAAAATGCGCCTCGAAAAATACGCATCGATTTAATTTTAGTAGGACCCAATTGGGTCAAGGCTTGGACCCATTAATCTTTTTGTCAACTCTTGGACAACTGTCCAAAAATCTTCACTTTTACGGACATTTAATATTCCTAATAACAAAATACCATCTCCTACTATTTCAACACTGATCTTCTAGACACACCGTGAATCACTTCGGACTTGAAATTTATACAAACAAAACGGCCAATAATCTTATGCAGCTGATTTTGTCTTACATAGTTGACTCCGAATAGGAGTCTCGAATTACCTCTGCTACACTAGGATTTGTCTTCTCACCATTGTCTTTGTCTGACTCGGTCAAACATGTAATGTTTCCGATCCGTTTTTCGTCTCAACACTTTCAAAATCTTCGAGATATGAGTACATATTGTACTCGCTACCAGAAGATATAAACCTTCATACTTCTCACTTTTTTTCGGGACTTTTACACCACGTGTGATTTTCAAAATACTATATATGGTTGAATAGAAGTATCCTTAATATTCAAATGGCTTAACGACATTAGATTGTTGTACATCTTGAGAAAATATGACACCTCACCAAGAGTGCAAATGGTTCTATAGAACGTTTTTATCTTCATCACGCCAACACAATCAACGTTGCATGTTGATCCATCACCCAAAGTTAGCACTCCATCCTTTTTTTTATTCTAACTTACCTAAATAGCCGAACACGCATGCATTGTACAACCAAAATCTAAAATCGATTCATCTTGAGTGTACTTTTTGGAGACTATGAGAACGTCTCTCAGTTTAATTGATTCATTAACTGATGCCGCATCCAATGAACCCCGGAATCATCTTCAATGTTCTTTCGAAGTGCAGCCTTATTGTAGTTACCCTACTCATGACTAACATTTGAAGCATTGGATACCCCTTATGTCATCACTTAATCTACACACACTTGTTATTACTACACCTCTTTTCAACAACCTTCCATTTTCATATTTGGCTATAGTAATATCATGCTCAACACGGTCATTAGATATTCACCTCTTATCCTGAGACGAGAGTGTCGATACTACTTCTCCATCTTTATGATTGCCTTACCAAAAAGAACAATATTGATGAAAATATTATATGAACTCGAAAGAGATGCACGAAGAATAGATGTCATATCTTTTGACTTCTTCCATTTTATTAACCTAAACTTTTGCAAGTTAATACACGAGATCGTTATACAGATTCATGTGTACAATGATATTTTTGTCTTCCTCAATATTCAACCTATATAGATCACGTTTCAGGTTTAACTTCGTGGTCATGTTCTTCCCGAGACATGATTTCTCAAGAGCCACCTACAAACCTAACGCGATTGTTTGACCTGTTCTAAAATAACTGCTAAAATAACTGTACTATTTTAATGTTTGAAAGTATTAATTTTTCAACTTTGATTTTAATTTTTTTGTGTATAATATATTATTTGATGAAAAATAAAATTTGTTTGAATGATTTCTTTGAACAGCGGTAATAATGTCACTGAAGGGGGTTGTAAGCCACCCACCCGATCATATCCAGAAAGTTACATGCCATATACATTTATGGGCAGAACCAACCATTTGCAAGAAACCTCAGAAGACTTACATAACCAATTGTAAAGCAAATTGCACTATGAAATCCTCACTCGATGCTCAAACTCGAGACCTATAGGACACCCAGAAAAGAGCAGTAACCAGTCAGCTATATGGATATGGTTGATATTTACATGAATGAATTGATTTATAAACTTGTTTTCATTGGTATACTTTTCTTTAAATATTGTATAACTGATAACGTAGGGTTTTCCAAAACAGGGATTGTGCACTGACTTGGCCCACAAGTCACCTAAACCATAATTCCCATCTATTTATATGGGGCAAAAACCTAAATCAAGGAGACACTGCCTCACCGTATACGACCTCAAATTCTAGTGCAAAATCTCTGCCTCACCATGATCGTCTCTACGATCAGAACACAACAATCAACAATATGGATTTTACCTGTGGATCCTTGTAGGGTTTTTTTTTCTTGCCGTTGATCGATCCCGTTAATCAGTCGGTGGGCAAATCTTAACCACCCTCGTAGGGTTATCCACGGTTTACGAACCAGAGGCTAATGACGTTAACGCCTAAAAAAACCCTCTTATATCGTGATCAAGTGTGTATTTTCTACCAAAAAATATATGCAGGGTCAATTGATGAATTCATCGATAGACGCACAATGTCTCATACGACTGCAATCACACATTCAGGTATTGAAGGTTTATCTTTCTTATTGAACTATTAATCTGTTATATGTGGTTCAAGTATAGCATATCTTTCGCGTTGTTGTTCACGCGCACGCTTGTGCAACTGTGTAGTGACCCGAACTTTCCCATGTTTATATATATTAAATGAAATTGATTTTTACATGATTAAGTGTTTCCAACATGTTAAGCAATCAAACTTTTTATGACTTGATTAATTGAAATAGGTTTCATATAGACAATTGACCACCCAAGTTGACCGGCGATTCACGAACGATTAAACTTGTAAAAACTATATGATGACATATATATGGATATATATATATATATATATATATATATATATATATATATATATATATATATATATAGTTAACATGTTATTATGATAGGTATGTATCTCATTAAGTATTTTAACAATGAGTTATATACATAAAAATGAGACTATTGAATTAAGAAACTCGAAAACGATATATATAACGATTATCGTTATAACAACGTCTTACTAAGTACTTATGAATCATATTAAGATATTGATATACTTTGTTAAACATGTTAAAATATAAGTAAATATATCATTAAGTGTATTAACAATGAACTACATATGTAAAAACAAGACTACTAACTTAAGGATTTCTAAACGAGACATATATGTGACGATTATCGTTGTAACGACATTTAACTGTATATATATCATACTAAGATATATTAATATATCATAATATCATGATAATGTAATAATTTAACATCTCTTTAGATATAATAAACAATGGGTTAACAGCATTTAACAAGATCGTTAACCTAAAGGTTTCAAAACAACATTTACATGTAACGACTAACGATGATTTAACGACTCAGTTAAAATGTATATACATGTAGTGTTTTAATATGTATTCATACACTTTTTAAAGACTTCAATACACTTATCAAAATACTTTTACTTAACAAAAATGCTTACAATTACATCCTCGTTCAGTTTCATCAACAATTCTACTCGTATGCACCCGCATTCGTACTCGTACAATACACAGCTTTTAGATGTATGTACTATTGGTATATATATACTCCAATGATTAGCTCTTAGCAGCCCATGTGAGTCACCTAACACATGTGGGAACCATCATTTGGCAACTAGCATGAAATATCTCATAAAATTACAAAAATATTAGTAATCATTCATGACTTATTTACAAGTAAACAAAATTACACATCCTTTATATCTAATCCATATACCAACGACCAAAAACACCTACAAACACTTTCATTCTTCAATTTTCTTCATCTAATTGATCTCTCTCAAGTTCTATCTTCAAGTTCTAAGTGTTCTTCATAAATTCTATAAGTTCTAGTTTCATAAAATCAAGAATACTTCCAAGTTTGTTAGCTTACTTCCAATCTTTTAAAGTGATCATCCAACCTCAAGAAATCTTTCTTATTTACAGTAAGATATCTTTATAATACAAGGTAATACTCATATTCAAACTTTGATTCAATTTCTATAACTATAAAAATCTTATTCCGAGTGGAAATCTTACTTGAACTTGTTTTCGTGTCATGATTCTGCTTCAAGAACTTTCAAGCCATCCAAGGATCCTTTGAAGCTAGATCTATTTTTATCATTTCCAGTAGGTTTACCTACTAAAATTAAGGTAGTAATGATGTTCATAACATCATTCGATTCATACATATAAAACTATCTTATTCGAAGATTTAAACTTGTAATCACTAGAACATAGTTTAGTTAATTCTAAACTTGTTCGCAAACAAAAGTTAATCCTTCTAACTTTACTTTTAAAATAAACTAAAAACATGTTCTATATCTATATGATGTGCTAACTTAATGATTTAAAACCGGAAAACACGAAAAACACCGTAAAACCGGATATACGCCGTCGTAGTAACACAGCGGGCTGTTTTGGGTTAGTTAATTAAAAACTATGATAAACTTTGATTTAAAAGTTGTTTTTTTGGGAAAATGATTTTTCTTATGAACATGAAACTATATCCAAAAATCATGGTTAAACTCAAAGTGGAAGTATGTTTTCCAAAATGGTCATCTAGACGTCGTTCTTTCGACTGAAATGACTACCTTTACAAAAATGACTTGTAACTTATATTTTCGACTATAAACATATACTTTTTCTGTTTAGATTCATAAACTTAAGTTCAATATGAAACCATAGCAACTTGAGACACTCAAAACGGATTTAAAACGAAGAAGTTATGGGTAAAACAAGATTGGATAATTTTTCTTGTTGTATCTACGTGAAAATTGGTAACAAATCTATATTAATCATATCCTAGCTAACTTATGTTGTATTATACATGTATTCTAATATACTATGTAATCTTGGGATACCATAGACACGTATGCAAATATTTTGACATATCATATCGACCCATCTATATATATTATTTGGAACAACCATAGACACTATATATGCAGTAATGTTGGAGTTAGCTATACAGGGTTGAGGTTGATTCCAAAAATATATATACTTTGAGTTGTGATCTAGCCTGAGACGTGTATACACTGGGTCGTGGATTGATTCAAGATAATATATATCGATTTATTTCTGTACATCTAACTATGGACAACTAGTTGTAGGTTACTAACGAGGACAACTGACTTAATAAACTTAAAACATTAAAACGTATTAAAAATGTCGTAAATATATTTTGAACATACTTTGATATATATGTACATATTTGTTATAGGTTCGTGAATCGACCAGTGGCCAAGTCTTATTTTTCGGCAAAGTAAAAATCTGTGAAAGTGAGTTATAGTCCCACTTTTAAATCTAATATTTTTGTAATGAGAATACATACAGTTTTGTAAATGTTTTACAAAATAGACACAAGTACTTGAAATTACATTCTATATTGGATTATGAATACCGAATATCACCCTTTTAGCTTGGTAGCCTAAGAATTAGGGAACAGACACCCTAATTGACGCGAATCCTAAAGGTAGATCTACGGGCACTAACTCCCCCCATACTGGAAAATGGTATGCTTTAGTACTTCGAGTTATTAATACAGATGGATTTTTATTTTGGGGATATTCTATATGCATTTTGTTAATGTCGGTTACCAGGTGTTCAACATATGAATGATTTTTATACAGATTGTATGTTATTGAAAGATGAAATCTTGTGGTCTATTATTACGATTTGATATATATATAGGTTAAACCTATAACTCACCAACATTTTTGTTGACGTTTAAAGTATGTTTATTTTCAGGTGATTATTAAGAGCTTTCGATGTTGCATGCTAATTTATGGACAAGAGTTGGAGTCAGCATGCTTGTATTATAATGTTTAAAAACTGCATTCGAAGATTTAAATTGATGTGTAATATTATTGTAAACCATTATGTAATAATCGTGTGAAAACGCTATATTTTAGATTATCATTATTTGATAATCGTTGTAATATTTTTAAACCTTTATTGATAAAATAAAGATTATGGTTTGTTTAAAAATCGAATGCAGTCTTTGAAAAACGTCTCATATAGATGTCAAAACCTCGCAACGAAATCAATTAATATGGAACGTTTATAATCGATATGAACGGGACATTTCAAACTGTTCGCGTGTTATTTTGAGCAGATGTTTGCACGTTCTCTCACCAATTTTTGCGCGCTTTTCGTATAGTTGTTCACGTGGCTTTAACGCATAATTGTCTGCAGTTGTATGCGTAACCTTTGTGAGGTTTTACGCACAGTTGTTCACGTAGGTTTTACGCGCAGTTGTTCATGGTTTGCGGGGCAGTCATTTGCACCAGTTTCTGTGAACTTGTCTTTCCGCAACATAATGAAGTGTTCAATATGATAATTGACAGATATCATATTGAAGTCAGGGAGTTGATGATGTAGGATTCTCCAATTTTGGGCCTGCACGTTGATTTGACTCACTTATCACCTAAACCTTAATTCCCATATATAAATATTGCGCAAAATCTACATCAAGAAGACACTCCCTCACCGCATACGACCTTCAATCCTGGTGCTGAATCTCTGCCTCACCATGTTCGTTTCTACGATCGGAATACAGCAATCAACAATAGCGTTTTTACCTACAGATAGGGATGGCACCCGCCGGTCGTGGGTGCGGATCCACTGCATCCATCACCCACACCCGAGGGTCGTGGGCACGGGTCGCGATTTTACCCGTGGATCTTATTCATGAAGTATATGTAAATTAAAGTATTCAAAAAATTAAAAATAAATATTATTACATAAGTCAAAGTGACATGAAAAACGTCATCTAATCATATACTCATGTTTATAATATAATAAAATGAAAAAACATATAATGATTATACTTTTTTTGCTAATATATGTGAAGCTAAAATGATTAAAATCAATAATCAAACTTTAGTTGCTACAACTAATTATACATGGATTGACGAATTACTAAAGTGATAGGTAAAATTTAGATTTATTCAAACGGGTATAATAGATTTTCGGATCGGATTTTATCCGCAGCGGATCTATTACATCCATCACCCACCCTCGATGTGACAACCCGGAAATTTTCGCGAACGTCATAACTTGATTTAATTGTTTAATTGTGTAATTTAAATCTTGAACCTCCAAAAAGAGTTTTACACAAGCTTTTGGTCACCATTTTATTCCGACGATTCACGAACGTCATAACTTGATTTAATTGTTTAATTGTGTAATTATTGTGTATATATATGGATTTATATATATTTAACTTGAAAATATGATAATTAAATATCTCATTAAGTATATTAACAAAGTATTATATATATTTTCATACTACTAATTTAAAGAGTTTTCAAACAATATATATATTACTATTTAAACGACGTAATTAACTTATGTTAAAATGTATTTACATATAATGTATTACGAGTGTAAATACATCCTTACAAGTATTGAATACACTTTATAATATACCAATACATATAAAGGATAGCTATACTCGTATTTTCGTTCAATTTTCTCAAATAATTCTACTCGCATTCATACGATATTTTTACCCGTATTATACACAGCTTCTAGAAGTATTTACTATTGGTATATACCAATAGAAATCTGCAATTATTTGTGTAATATGTCATCCTTGACCTAATAAATTTAATATGTCATGCATGACTTAATACAATTTAACTTATCTTAGATATTTTTACTAAAAGCCAAAATTATAATCTTATAAATAAGGACCATTTTAACTCATTTTTACTCCACATTTTATTAAACTAAAAATACACACTTGAATGCTCTCATATCATACTTTAATCTTAGCAACTTTCCTCTTCATAATCAAGGTAAAATACTTCTCAAAATCCTTGTTCAATTCCTTGTATAGTTGCTATCTTATTATACTTATAAAACTTGTAAAAACTAGAACTTGTTTTGGTGAACACCAAGCTTGTTTGAAAAACTAATCTAATCTTTCTAACATAACTCTAATAACACTTATTTATATGTATTATGATGCTATATTAAGTTAATATAAGAACTTATAACTTGTACATATGAAGAACACCTTGAAACTTAACATATATCCTTTAATCTCCATTCGGTAAAAAGCGGGCTATTTTGGGTTGGGAATTAAAAACCTATCTTAGACTTTGATTTTGAGGCTAAGACTTTGGAAATATGTTAATATATGTAAATAAGACTTCCAGTATTTTTTTCATGATTTTAGACTAAGTGGAAGTATTTTATCAAAAATCATATATTGGGTGGATGCCGGGATTTTTCCAAATCTGTCCACCGACACAAAAAGAGGGTAAAGCTCTAAAAATTACTGCTTGGGATGAACTTTTCGAATTGGTTTTGAAAAATTTACTTCTTAATGAATCCATAGCAATTTGATTCACTTTAAACGGAGTTGTAATGAATATTTGGCGAGCAAAACAAAATCTGCTAAAATTAACGTTGTATGGACGAAATTTATATTATAAAAACTATATTAACCATATCCTTATTAACTTTTCCTATATCCTATATATATTTAGACATGTTATAAGTATTATAACAAAATATTATAATCTTGGTTAATTCTGTGATTGTATATATGTATAATAATATTCTTGGTACGTCCTAACACAATAAGTATACAATACGTTTTGATAAATCCTAAGACAGTATGTACACAATATGTCTTAGTTAATTCTAAGACAATACGTATATAATACGTCTCCAGGTTGATGCAAATATAATACGTATACAATACGTCGTGGGGTAATTCTAAGATTATATATATATATATATATATATATATATATATATATATATATATATATATATATATATATATATATATATACCGATTATTGGACTGTTGGACTTTTCGGACTATTTTAGACTACTAACAAAGGACTACTAACAATGTACTACTAACATAAAATGTTAAAAATTATTATATAAGTATTCTATGAACTTGCTTTATTTTATTCATATGTCGTATTATTATCTGAATCGTTATTATTGTTATAGGTTCGTGAATCCAAGGACGACGGTCATATTTTTAAAAAGTTGAAAACTTATTATTAATATACTTTTACTACTGTGAGTATATAGTCCAATTTTTAAACTCTACAAATATTTTGGGATGAGAATACATGCATTTTATGTTTTACGCCATGGACACAAGTACTTAAAATATATTCTACGTTGAGTTGTACCACCTTGCATATCTTCCCTAATAGCTTGGTAACTAATATTTACATGTTGTAAGAACATGTAAGCGCGAATCCTATTGATAGATCTATCAGGTTTGACAACCCCAACCGGGCTAGTCGCTCTAGTATCGTAAACGGTTGCATAGTACTTCGTTTTTACTACACTTGGTACAGTGTAGGGATATTTCATAATAAAAGGAATATGCCACATTAATGGTTAAGTATGGTTACCGAAGCGCTCAACAACTTATAGAATACTTTTATACACTTGCGAGTGTACATATATTTATAACTATGAAATCTTGTGGTCTATATTTATATCGATGATAAACCTATATATCTCACCAACCTTTGTGTTGATTGTTTACGCATGTTTATTCTCAGGTCCTTAAGAAAGTCTTCCGCTGTTGCATTATCTGAGCAAGCTGTGCATGGAGTCTCATACTTTTATTTAAATAAAGTGTTGCATTCAATAAAACCTTTATCATGTATTATATTCGACTGTTACGTCACGTGTGTAGTATTTGGAAACCGATGTATTTTGGGGATTATTTCTTAAATAATCGCCCACTTGTTTAAAACATGCATTATGTATAATAATGATGTGCTTTTTATGAAGCAAATGCAATATTTTCTAAAACGTATCATATAGAGGTCAAATACCTTGCTATGGGACCAATGAGAACGTACTGCGTTTATAGTAATATGGACGGGTCATTTCAGTTGGTATCAGAGCGGTGGTCTTAGAGAACCAGGTCTTGCATTAGTGTGTCTAACTGATAGTTGTTAGGATGCATTAGTGAGTCTGGACTTCGGCCATGTCTACATGTCAAAAGTTTTGCCTATCCTTTCTTGTCGAAAATTACTTGCTTATCATTCTTAGTCTAGGCACATCTTACTGCATTGATTGCATGAATGGTGTATAGACAAAATTCATATCTTAGTATATCTGCTAAATCATATCTTAGCGTATCTGTTACTGTTCTATATATAGTTTTCTAAGCGTACGAAAGGACGTTCGAAAAATCGGAACCGGCACGTAAGTCGAGCATCAACGTATTATTCATCGGTGCAAAAAATACAAATCAACTAGGCACGAGAATATAATATAATATTTAATTAATTCACAAGATTAAATATATTATATATTAAATAAATAAATATATATATGCATATTGAAAGTGTCGGCAGCCAAATTGGAGTGCATATGAGCTGTAAAACTAATCCATGCGATCGCATGGGAATTGGTTATGGGATCCATGCGATTGCATGGCACCTAATTATTGGCCAAGTCTATAAAGCTCGATTAAATTGGATTCAGTTTCATTAATTCTTCTATCTCGTACTACTCTCTCTATATATAAATTATAATTATTATTAATATTATTAATATTATTAATATTATTAATATTAATTATTATTATTATTATTATTATTATTAGTATTAGTATTAGTATTAGTATTATCATTAGTAGTATTATTATTATTTATACATAAAATACTACGACGAGGTTCTGCTCAAGTGTTTACAAAACGGGTTTTTTGAGCGGGATAGAGTTAGGGAAATTATGGGTTATAGTTATGGAGGTTATGGGTATGGATCCGGGATATAGCTCGTAAGGTCAACCTAGAGTTTATCATCTCCGTTTCATCTACGTACTTTTCTGCAATATTGAATCACAATATTGATACGTGAGCGCTTATAACTTAACTTTTATATATTATTAGTGTATCCCCGACTAGTGCTCGAGTATATATGTTTATGCATGCTTTTATGTTAAACTTTTGTCGTTAGATAGTTTTGATGATTTATGAAATTGATACATATGCGGCTGAGATAAGGTATATGATATGCATGTCGTTAGAAAGCTGGCAAAAAATTAATAACTTTTCATTTAGAAAGCGTATGATTTCGATGAACGGATTAAAAGATATCGTCAATTGAACTATCTATAATTTTATGAATTTTTGTTAAAATGATTATTATCGTTATCATTATCGTTATCGTTATCGTCGTTATTATTGTGATGACCCGTCCAAATCCATTTGGACGAATACATCATTCATCGATTTCATAGTGAGGCACTGACCTCTACATGATACGTTTTGTAAACATTGCATTCTTTTGAAAAGGCACCCAATAAATAAATATCAATTTCTAAGGTTTTTAGCATCTGATGATTTCTACGTATAGACAATCACCATAAATAATAGTTTACCATAATACATCCGTTGACAATGCAGTCAAAATAAGATACATGGTGATGATTTTGTGAATGCAAAGTTTTCTCGAATAATGCATGTATGACTCCATGCACATAGCTTGTATAACGTATAAGCAAACAGCGGAAGACTTCTAGGAACCTGAGAATAAACATGCTTAAAAGTATCAACACAAAGGTTGGTGAGTTAAGAGTTTTAATATTGCACATAATCTGTATGTAAAGGTGGATCACAAAATTTCAGTTATTTTATCCGAAACGTTTATCAAAAGATTCTACGAAATTGAGCACCCTGGTAACTAAACTTAACGTATATATAATTTATACGCTTTGTATAATCATCTTAATAATACACGCAAACCAACGTGTACGCTTCTCAAATAGCATACATCCGTTAAAAGGCTAGTGCTCTAGCTCGGACGGGGATATCAAGCCCTATAGATCCATATACTACTACTCGCACCCACCAGTTCTTATAATCGGCAGTTACTAGTTACCAAAGCTAAGGGATTTTCAGTTCAAACTCAGTGTAGAATTTAGTATGTACTTGTATCCATTGTGTTTAAAATAAAGTGCATGTATTCTCAGCCTAAAAATATAGATTGCAAAAGCAATTAAAAAGGGAGTAAATGAAACTCACCTTAGTAGCACATAAGGTCATTCACTGAAATGTGACCGAAACTCGGAATGCAAAATTAATCGTAGATCTCAACCTAGAGAACATATGTTGGTCAATACATGTCTAATAAACTCGGTTGAGTTATAGTGTATCACAATCCTAATGCTCGAGACCGACACGCAAAAGTTAACAAAAGTCATCTCAAAAGTCAACCTGACCCAATATGATATTTAAATCTATACATGTTTATTAACATAGTATAAGTCTTGATAATTGAACGAATTTATAGTTTATCAAACTCAAAATATTATTTATTTCAGGAGCTATATTATATTTGAATTATCATGGCAATCGAGAATTTATTATTTCACATAGTTTTCCAATACTTGTAAAATCAGATTATAGTGTTTTCAAAGCTTTAAAACATGATAAGACAGTCAATTTTGACAATTGTTTAACAAAACGAGACGTGCCTTATATAGAAATTCATTTATTCGATTAGTAATATCTAAAAATCAAATTTATCAATCTCATTAATTGCAGATTCAAAAGCAATTCCAATTAATGTTAATCATAATTCAGTTGACCATATCTTTTAATCCGTTCATCAAAATCACGCGATTTCTAAATGAAAAGTTAATAATTTTTCGCCAGCTTTCCAACGACATGCATATCATATATCTTATCCTAGGAGCATATGTATTAAATTCATGATCTATCATATACTATTTAACGACAAAATTAATCGTAGTATCATGCATAATCCTATATACTCGAGCACTAGTCAGGGATACACTATTAATATATAATAGATAAGATATAAATGCTTACGTATCAATATTGTGATTCAATATTGCAGAAAAGTACGTAGACGCAACGGAGATGATGAACATTAATTTGATCTCACGAGCAATACCCCTGAACCATACCCATCACCTCCTTAGTTATAACCCATAATTTCCTTAGTTCTATCCCACTCAAAAACTCGTTTTGGAAAATACTTGAGCAGAACCTCATCGTATTATTTTATGTGTAATACTAATTATAATATTACTAATACTACTAATAATAATAAGATTAATAATAATAATACAAAATTCTAAGAGATGAATGTTATATGTATACATATGATGTTCTAGTACAGTTTTGAATTCAAAGTATGGCATTTGAAAGATGTAAGAATCTAAGAGTGATGTTTTCTGTTAAATCTTGGCTTAGCATCTGATTTTTCAAAATCAGAATATGTAATTAAATTTGGCTGCGAATGGTTGTGTTGATTTCTAGGAAAGAATGTATATCGTTGTGAAAGTAGTGAGTATAATTGATGATTTGTTGAATCAGAATCGAAGAATGTAACATATTACTTGTGAATTTATATATCTTTCGGGTATTACCTACCCATTAAAAGTTTCACAAGTAATATTTTGTACCAGAGAATTTTATTACAGTCTTTATGAAAATATATGTATGTATATTTTCTTCAGATGTAATACAGATTTAATGAGTTAATATCATATTAAGCTCATTTAATTTTCGGCTGGATTAGATATTGAATAATCTCTAAAACATTAAAGATTTCATAATCTTCGCAGAGTATTTCACTAATGTAATCAATACTTCGTTATTCTGTTTTATTGATATTTTCTCAGTGAATCATGTTGGTGCTTATGGAACTCTTGCTAACTTCGCAAGGTACGAATGATGTTTTCTGGAAAGTTTCAAGTACATTGAAAATAAAAGTATAAAATCAAACATATAATTGAATAATATACTTAGTTTATTATGAAATGGAATTCTTTGAATTTGAAACAGAGATTGTAGTTAACGATGGTTAAGTTGTTAATGAAGGATGTACATCATAGCATATTAGTAATATGAACTAACCGAATAGTACCTACTAGTTAAGATTCACACGTAATAGCTTAGTACAAAAAGATTTATTTTGATCTCAAAATTTATATATATATATATATATATATATATATATATATATATATATATATATATATATATATATATATATATATATATATATATATATATATAATATACATATAATTTCTGCAGAGGGAATGAGTTAATACTTCATAACTCGTTAATACGATATACGCGTTGTTGATTAGTGATGATGTTTGCGGTGATTATGGATCTGGCGGAGCTTGTGATATTGAAGATGCTGCTGATGCTGACGATGCTAACGCTACTGACGGTGCTGCTGGTAAAATAGATCTAGCTTGTAAATCGTGCACTATTCTGATCAGGGTTTTATTTCATCATTTCCATTTGATCACTCATCTGGTTTACAATTAGAACCAGAATAAGTAATCTCTAAAACTTTTAGAAACTACATATTCTCCGCAGAATATTTCTTTGATGAGGTTATGAATCAATACTTCATCGTTTGTTGTTGTTGGTATTCCTTGGTATCTATGGTGCGTATGACGTTGATGTTCGAGGTACAGATTGTGATGTTGAGGTGTGGGATGCGGATGTTGTTATTGGTGGTGGTAATGATAATGTTGGTGTTGATGATGGTGGTACTGTTGATTCCGGTGATGCTGCTGGTGCTTGTAATCTTTGCACCATATTCTCCAAAGCCACAACCCGAGCGCGAAGCTCGTTGACTTCTTCTACTACACCGGGATGATTGGCGGTTCGGACGAGCGGATGAATAAGATCCAGAATTTGAGATAGTATATAGTCATGACGAGATACTCTGGAGATGAGAGAGAAAATGGTATTACGAACAGGTTCGCCGGTAAGTGCTTCAGGTTCTTCGCCAAGAGGGGAATGTGGTGGATGGAAGGGATCACCTTCTTCTTGTCTCCAATAACTAAGTAGGCAACGAACCCATCCCCAATTCATCCAGAATAGGTGATGGCTAATTGGTTGATCCATTCCGGTTACGCTGCTTTCGGAGTTTAGGTCGAATTCCATATCGGAATACCTGTCGGAATCTGAGAAATTCGAACTAGATGCGGGATCCATCTTGTATAATCAGGGTATTGATTTTTGATATGAAATAGATTATAGGACTTAGATTGATATTCTTCAACACATAATTTACATATGTATATAATACCAAAATCCCATAAATTACGGAGAAATTTTCGAAAGATGTCAGGAAAAGTTTACAATAACAGATATGCTAAGATATGAATTTTGTCGATACACTATCTATGCAGTAAATGCAGTAAGATGTGTCTAGACTTAAGAATGATAAGCAAGTAACTCTTGACAAGAAATGATAAGCAAAACTCGGTAAAAACACATACGGCCATAGTCCAGACTCACTAATGCATCCTAACAATTACCAGTTAAACACACTAATGCAAATTCTGGTTCCCTATGACCTCAAGCTCTGATGCCAACTGTGATGACCCGTCCAAATCCATTTGGAAGAATACATCATTCATCGATTTCATAGTGAGGCACTGACCTCAACATGATACGTTTTGTAAACATTGCATTCTTTTGAAAAGGCACCCAATAAATAAATATCAATTTCTAAGGTTTTTAGCATCTGATGATTTCTACGTATAGACAATCACCATAAATAATAGTTTACCATAATACATCCGTTGACAATGTAGTTAAAATAAGATACATGGTATTTTTCTCGAATAAAGCATGTATGACTCTATGCACATAGCTTGTATAACGTATAAGCAAACAGCGGAAGACTTCTAGGAACCTAAGAATAAACATGCTTAAAAGTGTCAACACAAAGGTTGGTGAGTTTATAGTTTTAATATTGCGCATAATCTGTATGTAAAGGTGGATCACAAAATTTCAGTTATTTTATCTGAAACGTTTATCAAAAGATTCTACGAAATTAAGCACCCTGGTAACTAAACTTAACGTATATATAATTTATACCCTTTGTATAATCATCTTAATAATACACGCAAACCAACGTGTATGCTTCTCAAATAGCATACGTCCGTTAAAAGGCTAGTGCTCTAGCTCGGACGGGGATATCAAGCCCTATGGATCCATATACTACTACTCGCGCCCACCAGTTTTTATAACCGGCAGTTACTAGTTACCAAAGCTAAGGGATTTTTGGTTCAAACTCAGTGTAGAATTTAGTATGTACTTGTATCCATTGTGTTTAAAATAAAGTGCATGTATTCTCAGCCTAAAAATATAGATTGCAAAAGCAATTAAAAAGGGAGTAAATGAAACTCACCTTAGTAGCACATAAGGTCATTCACTGAAATGTGACCGAAACTCGGAATGCAAAATTAATCGTAGATCTCAACCTAGAGAACATATGTTGGTCAATACATGTCTAATAAACTCGGTTGAGTTATAGTGTATCACAATCCTAATGCTCGAGACCGACACGCAAAAGTTAACAAAAGTCATCTCAAAAGTCAACCTGACCCAATATGATATTTAAATCTATACATGTTTATTAACATAGTATAAGTCTTGATAATTGAACGAATTTATAGTTTATCACACTCAAAATATTATTTATTTCAGGAGCTATATTATATTTGAATTATCATGGCAATCGAGAATTTATTATTTCACATAGTTTTCCAATACTTGTAAAATCAGATTATAGTGTTTTCAAAGCTTTAAAACATGATAAGACAGTCAATTTTGACAATTGTTTAACAAAACGAGACGTGCCTTATATAGAAATTCATTTATTCGATTAGTAATATCTAAAAATCAAATTTATCAATCTCATTAATTGCAGATTCAAAAGCAATTCCAATTAATGTTAATCATAATTCAGTTGACCATATCTTTTAATCCGTTCATCGAAATCACGCGATTTCTAAATGAAAAGTTAATAATTTTTCGCCAGCTTTCCAACGAAATGCATATCATATATCTTATTCTAGGAGCATATGTATTAAATTCATGATCTATCATAAACTATTTAACGAAAAATTAATCGTACTATCATGCATAATCCTATATACTCGAGCACTAGTCAGGGATACACTATTAATATATAATAGATAAGATATAAATGCTTACGTATCAATATTGTGATTCAATATTGCAGAAAAGTACGTAGACGCAATGGAGATGATGAAAATTAATTTGATCTCACGGGCAATACCCCTGAACCATACCCATCACCTCCTTAGTTATAACCCATAATTTCCTTAGTTCTATCCCACTCAAAAACTCGTTTTGGAAAATACTTGAGCAGAACCTCATCGTATTATTTTATGTGTAATACTAATTATAATATTACTAATACTACTAATAATAATAAGATTAATAATAATATTAATCTTAATAATAATAATATAAATAATAATAATAATAATAATAATTTAATTTCTATAGGTAATACTCCGTAGGATGAAATGAATCACATAATGAAATGAGTTCGGTTTTTAAAGGAGATGTTAGCCACCTACCCCCTCCATGCGATCGCATGAGGATGTGAGGAGGCACTCATGCGATCGCATGAGCCCTCTTTCCAGCTTCAATTTGTCAAATGCACCTGCCGACACTCATGTGTAATAATTATATATATTATTTAATATATAATATATTTAATCTTTAGAATTAATTAAATATTATATTATATTTATTTGCGTAGTAAAAATGTAATTTTTGTTCAAATGACTTGTACGTTGTCACTCGACTCATGCACCACTTTTGGTTTTTCGAGCGCACTTTCATACGTTTAGAAAACTAGCCTTTTACGTTACGCGACGTGTACCCTTATTAATAATTTGACTTACTCATCAATAAATTATCTTATAAATAATGTAACTTATAAAATTGAGCGTTGTGGTCATTTGCTTCTATAAATCAGTGGCTCGTTGTGTATCAAAATATATTATTTTAAATCAGGACGTTTTATGACTAAGTTAAAATGTATATATATTTTTATTTAGAATTGTAAATTTTGTACGTAATATATATGTTTGAAATATTTATCTAATGATATAAAGATAAAGTTTAAATTTGTTCGGAAATTTCCGGGTAGTCACAATACCTACCCGTTAAAGAAATTTCGTCCCGAAATTTGATCGTGGTCGTCATGGCTAATCATAAAAATGTTTTTATGACAAATATGAGTTGTGAAATGTCCCGTTCATATTGATTATAAACGTTCCATATTAATTGATTTCGTTGCGAGGTTTTGACCTCTATATGAGACGTTTTTCAAAGACTGCATTCATTTTTAAAACAACCATAACCTTTATTTTATCAATAAAGGTTTTAAAAAAAACATTACGTAGATTATCAAATAATGATAATCTAAAATATACTGTTTACACATGACCATTACATAATGGTTTACAATAGAAATATATTACATCGACATATGTTTCTTGAATGCAGTTTTTAAACAATATCATATAAACATGGACTCCAATTCTTGTCCTTATTTTAGTATGCAACAGTGGAAGCTCTTAGTATTCACCTGAGAATAAACATGCTTTAAACGTCAACAAAAATATTGGTGAGTTATAGGTTTAACTTATATATATCAAATCGTAACAATAGACCACAAGATTTCATATTTCAAGACACATCCCGTACATAGAGATAAAAATCATTCATATGGTGAACACCTGGTAACCGACATTAACAAGATGCATATATAAGAATATTCCCATCATTCCGGGACACCCTTCGGATATGATATAAATTTCGAAGTACTAAAGCAACTGGTACTTTGGATGGGGTTTGTTTGGCCCAATAGATCTATCTTTAGGATTTGCGTTAATTAAGGTGTCTGTTCCCTAATTCTTAGATTACCAGACTTAATAAAAAGGGGCATATTCGATTTCGATAATTCAACCATAGAATGTAGTTTCACGTACTTGTGTCTATTTTGTAAATCATTTATAAAACCTGCATGTATTCTCATCCCAAAAATATTAGATTTTAAAAGTGGGACTATAACTCACTTTCACAGATATTTCCTTCCTCGGAAATAAGACTTGGCCACGGATCGATTCACGGACCTATACAAATATGTACATATATATCAAAGTATGATCAAAATATAATTACAACCATTTTTATTATGCTTTCAAGATTTGAGTGTATTAAGTCAGTTGTCCTCGTTAGTAACCTACAACTAGTTGTCCATAGTTAGATGTACAGAAATAAATCGATATATATTACCTTGAATCAATCCACGACCCAGTGTATACACGTCTCAGGCTAGATCACAACTCAAAGTATATATATTTTTGGAATCAACCTCAACCCTGTATAGCTAACTCCAACATTACTGCATATAGAGTGTCTATGGTTGTTCCAAATAATATATATACATGGGTCGATATGATATGTCAAAACATTTGTATACATGTCTATGGTATCCCAAGATTACATAATATATTAGAATACATGTATAATACAATATAAGTTAGCTAGGATATAATTTGTATAGATTTGTTAAACATTTCCCGTAGCTAAAATAATCAAAAAATATCCAATCTTGTTTTACCCATAACTTTTCATTTTAAATCCGTTTTGAGTGAATCCAATTGCTATAGTTTCATATTGAACTTAAGTTAATGAATATATACAGAAAAAGTATAAGTTTATAGTCAGAATTACAGGTTACAAGTCGTTTTTTTAAAGGTAGTCATTTCAGTCGAAAGAACGACGTCTAGATGACCATTTTGGAAAATATACTTCCACTTTGAGTTTAACCATGATTTTTGGATATAGTTTCATGTTCATAAGAAAAATCATTTTCCCAGAAGAAAAACTTTTAAATCAAAATTTATCATAGTTTTTAATTAACTAACCCAAAACAGCCCGCGGTGTTACTACAACGGCGTATATCCTGTTTTAAGGTGTTTTTCATGTTTTCCGGTTTTAAATCATTAAGTTAGCATATCATATAGATATAGAACATGTGTTTAGTTGATTTTAAAAGTCAAGTTAGAAGGATTAACTTTTGTTTGCGAACAAGTTTAGAATTAACTAAACTATGTTCTAGTGATTACAAGTTTAAACCTTCGAATAAGATAGCTTTATATGTATGAATCGAATGATGTTATGAACATCATTACTACCTCAAGTTTTCTGGATAAAGCTACTAGAAATGAGAAAAATAGATCTAGCTTCAAAGGATCCTTGGATGGCTTGAAAGTTCTTGAAGCAGAATCATGACACGAAAACAAGTTCAAGTAAGACTTTCACTCGAAATAAGATTGTTATAGTTGTAGAAATTGAATCAAAGTTTGAATATGAATATTACCTTGAATTAGAAATATAACCTACTGTAAATAACAAAGGTTCCTTGATCTTAGATGATTACTTGTAATGGATTAGAAAGCTTGGAAGTAGACTTGCAAACTTGAAAGTATTCTTGATTTTTATGAAACTATACTTATAGAATTTATGAAGAACACTTAGAACTTGAAGATGGAACTTGAGAGAGATTAATTAGATGAATAAAATTGAAGAATGAAAGTGTTTGTAGGTGTTTTTGGTCGTTGGTATATGGATTAGATATAAAGGATATGTAATTTTATTTTCATGTAAATAAGTCATGAATGATTACTAATATTTTTGTAATTTTATGAGATATTTCATGCTAGTTGCCAAATGATGGTTCCCACATGTGTTAGGTGACTCACATGGGCTGCTAAGAGCTGATCATTGGAGTGTATATACCAATAGTACATACATCTAAAAGCTGTGTATTGTACGAGTACGAATACGAGTGCATATGAGTAGAATTGTTGATGAAACTGAACGAGGATGAAATTGTAAGCATTTTTGTTAAGTAGAAGTACTTTGATATGTGTCTTGAAGTCTTTCAAAAGTGTATGAATACATATTAAAACACTACATGTATATACATTTTAAATGAGTCGTTAAATCATCGTTAGTCGTTACATGTAAATGTTGTTTTGAAACCTTTAGGTTAACGATCTTGTTAAATGTTGTTAATCCAATGTTTATTATATCTAATGAGATGTTAACTTATTATATTATCATGATATTATGATATATTAATATATCTTAATATGATATATATACATTTAAATGTCGTTACAACGATAATCGTTACATATAAGTCTCGTTTCGTAATTCTTGAGTTAGTAGTCTTGTTTTTACATATGTAGTTCATTGTTAACACACTTAATGATATATTTAAATATCATTTTATCATTTTAAATATAGTGTATCAATATCTTAATATGATACATATGTATTTAGTAGACGTTATCATAACGATAATCGTTATATATATCATTTCGAGTTTCTTAACTTAATAATCTCATTTCTTATGTATATCACACATTGTTAATATACTTAGTGAGATACTTACTTATCATAATCTTATGTCAACCATATATATATGTCTATATATATACCACAACATGTAGTTTTTACAATTTTGTAACGTTCGTGAATCGCTGGTCAACTTGGGTGATCAATTGTCTATATGAAACTTATTTCATTTAATCAAGTCTTAACAAGTTTGAGTGCTTAACATGTTGGAAACATTTAATCATGTAGATAACAATTTCATTTAATATATATAAACATGGAAAAGTTCGGTTCACTACAGTACCTACCCGTTAAATAAATTTCGTCCCGAAATTTTAAGCAGTTGGAGGTGTTGACGAATCTTCTGGAAATAGATGTGGGTATTTCTTCTTCATCTGATCTTCTCGTTCCCAGGTGAACTCGGGTCCTCTACGAGCATTTCATCGAACCTTAACAATTGGTATCTTGTTTTGCTTAAGTCTTTTAACCTCACGATCCATTATTTCGACGGGTTCTTCGATGAATTGAAGTTTTTCGTTGATTTGGATTTTATCTAACGGAATAGTGAGATCTTCTTTAGCAAAACATTTCTTCAAATTCGAGACGTGGAAAGTGTTATGTACAGCCGCGAGTTGTTGATGTCACTCAAGTCGGTAAACTACTGGTCCGACACGATCAATAATCTTGAATGGTCCAATATACCTTGGATTTAATTTCCCTCGTTTGCCAAATCGAACAACGCCTTTCCAAGGTGCAACTTTAAGCATGACCATCTCTCCAATTTCAAATTCTATATCTTTTCTTTTAATGTCGGCGTAGCTCTTTTGTCGACTTTGGGCGGTTTTCAACCGTTGTTGAATTTGGATGATCTTCTCGGTAGTTTCTTGTATTATCTCCGGACCCGTATTCTGTCTATCCCCCACTTCACTCCAACAAATCAGAGACCTGCACTTTCTACCATAAAGTGCTTCAAACGGTGCCATCTCAATGCTTGAATGGTAGCTGTTGTTGTAGGAAAATTCTGCTAACGGTAGATGTCGATCCCAACTGTTTCCTAAATCAATAACACATGCTCGTAGCATGTCTTCAAGTGTTTGTATCGTCCTTTTGCTCTGCCCATCAGTTTGTCGATGATAGGCTGTACTCATGTCTAGACGAGTTCCTAATGCTTGCTGTAATGTTTGCCAGAATCTTGAAATAAATCTGCCATCCCTATCAGTGATAATAGAGATTGGTATTCTATGTCTGGAGACGACTTCCTTCAAATACAGTCGTGCTAACTTCTCCATCTTGTCATATTCTCTTATTGACAGGAAGTGTGCTGATTTGGTGAGACGATCAACTATTACCCAAATAGTATCAAAACCACTTGCAGTCCTTGGCAATTTAGTGATGAAATCCATGGTAATGTTTTCCCATTTCCATTTCGGGATTTCGGGTTGTTGAAGTAGACCTGATGGTTTTTGATGCTCCGCTTTGACCTTAGAACACGTCAAACATTCCCCTACGTATTTAGCAACATCGGATTTCATACCTGGCCACCAAAAATGTTTCTTGAGATCCTTATACATCTTCCCCGTTCCAGGATGTGTTGAGTATCTGGTTTTATGAGCTTCTCTAAGTACCATTTCTCTCATATCTTCAAATTTTGGTACCCAAATTCTTTCAGCCCTATACCGGGTTCCGTCTTCCCGAATATTAAGATGCTTCTCCGATCCTTTGGGTATTTCATCCTTTAAATTTCCTTCTTTTAAAACTCCTTGTTACGCCTCCTTTATTTGAGTAGTAAGGTTATTGTGAATCATTATATTCATAGATTTTACTCGAATGGGTTCTCTGTCCTTTCTGCTCAAGGCGTCGGCTACCACATTTGCCTTCCCCGGGTGGTAACGAATCTCAAAGTCGTAATCATTCAACAATTCAATCCACCTACGCTGAAATGTCCCGTTCTTATTGATTAAAAACATTCCATATTAATTGATTTTGTTGCGAGGTTTTGACCTCTATATGAGACGTTTTTCAAAGACTGCATTCATTTTTTAAAACAAACCATAACCTTTATTTCATAAATAAAGGTTTAAAAAGCTTTACGTAGATTATCAAATAATGATAATCTAAAATATCCTGTTTACACACGACCATTACATAATGGTTTACAATACAAATATGTTACATCGAAATCAGTTTCTTGAATGCAGTTTTTACACAATATCATACAAACATGGACTCCAAATCTTGTCCTTATTTTAGTATGCAATAGCGGAAGCTCTTAGTATTCACCTGAGAATAAACATGCTTTAAACGTCAACAAAAATGTTGGTGAGTTATAGGTTTAACCTATATATATCAAATCGTAACAATAGACCACAAGATTTCATATTTCAATACACATCCCATACATAGAGATAAAAATCATTCATATGGTGAACACCTGGTAACCGACATTAACAAGATGCATATATAAGAATATCCCCATCATTCCGGGACACCCTTCGGATATGATATAAATTTCGAAGTACTAAAGCATCCGGTACTTTGGATGGGGTTTGTTAGGCCCAATAGATCTATCTTTAGGATTCACGTCAATTAGGGTGTCTGTTCCCTAATTCTTAGATTACCAGACTTAATAAAAAGGGGCATATTCGATTTCGATAATTCAACCATAGAATGTAGTTTCACGTACTTGTGTCTATTTTGTAAATCATTTATAAAACCTGCATGTATTCTCATCCCAAAAATATTAGATTTTAAAAGTGGGACTATAACTCACTTTCACAGATTTTTACTTCGTCGGGAAGTAAGACTTGGCCACTGTTGATTCACGAACCTATAACAATATATACATATATATCAAAGTATGTTCAAAATATATTTACAACACTTTTAATATATTTTGATGTTTTAAGTTTATTAAGTCAGTTGTCCTCGTTAGTAACCTACAACTAGTTGTCCACAGTTAGATGTGCAGAAATAAATCGATAAATATTATCTTGAATCAATCCACGACCCAGTGTATACGTATCTCAGTATTGATCACAACTCAAACTATATATATTTTGGAATCAACCTCAACCCTGTATAGCTAACTCCAACATTCACATATAGAGTGTCTATGGTTGTTCCGAAATATATATAGATGTGTCGACATGATAGGTCGAAACATTGTATACGTGTCTATGGTATCTCAAGATTACATAATATACAATACAAGTTGATTAAGTTATGGTTGGAATAGATTTGTTACCAATTTTCACGTAGCTAAAATGAGTAAAATTATCCAATCTTGTTTTACCCATAACTTCTTCATTTTAAATCCGTTTTGAGTGAATCAAATTGCTATGGTTTTATATTGAACTCTATTTTATGAATCTAAATAGAAAGAGTATAGGTTTATAGTCGGAAAAATAAGTTACAAGTCGTTTTTGTAAAGGTAGTCATTTCAGTCGAAAGAACGACGCATTTTAGAAAACATACTTCCACTTTGAGTTTAACCATAATTTTTGGATATAGTTTCATGTTCATAATAAAAATCATTTTCTCAGAAAAGCAACTTTTAAATCAAAGTTTATCATAGTTTTTAATTAACTAACCCAAAACAGCCCGCGGTGTTACTACGACGGCGTAAATCCGGTTTTACGGTGTTTTTCGTGTTTCCAGGTTTTAAATCATTAAGTTAGCATATAATATAGATATAGAACATGTGTTTAGTTGATTTTAAAAGTCAAGTTAGAAGGATTAACTTTTATTTGCGAACAAGTTTAGAATTAACTAAACTATGTTCTAGTGATTACAAGTTTAAACCTTCGAATAAGATAGTTTTATATGTATGAATCGAATGATGTTATGAACATCATTACTACCTTAATTTCCTTGGATAAACCTACTGGAAAAGAGAAAAATGGATCTAGCTTCAACGGATCCTTGGATGGCTCGAAGTTCTTGAAGCAGAATCATGACACGAAAACAAGTTCAAGTAAGATCATCACTTGAAATAAGATTGTTATAGTTATAGAAATTGAACCAAAGTTTGAATATGATTATTACCTTGTATTAGAATGATAACCTACTGTAAGAAACAAAGATTTCTTTAGGTTGGATGATCACCTTACAAGATTGGAAGTGAGCTAGCAAACTTGAAAGTATTCTTGATTTTATGTAACTAGAACTTGTAGAATTTATGAAGAACACTTAGAACTTGAAGATAGAACTTGAGAGAGATCAATTAGATGAAGAAAATTGAAGAATGAAAGTGTTTGTAGGTGTTTTTGTTCATTGGTGTATGGATTAGATATAAAGGATATGTAATTTTGTTTTCATGTAAATAAGTCATGAATGATTACTCATATTTTTGTAATTTTATGAGATATTTCATGCTAGTTGCCAAATGATGGTTCCCACATGTGTTAGGTGACTCACATGGGCTGCTAAGAGCTGATCATTGGAGTGTATATACCAATAGTACATACATCTAAAAGCTGTGTATTGTACGAGTACGAATACGGGTGCATACGAGTAGAATTGTTGATGAAACTGAACGAGGATGTAATTGTAAGCATTTTTGTTAAGTAGAAGTATTTTGATAAGTGTATTGAAGTCTTTCAAAAGTGTATAAATACATATTAAAACACTACATTGTGACGATCGCTCCAAATCGATATGGACGAACACGTCATTCATCGATTTCATTGCGAGGTATTTGACCTCTATATGATATGTTTTGTAAACATTACATTCTTTTGAAAAGGCACACCATAAATGAATATTTAAATCAAAGGTTTTCGACATTTGATGATTTCTACATATAGACAATCACCGTAAATAATAGTTTACAATAGTACTTCCATTGACAATGCAGTCAAAATAAGATACACGGTGATGATTTGGTAAATTTCCTTGATAAACATGTCATGTAAGACTCCATGCACATAGCTTGTCTAACATATAAGCAAACAGCGGAAGACTTCTAGGGAACCTGAGAATAAACATGCTAACAAGTGTCAACACAAAGGTTGGTGAGTTCATAGTTTTAATGTTTCGTATAATCTGTATATAAAGGTGGATCACAAGATTTCAGTTGTTTCATCCAGAAACGTTTATCAAAATATTCTACAAGATTGAGCACCCTGGTAACTAAACTTAACGTATATATAATATGTACCCTTTGTATAATCATCTTAATAATACACGCAAACCAATGTGTACGCTTCTCAAATAGCATACGTCCGTTAAAAGGCTAGTGCTCTAGCTCGGACGGGGATATCAAGCCCTATGGATCCATATACTACTACTCGCGCCCACCAGTTCTTATAACTGGCAGTTAATAGTTACCAAACCTAAGGGATTTTCGGTTCAAACTCAGTGTAGAATTTAGTATGTACTTGTATCCATTGCGTTTAAAATAAAGTGCATGTATTCTCAGCCCAAAAATATATATTGCAAAAGCAATTAAAAAGGGAGCAAATGAAACTCACGCATATAATTATTGTATATCGGTTAATAAAGCATTTGCATGTATTCTCAGCCCAAAAATGTAGAGAGTAAAAGGGATCTTATGAAACTCACAGTTTAATATTGATATACAATATTGCAGGAAAGCACGTAGACGCATCGGAGATGATAAACACGAGGTTTGATTCACAAAAATACCCACGAACATTACCCATAATTTCCTTGGCAATAACCCATATTTTCCTTAGCTCTAGCTCGCTCGAAAACTCGTTTTGAAAATTACTTGGACAGCACTCCGTCGTAATATTTTATGTACATTATTATTTTTGTATCGCAAAAATAATAACACTAATAATAAAAAAATAATAAGATTAATAATAATCTTATTAATAATAATAATAATAATAATAATAATAATAATAATAATAATAATAATAATAAATAATAAATAATAAATAATATTACGGAGTGTATATATATATTTGTGTATGTGTGTGATTTAAATCGAGCGAAAACACTGGAATTTATAGATGTGGCCTGACAAACACTGCCATGCGATCGCATGGGTTTGAAGGCCTGTGGCCATGCGATCGCATGGCCTCCCCTTCCAGCTCACATATTATTTGTCATCAAGCTTGTCGACATATTTTAAAAATAATATATATTATATATTATATATAATTTAAATTAATTAATTATATATTATATTTTATTCCCGTGTTTAGTGGACTTGTAACTTTTGCTCCGATAAGTAGTACGTCATCACTCGACTTATGTCTCAGTTCCAGTTTTTCGAATGTCCTATCGTATACTGAGAAAACTTGTACTTTATGTTTCGTGAATCGTACCTTTGTCAAAATATAGTCTTAAATCATCCATAGTGATTTTCAAAAACACTGTAGCAATTCACTGTAGCAAATAGTGATTTTCAAAAACACTGTAGCATTTTGGGTACTGTAGTAATTTGAAAATGTTACTATCGTTTACTAAATAACTTGAAATTATATATATGTATATATCTTTTTTAATATACATAAATCAGTTTTTAAATACACATTGGAAGTTATTTATAAATAAATTTTAATAATAAATATTTCAACTTATCATATATATTCAAATAGATATTTAAACCAATAAGTTTAATGTACGGTATCAAATAATTAATACATTGTTACCTTTTCAAGTTATAGTATATATATGTATCTATTTACATATAATTGTTCGCGAATCGTCGAAAATAACCGAAGGGTATTTAAATATATAAAAGTAGTTCAAAAATTTTGAGATTCAGTTTTACAGACTTTGCTTATCGTGTCGGAAATGTTAATCATACAAAGAGTAAGTTTAAATTATCGTGTCGGGATCCTCCTTCAGACATGATATAAATTTCGAAGTACTAAAGCATCCGGTACTTTGGATGGGGCTTGTTGGGCCCGATAGATCTATCTTTAGGATTCGCGTCAATTAGGGTGTCTGTTCCCTAATTCTTAGATTACCAGACTTAATAAAAAGGGGCATATTCGATTTCGATAATTCAACCATATAATGTAGTTTCGATTACTTGTATCTATTTCGTAAAACATTTATAAAAGTTGCGCATGTATTCTCAGCCCAAAAATATAAAGGGTAAAAAGGCAAATGAAACTCACGCATATAAATATTGTAAAACAGTTAATAAAGCATTTGCATGTATTCTCAGCCCAAAAATATAATGAGTAAAAAGGGAGCAAATGAAACTCACGCATATAAATATTGTAAAACAGTTAATAAAGCATTTGCATGTATTCTCAGTCCCAAAAATATAAAGAGTAAAAGGGAGCAAATGAACTCACCATACTGTATTTTGTAGTAAAAATACATATGACGTCATTTAATAATTGTAGGGTTGGCCTCGGATTCACGAACCTATATCAATTATATTTGTTAACACATATAATTGTAATCAAATAAATTTATATATATATTTATTAGTGATATCATTTTATATTAATTACTTGTATGTTTCATAAATATATTCATTTATGTACTTTAAATAAAAATATAGTTATATTATATGTATTAAGTATAGTTTTATATAAATAATAGTTACTCGATAAAATAATATTAAAAAAAATATAATAATAATAATAATAATGATAATAAAAATAAAGGGTTACATGTATTTATACATAATATTTCAATGATCGTGACAATAACTATAATCGTCCTAATATCTTGATAACATTATTATATCATCATTTTTATTAAAATAGCTATGACCATATTATTTCATTCTAAATTCATATCATTAATTCATTTAAATCATAACTTAACATTCATAATTTTAATTATCTTAGTTTTAATGATAACAATAATAATGGTCATAATACTAACAATAATAATAAGGATAATAATATAAATAATATTACTACCTTAAAAGATTAATAGGCTTCCAAAAAGAATAAACCACTTCAACCCAGGCTCGAACCCGTGACCTCCCATTCTCCTACCCACACCCCAAACCATTACTCCATTTGATTAATTTTGAAATAAATAAGAATTTAAGTCCTTTATCTCGATTTTTCTGTAATATCATCACCATATCATATCATCATCATCATGACCTCATACCCGCCTCATCATCCATCACAATCGGTTATCATCATTCTATCATGTATCCTTATCATACTATTTCTGTTTCATCATCCCTATCATCGATTATTATTATCATAATTATTATTTTATGTATATATATCTTTATCATTCTAAACGAATTTCATAATCATTCAACTTTTACGTATCCATGACACCATCGTATTCACAACTTCACCATCATTCATCTCGTCCCCTATTATTAGCATCTTCGCAGAACCGTACGTCATAATAATATTCGTCTAAAACAAATAGTAAATCAAGTAACTGTACAAGCATCCTCATTGATGCTTGAATATGGTGTATGTCGGTCCATCTGACTATAAAAACTCTCGGCCCAACCAAAAAAAGAACTCGGCCCAAAAAGAAACACAGAAGTATGGCAGCCCAACCTATCTCAACCCAAATAGTATTATGAAAATGTGGCATTTTTAAAAAATACAGTTTCATGGTTATAAATAAAGCAAGGGTCCATATTAGTTATTGCTTTATTAGTTGTCGGCCAACAAGGATATTAAAATAGCAGTAGCAATAACACAATGATTATAGCATCAAAATGTAATTATATCGGATGCTTTTGTAGTTGCTAAAACAGGAAAATAATTGGAAGCAGCGGCCTGGTTTCGAAAGAAAAGAAGAAGAAAAAAATAGTATTGCAGTAGCAGTACGTAGTAACAGCCTGTGTGGTTGTTTTGGTGTCTCCGTTTGCAACAGAAAACAGATTGGCCGAGGGGTGTAAAGTGACGGTTTAAATTGGGTTGAGTTGGGTGGAGAATGGTGGTGATCTAGTGGCGATTTTCAAGGTGGTGAAAGGTGGGTTTTCGAGGAGGGTGGAAGGTGGCGATTTGTTATGGTTACTGACGGGTTCTTGTTTCGTTACACGAAACATTTAAACAAAGAAGAAGAATATAATGAGGATGGTGATGAAGAAAGTGGTGGATGGTTTTGTTATGGGTCTTTGATTCACAGAAAACATAAGTCGAATAGCAAGTAGTAGTCTTGGTTCTTGTGTTTTGCCGTGGAGTGATGGAAGTTGTATGATGGTTGGGTCTCATGGTGGTGAAGGGTGTCGGCCGAATGGTGGAAGAAGGTAGTCGCCGGTGGTCACGAATAAGAAAGGGTGAGTGATGGTTGTGAGGTAGAAGAAGAATAAGTGGTGATAGTCTGATATCTCTCAGTGAAATATATGTGTATATATAAATAGATGATATTGTAGATAGATATTACATATTATGATTGATCCAATAATTCACCTAAATTCTGAAATGTGATAACAGCTCATGTACTATATTATTAATTTAATAATAATTAAAAATAATTCTATGATAATGATTCTTCAATCACATGCGAGAAATATATAGCAACCTTCATTTTGTTAATCATTCTTACCGACAGATTTACACGGATTGTGTAAATTGTGGTTCATTACAAAACAGTTAATAGCTAAACGTCTTCCTAAAAATTCTAAATTTTTATATTAAATTCATTTAGTTATTTCAGTCATTAACTGTTTGAACCCTGATAAAAAAGGTTCATCTAATATTTTTTTTTTATATACTTCTAATTATTATTTATATATATACACACATATCTAATTACAATTAATTGTTCGTGAATCGTCGAGCACAGTCAAGGGGTAATTGATTATATGAACATAGTTCAAAGTTTTTGATATTTCAACATTACAGACTTTGCTCATCGTGTCGAAATCATATAAAGATTAAGTTTAATTTTGATCGGAAATTTCCGGGTCATTACAGTACCTACCCGTTAAAGAAATTTCGTCCCGAAATTTGATTGAGGTCGTCATGTCTAACAATAAAACATGTTTTCATGATGAATATGAGTTGATAAGTAGAGTTTTATCATTATTGCTTAATATAGATAAAATGATTCGATCATGTGAAGCGTACGAATGAAACTATCACAAAAGAGTGAATTGAAGAAAATAAGATTTTCCTTAGTTTTTGACGTAAACAGGGTTGAATTCCGAAATTCAAGGGATTTAAAAGAAAATCTTCGAAATCTAAAAGATTTGATTCTTCGACAAATAAAGAAATTAAGATCTCTATATTTAAATACGGTGATCTGCCTCGATTACTCTGTATGATATGTCTAATATAAATTAAGCTCTTCCGTTCCATTATTCTCACCATTCCTATACTTTCTTCTTTAGTTCATACATCTAAAAGATTGTGAAAATGCTTAATCCAGTTCTGATTCTTGTTCTGATCCTCACTATCACAACAATCATTCTCCTTTTCCAATTACCACCGGAGGAATCTGTTTTCTTCTACTTCGCCCTTGGGGTTATAATGTTTTTAATTCTCCCGTGTCTCTATATTGCTATACGCATTGATATATACGGTTTGTAATTTATGCGCTGTTATCGGGCTTTATATCTTCCCTTATATTCCAGGGCTTCATGTTTTTGTGCATCTTCCCGACTTTAGGTCAAGCAGATAATGGTCCAGAATTCATAGGTATAAAGTTTTGGATGAACATAGTTAATGTTCTAAGAAGGAAATCGTAATGGCACGATCTTGATTTGTCAAATTACCAAAATGTCCCAGAAAAGACCGAATTATCAAGAAAGTATTTTCTTGATATGTTTAGAGATTTAAATAGAATGTAAGAGTCGTGTAACATGGCACATGATGATGGTACTGTGAATTATCACATTCCATTAGAAACTCAGCATGAATTACTATAATATAATCACGTTGATCAAGTGTCATTATATTATACTAACTCATGCACAAATTCCCAACATTACTTCAATAGCATTCATATTTTAAGCTCGAAAGTTTACAGAATATAGAAACTAACAGTTTCTATATGATGTAATACTGATAGCACGAAGAGATTTATGATTTCAGATAAGAATAGTTATAAAAATATCTCCAGAAATATAGAGGATATTTATAATGAAAGATACGATAATATCTCGGAATATCTAAGATCAGAGGATGATAGAAACTATTGTCTACAAGGGTTTAGAGTAAGGATCAAGATATTCACTAAAGACTTTAGCAGACATTGAATCATTTGGATTCTTTGAAGTCAAACTTATTCTTTGTGATTTGTCCACGGCTTTCTTCATAGTTCCGCATAATCTGCTTTTCGGTACTAAATTTTCTATTGAATGTTTCCAATATAATGATACACAAGAAGC
Source organism: Rutidosis leptorrhynchoides (assembly GCF_046630445.1). Lineage (NCBI taxonomy): Eukaryota > Viridiplantae > Streptophyta > Magnoliopsida > Asterales > Asteraceae > Rutidosis > Rutidosis leptorrhynchoides. Next base: position 433,642,912 of record NC_092335.1, read on the forward strand.
ACGAAGAGGTATATAATTTCGGACAAGAATATTTATGAAAATATCCTCAGAAATATCGAAGATATTGATGATGATATTTTTGGAATTTCTAAGTTCGATGGTTGATGGAGAAAGATTTTCCGCAAGATTTTAATATGACTTCGGAGCAAGATATTCTCTAAAGATTTCAACGAATCCATAATTATCTGGATTCTTCGAATATAGGGTATGGTCCTTGTATCTGTCCTTGGTCTCCTTCATGGTTAACTCTATCCGTTTTTCAGTTCCAACGTTTCTGAGCTTTTCCAACATATTATTCTTTATCATCAAACTTCCGACGACTAAGGTCGTTTACAGTTGCCTACAGTTTCTGCTGCTTCATTCAGCTTTTTTAACATTCAGAGTATCGATTCGTAAACTGGGTGCCTTTTCAAAAATTTCAGAATTGAAGGTCGTAATTCTAGGAGATATTTGTTATATGTATACATATAACTATTGATGTAGAAATACTACGAGATTCAAAATACTGATTGCTGATTCCCGGTAATTGGTATGGCAATTATTGTTACAGGGTATAGATGAATACAAGATGGGGTTTCATTGAATATAATGATTTTTCGGAAAATCCAAATTCATTGAAGTTGCTGGTAATTTTACTGCTAATGTGGTGAAATATAAACGGTTCTCCGGTAATGATGACGACAGGCAAACTTATATATCAAGGTTATAATAAGGCTAGTCCGACTGAAAAGTTGAAGTTGACTTGTTGAAGCTGTGACAAAATTGGCTATTTTGAAAGGGATTTCCAAGTTATTTTGAGTAATAATAACACTAAGATATTAGCATAGCTACGTTTTAAACGTTTACTCAGTTGCCGAGAGTTCCTCAGGTGCATGACTATATGCATCAACCTTTTCTTTCGTAGATGGAGTGCGGTTGGTTCATCCTCTCGATTGAGGTGTTTTCAAGAATTATGAAAGGTTTGAATGTAGATTGTAATCTACGAGATACAAATGAGGTTTAAGATGAAATCAAGTGGCAAACTTGAAGAATTATTTAGTTTCATATGTTATAATCAATATTTTAATTCATTTTAATTGTCCAATATTATTAGTCCACAGTCGATAGTCCACAGTTGACAGTCCAATAATTCATATATAGTTTAATATGTAATATTCGAATTAATTAATACGTGTCGTGACCCGTATACATCTCAGACTCGATCACAACTCAAAGTATATATATTATTATAGAATCAACCTCAACCCTGTATAGAGAACTCGATCATTACTGCATATAGAGTGTCTATGGTGATTCCAAATAATATATATAGATGTGTCGATATGATATGTCAAAACTTGTATACGTGTCCCGATATTTAAAGTGCGTAAAATAAATAACAGAAATTAAATGAAGATAAATAAAGTGCGTAAAGTAAATAACAGAAATTAAATGACAATAAATAAAATTGCGAGAATATAAATTGCGATAAAATAAATTGCGATAATTAAATTGCGATAAATAAAATATAATACGGAATTAACAGTTAGCTAGGAACAGTTAGCTAGGATTTTGTTAGCGTGGTTTCTTAATAAAATTTAATATTGTTAATTAGTCTGTTTCTAATCAATTTTTATTATCCATTATTTCTTCATTATGCCACTTGTTGGATTCTGATAGGTCAAAATCCAAATATGAAATTGAATTTGAATGAAAATAGTTATTCTTTGGTGAACGGATACGTATCTCGGTGGTTGTAAATAGGATAGTGAATAACTGTTGAATCAGATTCGAAGAATATACAGTGTAACTTATTAATGTGAAATTTAAATATTCCTAGGGTATTACCTACCCGTTAAAATATTTTCACCATTAACAGTTTGTACAAAAGAATTTTTAATTACAACCTTTTTGAAAACATATATACATATATATTTTATTTCAGACGTAATCATGGATTTAATGAATCAATATGATATTAAACTCATTTGATTTATCGTTAGAACAAGAATATATAATCTCTAACATATTAGAGATCACATACTCACCATGTCGAACGAAGATAAATGATGTAGAACGATTCGTAGAACAATAATTATATTCGAGGTACAAAATGAGATGTCGAGGCATGGATTGTTGATGGTACTAGTGTTGTTACTGATGGTTCTGTTGATGCCGGTGATGTTGCTGAAGCTGGTAAGTTTTGCACCATGTTCTCCAAATTGATTACTCGAGCGCGAAGCTCGTTGACTTCTTCGATTACCCCGGGATGATTGTCGATCAGAACGAGCGGATGAATAAGGTTTAGAATCTGAGTTATGATATAGTCGTGGTGAGATATTTGGGAAATGAGGGTGAAATGGTGTTACGAACAGGTTCGCCGGTAAGTGCTTCAGGTTCTTTGCCAAAAAGTGAATTCGGTTAGTGGATGGGATCGCCTTCTGCGCGTCTCCATTGATTAAGTCGACTATGAATCCATCAGATGAATTGGGGATGGATGATTGGTTGATTCATTCTGGTGTCGTTGCTTCCGGAGCTTAGATGACTACCCATTCTGAATAACTGTCAGAATAACTATCGGAATAGCTGTCTGAATCCGAGGGACTCGAACTAGTTGAAGGATTCATCTCGTATGATCATATGAAGGATTTTCGATAAGAAATAGATTATAGGATGTAGATTAGTATTCTGCAATACATAATTTACCTATGCATTTTTAATACTAAAATCTCATAAGTTACAGAGGAATCTACGGAAGCTGTCAGGCAAAGATAACAATAACAGATACGCTAAGATATGAATTAGCAGATACTCTAAGATATGAATTTTATCTATACACTATTCATGCAGTCAATGCAATAAGATGTGTCTAGACTAAGAATGATAAGCAGATGATTTCCAACTAGAAATGATAAGCAAAACTTTTGACATGCAGACACGGTCGAAGTCCAGACTCACCAATGCATCCTAACGACTTATCAATTAGACACACTAATGCAGACCCAGTTCACTAAGACCACCGCTCTGATACCAACTGTGAAGACCCGTCCTAATCCATCCGGACGAAGTCTATATCGATTACAAATGATTCATAACAGTTGATTACATCGCGAGGTAATTGACCTCTATATGATAAATTTTACAAACATTGCATTCGTTTTTAAAAGACAAACTTTCGTTACATCGACAGTTGACAGGCATGTAAAGCATTTCATAATATATCCAAATATAATTGACTTAATAATAATCTTAATGAACTCAACGACTCGAATGCAACATCTTTTGAAATATGTTATGAATGACTCCAAGTAATATCTCTAATATGAGCAAATGCACAGCGGAAGATTTCTTTCGTACCTGAGAATAAACATGCTTTAAAGTGTCAACCAAAAGGTTGGTGAGTTCATTAGTTTATCATAAAGAATCATTTCATAATTTTAATAGACCACAAGATTTCATACTTCCATTTCTCATAATCATACGTCCCATGCATAGAGACAAAAATATCATTCATATGGATTGAACACCTGGTAACCGACATTCACAATATACATATAAGAATATCCCCATCATTCTGGGATCCTCCTTCAGACATGATATAAATTTCGAAGTACTAAAGCATTCGGTACTTTGGATGGGGCTTGTTGGGCCCGATAGATCTATCTTTAGGATTCGCGTCAATTAGGGTGTCTGTTCCCTAATTCTTAGATTACCAGACTTAATAAAAAGGGGCATATTCGATTTCGATAATTCAACCATATAATGTAGTTTCGATTACTTGTATCTATTTCGTAAAACATTTATAAAAGTTGCGCATGTATTCTCAGCCCAAAAATATAAAGGGTAAAAAGGCAAATGAAACTCACGCATATAAATATTGTAAAACAGTTAATAAAGCATTTGCATGTATTCTCAGCCCAAAAATATAATGAGTAAAAAGGGAGCAAATGAAACTCACGCATATAAATATTGTAAAACAGTTAATAAAGCATTTGCATGTATTCTCAGTCCCAAAAATATAAAGAGTAAAAGGGAGCAAATGAACTCACCATACTGTATTTTGTAGTAAAAATACATATGACGTCATTTAATAATTGTAGGGTTGGCCTCGGATTCACGAACCTATATCAATTATATTTGTTAACACATATAATTGTAATCAAACAAATTTATATATATATTTATTAGTGATATCATTTTATATTAATTACTTGTATGTTTCATAAATATATTCATTTATGTACTTTAAATAAAAATATAGTTATATTATATGTATTAAGTATAGTTTTATATAAATAATAGTTACTCGATAAAATAATATTAAAAAAAATATAATAATAATAATAATAATGATAATAAAAATAAAGGGTTACATGTATTTATACTTAATATTTCAATGATCGTGACAATAACTATAATCGTCCTAATATCTTGATAACATTATTATATCATCATTTTTATTATAATAGCTATGACCATATTATTTCATTCTAAATTCATATCATTAATTCATTTAAATCATAACTTAACATTCATAATTTTAATTATCTTAGTTTTAATGATAACAATAATAATGGTCATAATACTAACAATAATAATAAGGATAATAATATAAATAATATTACTACCTTAAAAGATTAATAGGCTTCCAAAAAGAATAAACCACTTTAACCCAGGCTCGAACCCATGACCTCCCATTCTCCTACCCACACCCCAAACCATTACTCCATTTGATTAATTTTGAGATAAATAAGAATTTAAGTCCTTTATCTCGATTTTTCTGTAATATCATCACCATATCATATCATCATCATCATGACCTCATACCCGCCTCATCATCCATCACAATCGGTTATCATCATTCTATCATGTATCCTTATCATACTATTTCTGTTTCATCATCCCTATCATCGATTATTATTATCATAATTATTATTTTATGTATATATATCTTTATCATTCTAAACGAATTTCATAATCATTCAACTTTTACGTATCCATGACACCATCATATTCACAACTTCACCATCATTCATCTCGTCCCCTATTATTAGCATCTTCGCAGAACCGTACGTCATAATAATATTCGTCTAAAACAAATAGTAAATCAAGTAACTGTACAAGCATCCTCATTGATGCTTGAATATGGTGTATGTCGGTCCATCTGACTATAAAAACTCTCGGCCCAACCAAAAAAAGAACTCGGCCCAAAAAGAAACACAGAAGTATGGCAGCCCAACCTATCTCAACCCAAATAGTATTATGAAAATGTGGCATTTTTAAAAAATACAGTTTCATGGTTATAAATAAAGCAAGGGTCCATATTAGTTATTGCTTTATTAGTTGTCAGCCAACAAGGATATTAAAATAGCAGTAGCAATAACACAATGATAATAGCATCAAAATGTAATTATATCGGATGCTTTTGCAGTTGCTAAAACAGGAAAACAATTGGAAGCAGCGGCCTGGTTTCGAAAGAAAAGAAGAAGAAAAAAAATAGTATTGCAGTAGCAGTACGTAGTAACAGCCTATGTGGTTGTTTTGGTGTCTCCGTTTGCAACAGAAAATAGATTGGCAGAGGGGTGTAAAGTGACGGTTTAAATTGGGTTGAGTTGGGTGGAGAATGGTGGTGATCTAGTGGCGATTTTCAAGGTGGTGAAAGGTGGGTTTTCGAGGAGGGTGGAAGGTGGCGGTTTGTTATGGTTACTGACAGGTTCTTGTTTCGTTACATAAAACAATTAAACAAAGAAGAAGAATATAATGAGGATGGTGATGAAGAAAGTGGTGGATGGTTTTGTTATGGGTCTTTGATTCACAGAAAACATAAGTCGAATAGCAAGTAGTAGTCTTGGTTCTTGTGTTTTGCCGTGGAGTGATGGAAGTTGTATGATGGTTGGGTCTCATGGTGGTGAAGGGTGTCGGCCGAATGGTGGAAGAAGGTAGTCGCCGGTGGTCACGAATAAGAAAGGGTGAGTGATGGTTGTGAGGTAGAAGAAGAATAAGTGGTGATAGTCTGATATCTCTCAGTGAAATATATGTGTATATATAAATAGATGATATTGTAGATAGATATTACATATTATGATTGATCCAATAATTCACCTAAATTCTGAAACGTGATAACAGCTCATGTACTATATTATTAATTTAATAATAATTAAAAATAATTCTATGATAATGATTCTTCAATCACATGCGAGAAATATATAGCAACCTTCATTTTGTTAATCATTCTTACAGACAGATTTACACGGATTGTGTAAATTGTGGTTCATTACAAAAACAGTTAATAGCTAAACGTCTTCCTAAAAATTCTAAATTTTTATATTAAATTCATTTAGTTATTTTAGTCATTAACTGTTTGAACCCTGATCAAAAAGGTTCGTCTAATATTTTTTTTTATATACTTCTAATTATTATTTATATATATACACACATATCTAATTACAATTAATTGTTCATGAATCGTCGAGCACAGTCAAGGGGTAATTGATTATATGAACATAGTTCAAAGTTTTTGATATTTCAACATTACAGACTTTGCTCATCGTGTCGAAATTATATAAAGATTAAGTTTAATTTTGATCGGAAATTTCCGGGTCATTACACATTAAATGTCTTTACAACGATAATCGTTACATATATGTCTCGTTTAAAAATCATTAAGTTAGTAGTCTTGTTTTTACATATGTAGTTCATTGTTAATATACTTAATGATATGTTTACTTATCATAGTATCATGTTAACTATATATATATCCATATATATGTCATCATATTGTTTTTACAAGTTTTAACGTTCGTGAATCACCGGTCAACTTGGGTGGTCAATTGTCTATATGAAACATATTTCAATTAATCAAGTCTTAACAAGTTTGATTGCTTAACATGTTGGAAACATTTAATCATGTAAATATCAATCTCAATTAATATATATAAACATGGAAAAGTTCGGGTCACTACAGTACCTACCCGTTAAATAAATTTCGTCCCGAAATTTTAAGCTGTTGAAGGTGTTGACGAATCTTCTGGAAATAGATGCGGGTATTTCTTCTTCATCTGATCTTCACACTCCCAGGTGAACTCGGGTCCTCTACAAGCATTCCATCGAACCTTAACAATTGGCATCTTGTTTTGCTTAAGTCTTTTAACCTCACGATCCATTATTTCGACGGGTTCTTCGATGAATTGGAGTTTTTCGTTGATTTGGATTTCATCTAACGGAATAGTGAGATCTTCTTTAGCAAAACATTTCTTCAAATTCGAGACGTGGAAAGTGTTATGTACAGTCGCGAGTTGTTGAGGTAACTCAAGTCGGTAAGCTACTGGTCCGACACGATCAATAATCTTGAATGGTCCAATATACCTTGGATTTAATTTCCCTCGTTTACCAAATCGAACAACGCCTTTCCAAGGTGCAACTTTAAGCATGACCATCTCTCCAATTTCAAATTCTATATCTTTTCTTTTAATGTCAGCGTAGCTCTTTTGTCGACTTTGGGCGGTTTTCAACCATTGTTGAATTTGGATGATCTTCTCGGTAGTTTCTTGTATAATCTCCGGACCCGTAATCTGTCTATCCCCCACTTCACTCCAACAAATCGGAGACCTGCACTTTCTACCATAAAGTGCTTCAAACGGCACTGATAATGCTAAAAACGAACATATATTTCATAGCATTATTCCTCAAGAAAGACAAGCTTTTAGTTGCAATTGTTCTATTTACAAGTAATATTCGTTTAAATAATAAAAGGTGAAGACAAAAGACAGATTCGACAAATTGAAGACAAAAAGGTCCAAAGAGCTAAAAAGTACAAGATACAACTAAAAAGGTTCAAAATATTGATGAGGAACGTCTCAAAATGACAAGAGTACAAGTTGCGGAACACAAAGTACGCGATTTAAAATAATACGCGAGGACGTCCGAAAATCCGGAACCGGGACCTGAGCCAAGAAGAAACGCCCGACGCAACGGACCAAAAATATCTAGTCTACTATGCACAAGAATATAATATAATATATATATAATTATATATAATTATATATTATATATATTATTATTATTATATTACGTCGACAAAGAAGAAAACAAAAGCAGTTGGCTGAATCCAGGGTGGCCATGCGACTCGCATGGCCAGAGGCACAAAACCATGCGAGTCGCATGGTGTGAGATTGCTGGTCAGGTCCTATATAAAGCCAGTTTTGTGCCGAGTTATGAGCATCCTTTTTCTCTTCCTCTTCAACGTAAATATATTTATATTTATAATTTATATTTTAATTTTAATTATAATTCTAATAATAAGGGTATGTTAGCGAATGTTGTAAGGGTGTAAGTCGAAATTCTGTCCGTGTAACGCTACGCTATTTTTAATCATTGTAAGTTATGTTCAACCTTTTTATATTAATGTCTCGTAGCTAAGTTATTATTATGCTTATTTAAAACGAGGTAATCATGATGTTGGGCTAATTACTAAAATTGGGTAATTGGGCTTTGTACCATAATTGGGGTTTGGACAAAAGAACGACACTTGTGGAAACTAGACTATGGGCTATTAATGGGCTTTATATTTGTTTAACTAAATGAAAGTTTGTTAATGTTAATATAAAGATTTACAATTGGGCGTCCCTATAAATTACCATATACACTCGATCGGACACGATGAGCGGGGTATTTATATGTACGAATAATCGTTCATTTAACCGGACACGGGAATGGATTAATAGCCACTAGAATAATTAAAACAGGGGTGAAATTACATTCAAGGGTAATTGGTGTAATTGTTAACAAAGTAGTAAAACCTTGGTTTACACGCAGTCGATAACCTGGTGTATTCATTAAACAAAGTATTAAAACCTTGTTACAATTCGAATCCCCAATTAGTTGGAATATTTATCTTCGGGTATAATAATAATTTGACAAGGACACTTGCAATTTATATTTATGACTGATGGACTGTTATGGACAAAAACCAGACGGACATATTGAATAATCCAGGACAAAGGACAATTAACCCAAGGGCATAAAACTAAAATCAACACGTCAAACATCATGATTACGGAAGTTTAAATAAGCATAATTCTTTTATTTCATATTTAATTTCCTTTATTTTATATTTAATTGCACTTCTAATTATCGCACTTTTATTTATTGTTATTTTATTTAATCGCACTTTTAATTATCGTACTTTTAATTATCGCAATTTAATTTTATCGCATCTTTATTATTCGCAATTTCATTATCGTTATTTACTTTACGCTTTAATTTAAAGTCTTGTATTTATTTTATATTTTACATTAGGTTTTAACTGCGACTAAAGTTTTAAAATCGACAAACCGGTCATTAAACGGTAAAAACCCCCCTTTATAATAATAATATCACTTATATATATATTTGTATTTTTATAAAAGTAAACTAATATAGCGTTGAGCTTTGTTTAAAGATTTCCCTGTGGAACGAACCGGACTTACTAAAAACTACACTACTGTACGATTAGGTACACTGCCTATAAGTGTTGTAGCAAGGTTTAAGTATATCCATTCTATAAATAAATAAATATCTTGTGTAAAATTGTATCGTATTTAATAGTATTTCCTAGTAAAATATAAGCTATTTTGTATACACCCCGCTGCACATCAAGTATTTTTGGCGCCGCTGCCGGGGATATTTTCGCCAAAGCGAAACGCCATATTTTTAATTTTTAAGTTATAATTAGTTTTTGTAAAATTTATATTTTTGTTTAAAAATTAAAAATTAAAAAGATATAAAAAATTAAAAAAGAGCTTTTAAAATCAAAAAAAAAAAAAAAAGTATTTTAAAAATATTTTTTAAGGTTTTCTTTTATTTTTACAAAATTATAAAGTATTTTAAGTTTATTTTTAGTTTTAAAAATTAAGTTTTATTTTAATTATATATATATATTTATATTTTAAATATAAAACAGAAAAAAAGAAAATAAATATTAAATATACGTGACCTGTCCAATTGAACCTGTCAATTGAACCGGTCCAGTTCAGTCATGCGACTCGCATGACCCCCCGGCTTAAATCATGCGACTCGCATGAGGGGTCTGACAGGGCCACATCCAACCCTAATTTTGCATTTATTACGGAGTATATTATATTATTATTATAACTAAACCCTAATTCTATTATTATTATTATAATTAAGTTTAATTTATTTAGTTATTTTTACTTTTATTTAGTTTTATTATTTATTTACTTAATACTTTTATTATAAAATATGAAAATAATATTTTTATAAAATCTAATATTTTTATAACTTTTTATAACTTTTAATATTTTATCCCTTTTTAATCGTTGTAGCGTAATATTTGTATTTTTAGCTCATATTTAATTTTAAACTTAGTTTTCGCTATAGTCATTTTTACTCCTAGATTTTTAGGCTTTGCCGTAGAATTCCTTAAGTGCTTTTTCTTTAGACTAAGATTTAGGTGCTTTAGAATTTTGCGACGCCTTTTTAAGTTTTAGTTTCTTTTTAAGTTATTTCCATTTGGGATTTAGTTTTTCCTGTAAGCTTTAATATTTTTAGACCTTTTACTATGTATCAATTATCATTCCAATTAGTAATATCAATTTGCGATTATAATTTTAAGTTAGTTGTAGTAATAAGGTTAAATTAGTTAAGTATTTTTAAGTTTTTATAAGTTTCTTTTATTTTTCCGTCACCTTTTATTTTTTAACCATTTTTCTTTTTTGACCTTTTGCGACGAACTCTTTTTCTCTCTTATTTCTCGCTATTCTAGTTTTTAGGACTTAGATTTTTTTTCTACTTCTTATCTAAATTTCTTAAAATTACGAAAATTTATTTTAAGTGGTTAAATTGATAGACATCAAAATTTTCTGGTTCGTAGTAATAGTTGGATTTGTACGTGGACCGGGTTATTGGAGCCAAACAGTCCTCAATTATATTGAGACCAAACGAATCCTGCCCCTCTGCTGCATCTTTTGGCTATTCGAAACGTGAGCAAAAATCAGAAAAGTCTATTGATTGGATAACTTATTATAATTTTTCTTTCCTTTTAAAAACTAATAGGATATTCAGTGAATGCACCGAGCAAGACGTTCATCACCTTTTGTACGTTCACCACCTGTAACTCGATCAAGACATCGTTTAACAAATATAACCGCCGTTGATTTTTCTTTAGAATCGTCATCCAGTCGACCAAGTACTTCAGTTCAAATTTCCGATAATCCATTTTTTGAACCCAACCTCACAATTGAGAATCCAGAAAATATTCAGGAACGGTTCATAGATCCTGAACCATTAAACTTTCCTCCGGAACCACCAATCATTCAAACAGAGATTGTTGAGGAACGAACTATTAAATCAGAATCATCTAGTGATACCGATTCAACAAATTCAATTATGGAGAATCTGGAACCTTTAAGTATGGAAGACCGAATGAGAGCTAAACGCACTGGCCAAGGTCACGCAATTACTCATCCAGACATTAATGCGCCAGATTATGAAATCAAAGGACAAATTCTACACATGGTGACTAATCAATGCCAATTTAGTGGTGCGCCGAAGGAAGATCCAAATGAACATCTACGTACCTTTAATAGGATCTGCACACTATTTAAAATCCGAGAAGTGGAGGATGAACAGATATATCTCATGTTATTTCCCTGGACTTTAAAGGGAGAAGCCAAGGATTGGTTGGAATCATTACCTGAAGGGGCGATCGATACATGGGATGTTTTAATTGACAAATTTCTTAAACAATTCTTTCCTGCATCTAAAGCCGTAAGACTTCAAGCAGAAATTGTTACGTTCACACAGAAACCAAATGAAACTCTATATGAGGCGTGGACAAGATATGGAAAGTTGTTAAGAGGATGTCCGCAACATGGTTTAGACACCTGTCAAATAGTACAAATATTCTACCAAGGATGCGACATCACTACAAGAAAAGACATAGATATAGCAGCTGGTGGTTCTATTATGAAGAAAACCGAAACTGATGCTTACAAAATTATTGATAATACTGCTTCCCACTCACATGAGTGGCACCAAGAAAAAGATATCATTAGATCATCTAAAGCAGCTAGAGCCGATTCTAGCCATGACTTAGATTCCATTTCCGCAAAGATAGATGCTGTGGAGAGACGAATGGAAAAGATGACTAAGGATATTCACTCAATACGAATTAGTTGTGAGCAGTGTGGAGGACCACATTTGACAAAAGATTGTCTAAGTATTGAATTAACAATGGAACAAAGAGAGAATATTTCATACATAAACCAAAGGCCTGGAAATAATTATCAGAATAATTATCAACCGCCAAGACCGATTTACAATCAAAACCAGAATTATAACCGAAATATTCCATACAATAACCAACAAGGTCCTAGCAATCAACAATTATCCAATAATACTTATAATCAGCAAAGACCGAATTTTCAAAACAAACCACCACAACAAACCGATGATAAAAAGCCGAATTTAGAAGATATGATGACAAAGCTAGTTGAAACTCAAACGCAGTTTTTCACATCTCAAAAACAAACCAATGAACAAAATGCTCAAGCATTTAGAAATCAACAAGCTTCTATTCAAAATCTGGAACAAGAAGTAAGTAACCTAGCAAGGTTAATAGGTGAAAGAAAACCGGGAAGTTTACCTAGTGATACAAATGCTAACCCCCGGAATGAAACAGCTAAAGCTATTACCACAAGAAGTGGTACAACACTTAAACCACCTGAAATACCTGTAACTTCTGATGAAACTATTCCTACTCCACAAGAACCACAACCTGATCAAGATAAGGAAAAAGAACCGGTAGTTGAAAAGGTTAATGAAGATAACAAAGTTAAGGATAAACCTTATGTTAAACCATACCAACTACCACTTCCTTACCCGAGTAAAATGAAGAAGGAAAAACTTGAAGCCGAGCAATCCAAATTCTTGGATATGTTTAAACAGATAAATGTAAATCTTCCTTTCATTGATGTGATTTCAGGAATGCCAAGATATGCTAAATTCTTGAAAGATCTAATCACGAATAGAAAGAAAATGGAAGAACTCTCGGCTGTTACTATGAATGCTAATTGTTCAGCAGTGCTGTTGAATAAGATACCAGAAAAACTATCTGATCCAGGAAGTTTCACAATTCCATGTTTTCTGGGTAGTCTTAGTTCAATAGAAGCATTGGCAGACTTAGGTGCTAGTATAAATCTAATGCCGTATTCACTATACGCTAAACTAGACCTTGGAGAATTAAAACCAACCAGAATAAGCATACAACTAGCCGATAGATCAATAAAATATCCTAGAGGGATAATGGAGAACATGCTAGTTAAAGTTGGTACTTTAGTATTTCCAGTAGATTTTGTTGTTTTGGACATGGAAGAAGATTCTCAAGTTCCTCTCATATTAGGAAGACCATTCTTAAACACGGCTAAAGCAATGATAGACGTGTTCGGTAAGAAACTGACCCTAAGTATAGAGGATGAGAGTGTTACCTTTTCAGTGGATAGAGCCATGCAACAACCACAATCTGCAGATGATACATGTTATTATATTCAAACTATAGATGCACATGCAGAATTATTAGAAGAATTTCCAGAATTACTAGGAACAGGAGAATGTTCTTTAGGAGAAGGTAATGAACCAATTGATGAAGCTGAAATGTTAGCTACACTTATAGCTAATGGATATGAACCAACAACAGAAGAAATTCAAATGCTAAAAGAAGAAGACAGATATCGATATAAATCATCGATAGAAGAACCTCCGAAATTAGAGTTAAAGCCACTTCCAAACCATTTGGAATACGCTTATTTACATGGTGAATCTGAATTACCTGTAATAATATCGTCTTCTCTTACTGAAAATGAGAAATCACAACTCATTTCTGTGTTGAAAGCTCATAAACCAGCCATTGCATGGAAGATTCATGATATTAAAGGAATAAGTCCTTCGTATTGCACACATAAAATCCTTATGGAAGAAGGTCATAAAACATATGTGCAACGCCAACGAAGACTAAATCCTAATATGCAAGATGTAGTTAAGAAAGAGATTATTAAACTGCTAGATGCAGGTTTGATATATCCAATCTCTGATAGTCCATGGGTAAGCCCAGTTCAATGCGTGCCTAAGAAGGGTGGCATGACTGTCATTACAAATGAGAAAAATGAGCTTATTCCAACTAGGACTGTAACAGGATGGCGTGTATGTATTGATTATAGAAAATTAAATGACGCCACCAGAAAAGATCACTTTCCCTTACCTTTCATAGATCAAATGTTGGAAAGATTAGCCGGAAATAGTTACTATTGTTTTCTAGATGGATTTTCCGGATATTTTCAAATTCCAATAGCACCCGAAGATCAAGAGAAAACCACATTCACGTGCCCTTATGGTACTTTTGCTTACAAACGCATGCCATTTGGACTTTGCAACGCCCCTGCAACCTTTCAAAGGTGTATGATGGCGATTTTTCATGACATGATAGAAGAATGCATGGAAGTATTCATGGATGACTTTTCAGTCTTCGATGATACATTTAAATCATGTCTAGTTAATCTGGAACGAATGCTAATTAGATGCGAAAAATCAAATCTAGTACTTAATTGGGAGAAATGCCATTTCATGGTTAAAGAAGGCATCGTTCTTGGACATAAAATTTCAAAAGAAGGAATTGAAGTGGATAGAGCTAAAGTAGATGTAATTGCTAAACTTCCACATCCCACCAATGTTAGAGGAGTTAGGAGTTTTCTAGGGCATGCCGGTTTTTACCGACGTTTCATAAAAGATTTTTCTAAAATTGCCACTCCTATGAATAAACTCCTAGAAAAGGATGCGCCATTCATCTTTTCAGATGAATGTATCAAATCTTTTAATATTCTTAAAGAAAAACTCACTAATGCACCGATCATGATAACACCAAATTGGAATCTACCATTTGAACTAATGTGCGATGCAAGTGATTTTGCAATGGGAGCCGTTTTAGGACAAAGGATTGAAAAACGATTTCAACCTATATATTATGCTAGTAAGACATTACAAGGAGCACAAACGAACTATACAACTACTGAAAAAGAACTCCTTGCTATTGTCTTTGCTTTTGACAAATTTCGATCATATCTCGTTCTAGCAAAAACGGTGGTCTATACCGACCATTCTGCTCTTAGATACCTATTTTCAAAACAAGATGCTAAACCAAGATTAATCCGTTGGATCTTACTCTTACAAGAGTTTGATATTGAAATCCGAGATAAAAAAGGAGCAGAAAATCTCGCCGCTGATCATCTTTCTCGTCTTGAAAATCCCGAATTAGAAGTTCTGAATGAATCGGCCATACAAGACAACTTTCCTGATGAATATCTATTGAAGATAGATTATAAAGAAATCCCATGGTTTGCAGACTATGCAAACTACTTAGTTTGTGGATTCCTTGAAAAAGGATTATCGTACCAAAGACGAAAGAAATTCTTCAGTGATATAAAACACTATTTCTGGGAAGATCCACATCTGTTTAAAAGTTGTCCCGATGGAATAATACGCCGATGTGTATTTGGAGATGAAGCTAGTAAAATTTTAAACCATTGTCACACAGGACCAACAGGAGGGCATTATGGGCCTCAACTAACAGCAAGAAAAGTTTATGAAGCTGGATTCTATTGGCCTACAATTTACAAAGACGCACACCTTCTTTGCAAATCCTGTGATGCATGTCAAAGGGCCGGAAAAATAAGTCAACGTGATGAAATGCCACAAAATGTCATCCAAGTATGTGAAGTATTTGATATTTGGGGTATTGACTTTATAGGTCCATTTCCAAAATCTCATAATAATCTATATATACTCGTAGCCATTGATTATGTATCTAAATGGGCGGAAGCACAAGCTCTCCCAACTAACGATGCACGAGTTGTAGTCAACTTTTTAAAACGTCTTTTTGCAAGGTTTGGAACACCGAAAGCTTTAATAAGTGATCGGGGTACTCATTTCTGTAATAATCAACTTGAGAAAGTTCTTAAAAGATATGGAGTAACTCATAAAATCTCCACCGCATATCATCCACAAACAAGTGGACAAGTTGAAAATACCAACCGAGCTTTAAAACGTATTCTAGAGAAAACCGTAGGATCAAATCCAAAGGAATGGTCCATTAAATTGGAGGATGCACTCTGGGCTTTTAGAACAGCCTACAAAACTCCAATTGGAACCACACCTTTTAGACTTGTTTATGGAAAAGCATGTCATCTTCCAGTAGAAATTGAACACAAAGCATTTTGGGCTTTGAAGATATGTAATCTTGATTTACATGAAGCCGGACGTCTACGATTAAGTCAACTAAACGAATTAGAAGAATTAAGACATGAAGCATACGAAAATTCGTTAATCTATAAAGAAAGAACGAAGAAATGGCATGATGAAAGAATCAGAAGTTCAAAAGAATTTAAAGAAGGAGACAGAGTTCTTCTTTTCAATTCACGATTCAAGCTATTTCCTGGAAAATTGAAATCAAGATGGTCTGGACCATTCATAGTCAAAAGAGTTTTCCCATACGGAACGATAGAATTGATAAATTCAAATGGGATTGAATTTAAAGTTAATGGTCACAGAGTTAAACATTACATACAGGGTCCGATGGAAGTCGACAACGAAGTTAATCACAATTTCGACACCACAGCTAACTAAGTGTGGGGAGAATCAAGTCTTTAAAGGATAATATGTATTTCTGTTAGAGTTAGATTGTCTGTTTTCGTGTAGTTCTCGAAAATGGAACACGTATGGTCTTTCCCTAGCAGACCCTAAAGAACTAGTCTTCTCCCCCCATTCTGAATTTTTATTTTTTTTAGGTTTTTACAAAATGAAGACTGCCTGTGAATTAAACCATGGTCTAATGCTACACGCTTTGATCACTAAAAGAAATAATGACATACTACCGAGTGAATTAGTATCAGTAATCAGAGAAAGAATGGACGGAGTTAGAAAAGGATCCAGATGCGAAGATAATAAGTTACAATTTGGTAAAGGAAAATCAAAATCCGCAGCGAAAAGAAGAGCACGACACCTAGAAAAATGTCACAAATGCGGAAAATGGTCACATGGAGGTAAATGTTCAAATAATCAAACTTATTCAAATACCGAATTTGTTACTTTATGCAGAGACGGACCGTTCATATGTTTAGAAGAAAAGACAATGAATGCTCGAGGTTACGCCTATGCAGCCATGGAAGACCAATTAAACCGACTATCTTATGAATATAATAGATCATATAACTAAGAAATCTATTTCACATGTATGTCTGTACAGTTTTTATTTTTATTTTTATTTTTAACCTTTTGATAATAAACGCTAATTTGTTCGCTAAAAAGTATTAAATTGGTATTAAATAAAATTAGGTTTGGCGACCGAAATTATTGATATTGTTCAAAAATTTAGTACATCACTGCGAAATTTAACGTTTATTCTTAAGGTATAAATATCTTTAATCAATCAACCCAAAATATTTCAAAAATTCGTCATGAGTTAAATTAGGTCTTGGAACCGAAATTACTTTACCAAAAAGAGGGGCGCATATTTTTGATAATATTAGATTGATAAAAGTGGGATAAAAAGACAAAAAGATTTTTAAATTTATTTTTACCATGTTTTTAAAATTAATATTTAAATCTTAAGTTAATATTGTAAACTTTGTAAAAACAATATTTTTAAAATTGTAAATATTTGAATTTTTTTTTAAATTAAATTTGGTGTGAATTTTTAATTTTTAAAATATGAAATTTTAATTTTATGCATTTCAAATTTTAAGTTTGGTGTGAATTTTTAATTTTTAATATTAATTTTGAATTTTATATTTATGTTGTGTGAATTTAAAAACAAAAATTTACTTTATCTCATTAAGTTAAAAATATGATTTTTAAAAATTCGTCGTAAGTTGAAGACTAGGTCTTTGAACCGAAATTGCTTTACCCGAAGGAGGGACGAGAACTTTTATTATCATTATTTTTAATCTTATTGATTTAAAGTATGCCAAAAACATTAAAAAACCCAAAAATCTTAGCTTTTAAAACAATCGCTACAAAAAGACAAATTTTAAAATTTTGTCGAGGGACGGACTAGGGCATCGTCCCGAAACGACCTCGTCTTAAAAAGAAACAAAATTTTTAAAATTTTATTAAATTTTATGTTTTAAAAGTATAAGGTTATTAAAAAAAAAAAAAAAAAAATATAAAAATCCTGGAAAATACCCCCATGCGACTCGCATGGGGGTAAGACTAAAACCATGCGAGTCGCATGGTGGCCAAAAACTGGACAGGATCAAAATCCAGCCGAGTTCTGCTCTTTCTTTCACAAACACACACATATACACGAAAACTCTCCCAAACTCTCTCAATTTTTCACCAATTTTCACCAAATTTCTTGCAAAACTTCACAATAATCATGCCTAGATTCAGTAGTCTCAACCCCTTCAGGAGAAAGGTAAAGATTTCACCCCTAATCTCTTTAAATTCGAATTTTTGTGTTCTTGAGCTAGAAAATTTATATTTTGATTTTGTTAAATTTAGGTGTAATTAGAGCTAAATTGTTGTTATATTATGCATGTATATCCTAGATAGAAGCTATTTAACATGATTTGAAGCTAAAAACTTCAAATTTTTAAGAATCTAGGGTTTGTGTTCTTGAGCAATTTGGGGCTTTTTGATATAAACAGGTTATGGCCGATTTTTGTCATGAATTGTTACTAAATTGAGTAGTGTAACATGTCTAGGTAGTTAATTGATCCAAACTTTGAGCCTAAACATGTTTTTGAGAATTAAAGTAGACTTTTTAAGTCTAAAAATTCATGAACTTGGATAATTTGATATAAAGGACATTTGAAACTTGTTTCATTGCTAGTAGTGATTATTTTGGCATGTTATTTAAGATAAATGCTTATGAACTTGATGTACATTTTTCGTATATGCTTATTTGACAAAGTGTAGACTTGACAAAAATATGAAAATGAGCACTAGTTTGATTTGAATGCCATGTAACAAGTGTTTAATTGCTATAATGATTATTGTTGACATGTTTAAGAGTTTAGATGTGATAAAACATTGTATACATTTTCGTATGTAAAAATGAAGAATTGTTATTGTTAAGAAAATGTGTATAAAATGTGTTATGAATTGAACATGTCATCATAATTGTTTCAAGTTATTATTTTGCTAACACTAATGCATATTTGGATGCAAAAATTTTGTGTTTAATGTGTTTTGCAGAAAGCCGATACTGGAGGTTCAGGAGCATCATCATCCAGGCAACCAGAGCCCGAACCGGAAATGTTTCATGAACAAGAACAGCATATGCAACAAGAAGAAGAAGAACAGGAGGAGCAACATATTCCATATCACGATCAAGATCAATTATTCGTGAATCAGTTTCGTCAATTCGCTCCACATCAAAGGATTCTGAGCTTAGACATTAATGAAGATCAGTTACACCCAAATCTGAGGTTTGATCGATGTTGGATAGAGTATCCAGATTATCAAAAGAACATGCACATTCTCTACTTTAAGGTTGTTGAAATGCCAAGGGCAATTGACTGGGTACCTTTGGAAACAGTTGACCTTGCCGAACCGATTCGGGGATTATTGGTGCAAAGGTATGGTAATTCTCAGTTTAACGATTGGATGCGTCTATTTTCCATTCGTAGAACCATATATAGGGAATGGTGTATAGAATTACTTAGTACTATTAAGTTAAACAGTGATGTTAGGAGGATAGATGATAGAAGCTTTATTAGATTTCTGTTAGGTGGACGCATGTACAGAATGTCCATGATAGATTTAGCCAGGGCCTTACAGATTTACACCCCTGCTGAACTTTTGAGCCCCGACTGTAATAGCTTGATTGCCCAAGGAGAAAGGGTAGATAGGGAATTTGATATTAACGCTGTCTGGAGGCGTATGTCCCACTTTAATGAATTTCACGCCAGTGGAAATCATACATACTTAGATATAGACAGAGCTGAACTCCGGGTGATTCATAGATTCTTAGCAAACACAATTACACAAAGGGGTAGGAATAAGGAGAAATTGACCGTAAACGATTTGTTCTACCTCAAGTGTATTAGAGACCCGAGGAGTTTCGTTAACATTCCCTATTGTGTTGGTTATTATCTCGCTAATGTAGTTTCGGGGATGAAATCGGGGAGTATTATAGGTGGTGGTATTTTCATTACTCTCATTGGAGAGTATTTAGGTGTAGATAAGCACCAAGGGGGTCCAATGAACGAAATAGAGGATGGAGGTGAAACTATAAGTTCAAACCTTTATCACGGTGCAAGGGTATTATTGATGAGACGTGGTCGGGTATATCGATACGAGGGACCTCAGCGACAGGTAGAGAGAGGTTCGGATGACGAGATGGAGGAGGCGAACAACATTATAGGAGTTGTTCGGGAGACTGCTCTTGATTTAGGCATTCGTATGGAGGATGAATACATGACGAACTATGATAGGCATATGCAGTATGAGGCATGGCAACGCCGGAATGACTACGAGCATTCCCGGCAACGAGAGCATGGCCGATGGGATTATCATCAGCGCCAAATTATAAGCCAGTTGCAGCCTGGCGAGATGTATTATCCGACCCGACCCGCATACTATCCCGCACATCAGCCAGAGATGAGACCACCCTATGATTCATATGATTATGACGCAGCATACCAGTACACCTATAATCAGCCATGGAACCCGGACGCGAACATGAATTGGGATCCATATCCTAATTTTCCTCCTAACCCACCTCCTGATCAGTAGAGATAAGTGGTAATTTCTATTTTTATTTTAAACACTTAACATTTTATTATGTTTATGTAATGTTTGATATTTTATTATTATTGTGTACTAATATTTTTCTTATAGTTTGAAAGTGGGATGCCAAAGTTCCATTTCAAATTGCATGTATGATTATATTTGTATTGTATGTATTCTCTTTTATGCACAAAACAGGGTAAAACAACGCGTTTTCAAAGACTGGCATTAAGTTCAGCAAAAGCAAGTAATTTTGACGACAATGATGCAAAATATATGTGAAATAACAACAAGACGGAATGAACAAATGACGTGCACCATTTATCATTCAGCAAACAAACGCCAATATATTTGGAAACTTTGGTAAAAATTTAATCATTTTCACACAAATCACCCTCAATAATTTAAATTGTTACCGATTTCTTGCAAATGAGGGCATTGCAAGATCTTAAGTGTGGGAAGGGGTTAAATTCTTTCGGATTTTAAAATTTTTATATTAAACACTTGGTTACCATTAAAAATACTAGTAAAGCAGTAGTTGTATTAGAATCTAGTGCTCTCTGATAAAAAAGAACAGCCCTAGTCTTATATACTGACTACCCAATTCTAGTAAAAATTTTCAAAATTTGCAATTAAATGAATTCAAAATCATGTTTATACATATTTATGAACGATAAAACTAGGTTTTAACACCGAAATTATTGTTACCTCAAAAAGGACATAAATTGAGAAACAAACTAAAACGTCAAAATTCATTTAAAATGGAATAGAGGACGATAAAAAGAAAAATAAAAAGCCAAGTGTGTGAAAATTTACCAAGTTATTTTAAACATATGTCACATATATTTGTAACAAATAACTGAAAATACTTTTGCTTTGGACTAAACTAAACTGTTTTACCCAATGAAAGAAAAGAAGAGATGGATCTACACGATGAATCAATTCCATCATTAAAAGGAAGTAAAGTCTTCCGAAAAAGACACGCGCTTCTTGATTTAGGTCATGAAGTTGTCGTTCAGACCAGCTGTAGGTTGACGAAAAATCTAGAAAAGTCATCACTAAAATCAGCAGGAAATCCACGGACCTCAGCATTAAACAGGGTCGCCAAGTGGTCAGATTTATCCTAACCATGAGAAGGATTTATCAAGTACAATGGGGGGGCACCATGCAAATTAGCTGGATAAGACTAATGAATCAGATCCCCAGAAAGGATAATCTCCTTAAAGATTAAAAATCAGCTTTTAAGACTGATATTACTCAATCCTAGAGATTGACCTTAAAGATTGAGAATTCAAACTCATGGAATTCAATGATATCTAAACTCGAGCTTGAACGAGAAAATATTTTGATCAAAAATACAAACCGATTTGTTTTCTAAAAACCCTATTTTCAATACGTTCATTACCATTGAACGTAAAATCCTAGGAATTCACCTGGAATTCATTAGGTCACCTGAACTAAATCGGGTGTCAACCGTAAGAACGGTGGTTGCATAACATGGTCAAAGACAGGACTTTGTGCCAAACCGACAAATTATAAGGGTGAGCTTTACTATTGCTCCTACCAAGGATAGTAATTGCGTTCGACATGTTATAGACCATAATCAAAAGCATGTCACGGGACATTGCCTTAACAGTTGCTTGTTCAACGCTTTCCTTTACAACCGGACGGTAGTTTGCCGAAAGGTAATATACGGAACAAGTAAACTGGACGTGTTGCTTTCCTAATACAAGGTTAGCAAGTGGGTGACACAAAACCGCAAGTTTTGAGCTAAAATTTTCAAATCTGAAACCCACCAAACCCACAAAAATATTTTGCAAACACCGGTAAAGGGTTATTCCGGAAAACTTATCTAGGGTAAAAACTAGATTTCGAAAGATCAAATGTTTTCATAAAAATCCAATTTCCTTAATGGATCTAAATTTTTATAGTCATGTGGGACTGTAAACCATATCGTTACTACCATTGTTTATACCGCCGTATAGAAATCACTGATGTACAAAGTGTGAAGAATAAAGAAGTGATTCTAGTATTTCAAGACAATATTGCTTGAGGACAAGCAACGCTCAAGTGTGGGAATATTTGATAATGCTAAAAACGAACATATATTTCATAGCATTATTCCTCAAGAAAGACAAGCTTTTAGTTGCAATTGTTCTATTTACAAGTAATATTCGTTTAAATAATAAAAGGTGAAGACAAAAGACAGATTCGACAAATTGAAGACAAAAAGGTCCAAAGAGCTAAAAAGTACAAGATACAACTAAAAAGGTTCAAAATATTGATGAGGAACGTCTCAAAATGACAAGAGTACAAGTTGCGGAACACAAAGTACGCGATTTAAAATAATACGCGAGGACGTCCGAAAATCCGGAACCGGGACCTGAGCCAAGAAGAAACGCCCGACGCAACGGACCAAAAATATCTAGTCTACTATGCACAAGAATATAATATAATATATATATAATTATATATAATTATATATTATATATATTATTATTATTATATTACGTCGACAAAGAAGAAAACAAAAGCAGTTGGCTGAATCCAGGGTGGCCATGCGACTCGCATGGCCAGAGGCACAAAACCATGCGAGTCGCATGGTGTGAGATTGCTGGTCAGGTCCTATATAAAGCCAGTTTTGTGCCGAGTTATGAGCATCCTTTTTCTCTTCCTCTTCAACGTAAATATATCTATATTTATAATTTATATTTTAATTTTAATTATAATTCTAATAATAAGGGTATGTTAGCGAATGTTGTAAGGGTGTAAGTCGAAATTCTGTCCGTGTAACGCTACGCTATTTTTAATCATTGTAAGTTATGTTCAACCTTTTTATATTAATGTCTCGTAGCTAAGTTATTATTATGCTTATTTAAAACGAGGTAATCATGATGTTGGGCTAATTACTAAAATTGGGTAATTGGGCTTTGTACCATAATTGGGGTTTGGACAAAAGAACGACACTTGTGGAAACTAGACTATGGGCTATTAATGGGCTTTATATTTGTTTAACTAAATGAAAGTTTGTTAATGTTAATATAAAGATTTACAATTGGGCGTCCCTATAAATTACCATATACACTCGATCGGACACGATGGGCGGGGTATTTATATGTACGAATAATCGTTCATTTAACCGGACACGGGAATGGATTAATAGCCACTAGAATAATTAAAACAGGGGTGAAATTACATTCAAGGGTAATTGGTGTAATTGTTAACAAAGTAGTAAAACCTTGGTTTACACGCAGTCGATAACCTGGTGTATTCATTAAACAAAGTATTAAAACCTTGTTACAATTCGAATCCCCAATTAGTTGGAATATTTATCTTCGGGTATAATAATAATTTGACAAGGACACTTGCAATTTATATTTATGACTGATGGACTGTTATGGACAAAAACCAGACGGACATATTGAATAATCCAGGACAAAGGACAATTAACCCAAGGGCATAAAACTAAAATCAACACGTCAAACATCATGATTACGGAAGTTTAAATAAGCATAATTCTTTTATTTCATATTTAATTTCCTTTATTTTATATTTAATTGCACTTCTAATTATCGCACTTTTATTTATTGTTATTTTATTTAATCGCACTTTTAATTATCGTACTTTTAATTATCGCAATTTAATTTTATCGCATCTTTATTATTCGCAATTGCATTATCGTTATTTACTTTACGCTTTAATTTAAAGTCTTGTATTTATTTTATATTTTACATTAGGTTTTAACTGCGACTAAAGTTTTAAAATCGACAAACCGGTCATTAAACGGTAAAAACCCCCCTTTATAATAATAATATCACTTATATATATATTTGTATTTTTATAAAAGTAAACTAATATAGCGTTGAGCTTTGTTTAAAGATTTCCCTGTGGAACGAACCGGACTTACTAAAAACTACACTACTGTACGATTAGGTACACTGCCTATAAGTGTTGTAGCAAGGTTTAAGTATATCCATTCTATAAATAAATAAATATCTTGTGTAAAATTGTATCGTATTTAATAGTATTTCCTAGTAAAATATAAGCTATTTTGTATACACCCCGCTGCACATCAGGCACCATTTCAATGCTTGAATGGTAGCTGTTGTTGTAGGAAAATTCTGCTAACGGTAGATGTCGATTCCAACTGTTTCCGAAATCAATAACACATGCTCGTAGCATGTCTTCAAGCGTTTGTATCGTCCTTTCGCTCTGCCCATCAGTTTGTGGATGATAGGCAGTACTCATGTCTAGACGAGTTCCTAATACTTGCTGTAATGTCTGCCAGAATCTTGAAATAAATCTGCCATCCCTATCAGAGATAATAGAGATTGTTATTCCATGTCTGGAGACGACTTCCTTCAAATACAGTCGTGCTAACTTCTCCATCTTGTCATCTTCTCTTATTGGCAGGAAGTGTGCTGATTTGGTGAGACGATCAACTATTACCCAAATAGTATCAAAACCACTTGCAGTCCTTGGCAATTTAGTGATGAAATCCATGGTAATGTTTTCCCATTTCCATTCTGGGATTTCGGGTTGTTGAAGTAGACCTGATGGTTTCTGATGCTCAGCTTTGACCTTAGAACACGTCAAACATTCTCCTACGTATTTAGCAGCATCGGCTTTCATACCCGGCCACCAAAAATGTTTCTTGAGATCCTTGTACATCTTCCCCGTTCCAGGATGTATTGAGTATCTGGTTTTATGAGCTTCTCTAAGTACCATTTCTCTTATATCTCCAAATTTTGATACCCAAATCCTTTCAGCCCTATACTGGGTTCCGTCTTCTCGAATATTAAGATACTGCTCCGATCCTTTGGGTATTTCATCCTTTAAATTTCCCTCTTTTAAAACTCCTTGTTGCGCCTCCTTTATTTGAGTAGTAAGGTTATTATGAATCATTATATTCATAGATTTTACTCGAATGGGTTCTCTGTCCTTCTTGCTCAAGGCATCGGCTATCACATTTGCCTTCCCTAGGTGGTAACGAATCTCAAAGTCGTAATCATTCAACAATTCAATCCACCTACGCTGCCTCATATTCAGTTGTTTCTGATTAAATATGTGTTGAAGACTTTTGTGGTCGGTATATATAATACTTTTGACCCCATATAAGTAGTGCCTCCAAGTCTTTAATGCAAAAAACAACCGCGCCTAATTCCAAATCATGCGTCGTATAATTTTGCTCGTGAATCTTCAATTGTCTAGACGCATAAGCAATCACCTTCGTTCTTTGCATTAATACACAACCGAGACCTTGCTTTGATGCGTCACAATAAATCACAAAATCATTATTCCCTTCAGGCAATGACAATATAGGTGCCGTAGTTAGCTTTTTCTTCAATAACTGAAACGCTTTCTCTTGTTCATCCTTCCATTCAAATTTCTTCCCTTTATGCGTTAATGCAGTCAAGGGTTTTGCTATTCTAAAAAGTCTTGGATGAACCTTCTGTAGTAACCAGCTAATCCTAAAAACTGGCGTATGTGTTTCGGAGTTTTCGGGGTTTCCCACTTTTCAACAATTTCTATCTTTGCCGGATCCACCTTAATACCTTCTTTGTTCACTATGTGATCGAGGAATTGAACTTCTTCCAACCAAAATGCACACTTTGAAAACTTAGCGTACAATTCTTCCTTCCTCAATACTTCTAACACTTTTCTCAAATGTTCACCGTGTTCTTGGTCATTCTTTGAGTAAATAAGTATGTCATCAATGAAAATAATGACAAACTTGTCAAGGTATGGTCCACACACTCGGTTCATAAGGTCCATGAACACAGCTGGTGCATTAGTTAAACCAAACGGCATGACCATAAACTCGTAATGACCATAACGTGTTCTGAAAGCAGTCTTTGGAATATCATCTTCTTTCACCCGCATTTGATGATACTCGGAACGTAAGTCAATCTTTGAATAAACAGACGAGCCTTGTAGTTGATCAAATAAGTCGTCGATTCTCGGTAGTGGGTAGCGGTTCTTGATGGTAAGTTTGTTCAACTCTCGGTAGTCGATACACAACCTGAATGTACCATCTTTCTTCTTGACAAACAAAACAGGAGCTCCCCACGGTGATGTGCTTGGTCGAATGAAACTACCCTCTAAAAGTTCTTGTAATTGGCTTTGCAGTTCTTTCATCTCACTGGGTGCGAGTCTGTAAGGAGCACGAGCTATTGGTGCAGCTCCTGGTACAAGATCTATTTGAAATTCAACGGATCGATGTGGGGGTAATCCCGGTAATTCTTTCGGAAATACATCGGGAAATTCTTTTGCGACGGGAACATCATTGATGCTCTTTTCTTCAGTTTGTACTTTCTCGACGTGTGCTAGAACAGCACAGCAACCTTTTCTTATTAGTTTATGTGCCTTCAAATTACTAATAAGATGTAGCTTCGTGTTGCCCTTTTCTCCGTACACCATTAAGGGTTTTCCTTTTTCTCGTATAATGCGAATTGCATTTTTGTAACAAACGATCTCTGCTTTCACTTCTTTCAACCAGTCCATACCGATTATCACATCAAAACTCCCTAACTCTACTGGTATCAAGTCAATCTTAAATGTTTCGCTAACCAGTTTAATTTCTCGATTCTGACATATATTATCTGCTGAAATTAATTTACCATTTGCTAATTCGAGTAAAAATTTACTATCCAAAGGCGTCAATGGACAACTTAATTTAGCACAAAAATCTCTACTCATATAGCTTCTATCCGCACCCGAATCAAATAAAACGTAAGCAGATTTATTGTCAATAAGAAATGTACCCGTAACAAGCTCCGGGTCTTCCTGTGCCTCTGCCGCATTAATATTGAAAACTCTTTCGCGGCCTTGTCCATTCGTGTTCTCCTGGTTCGGGCAATTTCTAATAATGTGGCCCGGTTTTCCACATTTATAACAAACTACATTGGCATAACTTGCTCCGACACTACTTGCTCCGACACTACTCGTTCCGACACCATTTGTTCCTTTCGTTCTATTAACCCCTGGTCCGTAGACCTCACACTTCACCGCGCTATGACCATTTCTTTTACACTTGTTGCAAAATTTGGTGCAGAACCCCGAGTGATACTTTTCACACCTTTGGCATAGCTGCTTCTGATTGTTGTTGTTGTTGCGGTTATTATTGTTGTTGGGATGATTGTTGTAGTTGCTGTTGTTGTTGTTGTTGTTGTTGTTGTTGGGCCGTTTGTTGTAGTTGCGATTGACGTTGCGATTGTTGGGATAATTGTTGCGATTATTATTGTAATTGCTGTTGTTGTTGTATTGGTGATTCTTATCACCGTTTTCCTCCCACTTTCTTTTGACTTGCTTCACATTGGCCTCTTCAGCATTCTGTTCTTTAATTCTTTCTTCAATCTGGTTCACTAGTTTGTGAGCCATTCTACATGCCTGTTGTATGGAGGCAGGCTCGTGTGAACTTATATCTTCTTGGATTCTTTCTGGTAATCCTATCACAAACGCTTCGATCTTCTCTTCCTCATCTTCGAATGCTCCCGGACACAATAGGCACAATTCTGTGAATCGTCTTTCGTACGTGGTAATATCAAATCCTTGGGTTCGTAACGCTCTAAGTTCTGTCTTGAGCTTATTGACCTCGGTTCTGGGACGGTACTTCTCGTTCATCAAGTGCTTGAATGCTGACCACGGTAGTGCTTACGCATCATCTTGTCCCACTTGCTCTAGATAGGTATTCCACCATGTTAACGCAGAACCTGTGAACGTATGCGTAGCGTACTTCACTTTGTCCTCTTCAGTACACTTACTTATGGCAAATACCGATTCGACCTTCTCGGTCCACTGTTTCAATCCGATCGGTCCTTCGGTTCCATCAAATTCCAAAGGTTTGCAGGCAGTGAATTCTTTGTAGGTGCATCCTACACAATTTCCTGTACTGCTAGATCCAAGGTTATTGTTGGTATGTAGTGCAGCCTGTACTGCGGCTATGTTTGAAGCTAGAAAAGTACGGAATTCCTCTTCATTCATATTCACGGTGTGTCGAGTAGTCGGTGCCATTTCCTTCAAAATAGTCAAATGGAACAAGTTAATCATACAGAATATTAAGAGTAGTTAATAGTATTTCGTAGCATAATATGAACTCATTTATAAAAGCTTTTTCTTCATATTAGCATTTTATAAGTTTAAATTCGGGTAGTACCTACCCGTTAAGTTCATACTTAGTAGCTAATATACAATTCAACTACTACAATTCTATATGAAAAACTGATTATAATAATATTTCGCGTTCAAACTTTTATACAATATTTTACAAACTTACAATACCGCTTATTTTACATAAAGCATGAAATATAGCACACAATAACTTTGATACAAGATAGTTGTGAAGATAATTCTAGCTAGTACACAAGTCGTTCAGCAAAGGCAATAAAGACACGTAATTCATACGGCCAGAAACAAGTCATGCATTCTGGTTTTACTAGGACTACTTCCCATCCTTGGTCTTGTGGAACATAACCGTTATGACCGTTGATAAGACAGCGTGTTGTAACGTCGTCAAAGGGACGAGGGTTACATAATGTCCAACAGTCTCGTAACAATCTAAAAACCTCATTTCTTATCCCAATTACCGACTCCGTCACTTGTGGGAACGTTTTGTTTAATAGTTGTAGCCCGATGTTCTTGTTCTCACTTTGGTGAGAAGCGAACATTGCTAACCCGTAAGCATAACATGCTTCTTTATGTTGCATGTTAGCCGCTTTTTCTAAATCACGAAGTCCTATATTCGGATATACTGAGTCAAAATAATTTCTTAACCCGTTGCGTAAAATAGCATTTGGGTTCCCCGCAATATATGCGTCAAAGTAAACACATCGTAACTTATGGATTTCCCAATGTGATATCCCCCATCTTTCGAACGAAAGCCTTTTATAAACCAAGGCATTCTTGGAACGTTCTTCGAATGTCTTACAAACTGATCTCGCCTTAAATAGTTGTGCCGAAGAATTCTGACCGACTCTAGACAAGATTTCATCAATCATGTCTCCGGGTAGGTCTCTTAAAATATTGGGTTGTCTATCCATTTTGTGTTTTTATACTGTAAAATAGACAAGAGTTAGATTCATAAAAAAAATACTTATTAATACAAGCAATTTTTACATAAAGCATAAGCACACTATATTACATATATTACACCACACGAATACAACTATCTTATTCCGACTCGCTTGTTTCTTCTTCTTCGGTTTTGGTTCGTTTTGCCAAGTTTCTAGGGATATATGATGTTCCCCTAATACGAGCCGTCGTTTTCCACATTGGTTTAGAAAAACCTGGTGGTTTAGAGGTTCCCGGGTCATTGTTACAACTTAAGGACTTCGGGGGTTGACGATACATATAAAGTTCATCGGGTTTGGAATTAGATTTCTCTATTTTTATGCCCTTTCCCTTATTATTTTCTTTTGACTTTTTAAATTCAGTTGGGGTAATTTCTATAACATCATCAGAATTCTCGTCGGAATCCGATTCATCGGAGAATTGGTAATCCTCCCAATATTTTGCTTCCTTGGCGGAAACACCATTGACCATAATTAACCTTGGTCGGTTGGTTGAGGATTTTCTTTTACTTAACCGTTTTATTATTTCCCCCACCAGTTCTATTTCTTCATCCGGTTCCGATTCTTCTTCCGGTTCCGATTCTTCTTCCGGTTCCGACTCTTCTTCCGGTTCCTCTTCGGGAAATTGTGAATCAGTCCACGAATCATTCCAATTTACATTTGACTCTTCATTATTATTAGGTGAGTCAATGGGACTTATTCTAGAGGTAGACATCTATCACATAATATCAAACGCGTTAAGAGATTAATATATCACATAATATTCACATGTTAAAAATATATAGTTTCCACAAAATTTGTTAAGCAATCATTTTTCAAGTAAACACGGTCGAAGTCCAGACTCACTAATGCATCCTAACAAACTCGATAAGACACACTAATGCAAAATTCTGGTTCTCTAAGACCAACGCTCTGATACCAACTGAAATGTCCCGTTCTTATTGATTAAAAACGTTCCATATTAATTGATTTCGTTGCGAGTTTTTGACCTCTATATGAGACGTTTTTCAAAGACTGCATTCATTTTTTAAAACAAACCATAACCTTTATTTCATAAATAAAGGTTTAAAAAGCTTTACGTAGATTATCAAATAATGATAATCTAAAATATCCTGTTTACACACGACCATTACATAATGGTTTACAATACAAATACGTTACATCGAAATCAGTTTCTTGAATGCAGTTTTTACATAATATCATACAAACATGGACTCCAAATCTTGTCCTTATTTTAGTATGCAACAGCGGAAGCTCTTAGTATTCATCTGAGAATAAACATGCTTTAAACGTCAACAAAAATGTTGGTGAGTTATAGGTTTAACCTATATATATCAAATCGTAACAATAGACTACAAGATTTCATATTTCAATACACATCCCATACATAGAGATAAAAATCATTCATATGGTGAACACCTGGTAACCGACATTAACAAGATGCATATATAAGAATATCTCCATCATTCCGGGACACCCTTCAGATATGATATAAATTTCGAAGTACTAAAGCATCCGGTACTTTGGATGGGGTTTGTTAGGCCCAATAGATCTATCTTTAGGATTCGCGT
Source organism: Rutidosis leptorrhynchoides (assembly GCF_046630445.1). NCBI lineage: Eukaryota > Viridiplantae > Streptophyta > Magnoliopsida > Asterales > Asteraceae > Rutidosis > Rutidosis leptorrhynchoides. Next base: position 433,674,308 of record NC_092335.1, read on the forward strand.
CAATTAGGGTGTCTGTTCCCTAATTCTTAGATTACCAGACTTAATAAAAAAGGGCATATTCGATTTCGATAATTCAACCATAGAATGTAGTTTTACGTACTTGTGTCTATTTTGTAAATCATTTATAAAACCTGCATGTATTCTCATCCCAAAAATATTAGATTTTAAAAGTGGGACTATAACTCACTTTCACAGATTTTTACTTCGTCGGGAAGTAAGACTTGGCCACTGTTGATTCACGAACCTATAACAATATATACATATATATCAAAGTATGTTCAAAATATATTTACAACACTTTTAATATATTTTGATGTTTTAAGTTTATTAAGTCAGCTGTCCTCGTTAGTAACCTACAACTAGTTGTCCACAGTTTGATGTACAGAAATAAATCGATAAATATTATCTTGAATCAATCCACGACCCAGTGTATACGTATCTCATTATTGATCACAACTCAAACTATATATATTTTGGAATCAACCTCAACCCTGTATAGCTAACTCCAACATTCACATATAGAGTGTCTATGGTTGTTCCGAAATATATATAGATGTGTCGACATGATAGGTCGAAACATTGTATACGTGTCTATGGTATCTCAAGATTACATAATATACAATGCAAGTTGATTAAGTTATGGTTGGAATAGATTTGTTACCAATTTTCACGTAGCTAAAATGAGTAAAATTATCCAATCTTGTTTTACCCATAACTTCTTCATTTTAAATCCGTTTTGAGTGAATCAAATTGCTATGGTTTCATATTGAACTCTATTTTATGAATCTAAACAGAAAGAGTATAGGTTTATAGTCGGAAAAATAAGTTACAAGTCGTTTTTGTAAAGGTAGTCATTTCAGTCGAAAGAACGACGTCTAGATGACCATTTTAGAAAACATACTTCCACTTTGAGTTTAACCATAATTTTTGGATATAGTTTCATGTTCATAATAAAAATCATTTTCTCAAAATAACAACTTTTAAATCAAATTTTATCATAGTTTTTAATTAACTAACTCAAAACAGCCCGCGGTGTTACTACGACGGCGTAAATCCGGTTTTACGGTATTTTTCGTGTTTCCAGGTTTTAAATCATTAAGTTAGCATATCATATAGATATAGAACATGTGTTTAGTTGATTTTAAAAGTCAAGTTAGAAGGATTAACTTTTATTTGCGAACAAGTTTAGAATTAACTAAACTATGTTCTAGTGATTACAAGTTTAAACCTTCGAATAAGATAGCTTTATATGTATGAATCGAATGATGTTGTGAACATCATTACTACCTTAAGTTCCTTGGATAAACCTACTGGAAAAGAGAAAAATGGATCTAGCTTCAATGGATCCTTGGATGGCTCGAAGTTCTTGAAGCAGAATCATGACACGAAAACAAGTTCAAGTAAGATCATCACTTGAAATAAGATTGTTATAGTTATAGAAATTGAACCAAAGTTTGAATATGATTATTACCTTGTATTAGAATGATAACCTACTGTAAGAAACAAAGATTTATTGAGGTTGGATGATCACCTTACAAGATTGGAAGTGAGCTAGCAAACTTGAAAGTATTCTTGATTTTATGTAACTAGAACTTGTAGAATTTATGAAGAACACTTAGAACTTGAAGATAGAACTTGAGAGAGATCAATTAGATGAATAAAATTGAAGAATGAAAGTGTTTGTAGGTGTTTTTGGTCGTTGGTGTATGGATTAGATATAAAGGATATGTAATTTTGTTTTCATGTAAATAAGTCATGAATGATTACTCATATTTTTGTAATTTTATGAGATATTTCATGCTAGTTGCCAAATGATGGTTCCCACATGTATTAGGTGACTCACATGGGCTGCTAAGAGCTGATCATTGGAGTGTATATACCAATAGTACATACATCTAAAAGTTGTGTATTGTACGAGTACGAATACGGATGCATACGAGTAGAATTGTTGATGAAACTGAACGAGGATGTAATTGTAAGCATTTTTGTTAAGTAGAAGTATTTTGATAAGTGTATTGAAGTCTTTAAAAAGTGTATAAATACATATTAAAACACTACATGTATATACATTTTAACTGAGTCGTTAAGTCATCGTTAGTCGTTACATGTAAGTGTTGTTTTGAAACCTTTAGGTTAACGATCTTGTTAAATGTTGTTAACCCAATGTTTATAATATCAAATGAGATTTTAAATTATTATATTATCATGATATTATCATGTATGAATATCTCTTAATATGATATATATACATTATGTGAAGACCCGTCCTAATCCATCCGAACGAAGTCCATATCGATTACAAATGATTCACAACAGTTGATTACATCGCGAGGTAATTGACCTCTATATGATAAATTTTACAAACATTGCATTCGTTTTTAAAAGACAAACTTTCGTTACATCGACAGTTGACAGGCATGTAAAGCATTTCATGATATTATCATGTATGAATATCTCTTAATATGATATATATACATTAAATGTCTTTACAATGATAATCGTTACATATATGTCTCGTTTAAAAATCATTAAGTTAGTAGTCTTGTTTTTACATATGTAGTTCATTGTTAATATACTTAATGATATGTTTACTTATCATAGTATCATGTTAACTATATATATATCCATATATATGTCATCATATAGTTTTTACAAGTTTTAACGTTCGTGAATCACCGGTCAACTTGGGTGGTCAATTGTCTATATGAAACATATTTCAATTAATCAAGTCTTAACAAGTTTGATTGCTTAACATGTTGGAAACATTTAATCATGTAAATATCAATCTCAATTAATATATATAAACATGGAAAAGTTCGGGTCACTACATACGCTGCCTCATATTCAGTTGTTTCTGATTAAATATGTGTTGAAGACTTTTGTGGTCGGTATATATAATACTTTTGACCCCATATAAGTAGTGCCTCCAAGTCTTTAATACAAAAACAACTGCGCCTAATTCCAAATCATGCGTCGTATAATTCTGTTCGTGAATCTTCAATTGTCTAGACGCTTAAGCAATTACTTTCGTTCGTTGCATTAATACATAACCGAGACCTTGCTTTGAGGCGTCACAATATATCACAAAATCATCATTCCCTTCAGGTAATGACAATATAGGTGCCGTAGTTAACTTTTTATTTAACAATTGAAACGCTTTCTCTTGTTCATCTTTCTATTCAAATTTCTTCCCTTTATGCGTTAATGCAGTCAAGGGTTTTGCTATTCTGGAAAAGTCTTGGATGAACCTTCTGTAGTAACCAGCTAGTCCTAAAAACTGGCGTATGTGTTTTGGAGTTTTTGGGGTTTCCCACTTTTCAACGGTTTCGATCTTTACCGGGTCCACCTGGATACCTTCTTTGTTCACTATGTGACCGAGGAATTGAACTTCTTCCAACCAAAATGCACACTTTGAAAACTTAGCGTACAGTTTTTCTTTCCTCAATACTTCTAGCACTTTTCTCAAATGTTCTTCGTGCTCTTGATCATTCTTTGAGTAAATAAGTATGTCATCGATGAAAATAATGACAAACTTGTCAAGATATGGCCCACACACTCGGTTCATAAGGTCCATGAACACAGCTGGTACGTTAGTCAATCCAAATGGCATAACCATAAACTCGTAATGACCATAACGCGTCCTAAAAGTAGTTTTTGGAATATCATCCTCCTTTACTCGCATTTGATGATATCCATAACGTAAATCAATTTTCGAATAAACCGATGAGCCTTGTAGTTGATCAAATAAGTCGTCAATTCTCGGCAGTGGATAACGGTTTTTGATGGTAAGTTTGTTCAACTCTCTGTAGTCAATACACAACCTAAATGTATCATCCTTCTTCTTGACAAACAAAACAGGAGCTCCCCATGGTGATGTGCTTGGTTGAATGAAACCATGTTCTAATAGTTTTTGCAGTTGGCTTTGCAGTTCTTTCATCTCGCTGGGTGCGAGTCTGTAAGGAGCACGAGCTATTGGTGCAGCTCCTGGTACAAGATCTATTTGAAATTCAACAGATCGATGTGGAGGTAGTCCCGGTAATTTTTTCGAAAATACATCGGGAAATTCTTTTGTGACGGGAACATCATTGATGCTCTTTTCTTCAGTTTGTACTTTCTCGACGCGTGCTAGAACAGCATAGCAACCTTTTCTTATTAATTTTTGTGCCTTCAAATTACTAATAAGATGTAGCTTCGTGTTGCCCTTTTCTCCGTACACCATTAAGGGTTTTCCTTTTTCTCGTATAACGCGAATTGCATTTTTGTAACAAACGATCTCTGCTTTCACTTCTTTCAACCAGTCCATACCGATTATCACAACAAAACTCCCTAACTCTACTGGTATCAAGTCAATCTTAAATGTTTCGCTAACCAGTTTAATTTCTCGATTCCGACATATATTATCTGCTGAAATTAATTTACCGTTTGCTAATTCGAGTAAAAATTTACTGTCCAACGGCGTCAATGGACAACTTAATTTAGCACAAAAATCTCTACTCATATAGCTTCTATCCGCACTCGAATCAAATAAAACGTAAGCAGATTTATTGTCAATAAGAAACTTACCCGTAACAAGCTCCGGGTCTTCCTGTGCCTCTGCCGCATTAATATTTAAAACTCTTCCGCGGCCTTGTCCATTCGTGTTCTCCTGGTTCGGGCAATTTCTAATAATGTGGCCCGGTTTTCTACATTTATAACAAACTACATTGGCATACCTTGTTCCGACACTACTTGCTCCGCCATTACTCGTTCCGACACCATTTGTTCCTTTCGTTCTGTTAACCCCTGGTCCATAGACCTCACACTTCGCCGCGCTATGACCATTTCTTTTACACTTGTTGCAAAATTTGGTGCAGAACCCCGAGTGATACTTTTCACACCTTTGGCATAGCTGCTTCTGATTGTTGTTGTTGTTGTGGTTGTTATTGTTGTTGGGATGATTATTGTAGTTATTGTTGTTGTTGTTGTTGTGCCGTTTGTTGTAGTTGCGATTGATGTTGCGATTGTTGGGATAGTTGTTGTTGTTTTGGTGACTCTTATCACCGTTTTCCTCCCACTTTCTTTTGACTAACTTCACGTTGGACTCTTCGGCCGGCTGTTCTTTAATTCTTCCCTCAATCTGGTTCACTAGTTTATGAGCCATTCTACATGCCTTTTGTATGGAGGCAGGCTCGTGTGAACTTATATCTTCTTGGATTCTCTCTGGTAACCCTTTCACAAACCCGTCGATCTTCTCTTCCTTATCTTCGAACGCTCTCGGACACAGTAGGCACAATTCTGTGAATCGTCTTTCGTACGAAGTAATATCGAATCCCTGTTTTCGTAACCCTCTAAGTTCTAACTTGAGCTTATTGACCTCGGTTCTGGGACGGTACTTCTCGTTCATCAAATGCTTGAATGCTGACCACGGTAGCGCGTAAGCAGCATCTTGTCCCACTTGCTCTAGATAGGTATTCCACCATGTTAACGCAATACATGTGAAGGTATGCGTAGCGTACTTAACTTTGTCCTCTTCAGCACACTTACTTATGGCAAACACCGATTCGACTTTCTCGGTCCACCGTTTCAATCCAATTGGTCATTCGGTTCCATCAAATTCCAAAGGTTTGCATGCAGTGAATTCTTTGTAGGAGCATCTAACACGATTTCTTGTGTCGTTAGCTGTATTGCTAGATTCAGAGTTATTGTTGTAACATCCCGCATTTTTTTGTTAAATTTATTTTTAACACCGTCTTTTTTTTTAGATAATATCTTTCGTTATCTAAATTTGTATCTTTCGTTAACTAACGTTCTTAATATTCGCATTATTTAATTATAACATCGCTCGTTAATTTGCGTTTTTAAAATATTCGTTCGGTAAAATCCCTCACCCGCTTTTAAACTCGAGGGACCGGAGTTGCCAAGTGGGCAAACTAGTTGACTAGGTCAACTAGTCAACCCACTTTCTACCATTCATTCATTTTCATCATCTCCCTCATCTCTTTTTCTCTCCATCTCAAGAACACACAAACACCCAATTCAATCATTCATCATCTAAATTCGATCTAGGAGGCTTACAACAAAACAAATTACATATTTGGAATCCTCTCTTCATCCTCTACAATTTGATACCAACTTCATCTCGTTTTGGTAACGTTTCTAAAACACTAGATTTCTCTAAATTCGTTTTATATACTTGAAATGGTGTTAGTTAGTGTCTATGGCTCGTGTCTAGCATGAATATACGTTTTGTTTGCTCGATTTGTTGTTTTTGGTGTAACTATCTTGAACATGAAAAGTGCTTGCTTAATCTTTGATTTTGGATGAGTTAATGTTGTTTAAATGTTAAAGTTCATGTATTAAAAGTGTTACTAGCATAATTAGCTTCAAATTGATGTGTAGGTTGATTTAGAAAAGCTTCATTTACAAAATTGTTGAATTCATGATTTTGGTTAGGGTTTGATGAACTTTAAAATGGGATTTTGATGCATTGAATGCTTGTTAATGTTGTTAGTAAGTGTTTAATTGTATTGTATGTTTCATTACCTTCAAAACGATGTATCGTATGTGTAAATTGGATTCCCGAGTCAAGAAATGCGTTTTGTGAACTTGAAACTTTGATTTTAAACGTTTAATGATCATTTGATGAGGTTTTCATTGTTGTTAATGATGGATTTGATTCATGAAATGTGTTTAGTTGTATTCCTCTTTAAATTACCTTTCCAACGATATAAGATACGTGTTTTGAATGTTAACGAGTCAAAAGTTATGATCGTTTGAAGTTGAAATTGTATAAGTGAAAACTGCCCCAGAAATTTGCTGATACAGCTGCAGATGCGGCGCATCTGCCTCAGATACGGCGCATCTGCCTCAGATGCGGCGCATCTGAGGCAGACTGCCCAAAAACGTCAATTTTCGTTCAATTCTATGTATGCTACGCACCCCCCGATCAACATGAAACTTGGACAACATGCTCATATATGATTTCTAAGCTTAGGAAAATAGTCCGGGACCCGACCCGACCCCGTTGACTTTTTTGTTGACTTTGACCAAGTTTGACTTTTAGTCAAACTTAACAAAACACTTATACAAACGTTCTAACATGCGTTAATACTTGATTCTTGCATGAAACTTGACAACGTGATTCATTTGCTATACTATTCGAGTCGTAACGAGCCATAGGACTAATTGAACACATTTCGCTCGACCTTGTGTCATAACCGGTTAATTGATACAACTTACTTGTTTAGGTCAAGGCTAAACAACTTTCATGCACACGTTTACTTTGTGAAGTACTTTTATACTCGTGCACTCGAGGTGAGATCATAGTCCCACCTTTTCAAATACTTTTATACTTTTAAATTGTGGGCTGAGAAACATATACAATACATACTTATATACATTTCATTTGTATACATTCTTTTCATACTTTTATACTTTGAACAAATACGAATACAAGAGCAAAGATACCTACGAGTTAGAACAAAAATCCTCAAGTTCAATTACCATTAGTTACACTTGTAGGGTGTGAGCGAGAAATTATGTTGTGTGGCCATACGGGTTTGAAGAACCCTCATCTGAAGGATGAAACGTATTTTCGGTGTATAGTGTAGGTTCTAACACTATTATGCAGAGGTAGGATTCAGTTAAGTTTTGGTAATTGGGTGCTCGTGATACATACAACATCCTTTGGGATGTATACGCTTGATATTCACTTTATACTAAATCTTGTGGTTTACAAACAACATCTTATGAGATGTATACGCTTTAATACAAACACATCTTTTGAGATGTATACGATTTGATACTAAACCTTGTGGTTCAAAAACATACTTTTACAAATACACTTATGATCTCACCAACGTTTTTCGTTGACAGTTTTCTACATATTTTCTCAGGTTCATACTTGGCTAATTGGTACATGCTTTCGCGCACTTTGATTACTTTGATTGGAGTCAAACATACATGCATACGCTAGTGACAGCACCTTTGGATTCAAACAAATGTTTACATACTTACGCTATTTATAGCAACCGTGATTTTCAACTTATATTATGTCGCAAGTTATTTCATTTACACTTTGTAACTTTTGTAAACTTTAACTTGTTGTCGAATGGTTTTGTAAACTAAACTTTGCAAGTCTTGTACTTTTTAAATGAATATGACATAATTTTGGTCAAACGAGTCTCATATAGGGACTACTACCACGTAACGGGACCTAAGTTAGCGGCGCCGTCAATGACGATTTTGTCGGGTCGCCACAAAGGACCCGACCCGACCCCGTTGACTTTTTTGTTGACTTTGACCAAGTTTGACTTTTAGTCAAACTTAACAAAACACTTATGCAAACGTTCTAACATGCATTCATACTTGATTCTTGCATAAAACTTGACAACGTGATTCACTTGCTATACTATTCGAGTCGTAACGAGCCATAGGACTAATTGAACACATTTCGCTCGACCTTGTGTCGTAACCGGTTAATTGATACAACTTACTTGTTTAGGTCAAGACTAAACAACTTTCATGCACACGTTTACTTTGTGAAGTACTTTTATACTCGTGCACTCGAGGTGAGATCATAGTCCCACCTTTTCAAATACTTTTATACTTTTAAATTGTGGGCTGAAAAACATATACATTACATACTTATATACATTTCATTTGTATACATTCTTTTCATACTTTTATATTTTGAAAAATACGAATACAAGAGCAAAGATACCTACGAGTTAGAACTAAAATCCTCAAGTTCAATTACCATTAGTTACACTTGTAGGGTGTGAGCGAGAAATTATGTTGTGTGGCCATACGGGTTTGACAAACCCTCATCTGAAGGATGAAACGTATTTTTGGTGTATAGTGTAGGTTCTAACACTATTATGCAGAGGTAGGATTCAGTTAAGTTTTGGTAATTGGGTGCTCGTGATACATACAACATCCTTTGGGATGTATATGCTTGATATTCACTTTATACTAAATCTTGTGGTTTACAAACAACATCTTTTGAGATGTATACGCTTTAATACAAACACATCTTTTGAGATGTATACGATTTGATACTAAACCTTGTGGTTCAAAAACATACTTTTACAAATACACATATGATCTCACCAACGTTTTTCGTTGACAGTTTTCTACATGTTTTCTCAGGTTCATACTTGGCTAATTGATACATGCTTCCGCGCACTTTGATTACTTTGATTGGAGTCAAGCATACATGCATACGCTAGTGATAGCACCTTTGAATTCAAACAAATGTTTACATACTTACGCTATTTATAGCAACCGTGATTTTTAACTTATATTATGTCGCAAGTTATTTCATTTACACTTTGTAACTTTTGTAAACTTTAACTTGTTGGCGAATGGTTTTGTAAACTAAACTTTGCGAGTCTTGTACTTTTTAAATGAATACGACATAATTTTGGTCAAACGAGTCTCATATAGGGACTACGACCACGTAACGAGATCTAAGTTAGCGGCGCCGTCAATGACGATTTTGTCGGGTCGCCACAGATGGTATCAGAGCGTTGGTTGTAGGGAACTAGGATGTGCATTAGTGTGTGTGACAGAGTTGTTAGGACGCATTAGTGAATCTAGACTACAACCGGATAGTAAATCATTGCATTCTGACATACATTTGCTATAGATAGCACTTACTTGACTACTTGTGCATTATACTTGAATCATTCTTAGGCAAACTTCTTAATGGTACCAAGTTTTCATCATACGAACTTGTATTCTGCAACTTTCTGGTAACACGCGTAAATTCAAGATTCATACGTTTAAGGATGACGACGACTTCATTAGTCACACTAGTTCGGGAACTCTGTCTCCCACGTTGTTATTCGCCAACCGTCTCAACTTACTATCGGTGTCACACCGGTGTTCCTTACTGTCTACCATTTCGTGTTACTACCACCACTACTCTAGGTGAGTCTCGTCATCACTATTTATCACTACGGTTGCGTACTATTCGTTATCATGATTCGTTACACTTCTCGTACCGGAATACATTATTGTTTGACTTGAACCGCATTGACGTGACAATCATTTATACATTTTCCTCGAGGAACGCTTCTTTAGAGTTGCACTAATTCTTTCGATTCAATACGAGTCACCTTAGAGACGTCGTTACACTTTATTCATTTTAAATTTTCACGATTACACGAACTTGAATCCATGGAGTGATGTGGGAATGGAGGTATGAGATAGCGTAATATAACGACACTCGATCAACGTGGTTATATTACGGTAATTCATACCAAAGTTCTAATGACACGTGATGGTGGTTGGACTCGATCAACCTAATCACCACCATGTGCCATGTACATGACTTCACTTTTCTTGTTTGGATATCCGAAAACTCCGAGAATATTAATAACAACCATACTAGGGACACATCTTCGATTATTGTCGAACCATATTTATGCTTCCGAGTGAATGACGAACTCTTTCAACTTCAATCACATGTTACACGTGTATACTATCTCGTCTTCGCGAAGTTTTATCGACGAACTACAATATGCTTGTTATGCTCACATCGAGGCAGAAACTTCTCTCGCCTTACACTCGTATTTCCGTTTAAGGAAATCTTTATTCTAAATTCTCAATGGAGAGAGAGACTCTTCACATTATACTAGTATTCGCCACGAGGGTGAATAGTCCTAACGAACGTTTTCGGAAACCGATAAATCTTTCGCGGCGCGAAATTCTTGAAAAAAAAAAAAAAACTTGTTCAAATATATCTTGAGGAAATGTACCTCGTCTCGGATCGAGATTCTCGTTTCACTTCTAAATTTCAGTGTACCTTACAAAAAGCCTCGGGACCGCGCTTAAATATGGGTACCGCGTATCATCCACGCAACGACGAATAAAGCAAATGTACGATTTGAACCTGGGAAACCATAATACGAATTTGTGTTATCAACTTCAAAATTTCTTGAGAAAAGTCTTTGCCTTTAACCAAATTCTCTTACAACGATGGTTATCGTTCAAGTCTTAACGTCACACCTTTTGAAATCTTATATGACCGGAAACGTCATTCTCCTTTTGTAGAACCAAGTAAATGATAATCAAGTCACCGAACCTGGACTCATTCATGGTGTAACCGTTAAAATCCTTCCAATCCGAGAAAGGCTCGAGGCGGCCCGTAGTCGCCAAAGGAGCTATGCCAATGTTAGATGTATACCTTTCGAATACCATGTGGGAAACCGCGTAACGTTAAAAGTCGCACCTTGAAAAGGTGTAGTTCGTTTCGGAAATGTAGAAAGCTAAATCCGCGATATTTTTAATCCTTTTGAAATCTTGGGGCGTGTTGTGCCCATTGCTTACCGTTTCGAACTTCCGACTCAAACAAATTCCGTTCATCCTATATTCTGTGTATCAAACTTAAATGTGTGTCTTGCGAAACAAGAACTTGTTATCCTCTTCGATGAACTTACTATCAACGATAAACTTCACTTCCTAGGAGAACCGGTTGAAATTTTGAATCATGAAACCAAACTTTGAAACAACATAAAATCCCGACCGTCAAGGTTCGTTGGAATGTCCAAGGAAGTACCTTCACTTATTCGTGGAATTGGCAATGCAAGATCTCGAGGGAGAAACAACGACTACTACTTCTAACTAAATTTCGAGACGAAATTTCTTTTAAGGTGTAGGTAATGTAACATCCCGCATTTTTTCGTTAAATTTATTTTTAACACCGTCTTTTTTTTTAGATAATATCTTTCGTTATCTAAATTTGTATCTTTCGTTAACTAACGTTCTTAATATTCCCGTTATTTAATTATAACATCGCTCGATAATTTGCGTTTTTAAAATATTCGTTCGGTAAAATCCCGTACCCGCTTTTAAACTCGAGGGACCGAAGTTGCCAAGTGGGCAAACTAGTTGACTAGGTCAACTAGTCAACCCACTTTCTACCATTCATTCATTTTCATCATCTCCCTCATCTCTTTTTCTCTCCATCTCAAGAACACACAAACACCCAATTCAATCATTCATCATCTAAATTCGATCTAGGAGGCTTACAACAAAACAAATTACATATTTGGAATCCTCTCTTCATCCTCTACAATTTGATACCAACTTCATCTCATTTGGGTAACGTTTCTAAAACACTAGATTTCTCTAAATTCGTTTTATATACTTGAAATGGTGTTAGTTAGTGTCTATGGCTTGTGTCTAGCATGAATATACGTTTTGTTTGCTCGATTTGTTGTTTTTGGTGTAACTATCTTGAACATGAAAAGTGCTTGCTTAATCTTTGATTTTGGATGATTTAATGTTGTTTAAATGTTAAAGTTCATGTATTAAAAGTGTTACTAGCATCATTAGCTTTAAATTGATGTGTAGGTTGATTTAGAAAAGCTTCATTTACAAAATTGTTGAATTCATGATTTTGGTTAGGGTTTGATGAACTTTAAAACGGGATTTTGATGCATTGAATGCTTGTTAATGGTGTTAGTAAGTCTTTAATTGTATTGTATGTTTCATTACCTTCAAAACGATGTATCGTATGTGTAAATTGGATTCCCGAGTCAAGAAATGCGTTTTGTGAACTTGAAACTTTGATTTTGAACGTTTAATGATCATTTGATGAGGTTTTCATTGTTTTTAATAATGGATTTGATTCATGAAATGTGTTTAGTTGTATTCCTCTTTAAATTACCTTTCCAACGATATAAGATACGTGTTTTGAATGTTAACGAGTCAAAAGTTATGATCGTTTGAAGTTGAAATCGTATAAGTGAAAACTGCCCCAGAATTTGCGGATACAGCTGCAGATGCGGCGCATCTGCCTCAGATGCGGCGCATCTGAGGTAGACTGCCTAAAAACGTCAATTTTCGTTCAATTCTATGTATGCTACGCACCCCCGATCAACATGAAACTTGGACAGCATGCTCATATATGATTTCTAAGGTTAGGAAAATAGTCCGGGACCCGACCCGACCCCGTTGACTTTTTTGTTGACTTTGAACAAGTTTGACTTTTAGTCAAACTTAACAAAACACTTATGCAAACGTTCTAACATGCGTTCATACTTGATTCTTGCATGAAACTTGACAACATGATTCACTTGCTATAGTATTCGAGTCGTAACGAGCCATAGGACTAATTGAACACATTTCACTTGACCTTGTGTCGTAACCGGTTAATTGATACAACTTACTTGTTTAGGTCAAGGCTAAACAACTTTCATGCACACGTTTACTTTGTGAAGTACTTTTATACTCGTGCACTCGAGGTGAGATCATAGTCCCACCTTTTCAAATACTTTTATACTTTTAAATTGTGGGCTGAGAAACATATACATTACATACTTATATACATTTCATTTGTATACATTCTTTTCATACTTTTATACTTTGAACAAATACGAATACAAGAGCAAAGATACCTACGAGTTAGAACAAAAATCCTCAAGTTCAATTACCATTAGTTACACTTGTAGGGTGTGAGCGAGAAATTATGTTGTGTGGCCATACGGGTTTGAAGAACCCTCATCTGAAGGATGAAACGTATTTTCGGTGTATAGTGTAGGTTCTAACACTATTATGCAGAGGTAGGATTCAGTTAAGTTTTGGTAATTGGGTGCTCGTGATACATACAACATCCTTTGGGATGTATACGCTTGATATTCACTTTATACTAAATCTTGTGGTTTACAAACAACATCTTTTGAGATGTATACGCTTTAATACAAACACATCTTTTGAGATGTATACGATTTGATACTAAACCTTGTGGTTCAAAAACATACTTTTACAAATACACTTATGATCTCACCAACATTTTTCGTTGACAGTTTTCTACATGTTTTCTCAGGTTCATACTTGGCTAATTGATACATGCTTCCGCGCACTTTGATTACTTTGATTGGAGTCAAGCATACATGCATACGCTAGTGATAGAACCTTTGGATTCAAACAAATGTTTACATACTTGCGCTATTTATAGCAACCGTGAATTTCAACTTATATTATGTCGCAAGTTATTTCATTTACACTTTGTAACTTTTGTAAACTTTAACTTGTTGTCGAATGGTTTTGTAAACTAAACTTTGCGAGTCTTGTACTTTTTAAATGAATACGACATAATTTTGGTCAAACGAGTCTCATATAGGGACTACGACCACGTAACGGGACCTAAGTTAGCGGCGCCGTCAATGACGATTTTGTCAGGTCGCCACAATTGTTGGTATGTAGCGCGGCCTGTACTGCGGCTATGTTTGAAGCAAGAAAGGCACGAAATTCCTCTTCGCTCATATTCAAGGTGTGTCGAGTAGTCGGTGCCATTTCCTTCAAAATAGTCAAATGAAAAAATTTAATCATACAGAATATTAAGAGTAGTCAATAGTATCTCGTAGCATAATATGAACTCATTTATAAAAGCTTTTTCTTCATATTAGCGTTTTATAAGTTTAAATTCGGGTACTACCTACCCGTTAAGTTCATACTTAGTAGCTAATATACAATCCAACTACTACAATTCCATATGAAAAACTGATTATAATAATATATCACATACAAATATTCTTCAAACTTACAACTTCGCTATATTACATATAACATGAAATATAGTACACTATGATACAGGACAGTTTTGAAGATAAATCTAGTTAATACGCAAGTTGTTCAGCAAAGAAAATAAAGACACATAATTCATAAGTCCAGAAACAAGTCATGCATTTTGGTTTTACTAAGACGACTTCCCATCTTTGGTCTTGTGGAAAATAACCGTTATGACCATTAGCTAGGCAGCATGTTGTAATGTCGTCAAAAGGACAAGGGTTTCATAATGTCCAACAGCCCCGTAATAATCTAAAAACCTTGTTTCTCACCCCAACTACTGAATCCGTCACTTGTGGGAAAGTTTTATTTAAAAGCTGCAATCCGATGTTCTTTTTCTCACTTTGGTAAGAAGCGAACATCACTAACCCGTAAGCATAACATGCTTCTTTGTGTTGCATGTTAGAAGTTCTTTCTAATTCACGAAATCCAATGTTGGGATATGTTGAGTCAAAATAGGTTCTTAACCCGTAGCGTAAAATTGCATTTGGGTTCCCCGCATTTAATGCTTTAAAGAAAACACGGCGTAACTTAAAGTCTCCCCAATGTGATATACCCCACCTATCAAAGGAAAGCCTTTTTATAAACTAAGACATTTCTGGAAAGTCTTTCAAATGTTTGACAAGTTAATTTCGCCATAACTAAATGTGCTGATGAATTCTGACCGACTCTAGACAAGATTTCCTCAATCATATCCTCTGGTAGGTCTTCTAAAATATTCGGTTGTCTACCCTTAACGTCCATTTTGTTTTTATACTGTAAAATAGACAAGGATTAGATTCATAATAACAAACATTACAAGCAATTTTTACATAGAACATAAAAGTACAAGCACACTACAATACATTTATTACACAACACGCTCACACCCCTCTAATTTGAATCACTGGTTTCTTCTTCTTCGGACTTGGTTCTTTTTCCTAATCTTTTAGGGATATATGATGTTCCTCTAATATGAGTCGTCATTTTCCACATTGGTTTAGAAAAACCTGGTGGTTTAGAGGTTCTCGGGTTATTGTCACGATATTGAAAATACGGGTGTTGACGGTACATATAAAGTTCATCGGGGTCGGAATCAGATTTCTCTATTTTGATGTCTTTTCCCTTATTATTTTCTTTTGCCTCATTAAATTGGGTAGGGGTAATTTCTATAACATCATCAGAATCCTCATCAGGATCCGATTCATCGAAAAATTGGTAATTTTCCCAATATTTTGCTTCCTTAGCTGAAACACCATTGACCATTATTAACTTTGGTCCATTGGTTGAGGATTTTCTTTTATTTGACCGGTTTTCTATGGTTCCTATTATTCCTCCCTCCGGAACCTCTTCTTCTTCCGGTTCCTCTTCTTCTGGTTCCTCTTCTTCCGGTTCCGTTTCTTCTTCCGGTTCTTCGGGAACTTGTGAATCTTGCCAATATATATTCGACTCTTCGTTATTATTAGGTGAGTCAATGGGATTTATGCTAGAGGTAGACATCTATCACACAATATCAAACATGTTAAGAGATTAATATATCACATAATATTTACATGTTAATAATATATAGTTTCCAACAAAAATGTTAAGCAATCATTTTTAAAGAAAACACGGTCGAAGTCCAGACTCACTAATGCATCCTAACAAACTCGATAAGACACACTAATGCAAATTTTCTGGTTCTCTAAGACCAATGCTCGGATACCAACTGAAATGTCCCGTTCATATTGATTATAAACGTTCCATATTAATTGATTTCGTTGCGAGGTTTTGACCTCTATATGAGACGTTTTTCAAAGACTGCATTCATTTTTAAAACAACCATAACCTTTATTTTATCAATAAAGGTTTTAAAAAAACATTACGTAGATTATCAAATAATGATAATCTAAAATATACTGTTTACACACGACCATTACATAATGGTTTACAATAGAAATATATTACATCGATATATGTTTCTTGAATGCAGTTTTTAAACAATATCATACAAACATGGACTCCAATTCTTGTCCTTATTTTAGTATGCAACAGCGGAAGCTCTTAGTATTCACCTGAAAATAAACATGCTTTAAACGTCAACAAAAATGTTGGTGAGTTATAGGTTTAACCTATATATATCAAATCGTAACAATAGACCACAAGATTTCATATTTCAATACACATCCCATACATAGAGATAAAAATCATTCATATGGTGAACACCTGGTAACCGACATTAACAAGATGCATATATAAGAATATCCCCATCATTCCGGGACACCCTTCGGATATGATATAAATTTCGAAGTACTAAAGCATCCGGTACTTTGGATGGGGTTTGTTAGGCCCAATAGATCTATCTTTAGGATTCACGTCAATTAGGGTGTCTGTTCCCTAATTCTTAGATTACCAGACTTAATAAAAAGGGGCATATTCGATTTCGATAATTCAACCATAGAATGTAGTTTCACGTACTTGTGTCTATTTTATAAATCATTTATAAGACCTGCATGTATTCTCATCCCAAAAATATTAGATTTTAAAAGTGGGACTATAACTCACTTTCACAGATATTTCCTTCCTTGGAAATAAGACTTGGCCACGGATCGATTCACGAACCTATACAAATATGTACATATATATATCAAAGTATGATCAAAATATAATTACAACCATTTTTATTATGTTTTAAAGATTTGAGTGTATTAAGTCAGTTGTCCTCGTTAGTAACCTACAACTAGTTGTCCACAGTTAGATGTACAGAAATAAATCGATATATATTATCTTGAATCAATCCACGACCCAGTGTATACACGTCTCAGGCTAGATCACAACTCAAAGTATATATATTTTTGAAATCAACCTCAACCCTGTATAGCTAACTCCAACATTACTGCATATAGAGTGTCTATGGTTGTTCCAAATAATATATATACATGGGTCGATATGATATGTCAAAACATTTGCATATGTGTCTATGGTATCCCAAGATTACATAATATATTAGAATACATGTATAATACAATATAAGTTAGCTAGGATATGATTTGTATAGATTTGTTAAACATTTCCCGTAGCTAAAATAATCAAAAAATATCCAATCTTGTTTTACCCGTAACTTCTTCATTTTAAATCCGTTTTGAGTGAATCCAATTGCTATGGTTTCATATTGAACTTAAGTTTATGAATATATATATATAGAAAAAGTATAAGTATATAGTCGGAATTATAGGTTACAAGTCATTTTTGTAAAGGTAGTCATTTCAGTCGAAAGAACGACGTCTAGATGACCATTTTGGAAAACATACTTCCACTTTGAGTTTAACCATGATTTTTGGATATAGTTTCATGTTCATAAGAAAAATAATTTTCCCAGAAGAATAACTTTTAAATCAAAGTTTATCATAGTTTTTAATTAACTAACCCAAAATAGCCCGCGGTGTTACTACAATGGCGTATACCCGGTTTTACAGTGTTTTTCGTGTTTTCCGGTTTTAAATCATTAAGTTAGCATATAATATAGATATAGAACATGTGTTTAGTTTATTTTAAAAGTTAAGTTAGAAGGATTAACTTTTGTTTGCGAACAAGTTTAGAATTAACTAAACTAAGTTCTAGTGATTACAAGTTTAAACCTTCGAATAAGATGGCTTTATATGTATGAATCGAATGATGTTATGAACATCATTACTACCTCAAGTTTTCTGGATAAAGCTACTGGAAATGAGAAAAATGGATCTAGCTTCAAAGGATCCTTGGATGGCTTGAAAGTTCTTGAAGCAGAATCATGACACGAAAAAAAGTTCAAGTAAGATTTTCACTCTAAATAAGATTGTTATAGTTGTAGAAATTGAATCAAAGTTTGAATATGAATATTATCTTGAATTAGAAAGATAACCTACTATAAATAACAAAGGTTCCTTGATCTTAGATGATTACTTGGAATGGATTAGAAAGCTTGGAAGTAGACTTGCAAACTTGGAAGTATTCTTGATTTTTATGAAACTATACTTATGGAATTTATGAAGAACACTTAGAACTTGAAGATGGAACTTGAGAGAGATCAATTAGATGAAGAAAATTGAAGAATGAAAGTGTTTGTAGGTGTTTTTGGTCGTTGGTATATGGATTAGATATAAAGGATATGTAATTTTGGTTTCATGTAAATAAGTCATGAATGATTACTAATATTTTTGTAATTTTATGAGATATTTCATGCTAGTTGCCAAATGATGGTTCCTACATGTGTTAGGTGACTCACATGGGCTGCTAAGAGCTGATCATTGGAGTGTATATACCAATAGTACATACATCTAAAAGCTGTGTATTGTACAAGTACGAATACGGGTGCATACGAGTAGAATTGTTGATGAAACTGAACGAGGATGAAATTGTAAGCATTTTTGTTAAGTATAAGTACTTTGATATGTGTCTTGAAGTCTTTCAAAAGTGTATGAATACATATTAAAACACTACATGTATATACATTTTAACTGAGTCGTTAAGTCATCGTTAGTCGTTACATGTAAATGTTGATTTGAAACCTTTAAGTTAACGTCTTGCTAAATGTTGTTAAACCAATGTTTATTATATCTAATGAGATGTTAAATTATTATATTATCATGATATTATGATATATTAATATATCTTAATATGATATATATATACATTTAAATGTCGTTACAACGATAATCGTTACATATAAGTCTCGTTTCATAATTCTTGAGTTAGTAGTCTTGTTTTTACATATGTAGTTCATTGTTAACACACTTAATGATATATTTAAATATCATTTTATCATGTTAAATATAGTGTATCAATATCTTAATATGATACATATGTATTTAGTAGACATTATCATAACGATAATCGTTATATATATCATTTCGAGTTTCTTAACTTAGTAATCTCATTTCTTATGTATATCACACATTGTTAATATACTTAGTGAGATACTTACTTATCATAATCTTATGTCAACCATATATATATATATGTCTATATATATACCACAACATGTAGTTTTTACAATTTTGTAACGTTCGTGAATCGCCGGTCAACTTGGGTGATCAATTGTCTATATGAAACTTATTTCATTTAATCAAGTCTTAACAAGTTTGAGTGCTTAACATGTTGGAAACATTTAATCATGTAGATAACAATTTCATTTAATATATATAAACATGGAAAAGTTCGGGTCACTACAAGTTGGTATATAGAGTTTTATCACTATTGAGTAATATAGATAAAATGATTCAATTACTTGAAGAGTACGAGTGAAGCTATCTTAAAAGGAATGAAATGAGAACTAAAGTTTTGTCTTAACTTTTGACGTTGTCTTGGTTGAATTCCGGAATTCAAGGGATTTAAAGAAAATTTTCTAAATCTAAAAGATTTGATTCTTCTGCGAATAAGGAAATTAGGATCTCTCTAATTAAATGCGGAGATCTGCCTTGATTTCTCTATCAAATATTTAACTATAAATTAACTCCTTTCGGTTTGTCACTTTTACCATTCCTATACTTAATTCTCAAATTCAAAAGATTGTGAAAATGCTTAATCCAGTTCTGACCCTTGTCCTTATCCTTACTATCGCAATAATCATTCTCCTTTTCCAACTTCCACCAGAGGAATCTGCTTACTTCTACTTTGCTCTTGGGGTTATAGTACTTTTAATTCTCCCGTGTCTTTATGTTGCGATAAACATTGATATTCACATTTTGTAATTTATGCGTTGTTATCGGGTTTTATATCTCCCCTTATATTTCAATATCCCTACTTCTGTCTTCTATAATCATTGTTATCTACAGTTAATACTCCCTCCTATTTTCTGTGATTTATACTCCAATTTCTATTTCGGAGCTTTGTCCCTTCGTTTCTTCTTCTTGCGATTAGGCATCTCTTGTAATGGTCCAGAATTCGCAGATATGAATTTCGGAATGAACATAGTTAATGTTCTAAGAAGGAAATTGTAATGACACGATCTTGATTTGTCAAATTACCAAAATACCTCGGAAAAGTCCGAATCATCAAGAAAAATATTTTCTTGATATGTTTAGAGTTTAAATAGAATGAAAGAATTATGTAACATGGTTCATGATGACGTTATGATCTGTGAATCATCACGTTCCATTTAGAAACTCAGCATGACTTACTGTAATATAATCACTGATAACGCCAAAATTATACATGTTTATTGCCATTATTTCGATCCAAAGTTGTTCCATTTGTATGTAATTGTTGTACGTATGTATTGTAATTCATGTATATTTGTAAAAGTCCATTGTGAATGAATAAATGAAGACCAATAGCAAAAACAGAGTTAAAACGAAGATTAAACGCGCAAAACAGCCCGAAACCACTGAAACAGGTCTAAATACAACGCATCTCTCTTAGATGCGGCGCATCTATGCACCAAATAATTCCCGACAGTTTCAGATGCGGAGCATGCAGACTTCTGGACCAAAACAGCCCCAGATGCGGTGCATCCAAGCCAGATGCTGCGCATCTGTCCCAGATGCGGTGCATCTGACCCCCTGCCGACAGTTCTGAGTGCAGAATCGAGCTGGAATCTACTGAACAAAAAGAGATGCGGCGCATCCCAAAGAGATGCGACGCATCTGGTCACTTTCTGGCCAAAATTCCTAACTTTTGAGGCTATTTAATGGAGCATTTGGTTACTTACTTGAGACACCTTCACTACTACGTTCTCCCCCAGTTTTAAGACGATTTTCAAGGTCCAAGGAAGGCTGCAAGTTAATCTCCACTCTTTCAACATCAATATTAAGCTAGGATCGTTTATCGCAATTGGTACTATTGTTCTATATCTTTTTAACATGAATTCAACTTGTATTTACTGTTTCATTAGTTCTATTATGATTATGTTAGGCTAAAAGCCTTGTGTGTTTGCTTCAATGTAAGATTTATGGCTTGGGATTGTTCTATACTTTGATGTTATGCTAGTTATACATATGTTTGATTGATTTAATTATCTAGTTCAACCGTAAGAACCATTGTTATGCATGTTTAGATCATTACTTCAATTATATAGATTGCAAACCTATTAATGTGAGTTAACTAGGAAAACAATCTATACTTCAATACATCTAGTAATCTAGACGATTAAATACATACACTTAAGTGATTTTGTTATGTGTTTAACTCGGTAATTGAATAAATTCCAAAGCAACATAGTTATGAAATTACCTCAAGTGATTGTTGTAATTAAGGTTTCACGTGAGTTTAACCGGGTTGAATCTAGTTAGTTAACCAATCTAAATCACCATGTTCTTTCAAGAAATCCATTGTTGTAACTATCTTTATATTCTAGTTCAATTATACGAGTTATGACTTGATTTATGTGAATTTATCAAAGACTATAATTTGTACTTCAACACCTAGTGATCTAGACACCTATATGTGAATATAGGATGGTAATTGGATGATATTTTGATGAGGGGGTCGAACGGCCTTCTAACTAGGTATGAGGATCCCGTGAACAGGCAACCAGAACAACCCCAACAGCAACCAGATCCACAGCCGAATGTTGGAAGTAGTTCGGGTCCGGGAAATGATTGGGAGGCTTACATGGCGCGCCAGTTTTCAGATATGCGACTCCATAGTGATCGAAACACCCAAAAGGTAATTGATCACTACGATGCAGGTAACAGGGAGATGCAACATTACATTGATGTTGGGAATGATCGAACATGGTACACTCAAGCAGGGCAGCAAAATCAGCTTAATTGGATACATGAACAGACAGTGTCATACGCTGCAGATCCTGCTAACTATACCCCCTCTCCTTGGCCTGCATACGATCCTTGGGTTCGAATGGGTGATCCATATCCTGCGCCTTATCCTCCTCCTCCTAACCCGCCTACTGAAGACACTGCGGTCGTCCCTGCTCAAGGAACTTATCAGGGGTACAACCCCTCAATATTTCAGGATGACGACGCGGGAAATCAAAGCGAAGGTGGAGCTGGCCCAAGTAACTCATTTTGGGGATTTTTCTGAAGATGACGTAATTTTTCCTGATGTGTGACAGGTTTGGTTGATGTTGGTTTGTTTCAAAAACAATTTCTTTTCAAGTTTGGTGTGTAATAACTAGATAATATTTTGGATAATTGTAATTTGAATAATTTAGATAATTGTAAGTGGGGTTTTTAGTACATGGAGTACACCCCCATTTATTTGTGTGAATCGTATGGTACCTTTGTTTGAATTGCTACAGGTGAGCATTGTGCTATATGCTGCATTTTTACAAAGACTGGCAGTAAGTTCAGCACATACTTGATTGGTGATTGTTTTGTGGTTGCAAGAAGCGGATGATGTTCTTATGCTGGCATTCAGTTCAGCGCCATCATCCCGTGAACTTCGGTTTTAAACCTTGAAAGTAATAAACTCTCTTACACTCTTTGACCCTCTTGAATTTAAATTTTTCTAATTTCATGTAACGAGGGCGATACATGAACTCAAGTGTGGGGAGGAAGTTATAAATTCTTTCGGGTTTTTGATTTTGGTTAAAAAGGCTTAAAATGGTAAAAAAATTTAAACTTTAATCTTCATAAATTCAAATTTTGTTTGAAATTTGTAGATTTTAAAACTAGGTGTATACACTGAAATTATTATCACAAAACAAATTAAGAAACAACCAAATGATTGAGTTTGTCATATAAAAGATATAATCATCATGCTATACCACATTCTGGATGAAATGAAAATCATCAAGTAATTTGTTATTCTAACAATCTAATCCAATGCTCATCCATGTAATGATTGTGATGGAAGTCAAGTCTTCCAATATGACACACTTGCTAACTTATGTTAGAAGTCGTAGTCCAGAACAGCTGTAGGTTGACGAAAAATCTTGAAAAGTCATCTCTATCATCGGCTGGAAATCCACCTCACCTCAGCATCAAACAGGGTTTTTGGTGGTCAGACTTATCCTAACCATGAGATGGATCTGTCTCGTACAATGGGGGGCACAGTGCAAATTAGCTTTTAAGACTAATGAATCTAATCCCCAGATGGATGATCTCTGTAAAGATCAACTGCATCTATGTTGATCGCGGTCAACATACATATGCCATAACAAATTGAGGTGTGCAAACTCATGGTTCACCGATGATATTTGGACATGATATAGTTTCTTCTAAAACTTATGCTATTTTATGAACTATATTGTGTAAAACCATTTTTAGGACATCCGGTTTCAAGTTCCATGATACTTCAATCATGGGGGCGAGTAGCTTGCTAAGCACCGACTGAGGCTTCGGTTTTCAGTTACCCTCAACCGAACTTTGAGGTTAAAACCGGAAAACTTGATTAGTGTAAAAACTAACATGAATAATTTTCAAAACATAAAAGGTTTTTCGCAAAGGTCCTAATTTCCCTGAGGATCCAAATTTTCAAGAAATGTGGACTTTAAAACCCACCATTCGACTTTGGCGTGATTTCATTTCGCGTGTGTACTCCAAAGGTGTGTGTATACTCAAAACGCGTAAGTTTGATTCATGTGTGAAATAAAAGTGTGAGTGTGTATATATTGTGACCCGAGTGTGATTTCCATATAGCGTGAGTTATTGTGTTACTAAATAACTTGTGTGTCTTGTGTATTATATCGAGTGAGTGTGAGTCCCATTTTTTGTGTTCTCACTTAAATAAGTGTGTGTACTATAGTAAATTTCAAATTCTTGTAAGTCTTGCTTGAGGACAAGCAAGGTTTAAGTATGGGGATTTTGATAACGCCAAAATTATACATGTTTATTGCCGTTATTTCGATCCAAAGTGGTTCCATTTGTATGTAATTGTTGTACGTATGTATTGTAATTCATGTATATTTGTAAAAGTCCATTGTGAATGAATAAATGAAGACCAACAGCAAAAACAGAGTTAAAACGAAGATTAAACGCGCAAAACAGCCCGAAACCACTGAAACAGGTCTAAATAAGGCGCATCTCTCTTAGATGCGGTGCATCTATGCACCAAATAATTCCCGACAGTTTCAGATGCGGAGCATGCAGACTTCTGTACCAAAACAGCCCCAGATGCGGCGCATCTGAGATGGATGCGGCGCATCCAAGCCAGATGCGGTGCATCTGTCCCAGATGCGGAGCATCTGACCCCCTGCCGACAGTTCTGAGTGCAGAATCGAGCTAGAATCTACTGAACGAAAAGAGATGCGGCGCATCCCAAAGAGATGCGGTGCATCTGGTCACTTTCTGGCCAAAATACCTAACTTTTGAGGCTATTTAATGGAGCCTTTGGTTACTTACTTGAGACACCTTCACTACTACGTTCTCCCCCAGTTTTAAGACGATTTTCAAGGTCCAAGGAAGGCTGCAAGTTAATCTCCACTCTTTCAACATCAATATTAAGCTAGGATCGTTTATCGCAATTGGTACTATTGTTCTATATCTTTTTAACATGAATTCAACTTGTATTTACTGATTCATTAGTTCTACTATGATTATGTTAGGCTAAAAGCCTTGTGTGTTTGCTTCAATGTAAGATTTATGGCTTGGGATTGTTCTATACTTTGATGTTATGCTAGTTATACATATGTTTGATTGATTTAATTATCTAGTTCAACTGTAAGAACCATTGTTATGCATGTTTAGATCATTACTTCAATTATATAGATTGCAAACCTATTAATGTGAGTTAACTAGGAAAACAATCTATACTTCAATACATCTAGTAATCTAGATGATTAAATATATACACTTAAGTGATTTTGTTATGTGTTTAACTCGGTAATTGAATAAATTCCAAAGCAACATAGTTATGAAATTACCTCAAGTGATTGTTGTAATTAAGGTTTCACGTGAGTTTAACCGGGTTGAATCTAGTTAGTTAACCAATCTAAATCACCATGTTCTTTCAAGAAATCCATTGTTGTAACTATCTTTATATTCTAGTTCAATTATACGAGTTATGACTTGATTTATGTGAATTTATCAAAGGCTATAATTTGTACTTCAACACCTAGTGATCTAGACACCTATATGTGAATATAGGATGGTAATTGGATGATATTTAGGTTTTACAATCATGTAGTTTACTTAGAGTGATCTTAGTAAACTAGGTTTTATGTGAATTTAACCAAGAAAGAATTTTGTTGATTAAACATAGTTCTTAAGTTTATAAATATTGTGAAATTGATATAAACTACTCTATTGTAACTATCGCATAACGGTTTTAATTATAAAAGAACAATCCCTATCATTTATCAAGCAAAGAAGTAAACACCGCATTCTCATTCTTGTTAATTATTATTTTTATTTACTGTTTCGTTAAACAAAAACACAACTTCAAATACAAACCCCCTTTTTAGAATAATTAATCGTGGTAAAATCATTTAAACAAACTTCTCTCTGTGGATCGAACTGGTCAATTTACTTGCTAGTTACTACATGATCGGGTTTTAGTTGCCTGTATTATGTGTTAATTATTAAGCATATTGTCTACATTTTAAAGGTTACGTCTTGACACATCAATCACGTTGATCAAGTGTCATTATATTATACTAACTAGTGCTTCAGTTCCCAACACCACTTCAATAACATTCATAATTTAAGTTCAAAGGTTTACAGAATATAGAAACTAAACAGTTTCCTTTATGATGTAATACATATAAAGCGAGGAGATAAATGATTTCAGATAAGAATAGTTATGAAAATATCTTCAGAAATATCGAGGATATTTATAATGAAAGACACGATGATATCTTAGAATTTCTAATATCAAAAGATGATAAAGAAGATTTATTCGTAAAGGTTTAGAGTCAGGAGTAAGGTATTTGTTAATGACTTCAGCAGATACTGAATCATTTGGATTCTTTGAAGGCAGGTTTAGTCTTTGTGATTTGTCCACAGCCTCCTTCATGGTTTACTCAATCCGTTTTCCAGTTCCAACTTTTCAAAGCTTTGCCAACACACTATTCTTTATCGTCAAACTTTTGACTGTTAAGGTCGTTTACAGTTTTTGCTGCTTCATCAGCTTTTTCAACATTCAGAGTATTGATTCGTAGACTGGTTGCTTTTCAGATTTTCAGAATGAAAGCTCATAATTCTAAGAGATGAATGTTATATGTATACATATGATGTTCTAGTACAGTTTTGAATTCAAAGTATGGCATTTGAAAGATGTAAGAATCTAAGAGTGATGTTTTCTGTTAAATCTTGGCTTAGCATCTGATTTTTCAAAATCAGAATATGTAATTAAATTTGGATGCGAATGGTTGTGTTGATTTCTAGGAAAGAATGTATATCGTTGTGAAAGTAGTGAGTATAATTGATGATTTATTGAATCAGAATCGAAGAATGTAACATATTACTTGTGAATTTATATATCTTTCGGGTATTACCTACCCATTAAAAGTTTCCCAAGTAATATTTTGTACCAGAGAATTTTATTACAGTCTTTATGAAAATATATGTATGTATATTTTCTTCAGATGTAATACAGATTTAATGAGTTAATATCATATTAAGCTCATTTAATTTTCGGCTGGATTAGATATTGAATAATCTCTAAAACATTAAAGATTTCATAATCTTCGCAGAGTATTTCACTAATGTAATCAATACTTCGTTATTCTGTTTTATTGATATTTTCTCAGTGAATCATGTTGGTGCTTATGGAACTCTTGCTAACTTCGCAAGGTACGAATGATGTTTTCTGGAAAGTTTCAAGTACATTGAAAATAAAAGTATAAAATCAAACATATAATTGAATAATATACTTAGTTTATTATGAAATGGAATTCTTTGAATTTGAAACAGAGATTGTAGTTAACGATGGTTAAGTTGTTAATGAAGGATGTACATCATAGCATATTAGTAATATGAACTAACCGAATAGTACCTACTAGTTAAGATTCACACGTAATAGATTAGTACAAAAAGATTTATTTTGATCTCAAAATTCATATATATATATACATATAATTTCTGCAGAGGGAATGAGTTAATACTTCATAACTCGTTGATACGATATACGCGTTGTTGATTAGTGATGATGTTTGCGGTGATTATGGATCTGGCGGAGCTTGTGATGTTGAAGATGCTGCTGATGCTGCTGATGCTGACGATGCTAACGCTACTGCTGGTAAAATAGATCTAGCTTGTAAATCGTGCACTATTCTGATCAGGGTTTTATTTCATCATTTTCATTCGATCACTCATCTGGTTTACAATTAGAACCAGAATAAGTAATCTCTAAAACTTTTAGAAACTACATATTCTCTGCAGAATATTTCTTTGATGAGGTTATGAATCAATACTTCATCGTTTGTTGTTGTTAGTATTCCTTGGTATCTATGGTGCGTATAACGTTGATGTTCGAGGTACAGATTGTGATGTTGAGGTGTGAGATGCGGATGTTGTTGTTGGTGGTGGTAATGATACTGTTGGTGTTGATGATGGTGGTACTGTTGATGCCGGTGATGCTGCTGGTGCTTGTAATCTTTGCACCATATTCTCCAAAGCCACAACCCGAGCGCGAAGCTCGTTGACTTCTTCTACTACACCGGGATGATTGGCGGTTCGGACGAGCGGATGAATAAGATCCAGAATTTGAGATAGTATATAGTCATGACGAGATACTCTGGAGATGAGAGAGAAAATGGTATTACGAACAGGTTCGCCGGTAAGTGCTTCAGGTTCTTCGCCAAGAGGGGAATGTGGTGGATGGAAGGGATCACCTTCTTCTTGTCTCCAGTAACTAAGTAGGCTACGAACCCATCCCCAATTCATCCAGAATAGGTGATGGCTAATTGGTTGATCCATTCCGGTTACGCTGCTTTCGGAGTTTAGGTCGAATTCCATATCGGAATACCTGTCGGAATCTGAGAAATTCGAACTAGATGCGGGATCCATCTTGTATAATTAGGGTATTGATTTTTGATATGAAATAGATTATAGGACTTAGATTGATATTCTTCAACACATAATTTACATATGTATATAATACCAAAATCCCATAAATTACGGAGAAATTTTCGGAAGATGTCAGGAAAAGTTTACAATAACAGATATGCTAAGATATGAATTTTGTCGATACACTATCTATGTAGTAAATGCAGTAAGACGTGTCTAGACTTAAGAATGATAAGCAAGTAACTCTTGACAAGAAATGATAAGCAAAACTCGGTAAAAACACATACAGCCATAGTCCAGACTCACTAATACATCCTAACAATTACCAGTTAAACACACTAATGCAAATTCTGGTTCCCTATGACCTCAAGCTCTGATGCCAACTGTGATGACCCATCCAAATCCATTTGGAAGAATACATCATTCATCGATTTCATAGTGAGGCACTGACCTCTACATGATACGTTTTGTAAACATTGCATTCTTTTGAAAAGGCACCCAATAAATAAATATCAATTTCTAAGGTTTTTAGCATATGATGATTTCTACGTATAGACAATCACCATAAATAATAGTTTACCATAATACATCCATTGACAATGTAGTTAAAATAAGATACATGGTGATGATTTTGTGAATGCAAATTTTTCTCGAATAAAGCATGTATGACTCCATGCACATAGCTTGTATAACGTATAAGCAAACAGCGGAAGACTTCTAGGAACCTGAGAATAAACATGCTTAAAAAAACCCCAAGGGGTTGGCTTGGTGGTAGGATGCTTGGAAAGTTCCAAAGGGACCCAAGTTCAATCCTCACTTGCTACACTTTGGGGGGCTTGCCTTTCAAAAAAAATAAACATGCTTAAAAGTGTCAACACAAAGGTTGGTGAGTTTAAAGTTTTAATATTGCGCATAATCTGTATGTAAAGGTGGATCACAAAATTTCAGTTATTTTATCTGAAATGTTTATCAAAAGATTCTACGAAATTAAGCACCCTGGTAACTAAACTTAACGTATATATAATTTATACCCTTTGTATAATCATCTTAATAATACACGCAAACTAACGTGTATGCTTCTCAAATAGCATACGTCCGTTAAAAGGCTAGTGCTCTAGCTCGGACGGGGATATCAAGCCCTATGGATCCATATACTACTACTCGCGCCCACCAGTTCTTATAACCCGCAGTTACTAGTTACCAAAGCTAAGGGATTTTTGGTTCAAACTCAGTGTAGAATTTAGTATGTACCTGTATCCATTGTGTTTAAAATAAAGTGCATGTATTCTCAGCCCAAAAATATAGATTGCAAAAACAATTAAAAAGGGAGCAAATGCAACTCACCTTAGCAGCACATAAGGTCATTCACTGAAATGTGACCGAAACTCGGAATGCAAAATTAATCGTAGATCTCAACCTAGAGAACATATGTTGGTCAATACATGTCTAATAAACTAAGTTGGGTCATAGTGTATCACAATCCTAATGCTCGAGACCGACACGCAAAAGTTAACAAAAGTCATCTCAAAAGTCAACCTGACCCAATATGATATTTAAATCTATACATGTTTATTAACATAGTATAAGTCTTGATAATTGAACGAATTTATAGTTTATCAAACTCAAAATATTATTTATTTCAGGAGCTATATTATATTTGAATTATCATGGCAATCGAGAATTTATTATTTCACATAGTTTTCCAATACTTGTAAAATCAGATTATAGTGTTTTCAAAGCTTTAAAACATGATAAGACAGTCAATTTTGACAATTGTTTAACAAAACGAGACGTGCCTTATATAGAAATTCATTTATTCGATTAATAATATCTAAAAACAAATTTATCAATCTCATTAATTGCAGATTCAAAAGCAATTCCAATTAATGTTAATCATAATTCAGTTGACCATATCTTTTAATCCGTTCATCGAAATCACGCGATTTCTAAATGAAAAGTTAATAATTTTTCGCCAGCTTTCCAACGACATGCATATCATATATCTTATCCTAGGAGCATATGTATTAAATTCATGATCGATCATATACTATTTAACGACAAAATTAATCGTACTATCATGCATAATCCTATATACTCGAGCACTAGTCAGGGATACACTATTAATATATAATAGATAAGATATAAATGCTTACGTATCAATATTGTGATTCAATATTGCAGAAAAGTACGTAGACGCAACGGAGATGATGAACATTAATTTGATCTCACGAGCAATACCCCTGAACCATACCCATCACCTCCTTAGTTATAACCCATAATTTCCTTAGTTCTATCCCACTCAAAAACTCGTTTTGGAAAATACTTGAGCAGAACCTCATCGTATTATTTTATGTGTAATACTAATTATAATATTACTAATACTACTAATAATAATAAGATTAATAATAATATTAATCTTAATAATAATAATATAAATAATAATAATAATAATAATAATAATAATAATAATAATAATAATAATAATTTAATTTAATTTCTATAGGTAATACTCCGTAGGATGAAATGAATCACATAATGAAACGAGTTCGATTTTTAAAGGAGATGTTAGCCACCTACCCCCTTCATGCGATCGCATGAGGATGTGAGGAGGCACTCATGCGATCGCATGAGCCCTCTTTCCAGCTTCAATTCGTCAAATGCACCTGCCGACACTCATGTGTAATAATTATATATATTATTTAATATATAATATATTTAATCTTTAGAATTAATTAAATATTATATTATATTTATGTGCGTAGTAAAAATGTAATTTTTGTTCAAATGACTTGTACGTTGTCACTCGACTCATGCACCACTTTCGGTTTTTCGAGCGCACTTTCGTACGTTTAGAAAACTAGCCTTTTACGTTACGCGATGTGTACCCTTATTAATAATTTGACTTACTCATCAATAAATTATCTTATAAATAATGTAACTTATAAAATTGAGCGTTGTGGTCATTTGCTTCTATAAATCAGTGGCCCGTTGTTTATTAAAATATATTATTTTAAATCAGGACGTTTTATGACTAAGTTAAAATATATATATATATTTTTATTTAGAATTGTAAATTTTGTACGTAATATATATGTTTGAAATATTTATCTAATGATATAAAGATAAAGTTTAAATTTGTTCGGAAATTTCTGGGTCGTCACAATTATCGTCATTATTATTATCTAATAATCAATATTATTATTATTATTATTATTATTATTATTATTATTATTATTATTATTATTATTATTATTATTATTATTATTATTATTATTATTATTATTATAATTAATATTTTGATTAAAACTATCATTTTATTATTTCTATTATTATTATTATTATTATTAAAAGAATCATTAATATTAAAACTATTATTTTTATTATAATTTTAATAGAAATATCATTGTTACTATTAAATATCATTATTATTATTATCATTTTAGTATTATTATTATTAAAAATTATCATTTTGAATAGAACTATTATTTTATAAAATATTATTATTACGGTTAATAATAAAAAGTATCGTTATTATTAAAAATTATCATGATTAGAATAATCATTTTATTATAATTAATATCATCATTAGTAAATATAAATATTGTTATTATTATTAGTAAAATAATAATAATTATTATTATTACAAAATAATACAACTTTTACTCATTATTATTATTATTAATATTATTTTATTAAATAAATATGTGATGCAAATATATTTTTACCACACGTAATATAATTACATTAATAATACATACCACTATATTTTATGATATTAAGTGAACTTTATAAATTTTATTACTTAAGATATATAAAAGTATATTTTTATCATATATAAATTTTAATATAAGCTTTTACTTATTAATAAATGATTTGTATTCTTTACTTTAATAAAAATCTGATAAATATATTTAAATATATAAAACGATTATATTTAAGTTATATAATAAGCATGTATAAATTTTGGAAATCATTTTGGGTCAAATTGACTTTTGTTGAGTTTTGCATATCGATCTCGAGCATTAGGATTGTGGTACACTATGACTTGACTTTGATTGTTAGACAGATATTGACCATTATATATATATATATATATATATATATATATATATATATATATATATATATATATATATATATATATATACATATACATATATATATACATATATATATATATACATATATATATATATACATATATATATACACTTAATATAGGTTCGTGAATCCAAGGCCAACCTTGCATTGTTCAATGTCGTCATATGTATTTTTACTACAAAATACATTATTGTGAGTTTCATTTGCTCCCTTTTTAAATGCTTTATATATATATATATATATATATATATATATATATATATATATATATATATATATATATATACTTAATATAGGTTCGTGAATCCAAGGCCAACCTTGCATTGTTCAATGTCGTCATATGTATTTTTACTACAAAATACAGTATTGTGAGTTTCATTTGCTCCCTTTTTAAATGCTTTTGCAATATATATTTTTGGGACTGAGAATACATGCGCTGCTTTTATAAATGTTTTACGAAATAGACACAAGTAATCGAAACTACATTCTATGGTTGAATTATCGAATCGAATATGCCCCTTTTTAGTCTGGTAATCTAAGAATTAGGGAACATACACCCTAATTGACGCGAATCCTAAAGATAGATCTATCGGGCCTAACGAGCCCCATCCAAAGTACCTGATGCTTTAGTACTTCGAATTTATCATGTCCGAAGGTTGTCCCGGAATGATGGGGATATTCTATATGCATCTAGTTAAGGTCGGTTACCAGGTGTTCAATCCATGTGAATGATTTTTATCTCTATGCAGTGCGAAATGCCTGATATGAGATGTATATTTATGAGAAATGGAAATGGAAATCTTGTGGTCTATTAAAATAATGGAAATGATTGTTTATAATAAACTAATGAACTCACCAACCTTTTGATTGACACTTGAAAGCATGTTTATTCTCAGGTTTGAAAGAAATCTTCCGCTGTGCATTTGCTCATTTTAAATATATTATTTGGAGTCATTTTTGGCATATTTCAAAAAAACGTTGCATTCAAGTCGTTGAGTTCAATCAGAATAATTATTAAGTAAATGACATATTAGGTCATTTATAGTTTGAATATTATGAAATGTATGCATGCCTGTCAACTTTCGATGAAATGAAAGTTTGTCTTTTAAAAACGAATACAATGTTTGTAAATTGTATCATATAGAGGTCAAATACCTCGCGATGTAATCATATGTTATTATATTCGTCCTTATGGATTAGGACGGGTCACTTCACGCGACCCGTCAGCGGGTACAAGATTACATTCATCGCCCACCCGCGGATAAAAGTTTTGGATTTTATCCGCCCATCACGGACGCGGATACCCGTGGATCTCGGATATTTTTAGATCCATTGCCATCCCTACCTACAGATCCTCATAAGGTTTTTCCCCTTGCCATCGATCGATCCCGTTGATCAGCCGACAGACAAATCTTTAACCACCCTCCGAGATCATAATCTTAGTTAGGGTTATCCATGATTTTTGAACAGGAATTGAAGCCTAAAAAACCCCCTTTTTATGGTGATCAAATGTGTATATTCTATCGGAAAATATATGCATGGTAAATAACACAAACAAAAATATATAAAGTTAATTTTAAAAAAGAGAGGAAAATTATTCAATACAGTATAAGTATCTCAAAATATTCAATTAAATTAAATAGAAAATCTTTAATTAAAGTTGTAATACCTGTAATATTAAATAGTTAAATTTATTGTAAGCAGTGGCGGCACGTCATCAACAACATTAGAAGGGCCGAAAATAATATTAGCAAATTTTAGGAGGGTCATTAAGAGAAAAATCTTCAACCTAAATATCACTAAATGTTACACTAGAAGTTAAATTAAGAGGAGGGCCATGACCCTCTTACAATCACACTACCTTCCGCCTCTGATTGTAAGTAGGGGTGTTCATCGAACCGTTTAAACCGGTCAAATCGGCCGAACCGGGGTATTTGGTTTGGTTTGGCCGGGTTGAGGTGTTAGATTACGGTTCGACAGTTTAAGTTTTTGTCAAACCGGGTTTCTTGGTCCGACTACGGTTTGAGAAAAATTCTAACCGTCAAAACCGGACCGGACCGTTGACATGTATATATATATATATATATATATATATATATATATATATATATATATATATACACATTATACATATATATTAATCACCACATCTTCTTTGAATAGAAAAATTGATTGATTTTATTGAGGAACTAAAATTAAAAAACCATACTGTGACATGTAAAATCTAACATGATCTATTTATAATCACATATAATTAATCCACATGAATTTACACCATCTACGAACTCTTACTGTACGTAATTTGAAGTCAATTCAAGTTTGCTCAGGGCTAGTAATTTGATGCCAAAACAACAATTTGAAGCCAAATCACCATTTTAGCTTCCACTAGCATATGTTCAGATTTTTATTTTTCAAATCTAAGGGATAGAGAAACCAATTTTTGAAATCATGTTGTCGTTAATTTCAGATTTTTGTTTTGTCCCCAATCCATAAAAAAAAAGAACTCAAAACCGTTAAACCGGTCAAACCGGACCGGACCAAACTGGACCAAACCGGGCAGCAAAACAACTTTCTTGGTCTGGTCTGGTTTCATATATGTTGAAACCGTGGATGCCGGTTTGGTTCGAGATTTAGTCGAAACCGGATCAAACCGGACCGTGAACACCCCTAATTGTAAGTATATAAATAAATTAAATTAACCAATGTTTTGAAAATAAAACTATTTGATACGACTATATTGAGAACTTTTTTTTCTCATTGATAAATTTTGGTAATTTTTTTTTTTTTGTTAAAAAAATTAATCGTACATAAAAATTAAAATTAATTATTTTTATTTTCGCTCATAATTGAGAAAACCCGGTGATCATGCAAAAAACTATTGATTAAAAAGATTCGCAATAATTAAATTGTAACTGATGTGTTTCAATTTTAATTAATTACTACTCGTATTAGAAACTCTAAACCATGATCGAGCTTACGTTTTAAAGAATCACGGAAACGGAAATTATTTTATTTTTCTGTATTTTTATTTCTTAAAAATTTAACTTTAATCTTATCGTTAATTGCAAGTCACCTTAATCTTCTTTCATCAGCGAGGCTTGACGCTTGATAGACACTTTTTCAAAATCTGAAATTGCTATTGTTTTCCCGCACAAAAGTACTTAATTTGAATTAATCACATCCAACGCTCCACTGACCAAACCCTAGCTATCTACCCCCCAATTTCCATTACCGGATCCACTAAATCGCTGTTAACTGCCGTCAATTCTCCACCGGAGCGAACAAATGTCGTCGCCGATGACTAACGAGAACCGCTCAAACAAAACAACGGAGGAAGTAACGACGGCGTTACTTAAAAAGCGATCTCGACGCGTTAGCTTTGCAGAAAATACTTCGGTTCTCATATTTGACCGTGATGAATCCGGATCTTCTCCGGATCCTGCACCTTCTAATTCTTCAAACGAAAAAGATGATAGTGGCTCAAGACAGTTTTTCAGAACCGAGGATGAAGATGACGACAATGATGATGATCCGGATGAACTCGGTCCGCCGAGTCCATTTATTCGAGTTGTTGCGTCTCCGTCATCTGGTGGAAGCACCATTCCTTCTGCTACCTCTAATGATGGTAAGTTATCTCAATCCTAAATAAGTTGTTTTAAGTTTTATGAGATTATTGTTATGTGCATTGGAAATGGAAATAAGCAGGTACTCGTTTGCCTTTTAAATTACGAACAAATTGTGTATTTGCGTTTAAAGAAACCACGAATCAGATAAGCTGTTTATCAGCAATCTTAATGACTATAATTCGTGCAGTGTCTTGTTAATTGTTGTATGTGTCAGTAAATCAGTGCCTATTTGTTCGTAGATAAGATGTAGTATCGTAAAATGATGCACCAAGTATATTAACACAACATGTAGGATCCTGATCTGTTTACCACTTACAAATGTATATGGACCTGTAATGAGCATTATTTGTTAACATCGGCTCATTTATCTGTGTTAGACTTATCTATTTTATATTAATAATCATCCATTAGTTGGCCGTAACTTATTCATTCTCTCTTATGTAACTCCTTACTCTTATTCATCATAATTAAGAGTAACTTATGTAACTCATTATGATATAACTTGTGTAACTTATGTAACTTATGTAACTTATTCACCATAATAAATATCATGGTACAACTCCTATAGGTTACACTATCATAATGACTAATATAGTGTAACTCTTGTAAGTTACATGACCATAATTAATGGAGTTGATCCCTACCTTGACCTCTCCTATAAATAGAGGTTTATGTCTCACCTCGTAAGTCACCACAACAACACATCACTACATACTTACTCTAATTCCATCATCTAAGTTAGAGGTTCAAGAAGAGGACCAACATCCTAATTTATTCTTATGGCATCTTCATCTTCTGGTTCAAGTAAGCCTTACATCTTTATGTTTTAATCTTTATCTAATGAATTACTTGATGAAATAATGATTATAATATGTCCAACAATTTATACATTTCTCTTATTGATATTCTATGAGGCAATGACTTGGCTTCTTTTGCTTTTTTCAGCCAAGGGCTATGCTTGATCCTATATAATATAGTTAGTTTTTCAACAAAAACAAATATACATATAATAATCCAGTTGAAAAGATTACATCATTATTCGTTGAGTGAGTTTAAGGGTACATATTAACATTCATTCTTACTATGCGGTCACATGTACATCAAGTCATATGCAAGTGCATATGAAATAGATAAAAAATATATACAATCACATCCTTGCCTTTTCTTCTTATATGCTTAATAAATAATACACAACTAATATACTAGATGCCTACATTTTTTGATATAATTCCCACTACTCATATTACTATTGTTTTTCCAAATCATTTCTTCTTGCAGACGATAACTTTTTTGGGCCTGTATCTTCAAGTTTTATTAGAAGAGATTTATCAGACTCTTCTTCCTCAGATGAGAATCATGATCAAACTATGGATTCGACAGCGTTTTCAATGCATTACCGTAGCATTGCTAGATCAGAAGCAGGAGAATTAAAGACTTCGACAGGGATTAATCTTTCCTTTGAGGAAAAAACTCCAACTCCGAGATCTATTGACTCTAATACAAGTGCCATGATATTGACACTAACTGATAAGCGGAAGCCGAATTCTATACCCAATGTATCTACCTCAAAAATGAGCCCTGGGTCTCAAATAAATGACATGAGTCTTGTTGGAAAATATAGTAATAAGTATGACTACGGGAAAGTATCGCCTCCAATGAATGCACTATTGGCAGAAGATGACTGTGATTTGCATGCGGCTTCTCATGTATCTCTACTGAAGTCCCCGATCAAAGCTGGAAAAAAGATTTTAGCCGACAAGGAAAATGGGCCCGACCTTATGGATTTGAGCCATGACGAAGATACTAAAATTGAAGGAATTATTAATCATGAGGAGCTCACTGAAGTGGTTTCTGCTAATCATATTGAGATGGGATTGGCAGATGATGGATCCAAGCTATTTACGAGTAAGCAACCTGTTCTTGGAGTTTTTCCAAATACATCTGACACCCAAGCTTCTAAATCTCTATCCCCTAATCAGTCTACTAAGGTAACGACCCACAACTGTAGAGAAACTGTTAGTACTGCTCTTTTTGCTATTGTTTGATCATTTTTGATTGTAACCTTGTTAATATTCACTTTATTGTTCTAGTTGCTTATTTTATTAAGGTACGTTGTTTCTTTTACTTTTTAATATCAGGCCACTCTTACTGAAACCAACTCAAGCTTGGAACTTTTGGCTACTAGTCAAAGCACTCCATCAAAATATGGGAATATAGCTTATCGATTAGATGATGTCATGGAAAAGGAAAATAAACTTCCATTGATAGGGGCAATAGCACATTCAACTGATAGGCCTAGTGCAGCCGCGACTCCTCTTAATCGAACAATGGTTTTTCAAAGAACTGATAGCCTACAGCATGTTGGTAGTGTATCATCTTTACAAAAAAGCATTTCTAAATTAAGAAGTCTAGAAGCTTCTCCCTTTTCTGCTGGTTTAACTACTTTAACTACTAAACTTAAAAATTCAAATTTCAAATCTTTGGTCTCTAAGATGACTCCGTTGGGTACTTTGTTGGAGAATAACATCGTATCTCCTCAAGTTAATTCTATGGATAGGGGTGAGATTGAGATCATGGACATTTGTCTTGAAAATCCGTTACCGAACATGGTTGCTAATAAGAACCAGATACCAAAAAATGATGTGTGTACAACCCGTAATCAAAATCTTGTTCAAGTTGAAGCACAATTGGTTTTACAGTCTGAAATTGCTTCTGGAGTAAAAATGCAGCCAACAGTATCTAAATGTGCAAATATCAGGGATGATGATATAACTAACGTAAGGATGGATGAAATATCTTGTCAGAAGGTAAGTGCCTATTTTTTTCTTTCTTTAAAAGTTCCAAGGTAAATAGATCTGTTTTAAACTTTTAGCAATTCGATTGCTTTATTTTGTAATATGTGGAACTATAAATTTGACTCTTGTGGTATATCTTCTTTTAGAATTTGGCCGAACAGTTTGGTAGAAGTCCATCAGATAAAGAGTTGTGCGATACGTTTCACAATGACAACATTGATTCCTTACATGTGGATAATATGCAGTCATCTGTGAGAAAAAGAAAATCTGAAAATGTGATGCCTACTGAAAAAATTGTGAAAATTAAAACGAGTTCAAATTCTGGTGTTGAACTCCCAAGTGGCAGTGGAACGTCAAATATTGGTCCTACTCTCGAACATTTGACTCAGGTTTGCTTTTGATCTGCTAACGTTAATATTTTTGGTTATAGAGGACCGTATATCTGATATTTTGTATTGCAGATTCATACAAGATTCTTTAAGGAAACAAAACTTCTTCCAGATTCAGTTGATAAGATGAATTTGCATGCGGTACATTTTCTTCTTTTGTATCTCATGTCACGAATATGGCCAGTGTTGCAGAACTGGGAATTACTTACTGAGTACTCGGGATTACTCGAAAAATCGGTCAAAACTTGGGATTACTCGGGAAATCAGTCAAAATTTGTCAAAACTCAGTCAAAATTGGTCAAAGTCAAACTTGGTCAACATTCGAGTACTCTTCGAGTTGCTGAGTACTCCCTAAAAAGTCCAGAACGAGTACTCCCCGAGTATAGGGATCGCAAAAAACCCCCTACCCGATGAAGAAACTCGAAACCCGATATTTTTTTGCCGGCTTAGGGCTGTGTAAATGGGTCTAAGAATTAATAATATTCATAAAGATAGTCAATTATCCATATATTACAAACCAAACAAGTCACACATTTCACAATCACGTATGGTTCCCGATGCGTTCCCAACGTGAAACGAGAACCGTCTGGATCCTGATGCGTTCCCAACGTGAACCAAGATCCCGCCCGATGCGTTCCCAACGTGAACCGAGCCCTCATACCAATCAACACAAACAATTTCACACAAATATCAACTTTATTAACAAGTATAGACAATTATTCACATACCACAACCAAACAAGTCCTACTATGCAATCACATATGGTTCCCGATGCGTTCCCAACGTGAATCGAGAACCCTCTGGGCCGAGTACGGGGATGGTTTTTAATTTTTTTCGCGGGTCTGGTTGGTTTTAGACACAATCCCGATTACCTGGCTCGTATACCTGAAAAGACCCTAGTCCATATACACAGCCCGCAAATCCGATAATCCGGCCCGTAAACCTGATTACTCGGCCCATTTATCCGATTACCCGACCCGTATACCCTGAAAAAGACTCGAATACCCATGGGATAACTCGTTTACCCAATTGTTCGTAAGTAAATGGGGACCCGAATACCCGCGGAGAAACCCGTTTGCCTGCTAGTTAGTAATTAAATGAGGACCCAGTGGGTCTAGGTTTGGGACAGGTTTTTTCAATCGGGTTCCGGGATGGGATTACCTAAACCCTACCCGATGCCATCCCTACCCGAGTAGCGGTTTTTGAAAGCTTGGTTATGGCTCGTGTAATATAGTAAACATGGCTATATGCTACTTGTATGAGAACTGTTGAACTTTGGCCTGTGGTTTTTTTTGTGTATCCTTACAGGCTTCCTCCAGCGTTACTTTCACGCCTTTTTTTTTTTAAAATTCTATGTATACGACATGAGGGATACAAACTCTAGTTCCACATTTTTAATTGTGGATCGTTACTATGTGGCTGGGCTCTATTTAATATCTGCTGCAACGGTTGTTCTGTTTTTGCAGATTGATCGTCTGATTGATACTCTGGGGCAACTACAGACGTCAAAAACATATGAGCTTCTCGCTAGCAAATTTCAGTCTCATGATATTCAAAATAAAAGGTAATTTATTTCATGAGATTGGTTTATTTCATGTCCCAAACTTTAATGTTATTTTACATGCTTTGACTTTCTATGAATCGAAAATCCAGAGCAATAGAAGCAAAACTACTCTTGTGCAAAATTGTGCACGAAAAAGCAAAGTCTCAGCTACTGCATGTGAAACGAGAGAGATTACTGGTAATTAATACTTTATGTGTATCTTTTATAAACTCAATCTTGTTTGTATCTTCTCAGTTATATTTTTATGCGCAGAAAAATGGTCAATCACTTGCCTCGGGAATTCAAGAGTCAGAAGTTTTGAAGTTGAATCTTTCACTTCAAAATTCGCTACCTGCTCAAGTTATTCCTCATCGTACAGATAATATAAAGGAAATTCAAGAGGTATTGAGCCCGCACAATAAGTTCGGTTAACGTTAAAAGTTGGACTGAATCGGGGTTGAGTCGGTCAAAGTCAAAGTTAGTCAATTTTTTTTTTTTTTTTTTAGATTTAGATTTTGTGTCTTATATCTATATTTGAAATATTTATGTTTTATCTTTAATATACTTATGTGTAATATATATATGTTTAATTTATATATTACTAGAAGTCAACGTTGGTCAATGGCCGACTCTTACAACCTTGGTTTTAGCCAATTTTGATTTGATGTGACTACATTTTTTTATAAATAAAATGGAAGAAAAGAATTAGTTTGGTTTCTTACCTGGTTGACTTGTACAGTGCCAAGTGGACATCGACAAAGTGAAATCAATGAGGCAGGTGATAAAAGACATGGATGAAAGAATTTTAAGCTTGACAAAATCTTTTCACGGGTCGTGTAAGATGAAAGGAGAACCACCCAACCCCACTGACACTATTGCAAATGTAAATGATCATTTGTTGAAAAGAGCACGGTGTCACATCATTCGTAAAGATATGCAGGTTGTTCATATACTTGCATTACATGTTTATTTTGTCACATAACATAATATTGCTTGACGGATTAAACTTATGTTTGCTATTTAATCATTCTTATTCCAGCTTTGGGTTATAGACGATTTTAAGAGTAGTAAAGATCATCACGAGATTACTCTTAACTACCTTAACTTCATGAGTCAAAGGTTCCTTGTTAAAATTCATCTTAATCATAATGTCTATAATTTCATTTTAGTCTTTGCTCATGTTCAATTGAATTCAAGTTTCTATTTTTTTGGTACTTACAGGATAACAGTCACTGCCGGTGTAATTCCAAGCTTTTCCTTCTCGCATTCTTTAAATCAGACGAATATAAACAAGGTAATATAAAGTGTTGATAAATTTTTGAATTTTTTTTGTCTTTATATTCTTATATGAATAGCCTTATTGCCTTGTAGATTTTCAAAGATATGGATGCCTCAGCTGCTTTTGGGTTTGTTTTTAATGGTGGGTTGATACAGAAATATGTTGGTGCGACAAGTTTGGCACAAGAAACTCAAGTAAGTATCTTAACAAAATGGAATACGGTGCACGGTCTAGTATAGATAAATGAGAAATTAAGAGCTAGCGGTATCGACCTGTTTACACTATTTGATATCGATTGTGAATTATTTCTATTGGGTCAAACTAAAAGTTGGCTCGTCTAGTTTAGTTTTAATGCATATATACCTCTAACTTTTTCATTCAAAGAATTAGGTTGCTATGTAATAATGTTGGATTGGTAATAATAACTAAGATGTTAGTTATTTATATTTTACTTTTTACTGTTTTTTTTAATGGACAGGAAGCCGTTTGCAAGTTGATCCTAGCAAACTCGACCCGTTTCCACCCATCATTAAATTGACCTGTTTCAACCAGAACATTTTTGACCCTTTACCCAGCCTGCCAGACTACCTTATAACATTTTATACGATTAACTATAATTTCTGTTGTTTCTTTCTTAATAGATCACTAGTCATCTTTTTGGTAATCTGGTTGATGTGCTGGACGAAATACAACTTGCAAGATTAGAGCTGCCGAATTTGATGCGTGCAAGATTTCACACATCATTGGGTAATCTTATTTGAACATTCTTACATTAAGTAACTGAAATGAGTGGATTAAATGAAGAGAATATCATATGATATCACTTGTACAATGTAAACATAATCATTGGTTAGGTTATATTATTCTATTTGAAAACGAGTTTATTAAATTCTTTCTAAGGCATCATGTGCTGTTCTCTTCTACCTCTTTTCATGAGACTGTTCCCGGGATTAGAATTAGGGTCTAGTTAAGTCTTACTACGTATGTTAATTTGCAGATGAACAACTTCATCTGGAGCTCTATTTCTTCAATGCAACCAGTGGAAAGAAGGCGACAGTATCGCTAAATACGTCATGTCTAAAAAGGTGCCTTACATAAATTATTATTTGACCCTAGAAGTTGATGCTATAAATGTTATATAGCTTGCTATTTTTGTTTCTATCTATAAACTATGGACGTGTTCATGCCTTATTATACCCATGGTTGAAAAAAGGCACGAGAAGGAGATGACTCGTCCTGGACGTGTTCATGTCTCAGACGAGTAGTTTCAGGACCTTGAAAGGTCGAGTCGGCCAAGACGGATGTTGACCAACGCTAACTTATAAATAAAAATATTTAAAATATAAATAATTTTAAACTTAAATATTATTAAAATAAATATAAATAAATGATTACAAATAAGATGATGCGGTGTCAGTTTAAATCATATATAGCTTTTTTATTGTAAAAGTCTGGTTTTTTTTTTTTTATAATGCTTTTATAACTGTAATGTATTTATTTATTATTTCCATGCTTTTGTTGACATCTGACAATCAATTTGTTATACACTTGCTGACTTAAGTAATGAAACTCAAACAGGGGTATCTATCCACCAGAGATTGCTCCATGCCAGATCGACATCGCAGAAAACGCATCACAAAACTCATCTACTCAAACACTCTCAGCTCAGATTACAGCTGCAGTTAAAGATCTTAGAGTGGGTTACTTACGAATTAAACGGCTGTGTAGGTGCGTATCTCAGTTAGTAGGCATTCAATGAAGAAATATACTTGGGTCAATGTCAACCACTTGTTGAAAAATGTAAAGATCCTAAATTCTACTTGAATCGAGTGTCCCTAATTGTGCTTTTGCTTTAGTTGGTTCTCAACTTGACTTGTAATGCTGCAATCCCATTACAAACAACTTGATTCGTAGTTTTTGATAACCTTTTTCTATGAATAGATAGATGACTTTTTGGATCACTGTTGAAGTTACTCTTCTGTTATTAGCAAAATGGACTAGGTGGGGTAACAGGTCAAAATGGTTGGGTCGTATGAGTCTGACCCGCCTCACATGTATATGTTTGTCTTTCTTCCTCTGGAATTATACATATAAATAAATAAATCTTTTGCGTGAATAAATTAAAACCAAAGCGGCTCATTACCTATAAATAAATTAAGTATCGAATTATCCTTTGGCCTTTTGTTATGAATGTTGACCAAGACAGTTACCAGTGCTTCGTGTGTTTTTGTTAGTATTTGACAAACCATTGCCTAACTATTTCTTTCAAGTGATTTTAGTTACTGATAAACACTAGCAGACATTTTTAGTTAAATGGAGTAATGTTGATGGATCAACAATATTTTCATCTACATTGATAACAATACCAACTCGATTTGTCCCGTTATGATTTCTTCCTCCCGGGGTCGTCATTTGTCATTCAATTGTGGAAAC
Source organism: Rutidosis leptorrhynchoides (assembly GCF_046630445.1). Taxonomy (NCBI): domain Eukaryota; kingdom Viridiplantae; phylum Streptophyta; class Magnoliopsida; order Asterales; family Asteraceae; genus Rutidosis; species Rutidosis leptorrhynchoides. The sequence continues at coordinate 433,718,874 of NC_092335.1, forward strand.
TTGAAAGCCATTTCATTTCATTTTAGTTAAGTGTCTTGTCTTTGTGGCTCATGGAGGAGTAATTGTAAATTTTACAAAGTGAAGTGGGGCAAACATGACAAGTATCCAAAAGTGAAGGGCTAAGTAATGCAAAACTAGGCTGGATAAGGTGACGAAGACATGTGAATTGTGAAGTGTGTTTGGAAAACGACAAATATTTTCGAAATAGGTTTGGTTAGAAGTAGGGTTAGGATTAAGGTTTGGACTAGAGTACTGTAGTACAGTTGACGTACAATAGTATAGGGTTCGGTTTATGTTTATGCGCAAACATTAGATATATCATTAATTAATCAGCAGTTCATATGTTATATTCTTTTTCTAGTTTCAGCCATTTGGTACTAAAAGTTTACATAAAATAATAAAGTTTGACCCTTCTCAAATAAAAACCATGTAGCTTCAAAACATATTTTTTTTTTTTTGCTTAGAAACGGCAGAAGTTGTTATTTGGAGTTAAACAAAGTTGTCCAACATGACAACACATTTAAATCTTTATGATTTTTCACTTTTGTCATAATTATTAATTATTAATTACAGTAATAGGAGGAGGGATTTCATATTAAAGTTATAAAATGTGAGGATCTACATTAATGCGGTCATGAAAAGGCTTTTTTATAGCACTCCCAATGATACTTGTGAATGGGCCGCCAATCCCTCTAGCCAATATTGACGTCATTGATAGCGTCTAGTCAGTGCCACGCCAATCTTGCTCGCCAATCATTTAGTGAATATCAAGCTTTGTTTATAACATAGATAAGTTTTTTGTGAATGGCATAAAGGGGTAGGTAGTGTATACAAAGGAGAAAGAAAAATGACACGTTTACCTCGTGTCAAAAGTTAATGGAGTTTTTTTAACGGTCGTTAATGAAAGAAATAATCGGGTAATTGATGAAAATTACGTTAACCATCCACCTCAAAACAATATCGTAGTGAAACCTATCCAATGATGCATACATACCCGCGAATTCAAGGAATTCTACGTCAAAATGGTGAGAAGTCGCAGGGACTTGTTGGTATAATGTACTTCCAGAGAAGTTTCTATGGAGATTAAGGTTGGATAGACTCCCAACAAGACTGAATTTATCCTTACAAGAGATCAACTTAAACGAGTTAGGTTGTCCATTGTCTTCTTACAATGTTGAATCGATTCAATTAGAGTTGTTAGGTCTCAATTTATAAATATATCATATTGTTTGCAATGGGTTGAGGATAGCGCAGTAGATGCTCGAAGTCAAGTTTGTTATCCATATAATTGTAGCAGTGTTTAATGCATACTTTATATCTTAAAGACAGTCTTAAGGGCTGTCATTAGTAGACTTCATAAATTTAAACCATTTGCATATATTTCTTAGTTTTTATCGAGTATTATTATTAGCCTTTTTTTTAGTTATATTGTATATCTATATGTATTTTTTTATAATATGCGGGTTGTTGGTATCCACGTGTTACGGGTGTGGGTGAAAAAAATTAACCCATTAAGGTACACGGTCAAAATTTAATTGGGGCGAAAAAAATTAACCGATCAATAAATTGTTCTTACGAGTATAATTTACACATTTGATATAAATAACGAACATTAGAAGTTGTCATAAAAAACTATTTTAACAGACTTTCGACATTATGTTGTGTCATTTGGCAATCTCGTCCATAACCATGATCAGTTTATCGTTTTATTTAAAAATATGAATCAAATTATTTTTATAATTTATTTTACGTGTTATGTTTAAGTCTCGTGAAAGTGTGGGTTATAAAATAGTAAAAATAAAAAGACAAAATTACGCTCGTCGTCCTTAAACTTGTATCCAGTCTTCTCAGGTCGTCCTTAAACTTTTTTTTTTGCTGGCGTCATCCCTGAACTTGTACTTTGTAACTCCGGTCGTCCCTCCGTCTACATTCCGTCAAATTTTTATGTTAAACTGACTCATGTGCGAATCATGTGAGGGTACTTCAGTCTTTTTATCATTTTCTAAAATAATTCAATTTAATTTATTTTTTATCTTCTTTTCTCTTTGCCTGTTTCAAAACTCATTTTCTTCTTTCTATTTCTTCTTTTTCAATCTCCATTTTATCTCTCCTCATATCTTTCACCTTTCAAAATTAAAATCAACCCTCCACCTTTCAAAATTAAAATTAAAGGCAGAGTTTAGGACTAGGAATAAATCAATCCTCCACGCTTTGTTCATACAAAATTAGGGCCTGCAACTAAAAAAAGGCTAATTGTGCACAATTCGCATAAACGAAATCCATAAACCAGTTGTAATTACTTGTATACTTACTCGCTTACTGCACTAATTGCAGCTCAAAGAAGGTAAATACCTTATTTATTATTGTTTTATTTTGCTTTTTTTTCCCCTTAACTTGGTCCATCTTCCCCAACCACATTAGTAGGTCTGACTTTTGAAGTTACTGACTTTTTGTTGCTTCTATTCTCAATGCTTGCTATTTCATATAACTGTGCTCAATCAATTCTATTAACGACGAATTAACGAAGGAAATTAGTGAATCTCATGCTTAGATTTAAACCTCCCTTTAGGATTAGTTATGTGATGGCCCGTACAAAACCATCGTGTACGAATCATCAACAACAGGATCATTACAAGGTTAAGTACTATATGCGTTTTCAAAAAGAGTTTGCATTCATTAATAAAGTGATGTCTAAACCAACATCGAATGTTTTACAATCCCAAAGCATGCTTCACTAAGGAGAAGCAAATAATAAGTGTATGTGATCACAACGGTCGTTACAAGTCATAGTTCAAAAGTACTAATGTTTGAATGCAAAATAAAGTAGTTCATGCGATAACAACTCTAAGCAGCGGGTGTCTACAGCACGACTAGTACACAGCGGAAGCTAACCTCAAGCACCTGAGAAAAACATGCTTAAAAACGTCAACACAAAGGTTGGTGAGCTATAGTTTAAGTATAACAGTAAGTAAGGTAGGCCACGAGATTTCAGTGCTACAAAGAGCGTTTCAAAATAGTATGATAAAGTATATGTTAACCGTGGGCACTTGGTAACTAACTTAACGTTTATACCCCCTGAAAGTACACTTGGCAAGTGCGTATGTATACGAAGTATTAAACACTCGTTAAATGCTAGCGCGACTAGCCCGAGTGGGGATGTCAAACCCTATGGATCCATATCTAAGATTCGCGTTCACCGGTTCAAAAACCAATGACTAAACGTTACCGAGCTAAAGGGAATGTTTCTGACGTTATATAACCCACACATATATAAGTTTAAGTACTCGTGCCTAGTATGTAAAACATAAAATCCGCATGTATTCTCAGTTCCCAAAATAAGTTAAAGTAAAAAGGGAATGCTATAACTCACAATGATAATGTAGTCGTAAAGTCGAGTAGGAAAAAGTGTGCAAGTAATCGGTCCGAAAGTCCTCAACCTAAGTCAAATAGTACTAAGTCAGTAAATCGTCTGAATAGGTTTAAAAGTACGTAAATAAGGTCTTAAGGGTCATCATCATTCATCATTAAACATAAGGCGTAAAGTAAGTTTCGTTTATGAAAGTAGTTTAAAACAAAGGCTGACTTCAGTCAGTCACCACGGCCTCTACCCTTACGGAATTAAGGTGAGACCAGTGGCCATGGCTCCGTATATGAGTCCTTTAAGTGTGATAAAATTTACAGAAGCAAACTCGTCTTCGTTTGACCGTGGCGACGGTCTAAGTGCGAGTAGGTCAGAAATTTCTGCACAACTTTAAAAGGACATAGTGACGATCGGAGGGCCATAAATCCTAAACCGTAACTCGGATTAAGACGAGTCCTATATGAAAAGTTATCTACTCGAAAAGATCTATTTGAAAATCATAATCACAACAGCCCAGGTCTACTGGTCTGTTACAGAAACCATAAAACAGTAGGTAGCAGACAGAAAGCAGAAAAATAATGGGTTCCGGTGAGTTTGATGCTTGATGCTTATCACGGTTCTCATCCTTGATGCGTATAGCTTCAAGTGTACAACTCGTTGATGTGTTTGCATCATCTTGACCAATATTTGACCATCATAACCCAAGTGCAAGTCTAAGACATGAAGCACAACTCACTTAAGTGTTGCAAGTGTTTTGATGAACCAAAGTTACATCAAAGTCTTAGATCTAACACATACATGAACTTTAAGACTAATAATAAGTTACAAACTTGAAAGTAAACTAACTAATCAAGATCTTAAGATGTAGAACATAGTTCTTAGTTAGATCTTGAAGATCCAAGACCCAAAAGTCTAGATCAAGCATAAGTATACAAAGTTATATTTAAAGAAAACTTATTTACATGTTCTTGAACTTTTAAGTTAACTTTTAGTTCCAAGAGATATGAGATCAAGACTAACTTGTAGTACTTGACCAACAACAACCAAAATCATAAAATTAAAGTGCAAGTAAAATTAAATAAACAAGTAAAAGGTTCATGGTTGTTCATACTTTTAAAGATTCAACCAAGGTTTGATCTTTAAGTAAAGTAAACTTTAAGTTTACTTCAAGAACTACAAGTATGAGTTACAACACAAGAACTTTATTTCTTTAACAAGTATTGGAGATCATAAACTAAGAAGTTTATGTCTTGTGTGTTCTTGTTAGAACAAGATAGATGAAGAATCAAACTAATAAGTTTGCTTCTTAGAAGATCATAAGTAAATAACAAAAACAACTAGTAATTACAAGTAATCAAAGACAAGTAACAAGTAAACAAAAGAATGATGATGATGAATGATCTTGGTTCGGTTTTACAAAGAGAAAAAGAAGGAAGAAAAGATTCAAGTTTACTTACAAGAACTAGAGAAAAATGAGAGGAAAGTTGAGAGGATTTTTGCAAGTAAGTGTGTGTGTGTTTGAATGAGGTTTACAAGTAATGAAGTAATACAAGGAAATGAACCAAAAACTCCCTCCAAGTCCCTCTAGGCCTACGGCCTGCAGCAGAAACAAAAGGGGGAAGGGAAGAATTCAAGGGTCACTAGAATGTAAAGCTTGAAAAAAAGGTGGTTACTTGGTATATGTGCATGGGGATAACAAGTTAACTAGATTCCTCATGTACAAACTAACTAGTTCATGATCTAAGTAATATTTACAAGTAGTAGTAATGGACTAGTTAGTCCAATAAGGTGTAGGGTGGGCTTATAAGTCCAAAACCATGAGTCCATTAACACTAATAAAGCCCAAGTTCACTTAATTAACAAATAAATCCAATTAAAGCCCAAGTAACTAACTAATAACCTTAGTTAATTAAAATGATTAATAAAACTTAATCATGAATGCAAATAATATCTAAAAATATTATTCGTGAAGTTTCGTGTGTCACAAAGACATTTCGGGCAATTAAAGTCAAGTTCGGGCAATCATGGCAACATGTAAATGTAATAACATACATTTGTTTAATCACACGTATTAATAATAACAATTATTAATAAATAAACGTTGGAAAATCCAGGGTCGTTACATTACCCACCTGTTAAAGAAAATTTCGTCCCGAAATTTTAAGCTGAAGGTGATGGAGGAGCGGGGAAAAGGTGAGGATACTTCCGCATCATTTGATCCTCTCGCTCCCAAGTAAACTCAGGTCCTCGTTTGGCATTCCATCGTACTCGGACGATCGGAATCTTGTTGCGTTTCAATGTTTTGATCTCACGATCCATAATTTCAACAGGCTCTTCCACAAAGTGGAGTTTGTCATCAATAGTAAGTTCTTCCAATGGTATGATAAGTTCCGGTGCCGCAAGACACTTCTTCAAGTTTGACACGTGGAAGGTAGGATGAACTGAGCTCAATTGTGCTGGTAGATCCAAACGGTATGCAACGGGTCCAACACGTTCCAAGATTTCAAAAGGACCAATGTATCGTGGGTTTAACTTTCCACGTTTTCCAAAACTAATCACACCTTTCCAAGGTGCAACCTTCAACATTACACGATCACCAACGTTGAATTCAAAGTCCTTACGTTTAAGATCGGCATAACTCTTTTGGCGATCACGGGCAGTCTTAAGTCTAGCTTGAATCTGAGCAATCTTCTCCGTCGTTTCGTGGACTACCTCGGGTCCGGTGATTTGCTTTTCGCCTACTTCGGCCCAACAAATAGGAGATCGGCACTTGCGGCCATACAACGCTTCAAAAGGTGCGGCGTTAATGCTCGAGTGATAACTGTTGTTGTACGAGAATTCGGCTAGTGGCAAATGCCTTTCCCAGGCCTTTCCGAAATCAATGACACATGCACGCAACATGTCTTCCAAGGTCTGAATCATTCGTTCACTTTGTCCGTCAGTCTGAGGATGATAAGCAGTACTCATGTCAAGACGAGTTCCCATGGCTTCTTGCAAAGAACGCCAAAATCTAGAAGCAAAACGGGGATCGCGATATGAGATGATCGATAAAGGTACACCGTGACGAGATACAACCTCCTTGATGTATAATTGAGCAAGTCTTTCCATTGTACCCGTTTCCTTCATCGCTAGAAAGTGTGCAGATTTGGTAAAGCGGTCAACAATAACCCAAATAGTATCGTATCCGCCCATCGTCTTTGGCAGCTTAGTAATGAAATCCACCGTGATCCTTTCCCACTTCCATTGTGGGATCTCCGGCTGTTGAAGTAACCCAGAAGGTCTCTGATGCTCGGCTTTTGTAGTGACCCGAACTTTTCCATGTTTATATATATTAATTGAGATTGATTTTTACATGATTAAATGTTTCCAATATGTTAAGCAATCAAACTTGTTAAGACTTGATTAATTGAAATAGGTTTCATATAGACAATTGACCACCCAAGTTGACCGGTGATTCACGAACGTTAAAACTTGTAAAAACTATATGATGACATATATATGGTTATATATATAGTTAACATGATATTATGATAAGTAAACATATCATTAAGTATATTAACAATGAACTACATATGTAAAAACAAGACTACTAACTTAATGATTTTGAAACGAGACATATATGTAACGATTATCGTTGTAACGACATTTAATGTATATATATATCATATTAAGAGATATTCGTACATCATAATATCATGATAATATAATAATTTAAAATCTCTTTTGATATTATAAACATTGGGTTAACAACATTTAACAAGATCGTTAACCTAAAGGTTTCAAAACAACATTTACATGTAACGACTAACGATGACTTAACGACTCAGTTAAAATGTATATACATGTAGTGTTTTAATATGTATTCATACACTTTTGAAAGACTTCAAGACACTTATCAAAATACTTCTACTTAACAAAAATGCTTACAATTACATCCTCGTTCAGTTTCATCAACAATTCTACTCGTATGCACCCGTATTCATACTCGTACAATACACAGCTTTTAGATGTATGTACTATTGGTATATACACTCCAATGATCAGCTCTTAGCAGCCCATGTGAGTCACCTAACACATGTGGGAACCATCATTTGGCAACTAGCATGAAATATCTCATAAAATTACAAAAATATGAGTAATCATTCATGACTTATTTACATGAAAACAAAATTACATATCCTTTATATCTAATCCATACACCAACGACCAAAAACACCTACAAACACTTTCATTCTTCAATTTTCTTCACCTAATTGATCTCTCTCAAGTTCTATCTTCAAGTTCTAAGTGTTCTTCATAAATTCCAAAAGTTCTAGTTTCATAAAATCAAGAATACTTTCAAGTTTGCTAGCTCACTTCCAATCTTGTAAGGTGATCATCCAACCTCAAGAAATCTTTGTTTCTTACAGTAGGTTATCATTCTAATACAAGGTAATAATCATATTCAAACTTTGGTTCAATTTCTATAACTATAACAATCTTATTTCAAGTGATGATCTTACTTGAACTTGTTTTCGTGTCATGATTCTGCTTCAAGAACTTCGAGCCATCCAAGGATCCATTGAAGCTAGATCCATTTTTCTCTTTTCCAGTAGGTTTATCCAAGGAACTTAAGGTAGTAATGATGTTCATAACATCATTCGATTCATACATATAAAGCTATCTTATTCGAAGGTTTAAACTTGTAATCACTAGAACATAGTTTAGTTAATTCTAAACTTGTTCGCAAACAAAAGTTAATCCTTCTAACTTGACTTTTAAAATAAACTAAACACATGTTCTATATCTGTATGATATGCTAACTTAATAATTTAAAACCTGGAAACACGAAAAACACCGTAAAACCGGATTTACGCCGTCGTAGTAACACCGCGGGCTGTTTTGGGTTAGTTAATTAAAAACTATGATAAACTTTGATTTAAAAGTTGTTATTCTGAGAAAATGATTTTTATTATGAACATGAAACTATATCCAAAAATTATGGTTAAACTCAAAGTGGAAGTATGTTTTCTAAAATGGTCATCTAGACGTCGTTCTTTCGACTGAAATGACTACCTTTACAAAAACAACTTGTAACTTATTTTTTCGACTACAAACCTATACTTTTTCTGTTTAGATTCATAAAATAGAGTTCAATATGAAACCATAGCAATTTGATTCACTCAAAACGGATTTAAAATGAAGAAGTTATGGGTAAAACAAGATTGGATAATTTTTCTCATTTTAGCTACGTGAAAATTGGTAACAAATCTATTCCAACCATAACTTAATCATCTTGTATTGTATATTATGTAATCTTGAGATACCATAGACACGTATACAATGTTTCGACCTATCATGTCGACACATCTATATATATTTCGGAACAACCATAGACACTCTATATGTGAATGTTGGAGTTAGCTATACAGGGTTGAGGTTGATTCCAAAATATATATAGTTTGAGTTGTGATCAATACTGAGATACGTATACACTGGGTCGTGGATTGATTCAAGAAAATATTTATCGATTTATTTCTGTACATCTAACTGTGGACAACTAGTTGTAGGTTACTAACGAGGACAGCTGACTTAATAAACTTAAAACATCAAAATATATTAAAAGTGTTGTAAATATATTTTGAACATACTTTGATATATATGTATATATTGTTATAGGTTCGTGAATCAACCAGTGGCCAAGTCTTACTTCCCGACGAAGTAAAAATCTGGGAAAGTGAGTTATAGTCCCACTTTTAAAATCTAATATTTTTGGGATGAGAATACATGCAGGTTTTATAAATGATTTACAAAATAGACACAAGTACGTGAAACTACATTCTATGGTTGAATTATCGAAATCGAATATGCCCCTTTTTATTAAGTCTGGTAATCTAAGAATTAGGGAACAGACACCCTAATTGACGCGAATCCTAAAGATAGATCTATCGGGCCCAACAAGCCCCATCCAAAGTACCGGATGCTTTAGTACTTCGAAATTTATATCATATCCGAAGGGTGTCCCGGAATGATGGGGATATTCTTATATATGCATCTTGTTAATGTCGGTTACCAGGTGTTCACCATATGAATGATTTTTATCTCTATGTATGGGATGTGTATTGAAATATGAAATCTTGTGGTCTATTATTTTGATTTGATATATATAGGTTAAACCTATAACTCACCAACATTTTTGTTGACGTTTTAAGCATGTTTATTCTCAGGTGATTATTAAGAGCTTCCGCTGTCGCATACTTAAATAAGGACGAGATTTGGAGTCCATGCTTGTATGATATTGTGTAAAAACTGCATTCAAGAAACTTATTTTGTTGTAACATATTTGTATTGTAAACCATTATGTAATGGTCGTGTGTAAACAGGATATTTTAGATTATCATTATTTGATAATCTACGTAAAGCTTTTTAAACCTTTATTGATGAAATAAAGGTTATGGTTTGTTTTAAAATGAATGCAGTCTTTGAAAAATGTCTCATATAGAGGTCAAAACCTCGCAACGAAATCAATTAATATGGAACGTTTTTAATCAATAAGAACGGGACATTTCAGTTGGTATCCGAGCGTTGGTCTTAGAGAACCAGAAAATTTGCATTAGTGTGTCTTATCGAGTTTGTTAGGATGCATTAGTGAGTCTGGACTTCGACCGTGTTTTCTTTAAAAATGATTGCTTAACATTTTTGTTGGAAACTATATATTGGACTGATTCACAAGTTCCCGAAGAAGAACCGGAAGAAGAATCAGAACCGGAAGAGGAGGAACCGGAGGAGGAAATAGAACCGGTGGGGGAAATAATAAAACGGTTAAGTAAAAGAAAATCCTCAACCAACCGACCAAGGTTAATTATGGTCAATGGTGTTTCCGCCAAGGAAGCAAAATATTGGGAGGATTACCAATTCTCTGATGAATCGGATTCCGACGAGAATTCCGATGATGTTATAGAAATTACCCCAACTGAATTTAAAAAGGCAAAAGAAAATAATAAGGGAAAGGGCATAAAAATAGAGAAATCTAATTCCAACCCCGATGAACTTTATATGTATCGTCAACCCCCGAAGTCCTTAAGTTGTAACAATGACCCGGGAACCTCTAAACCACCAGGTTTTTCTAAACCAATGTGGACAACGACGGCTCGTATTAGGGGAACATCATATATCCCTAGAAACTTGGCAAAACGAACCAAAACCGAACAAGAAGAAACGAGCGAGTCGGAATAAGATAGTTGTATTCGTGTGGTGTAATATATGTAATATAGTGTGCTTATGCTTTATGATATATGTAAAAATTGCTTGTATTAATAAGTATTTTTTTTTATGAATCTAACTCTTGTCTATTTTACAGTATAAAAACACAAAATGGATAGACAACCCAATATTTTAAGAGACCTACCCGGAGACATGATTGATGAAATCTTGTCTAGAGTCGGTCAGAATTCTTCGGCACAACTATTTAAGGCGAGATCAGTTTGTAAGACATTCGAAGAACGTTCCAAGAATGCCTTGGTTTATAAAAGGCTTTCGTTCGAAAGATGGGGGATATCACATTGGGAAATCCATAAGTTACGATGTGTTTACTTTGACGCATATATTGCGGGGAACCCAAATGCTATTTTACGCAATGGGTTAAGAAATTATTTTGACTCAATATATCCGAATATTGGACTTCGTGATTTAGAAAAAGCGGCTAACATGCAACATAAAGAAGCATGTTATGCTTACGGATTAGTAATGTTCCCTTCTCACCAAAGTGAGAACAAGAACATCGGCCTACAACTATTAAACAAAACGTTCCCACAAGTGACGGAGTCGGTAATTGGGGTAAGAAATGAGGTTTTTAGATTGTTACGGGACTGTTGGACATTACGTAACCCTCGTCCCTTTGACGACGTTACAACACGCTGTCTTATCAACGGCCATAACGGTTATGTTCCACAAGACCAAGGATGGGAAGTAATCCTAGTAAAACCAGAATGCATGACTTGTTTCTGGACGTATGAATTACGTGTCTTTATTGCCTTTGCTGAACGACTTATGTACTAGCTAGAATTATCTTCACAACCATCTTGTATCAAATTTATTGTGTGCTATATTTCATGCTATATGTAAAATAAGCGGTATTGTAAGTTTGTAAAATATTGTGTAAAAGTTTGAACGCGAAATATTATTATAATCAGTTTTTCATATAGAATTGTAGTAGTTGAATTGTATATTAGCTACTAAGTATGAACTTAACGGGTAGGTACTACCCGAATTTAAACTTATAAAATGCTAATATGAAGAAAAAGCTTTTATAAATGAGTTCATATTATGCTACGAAATACTATTAACTACTCTTAATATTCTGTATGATTAACTTGTTCCATTTGACTATTTTGAAGGAAATGGCACCGACTACTCGACACACCGTGAATATGAATGAAGAGGAATTCCGTACTTTTCTAGCTTCAAACATAGCCGCAGTACAGGCTGCGCTACATACCAACAATAACCTTGGATCTAGCAGTACAGGAAATCGTGTAGGATGCACCTACAAAGAATTCACTGCCTGCAAACCTTTGGAATTTGATGGAACCGAAGGACCGATCGGATTGAAACGGTGGACCGAGAAGGTCGAATCGGTGTTTGCCATAAGTAAGTGTACTGAAGAGGACAAAGTGAAGTACGCTACGCATACCTTCACAGGTTCTGCGTTAACATGGTGGAATACCTATCTAGAGCAAGTGGGACAAGATGATGCTTATGCACTACCGTGGTCAGCATTCAAGCACTTGATGAACGAGAAGTACCGTCCCAGAACCGAGGTCAATAACCTCAAGACAGAACTTAGAGGGTTACGAACCCAAGGATTTGATATTACCACGTACGAAAGACGATTCACAGAATTATGCCTATTGTGTCCGGGAGCGTTCGAAGATGAGGAAGAGAAGATCGACGCGTTTGTGAAAGGATTACCGGAAAGAATCCAAGAAGATATAAGTTCACACGAGCCCGCCCCCATACAACAGGCATGTAGAATGGCTCACAAACTAGTGAACCAGATTCAAGAAAGAATTAAAGAACAGACTGCTGAAGAGGCCAATGTGAAGCAAGTCAAAAGAAAGTGGGAGGAAAACGGTGATAAGAATCACCAATACAACAACAGCAATTACAACAATAATCGCAACAATTATCCCAACAATCGCAACACCAATCGCAACTACAATAAACGGCCCAACAACAACAACAACAACAACAACAACAACAACAGCAACTACAACAATCATCCCAACAACAATAATAACCGCAACAACAACAACAATCAGAAGCAGCTATGCCAAAGGTGTGAAAAGTATCACTCGGGGTTCTGCACCAAATTTTGCAACAAGTGTAAAAGAAATGGTCATAGCGCGGCTAAGTGTGAGGTTTACGGACCAGGGGTTAATAGAACGAAAGGAACAAATGGTGTCGGAACGAGTAATGGCGGAGCAAGTAGTGTCGGAGCAAGTTATGCCAATGTAGTTTGTTATAAATGTGGAAAACCGGGCCACATTATTAGAAATTGCCCGAACCAGGAGAACACGAATGGACAAGGCCGCGGAAGAGTTTTCAATATTAATGCGGCAGAGGCACAGGAAGACTCGGAGCTTGTTACGGGTACGTTTCTTATTGACAATAAATCTGCTTACGTTTTATTTGATTCGGGTGCGGATAGAAGCTATATGAGTAGAGATTTTTGTGCTAAATTAAGTTGTCCATTGACGCCTTTGAATAGTAAATTTTTACTCGAATTAGCAAATGGTAAATTAATTTCAGCAGATAATATATGTCGGAATCGAGAAATTAAACTGGTTAGCGAAACATTTAAGATTGATTTGATACCAGTAGAGTTAGGGAGTTTTGATGTGATAATCGGTATGGACTGGTTGAAAGAAGTGAAAGCAGAGATCGTTTGTTACAAAAATGCAATTCGCATTATACGAGAAAAAGGAAAACCCTTAATGGTGTACGGAGAAAAGGGCAACACGAAGCTACATCTTATTAGTAATTTGAAGGCACAAAAACTAATAAGAAAAGGTTGCTATGCTATTCTAGCACACGTCGAGAAAGTACAAACTGAAGAAAAGAGCATCAATGATGTTCCCATCGCAAAAGAATTTCCCGATGTATTTCTGAAAGAATTACCGGGATTACCCCCACATCGATCCGTTGAATTTCAAATAGATCTTGTACCAGGAGCTACACCAATAGCTCGTGCTCCTTACAGACTCGCACCCAGCGAGATGAAAGAACTGCAAAGCCAATTACAAGAACTTTTAGAGCGTGGTTTCATTCGACTAAGCACATCACCGTAGGGAGCTCCTGTTTTGTTTGTCAAGAAGAAAGATGGTACATTCAGGTTGTGTATCAACTACCGAGAGTTGAACAAACTTACCATCAAGAATTGCTACCCACTACCGAGAATCGATGACTTATTTGATCAACTACAAGGCTCGTCTGTTTATTCAAAGATTGACTTACGTTCCGGGTATCATCAAATGCGGGTGAAAGAAGATGATATTCCAAAGACTACTTTCAGAACACGTTATGGTCATTACGAGTTTATGGTCATGCCGTTTGGTTTAACTAATGCACCAGCTGTGTTCATGGACCTTATGAACCGAGTGTGTGGACCATACCTTGACAAGTTTGTCATTGTTTTCATTGATGACATACTTATTTACTCAAAGAATGACCAAGAACACGGTGAACATTTGAGAAAGGTGTTAGAAGTATTGAGGAAGGAAGAATTGTACGCTAAGTTTTCAAAGTGTGCATTTTGGTTGGAAGAAGTTCAATTCCTCGGTCACATAGTGAACAAAGAAGGTATTAAGGTGGATCCGGCAAAGATAGAAACTGTTGAAAAGTGGGAAACCCCGAAAACTCCGAAACACATATGCCAGTTTTTAGGACTAGCTGGTTACTACAGAAGGTTCATCCAAGACTTTTCCAGAATAGCAAAACTCTTGACTGCATTAACACATAAAGGGAAGAAATTTGAATGGAATGATGAACAAGAGAAAGCGTTTCAGTTATTGAAGAAAAAGCTAACTACGGCACCTATATTGTCATTGCCTGAAGGGAATGATGATTTTGTGATTTATTGTGACGCATCAAAGCAAGGTCTCGGTTGTGTATTAATGCAACGAACGAAGGTGATTGCTTATGCGTCTAGACAATTGAAGATTCACGAACAAAATTATACGACGCATGATTTAGAATTAGGCGCGGTTGTTTTTGCATTAAAGACTTGGAGGCACTACTTATATGGGGTCAAAAGTATTATATATACCGACCACAAAAGTCTTCAACACATATTTAATCAGAAACAACTGAATATGAGGCAGCGTAGGTGGATTGAATTGTTGAATGATTACGACTTTGAGATTCGTTACCACCCGGGGAAGGCAAATGTGGTAGCCGATGCCTTGAGCAGGAAGGACAGAGAACCCATTCGAGTAAAATCTATGAATATAATGATTCATAATAACCTTACTACTCAAATAAAGGAGGCGCAACAAGGAGTTTTAAAAGAAGGAAATTTAAAGGATGAAATACCCAAAGGATCGGAGCAGCATCTTAATATTTGGGAAGACGGAACCCGGTATAGGGCTGAAAGGATTTGGGTACCAAAATTTAGAGATATGAGAGAAATGGTACTTAGAGAAGCTCATAAAACCAGATACTCAATACATCCTGGAACGGGGAAGATGTACAAGGATCTCAAGAAACATTTTTGGTGGCCGGGTATGAAAGCCGATGTTGCTAAATACGTAGGAGAATGTTTGACGTGTTCTAAGGTCAAAGCAGAGCATCAGAAACCATCAGGTCTACTTCAACAACCCGAAATCCCGGAATGGAAATGGGAAAACATTACCATGGATTTCATCACTAAATTGCCAAGGACTGCAAGTGGTTTTGATACTATTTGGGTAATAGTTGATCGTCTCACCAAATCAGCACATTTCCTGCCAATAAGAGAAGATGACAAGATGGAGAAGTTAGCACGACTGTATTTGAAGGAAGTCGTCTCCAGACATGGAATACCAATCTCTATTATCTCTGATAGGGATGGCAGATTTATTTCAAGATTCTGGCAGACATTACAGCAAGCATTAGGAACTCGTCTAGACATGAGTACTGCCTATCATCCACAAACTGATGGGCAGAGCGAAAGGACGATACAAACGCTTGAAGACATGCTACGAGCATGTGTTATTGATTTCGGAAACAGTTAGGATCGACATCTACCGTTAGCAGAATTTTCCTACAACAACAGCTACCATTCAAGCATTGAGATGGCGCCGTTTGAAGCACTTTATGGTAGAAAGTGCAGGTCTCCGATTTGTTGGAGTGAAGTGGGGGATAGACAGATTACAGGTCCGGAGATTATACAAGAAACTACCGAGAAGGTCATCCAAATTCAACAACGGTTGAAAACCGCCCAAAGTCGACAAAAGAGCTACGCTGACATTAAAAGAAAAGATATAGAATTTGAAATTGGAGAGATGGTCATGCTTAAAGTTGCACCTTGGAAAGGCGTTTTTCGATTTGGTAAACGAGGGAAATTAAATCCAAGGTATATTGGACCATTCAAGATTATTGATCGTGTCGGACCAGTAGCTTACCGACTTGAGTTACCTCAACAACTCGCTTTAACGCCTTGAATCGAGTAAATTTTTTTTTTTTTTTTGAAAAACAAGGTTACTGCCTGGACAAGGCTTATGCCGCGGCGCGGCCAGCCTTGTCGCGGCGCGACAATACACAGGAAAATTTATACTTCTTAGCCTTGCTTCTGTTCCCAACATCAGTTATATGCCGCGGCGCGGAGCCCTTGGCCGCGGCGCGACATAACACTAATCCGGGGGCTGATCTGCAACATTTCACTTAAACCAAACTTTTTCACTTTTCATCATACTCAAACATATTTAAAACTGGATAATTCATACACAAACATCAGAAATCAGTTTCTAACATCGTGAACCATCTATAAACAACATTTAGACAACAAAACGTGTTTTCATGAATCAAAACCATCATTTGGTCCCAAGTTCAACAATAACAAACATGACTCATTCAAAGCCCTTGGCGTTTAATAAGCGGTAACCGTAGAGCGTGATTACAAAAAGGGACTTGCAATACCACTTACGCTATGCCAATGCTCCTCTAGCGCTTTACACGGGCTCCTTACCTTCACGATGGACCTTAACACCTAAAACATAAAAAATCATAGGGGTAAGCTTTTGCACTTAGTGAGTTATAGGAAAGTAATAAAACACAAAACACAAAACATGTGGGCATAAATCATAACACTTATCCTTCAACCCATTGGTTGCTTGCATACATTCGGATCCAATTCATTCATACCATAGACATGACTTACTAGGCCGAACCTAGTAATCATGCCTAAGCTAACCATAGACATACTAAATATGCCTAAGCTATCATCATCTCATACATAGACACTTAATGTGTCTAAGCTAACACAAACCATAGGCAAGATTACTAGCAATGTAATAACCTTGCCTAAGCTAAACATCAACCATAGATACAACTATTAGGTTAACCCAATAGTTCTATCTAAGCTACATAACTAGTGCACTTAGTCGTTTCTCTCTTGCACGGATGCAATCCGAGAACACTAAGCCACTCTTGACCCGCCCATATTACCCCCTATGAACTCACCTTGCTTAATTGAATTTCCTTGATCACTTGTAACCTCTTTTCCTTGATTAGCACCTATACATGAGCTAATCTCATTAATCATCACTCAATCGAAAATCACAACTTTCATGTATTAATACACTATCATATACTTTCACATTTACTTAACCCCCTAATCACAACATACATACATTCTAGCCTTGATCTCATCTTTTCTAAAACAAGAATATTACCAATTAAACTTCATAACTTTAATCAAGTACATTTACTAGTTCATTTCTTAGCAATACATGCAACTTTTCCTTTAATCCTTTCATTATTTAAGAAATGTGCATACAATCCAATTTCATTACTAACACCCTTAAATTATCAAATAATCAATTTCTATAACCTTCAACAATAACCATAGTTCATACATGAACATCCTTCATCACAATTTCTAGCTAGAACACATAAACTTCTCATTGAGGCATTTTAACAAACACTTGGTGTGCATGACTAGAAATCTAACTAGAACATCATCAATCTCACCATAATCATGCCATAAATCTATAATGCAAGTTCATACATGTAATTACTTCCAAAATCATCAACAATTCCATTCTAATCTATTCAAATGTGCACAATTTAACAAATAGCAACTTTCTTAAGCATAATCTCATCATTAACACACAATACAAGCAATACCTAGACACAAAATCCATACCTTGTCTTTTAGAGTTTAAGAACCCTAATTGTGCACCAAGAGAGTGAAATTGGAAGATTAAAGCTTGCTAGAGTGATTAAGGTGTGTTAGATTTCACTAAATTCAAGCTTGCATGAGTTTAATTTCATCAATTGGTGATCTCCTTCTTCTTCCTCCTCCAAGTCGACACACACACATACAACCAGGAGGTTTCTTTATTTTTTTGTGAATAAATTCAATTTCCAGCATTTCTAATTTCTTTTATTTAATGTAACTTTGGTCTATTAGCAATTTCAACCCTCCCCATCACATCTATAGTTAGGGAAGTCCTTAATTCTAACTTTGCACCATTAGTCCTTCTTAACTTAACCAATAAACTTAACTTTTATCCATTTAACATAAAACAACCTTTACCATATAATTTCTTAGCAAATAAAATTTACATAAAATAATACCTTAAATATTTGGGATGTTACAACTCTCCCCCTCTTGGATCGTTCGCGTCCTCGCGAACCACTCTTGATGCAATGACGGATAATACTTCATGAGGCATTCTTCGGGTTCCCATGTACATTCGGAACCTTTTCTAAATTGCCATAATACCTTCAACAATGTAACCGACTTATTTCTCAAGCGCTTAACCTTTTGCTCCAATATCTTTATTGGCTTCTCCGCATATCTTAACTTATTATCAACCTCAATTTCATTCAAAGGAACATAAGTTGATTCATCCGCCAAACACTTTCTCAATTGTGACACGTGAAACGTGTCGTGAATATTACTCAATTCATCGGGTAAAGCCAAACGGTAGGCTACCTTCCCAACTTTCGCCACTATCTCAAATGGTCCCACGAACCTTGGACCCAATTTTCCCCTCTTTCTAAAACGAATGATGCCTTTCCATGGAGAAACTTTTAACATCACTTTATCACCTACTTGAAATTCTATCGGTTTTCTCCTTTTATCAACATAAGACTTTTGTCGATCTTGCGCCGCCTTCATTCTTTCATGAATTTGGTCAATCATCTCGGTGGTTTGTTGTACTATTTCCGTGCTTCCTAATTCCCGTTGACCTACTTCGCCCCAACATATCGGGGTTCTACACCTCCTTCCATACAACATCTCATAAGGCGCCATTCCGATTGTAGAATGATAACTATTGTTGTACGAAAATTCAACTAAAGGTAAGTGAGTATCCCAACTACCACCAAAATCGATGACGCATGCTCTTAACATATCCTCGAGAGTTTGTATAGTCCGTTCACTTTGACCATCCGTTTGTGGGTGAAACGCGGTACTTATATGTAACTTAGTACCCATTTCCTCTTGAAACTTTCTCCAATATCGAGATGTAAATCGAGTGTCTCGATCCGAAACTATGGAAACCGGTACTCCATGCCTTGCAACAACTTCCTTCATATACAACTTAGACATTGCTTCCGATGAAGAAGCTTCTCTTATTGCCAAAAATAATGCACTCTTAGTCAATCTATCAACAATAACCCAAATTGCATCGTGTTGTCTAGGGGTCTTAGGCAACTTAGTCACTAAATCCATTGTAATATGCTCCCATTTCCAAACCGGTACCTCTAAAGGTTGCATCTTACCGTAAGGCATTTGATGATCGGCTTTCACTTGAAGACAAGTAAGACACTTGTGTACATACTTAACTATATCCCTCTTCATTCCCGGCCACCAATAGTCTTTCCTTAAATCTCTATACATTTTCGTAGCACCGGGGTGAATCGAATACTTAGACTTGTGAGCTAAGTCTAGGAGCTCACTTCTAACGCCACTTTGCAAAGGTACCCAAATCCTCCCATATCTAAGCCTTAACCCACGGGAATCTACCACAAAATTATCAACTTGCCCCTTGATCCTTTCTTTTCTCACGTTTTCGGGCGATAACGCTTCACCTTGTGCAACATGAATATCATCAAATATTCGAGGCGATATTACCATAGCCAAACTTGTTATCTTAATTGGTTGATGACTCGACTTCCTACTAAGAGCATCCGCCACCACATTCGCTTTTCCGGGATGATATAAAATCTCACAATCATAATCTTTCACCAAATCGAGACCTCTCCTTTGCCTATCATTCAAATCCCTTTGATCAAACAAATACTTTAAGTTCTTATGATCGGTATAAATGGAAAACTTAACACCATAAAGATAATGACGCCAAATCTTTAAAGCAAAAACTACGGTCGTCAATTCTAAATCATGCGTAGGGTAACGTTTCTCGTGTTCCTTCAATTGCCGGGAAGCATAAGCTATGACCTTTCCATTTTGCATCAATACACACCCTAAGCCTTTCTTAGAAGCATCACAATAAACCGTCATGTTCTCATTCCCTTCCGGTAAAACCAATATGGGAGCTTGAACAAGCTTCTCCTTAAGGAGTTGAAACGCTTGTTCTTGCTTTTCTTCCCATCTCCATGGCACACTTTTACGAGTCAACTTGGTGAGTGGGGTGGCTATTCTAGAGAAATCTTGTATAAACCGTCGATAATACCCCGCTAAACCTAGAAAACTCCTAACCTCGGTAGGATTAGTAGGTGGTTCCCATCTCATAATTGCCTCTATCTTTACCGGATCAACACAAATACCCTTCTTATTAATGACATGGCCCAAAAATTGAACTTCACGAAGCCAAAATTCACACTTAGAGAACTTAGCAAACAATCTTTCTCTTCTTAAAGTCTCTAACACTTGTCTTAAATGCACCGCATGTTCCTCTTCACTCTTAGAATATACCAAGATATCATCTATAAATACAATTACAAACCTATCAAGCATCGGTCGACAAACCCTATTCATCAAATCCATAAATGCGGCCGGAGCATTTGTTAATCCAAACGGCATAACCACAAACTCATAATGACCATACCTCGTTCGAAAAGCCGTTTTAGGGACATCTTCTTCCCTCACTTTCAATTGATGGTAACCCGACCTTAAATCTATCTTTGAAAAGAAACTTGCACCTTGTAATTGGTCGAACAAATCATCTATCCTTGGCAACGGATACTTATTCTTAATAGTGACTTTATTCAATTCTCGATAATCAATACACATTCTCATAGTCCCATCCTTCTTTTTCACAAATAAAACCGGAGCTCCCCATGGTGAACTACTAGGACGTATAAAACTTTTATCTATCAAATCTTGCAATTGAGTCATCATTTCTCTCATTTCCGATGGGGCTAATCGATATGGAGCTTTGGCAATTGGCGTGGCCCCGGGTATCAAATCTATTCTAAATTCTACCTCACGCTCGGGAGGTACACCGGGCAATTCACTTGGAAACACATCCGGAAACTCGTTAACTATTGGTACATCATCTAATTCAACAATCTTTCTCGAATTATCAACAACATGTGCCAAAAACGCACAACACCCATGAGACAAAAACCTTTTAGCCTTAGCATACGTGCATATAGGGATAGCACGCCTAGCTCGTTCCCCATAAATCCATATAACCTTTCCACTAGGTGATTGAACTAACACAATTTTCTTACGACACAAAATTATCCCTTCATTGTCATCTAGCCAATCCATGCCCACAATTACTTGAAATTCCCCCATATGCATGGGTATTAAATCAATGACAAACTTTTCATCATCCAAAATAATTTCACATCCTTTAATGATACTATACACCATCACAGTCTTATTATCCGCTATTTCAACCTCTAATGGGTGTTCTAACATACTAGGGGTCATATTAAAATGCTTACAAAAAGAATATGATACGAACGACCGCGTAGCACCGGAATCAAACAAAACATGCGCAGGTAAAGAGTTTACAATAAAGGTACCTGACACCACATTTTGGGACTCCTTCGCTTCGAGTGCGGTAATCTGATGAGCTCGGGCCCTTGGTCGGCTATCACTAGTCTTCGGTTCCGTCTTAACCTCTTTCTTAACACTACCACTAGCTAAATCCTTCTTGTATTCCGGACATTCGGCTTGAAAGTGACCTTTCTCAAAACAATAATAACATTGCTTACCTTTCTTAGGACATTCGGCGGCCCTATGTCCCGGCTTTCCACAAGAGTAACAATCGGAGGTACCCGCTTTACATTCACCCGTATGATTTTTACCACATCTAGTACACAACTTGGCTTCTTTCCCACCGCTCTTACCCGACACAAAACCCCCTTTTGACTTGTGCAGGGATTCGGAACCAAACTTACCCTTCTTCGGACTAACATTTTGCATTGCCTTGGAGTCTTGATCTAACTTTCGCTTAAACGCCGCCTTCTTCCTAAGTTCGTGTTCTCTAACAAGTGCTCTATTCATCATTTCGGCCAAAGTCTTATACGTGCTCTTGTCAATAAACTCACTTATCTCGGGATTCAACTTTTCATGATAATGATCCATCATCAACTTGGGACTTGACACAAAGTCCGGACAAAATCGAGACTTATCATTGAACTCGGCATTAAACTCGGTCACCGACTTACTTCCATGCTCTATATTCATAAACTCGGATTTCAACCTACTAACCTCAGCGGGTGGAGCAAATTGAGTCATAAACATTTCACGGAACTTGTCCCATGAGAAACTTGTAGCCACGTCTCGCCCATGAGACTTAACTATAAAATTCCACCACTCATAACCACTACCCTTCATTTGATGTGCCGCGTAAATTACCTTTAAATGCTCGGGGCATTCACATAGCATAAAAGTTTCTTCAATCTCATCAATCCATCTTTGACTAACAATAGGGTCAACCTTACCATGAAACTCAGGGGGATGGCAATTTGCAAAGTTCTTATATTCAAAACGATCATCCTTTCTTTTAGGGGCTTCTACCTCTTCTTGCCTTACCCCACTTCCCCCTTCACCTCTTAAGGTAGGGTTATTGGCAACAAAAGTCTTTAACTTCTCATCTAATTGATCATTGATCAACGTCTTGATCTTTTCTAACAAGGTTGGGGTATAACGTATCAAGGCTTGCCCTATTTGCCCCGAAATGTCATTTGGCATGTTAACTTCTTCCGATTCGTTTTGAGAGTCTTCTATAGACTCCGTGGATGGGGTGCGGACGTACTCATCATCCTCATCTTGACCTCGGTTTGGCGATACAATAGCCATTCTGAAAATTACATTCAACCCATTAGTTCAAATACCGGTAACACCATTATTCATCAAAACCAAACAATCCGAAAGAATTCCTAACTCGATTCACCATGACCATAGTAGACGTCCATGTGTACTAAAATGAAGTAATAGCAATGGCCTGTTGTTATTACACCATTTCATTACACATCTAGTCTACCACGACATCATGGCTAGCGAGTATCAAACTCCTTACATAAACCAATTCGTAATCTTATTCATTATACTATGGGTCTTGTCAATGACTCTACCCTATGGAGCATGGCACAACTATACGACTTTAACACTTATGCAAGTCCTAAACCGCTTATCCTTTCGCAACAATGGTTTAAGCCTAGATAATCCCTATCGTGGGTTATCCAAGTCCCTTAAACCACAGCTCTGATACCAACTTTTAACGCCTTGAATCGAGTAAATTTTTTTTTTTTTTGAAAAACAAGGTTACTGCCTGGACAAGGCTTATGCCGCGGCGCGGCCAGCCTTGTCGCGGCGCGACAATACACAGGAAAATTTATACTTCTTAGCCTTGCTTCTGTTCCCAACATCAGTTATATGCCGCGGCGCGGAGCCCTTGGCCGCGGCGCGACATAACACTAATCCGGGGGCTGATCTGCAACATTTCACTTAAACCAAACTTTTTCACTTTTCATCATACTCAAACATATTTAAAACTGCATAATTCATACACAAACATCAGAAATCAGTTTCTAACATCGTGAACCATCTATAAACAACATTTAGACAACAAAACGTGTTTTCATGAATCAAAACCATCATTTGGTCCCAAGTTCAACAATAACAAACATGACTCATTCAAAGCCCTTGGCGTTTAATAAGCGGTAACCGTAGAGCGTGATTACAAAAAGGGACTTGCAATACCACTTACGCTATGCCAATGCTCCTCTAGCGCTTTACACGGGCTCCTTACCTTCACGATGGACCTTAACACCTAAAACATAAAACATCATAGGGGTAAGCTTTTGCACTTAGTGAGTTATAGGAAAGTAATAAAACACAAAACACAAAACATGTGGGCATAAATCATAACACTTATCCTTCAACCCATTGGTTGCTTGCATACATTCGGATCCAATTCATTCATACCATAGACATGACTTACTAGGCCGAACCTAGTAATCATGCCTAAGCTAACCATAGACATACTAAATATGCCTAAGCTATCATCATCTCATACATAGACACTTAATGTGTCTAAGCTAACACAAACCATAGGCAAGATTACTAGCAATGTAATAACCTTGCCTAAGCTAAACATCAACCATAGATACAACTATTAGGTTAACCCAATAGTTCTATCTAAGCTACATAACTAGTGCACTTAGTCGTTTCTCTCTTGCACGGATGCAATCCGAGAACACTAAGCCACTCTTGACCCGCCCATATTACCCCCTATGAACTCACCTTGCTTAATTGAATTTCCTTGATCACTTGTAACCTCTTTTCCTTGATTAGCACCTATACATGAGCTAATCTCATTAATCATCACTCAATCGAAAATCACAACTTTCATGTATTAATACACTATCATATACTTTCACATTTACTTAACCCCCTAATCACAACATACATACATTCTAGCCTTGATCTCATCTTTTCTAAAACAAGAATATTACCAATTAAACTTCATAACTTTAATCAAGTACATTTACTAGTTCATTTCTTAGCAATACATGCAACTTTTCCTTTAATCCTTTCATTATTTAAGAAATGTGCATACAATCCAATTTCATTACTAACACCCTTAAATTATCAAATAATCAATTTCTATAACCTTCAACAATAACCATAGTTCATACATGAACATCCTTCATCACAATTTCTAGCTAGAACACATAAACTTCTCATTGAGGCATTTTAACAAACACTTGGTGTGCATGACTAGAAATCTAACTAGAACATCATCAATCTCACCATAATCATGCCATAAATCTATAATGCAAGTTCATACATGTAATTACTTCCAAAATCATCAACAATTCCATTCTAATCTATTCAAATGTGCACAATTTAACAAATAGCAACTTTCTTAAGCATAATCTCATCATTAACACACAATACAAGCAATACCTAGACACAAAATCCATACCTTGTCTTTTAGAGTTTAAGAACCCTAATTGTGCACCAAGAGAGTGAAATTGGAAGATTAAAGCTTGCTAGAGTGATTAAGGTGTGTTAGATTTCACTAAATTCAAGCTTGCATGAGTTTAATTTCATCAATTGGTGATCTCCTTCTTCTTCCTCCTCCAAGTCGACACACACACATACAACCAGGAGGTTTCTTTATTTTTTTGTGAATAAATTCAATTTCCAGCATTTCTAATTTCTTTTATTTAATGTAACTTTGGTCTATTAGCAATTTCAACCCTCCCCATCACATCTATAGTTAGGGAAGTCCTTAATTCTAACTTTGCACCATTAGTCCTTCTTAACTTAACCAATAAACTTAACTTTTATCCATTTAACATAAAACAACCTTTACCATATAATTTCTTAGCAAATAAAATTTACATAAAATAATACCTTAAATATTTGGGATGTTACACTCGCGGCTGTACATAACACTTTCCACGTCTCGAATTTGAAGAAATGTTTTGCTAAAGAAGATCTCACTATTTCGTTAGATGAAATCCAAATCAACGAAAAACTTCAATTCATCGAAGAACCCGTCGAAATAATGGATCGTGAGGTTAAAAGACTTAAGCAAAACAAGATACCAATTGTTAAGGTTCGATGGAATGCTCGTAGAGGACCCGAGTTCACCTGGGAGCATGAAGATCAGATGAAGAAGAAATACCCGCATCTATTTCCAGAAGATTCGTCAACACCTTCAACAGCTTAAAATTTCGGGACGAAATTTATTTAACGGGTAGGTACTGTAGTGACCCGAACTTTTCCATGTTTATATATATTAGTTGAGATTGATATTTACATGATTAAATGTTTCCAATATGTTAAGCAATCAAACTTGTTAAGACTTGATTAATTGAAATAGGTTTCATATAGACAATTGACCACCCAAGTTGACCGGTGATTCACGAACGTTAAAACTTGTAAAAACTATATGATGACATATATATGGTTATATATATAGTTAACATGATATTATGATAAGTAAACATATCATTAAGTATATTAACAATGAACTACATATGTAAAAACAAGACTACTAACTTAATGATTTTGAAACGAGACATATATGTAACGATTATCGTTGTAACGACATTTAATGTATATATATCATATTAAGAGATATTCGTACATCATAATATCATGATAATATAATAATTTAAAATCTCTTTTGATATTATAAACATTGGGTTAACAACATTTAACAAGATCGTTAACCTAAAGGTTTCAAAACAACATTTACATGTAACGACTAACGATGACTTAACGACTCAGTTAAAATGTATATACATGTAGTGTTTTAATATGTATTCATACACTTTTGAAAGACTTCAAGACACTTATCAAAATACTTCTACTTAACAAAAATGCTTACAATTACATCCTCGTTCAGTTTCATCAACAATTCTACTCGTATGCACCCGTATTCGTACTCGTACAATACACAGCTTTTAGATGTATGTACTATTGGTATATACACTCCAATGATCAGCTCTTAGCAGCCCATGTGAGTCACCTAACACATGTGGGAACCATCATTTGGCAACTAGCATGAAATATCTCATAAAATTACAAAAATATGAGTAATCATTCATGACTTATTTACATGAAAACAAAATTACATATCCTTTATATCTAATCCATACACCAACGACCAAAAACACCTACAAACACTTTCATTCTTCAATTTTATTCATCTAATTGATCTCTCTCAAGTTCTATCTTCAAGTTCTAAGTGTTCTTCATAAATTCCAAAAGTTCTAGTTTCATAAAATCAAGAATACTTTCAAGTTTGCTAGCTCACTTCCAATCTTGTAAGGTGATCATCCAACCTCAAGAAATCTTTGTTTCTTACAGTAGGTTATCATTCTAATACAAGGTAATAATCATATTCAAACTTTGGTTCAATTTCTATAACTATAACAATCTTATTTCAAGTGATGATCTTACTTGAACTTGTTTTCGTGTCATGATTCTGCTTCAAGAACTTCGAGCCATCCAAGGATCCATTGAAGCTAGATCCATTTTTCTCTTTTCTAGTAGGTTTATCCAAGGAACTTAAGGTAGTAATGATGTTCATAACATCATTCGATTCATACATATAAAGCTATCTTATTCGAAGGTTTAAACTTGTAATCACTAGAACATAGTTTAGTTAATTCTAAACTTGTTCGCAAACAAAAGTTAATCCTTCTAACTTGACTTTTAAAATAAACTAAACACATGTTCTATATCTGTATGATATGCTAACTTAATGATTTAAAACCTGGAAACACGAAAAACACCGTAAAACCGGATTTACGCCGTCGTAGTAACACCGCGGGCTGTTTTGGGTTAGTTAATTAAAAACTATGATAAACTTTGATTTAAAAGTTGTTATTCTGAGAAAATGATTTTTATTATGAACATGAAACTATATCCAAAAATTATGGTTAAACTCAAAGTGGAAGTATGTTTTCTAAAATGGTCATCTAGACGTCGTTCTTTCGACTGAAATGACTACCTTTACAAAAACAACTTGTAACTTATTTTTCCGACTACAAACCTATACTTTTTCTGTTTAGATTCATAAAATAGAGTTCAATATGAAACCATAGCAATTTGATTCACTCAAAACGGATTTAAAATGAAGAAGTTATGGGTAAAACAAGATTGGATAATTTTTCTCATTTTAGCTACGTGAAAATTGGTAACAAATCTATTCCAACCATAACTTAATCAACTTGTATTGTATATTATGTAATCTTGAGATACCATAGACACGTATACAATGTTTCGACCTATCATGTCGACACATCTATATATATTTCGGAACAACCATAGACACTCTATATGTGAATGTTGGAGTTAGCTATACAGGGTTGAGGTTGATTCCAAAATATATATAGTTTGAGTTGTGATCAATACTGAGATACGTATACACTGGGTCGTGGATTGATTCAAGATAATATTTATCGATTTATTTCTGTACATCTAACTGTGGACAACTAGTTGTAGGTTACTAACGAGGACAGCTGACTTAATAAACTTAAAACATCAAAATATATTAAAAGTGTTGTAAATATATTTTGAACATACTTTGATATATATGTATATATTGTTATAGGTTCGTGAATCAACCAGTGGCCAAGTCTTACTTCCCGACGAAGTAAAAATCTGTGAAAGTGAGTTATAGTCCCACTTTTAAAATCTAATATTTTTGGGATGAGAATACATGCAGGTTTTATAAATGATTTACAAAATAGACACAAGTACGTGAAACTACATTCTATGGTTGAATTATCGAAATCGAATATGCCCCTTTTTATTAAGTCTGGTAATCTAAGAATTAGGGAACAGACACCCTAATTGACGCGAATCCTAAAGATAGATCTATCGGGCCCAACAAGCCCCATCCAAAGTACCGGATGCTTTAGTACTTCGAAATTTATATCATATCCGAAGGGTGTCCCGGAATGATGGGGATATTCTTATATATGCATCTTGTTATTGTCGGTTACCAGGTGTTCACCATATGAATGATTTTTATCTCTATGTATGGGATGTGTATTGAAATATGAAATCTTGTGGTCTATTATTATGATTTGATATATATAGGTTAAACCTATAACTCACCAACATTTTTGTTGACGTTTTAAGCATGTTTATTCTCAGGTGATTATTAAGAGCTTCCGCTGTCGCATACTTAAATAAGGACGAGATTTGGAGTCCATGCTTGTATGATATTGTGTAAAAACTGCATTCAAGAAACTTATTTTGTTGTAACATATTTGTATTGTAAACCATTATGTAATGGTCGTGTGTAAACATGATATTTTAGATTATCATTATTTGATAATCTACGTAAAGCTTTTTAAACCTTTATTGATGAAATAAAGGTTATGGTTTGTTTTAAAATGAATGCAGTCTTTGAAAAACGTCTCATATAGAGGTCAAAACCTCGCAACGAAATCAATTAATATGGAACGTTTTTAATCAATAAGAACGGGACATTTCAGCTTTAACCTTCGAGCAAGTCAAACACTTACCAACATAAGTCGCAACGTCCTTCTTAAGATTCGGCCACCAATACTGTTCTTTAAGGTCGTGGTACATCTTGCCCGCTCCAGGATGAATCGAATACCTCGACTTGTGGGCTTCGTCAAGTATAAGGTTCCGTAGATCTCCATAACAAGGTACCCAAATTCTTCCGGCATAACATCGGAGTCCAGACTCCCTAACCTCGAATCGAGAGACAAGTATGTTCAAATGTTCGTGAGATATGTTCTCCTCCTTGAGAGCCTCATCTTGGGCTACTCTGATCTAACTGTTGAGGTTCGAATGGATGGTGATGTTCAGAGCCCTAACACGAAGAGGTGCCGTCCTCTCCTTTCAGCTTAAAGCGTCAGCTACAACATTGGCCTTGCCAGGGTGATAACAGAGTTCACAATCGTAGTCGTTGAGCGTCTCGATCCATCGACGCTGTCTCATATTCAGTTGCTTCTGATCAAATATGTGCTGGAGACTCTTGTGATCGGTGAAGATAGTACTCTTAGTTCCATACAAATAGTGTCTCCACAATTTGAGTGTAAAGACAACGGCTCCAAGTTCAAGATCATGTGTAGTGTAGTTCTGCTCGTGAATCTTCAATTGGCGGGAGGCATAGGCAATAACTTTTGATCGTTGCATCAGTACACAACCAAAACCACTCTTCGATGCATCACAATAAACAACAAAGTCGTCACTGCCTTCGGGAAGCGATAAGATAGGTGCGGAGGTTAACTTCTTCTTCAAAGTTTGAAATGCTGATTCGTGTGTGGGTTCCCAAATGAACTTCTTTCCCTTGTGAGTCAGTGCGGTCAAAGGACGCGCAATCAGAGAGAAACCTTCGATAAACCTTCGGTAATAACCGGCGAGACCTAGGAATTGGCGAATATGCGTCGGAGTAGTGGGGGTCTCCCATTTGCTGATGGCTTCAATCTTGGTGGGATCTACTTTGATACCCTGGTCGCTCACAACATGACCCAGAAACTGGACTTCCTTCAACCAAAATTCACACTTGGAGAATTTGGCGTAAAGTTTCTCTTGTCTCAAGAGTTCAAGTACCAGTCGGAGGTGTTGCTCATGCTCTTCTTCGCTCTTAGAGTAGATGATGATATCATCTATGAAGACGATAACAAACTTATCCAAGTACGGCTTGCAGACACGATTCATAAGGTCCATGAACACGGCAGGTGCATTTGTCAACCCGAATGGCATCACGAGAAACTCATAATGACCATATCGAGTTCTGAATGCAGTTTTCATCACGTCACTTTCCTTCACCCTCAACTGGTGGTAACCAGATCGCAAATCGATCTTTGAGTAGACACTCGATCCTTATAGTTGATCAAAAAGGTCGTCAATTCGTGGAAGAGGATACCGATTCTTGATAGTTAATTTGTTGAGTTCACGGTAGTCGATACACATACGGAAGGATCCATCCTTCTTCTTCACAAACAACACAAGTGCGCCCCAAGGCGAGAAGCTTGGTTGGATAAATCCTCGATCAAGTAGTTCTTGTAGTTGACTCTGTAATTCTTGCATCTCGGAAGGTGCGAGTCTATAAGGTGCGCGAGCTACAGGTGCAGCTCCTGGCACTAAATCAATCTGAAACTCTACTGCTCTCTGCGGCGGCAATCCAGGCAATTCCTCTGGGAAGACATCGGAAAATTCATTCACAATTCGAACGTCGTTCACGCCCTTCACCTCAGTTTCTACCGCTTTCACATGTGCTAGGACAGCAAAACGTCCCTTCTTCATAATCTTTTGTGCTTTCACGCAACTAATGAGGTTCAACTTCGAGGTACATCTCTCTCCATAGATAACCAGTGGTTCGCCATCTCCTTGTGGTATGCGAAGTGCTTTATCTCCATAGATAATATCGGCCCTTATCTTACTCAACCAATCCATACCAACGATTACGTCAAAACTTCCCAGTTTGATAGGTATCAAATCAATTTCGAAATCTGCACCGGCTATGTTGATAATAGCTCCACGACTAATATGGTCAACCTTTTCAAGTTTTCCATTGGTGACCTCGACAAGCATACTTTCTTTTAACGGGACTAATGACCAATTAATCTTATCGCAAAAATGTCTACATACATAACTTCTATCCGCACCAGTATCAAACAAGACAGAAGCTAAAAGATTGTTGATTTTGAATATACCTGTCACCAAGTCGGGGTTTTCGCGTGCGTCCCTTGCATTAACATTGAAAGATCTAGCGCGGGGTGGTCCGCCGTCTTTTCGCTTGTGTGGGCACGCATTTCTGAAATGGCCCATCTGCCCGCATCCGTAACACTTCCTCGGCCCTGTGGGGATCGGCTTCCCATTCAAAGTGGTGACCTTGCAGTCTTTTCCGATATGCCCAGACCGTTGGCACTTCTCGCAGACAATATTGCAATACCCAGTGTGGTGTTTGTAACACCTCTTGCATTGTGGTAAGGTTCCCTTGTAGTTCGGGTTGGAGTTGGTGTTGTTGTTGGGGTTGGGGTTTCCACCGTTGTTGTGCCTCTTGGCGGGGGTCTGGTCATAGGTTCTCCCCCTGTTGTTGTAGTGGTGGTGGTTGTTGTTGTTGTTGTTGTTGTTGTTGTTGTTGTTGTTGTTGTTGTTGTTGTTGTTGTTGTTGTTGTTATTATCTCACTTTCGCTTTTCGCTACTACCAGCTTCAAACTTAGCCTTCTCCGGCTCATCAATAATGATTTGGTTCATGAGAGTATGTGCCATGCGCATTGCTTCAGGAACATTCAGTGATTTGGATGAGGTGACGTTTCCCTTAATGCTCTTAGGGGGTCCCCAGAAGTATCTCTCCATTCGCTTGAATTCTGGGGTGACCATTGTCGGACACATCAGGGCTAGTTCCAAAAATCTCCTGTTGTAACTATCAAGGTTGTTCCCAACGGCCTTTAACTGCATGAATTCCATCTCCATCTTTTGTATTTCGGTTTTCGGACAATACTCATCAATCATAACAGTTTTGAATTCCTCCCATGGCGTAGCATATGCCTCATCAATGCCTTTCGCTTGAGCTAACGTGTTCCACCACGTTAGTGCGCCATCAGACAGCGTGCAAGATGCAAACTTGGTTTTGTTGTCCTCCGAACAGTTGCTAACTCGGAATACTGATTCAAGTTTCTCGAACCATCTGGTGAGACCAACCGGTCCCTCGGTTCCACTGAAGTTATGTGGTTTGCAGCTTTGGAATTCCTTGTAAGTACACCCATTTCGAACGGGTGGGATAACCGGTGGTGGCGGCGGTGGAGCTTGGAGGTTTCTTTCTGCTAGGGCTGCGGCTACGCGTTCTTGGATCATCTCTTCAATTTGAGCAGCAGTAGGTGTGGATTGACCATTAGCCATGATGTTCTATACAAACATTTTGACTCAAGTCAAAATCCAGCATTCAATATATAATAATATAGTATATAACAACCAACATGTAAACAACACAACACATGTTAATTAAGTAACGCAAGTTGATACAAGTACCGCAAAACACCATACAGTAACGTAAATAGAACACTTGTGCAAAAAGTAACATCACAAAGTTTCCATTTATTAATAATAAGTTTCATACATCATGATAGATTCGTACAATACATAAGTGAAATATGAAACTACAACTAGATTACATCATGAAATCTAATACAAAAGGTCCTACGGTGAAGGTGGGTGTAGGATGTCTAAAACCTGAGCCAACTGCTCCTCGAGCTCAGTAACCCGAGCTCGGAGGATTCCCACCTCCCTTGTCAATTCCCCGACAGTGGGAGCTGGTGGGGCGGGCGGTGCTGGTGGTGCAGGTGGGGCCGGTGGAGCGGATGGTGCAGACCGCACGAAACGGGGTGCAGACGTCCCGGCTCCAGAAATAGTCAGTACGTAACGGGGAACCTTACGTATCTGTGGGTCGACAGGGTACGGCACAAGCCGTTTACGGGCAGTAACCCTCCGGCGCCGACCAAAAGCGTCAGTGAAAGCACGACCTCCATTCACCCCTGGAATGATGGTACCATCAGGACGGTACCGCTTCTTCGGCGGGGTAGAGGGTGGCTGAATGGGTATATCAGCAGGGTCCTCGTCGTCACTGGAGTCTGATGAAGAATCATCTGATGAAGAATCGGCGGATGATGAGTCATCCGAATCATGTGGTGGTGACACGGGTGACTGAACTGGCAGTCCGAAGGCGGCCAACATCTCTCTGTGTCTGAATGGCGGAATCGGCACTAAACGTCCATCTGGAGCGCGTCGGCACGGCATGCGCATATGGTTACGGAATGGCCCTTCCCCGAACTCCGCGGGGATCACAACACCACCTATGCGGGGCTGTGACTCCGAGGATCCGGGAGCAGACGGAGTAGGAATCTCCGCAGGGTCTACGTGTCCGTCAATAGTAGCCACTGGTGCAGGAGGCTGGCTGCTAGTCCCGGAAGATGAAGCGCCGGGGTCACTCATGCGTATCAGGATCGGTGGATCGGCAACGGTGGTAGGTGGAGTAGCTGAAGAGTCTAAACTGCCCAAAACGATAGCAGGTGGTACATCCGACATCTGAACAAGGAAAAATAAATTTTCCATGTCAGTAAGTCATAAAGCAAGCACGTATTAGGCCAACAGTTTAAATCATGTATAACAATAAGTAGCATGGCAAAAATAACGAATCGTACAGAAGTAGCATGCAATCGAAAGCAAGTGATATCATACAGTAGTGAAATCATGTAGTAGCATACGGCATATAGCAGTAACAGTAAGCAGCAACATGCAGTAAGCTCAGCGGAAACAAGTAAACTAGCAAGTTGTAGATTAGTCCTATTAGCGAATCCTACTTGGTCGGGTCTTAGACTCACTAATGTAACCTAATTCCCTACTACCAATGCTCTGATACCAAATGTGATGCCCCGTACAAAACCATCGTGTACGAATCATCAACAACAGGATCATTACAAGGTCAAGTACTATATGCGTTTTCAAAAAGAGTTTGCATTCATTAATAAAGTGATGTCTAAACCAACATCGAATGTTTTACAATCCCAAAGCATGCTTCACTAAGGAGAAGCAAATAATAAGTGTATGTGACCACAACAGTCGTTACAAGTCATAGTTCAAAAGTACTAATGTTTGAATGCAAAATAAAGTAGTTCATGCGATAACAACTCTAAGCAGCGGGTGTCTACAGCACAACTAGTACACAGCGGAACCTGAGAAAAACATGCTTAAAAACGTCAACACAAAGGTTGGTGAGCTATAGTTTAAGTATAACAGTAAGTAAGGTAGGCCACGAGATTTCAGTGCTACAAAGAGCGTTTCAAAATAGTATGATAAAGTATATGTTAACCGTGGGCACTTGCTAACTAACTTAACGTTTATACCCCCTGAAAGTACACTTGGCAAGTGCGTATGTATACAAAGTATTAAACACTCATTAAATGCTAGCGCGACTAGCCCGAGTGGGGATGTCAAACCCTATGGATCCATATCTAAGATTCGCGTTCACCGGTTCAAAAACCAATGACTAAACGTTACCGAGCTAAAGGGAATGTTTCTGCCGTTATATAACCCACACATATATAAGTTTAAGTACTCGTGATTAGTGTGTAAAACATAAAATCCGCATGTATTCTCAGTTCCCAAAATAAGTTAAAGTAAAAAGGGAATGCTATAACTCACAATGATAATGTAGTCGTAAAGTCGAGTCGGGAAAAGTGTGCAAGTAATCGGTCCGAAAGTCCTCAACCTAAGTCAAATAGTACTAAGTCAGTAAATCGTCTGAATAGGTTTAAAAGTACGTAAATAAGGTCTTAAGGGTCATCATCATTCATCATCAAACATAAGGCGTAAAGTAAGTTTCGTTTATGAAAGTAGTTTAAAACAAAGGCTGACTTCAGTCAGTCACCACGGCCTCTACCCTTACGGAATTAAGGTGAGACCAGTGGCCATGGCTCCGTATATGAGTCCTTTAAGTGTGGTAAAATTTACAGAAGCAAACTCGTCTTCTTTTGACCGTGGCGACGGTCTAAGTGCGAGTAGGTCAGAAATTTCTGCACAACGTTAAAAGGACATAGTGACGATCGGAGGGCCATAAATCCTAAACCGTAACTCGGATTAAGACGAGTCCTATATGAAAAGTTATCTACTCGAAAAGATCTATTTGAAAATCATAATCACAACAGTCCAGGTCTATTGGTCTGTTACAGAAACCATAAAACAGTAGGTAGCAGACAGAAAGCAGAAAAATAATGGGTTCCGGTGAGTTTGATGCTTGATGCTTATCACGGTTCTCATCCTTGATGCGTATAGCTTCAAGTGTACAACTCGTTGATGTGTTTGCATCATCTTGACCAAGATTTGACCATCATAACCCAAGAGCAAGTCTAAGACATGAAGCACAACTCACTTAAGTGTTGCAAGTGTTTTGATGAACCAAAGTTACATCAAAGTCTTAGATCTAACACATACATGAACTTTAAGACTAATAATAAGTTACAAACTTGAAAGTAAACTAAATAATCAAGATCTTAAGATGTAGAACATAGTTCTTAGTTAGAACTTGAAGATCCAAGACCCAAAAGTCTAGATCAAGCATAAGTATACAAAGTTATATTTAAAGAAAACTTATTTACATGTTCTTGAACTTTTAAGTTAACTTTTAGTTCCAAGAGATATGAGATCAAGACTAACTTGTAGTACTTGACCAACAACAACCAAAATCATAAAATTAAAGTGCAAGTAAAACTAAATAAACAAGTAAAAGGTTCATGGTTGTTCATACTTTTAAAGATTCAACCAAGGTTTGATCTTTAAGTAAAGTAAATTTTAAGTTTACTTCAAGAACTACAAGTATGAGTTACAACACAAGAACTTTCTTTCTTTAACAAGTATTGGAGATCATAAACTAAGAAGTTTATGTCTTGTGTGTTCTTGTTAGAACAAGATAGATGAAGAATCAAACTAATAAGTTTGCTTCTTAGATGATCATAAGTAAATAACAAAAACAACTAGTAATTACAAGTAATCAAAGACAAGTAACAAGTAAACAAAAGAATGATGATGATGAATGATCTTGGTTCGGTTTTACAAAGAGAAAAAGAAGGAAGAAAAGATTCAAGTTTACTTACAAGAACTAGAGAAAAATGAGAGGAAATTTGAGAGGATTTTTGCAAGTAAGTGTGTGTGTGTTTGAATGAGGTTTACAAGTAATGAAGTAATACAAGGAAATGAACCAAAAACTCCCTCCAAGTCCCTCTAGGCCTACAGCCTGCAGAAGAAACAAAAGGGGGAAGGGAAGAATTCAAGGGTCACTAGAATGTAAAGCTTGAAAAAAAGGTGGTTACTTGGTGTATGTGCATGGGGATAACAAGTTAACTAGATTCCTCATGTACAAACTAACTAGTTCATGATCTAAGTAATATTTACAAGTAGTAGTAATGGACTAGTTACTCCAATAAGGTGTAGGGTGGGCTTATAAGTCCAAAACCATGAGTCCATTAACACTAATAAAGCCCAAGTTCACTTAATTAACAAATAAATCCAATTAAAGCCCAAGTAACTAACTAATAACCTTAGTTAATTAAAATGATTAATAAAACTTAATCATGAATGCAAATAATATCTAAAAATATTATTCGTGAAGTTTCGTGTGTCACAAAGACGTTTCGGGCAATTAAAGTCAAGTTCGGGCAATCATGGAAACATGTAAATGTAATAACATACATTCGTTTAATCACACGTATTAATAATAACAATTATTAATAAATAAACATTGGAAAATCCAGGGTCGTTACAAGTTATTAAGGTCGATTCAAATCTCGATGTTTGTAGGTCATTCGGATCTGAATTCAAACCCGCAGTTCACCGGAGCTGAGAGTTGGATGTTGAAGATCGACGGATTTTGTAGTTTGTTTAGATTAGATTTTGTGTTTTGAGTTTGTGGTGTGTTTGATATTGTATTTGGTGTGTTTGATTTTGTCTTCAAAGTTTAGTTGTTTTTGATTTGGAAAGAGAGAAAGTGAATTTGATTTTATTTTAAAAGATGAAGGTGATTTGCAGATGTAAATGAAACGTATGAGTGGATGAAAATGATAAATGGATGTTGCTTTGGTTTTAGATTATTATATGGGGAAAAGAAAAATAAATAAACTAAATCATTTAATTAAGATAGGACAAAATGTCAAAAATACCCTCATGTGCTTGGCACGTGATAGATTGTAATTGTTAGATGGTAGATGTAGTCGATAGCTACTAGTTGTTAACTTTGTAGATGTGTTTAGATATTTGATAGAGTAGTAGTTATAACTATTAAAATAAAGAGTAAAATGACAAAAAAAACTTAATTTATTTTTTCTTTTCTCACATGTTGGTTTTGTTAGATTTTAGATTTTAGTTTTTTTCCCCGTCTTAAACTTTAAGCTCTTCTAACCAAACGAAGCTTCTTTATTTAATATAAGCTTATTCATAAAAGTTAAAAGCTTGTACAAGT
Organism: Rutidosis leptorrhynchoides; assembly: GCF_046630445.1. NCBI lineage: Eukaryota > Viridiplantae > Streptophyta > Magnoliopsida > Asterales > Asteraceae > Rutidosis > Rutidosis leptorrhynchoides. The sequence continues at coordinate 433,756,359 of NC_092335.1, forward strand.
TTTAAAAAGCTGCGTGTCAAACATAATATATATACTCAAACTCAACTTGAAAGGACCCGTTCATATCGATTATAAACGATTCACAATAGTTGATTACATAGCGAGGTATTTGACCTCTATATGATACATTTTACAAACATTGCATTCGTTTTTAAAAGACAAACTTTCATTTCATCGAAAGTTGACGGCATGCATACCATTTCATAATATATCCAACTATAATTGACTTAATAATAATCTTGATGAACTCAATGACTCAAATGCAACGTCTTTTGAAATATGTCATGAACGACTCCATGTAATATCCTTAAAATGAGCAAATGCACAGCGGAAGATTTCTTTCATACCTGAGAATAAACATGCTTTAAAGTGTCAACCAAAAGGTTGGTGAGTTCATAGGTTTATCGTAATCAATCATTTCCATAGTTTTAATAGACCACATGTAACGACCCTGGTTTTTCCATCCTTAACTAATAATGGTTATTAGTAATACTTGTGATTAAACGAATGTATGTTATTACATTTACTTGTTTCCATGATTAACCGTACATGACTTTTGAGTGCCCGAAACGTCTTTGTGACACACGAAACTTTCACGAATAATATTTTTTAGATATTATTTACATTCATGATTAAGTTTTATTAATCATTTTAATTAACTATGGTTACTAGTTAGTTACTTGGGCTTTTATTGGATTAACTTGTTAGTTACTTGAACTTGGGCTTGATTAATATTAATGGACTCATGATTATGGGCTTATAAGCCCACCCTACATCTTAATGGACTTCATTAGCCCATGTCTTTCATATGTAAGTATCACTTTAAATTGGAACTAGATGTGTTAGCTTTGTTTAGAATCTTGTTACAACTCCTCCCCATGCAAACACCTCTTGTAACCAACCTTTTAAGCTTTAACATGCAAGGACCTAGTGGTTTAATCCCTCCTCCCCTTTTGATAGTCCTAGCCATCGGCCATAGTGGCCTTTAGAGGTGTTTTGTGCTTCTTTTTTTTTACTTACTTGCTCACTTGTATCCATTCATTTCACACACACAAAATACTTCTCAAACTCTTCTCTCTTTTTTCTCTCTCAAAGATTGTAAGTAACTTGAGTTCTTCTCCTTCTTTTTCTCTTGTAAAACCGTGGCCAAAGACACCCCTTTAATCATCATCATTTACTTGTTGTTACTTGTTCTTTGTTAATGTCTACTTACTTACTAGTTGTTGTTGTTACTTACTTACATGTTACAAGAATCCAACTCTTTAGTTTGATTCTCCATTTACCTTGTTCTCACAAGACATACAAGAACAAAACTCTTTAGTTTATGTTCTACATATAATGCTTTAGAAAGATTTAAGTTCATCAGTTGTGAAATCATTACTTGTAAGTCATGTTTGTAAACATAAAGTTTACATTCTTAAAGATCAAACTTTGGTTTGAATCTTTAATGTATGAACAACCCATGAACTAGTTACTTATTTACTTAGTTACTACTTTATATTATGCACTTTAATTTCATGTTTGTTGATTTAAATGGTCAAGTATTACAAGTTAGTCTTGATCTCATATTTTCTTGAACAAAAGTTAACTTTAAAAGTTCAAGAACATGTAAGAAATCTTTCTTTAATTATAACTTGTTATACTTTTGAAAGATCTAAGTTTCTATAGCTTATGGTCTACATAATTTGTTATAAACAAAAGCTTGAAAGCTTACATACACTTTACAAGATGATAATCTAAGTTTTGTAGCTTATGGTTTCATAAAAGTAAAGGTTCAAGTGCTATTACTTAGTATTTAACTTAATAACTTTAGATCAAGACTTTTGAGTCTTGGATCTTCAAGATCAAACTAAGAACTATGTTCTACAACTTATGATCTTGATTAGTTAGTTTATTTGCAAGTTTGTAGTTCAATATTACTTTTATATTTCATGTATATGTTAAATCTAAGACTTTGATGTAACTTTGGTTCATCAAAATACTTGCAACACTTGATTGTGTTGTGCTACACATCTTAGACTTGCACTTGGGTTATGATGGTCAAAACTTGGTAAAGATGATGTAAACCCATCAACTAGTTGTACACTTGAAGCTATATGCATCAAGGATGAGAACCGTGATAAGCATCGAGTACCAAAAACCCACCGGAACCCACTACTTTTCTGTTTTCTGTTTTCTAGTTTCTGTAACTGACCAGTATACCTGGGCTACTGTAACCTTGATTTTCAGATAGTTCAATTCATGTAGATAACTTTTCATTTAATACTCATCTTAATCCGAGTTACGGTTTAGGATTTATGGCCCTCCGATCGTCACTATGTCCATTTAACGTTGTGCTGGAAATTCTGACCTACTCGCACTTAAACCGTCGCCACGGTCAAAGAAGACGAGTTTGCTTCTGAAATTTTTACCACACGTAAAGGTCTCATACACGGAGCCATGGCCACTGGTCTCACCTCTGTTTGGTTTGTGTAGAGGCCGTGGCTACTGACCGAAGTCAGCCCTTGTTTTAAACTCTTTCCTTGAACAAAAACTTACTTTATACCTTTCGTTTGATGATGAATGATGATGACCTTTAAGACCTATTTTACATACTTATAAACCTATTGAGACGATTTACTGACTTAGTAATATTTGACTTAGGTTGAGGACTTTCGGACCGATTACTTGCACACTTCCCGTACCACCGTTACTACTACTTAATCATTGTGAGTTATAGCATCCCTTTTTACTTTAACTATTTGGGACTGAGAATACATGCGCGTTTTATGTTTTACATAATAGGCAAGAGTACTTAATCTTATATATGTGTGGGTTATACAACGGCATAAACATTCCCTTTAGCTCGGTAACGTTTAGTCATTGGTTTTTGAACTGGTGAACGCGAATCTTAGATATGGATCCATAGGGTTTGACATCCCCACTCGGGCTAGTCGCGCTAGCATTTAATGAGTGTTTAATACTTCGTAAATATACGCACTTGCCAAGTGTACTTTCAAGGGGAGATATATTATTAAACGTTAAGTTAGTTACCGAGTGCCCACGGTTGTGCATATACTTAAACATACTTATTTGGATTACTGTTTTGAAACGCTCTTTGTAGCACTGAAATCTCGTGGCCTACCTTACATTACTGTTATACTTAAACTATAGCTCACCAACATTCGTGTTGACGTTTTTAAGCATGTTTTTCTCAGGTGCTTAAGGTTTGCTTGCTTCCGCTGTACTAGTCATGCTTTGTAGACACCCGCTGCACTTATTAGAGATGTCACCGCATGAAACATCTTTTTGCATTCAAACTTAATACTTTTGAAATGATATATTTGTAACGACCTATGGGTCACGTAATATTACTTATGCTTGCTATTTGTAGAAGTATACTTTTGAGTTGTTAAACACTTGATGTTAGTTAAGACATCACTTTTATTATGAATGCAAACTCTTTTGAAACAGCATATAGTGTTTGACCTTGTAATGATCCTGTTGTTGATGGTTCGTACACGTTGATTTAGTACGGGGCATCACATTTGGTATCAGAGCATTGGTTATAGGGAATTAGGTTGCATTAGTGAGTCTAAGACCGACCCGAGTAGGATTCACTAATAGGACTAATCTACAACTTGCTAGTCTACCTGTTTCCGCTGAACTTACTACATACTGCTGCTTGCTTTTACTGCCATATATCGTATACTGCTACTTGTTTACACTACTTCATGATATTATCTACTTTCGATTGCATGCTACTGTGTTATATTACTGCATGCTACTATCTGCCTTTAGCATGTTACCTCGGTATGATACTGTTACTATTATCATGCTACGTGCTGCTGTAAACAATCTAGGCTGCTGTAGTCGTTATGCCTGATTACGCTCTTGCTACATGTCTACTATCCGCTATACCGACTTGGAGAACTTATCCTTCCCGGTTCAGATGTTTTCCAGAAATACTTTACCATTCGTCTAACCCTAAGAACTAGTAGTGTAATCCACCTGTTACTACTGTTCCACCGTTCCAGCGATCGAAACATTTCTTCACGCAATCTAGAAGGAGTACCCCTCGGATTACGCACCCACTAAAGTTGATCCTCAGAGGAGAAGAAATTGGAGGACTTGTCGGAATAACCGCACCCCGAGCTCACTCTAATTAGCCACTTACATCGTATGAACATTGGAAGGATATTCAGTTCTGCAAGTTGATTGTATCCCGTGTGCTTTCATGACCGTCACTTATCTCTTTCATTCTTCACCACTACTCGACGATCTGACGACACTTTTGGACGTCCCAAACACTCTTAGACATTGGATAAGTCGGGAGGACATCTCCTTTCACAAGGTCATAGTATCTTCTACTGATACTCAAACATATCGTATCACTAATTGCTACACGTACAACTCGACACGAGACCCAGATTGAATTTCTAGAAAGGAATCTAACGATATTACTTTAACCTGAATATTTTGAAGAAATTTCGGAGCACTTAGGCATTGATGCATGACCTATGGAACTTACGCATCCACACCGAGAAACCGTGAGATTAGTTATGTAGATTCTGTTTTGAGATGGCATAGATAAAACACCGTTAGATGAAATTGAGTATAATTGGAAGTGATCACGTTACATTGACCATATGGAATGATATTGGAATGAACGTACGATTTAGTACAATATAATGACGCCAGGCCAGCGTGATTATATTGAAGTAAATCATGCAGAAGTTCCAATGTTACTACATGAGGAATATGAAGTGATCCAGGGGAAAATTTTGGAAGGAACCACTTGAGCATACACATTGTAGCCCGTTAAAGGTAGGGAAAGAATAACCACGTAGCCTAGATACTGTACAAGAAGGGCCTTGATTGCAGAATTGATAACCCGAAAATTTGTTATAGATATCGACACCCTGGACATTTAAGGAAAAGGTTCTCATATAGGAAAAACTTTAAACTTACCTACGGTAAAGCAATCATTATCTTATTTATGGAAACTCACATGGATCCTGATTTTAGTTAGGGTACGTTTCTTCACCACGTTTTATTGTCTCAAGGTTGTTTAATACTGGTGCGATAGAAACCTTATATTTAAGCACCTTAGTGTCATGATTAATAAGCCATTAACAACCATGAGGGTTAAGTATTCTATAGGACAAGCAAATGATAAGCTGAGAAAAATAGAGGAATAATTTAAGGTGGTACTTTAAGAATAACAGGTGGGTCATTTGGAAATGACCTCATATTAACCAAACTTGGAAGTTTTGTAACAACCCAAACCAACACCCGACAAAACCTTGTGAAAATACGAAATAAAAAAAAATTTCTGTTGCAGACCATCGGCGCGCCGCACCATATCTGGCTGTCCCCGGGACTTTTTAACCGCGAAAAGATTGACTAGTTCCCGGCACTTTTAGACAAAACGCTTTTTACCATACTACCAAATATGTAAAACTAACATGTTTCAAACATAAAATTAAAGTTTTACAAGCGGGGCCCACATCGGCCGTTTTACGAGTTTAATACAAATGTACGAGTTTCGACCACCAAAAGTTTAAGTTCCAAACTACACAATGAGCATGGCGTTTGGGATTAAACTACCCAACTATCGGTCAAACTCCAAGAGCTACTAAAGCCAAAAGCGTCCCCTAGCATCAAGCGGGATCTCTAGTCCAAAACGATGCCCTTACCCTTGTCCGAAACCGAACCTATAAAATGGTAAACAACGAGAGGGTAAGCAAAGCTTAGTGAATGCAATAATTATACGAATACATATATAATTATACCTACTTGCATACACTTACACAACCCCAAACATGCTAGCAAACAACATTAGCTTATCGTCGCAATATCAAGCTATAAATCTCCAATACCACAAGCTAGCATAACAACCGCATATAAATATAACTCGAATAATATAATATGCTTACAACACAAATAACCATGGTTAACCAATAGTACAAGGGAACGGCGCTCGCGAAAACGCCATCGGTGTTCACAACATCCGTTAGGGCACTTAACACCTCGCACCACTAACCCCTAGGGTGGCACCTTAACACCTCGGCACTTCACCCCAAGTGGCATCTTAACACCTCGATGCTTCACTCATTATTTTACGGAGTGGTGTCTTAACACCTCGACACTACACTCCTAGGTGGCATCTTAACACCTCGATGCTACACCCGAGTGGCATCTTAACACCTCGATGCTACACTCTTCACGTGAAACGTGGTGTCTTAACACCTCGACACTACACCTTTCACGCTACAACAAATAGATACATTATATACATACGCATATAATTATTCCACTCACCTCGAAGTCTTCGTGTAAGATAACCGCACTTGCAACGTCAATGTAACGTACCTATTCCATTTTAGCACATAATCAATTCACAACTCAAGTCGGTCAAGCAACTCACTTAACAATCTAGAGTCTTTTGACCCTAAGTGCAATCCCGACCCATTTTGCACCTTTAACCCTAATAATGGGTTAACTTCACCAAAAACCCTAACTTTAGCCAATTAAGGTATTAACACACTTTTAACCACGAAGTTAACTCGTTTTCATACATGCAAGGCCACTTAGGTCATTAAAGACCCATTTGACCCATTTCAAGGTCAACACACCCATTTGGGTCATCCAAACCCAAATAACACCCATTCACATATCATTAAGGTGTTCTAGTACATAAACTAACCAATTTAGGTTCATAATCTAATTTAACACTTTGAAAACCCTAATTGGTCATTCTTGAGTCTTCATGACCCAAATTCCCCAAGAAACCCCTAATTTACTAGCAAATGGGTTTTATGAGTCTTAATAACCCAAACCCTAACCCCTAATGAAATTAAAGTAGGAAATTGGGTTTTATAACTTACCAACACAATCACCATGTAGCTATCGACTAGATGAACGACTTTAGAACTTGCACCAAGACCCGATTCAACCTCCTTCAAGCTCTAATGAAGCTTTCTCACTCAAGGATGCACTCTCTCACTAGAAATTGAATTTGAGAGGATAAGGTTGTTGGAAGTGGAGTGAATGAAGCTCCAAAACTGATCCAAGGTATTAAATTCGGGCTCCAAAGTGAATTGACCAAAATGCCCTCCAATTGTCTAATTAAAAGGAAAAGAGGATTCTGTCACAGACAGATGGCGCGGCGCGCCACTAGGCCGCGCGGCGCGCAACCCTCCCAGTCCAGCTTCTTTTGCCTTTTAAAATATATACAACCAAACCCCGATCCAAGTACCGCACAATACACTTATATACACATATGTACACTACGAATACTCGGGTCTTACAACTCTCCCCCACTTATTCGGATTGCGTCCTCGCAATCCAAGTCGCATGACACGAGGGAAGATAAACCAACACGAACTCTTCGGGTTCCCAAGTGAACTCGGAACCTTTACTTCGTCGCCATTGAACCTTGAAAGTTTTCACCTCTTTATTTCTCAACATTTTCACCTTCTCGTCAAGGATAGCAATCGGTTCCTCGACATATTCTAACTTGTTGTTTAGCTCGATCTCGTCTAAAGGCATCCATGAGGAATCATCCGCAAGACACTTACGGAGGTGGGAAGCATGAAATGTATTATGGATCCCCGCAAGCTCTTCGGGTAATTCCAATCGATATGCAACTTCACCAACACGAGCTAAAACCTTGAATGGCCCAATAAACCGAGGAGCTAACTTTCCCCGTTTTCGAAATCGAATAATACCCTTCCATGGCGAAACTTTAAGCATCACCATGTCGCCTTCTTGAAATTCAATCGTTCGCCTACGTTTGTCGGCATACGACTTTTGCCTATCTTGAGCCTTCTTCAAATGTTCCCGAATAATATCAATCTTGTTGTTCGTCTCCAAAACCAAATCGGTACTCCCGATCTCTCGTTGACCCACTTCTCCCCAACAAACGGGAGTTCGACATCTACGCCCATAGAGCATCTCATACGGTGGCATCCCGATACTAGTATGATAACTATTATTGTACGAGAATTCCACCAAAGGCAAATGCTCGTCCCAACTACCACCAAAATCAATAATGCACGCCCGTAACATATCTTCTAGAGTTTGGTTCGTACGTTCGGTTTGACCGTCCGTTTGAGGATGATATGCCGTGCTCAACTTCAATTGCGTACCCATATCTTCATGAAACTTTTCCCAAAATCGAGATGTAAAACGGGTATCTCGGTCCGAGATAATAGATATAGGAACCCCATGACGAGCGACCACTTCCTTGATAAACAACTTAGCCAAGGTCTCCGACGATATCGCTTCTTTAATGGGAAGAAACAAAGCGCTTTTTGTCAATCGGTCAACTATAACCCAAATCGAATCGAATTGGGTTCTCGCCGTTTTAGGTAACCTTGTAATGAAATCCATGGTAATGTGTTCCCATTTCCATTTCGGGATTTCTAACGGTTGCAATTTACCATACGGTTTTTGGTGTTCGGCTTTTACTTGCAAACACGTGACGCATTGCTCAACATACTTCACAACATCACGCTTCATGCCCGGCCACCAATAATCTTTCTTCAAGTCAAGGTACATTTTCGTCGCGCCCGGATGAATGGAATATTTTGACTTATGTGCTTCATCAAGTAGCACCCGTCGGTAATCACCCATCTTAGGCACCCACACCCTTCCTTGAAAGGACAACAACCCACGCGGACCTATAGTAATAAACTCTGATTGGCCCACGATTCGCTCCGTATGCTTGTTGTGAACATAAGCCTCTATTTGAATCTCACCAAGCTTTTCAAGAAAATCGTTGGTAATAATCAAACGTAACGACCCCACTTTTATCACCGGATGTTGACTCTTTCGACTCAACGCATCCGCGACCACATTCGCCTTACCCGGATGATAAAGTATTTCACAATCATAGTCTTTCACCACATCCATCCACCTACGTTGGCGATAATTCAAATCTCGTTGATTAAAGAGATGTTTCAAACTCTTATGATCCGAATAAATCGTACACTTGACACCATACAAGTAATGGCGCCAAATTTTTAACGCATGCACTACCGCTGCCAACTCAAGATCATGAGTCGGATACCTCGTTTAATGTTCCTTTAATTGTCGAGAGGCATAAGCGATGACCTTACCTCTTTGCATTAGAACACACCCGAGACCATTTAAGGAAGCATCACAATAAACCACCATGTCTTCAACACCTTCCGGCAACACTAACACCGGAGCTTGACACAACTTCTCTTTTAACAATTGAAAAGCAATTTCTTGCTCGTTCTCCCAATTGAACCTAGCATTCTTTCTTGTCAACTTCGTCAATGGAGAAGCAATCTTAGAAAAGTCTTGGATAAACCGACGATAATAACCGGCCAATCCGAGAAAACTTCAGATTTCCGTAGGCGTAGTCGGTCGTCCCCAACTCTTCACCGTTTCGATCTTCCCCAGATCTACTTGAATACCGTTTTCGTTCACGATATGACCAAGGAATTGAACTTCCCTTAGCCAAAATTCACATTTGGAGAACTTTGCATACAACTCCTCCTTTCGTAGCGTCTTCAATACTTCACGCAAATGACGTTCATGCTCGTTCATACTTTTCGAGTAGACTAGTATGTCGTCAATGAACACTATTACCGACTTGTCCAACATAGGTTGGCACACTCGGTTCATAAGATCCATGAATGCCGCCGGTGCATTCGTAAGACCAAAGGGCATAACAACAAACTCAAAATGCCCATAACACGTTCGAAAAGCCGTTTTCTCAATATCTTCCTCACGGACCCGCATTTGGTGATAGTCGGACCGTAGGTCGATTTTAGAGAAGTACGTTGCACCTTGGAGTTGATCAAACAAATCGTCGATCCTAGGTAACGGATAACGATTCTTGATCGTCACCTTATTCAACTCACGGTAATCAATGCACATACGCATACTACCATCTTTCTTCTTCACAAATAACACCAGAGCGCCCCATGGCGAAGCACTCGGTCGAATAAAACCCTTCTCGAGCAACTCTTGGGTTTGATTTAACAACTCATGCATTTCCGTTGGTGCTAAACGATAAGGAGTTTTAGCAATGGGAGTAGCTCCCGGAACCAACTCAATACGAAACTCAACTTGTCTTTCCGCCGGAACACCCGGTAATTCGTCCGGAAAGACGTCTTCGAATTCACTAACAACCGGAATTTCACGAATAGGTGGTGGCTCATTGCGAGTATCAACAACATGAGCAAGGAAAGCCATGCCACCGGTAACAACAAAACGACGTGCCCGTGCAAAAGTGCATATCGGCACCGGTCTCCTTCGCTTATCACCATGAATAATTAACTCTCCCCCACTTGGGGTCTTCACACGAATAAACTTATCATGGCATGCAATATCGGCTCTATAATGATCGAGCCAATCCATACCAATGACAATATCAAAGTCGCCCAAGGTCATTGGAATAAGATCAATTTTAAAGGTTTCAGCACCAAAAACAACATCACAATTTTCACACACATCAACCACTAGCACCGTCTTGCCGTCCGCTATTTCGACTTCTATCGGACGACTTAACTTAGCTAACGGTCTATTAAGTTTAGGTACAAATTTAGGAGACACAAACGACAAATTTGCACCGCTATCGAAAAGAATCCTTGCCGGATTAAAATTAACCATGTAAGTACCTGAGACAACTTCGCGCGATTGTTTGGCTTCATCATTGGTCATCAAATAGTTGCGACCCCTAGCCGTACCCGCCGTCTTCTCTAAACGCTTAACATTATCGTTGCGCAAATCGGGACACTCCGGCTTCTTATGCCCTTCTTTACCGCAATTAAAACAAGTGAGCTTGTTTCCGGAAGATGGTTTTGGACAATCACGAGCCATATGACCCGCTTGCCCACAATTATAGCACGTAAAAGTAAAACCACCGGAAGCGCCCTTCCTCACGCTATTGACACTTTCGGAACTTTTCTTGTTCTTTTTGTTCGAAAAGTTTGAATAGCTCGAACCTTCACTTTTTCTCTTGCCAAAAGTAAAACCACTCTTTCTTAAGATGAGCGACTCGAAACCTTTGGCCATGTCAAACAACTCATCAAAGCTTTTCACTACGTTCACACTAATCTTATCTTGATAGTTGTCGTTCAAGGTTCGATAGAAATCTTCCTTCAACATTTTATCATTCCCGACGTACTCCGGGCAAAATTGGGTCTTGGACAAAAACACGGATTTGAGAGTGTTCAAATCCATCGACCCTTGCCTCAAGGAACGTAACTCGTCCTTAAGCCTAGTAAGATCGGCCGAAGTTCGGTATTCCTTGAAAAATTCGGACTTGAATTCATCCCAAGTGAATTCCATGCATTGCTCTTCACCATAAACCTGGAGCTTTGCGTCCCACCACAACTTGGCATCGCCCCTCAACATACTACACCCGTACCTTGTCCTCTTATCGAGAGGACATTCACAAGTACGGAAGGCCCCCTCCATATCGGAGATCCAACGGGCGCTCTTAAGAGGATCTCTTTCACCATCAAAAGAGGGAGGTTGAGAGTCCTTGAAATTCTTATAGAAAAAGTCCCGTCTTCCCACATTATCTTCGCGAAGAACGGCCTTAACTTGCTCCTTTACCACATTGAATAATTGCTCGTCAATCGTATCTAGGAACATCTTCTTAACGTCCTCGAGAAAAGCTTCATGATTCCTTTTCAAAATGGCCTCAACCTTGGCCGTAAACTCGACTTCTTCACTAGTACCTCCGCCGTTGATATCATGCCCGTTTCTCATCTTCATTCTATAAGACGGAATAGATTAAACAACGAGACGAAAAGGATTTAACACATAAGTATATACATATACACCACACTACCCCATCTTGCTCAACAATCATCGTACATCGCTTGTTTGACACGATTTGAACCCGTAACAATGGTAGCTAATCATTGTTACGCGAGCACGTCGCATTAACTTGCTAGTACAACGTCCATCTTGCTCGATGCTCGCTAAACATACATAACAAATAGCACATGATTAGTTTACATAAACCTATGCACAAACCAATCCCGATCCGACCCAAAGTCCTACAAGTCCCGCATAAACGCGCACACAAAAAGTCTAAGTCTAGGCGCCTATCTCAAGTCACCTAAATCCCTTAGACCATGCTCTGATACCACTTGAAACAACCCAAACCAACACCCGACAAAACCTTGTGAAAATACGAAATAAAAAAAAATTTCTGTTGCAGACCATCGGCGCGCCGCGCCATATGGCCCGCGCGCCGCGCCATATCTGGCTGTCCCCGGGACTTTTTAACCGCGAAAAGATTGACTAGTTCCCGGCACTTTTAGACAAAACGCTTTTTACCATACTACCAAATATGTAAAACTAACATGTTTCAAACATAAAATTAAAGTTTTACAAGTGGGGCCCACATCGACCGTTTTACGAGTTTAATACAAATGTACGAGTTTCGACCACCAAAAGTTTAAGTTCCAAACTACACAATGAGCATGGCGTTTGGGATTAAACTACCCAACTATCGGTCAAACTCCAGGAGCTACTAAAGCCAAAAGCGTCCCCTAGCATCAAGCTGGATCTCTAGTCCAAAACGATGCCCTTACCCTTGTCCAAAACCGAACCTATAAAATGGTAAACAACGAGAGGGTAAGCAAAGCTTAGTGAATGCAATAATTATACGAATACATATATAATTATACCTACTTGCATACACTTACACAACCCCAAATATGCTAGCAAACAACATTAGCTTATCGTCGCAATATCAAGCTATAAATCTCCAATACCACAAGCTAGCATAACAACCGCATATAAATATAACTCGAATAATATAATATGCTTACAACACAAATAACCATGGTTAACCAATAGTACAAGGGAACGGCGCTCGCGAAAACGCCATCGGTGTTCACAACATCCGTTAGGGCACTTAACACCTCGCACCACTAACCCCTAGGGTGGCACCTTAACACCTCGGCACTTCACCCCAAGTGGCATCTTAACACCTCGATGCTTCACTCATTATTTTACGGAGTGGTGTCTTAACACCTCGACACTACACTCCTAGGTGGCATCTTAACACCTCGATGCTACACCCAAGTGGCATCTTAACACCTCGATGCTACACTCTTCACGTGAAACGTGGTGTCTTAACACCTCGACACTACACCTTTCACGCTACAACAAATAGATACATTATATACATACGCATATAATTATTCCACTCACCTCCAAGTCTTCGTGTAAGATAACCGCACTTGCAACGTCAATGTAACGTACCTATTCCATTTTAGCACATAATCAATTCACAACTCAAGTCGGTCAAGCAACTCACTTAACAATCTAGAGTCTTTTGACCCTAAGTGCAATCCCGACCCATTTTGCACCTTTAACCCTAATAATGGGTTAACTTCACCAAAAACCCTAACTTTAGCCAATTAAGGTATTAACACACTTTTAACCACGAAGTTAACTCGTTTTCATACATGCAAGGCCACTTAGGTCATTAAAGACCCATTTGACCCATTTCAAGGTCAACACACCCATTTGGGTCATCCAAACCCAAATAACACCCATTCACATATCATTAAGGTGTTCTAGTACATAAACTAACCAATTTAGGTTCATAATTTAATTTAACACTTTGAAAACCCTAATTGGTCATTCTTGAGTCTTCATGACCCAAATTCCCCAAGAAACCCCTAATTTACTAGCAAATGGGTTTTATGAGTCTTAATAACCCAAACCCTAACCCCTAATGCAATTAAAGTAGGAAATTGGGTTTTATAACTTACCAACACAATCACCACGTAGCTATCGACTAGATGAACGACTTTAGAACTTGCACCAAGACCCGATTCAACCTCCTTCAAGCTCTAATGAAGCTTTCTCACTCAAGGATGCACTCTCTCACTAGAAATTGAATTTGAGAGGATAAGGTTGTTGGAAGTGGAGTGAATGAAGCTCCAAAACTGATCCAAGGTATTAAATTCGGGCTCCAAAGTGAATTGACCAAAATGCCCTCCAATTGTCTAATTAAAAGGAAAAGAGGATTCTGTCACAGACAGATGGCGCGGCGCGCCACTAGGCCGCGCGGCGCGCAACCCTCCCAGTCCAGCTTCTTTTGCCTTTTAAAATATATACAACCAAACCCCGATCCAAGTACCGCACAATACACTTATATACACATATGTACACTATGAATACTCGGGTCTTACAAGTTTTAATGTAGTAGTTGAAAGGGATTAGTTACCTACGCACAGGCATACGTTATTTGAGAAGATTGAAAAATTTTCATGGCAGAATAATAAGATTGGTTGGAACGAACTGACTTTCAAGGATGAAGGCGGAATTTATTTATAATGAGGAAAATTTATTCGTATACCTCGCAAGAATGGTGAAACTATTATGGGAAGAGATGTAGTCAAAAACCGAACCTTATTAGTTACATGACAACAACCCGAAATCCCACAATGGAAATGGGAAGAAATTCATCACTAACTACCAGAGACGGTAGGTGGTTAGGACATCATCTGGGTTATTATTGACCATCTTGCCAAAACTGCTCACTTTCTAGCCATGAAAGAAATCGATACAATGGACAAACTTGTACAATGATACTTAAATAAAATTGTATTCCGTCACTTCAGCAATTCAAACTCTATATTAAAGATTACCCAAGAACCTCATTTGATACTCATTCTTATGCAACTCTAAACCCTCACTTATTCCGAGAGGTTCCTTATTCGATGATAATCATACCATCATCCTTCTTACTTCGATATTAGTCATAACAGTTCGAAATTTCCAAAAATCAATGGGTGGTTCATTCTCATCCACATATTCTCCCATTCGTATCTCACTTATAAGCAACAACTTCACACTTAAGCATTTTTTTTTGGTCAAAGGATTTATGCCCTACAAATAGTTGTCAATCACATCTAAATTCAATGGTTTTTATTACCTCAAATATCACTCGAAATTTTTAAAAGTCTTTTACTCGATTCTCATCAATCTTTTCCAACTTGTAACCTCTGAAATATGAAAATTTTGTTCGCCAAAAATTGTACACACGTTATTTTACTGTGCTATCCTCTCAAAGCTTTATAAAAATAAATTTATTTTGTTTGCCATTCATGCAAAATTTTGAAATCGTACCCGTTATATAAAATAAAGTAAATGATTACTTATTTTTGACAAATACATATGAAACGTTACTTTCACTTTTACAAATCAAATCTTTCATTCAAAAGATATTATACTTTGAACAGTACGTGTTGTACATAACCCTAATTTACTAAGAACTTCGTTCCTTTCCATACATTGTCACCTTAACAATTTCTATAAAATTTTTTTCGTTGCTTGCTATATAAAATTCTTCGTTGCTCATTCGTACCCAAGTCATCGCGATGACTTTACAACCGTCGAAATCGAGAGATTCGTGCATGTATGTGTTGAAGACACTCCTACCACGTCATTCAGAGCCTTTGAGCATCCACTGACACTTAAACCATTTAAAAATTATTGCGTCACCCCAAGAATCTTATTTGCCACGCCTGTTGGAACAATGCTCTTTCTTACATAACTCTAAGTCCCGACTAATTCTAAGGGATTCTCATTTAGTGGTATTAATACCATCATTATTTCAACTTTAATACTAGTCATAACCTGTTTGGCACTTTGCAAATTCAAGAAGCAATTAACTTCTCATCCTCGTGCTCTATCCTTCGTACCTCACTTTTTAGCAACGGCTTCGCACGTGAATATTTTTGGCCCAAAGACTTGTGTTCTGATAATTACCAAAACTACATTTATGTCATTAGTTTTCATTACCTAGTAACCGGTCACCCGATGATTCAAAGCTTTTCCACTCAATTTTTTTTTCTTCTTCCAACTCGTAACCTTTGAAATACGAAAAACTATGTTTATCAAAATTTTTACCCGTTGTTTATTTATGCGGTCCTCACGAGATTTAAAAACTTTTCTGTCACTTATACGATTTATAAAATCATACATACATAAATTTATACTTACTTATTTTGATACTAAGTTACATCTTCAAATTATTTAAAAAAAAAAAAAACCGCTCCTTTACCGAGTTATTCAACTTAAGTCAAATAGTTTTGTGCAAAATGGTACACGTTGTACCTACTTCTAAATTTACTAGGAACTTCATTCCATTTACGTTGTCACAACAAACATTTAAAGGTATTGTTTTTTTTCAAAAACTCCCTTAGTTGATTTTATTAAAGGTTTTCGTATTAGACTACACTGTGTATGGATCACACTTTTTCTCGCCCTCTGTTAGAGATGAAACTTACTATTAAGATCTTGTTAAAAACTCTTGAGCCACTTTGGATGGCGGTTTTATAAAATTTGTTAGAAAATCCTTGCACCCATAAAATGTTCTTATTAAAGCTAGACATGACAAACGCGGGCCGATAAATCAGTTTTCTGAGGTACACTCATTGGTCATCCTATTGTAGGAAAGGTACTAGGTGGGTTACTGTTCTCAATACTTCACGGCAAATCACAACCCCCTCGTAAACCTCACCTCTATGAATCAGATGTTGAGACACAAGAATCATTTTTGGAGATTCTTTTCACTCGGAGTAAACCATTCGTTAGGACCAAGGGTTCACGTATCTTCTCATCCGCACACCCCCTTTAAGTACACGGATAAATTCAGAACGAACCACTCGAAGAGTTCACTCTCGTTCAAAGACCACACCTTTCGTGTGACTTTCTTTCGGAAATGTAATATAAGGTACTTTGAGAACCTATGAATCTTGTTATCCCTTGGGAAGGGACTACTTAAAACATTTACGACACTAATGTGGATACTCTATATGTTCCTTCCTTCATTGGTTGCAACTGTATGTGACTCTAGTTAACGTTAACCCTAACTTCAACACATAACTGAAAGGATGAAGTTACATTACAGAACTGTGTTTTCATTTCATCCAAGGATAGGTTCACCTGCAGTATGGTAAACTAGGTGATATCCCTCATTATTCGTTTAGACCGTTCTGAAGACACTATGAATAATTATGGCTTGCAAGTCCGATTGATCACTTGTAGCTAAATTTCAATTCACTTATTCAAATGAAACGTTCTTAAATATCGGGTTCCTTATGCCTATGGTCTCCTTCCAAAATCAAGGGGTTAGTAAAACCCGTGGCTAACACTATCCAGACATCAAATCGCATGGTTGTGATCACCATGTTTTCCATTCTACCTGTTAGCTTTGTATTACGACATAAGCGCTCGATGTTTTAGATGAGCTTAGAATCATTCATGATGCATTTCACGCATCCAACTTACCGAAGATGCCTGTAAGGCTAAACACACCATCTTTCCTTTTGTGGATATACATTCAAATGACATACTCAGGTTAAGCAGAAACGAAATCGATTTGTTGATCTCTTAGGACAAGAGACTTAATTAATGGCATGTACCCATTCTTACTTTCATACACCGAAATACCTTTCAGGGTAAATAACTTACTTCTAAGCCCACGGGTCTCACGGAACTTTGATACACCCCTATTGTTCGAATACGGTACTATTGTTGGTCGCTCCTTAAAATTTCGGGACGAAATTTTCTTTAACAGGTGGGTAATGTAACGACCCTGGTTTTTCCATCCTTAGTTAATAATGGTTATTAGTAATACTTGTGATTAAACGAATGTATGTTATTACATTTACTTGTTTCCATGATTAACCGTACATGACTTTTGAGTGCTCGAAACGTCTTTGTGACACACGAAACTTTCACGAATAATATTTTTTAGATATTATTTACATTCATGATTAAGTTTTATTAATCATTTTAATTAACTATGGTTACTAGTTAGTTACTTGGGCTTTTATTGGATTAACTTGTTAGTTACTTGAACTTGGGCTTGATTAATATTAATGGACTCATGATTATGGGCTTATAAGCCCACCCTACATCTTAATGGACTTCGTTAGCCCATGTCTTTCATATGTAAGTATCACTTTAAATTAGAACTAGATGTGTTAGCTTTGTTTAGAATCTTGTTACAACTCCTCCCCATGTAAACACCTCTTGTAACCAACCTTTTAAGCTTTAACATGCAAGGACCTAGTGGTTTAATCCCTCCTCCCTTTTGATACTCCTAGCCGTCGGCCATAGTGGCCTTTAGAGGTGTTTTGTGCTTTTTTTTTACTTACTTGCTCACTTGTATCCATTCATTTCACACACACAAAATACTTCTCAAACTCTTCTCTCTTTTTTTTTCTCTAAAAGATTGTAAGTAACTTGAGTTCTTCTCCTTCTTTTTCTCTTGTAAAACCGTGGCCAAAGACACCCCTTTAATCATCATCATTTACTTGTTGTTACTTGTTCTTTGTTAATGTCTACTTACTTACTAGTTGTTGTTGTTACTTACTTACATGTTACAAGAATCCAACTCTTTAGTTTTATTCTCCATTTACCTTGCTCTTACAAGACATACAAGAATAAAACTCTTTAGTTTATGTTCTACATATAATGCTTTAGAAAGATTTAAGTTCATGAGTTGTGAAATCATTACTTGTAAGTCATGTTTGTAAACTTAAAGTTTACATTCTTAAAGATCAAACTTTGGTTTGAATCTTTAAAGTATGAACAACCCATGAACTAGTTACTTGTTTACTTAGTTACTACTTTATATTATGCACTTTAATTTCATGTTTGTTGGTTCAAATGGTCAAGTATTACAAGTTTATTTTCTTGAACAAAAGTTAACTTTAAAAGTTCAAGAACATGTAAGAAATCTTTCTTTAATTATAACTTGTTATACTTTTGAAAGATCTAAGTTTCTATAGCTTATGGTCTACATAATTTGTTATAAACAAAAGCTTGAAAGCTTACATACACTTTACAAGATGATAATCTAAGTTTTGTAGCTTATGGTTTCATAAAAGTAAAGGTTCAAGTGCTATTACTTAGTATTTAACTTAATAACTTTAGATCAAGACTTTTGAGTCTTGGATCTTCAAGATCAAACTAAGAACTATGTTCTACAACTTATGATCTTGATTAGTTAGTTTATTTGCAAGTTTGTAGTTTAATATTACTTTTATATTTCATGTATATGTTAAATCTAAGACTTTGATGTAACTTTAGTTCATCAAAACACTTGCAACACTTGATTGTGTTGTGCTACACATCTTAGACTTGCACTTGGGTTATGATGGTCAAAACTTGGTAAAGATGATGTAAACTCATCAACGAGTTGTACACTTGAAGCTATATGCATCAAGGATGAGAACCGTGATAAGCATCGAGTACCAAAAACCCACCGGAACCCACTACTTTTCTGTTTTCTGTTTTCTGTTTTCTGCTTTCTGTTTTCTGGTTTCTGTAACTGACCAGTACACCTGGGCTATTGTAACCTTGATTTTCAGATAGCTAAATTCGTGTAGATAACTTTTCATTTAAGACTCTTCTTAATCCGAGTTACGGTTTAGGATTTATGGCCCTCCGATCGTCACTATGTCCATTTAACGTTGTGCTGGAAATTCTGACATACTCGAACTTAAACCGTCACCACGGTCAAACAAAGACGAGTTTACTTCTGAAATTTTTACCACAGTTAAAGGACTTATACACGGAGCCATGGCCACTAGTCTCACCTCTGTTTGGTTTGTGTAGAGGCCGTGGCTACTAACCGAAGTCAGCCCTTGTTTTAAACTCTTTCCTTGAACAAAAACTTACTTTATACCTTTCGTTTGATGATGAATGATGATGACCTTTAAGACCTATTTTACATACTTATAAACCTATTGAGATGATTTACTGACTTAGTAATATTTGACTTAGGTTGAGGACTTTCGGACCGATTACTTGCACACTTCCCGTACCACCGTTACTACTACTTTATCATTGTGAGTTATAGCATCCCTTTTTACTTTAACTATTTGGGACTGAGAATACATGCGCGTTTTATGTTTTACATAATAGACACGAGTACTTAAACTTATATATGTGTGGGTTATACAACGGCATAAACATTCCCTTTAGCTCGGTAACGTTTAGTCATTGGTTTTTGAACTGGTGAACGCGAATCTTAGATATGGATCCATAGGGTTTGACATCCCCACTCGGGCTAGTCGCGCTAGCATTTAACGAGTGTTTAATACTTCGTAAACATACGCACTTGCCAGGTGTACTTTCAGGGGGTGATATATTATTAAACGTTAAGTTAGTTACCGAGTGCCCACGGTTGTGCATATACTTAAACATACTGATTTAGATTACTGTTTTGAAACGTTCTTTGTAGCACTGAAATCTCGTGACCTACCTTACATTACTGTTATACTTAAACTATAGCTCACCAACATTCGTGTTGACATTTTTAAGCATGTTTTTCTCAGGTGCTTAAGGTTTGCTTGCTTCCGCTGTACTAGTCATGCTTTGTAGACACCCGCTGTGCTTATTAGAGATGTCACCGCATGAAACATCTTTTTGCATTCAAACTTGATACTTTTGAAACGATATATTTGTAACGACCTATGGGTCACGTACTATTACTTATGATTGCTATTTGTAGAAGCATACTTTTGAGTTGTTAAACACTTGACGTTGGTTAAGACATCACTTTTATTATGAATGCAAACTCTTTTGAAACAGCATATAGTGTTTGACCTTGTAATGATCCTGTTGTTGATGGTCCGTACACGTTGATTTAGTACGGGGCATCACACCACAAGATTTCATTTTTCATAAATAACATTACACTCGCAAGTGTATAAAAATCATTCGTATGATGAACACCTGGTAACCGACATTAACATAATGCATATAGAATACCCCCCGCATACTCGCAAGTATGCCATAAATATTGGCAATCGCAATCACCATTTAAATCGAAGTACTAAAGCATTCCAAATTTCAGAATGAGGTTTGTTAGGCCCATAGATCTATCTTTAGGATTCGCGTCAATTAGGGGTCATTTCCCTAATTCTTAGGTTACCAGACTTGAAGGGGCGATATTCGGTTTAATAATCCAACCATACAATGTAGTTTTAAGTATTTGTGTCTATTTCGTCAAACATTGATAAAACAGCGCATGTATTCTCAGTCCCAAAAATATATATTGCAAAAACATTTAAAAAGTGAGCAAATGAAACTCACAATAATGTATTTTGTAGTAAAAATACATATGATGATATTGAACAATGCAGTGTTGGCCTCGGATTCACGAATCTATATCATTCGTATATATATATTAAAACATATACTTGTATTCGAACAATTATGTATATATTATTTTTAGTGATATAATTTTTATATTAGTAACTTATATTTCATTATTATTATATATTCATTCATTTATATATATATATAAAATATAAATTTTGTTATGTTATATGTATTAAATATTATATATATATATATATATATATATATATATATATATATATATATATATATATTTCATTTGTTTGTTAAAATAGTAATTATAATAGTACCAAAATAATATTAGTAGTGATTAAAATAATAATAATGATAATACAAGTATCAATAATAATGATAATAATATTAATGACTTTATTAATAATAATATTAATGTTAGTTTTAATAATAAATCTTATAATAATGATAATAACAGTAATTTTAAATAAAATGAAAAGTTTATTAGTAATAGTAATGAGAATAATAACTTTTATAATAATACAAAATACTTAATAATAATCAATATTAATAACAATACTTATGGTAATCATAATCATAGTCTTTGTGTTTAATTTCTAAACTAATAACTAAAGTTGCTATAACGTCAATTCGTAATCCTAATCATAATAATACTTATAATAATAATAATACCGATATTGTTAATAATGATACTTTTGTTAATAATTATAATACTGATAATAATAACTATAATTTTACTACTAATAATAATAGTTTAAATAATAATAAAACTAATATTAATATTAATGATAATAATATTAATATGCATTATGATAGTGATAATAATAAATAACCTTTACAATAATAATAATAATAACCACAATTGTAACTAAAATTATAATAATAATAATAATAAGTGGTAATTACTACTTTAGTAGTTATGATAATTATAATAACAATAATAATTAATAACAACAACAACAACAACAATAATAATAATAATAATAATAATAATAATAATAATAATAATAATAATAATAATAATAATAATAATAATAATAATAATAATAATAATAATAGTAGTAGTAATAATAATAATAATAATACTAAAAGTAAAAGAGTATACCCTTCTCTAAAAATAATTGCTCCAAACGGGACTCGAACCCACGACCTCTCACTCACACAACCACACTCTTAACCATGATACCGTATCAGTTTTTCTGAATATCATTCCGACACCAATTTAGTTAACCCGTGATATATATTTTCTATTTTCTTCTTCATCCTCCCCAAACAATATATATTTTCTATTTTCTTCTTCATCCTCCCCAAAAAATCGATCCAAACTTCTCAAATCCTCACAGCAATGATTTAGTTACATCAAAAGAATCATAACTAATCAATATCAAGGTTTGTATTAATTTAAAACAAAAAAGAAGAAAGAAAAAAAAAATTTAAAGAGTGCTGTGCTGCTGCTGCTGTCGTGATAAAAAGAAAAAAAAATTCATTTTGAATCGGAGGACGTTATAGACTATGATTAGAACATGAAATAGTTTTTAAATCATCTATAAAAACTTCTTGAATCATCAATTGATCCAATAACATCAAAACAACTGCGAATTTCATGAAGAACCAATCGTTTGACTTTTTGAACTAAAACTTTGACCTCAAAATTCGAATTCAATTTCGCGAATTGAGACTTGAAAATTTGCAGGTAGTTTGGTTAGATTATTCCTAACAACTCTGCAATTTTAAATTTTTACAAATGATTCGAATTTGTGTTTTGGTTAAAAAGATCAAGAACAGAGAAATAAGTGATGTTCTTTTCTGTTTTTTTTTTAATTCGCAGAAGCTGTAAAATATATAACGCGTTTTGAATGATTAATACCGCAACAAAAGAATGATCAAAATTGTTTTGCAGTATAGATCCGTCGACAGCAGCCCACGAGCAGAACAGAAAGAAATAAAAAAATAAGAGTGAAGGTGAGATATCTGATATATGCGTATGCGTATATATTTGATAAATCTTTTTTTTAATAAATATAATATTACAAATAATAATTATACTAATAATTAATAATAATAATATAATGATATAATGATACTATTAATAACAAAGATAATAATAATTGTTAATAATAATGTTAATAACAATATTATTGAGGGGCAGGATCAATGGGGAAGTAACCAATCGGGGGAAGCGGGAGGAAGCAAATTTTTTTTTTCATTTTTTTTGAATTTTTTTTTTCCGGCATCAAGATCACACAAAAATATGAACATTTAGAAGAGACACTTTGTGATGAATGTTATTATTTAGGCGGAAAAACGATCGACAAAAATAACATTCAAGATAATATTGTTCGTGAAGAATGTGAACGTTTTTTTTTCTTCATGTTTTGTGAAGTAAAATTTAGCCCGATTTAGAGTTTAGGGTTTAGGGTTTAGGGTTTGGTGTTTTGGGTTTATTCCATAAACTCAAAACACCAAACCCTAAACCCTAAACCCTAAACTCTAAACCGTTCGTGTTAAAAACTCAACCTAAATCCTAAATCTAAACCCTAAATCTAAACCCTAAACCCTAATATCTAAACCCTATAAACCCTAATATCTAAACCCTAATATCTAAACCCCAATAGCTAAAATCTCAAAATACGCTCGAAAAACACGATAATTGTTATATATTACTTCTTCGAGTGTTTTCCCGCCAAAATAAAAACATTTATCACAAAGTGTCTCTACTAAATGTTCATATTTTCATATCATCTATAATGTTCGTGAACGGAGTTTTTTCAAAAAACGAAAAAAAAAAGTTTTTGCTTCCCCCCGAATGGTTACTTCCCTCTTGATCCTACCACATATTATTGATGATAATTGATAATGCTAAAAACGAACATATATTTCATAGCATTATTCCTCAAGAAAGACAATCTTTTAGTTGCAATTGTTCTATTTACAAGTGATATTCGTTTAAATAATAAAAGGTGAAGACAAAAGACAGATTCGACGAATTGAAGACGCAAACGACCAAAAAGCTCAAAAGAACAAAAGACAATCAAAAAGGTTCCAATTATTGATAAGAAACGTCTCGAAATTACAAAAGTACAAGATTCAAAATGCAAAGTACAAGATATTAAATTGTACGCGAGGACGTTCGAAAATCCGGAACCGGGACCAGAGTCAACTCTTAACGCTCGACGCAACGGACTAAAAATTACAAGTTAACTATGTATATAAATATAATATAATATATAATTAATTATATTAATTATATATATATTATATTTATATATAAAAAACCGTCGGCAGAGAAAACTCCAAGGACTGAGCTGTAAATACTATCTCCGCGACTCGCGGAGATTGAAGGGGTTTTTGCCGCGAGTCGCGGAGCCCCAATTTTCAACTCTGGCTATAAAGCCAACCGAATTCTGATCAAATTTCATATCTTATTTCATCTCTCTCTCAATATATACGTAATATATATATATTTATATTTTAATTTTAATTTTAATTATAATTCTAATAATAAGGGTATGTTAGCGAATGTTGTAAGGGTGTAAGTCGAAATTCTGTCCGTGTAACGCTACGCTATTTTTAATCATTGTAAGTTATGTTCAACCTTTTTATATTAATGTCTCGTAGCTAAGTTATTATTATGCTTATTTAAAACGAAGTAATCATGATGTTGGGCTAATTACTAAAATTGGGTAATTGGGCTTTGTACCATAATTGGGGTTTGGACAAAAGAACGACACTTGTGGAAATTAGACTATGGGCTATTAATGGGCTTTATATTTGTTTAACTAAATGAAAGTTTGTTAATGTTAATATAAAGATTTACAATTGGGCGTCCCTATAAATTACCGTATACACTCGATCGGACACGATGGGCGGGGTATTTATATGTACGAATATTCGTTCATTTAACCGGACACGGGAATGGATTAATAGCCACTAGAATAATTAAAACAGGGGTGAAATTACATTCAAGGGTAATTGGTGTAATTGTTAACAAAGTAGTAAAACCTTGGTTTACACGCAGTCGATAACCTGGTGTATTCATTAAACAAAGTATTAAAACCTTGTTACAATTCGAATCCCCAATTAGTTGGAATATTTAACTTCGGGTATAATAATAATTTGACAAGGACACTTGCAATTTATATTTATGACTGATGGACTGTTATGGACAAAAACCAGACGGACATATTGAATAATCCAGGACAAAGGACAATTAACCCATGGGCATAAAACTAAAATCAACACGTCAAACATCATGATTACGGAAGTTTAAATAAGCATAATTCTTTTATTTCATATTTAATTTCCTTTATTTTATATTTAATTGCACTTCTAATTATCGCACTTTTATTTATTGTTATTTAATCGCACTTTTAATTATCGTACTTTTTAATTATCGCAATTTTATTTTATCGCATTTTTATTATTCGCAATTTCATTATCGTTATTTACTTTACGCTTTAATTTAAAGTCTTGTATTTATTTTATATTTTACATTAGGTTTTAACTGCGACTAAAGTCTTAAAATCGACAAACCGGTCATTAAACGGTAAAAACCCCCCTTTATAATAATAATATTACTTATATATATATTTGTATTTTTATAAAAGTAAAATAATATAGCGTTGAGCTTTGTTTAAAGATTTCCCTGTGGAACGAACCGGACTTACTAAAAACTACACTACTGTACGATTAGGTACACTGCCTATAAGTGTTGTAGCAAGGTTTAAGTATATCCATTCTATAAATAAATAAATATCTTGTGTAAAATTGTATCGTATTTAATAGTATTTTCTGCTAAAATTTAATAACTATTTTATATACACCTCGCATAACATCAATAATATCAGTAAATTATATTACTTTTATAATAATGATAATCTATATTAATAATTATAATGATTCTAAATGATAATATCTAATAATACAAGTAATATAAAAGATATAACAAGTTACATTTATTCAATTTCATACACATATATATATATATATATATATATATATATATATATATATATATATATATATATATATATATATATATATATATATATATATATATATATTATGTTAAAAATAATAATTTTAATAATCCCAATGTTAATATTAATATTAACATTAACATTAATAATAATAATGAAAGTAATGATATTACTATTAATAACAATTTATTCAAAATCATTTTATTAAAAAGTTTTAATAAAGATTGTCATATCATAAAACGTTTTTATTTAAGAAAGTAAAATCACATATAAAGTATCACGGGTTTCATGTTTTTAAGTTTCAATTTCTTCATGACTCGTAGGGTTAAGTCCCATAAATAGTTAAACGTACGAAATTATCTTAATGTATCATGTCAAATGCGTTTATCTTGTTGACACCCATTATCGAATTTATTTACTTTATCTGATTTCACTTTTACATATATGAAAGTTAAATAATTAACTTATCAATAGTCACGAGAAAATTATTGTAAAGCATACTTAGAAAATTTAAGTAGGAATCTCCTCGAACATTTGTCTAGTTCCTTCTTAACTTATTTACTATTCATTTAATAACAATTGAGCGTTACAATCGTTTACGAAATAAATTCGAAATCATAAAATATATATTTAATATACTTTATTTATATACATAGATATGTTTTTTTTAAATATTAATTATCATAATATCATATTTTTATTTTATTTTATATACTTAGCTTTAATAACAACAACATATAATATTTCAAGTTATATTTCAAATTGTTATTATATATATTCATATGTTTAAATATTTATGTATCTATTTACAAATAGTGGTTCGTGAATCGTCGAGAATGGTCGAAGGTCAATTGAAACAGTTCAAAAATTTTGAGATTCAACTTTACAGACTTTGCTTATCGTGTCGAGATCATATAAGTTTAAGTTTAAATTTGATCAAAAATTTCCGGGCCTAATTCATAAAGTTTTTTAAAAAATTGTTTAAGTTTATTTATGAAATCGTTTAAGTTTATTTATAGATAAAATTGTTTAAGTTTATTTATGAAATTGTTTATGAAATTTAAATAAATATAATTATATATATTGTATAATAATAATAGGGTCATCATCAAGAGAGAAGCACTTTTTTGGGAGGAAGTGGAGGGAAGTAAATTTTTTTCGTTTTTTACGAATTTTTTTTCCGACATCAAGTTTAGGTAAAAATATGAATATTTAAATAAGACACTTTGTGATGAATGTTATTATTTAGGCGGAAAAACGATCGAAGAAATAATTGATAACATTCATCATGAGTAATGTTTTTCTTAATAATATTTTTGGAACGTTGTTTTCTTTCATCTTATATGAAGTTTTTTTTTTCGAAATTTAGCCCGATTTAGAGTTTAGGGTTTAGTGTTTTGGGTTTAGTCCCAAAACCCAAAACCCTAAACCTTAAACCCTAAACTCTAAACTGTTCGTGTTAAAAATTCAATCTAAACCCTAATTTCTAAACCCTAAACCCTAATAGCTAAGCCCTAATTCTTAAACCATAATTTCTAAACCATAATTACTAAACCCTAATTTCTAACCCTAAAAAAACTCAAAAGAATAATATTACTCATGATGCATGTTTTCATTTTTTTCTTCGAGCGTTTTCCCGCCAAAATAATAATATTCATCACAAAGTGCTTCCCTCTTGATTAAAACACATAATAATAATATATACTTTGTATAATACTTCGTATGTAATAATAAATAAATAATATATATATATATATATATATATATATATATATATATATATATATATATATATATAAGTACTACAGACCTACGATAGTACTTCATCCGTTAAATATTTGACATTTCAAAGTCTTTCTCATTTAACTTTGACTTTCATTTGTTTTATTTATATTATAAAATACTTTATAAAAGTTATACGAATGAAAAATATATTTAAATTTAATATATAGTATTATATAAATATCTAAAATGATAATGTCATAAATAAGGATTATCTAAGCTTAAAAAATTTCATAAATAAAGAAAAAATTTCTAAGCCCTCATGATGAGGTCATTAAAATAATTCAATATTTTTTAATAAAAATATTAACATGTTAATTGCATAATATATGTAGCATTATGTACAACTTTATGATAAAATACCCCCATGACCATATGTACAATATTTAAAACATTATGTACAACTTTATGGTAAAACACCCCATGACCATATGCACAATTGAAACATTATGTACAACCTTATGATAAAACACCCCATGATCATATGTACAAACTTTAAAACAAATTGTACAATCTTTTACAAAACACCTCATGAACACATGTACAAACTTTGAAGCATATTATACAAGCTTCATATAATAATTGTATTTTATTTTTTTTTTTAAGAAAAATTAAAGAGTCATTTGTTATTACTAATAATTATTATTAATTATATAAATACTCAATTTTTAGACAAACTTTGTTATTATTATTCAAATATGGGTTCTTTTTACGTGATTAATTACGTTATATATGTATGCGAAATACATGTCTCAATAAAATGCTGTAATGTAGCTTTTATGATAAGAAAAATAATAATTGTGATGAAAATTAGAAGAAAGTGGTGAGAAAATATATGTAGTTCATTTATTCTGACCAAGTTAAGTATATCAATATGTTTGTAAAATGACAAGTTTTTAAGTCGGAATCTGTAATTTCACGGATCATTATAAGTAAATAACTTTAGCATTCACGTTTACTTAATATCTAAAAGATATTGTTAAAATGTTTCGTTATTGTTAAGATGTTTCCTTTAAACAAGAGTCATTTCACTAGCTCATTCACATAATTCTATTATACAAATAAAAATATTTAAAATTAAAATTCATTAAAAACTTCGAAAGTTAAACTCAATTTTTTTAAAATATAGAGGGAGTAAATTAGATGAAGTGACTAGGTCCCACCTTCCAAACAAACCTACACTACTCTCCCGTTTCTCTTACCTTGCACTTTTGCCCTTTTTATGAATATTTTATTGTTTTGGTATGTTGTGTTGTCAACATATCTTACACAACAGTACCAACACGGCAACACCTACCTCACAAGAAATACACAGATATTAACAAGGGATTTTTTATTTTATTTTATTAAGTTTTGAAATTTCTCTTATTACCTTTTTTATAGGGTTCAAAGCCGGCAATAAAACGTATCTGATTTCATCTTGATCTACAAACTTGGTAAGTTTTTTCTGGGTTTTGTTTTGTTTTTCTAAAATGGGTAATACTGGTTGTTGTTTAATACTGTACCTTCATAACCCAATTTTACAACATTTTTTTTTTCTTGTTGGTGAAATACAAAAAACCAATTTTTATGGTAAAGTTCAAATATTTTTTTATGGGTACCTCCCCTGTTTTTTTTTTTTTTTTTGGTTCTAATCAATTTAAACAAAGATTGGGGTTTTATTCTAATTTTGATCTTTTACACTTTGTATTCGGTTACTTCATATGTTTTTTTTCTTCAAAAAATGTACAGTTTCTTGATGTTTATCCTATAACATATCTGTATACTTGTTGAATTCTTCATTTTTTAAATTTTTTATTTTTTTATTTTATTTAATATTGAGGATACAACAAAACCCTTTTCAATCTTGTTATTAAAAACAAAAATATGCTCACCGCTTAAAGAATTTATTAGCTTACTCCAAACACTGGAACCTTTGTATAAAGCATTTGAGCTTAAAAGAATTTTTCCTTATCATTACTGTTGTAGAACATATTCAACTTCAATAAAGTTTGTTCCTTTTTGGTCAAGATTCCATATTCTTAGCTTTAATTTCTCATTTCTTGTATGCAGATTCCTTAATCTTACAAGGTGATTTGATTAGTGTTTTGATATAAAGAAATGGGTTATAATTGTGATTACTGCCACGAGGCAAGATCAATGATATATTGTAGTTCAGATGAAGCTTACTTATGTTTATCATGTGATCGAAATATTCATTCTGCAAACGCTTTATCTAAACGCCATTCGAGAACTCTCGTATGTGATAAATGTAACTCACAACCAGCATTTGTTAGATGTGTTGATGAAAAGTTATCACTTTGTCAAAATTGTGATTTGGAGGGACATAATGGATTTAATTCGGCTTTTGGTTCGCATAATCACGAAGCGTTGAATTGTTATTCCGGTTGCCCTTCAGCTGTTGAGTTATCTTCGATTTGGTCTTTTATGTCCGATTCTGTTACCGATTCCACTTGTGAGCAGGAAATGAGGTTAATGACCATTGCAGATGATAAAAAGCATCAAAATTTATCTGCAGAAGTGGAGGGGCATGATTTGAAAAATGCAAATCAACAAGCTAATCTTAAAGATAAATTTACATCTAAGGTAAATTATGTTGAGGTTTCACAGTTATGGGCGTTATGGGGATGCAGTGGCGATTCTAGGCTCGAATCAAAACTCAAAGGATCTATGGAGTAATTTTTTTTTTCTTCATAGGATGACAATTTACTTCCATAAAACCATTAGTTTTGAAAATATATGCGTCCTATCTTTAAATTCATATTTAGTGGTGTTCTATATAATTTGAGTTTTAAAAAATCTACACTAGTGGGGTCCAGGACCCCACACCATATAACATGGAATTGCCCTGTGTGAGTGTTTGGGATAACGTTTAATCATTATGTTTTATCAAGCATACCCTTACTGTTTTGACTGATAATCATTTGAAGTAATGCAATCCCAAACACCCTTAATGAAATAAAGTTTGTATCTTGACTGATGGGGTTAACAATTTATGCAGGTTTCAGGTACAAAAGGGGGTGAAAAATCCATTGACGACGGGTTTTATGATGACTTCACTATGGATGAAGTTGATTTAAGCATTGAGAACTATGAGGTGCTCTTTGGTGTAGGTAATAACGATCCCGAACATCTTTTCGCAAAAGATGGTATCGATAGCTTGTTTGGTGCCAAAGAAACATCTGTTTCCGAATCCGTTTGTCATGGTGCCAAGGTATCATAATTGTACTAGTGATCGATATTCGTTTATATTGTTGCAAATATAATACAGGATTACAGGATCAATATGCCAACAGCGCATAATGCTCAGGGTTTGGATTTTTTTTTTTTTTTTTTTTTTTTTTCATTAGGAGTCTTGGACTGAACACGGAAGTGGTGTTCAACCTGCATACAGTAATGCTGCATCAGCTGAATCATTGAGGAGCTGTAAAACTGAGCCAAATCCCTGTTATGAAAGACAATGGTCAAATATTTCATTTTCAAGTCAAACATGGGAGAGCACTGCTACTGCTACTGCTACTGCCGGTGATTATCAGGACTGTGGAGCTTCCACGATGCTTCTCATGGGTGAGCCACCCCCGGCTCATGATAGCACCAATCCTTCGGGTATCAGGAACGATGCTGTCCTTCGTTATAAGGAGAAAAAGAAGAATAGAAAGTGAGTAGTTTGTATGAACTTTCATGGACATTTTGTAAAATGGTTGGTCGGGCGGATTTGGTAAGGGGTCAAAACGGGTAAACTTATTGTCCAAATTGATATTTTAGTGTCTCATGTATGATTACAAAAATGAATGTATTGTAATTAGAGTAACTTATACCGATTGTCCACCAACGGTCCTTATCTTTTGAAAATTACACCTATAGTTCCTGTTGTTTTCATGAAATTACACAAATCGTCCTTATCTTTTTAAAATTACATCGATAGTTCATAACATACTTAAATGTGTACGTTGATGGTCCATGACTTACTTAAAATGTGCGATAATATGAGGGACGACTAACGCGCATTTTAAGTAAATCAAGGACTATCAACGTAGTTGACTATCTGCGTAAAGCTTTAAAAGATGAGGATGATTGTCGTAATTCGATGAAAATCTTTGGGACTATCACTAGGATTTTCGACTGGGCTGTTGGTGTAACAATTGGTATAAGTTATTACCTTATTAAATATATATAATGATAATGATAATGATAATGATATAGCCTATTGTGTGCATAAAACTATACTTTGGGTGACGTTTGACTTGTTTTCTTTTGAGCTGGTGCTCATGGCCTATAGAGATAAATAAGCAACCAAATGGGCAAATAATGTTTTCTTTTCTATTGTAGATTTGAGAAGAGAGTAAGGTATGCTACACGAAAAGAACGAGCGGATGTAAGAAAACGTGTGAAAGGGCGTTTTGTGAAAGTGGGTGAGGCTTACGATTACGATCCCATGAGTCAAACCAGAAGCTACTGAGAGTATATACATTTCTCGATCATATGCATGAGGAAAGTTATTATGATATATATATTTGATATATATCTAATATGTACATGTATTACTTTCTTTTAGCAATGACAAACACTTGTATGGTTGTCTCTCAGGGTGTTTGCGGCTGGATTATAAGCTCGATTGCTCGAACGAATGCTGATTTCACCATGCGACCACCCAAAAATCAAGATTCTTCATTACAGTTTGTTTCTTGACATGAATTAAAAAGTGAAAAAGTGAACCTTTTGATCCTGTTGAGCAAAGACGCGATGTCGTGGTGAATATGAAGATCGATGTAGTAGTATGTAAACTCAGTAACAATTGATAAGCTCATTAACAATTGATGTATCTATAAAAGCAAAAAAAACATGTGATGGTAACATGTTCTGTTTGTGATTTGTGTACACACAATGAGAGATTTGTAGACTAATCATGAATTAGGCTTGATTTGAATTTTTGTAGCTCATTGTTTAACCGGGTTGCGTTCAATAGCATTTTTCAAATAGTTAAGTTTTCGTAGTTCATATCTTGTTCCTTCCCTTCACATTTTTGTAACTAACAAATTGTTTTATGACAAAATTACACGGTCTCGTCCTTGTGATTTGTATGAAATGACAGATTTGCCCTTATGTGCTTAGCATGTGAGTGGAGCTAATGAAAATATTTAACGGATGTTTGTTGGAGGGACGAGCCATGCAAAAACATGAAACGATAAGGACTCGGAGTGCAAAAAAAGTTCATTGATTCGGAGTGAAATTTCATACAAATCACGTGGACGAGCCGTGTAATTTTGTCATGTATGACAAAATGATAGATAATATGACTTTATTAACCGAGTCAACAGCAAACGTCGATTTATTGACGACTTAACTGTCGCTTAGAGCCTAAATTGAACTTTAAACAGGTTTAAACCACATGGAAATTTGATTATACCATTTTCATGGCGTCTAATTCCTTTTTAACCTACTACTGGTCGGAGGTCTATTCGGAAGCAAAATCTCTATCCATGGAACATTGAGAGGGATGACTTTCTCTATTCTTGGGGTCTTTCACTCGGGGTGGAGAAATGACTTCTCTTTAATAATCTATGATAGAGGAATAATTGTTTACATCTCACCTTCCTCATATTTCACTTTTTGTGGGATTGGAGTTTTGTTGTTGTTGTGACAAAATGATAGGTAAAAATTAGGGTTTAAGCTACTTAGTAGTCATATACTTTTAATTTTGTTCCAATGTAGGCTATATACCCGGAAAATACTATTGTAGGCTATATACTTTGAAAAAGTGAGCTAATGTAAACAAAAGGTGAACAGTTACATGTTAAACCGGTTAAACTGATTATGTGTCATTTTTTAAATGAAAACATACAGTCCCTGTGATTTGTATATTTTGCATGTGCAGTCCTTAAAGTTAACGGATGTTGATCCAATAATAATCAAATTTTATGTCCGAAAATAAAAATCTGAATCTGCTTCTGCTACGTCATCCGATAATCAGATGAACACCAATTGTTCTTCAAAGCAATCATATTCGATGATTCTGAATCAAAGATATTCTGACATTGACATTGAATCCATTAGCAATCAATCATAGAGCATTAAGGAATATGAATTTGTAACCAATTCATAAAAAATTGCATATAAAGTTGAGCTCCGAGGAAGAACAGCGACGGTTGAAGGTATGAGATCCAAAAATCAAACTTCGAATTTTAGATGTTTCTAAAGTCATGATTCCATCACCAAAATGTTGTAAACTCATCACTCAATGCTCGTCGATCATCATCATTGCTTAAAACACCATATAGCTCATGAATTCGATCGAAGAATAGCAGTTTGACTTTGTTGCTTTGAATTTTGACATGAAAATTAGAGCTTAAATCATGAAGTTTGATTCTGAAACTTTGCAAGTAGTATCACGAGATCATTGTTCACACATCAACATTTTTTTACTTTTTTCAAAACACATCTGAGTTGTGTCGGAGACCTCAGCAGTTCACAACAGTTAAACCGAATGAGTTTTCGATCTTCAGCAAAATTTGTTGTTAATCATGAATTGATTAATAACGAAGGAAAAGTTGAGAATTAGATGGGGTTTGGTGTTCTTTTCTTTAAAATGACGATGATGAAGATGAAGATCTGAAACATGCATGAATTAAAAAGTTTGGGGACCAACCATAAATTTTTTTCAAGCAAATACCTTATTTATCAGGTTAACAAGTTAGGTTAGTTTATATTAACACACTTTTGAAAAAAAAAAAACATAGCCTACAATAATAGTTATATAGCCTACATTGAAATAAAAATAAAAGTATATGACTATTGAGTAGCTTAAATCATAAAAATTAATGGTTAAACTAGAAAGTAACAAAAAAATACATGTGATGAGTATTTTTTCTTAAACCGTGTGTTTTTTGTCTGGAACAATAGATTCATGACGGAAGGAGTATTACTCTACAATGTTTTGTTTTTATATATAAACAATGTTTACATCCGATAATTAAAATATGGTTAATCATTTTCCCCGATTATTGAGATTGCGTTTGATAAGACATAATGATAATGATTAAATGTTGAATAATTCAAAATATAAGTGATTCTAAAGTTATGAACAACTTATTCATAATGGCAATTAACTTTTTTAGGGTAAAGCGATGACCAAGTAAAAAAACTACTAATAAAAGAATGAAACAATGAGTATTAAGGCTTCAAAACGAAGCCAACAAACAACTAATAACCCAAAAGCAACGAACCTGCATGCAAGAATGAAGCAACACACACAAATACAAGAAATCAGTTTTAGCTCCTTACTAAGGGATATTTGTTTCACTTTTAATAAGATTTTAGCCGTTTTAAAAAAAAACAAGACTTTAGTGAATTTGTCAAAATATCTCCATACTTCTAACTTGAGACCGATTCTAGAATCTCAAAGCCATATGCTTCCGACTTGCATTAGAAAAGATAGCCTCGAACAATTGATCTTCATTCTATCGCTTGAATTTTCTATTATTACGTTCTTGCCAAATATAGTATAAGGTCCCGCAAATGAAAGTTTTGGGACAATGACCCTGCTTATATTTCGATGAGCCACATGCACTACAGGAACCAAAATATTCTTCCATTTGGTCTTTGAACAAGAAATATCAATAAAATTACCCACTTCCCTTGATATAAACCACAATCTGAGAATAAATTGACATGAAAATCGATAGTAGACTTGTATAATGGGCAACTCAGCATGCCATTATCTCTTATATCCAATGGCTTTAACTTATCTCGAGTCTTTAATCTTTCACCGATGAGAAGCCACATCACAAACGCATGACATGGAATACATTGAGAGAACCAAACTACATTGTACCATGCTACACAAGAAGGTCGAGGACGGATTGTATCCAAGAGTTGCTAACTGAAAATATCTTCAAGTTACCATCATAATCCTTCAATATTAGAGAGTGTGAGACGTTCTTTTTTTTTTGGGGGAGGGGACAATTCGGGTTCTAATCGGGAGAGGGGGGGGGGGGGGGGGGTTGGCTCATTAAAAGCCAAAAACTTGGCACTCTTGGGCAAGTGATGGTGGAGGTTTAAAACCGAAACCGACTGCTTGTGGTCAAACGTGATTCGTAGTACCTATGGAATTGACGGTTGTTTGGGGTCGGATAGTGGGCTTGCTCACCGTTCAACTTCAAGTACTTGGTATAACATCATTTGTGCAGGAAATTATATTGAAGAGTTACAAGTCCCGTTTAAAAGTTCGTTCACAAAATCGGTTGGTAATGGTGATTCTACTTCGTTTTGGAATGAAGTGTGGTGCGGTTCGGATTCTTTCAGAAATAACTTTCCTAGATTATTCAGGTTGGAGTCTAACAAGGATGCTTTGATCAGTGAGCGGATTGGTCCCCTGGAAGAACATGTTGCAAATCAAAATGTTGTCGCTACTGTAGTTTCCTCGGCTCCTTCACATTCTGGACGCGGTGTTGCTACTGTTGCTGCAGGTCCTAACCAGCCGGTTGGCCCATCTGTTGCTACGCGGTCTGGCCTATCTGCTGGTACGTTTCAGTTTCATTGGGCATAGGTGCGTGCCCCATCTGGGCGTACAGGGGGGAGTTGATCGATTTAACTAATCTTCTTCGTAGCATCTCCTTGGATTTTAGTGTTCGTGACTCGTGGAAATGGTCCCTGTCTTCTAATGGTTTGTTCGAAGTCAAAAAATTATCTTCTCTTATTGATGCTAAGCTTTTAAATTATGGAAATGATATTTCATGTGAATCTTTGAGAAATAATCTTGTCCCTAAAAAAGTCGAAGTCTTTGTTTGGAGAGCTTTATTGAAGAGAATTCCGGTCCGTGTTGAATTAGATAAAAGGGGTATTGACCTTCATAGTGTTCGTTGTCCGGTTTGTAATGATGATGTGGAGTCGGTGGATCATTTTCTATATAGGTGCAAAATCACGGTTGATATATGGACTCGTATCTTTAAGTGGTGGAATTTTGAAAACCTCTCAAATTTAAACGGAAGCAATTATCTCCGAGGTATATCTTCGCGCTCCATGTCTTCTTTCGAAAAGTATCTTTGAAAAGCCGTGGAGTGGGCTTGTGTTTATCTTTTGTGGAAGAATCGTAATGCTACGGTGTTCAATAACAAAGGAAGCGTTGCTCCGGTACTTCTGAATGATATTCAAGTCAAATAATTTGAGTGGATTTCGGGTCGTCTAAAAGGAAAAGATACAAGTATCGATTGGTTGAATTGGCTTTCGAATCCCCATGTTTTTCTTCATAAATAATTAATTAGCTTCTTTGTTGGGTTGCAATCTTTGCTTCCCCCCCTTACTGTGGCTGTTTTTTAGTTTTTCCTCGGTCCGCCTCGTTTGGCCGAGTGCTTCTTGTTGTTCTCTTTGTGTTTCGTTTTTTTTAATACCATCTTGCTTTTCAAAAAAAAAAAAAAAAAAAAAAAACAATCCTTCCATAAAGTTTTACCTTTACGAGAGTTTAAATTCGACAAATTCAAGTAACAAATTTTCCGGTACTTAATCATCCAACTCGTAGGCCATCTCCCTTTATTATGTTGAATAAGATCAGCAACATTTGATGTTAAGGTGAAACTAGCATTGTGTAGGGTTCGTAACATATGCATGAGAACGTGTCGAAGAACATGGTTATACTATGCATGTTTACATCTAAGGATTACTTAGATATAGGGAAGGAGTTTTAGGGTATATTACACAGGTATGTTGCCAACATGGAACTCGAAACTTTGATAAGTCAACTATAATTATTATTAATATAAATGTGTTACTATAACTAAGATTACAACTATAATTCTTTCTAAACGTCACATTAATGTCTGGGCCAACATACTCCAAATCTATCACCAACATACCTTGAGCTGGATCATGTATTGTCGTTCGGTAATGACAAGTTGTATCCTTATATATATTTGTGGCTTTGTGAGTGAATAAGTAAAATTAAGTTTTAATTTTATATGAAGTATTTTTAAACCTGGAATTCGTTCGAATTTGAAATCTGACATAGATACTGGTCCATATACATATGTCGATCACCTACCACTATATGCTATTAGAGTGCGATATTGAGCAGCATACGCTCAGAATCTAATATAGTTTATTGCATACTGGGGTAGACAAGCAAGAGCGGCTGATCTTGGATTTCCTCATGTACCTGTCACAGTTTTTGAATGGGCTACGGTATTGAGAAATTAAGAATACCGACATTCTCACATCAGCGGACATAGATACGTTGGACTTCACCCGCTAGTACGGGATGATACTACAGTAGGATGGTCCACATGGAGACCTTGGCGTGTGAGTATACTGCACATTGAGAGTTGTGTGTAGCCGCAACTACCCAATCGTTGGGAAGCCCATTCAAGTTGCTTTAGCTACATAAATCGAATGTTGCATGTATTATTCAAAGTCCAATATAATTTTAGGAAGGCCCTGCCGATATTAATAATATTTAATTTTGATTCTCTATATTCGTTGTCAGTATTTATATATTTGTAATATATTCAAGATAATGTATAAATAAATATAAAAACGTAACTCACACCACATACCATCGCACACGTTGTATTGTGTGTTACGTAGAGCGAGTTGCGAGTAACTTTGGATGATGCCGTTCAAATGAATCAACGATCAAGGAACACACACCACGCACTGAATAGCACACATGGTGCTTGCTCAGTGAGCATTTTTGTAATTTTGTAATTTTAAGGGCATATCATTATAATGTTTAGCAAAATGAAGCATTTCGGCTAATTCCCTTATTTTTCATATTTAAAAGAAAACATTCAATTAGTTATATATGGATTATGCATCAACTCATCTTTTAGTGGGTATCACGAGTTTTCAAGGCCTCAAGGACCATCTTTATTGTTGAAAAATTTGATTGAAAAAGTGTGTTTCACCAATGTTTGGACACAAATTAATATATAACAAAATGATATATGTGACGACCCGGAAATTTTCGACCAAATTTAAACTTAATCTTTATATTATTTCAACACGATAAGCAAAGTCTATAATGTTGAGTCTCAAAATTTTTGAACTATTTCTTGAAATCATTTAACCTTGGACTATTCCCGATGATTCACGAACAATTGTGTGTAAATAAATATGTAAATATATGTATAACTAAATTCTATACACAGGTAATATATATATATATATATATATATATATATATATATATAAAATAAATATTAAAGATTCAATAAATTATATAATTGATAGATATGATATATGAAAATATATTAAACTTAATTAACAAGTTTGAATATAATTGTTATATTAATATTATTATCATTACTAGTAATAATATTATTAATATTATTAATAAATTGCTATTATTATATATTGTAATATATAAATATTAAATATTAGATATATGTTATTATATAAATATTATATAACTATTAAATATTACATAATTAATAATGTATATATTAAATGTAATTACATGTAAAAATATAGCTGTTATACTAAGAATATTATTATTATTTTCATTATTATTATCATTATTAATATTAATATTAAAACCAATATTATCAATAGTATTATTTTCAATATATAACTTATAGATATGAAGTTTAATATATATGAAATGTTATAGTATTATTATTACTAATATTATTATTATTATCATTAATAATATTCGTATTATTATAATTAATATTATTATTATTAATAATATTATGGTTATAAATTTTATAGTTATTATTATCATTATCATTAATAATAATAGTATTATTATCACTATTATATTATTATTATTATTATTTATAATATTAAGAGTATTATTATTATTATTATTATTACTATAGTTATAATTATTTATTAATTAATTATTAGATATAAATACAGATACATACTTACGATATACAAATACTGATATATATATATATATATATATATATATATATATATATATATATATATATATATATATATATATATATATATATATATATATATATATATATATATATATATATATATATATATATATATATATATATATATATATATATATATATTATACTGACATATACATATATATATAAAAACAGACATATACATATATATATATATATATATACTGATATATACATAAATCAGTATTATTATTGTATTAATAATTAATAATATAATTATACGTATATATACATAAAAGAATCAAATTTAGTTTCACATCTTAATCATACAGTAAACAATTTTGTTTCATGTTTCTGAAATAGTTAAATATCAAATCGATCGTACCAGTTTGTTAGCAATTGTGATGACCCGAAAATTTCTGATCAAATTTAAAATTTAATCTTTATATATTTCTGACACGATAAGAAAAAATCTGTAATGTTAAGTCTCGAAAGTTTTGAAATCTATATTCATGTAATCAATTACCTTCGACTATGCCCGACGATTCACGAATAATTGTTGTAAGTAAATAAATATACACATATATATAAAAATATAAATAAAAGCATATATATAATAATTTGAAATATTAATATTATTATTATCATTAATAATATTAATATTAATATTATTATAATTAGTATTATTATTTGTATCATTAATGTTATTATTATTATCATTATTATTCATTATTATTATTACTATTAATATAATTATTTTATTATTGGGATTATTATTATTAGTTTACTTATTTATGACAAATACTAAAGAAAAATTATCAGATAGATTACAAATTCAGTTAGAGATCTCAATTAAGCTTTATTTTTTTTTTACTTATTTACTTATTCCGTTTTCTGTCCTTCTATCTCTTAATTGTGATCATTTGTCAACCACCATTACTAAACAACAAACAAGTGTACTGCTTTAACTATGTAATTGAGAGATAAAATTATTACTACTCTATATCTTGATTCCTATCTAACTAATACATAAATATCCTAACATACTTGAATACAAGAACACACATATGTGATTCCTCACCATCTATTCTATTCTTTCCTTCATTTTCTTCTTTCCCTGATTGTGCATATCGACCCAAAACACCATCATGAAACTAGAAACCACCATGGAACAATCTTCTACTGCTATTCTCCTTGCTCGATACCAAACAGACACCATCTACAATTTGTTTTGTTTTCTATTCCTATTTCAGCTACAAACAAAACTCATTAAGGTAACTACCACCACCTCCTTTATCTTTTCTTTCATTTTTCCTCTTTCCTGATTGTTGTAATCTTGAACCAAAACACCATCATCGAACTACAAACCAATTCATGTTCACTACTGCCATTCTACTTCGACACAACCTACAGACCATCAAGTTTATACCCTGCAAACTGCTTGTTTTGCTGCTACTTCCATTCGTATTCTCTATTCCAAGCATCTCAAACCCGAACACCCTTCTTGTATGAAACCCACTTGGGTGTTACAACTGTCGAAGACAAAAGCACAATACCTACTACTATTAACCACCTGTTGCTCCTGTTAATCAAATAAAAACCAAAACCCATTCAATCACCTCCTTCAAATACAGAAAAACACATTAGTTCATCAAATGAATTATGATTCAAATATACTTTCATAGCACTTGCAAAACAAAATTGTTGAGGCCATTATGGCAAACGGTTTGATATCAAAAACTAAATTATCAATTTATTTTGATCACTGGATACTTGTTTGCGCCTTGTAAGGTATTAACCCTAATTGATTTACACTTCGAAATTCCAGATTTAAAGTCAACAAATAAAACTTTTCGGTCAACCTTTCAATTAATGAAATATAAAGTTGTTTCTGGAACAAATGATTGATCACGAGTGTTCTATGGGAGATTCTAAACATTTTTCGTGAAGGAATTTATACCTGGAACGCTTTAGATATCAATTTCTGACTATTAGGTTCATCATCAATATCGCCTCTGTTCTTGGTCCTGACTCCCTTCACAAAAATTTCTCGGGCGTAGGCTAGGAATTCAATTGATCTTGTGATTTGATTTCTTTTTGAAGTTGATCTGGAAAGTTGGGGCAGCGTATGAATTTGGGGGAAGTGAATTGAGCAGGCGACTGCTGCTATGTGTTTCCTTTTTAATATTTTTTTTCTTCGATTGAAACCAAGAAACAGATTTGCCAAACGGGGTTTGATCAAATGTTACTTGGGCTGCCATGTTTTCGGTTGGTCCAAGTTCATTTTGGGCCGTATAATTTATCTTTTGATGGGCCGAGATTTTTTATTTTCTGTGGGCCAAAGTAAACGGATTATAAGTATTTGAGTGCGGTTTTAATCAGAAAATAATAGATGGTTAAATGGTTAAGGGGTATGTTGGGTGGACGAGAGGTCATGGGTTCGAGTCCAGTCCATGGCGTTTCTTTTTACTAAAAGCTTCTAAAGGGGTATACATTCTTATTTTATTTCTATC
Source organism: Rutidosis leptorrhynchoides (assembly GCF_046630445.1). Taxonomy (NCBI): domain Eukaryota; kingdom Viridiplantae; phylum Streptophyta; class Magnoliopsida; order Asterales; family Asteraceae; genus Rutidosis; species Rutidosis leptorrhynchoides. The sequence goes on from NC_092335.1 coordinate 433,798,623, forward strand.
ATCATCATTATTATTATTATTACTATTATTATTATTATTATTATTATTATTATTATTATTATTATTATTATTATTATTATTATTATTATTATTATTATTATTATTATTATTATTATTATTATTATTATTATTATTATTATACGATCATTAAAATTTTTATCATTAATATTATAAATATCATTAAATGAATATTAAGATTATTATTACAATTATTATTAATTTTAGGAATATTATAATTATTATTATTATTACCATTACTATTATTATTTTTAATAATATGATTATTATTATTATCATTACTAATATCCTTATATTTAAAAGTATTATTTTTTTTATCAAAGATATCATTCTTATTAAAATTATCATTTTATTATTGTTATTATTAGTAATAGTAATATTATTATCATTATTGTTATTATTATAAATATTGTTATTATTATTATTAATATCATTATTATTATTATCATTATTAGTAAACGTATTATTATTATAGATATTATAGTTATTATTATTATTATTATTATTATTATTATTATTATTATTATTATTATTATTATTATTATTATTATTATTATTATTATTATTATTATTATTATTATTATTATTATTATTATTATTATTATTGTTATTATTATTATTATTATTATTAATATCATTATTTTTATGACAAATAAATACTATGCATATATACATATATTTTATTACATACAATTACATATTAAGCATATTTTTTTATATAAATGATACATATAACAAATTATTTATATAATACTAATTATATAGGTATATATATGTTGATATCACTATAAACATTAATTATTTTAATATATATACAAAATAAATATATATACCATATAATTTAAGATATAATATAAGTATACGTTTTAAATGGAATTTAATATAAATTCTATATAACTATAAATATATAAATAATAAATATTAATAAATGAAATTATGTAAGTTCCATTATATGTGTTAATAAATATATAATTGATATAGGTTCGTGAATCCGAGGCCAACCCTGCATTGTTCAGTATCGTCGTATGAATATTTTTACTACAAAATATTGTAGAGTGAGTTTCATTGATCTCCTTTTACTCTTTACATTTTTGGGGCTGAGAATACATGCAAATGCTTTAGTAACTATTTTACAATAATTATATGCGTGAGTTTCATTTGCTCCCTTTTTTACTCTTTACATTTTTAGGACTGAGAATACATGCGCTTTTATAAATGTTTGACGCAATAGACACAAGTACCTTAACTGCATTCTATGATAGAATTATCTGGGATTGGGGTTGATTATTATGACACGCATTAGCCCCCGGTTTCCGTTAGAGCGTATGAGCTCCCGAGCCGGGTGGATGGTTTATTATTTACGACATTTTGGCACTGGTTGTCCTATATTTTATAATCATGTGTTCAGCCGTAGGGTGTAAAGACCGGCACAGAGGTTCTATATTTTGAAGGCACATGTATTCAGCCATGGGGTGAAAGACCGGCACAGATGGTTACTATTATATTTTGAATCCTCACCAGATGTTCTTCATATGAAAGATATTTTTTTTTTTGCAGTTGGAATGGGACTTCTGCACGTTTTATAATATTTAAAATCTTGTGGTCTTTTAAAATGATGAAAATGAAATGATTACTATAAACTGATGAATTCACCAACCTTTTGGTTGACACTTGAAAGCATGTTTATTCTCAGGTTTGAAAGAAATCTTCCGCTGTGCATTAGCTCATTTTAAAGATATTACTTGGAGTCATTCATGACATATTTCAAAAGATGTTGCATTCGAGTCGTTGAAGTTCATTAGAGATTATTATTAAGTAAATGACGGATTAGATCATTTATAGTTTGAATATTATGAAATGGTATGCATACCTGTCAACTTTCGATGTAATGAAAGTTTGTCTTTTAAAAACAAATGCAATGTTTGTAAAATGTATCATTTAGAGGTCAAGTACCTCGCGATGTAATCAACTATTATGAATCATTTATAATCAATATGGACTTGGACCGGATGGATTAGGACGGGGCGCTACAGCAATCACATTCGCCTTTTAATTTTTTTTCTCTGTATTTTGTTTTCTATTTTATTCTTGTCGACAACACATCTTCATTATATAATAAGCGATCAATCTATGTAAGTGAGACAATGCATTCGAATCCTCCACTCTCAATATCAACTACAACTGTCAATGATTGTTATTTTCTATTAATGAAAGTAAATTTTTTTAAAAAATGCAGCTCGACACTCTGTTAAGTCACGTTTAAATAAAGAGCTTATTTTTGAATCGAATTTCAAAATCTATAATTGCAGTTGTATTAGTAATCCTTTACTTAATCTATCTGCGAAGTTTCAATTATCAAATTACAAAATTAAGAACGAATTTTGAGGTCAAAGTTTTGGTTTTAAAAGTCAAACGATTGTTCTTGAATCAAATTCGAGTTCGTGTTTCTGTTTCTGATCCAATTGATGATTCAAACAGTTTCTTGGAATGATTTAAAATCTTTTTCATGAACAAGTCACTATCTAAAAGTGTTCTAATTTTGAAATCAAGGTTTGAGTTATTATTTTTGAAAAATGAAGTTCCTGCGGTTTAATTTTAAATATTAAATTCTGTTTCTGTTGATTCACCATGTTCTAATTGTAACGACCCGCCAAAATCGCTATTGACGCGGTACGTTATTCATTGATTTCAGAGTGAGGTACTGACCTCTACACGATACGTTTTGTAAACATTGCATTCTTTTGAAAAGGCACACCATAATTGAATATCAAATTCCAAGGTTTTTGACCATTGATGATTTCTACATATAGACAATCACCGTAATTAATAGTTTACAATACTACATCCGTTGATAATGCAGTCAAAATAAGATACATGGTGATGATTTTGTGAATGCAATGTTTTCTCGAATAAAGCATGTATGACTCCATGCACATAGCTTGTATCACATATAAGCAAACAGCGGAAGACTTCTAGGAACCTGAGAATAAACATGCTTACAAGTGTCAACAAAAAGGTTGGTGAGTTCATAGTTTTAATGTTGCGCATAATCTGTATATAAAGGTGGATCACAAGATTTCAGTTATTTCATCCAGAAACGTTTATCAAAATATTCTACAAGATAGAGCACCCTGGTAACTAAACTTAACGTATATATAATAAGTACCCCTGTTTAACATTCATGCAACCAACATGTACAATACACGCAAACCAATGTGTACTAAACTCAAATAGCATACATCCGCTTTATAGTTCAGGCTAGGGTCTCTATACCTGGAACGGACGGGGATGTCAGGCCCTATGGATCCATATATAACTACTCGCGCCCACCAGTTCTTATAACCGGCAGTTACTAGTTACCAAAGCTAAGGGATTTTCGGTTTAAACTCGGCGTAGAATTTAGTATGTACTTGTATCCATTGAGTTTAAAATAAAGTGCATGTATTCTCGGCCCAAAAATATAGATTGCAAAAGCAATTAAAAAGGGAGCATATGAAACTCACCTTAGCAGCACATAAGGTCATTCACCGAAATGTGACCGAAACTCGGAATGCAAAATAACCGTAGATCTCAACCTAGAGAACATATGTTGGTCAATACATGTCTAACAAGCTAGGTCGGGTCATAGTGTATCACAATCCTAATGCTCGAGACTGACATGCAAATATTAACAAAAGTTATCTTAAAAGTCAACCTGACCCAATATAATCTTTAAATCTATACATGTTTATTAACATAATATAAGTCTTGATAATTAAGCGAATTTATAGTTTATCAAACTCAAAATATTATTTATTTCAGGAGCTATATTATATTTGAATTATCATGGCAATCGAACATATTTTATTATTTTACATAGTTTTTCAATAGTTTTAAAATCAGATTATAGTGTTTATAAAGCTTTAAAACATGATAAGACAGTCAACTTTGACAATTGTTCAACAAAACGAGATGTGCCTTATATAGAAATTCATTTACTCGATTAGTAATATCTAAAAATCCAATTTATCAATCTCATAGACAAGTTGCTTAAATATTAATTTACAGTTTCCAACACAATTTCAATTAACGTCAAACATAATTCAGTTGACCATATCTTTTAATCCGTTCATCGAAATCAAGCGATTTCTAAATGAAAAGTTATTAATTTTTCGATAGCTTTCCAATGACATGCATATCATATACTTTATATCAGTAGCATATGTATTAAATTCGTGATTCATCATAAACTATCCAATGACAAAATTAAAGCATACAAGCATGCATAAACATATATACTCGAGCACTAGATATGGATACACTATTAATATATAAAAAATAAGATATGAATGCTCACGTATCAATATTGTGACTAATATTGCAGGAAAGTAAGTAGACGTAACGGAAATGATAAACACTAGGTTGACCTTTGACTTATGATCATAACCCCCAAGCAATACCCATAACCTCCATAGCTATAACTCATAATTTCTCTAGTTTCACCCCGTTCAAAAATCCGTTTTGAAAATAATTCTCTCATGACCTCGTCGAAATATTTTATGTATACATAACTAATAAATAATTATATGAGATTAATAATAATATTAAGATTAATATTAATAACAATAATATTAATAATAAATATTAATAATTATTACGAAGTATGTAAATTATATGTGTGTGTGTTTTTCTGCGATCGATCGATCGATATATATATATATATATATATAATAAATATAATATTATAATAATATAATAATATAATAATATAATAAAGTAATAATATAATAATAAAATAATAATATAATAATAAAAGGAATCAAACGTGTGTAATCTTAGCCGCCCCATTTTTGTTAGTTTATGCCGACAGTTTTTCACAGACCATTATTTCGTACTCTGTTGCTAATAATTGACGGGTAAAAGTATAAATAAAAAGAATTCCACTTTTTATAATTGAATACATATATTTATTTTGGTCTCAAGCTTTATAAAACTAGTTGTAAAAAGATCCATTTATTTATAAAATTACTATATACGTTCGATGTAGAGTGTACGTACTAGTCTGCTGATCATTTTGTGCCACAGTAAATCACAAGATTCATTTAATCAAATGAATTTTAAAATTTTAAAAAGTCGTATTTCTTAAATACTTCAGGGGTATATTATGTAACTTATAATTAATAATTTCTATCATGTCGCTTTCATGTGAATAGTAAATTAATTAATTTTATTTCATTTACTATTCATATGAATAGTAAATGAATTAATTTTGATTCAACTATTTAAGTTACATTGTTGTACGTTGTGCTTTACAACTTGTACATCTTTGATTTAACTTCGTGTCTTCTTAAAAATTTAAAAAAATACATCATAAAAATAAAACGATTATATACGTAAAATTTTTAATTTGAAATTGTATCATTCACTAGTAAATTTTTATCATTTCGTATATAAATATTATTCGCATGTTTCCGTATATATATATATATATACATACATAATTATATAATTATCACAAGTTATAACGTTCGTGAATCGTCAAACAAATAAGGTGGTCAACCGTTATATAAAAATCATTTACAAAAGTTTTAAAACTTGTCAAAATGCATTGCTTAAATATTAAATCATATATAGAATTGGTTTAAATAAGTCGAAATTTTTCGGGTCATCACAGTACCTCCCTGTTAAAGAAAATTTTGTCCCAAAATTTGAGTGGGGTTGTCATGGTTAACAATAAGAAAGTTTTCATGACGAATATGAGTTGATAACTAGAGTTTTATCATTATTGAGTAATATAGATAAAACAATTCGGTTACTTGAAGTGTATGAGAGGAGCTATCGCAATAGAGTGAAATGATGTAATCAAAGATTCGTTTCAACTCTTGACATAGTCACGGTTAATTTCCGGAATTCAAGGAAATTAAAGAAGATCTTTGTAATCTATATAAGTTTTGATTCTTTGGTGATTAAGGAAATTATGATTTTCTTTGATTAAATGCGTAATCTGCCTCGATTGCTATGTACGTTATTTCGCTATAAATCAACCTCTTTCGTTCCATTATTTTCATCACTCCTACATCTTCTTCCTTATTTCATACTTTTAAAAGATTGTGAAAATGCTTCATCCAGTTCTAATCCTTGATCTCATTCTGACTATCACCACAATCATCCTTCTATTCCAACTTCCACTGGAGGAATCTGTTTACTTCTACTTCGCTCTTGGGGTAGTGGTTTTCATAATCCTTCCTTGCATCTGTCTTTCCATAATTATTGACATCTACGGTTAATGCTCTCTTATATTTGCTGTGATTTATACTCCTCTTTCTATTTTGAAGCTTCATGCTTTTGTTTTCTCCTCTTGCCATTAAGCACAACATGTAATGGTTCAGAATTCGTAGGTATGAAATTTCGAATGAACATGACTAATGTTCTAAGAGAGAAATTGTAATAACACGATCTTGATTGGTTAAATTACCAGAATTCAGGAGAAAAGATAGAACTATCAGAAAGTAATGTTCTTGATATGTTTAGAAATTAGATCGAATGTAAGAGTCGTACAACAGGGCACATGATGATGTTAAGCTCAGTGAATCATTACATTCCATTAGAAACTCAACATGACTTACTGTAATATAATCACGTTGATCAAGTGTCATTATATTATACTAATTCATGCTTCAATTCCCAACACTACTTCAAAAACATCCATTTTTTGAATTTTTCAGAATTTAGAAATTAAAATAGTTTCTTTTATGATGTAACACAGATAGCGCGAAGAGATAACTAATTTCGCATAATAATAGTTATGAAGATATCTTCAGAAATATCGAAGATATTTATAATGAAAGATATGATGATATCTTAGAATTTCTAATATCGAAGGATGGTGAAGAAGATTTGTTCGTAAAGGTTTAGAGTCAGGAGCAAGGTATTCGTTAATGACTTCAGCAGATACTGAATCATTTGGATTCTTTGAAGGCAGGTTTAGTCTTTGTGATTTGTCCACAGCCTCCTTCATGGTTTGCTCAATCCGTTATCCAGTTCCAACTTTTCTGAGCTTTGCTAACTTTTATCATCAAACCTTCAACTGTTAAGGTCGTTTACAGTTTTTGCTGCTTCATTCAGCTTTTTCAACATTCAGAGTATTGATTCGTAGACTGGGTGCTTTTCAGAATTTTAGAATGGAAGATCATAATTCTAAGAGATAAATGTTATATGTATATATATAACTGTTGATGTAGAAACGCTGCGAGATTCAAAATACTGAATGCTGATTCCCGGTAATTGGTATGGTAATTCTCGTTACAAGATGTTGATGAGTATATGATAGGGTTTTAATGAACAATTATAATGGTTTTTCGGAGAGACTTAAGCCACTGAGTAATGAAGTTGCTGGTAAGTTTACTGCTAATGTGGTGGAATATAAAAGGTTCCCCGGTAATAAGAACGTATATATCAAGGTTAGAATATGGCTGATCTGAAAAGTCGAAGTTGACTTGTTAGAAGGGTGATAATACTGGGTACCTTAAAAAGGAATTGCAAGGTTATTTTCGGTAATAACAATGCTAAAGGATCTAACACAAATACGTGTTAAACTTTTACTTAGGTTTCAAGAGTTTTCCAGGTGCATATCTATATGCATAAATATTTCTTTTCATAGATAACGTGTGGTTGGATCATCCTCTTGATTGTTTCTTAATTGAATTGTTTTCAATAATCATGAAGGGTTTGAAGGCAGATTGTAATCGTCAATATACATATGATGTTTTATAATCTTGAATGATACGAATATTTTTCTGGGTTTTATGAATAGAAGTGATGTTCTAGTACAGTTTAGAAGTCAAAGTATAGCTTTGAAAGATGTAGGGATCTAAGAGTGAATATTGGTTATATCTCGACTTGGATTCTGATCTGTTAAAATCAAAATGTGTAATTGGATTTGAATGAGTATGGTTGCTCAGATTTCTATGAAAGAATGTATATTGTTGTGAAAGTTGTGAGTATGGTTAATTATTATCAAGTAATTTAAGAATTTACAGTGTAACATATTAATTGTGAACTTATATATATTTCCCGGGTATTACCTACTCGTTAAAAAAAAAATTTCACAATTAATATTTTTGTACAATAGAATTTTACTACAGTCTTTATGAATATATATATATATGTATGTATACTTTCTTTAGATGTAATACAGATTTAATGAGTTAATATAATATTAAACTCATTTGATTTTCGGCTGGAACTAGAAATGAATAATCTCTAAAACATTAGAGATTACATAATATTTGCAGAGTATTTCACTAATATAATCAATACTTCATTATTTATTCTTATTGATATTCCTCGGTGAATGATGTTGGTGCTCGTGGAGTTCTTGTGAATTTCGCAAGGTACGAATGATGTTTTCTGAAAAGTTTCGAATACATCGAAGATGAAAGTGTAAAATCAAACATGTAATTTATTAATACGCTTGGTTTATTATGAAATGGAATTCATTAAGTTGAAACAGAGATTGTAGTTAACGATGATTAAGTCATTTAACGAAGGATGTACATCATAGCATATTAGTAATATGAATTTACCGAGTAGTATCTACCCTTTTTCAATTCATACATAATAGCTTAGTACGAAAAGATTTATTATGGTTTCCAAAATTCATATATATATATATATATATATATATATATATATATATATATATATATATATATATATATATATATATATATATATATATATATATATATATATATATATAAATTCTTTGGAAATAATGAGTTAATACTCCATAACTTGTTATTTCAATATAACCATTGGTGATTGTGTTGTCGATATCGTCGGTGGTTATAGAGCTGGTGGAGCTTGTGGTGCTACAGGTGTTGCTGGTGTTGGTGATAATGATGGTGATGCTGGTGATGCCGCTGGTGCTTGTGGTATTGAGGCTTGCGATGTGGATGTTGTTGGTGGTACTGGAGTTGTTGCTGGTGCTTGTAATCTTTGCACCATATTCTCCAACGCCACTACTCGAGCGCAAAGATCGTTGACTTCTTCTATTACACCGGGATGATTGGCGGTTCGAACAAGCGGATGAATAAGATTTAGAATTGTAGATATTACATAATCATTGCGAGCTAATCTGGAAATGAGGGTGAAAATGGTGTTACGAATTGGTTCGCCGTAAGCGCTTCAGGTTCTTCGCCCAGAGGGAAATGTGGTGGATGGAAGGGATAACCTTCTTCTTGTCTCCAATGATTAAGTAGGCTACGAATCCATCCCCAATTTATCCAGAATAGATGATGGCTAATTGGTTGATCCATTCCGGTTACGCTGCTTTCGGAGCTCAGGTCGAATTCCATATCGGAATAGCTGTCGGAATCTAAGGAATTTGAACTAGATACGGGATCCAGCTTGTATAATCAGGGAAATGATTTTTGATAAGAAATAGATTATAGAATTTAGATTGATATTCTTTAATACATAATTTACATATGTATATATAATACCAAAATCCCATAAATTACGGAGGAATCTTCGAAAGATGTTAGGCAAAGTTTACGGTAACAGATATGCTAAGATATGAATTCGTCTATACATTATCAATGCAATAAATGCAGGAAAACGTGTCTAGACTTAAGAATGATAAGTATGTAATTTCCAACAAGAATTGATAAGTAAAAATTGGTAAAAACAAATACGGTCATAGTCCAGACTCACTAATGCATCCTAACAATTACCAGTTAAACACACTAATGCAAATTCTGGTTCCCTATGACCTCAAGCTCGGATACCAACTTTAACATTGGAGACGCATCCCACTCAGTGCCTTCCCAGCTAACCGCCTGGTGACCACTGAGCGTACCTCAGACACTGATTTTACAGCCCTGCCTCTCGGCAAAGCCAACCGTAATCGGACCGCGAGGAGTAAGAGTCAATGCTCACAGGTAACACTGTGAGAACCCCCTCTACAATTAAGCTAATTAAACGGCTTATACCTAGCTCTGATACCAACTGTAACTACCCGCCAAAATCGCTATTGACGCGGTACGTTATTCATTGATTTCAGAGTGAGGTACTGACCTCTACATGATACGTTTTGTAAACATTGCATTCTTTTGAAAAGGCACACCATAATTGAATATCAAATTCCAAGGTTTTTGACGATTGATGATTTCTATATATAGACAATTACCGTAATTAATAGTTTACAATACTACATCTGTTGATAATGCAGTCAAAATAAGATACATGGTGATGATTTTGTGAATGCAACATTTTCTCGAATAAAGCATGTATGACTCCATGCACATAGCTTGTATCACATATAAGTAAATAGCGGAAGACTTCTAGGAACCTGAGAATAAACATGCTTACAAGTGTCAACACAAAGGTTGGTGAGTTCATAGTTTTAATGTTGCGCATAATCTGTATATAAAGGTGGATCACAAGATTTCAGTTGTTTCATCCAGAAACGTTTATCAAAATATTCTACAAGATTGAGCACCCTAATAACTAAACTTAACGTATATATAATAAGTACCCCTGTTTTAACATACATGCAACCAACATGTACAATACACGTAAACCAACGTGTACTAAACTCAAATAGCATACGTCCGCTTTATAGTTCAGGCTAGGGTCTCTATACCTGGAACGGACAGGGATGTCAAGCCCTATGGATCCATATATAACTACTCGCGCCCACCAGTTCTTATAACCGGCAGTTACTAGTTACCAAAGCTAAGGGATTTTCGGTTCAAACTCGGTGTAGAATTTAGTATGTACTTGTATCCATTGCGTTTAAAAGAAAGTGCATGTATTCTCAGCTCAAAAATATAGATTACAAAAGCAATTAAAAAAGGAGCATATGAAACTCACCTTAGCAGCACATAAGGTCATTCACCGAAATGTGACCGAAACTCGGAATGCAAAATAACCGTAGATCTCAACCTAGAGAACATATGTTGGTCAATACATGTGTAACAAGCTAGGTCGGGTCATAGTGTATCACAATCCTAATGCTCGAGACTGACATGCAAATGTTAACAAAAGTTATCTCAAAAGTCAACCTGACCCAATATAAACTTTAAATCTATACATGTTTATTAACATAATATAAGTCTTGATAATTGAACAAATTTATAGTTTATCAAACTCAAAATATTATTTATTTCAGGAGCTATATTATATTTGAATTATCATGGCAATCGAACATATTTTATTATTTTACATAGTTTTTCAATAGTTTTAAAATTAGATTATAGTGTTTATAAAGCTTTAAAACATGATAAGACAGTCAACTTTGACAATTGTTCAACAAAACGAGACGTGCCTTATATAGAAATTCATTTACTCGATTAGTAATATCTAAAAATCCAATTTATCAATCTCATAGATAAGTTGTTTAAATATTAATTTACAGTTTCCAACACAATTTCAATTAACGTCAAACATAATTCAGTTGACCATATCTTCTAATCCGTTCATCGAAATCACTCGATTTCTAAATGAAAAGTTATTAATTTTTCGATAGCTTTCCAATGACATGCATATCATATACTTTATATCAGTAGCATATGTATCAAATTCGTGATTCTTCATAAACTATCCAATGACAAAATTAAAGCTACAAGCATGCATAAATATATATACTCGAGCACTAGACATGGATACACTATTAATATATAAAAGATAAGATATGAATGCTCACATATCAATATTGTGATTCAATATTGCAGGAAAGTAGGTAGACGCAACATAAATAATAAACGCTAGGTTGACCTTTGACTTATGATCATAACCCCCAAGCAATACCCATAACCTCCATAGCTATAACTCATAATTTCCCTAGCTTCATCCCGCTCGAAAATCCGTTTTGAAAATAATTCGCTCATGACCTCGTCGTAATATTTTATGTATACATAACTAATAAATAAATATATGAGATTAATGATAATATTAAGATTAATATTAATAACAATAATATTAATAATAAATATTAATAATTCTTACGAAGTATGTAAATTGTATGTGTGTGTGTTTTTCTGCGATCGATAGATCGATATATATATATATATATATATATATATATATATATATATATATATATATATAATTATAATATTATAATAATATAATAATATAATAATATAATAAAGTAATAATAAAATAATAAAATAATAATATAATAATAAAAGGAATCAAACGTGTGTAATCTTAGCCGCCCCATTTTTGTTAGTTTATGCCGACAGTTTTTCACAGACCATTATTTCGTATTCTGTTGCTAATAATTGATGGGTAAAAGTATAAATAAAAAGAATTCCACTTTTTATAATTGAATACATATATTTATTTTGGTCTTAAGCTTTATAAAACTAGTTGTAAAAAGGTCCATTTATTTATAAAATTACTATATACGTTCGATGTAGAGTGTACGTACTAGTCTGTTGATCATTTCGTGCCACAGTAAATCACAATATTCATTTAATCGAATGAATTTTAAAATTTTAAAAAGTCGTATTTCTTAAATACTTCAGGGGTATATTATGTAACTTATAATTAATAATTTCTATCATGTCGCTTTTATGTGAATAGTAAATTAATTAATTTCATTTCATTTACTATTCATATGAATAGTAAATGAATTAATTTCGATTCAACTATTTAAGTTACATTATTGTACGTTGTGCTTTATAACTTGTACATCTTTGATTTAACTTCGTGTCTTCTTAAAAATTTAAAAAAATAAATCATAAAAATAAAACGATTATATACGTAAATATTTTAATTTGAAATTGTATCATTCAATAGTGAATTTTTATCATTTCGTATATAAATATTATTCGCATGTTTCCGTGTATATATATATATATATATATATATATATATATATATATACATACACAATTATATAATTATCACAAGTTATGACGTTCGTGAATCGTCGGACAAACAAGGTGGTCAACCGTTATATAAAACTCATTTACAAAAGTTTAAAACTTGTCAAAATGCATTGCTTAAATATTAAATCATATATAGAATTGGTTTAAATAAGTCAAAATTTTCCGGGTCATCACACTAATCGATGCTGCTTCAATGATACGTCCTAAGTGAAACAAACAATTTGAATTCTGGTTTGGTTTTGGTCTTTTGGTCGATTTAGTCGAGAAGAAGAAGAAGTAGAAACAGAAAATAAAAGGGAATAAATATAAATAGATTACGTATAAAATCAGAAAAACAGAATAGAGCAGCTAGTTTGGGGTTATGTCGGGTTAGCGAGTGGTGGCGGTTTCGAGCCCGGGCGATGGCGTCTAATTTTTTTTAAAGCTTGTTTGAGGTAGTTTCCATTACCAAAATTTATTATTATTATTATTATTATTATTATTATTATTAGTATTATTTATTGTTATTATTATTGTTATTCTAAATATTATTAATTAGGGTCATTATGTTAGTTATTATTATTAACTATATGATTAGTATCATTAGCTTCATTAATATAAATTACGATATTATCATTATTGTTATTAGTATTATCATTTAGAGAATTAGTAGTATTATCATTACTAATATTATTATTATTAGTATTATTATTGTATTATTGCTAGTAATATTATTATGATTACAAATTAATGTTAAAAGAAACTATCGTCATTAGTTTATAAATTAAACGCAAAAGGTTATGATTATTATAATTATGAATATAATGGTTTTAATAATATTGATAAAATAATAAATATAGAAATTTTGGATATAAATATTATTATGGAAATGATTAAAATTTTAATTAAAGTATGTTTTTAAAGAATTATTAAATTTTTTTAATTATTGTTATCATATAAATTTTAATACAACATAGTATTATTATCATTATTAATATTATTATTTTTATTAACATTATTATTATCACTTTTATCATTATCAATACTATTACTAATACTAGTATTATCATAATTATTAATTTCACAAACAAATGATCTTCACATAAAAATATATTTAACTTAACTATATTAATATTTATTCAAAATTATATCACTAATAATAAAATCACTAATAATAATATATAGATTTATTCGATTACAAGTATATGTATTAATATATATATGAATGATATAGGTTCGTGAATCCGAGGATAACCCTGCATTGTTCAGTTTCATCGTATGAATATTTTTACTACAAAATATTGAATTGTGAGTTCATTTGATTCCCTTTTACTCTTTATATTTTTAGGACTGAGAATACATGCGTTGTTTTTACAACTGTTTTATTAAATACCTTTGAAATCTATATTTTTTGGACTGAGAATACATGAGATGCTTTTAAAAATGTTTGACGAGATAGACACAAGCAAAACATTCCTCGAATGAATTATTATACAGACAGAAGTTCTGTTGATTATTATTGAATTAGTTGGACGTTATAATTGCCACTAATTGATGTGAATATTTCCCCTTGATTATTATAGCTTGGTAACCTAAGAATTAGGAAATGGGTATGACCCCTAATTCACGCGAATCTTAAAGGTAGCTACCGGGTTTAACACCCCCACCCAGAATGTTCACTAGACGGAAGAGCTAGTGGGCGTGGTGTTTAGTACTTCGAGGTTTATATATTTATTACAGACTGAAAGTTCTCTTTATTTTGGGGATACTTATGATGCGCATTAAATGTTAAGGTAGGTTAGCAAGCAAAGAAAGCTAAGTGAATGTTATATATCTAGAGAATGATTTTTATACACAGGTTATGTGTATGATATTTTGTACACGAGATATGTGTACGGTTATTAAGCATTTTAAAAAATGATTTCGTATACGAGATATGTGTACTGTATTTAAAGGAAATCACATGTACATTACAGGTGGGTGTAGGATTCGGGCTCATTTGTACCATGCACATTTAAATCTTGTGGTATATCAAAATGATGAATTTTATTGTTTATGATAAACCTATAAACTCACCAACCTTTTGGTTGACACTTTTAAAACATGTTTATTCTCAGGTACTAAAGAAATCTTCCGCTGTGCATTTCCTCATTTTAGAGATATTACTTGGAGTCATTCATGGCATATTTCAAAAGACGTTGCATTCGAGTCGTTGAGTTCAACAAGATTATTATTAAATCATTTATAGTTTGGATATATTATGAAATGGTATGCATGCCTGTCAACTTTCGTTGAAATGAAAGTTTGTCTTTTAAAAACAAATGCAATGTTTGTAAAATGTAACATATAGAGGTCAAATACCTCGTAATGAATCCAATTATTATGTAATGTTTATAATTGATATGAAAGGGACATTTCAGTTGGTATCAGAGCGGTGGTCTTAGCGAACCAGGTCTTGCCTTAGTGTGTCTAACTGATAGTTGTTTAGATGCATTAGTGGGTCTGGACTTCGACCGTGTCTGCATGTCAAAAGTTTTGCTTATCATTTCGTGTCGAAAATTACTTACTTATCATCCTTAAAGTCTAGACACGTCTTACTGCCTCTATTGCATAGATAAGGTATAGATAAATTCGTATCTTAGCATATCCGTTACTGTAAACTTTGCCTGACAGCTTCTGAAGATTCCTTCGTAACTTATGGGATCTTGGTATTATATATATATATATATATATATATATATATATATATATATATATATATATATATATATATATATATATATATATATATATATATATATATATATATATATATATATATATATATATATATATATATGAAAATTATATATTTCTAAGTCCTATAATCTATCTCATATCGAAAATCAATTCCCTGATCGTATGAGATGGATCCTTCAACTAGTTCGAGTTCATCAGATTTCGACAGCTATTCCAATATGGATATTCATCAGAACTCCGAAAGCAGTGTAACCGAAATGAATCAACCAATTAGCCATCACCTATTCTGGAAGAATTGGGATGAGTTCGTAGTCGACTTAATCAATGGAGACGAGAAGAATGCGATCCTTTCCACCAACCAAATTCACCTCTTGGCAAAGAACCTGAAGCACTTACCGGCGAACCTGTCCGAAACACCATATTCACCCTCATTGCCAGGACATCTCACAACGATTATATGATATCCCAAATTCTGAACCTTATTCATCCGCTTGTTCCAACCGCCAATCATCCCGGAATAATAGAAGAAGTCAACGAGCTTCACGCTCGAATAGTGACTTCAGAAAATATGATGCACAACTTGCAGGCATCATAGACAGCATCATCCGTACCAGCAGCACCACCAGTACCAGTAGTACCACCAACAACAACATCCGCATCACACGCCTCAACATCATAATCTATACCTTGAACATAATCCTCGTTCTACATACCATTCTACGTACTGTTCTACACCATCTAGCTTGTTCTACATATCTCTCTACATCAATATGCCTCATGAAATATTCACAACAATAACCGATGAAGTATTGATTTATAACTTCATTGGAGAAATATTAGGCGGCGATTATGTAATCTCTAAAGTTTTAGAGATTATTTATTCTAGTTCCAACCAAAAAATCAAATGAGATTAATATCATATTAACTCATTAAATCTATATTACATCTGAAGAAAATATATATATGCAAGTATATTTTCATAAAGATTGTAACTAAAAATTCTTTTGTACAAACTGTTAACGGTGAAAATATTTTAACGGGTAGGTAATACCCTAGAAATATTTAGATTTAACATTAATAAGTTACACTGTACATTCTTCCAATTTGATTCAACAGTCATTTACTATCCTACTTACATCCACAGATATATGTATCCGTTCACCTCAGAATAATCATTTTTTTTCAATTTCATATTTGGATTTTGACATATCATAATCCAACAAGTGGCATAATGAAGAAAACATTGGACAAAATAAAATTTGTTAGAAGCAAAAAAATTAACAATGAGAAATTCTATTAAGAATCCACGCTAACTATTCCTAGCTAACTGTTCCTAATTCCCTATTATATTTTAATTATCGGAATTTAATTATCGCAATTTAATTATCGCAATTTTAATTCTTGCAATTTTATTTATCATCATTTAATTTCTGTTATTTATTTTACGTACTTTAAATATCGTCGAATAAATCGGGACACGTATACAATGTTTTGACATATCATATTGACATCATCTATATATATTATTTTGATTAACCCATAAGACACCATATGCGGTAATGCTCGAGTTAGCATATAATGGGTCGAGGTTGATTCTAAAATAATATATATACCATGGGTTGTGATCGAGTCTGAGACATGTATACAATGGGTCACCATACGTATTAATTAATTCGAATATTATGTATTAAACTTTATATGAATTATTGAACTACTAACTGTGGACTACTAACTGTGGACTACTAACATTGGACAATTAAAATGAATTAAAATATTGATTATAACATATGAAACTAAATATTTCTTCAAGTTTGCCACTTGATTTCATCTTAAACCTCATTTGTATCTTGACGATTACAATTTGCGTTCAAACCTTTCATGATTCTTGAAAACACCTCAATTGAGAGGATGAACCAACCGCACTTCATCTACGGAAGGAAAGATTTATGCATATAGTTATGCACCTGAAAAACTCCCGGAAACTGAGTAAACGTTTAACACGTAGCCGTGCTAATTCCTTTAGCGTTATTATTACCGAAAATAACTTTGCAACTCCTGTTCGAGATAGCCAGTTTTGTCACAGCCTATGAATCAGTTTTCTGAGTTTTGAAAAAGCTGATGAAGCAGTGAAAACTGAAGAGTGCATTAACAGTCAAAAGTTTGATAATAAAGAGTGATATACTGAAAAAGCTCAAAAATTTTGGTATTGAAAAATGAATTAAGCAAATCATGAAGGAGACTGTGGACAAATCACAAAGACTAAACTCATACATAAAGAATCCTGATAATTCTGTTTCTGATTAAATCTTCACCGAATACCTTGCTCCTTAATTGTTCTAAATCATTGTGAATGAATTTCTTCATCACAATTTGATTTTAAATTTCTAAGATATTATTGTATCTTTCATTATAAACATCCTCAATATTTCTGAAGATATCTTCATAAATAATTATGTCCAATATTATTTATCTTCATAAATATTTATGTCCAATATTATTTATCTCCGCGCTATCTGTGTTGAATCATAAAAGAAACTGTTTTAGTTTCTAAAATTCTGAAAAATTTGAATTTGAATTATGGATGTTTTGAAGTAGTGTTGGAAATTGATGCATGAGTTAGTATAATATAATGACACTTGATCAACGTGATTATATTACAGTAAGTCATGCTGAGTTTCTAATGGAACGTGATCATTCACAGACCATAACGTCATCATGTGCCATGTTACACGACTCTTGCATTCTATCTAATGTATAAACATATCAAGAACATAATTTCTTGATAGTTCAATCTTTTCTTTTGAATTCTGGTAATTTAACTAATCAAGATCGTGCTACTACAATTTCTCTCTTAGAACATTAGTCACGTTCATTCGAAACTCCATACCTACGAATTTTGGACCATTACTTGCGAAGAGAAAACAAAAGCATGAAGCTTTGAAATAACGATAAGAGTATAAATCGCAACAAATAGAAGAGAACATTAACTGTAGATGTCAATGATTATAGAAAGACAGAAGTTGGGACATCGAAATGTAAGGGAAGATATAAAACCCAACACAACCCAGAAATTACAAACCGTGTATATTGATGCATATAGTAATATAAAGGAGTATAGTAGAAGTGAATAGATTCTTCAGGCGGCAGATGAAAAAGAAGAATAACAGATATGAAAGTTAGGAGTATATCAAGGATCAGAACTGGATGAAGCATTTTCACAATCTTTTGGAAATATGAGTTGAGGAAGAAAGAATAGAAAGTGTGAGCTGTGGGAATAAGGAAACAAAGGGAGTGAATTTATAGTAAAATATCCGACAAAGCAATCGAAGTAGATTATTGCATTTAACCAAAGAAGATTCTAATTTCCTTAATTACCGAAGAACCAAATCTTATTACATAGATTTCCTCTAAATTCCTTGATTTTCGGAAATCAACCATGACTACGTCATCGGTTAAGTCGAACTTGCATTTACTTATTTTCACTCTTGTGTGATAGCTTCACTCGTACTCATCACATAAACTAATTGTTTTATCCATATTACTAACTGATGATAAAACTCTAATTTCCAACTCATATGAGTCATGAAAACATACTTATTGTCAGTCTTGGCGATCCCACTCAAATTTCGGGACGAAATTTCTTTAACGGGTAGGTACTGTGACGACCCGAAAATTTCCGACCAAATTTAAACTTAATCTTTATATTATTTCAACACGATAAGCAAACTCTATAATGTTGAGTCTCAAAATTTTTGAACTATTTCATGAAATCATTTAACCTTAGACTATTCCCGACGATTCACGAACAATTGTGTGTAAATAAATACGTAAATATATGTATAACTAAATTCTATACACGGGTAATATTATATATATATATATATATATATATATATATATATATATATATATATATATAAGAGTCAATACATTATATAATTGGTAGATATGATATATGAAAATATATTAAACTTAATTAACAAGTTTGAATATAATTGTTATATTAATATTATTATCATTACTAGTAGTAATATTATTAATAAATTGTTATTATTATATATTGTAATGTATAAATATTAAATATTAGATATATGTTATTATATAAATATTATATAACTATTAAATATTACATAATTAATAAATTATATATTAAATGTAATTACATGTAAAAATATAGCTGTTATACTAAGAATATTATTATTATTTTCATTATTATTATCATTATTAATATTAATATTAAAACCAGTATTATTAATAGTATTATTTTCAATATATAACTTATAGATATGAAGTATAATATATATGAAATGTTATAGTATTATTATTACTAATATTATTATTATCATTAATAATATTCGTATTATTATAATTAATAATACTATTATTATTAATAATATTATGGTTATAAATTTTATAGTTATTATTATCATTATCAGTAATAATAATAGTATTATTATTACTATTATATTATTATTATTATTATTTATAATATTAAGAGTATTATTATTATTACTATAGTTATAATTATTTATTAATTAATTATTAGATATAAATACAGATACATACTTACGATATACAAATACTGATATATACATAAATCAGTATTATTATTGTATTAATAATTAATAATATAATTATACGTATATATACATAAAAGAATCAAATTCAGTTTCACATCTTAATCATACAGTAAACAATTTTGTTTCATGTTTCTGAAATAGTTAAATATCAAATCGATCGTACCAGTTTGTTAGCAATCACAATCGCCTTTTAATTTTTTTTCTCTGTATTTTGTTTTCTGTTTTATTCTTGTCGACAACACATCTTCATTATATAATAAGCGATCAATCTATGCTAGTGAGACAATGCATTCGAATCCTCCACTCTCAATATCAACTACAACTGTCAATGATTGTTATTTTCTATTAATGAAAGGAAAATTTTAAAAAAATGTAGCTCGACACTCTGTTAAGTCACGTTTAAATCAAGAGCTTATTTTCGAATCGAATTTCAAAATCTATGTGACGACCCGGAAATTTCTGACCAAATTTAAACTTAATCTTTATATGATTTCGATACGATAAGCAAAGTATGTAATGTTGAGTCTAGAAGATTTTGGAACAATGTTCATATATTCAATTGACCTTCGACTGCTCTCGACGATTCACGAACAACTAAGTATAAATAGATATGTGTGTATATATATATAATTGGAAATATTAAAATATAATTTAAATATTTGAAATAATTAGGTAAAATAAAATACAAAATAATTAAGTATAATTAAAAATGAATCTATATATAAATATATATGATTTCTATGTATAATTATTATTATATATATATATATTTATATGAAATTTAATACAATTGATTTGTTATATTATTATTATTAATATTATTATAATCATTGTTAATATCATTATTATTATTAGAGTTGTTATTAATTATTATTAAACTTATTATTCTATTAAAATTTTTAACACAATTTATTAGTATTAACAAGTATTATTATTATTATTAAAATATTTATAAAATATTAATGGTAAATACAAACAAGTTGTTAAACCTCATTATCAAACTCACTATCAAACTTTAATTATTTTTGTAATCCGTCTCTAATTTTGTATATATCGAACGAGTTCGCAATATCAACAAATTCTGTTGAAACTTTATTATCTGCTTTTAAAATTTCTTCTCTTGATTGAATCTTCTTGTCTTCCACTAAATCACCTTAACAGCTATTCTCAGAGACTTATTCGATTACAACAAATCACCCTTTCCCTTTCTACTTTTGGTACATTTTGTTATGCTATCCGTTTCTATCAATCTTTAACTAATTTTATCTATCTATCTATCTATATTGTGAAAATATACAAATACATTATTCTTATTAGATTAACACCTACTATCTTCTTCTCCTTCTTTTCTTTCGATTTCTATCCGATGATTTAAACAACCCACTAGAACACCTCTATTTTTCTTGATGTTGCTAATTTGGACTGTCCTACTTTTGTATAACCGAAACCAAATCATCATCCTCAAACTATCACCCTGCTTAACCATCATCATTCATCATATCCACAAAACCATGTACAAACCATCGATTTGTTACGGTTCATTGTTGATTGAGTTTGTTATCTTGAGCGATCAACAACCCTTTATGAGGTTCATTATCCCCAAGAGCATAAAAACCAAACAGTTTCTGTATCGTTTGGATTGAATTCCTTTTCGTGATTAACAACCAGAAACCAACATCCAAACTTCACCACTTAAACTCGTTTCTTGATCAACCACCATTCCCGAGCGCCTTTGAACTCCATCGTCACCTTCAATGGTAAAGCACCACTAACCACCATTTTATTTTTTTACTTTCGTTGTTCCTTCTTAACAAATCATCATTACAAACCTATACACATTACCTTCACCATTTAAATGTTACTGCAACTCAATGGTTTCTATTTTCTACCCATTCAAGAACACCATCTCGTCATCTTTCCTTCTTTCATGAAACGACCATCAACTCCATCGTAACCCATCTTGTTTCGTTACTGTATGTGTTACCTCTATCTTCACGTTCCTTTGAAACCTTTATGCTTTTGAAGCTGGAAAATAGCTGGTCGAAACTAGGCATTGTTTTATATTGAAACAATCGTTATTTATATAACTCAATGGTTGCAACAAAGAGTGTTTTTTCTTCTTTTATTTCCAGCTGTGGTACCACCTTTCTCGTGAATAACCAGAGTGGGCCGAAGCATAACTCAGCCACTCAAATGGGTTCTTTTATTAAGTAATTAAGTAAAGTTACATTACAAATTGTCGGCCATCTAGAAGAGCTTTTCCTCCACTTGAAAATGAAAAGTTTTGTCTCCTAACATCTAAGTTATCATGCTGGTACTACACGTGCTTATATCCTACCATCCAAATGCTATCACCACTAAATTATATATGCTACTGCTACAAGTGCAAAACTTAATCATTAAAGCCATTATCAAGCTAGCCACTTGCATATTACTCAATTTTGTTGCTAGGATTTGGTTTCATTTATTATTAAACCAAAAGTTAACCCATCAATTTATATATATATCCGAAATCGGGCAGCCCAACCAAATTCATAACATCCACATCTATAATTGGGCTTAGATTATATGTGGGGCTGTTAAAATGGTATGTTAATGATACGCTGTACTAGAGGATGGATGAGATGATATGATATCATAATAAGATGATGATGATTCATGATAAAGGGATGTATGTTGAAGACGAGATCGATGTATCATGAGAATAATAATCGAGTTTCATAGATAATGATAATAATAATTATATAATGATAATAAGTATATGATGATGAGATGATAATTATAATATGATCATGATGGTAATGATTATGAAACTGTGATAGTCGATGATGATAGATAACGGTTATGATGATGATTAATAGGGATGATAACCGTGAGATGAGGTACGATGTGGTGGTGTAGTTACAACGATTTAACCATGAAGATGAATTATAATGAGGAGGGTTTATAAAAGAAGATTGCAGCTGCGTTTTTGATTGTTGTTCTTGTTGTTCGAAAACCTTCAAGACAGAAACCCAATTATACAACTTGAATTCTCTTCCAAACTACAAAACCCTACAACCATCGATTGTTTATTAAGTTAGGTGATTGGGCCAAATTCTTTTTGTGATATTTAGTGGACCGGAATCTTTTGATTTTCCATTAGGCTTTTGCAAATCACTTGGGCCGAATTGAAACTGGGCCAAGAAATAATAACACGGGTTAAATATTATTAGGTCTGAGATTAAATCAGAAAAACAGTCTTGGACTAATGGTTAAGGGTGTTAGTAGGGGAGTGAGAGGTCCTGAGTTCGAGCCTGGTCAGGGACGTTTATTTCTTTTTAAAGACTTATACATTAAGGTAGCCTTATTATTATTATTATTATTATTATTATTATTATTATTATTATTATTATTATTATTATTATTATTATTATTATTATTATTATTATTATTATTATTATTATTATTATTATTATTACTAGTAAATCATTATTTTCAAAACTATCATTTTAACAAATAAATATTTTGTATATAAATATACATATTACATATGCTATAACTATATTTATAATACATATACATTATATATTAAACCTAATAACATTGTTTACACAAATATTTACATACAACAAATTTTTGATATAACAATATAATACTAATTATATAGATATATATGTATTAGTATAACTATATGTATAAATATTAAAATACAAAATAAATATATATATAATTTTTGAAATAACAAATATATTACTAAATTAAATAAGTAATATACATAAACTAGTTTAATAATTATTACATGTTAATTATATGTGTTAATATATATACATAATGTAGGTTCGTGAATCCGAGGCCAACATTGCATTGTTCAGTTCTGCGTATGCATATTTTTACTATAAAATATCGTATCGTGAGTTCATTTGCTCCCTTTTACTCCTTACATTTTTTGGGCTGAGAATACATGCAATATTTTATTAACTGCTTCACAATATTTATATGCGTGAGTTCATTTGCTCCCTTTTACTCTTTACATTTTTGGGACTGAGAATACATGCGCTACTTTTACAACTGCTTTATTAAATGCTTTTGAAATATATTTTGAACTGCGAATACATGAAATGCTTTTATAAATGTTTGACGAGATAGACATAAGCAAAACATTCCTCGAATGAATTATTATGCAGACAGAAGTTCTGCGAATTATTATTGAATTATGGGGACATGATAATTGCCACCATTGAATTATGTGGACATGATAATTGCCACCATTGAATTATGTGGACATGATAATTGCCACCAATTGAAGTGAATGTTATGTATCGAGAGAATGATTTTATACACAGGTTATGTGTATGTTATTTTGTGCACGAGATATGTGTACGGATACTAAGATTTATGAAAAATGATTTCGTACACGAGAAAGGTGTACTGTATTTAAAAGATATCGCATGTACATTACAGGTGGGTATAGGATTCGGGCCCATTTGTACCATGCAGAATTTAAATTTTGTGGTCTATCAAAATGATGAATTTTATTGTTTTATGATAAACCTATGAACTCACCAACCTTTTGGTTGACACTTTAAAGCATGTTTATTCTCAGGTATGAAAGAAATCTTCCGCTGTGCATTTGCTCATATTACATGGAGTCGTTCATGGCATATAGAGGTCAGAACCTCGCAATGGGACCAACTGTTGAAGACTTAGTCCAGATGGATTAGGACGGGTCACTACAATCTATAATTGCAGTTGTATTAGAAATCCTTTACTTAATCTATCTGCAAAGTTTCAATTATCAAATTGCAAAATCAAGAACGAATTTTGAGGTCAAAGTTTTGGTTTTAAAAGTCAAACGTTTGTTCTTGAATCAAATTTGAGTTTGTGTTTCTGTTTCTGATCTAATTGATGATTCAAACAGTTTCTTGGAATGATTTAAAATCTTTTTCATGAATAAGTCACAATCCAAAAGTGTTCAAATTTTGAAATCAAGTTTTGAGTTATTATTTTTGCAAAACAAAGTTCCTGCTGTTTAATTTTAAATTTTAAATTCTATTTCTGTTGATTCACCATGTTCTAATCGATGCTGCTTCAATGATACGTCCTAAGTGAAACAAACAATTTAAATTCTGGTTTGGTTTTGGTCTTTTGGTCGATTTAGTCGAGAAGAAGAAGAAGAAGTAGAAACAGAAAATAAAAGGGAATAAATATAAATAGATTACGTATAAAATTAGAAAACAGAATAGAGCAGCTGGTTTGGGGTTATGTCGGGTTAACGAGTGGTGGCGGGTTCGAGCCTGGGCGATGGCGTCTATTTTTTTTAAAGCTTGTTTGAGGTAGTTTCCATTACCAAAATTTATTATTATTATTATTATTATTATTATTATTATTATTATTATTATTATTATTATTATTATTATTATTATTATTATTATTATTATTATTATTATTATTATTATTATTATTATTATTATTATTATTTATTGTTATTATTATTGTTATTCTAAATATTATTAATTATGGTCATTATGTTAGTTATTATTATTAACTATATGATTAGTATCATTAGCTTCATTAATATAAATTACAATATTATCATTATTGTTATTAGTATTATCATTTAAAAAATTAGTAGTATTATCATTACTAATATTATTATTATTAGTATTATTATTATTGTATTATTGCTAGTAATATTATTATGATTACAAATTAATGTTAAAAGAAACTATCGACATTAGTTTATAAATTAAACGTAAAGGTTATGATTATTATAACTATAAATATACAGGTTTTAATAATATTAATAAGATAATAAATATAGAAATTTTGGATATAAATATTATTATGAAAATGATTAAAATTTTAATTAAAGTATGTTTTAAAAGAATTATTAAAAGTTTATAATTATTGTTATCATAAAAATTTTAATACAACATAGTATTATTATCATTATTAATATTTTTATTTTTATTAACATTATTATTATTATCACTTTTATCATTATCAATACTATTACTAATACTAGTATTATCATAATTATTAATTTCACAAACAAATGATCTTCACATAAAAATATATTTAACTTAACTATATTAATATTTATTCAAAATAAATAAAATGAATATATTTAATTAAATAAAGAAATACGTAAGTTGTTAATATAAAAATTATATCACTAATAATAATATATAGATTTATTCAATTACAAGTATATGTTTTAATATATATATATATATATGAATGATATAGGTTCGTGAATCCGAGACCAACCCTGCATTGTTCAGTTTCGTCGTATGAATATTTTTACTACAAAATATTATATCGTGAGTTCATTTTATTCCCTTTTACTCTTTATATTTTTGGGACTGAGAATACATGCGCTGTTTTTACAACTCTTTTATTAAATACCTTTGAAATCTATATTTTTTGGACTGAGAATACATGAGATGCTTTTATAAATGTTTGACGAGATAGACACAAGCAAAACATTCCTCGAATGAATTATTATACAGACAGAAGTTCTGTTGATTATTATTGAATTGGTTGGACGTTATAATTGCCACTAATTTGAAATGTCCCGTTCTTATTGATTAAAAACGTTCCATATTAATTGATTTCGTTGCGAGGTTTTGACCTCTATATGAGACATTTTTCAAAGACTGCATTCATTTTTAAAACAAACCATAACCTTTATTTCATAAATAAAGGTTTAAAAAGCTTTACGTAGATTATCAAATAATGATAATCTAAAATATCCTGTTTACACACGACCATTACATAATGGTTTACAATACAAATATGTTACATCGAAATCAGTTTCTTGAATGCAGTTTTTACACAATATCATACAAACATGGACTCCAAATCTTGTCCTTATTTTAGTATGCAACAGCGGAAGCTCTTAGTATTCACCTGAGAATAAACATACTTTAAACGTCAACAAAAATGTTGGTGAGTTATAGGTTTAACCTATATATATCAAATCGTAACAATAGACCACAAGATTTCATATTTCAATACACATCCCATACATAGAGATAAAAATCATTCATATGGTGAACACCTGGTAACCGACATTAACAAGATGCATATATAAGAATATCCCCATCATTCCGGGACACACTTCGGATATGATATAAATTTCGAAGTACTAAAGCATCCTGTACTTTGGATGGGGTTTGTTAGGCCCAATAGATCTATCTTTAGGATTCGCGTCAATTAGGGTGTCTGTTCCCTAATTCTTAGATTACCAGACTTAATAAAAAGGGGCATATTCGATTTCAATAATTCAACCATAGAATGTAGTTTCACGTACTTGTGTCTATTTTGTAAATCATTTATAAAACCTGCATGTATTCTCATCCCAAAAATATTAGATTTTAAAAGTGGGACTATAACTCACTTTCACAGATTTTTACTTCGTCGAGAAGTAAGACTTGGCCACTGGTTGATTCACGAACCTATAACAATATATACATATATATCAAAGTATGTTCAAAATATATTTACAACACTTTTAATATATTTTGATGTTTTAAGTTTATTAAGTCAGCTGTCCTCGTTAGTAACCTATAACTAGTTGTCCACAGTTAGATGTACATAAATAAATCGATAAATATTATCTTGAATCAATCCACGACCCAGTGTATACGTATCTCAGTATTGATCACAACTCAAACTATATATATTTTGGAATCAACCTCAACCCTGTATAGCTAACTACAACATTCACATATAGAGTGTCTATGGTTGTTCCGAAATATATATAGATGTGTCGACATGATAGGTCAAAACATTGTATACGTGTCTATGGTATCTCAAGATTACATAATATACAATACAAGTTGATTAAGTTATGGTTGGAATAGATTTGTTACCAATTTTCACGTAGCTAAAATGAGAAAAATTATCCAATCTTGTTTTACCCATAACTTCTTCATTTTAAATCCGTTTTGAGTGAATCAAATTGCTATGGTTTCATATTGAACTCTATTATATGAATCTAAATAGAAAAAGTATAGGTTTATAGTCGGAAAAATAAGTTACAAGTCGTTTTTGTAAAGGTAGTCATTTCAGTCGAAAGAACGACGTCTAGATGACCATTTTAGAAAACATACTTCCACTTTGAGTTTAACCATAATTTTTGGATATAGTTTCATGTTCATAATAAAAATCATTTTCCCAGAATAACAACTTTTAAATCAAAGTTTATCATAGTTTTTAATTAACTAACCCAAAACAGCCCGCGGTTTTACTACGACGGCGTAAATCCGGTTTTACGGTGTTTTTCGTGTTTCCAGGTTTTAAATCATTAAGTTAGAATATAATATAGATATAGAACATGTGTTTAGTTGATTTTAAAAGTCAAGTTAGAAGGATTAACTTTTATTTGCGAACAAGTTTAGAATTAACTAAACTATGTTCTAGTGATTACAAGTTTAAACCTTCGAATAAGATAGATTTATATGTATGAATCGAATGATGTTATGAACATCATTACTATCTCAAGTTCCTTGGATAAACCTACTGGAAATGAAGAAAATAGATCTAGCTTCAAAGGATCATTGGATGGCTTGAAAGTTCTTGAAGCAGAATCATGACACGAAAACAATTTCAAGTAAGATTTCCACTAGAAATAAGATTGTTATAGTTATAGAAATTGAATTAAAGTTTGAATATGATTATTACCTTGTATTAGAAATATAACCTACTTTAATTAACAAAGGTTTCTTGATCTTGGAGGATTACTTGGAATGAATTTAGAAAACTTGGAAGTAAACTTGCAATCTTGGAAGTATTCTTGATTTTATGAAACTAGAACTTTTGGAATTTATGAAGAACACTTAGAACTTGAAGATAGAACTTGAGAGAGATCAATTAGATGAAGAAAATTGAAGAATGAAAGTGTTTGTAGGTGTTTTTGGTCGTTGGTGTATGGATTAGATATAAAGGATATGTAATTTTATTTTCATGTAAATAAGTCATGAATGATTACTCATATTTTTGTAATTTTATGAGATATTTCATGCTAGTTGCCAAATGATGGTTCCCAAATGTGTTAGGTGACTCACATGGGCTGCTAAGAGCTGATCATTGGAGTGTATATACCAATAGTACATACATCTAAAAGCTGTGTATTGTACGAGTACGAATACGGGTGCATACGAGTAGAATTGTTGATGAAATTGAACGAGGATGTAATTGTAAGCATTTTTGTTAAGTAGAAGTATTTTGATAAGTGTCTTGAAGTCTTTCAAAAGTGTATGAATACATATTAAAACACTACATGTATATACATTTTAACTGAGTCGTTAAGTCAACGTTAGTCGTTACATGTAAATGTTGTTTTGAAACCTTTAGGTTAACGATCTTGTTGAATGTTGTTAACCTATTATTTATTATAACAAATGAGATGTTAAATTGTTATATTATCATGATATTATGATATATAATATATCTTAGTATGATATATATACAGTTAAATATCGTTACAACGATAATCGTTACATATATGTCTCGTTTCGAAATCATTAA
This sequence comes from Rutidosis leptorrhynchoides, assembly GCF_046630445.1. NCBI lineage: Eukaryota > Viridiplantae > Streptophyta > Magnoliopsida > Asterales > Asteraceae > Rutidosis > Rutidosis leptorrhynchoides. The sequence continues at coordinate 433,828,336 of NC_092335.1, forward strand.
GTTAGTAGTCTTATTTTTACATATGTATTTCATTGTTAATACACTTAATAATATATTTACTTATCATCTAACATAATTAACCAAGTGTATCAATATCTTAATATGATTCATATGTACCTAGTAAGACGTTGTTATAACGATAATCGTTATATATATCGTTTTCGAGTTTCTTAAATTAATAGTCTCATTTTTATGTATATAACTCATTGTTAAAATACCTAATGAGATACATACTTATAATAAAATCATGTTAACTATATATATAACCATATATATGTCATCGTATAGTTTTTACAAGTTTTAACGTTCGTGAATCACCGGTCAACTTGGGTGGTCAATTGTCTATATGAAACATATTTCAATTAATCAAGTCTTAACAAGTTTGATTGCTTAACATGTTGGAAACACTTAATCATGTAAATAAAAATTTCATTTAATATATATATATAAACATAGAAAAGTTCGGGTCACTACAGTACTTACCCGTTAAATAAATTTCGTCCCGAAATTTTAAGCAGTTGGAGGTGTTGACGTATCTTCTGGAAATAAATGCGGGTATTTCTTCTTCATCTGATCTTCACGCTCCCAGGTGAACTCGGGTCCTCTACAAGCATTCCATCGAACCTTAACAATCGGTATCTTGTTTTGTTTAAGTCTCTTAATCTCACGATCCATTATTTCGACGGGTTCTTCAATGAATTGAAGTTTTTCATTGATTTGGATTTCGTCCAACGGAATAGTGAGATCTTCTTTAGCAAAACATTTCTTCAAATTTGAGACGTGGAAAGTGTTATGTACAGCCGCGAGTTGTTGAGGTAGCTCCAGTTGGTAAGCTACTGGTCCGACACGATCTATAATCTTGAATGGTCCAATGTACCTTGGATTTAGTTTCCCCCGTTTACCAAATCGAACAACGCCTTTCCAAGGTGAAACCTTAAGCATGACCATTTCTCCAATTTCAAACTCTATATCTTTTCTTTTACTGTCCGCGTAGCTCTTTTGTCGACTCTGGGCGGTTTTCAATCTTTGTTGAATTTGGATGATTTTCTCGGTAGTTTCTTGTATTATCTCCGAACCCGTAATCTGTCTATCCCCCACTTCACTCCAACAAATCAGAGACCTGCACTTTCTACCATAAAGTGCTTCAAACGGCGCCATCTCAATGCTTGAATGGTAGCTGTTGTTGTAGGAAAATTCTGCTAACGGTAGATGTCGATCCCAACTGTTTCCGAAATCAATAACACAAGCTCGTAGCATGTCTTCAAGCGTTTGTATCGTCCTTTCGCTCTGCCCATCAGTTTGTGGATGATAGGCAGTACTCATGTCTAGACGAGTTCCCAATGCTTGCTGTAATGTCTGCCAGAATCTTGAAATAAATCTGCCATCCCTATCAGAGATAATAGAGATTGGTATTCCATGTCTGGAGACGACTTCCTTCAAATAAAGTCGTGCTAACTTCTCCATCTTGTCATCTTCTCTTATTGGCAGGAAGTGTGCTGACTTGGTGAGACGATCAACTATTACCCAAATAGTATCATAACCACTTGCAGTCCTTGGCAATTTAGTAATGAAATCCATGGTAATGTTTTCCCATTTCCATTCCGGGATTTCAGGTTGTTGTAGTAGACCTGATGGTTTCTGATGTTCAGCTTTGACCTTAGAACACGTCAAACATTCTCCTACATATTTAGCAATATCGGCTTTCATACCTGGCCACCAAAAATGTTTCTTAAGATCCTTGTACATCTTTACCATTCCAGGATGTATTGAGTATCTGGTTTTATGAGCTTCTCTAAGTACCATTTCTCTCATATCTCCAAATTTTGGTACCCAAATTCTTTCAGCCCTATACCGGGTTCCGTCTTCCCGAATATTAAGATGCTTCTCCGATCCTTTGGGTATTTCATCCTTTAAATTTCCCTCTTTTAAAACTCCTTGTTGCGCCTCCTTTATTTGAGTAGTAAGGTTAGTGTGAATCATTATATTCATAGATTTTACTCGAATGGGTTCTCTGTCCTTTCTGCTCAAGGCGTCGGCTACCACATTTGCCTTCCCCGGGTGGTAACGAATCTCAAAGTCGTAATCATTCAACAATTCAATCCACCTACGCTGCCTCATATTCAGTTGTTTCTGATTAAATATGTGTTGAAGACTTTTGTGGTCGGTATATATAATACTTTTGACCCCATATAAGTAATGCCTCCAAGTCTTTAATGCAAAAACAACCGCGCCTAATTCCAAATCATGCGTCGTATAATTTTGCTCGTGAATCTTCAATTGTCTAGACGCATAAGCAATCACCTTTGTCCGTTGCATTAATACACAACCGAGACCTTGCTTTGATGCGTCACAATAAATCACAAAATCATCATTCCCTTCAGGCAATGACAATATAGGTGCCGTAGTTAGCTTTTTCTTCAATAATTGAAACACCTTCTCTTGTTCATCCTTCCATTCAAATTTCTTCCCTTTATGCGTTAATGCAGTCAAGGGTTTTGCTATTTTGGAGAAATCTTGGATGAATCTTCTGTAGTAACCAGCCAATCCTAAAAATTGACGTATATGCTTCAGAGTTTTTGGGGTTTTCCACTTTTCAACGGTTTCAATCTTTGCCGGGTCCACCTGGATACCTTCTTTGTTCACTATGTGACCGAGGAATTGAACTTCTTCCAACCAAAATGCACACTTTGAAAACTTAGCGTACAGTTTTTCTTTCCTCAATACTTCTAGCACTTTTCTCAAATGTTCTTCGTGCTCTTGATCATTCTTTGAGTAAATAAGTATGTCATCGATGAAAACAATGACAAACTTGTCAAGATATGGCCCACACACTCGGTTCATAAGGTCCGTGAACACAGCTGGTGCGTTAGTCAATCCAAACGGCATAACCATAAACTCGTAATGACCATAACGCGTCCTAAAAGCAGTTTTTGGAATATCATCCTCCTTTACTCGCATTTGATGATATCCAGAACGTAAATCGGTCTTCGAATAAACCGACGAGCCTTGTAGTTGATCAAATAAGTTGTCAATTCTCGGCAGTGGATCACGGTTTTTGATGGTAAGTTTGTTCAACTCTCTGTAGTCAATACACAACCTAAATGTACCATCCTTCTTCTTGACAAACAAAACAGGAGCTCCCCATGGTGATGTGCTTGGTCGAATGAAACCACGTTCTAATAGTTCTTGCAGTTGGCTTTGCAGTTCCTTCATCTCGCTGGGTGCGAGTCTATAAGGAGCACGAGCTATTGGTGCAGCTCCTGGTACAAGATCTATTTGAAATTCAACAGATCGATGGGGAGGTAGTCCCGGTAATTCTTTCGGAAATACATCGGGAAATTCTTTTGCGATGGGAACATCATTGATGCTCTTTTCTTCGGTTTGTACTTTCTCGACGTGTGCTAGAACAGCATAGCAACCTTTTCTTATTAGTTTTTGTGCCTTCAAATTACTAATAAGATGTAGGTTCATGTTGCCCTTTTCTCCGTACACCATTAAGGGTTCTCCTTTTTCTCGTACAATGCGAATTGCATTTTTATAACATACGATCTCTGCTTTCACCTTCTTCAGCCAGTCCATGCCAACTATTACATCAAAACTCCCTAACTCTACTGGTATCAAATCAATCTTAAATATTTCGCTACCCCGTTTAATTTCTCGATTCCGGCATATATTATCTGCTGAAATTAATTTACCATTTGCTAATTCGAGTAAAAATTTACTATCCAACGGCGTCAATGGACAACTTAATTTAGCACAAAAATCTCTACTCATATAGCTTCTATCCGTACCCGAATCAAATAAAACGTAAGCAGATTTATTGTCAATAAGAAATGTACCCGTAACAAGCTCCGGGTCTTCCTGTGCCTCTGCCACATTAATATTGAAAACTCTTCCGCGGCCTTGTCTATTCGTGTTCTCCTGGTTCGGGCAATTTCTAATAATGTGGCCCGGTTTTCCACATTTATAACAAACTACATTGGCATAACTTGCTCCGACACTACTTGCTCCGCCATTACTCATTCCGACACCATTTGTTCCTTTCGTTCTGTTATCCCCTGGTCCGTAGACCTCACACTTCGCCGCGCTATGACCATTTCTTTTACACTTGTTGCAAAATTTGGTGCAGAACCCTGAGTGATACTTTTCACACCTTTGGCATAGCTGCTTCTGATTGTTGTTGTTGTTGCGGTTGTTATTGTTGTTGGGATGATTGTTGTAGTTGCTGTTGTTGTTGTTGTTGTTGTTGGGCCGTTTGTTGTAGTTGCGATTGATGTTGCGATTGTTGGGATAATTGTTGCGATTATTATTGTAATTGCTGTTGTTGTTGTATTGGTGATTCTTATCACCGTTTTCCTCCCACTTTCTTTTGACTTGCTTCACATTGGCCTCTTCAGTCGTCTGTTCTTTAATTCTTTCCTCAATCTGGTTCACTAGTTTGTGAGCCATTCTACATGCCTGTTGTATGGAGGCGGGCTCGTGTGAACTTATATCTTCTTGGATTCTTTCCGGTAATCCTTTCACAAACGCGTCGATCTTCTCTTCCTCATATTCGAACGCTCCCGGACACAATAGGCACAATTCTGTGAATCGTCTTTCGTACGTGGTAATATCAAATCCTTGGGTTCGTAACCCTCTAAGTTCTGTCTTGAGCTTATTGACCTCGGTTCTGGGACGGTACTTCTCGTTCATCAAGTGCTTGAATGCTGACCACGGTAGTGCGTACGCATCATCTTGTCCCACTTGCTCTAGATAGGTATTCCACCATGTTAACGCAGAACCTATGAAGGTATGCGTAGCGTACTTCACTTTGTCCTCTTTAGTACACTTACTTATGGCAAACACCGATTCGACCTTCTCGGTCCACCGTTTCAATCCGATCGGTCCTTCGGTTCCATCAAATTCCAAAGGTTTGCAGGCAGTGAATTCTTTGTAGGTGCATCCTACACGATTTCCTGTACTGCTAGATCCAATGTTATTGTTGGTATGTAGCGCAGCCTGTACTGCGGCTATGTTTGAAGCTAGAAAAGTACGGAATTCCTCTTCATTCATATTCACGGTGTGTCGAGTAGTTGGTGCCATTTCCTTTAAAATAGTCAAATGGAACAAGTTAATCATACAGAATATTAAGAGTAGTTAATAGTATTTCGTAGCATAATATGAACTCATTTATAAAAGCTTTTTCTTCATATTAGCTTTTTATAAGTTTAAATTCGGGTAGTACCTACCCGTTAAGTTCATACTTAGTAGCTAATATACAATTCAACTACTACAATTCTATATGAAAAACTGATTATAATAATATTTCGCGTTCAAACTTTTATACAATATTTTACAAACTTACAATACCGGTTATTTTACATAAAGCATGAAATATAGCACACAATAACTTTGATACAAGATAGTTGTGAAGATAATTCTAGCTAGTACACAAGTCGTTCAGCAAAGGCAATAAAGACACGTAATTCATACGTCCAGAAACAAGTCATGCATTCTAGTTTTACTAGGACTACTTCCCATCCTTGGTCTTGTGGAACATAACCGTTATGGCCGTTGATAAGATAGCGTGTTGTAACGTCGTCAAAGGGACGAGGGTTACATAATGACCAACAGTCTCGTAATAACCTAAAAACCTCATTTCTTACCCCAATTACCGACTCCGTCACTTGTGGGAACGTTTTGCTTAATAGTTGTAGCTCGATGTTCTTTTTCTCACTTTGGTGAGAAAAAGAACATTACTAACCCGTAAGCATAGCATGCTTCTTTATGTTGCATGTTAGCCACTTTTTCTAAATCATGAAGTCCTATATTCGGATACATTGAGTCAAAATAGTTTCTTAACCCGTTGCGTAAAATAGCATTTGGGTTCCCCGCAATATATGCGTCAAAGTAAACACATCGTAACTTATGGGTTTCCCAATGTGATATCCCCCATCTTTCAAACGAAAGTCTCTTATAAACCAAGACATTCTTGGAACGTTCTTCGAATGTCTTACAAACTGATTTTGCCGTAAATAGTTGTGCCGAAGAATTCTGACCGACTCTAGACAAGATTTCATCAATCATGTCTCCAGGTAGGTCTCTTAAAATATTGGGTTGTCTATCCATTTTGTGTTTTTATACTGTAAAATAGACAAGAGTTAGATTCATAAAAAAAAATACTTATTAATACAAGCAATTTTTACATATATCATAAAGCATAAGCACACTATATTAAATATATTACACCACACGAATACAACTATCTTATTCCGACTCGCTCGTTTCTTCTTCTTCGGTTTTGGTTCGTTTTGCCAAGTTTCTAGGGATATATGATGTTCCCCTAATACGAGCTGTCGTTTTCCACAACTGTTTAGAAAAACCTGGTGGTTTAGAGGTTCCCGGGTCATTGTTACAACTTAAGGGCTTCGGGGGTTGACGATACATATAAAGTTCATCGGGGTTGGAATTAGATTTCTCTATTTTTATGCCCTTTCTCTTATTATTTTCTTTTGCCTTTTTAAATTCAGTTGGGGTAATTTCTATAACATCATCGGAATTCTCATCGGAATCCGATTCATCGGAGAATTGGTAATCCTCCTAATATTTTGCTTCCATGGCGGAAACACCATTGACCATAATTAACCTTGGTCGGTTGGTTGAGGATTTTCTTTTACTTAACCGTTTTATTATTTCCCCCACCGGTTCTATTTCCTCCTCCGGTTCCTCCTCTTTCGGTTCTGATTCTTCTTCCGGTTCTTCTTCGGGAACTTGTGAATCAGTCCAATATATATTCGACTCTTCGTTATTATTAGGTGAGTCAATGGGATTTGTGCTAGAGGTAGACATCTATCACACAATATCAAACATGTTAAGAGATTAATATATCACATAATATATACATGTTAATAATATATAGTTTCCAACAAAAATGTTAAGCAATCATTTTTAAAGAAAACACGGTCGAAGTCCAGACTCACTAATGCATCCTAACAAACTCGATAAGACACACTAATGCAAATTTTCTGGTTCTCTAAGACCAACGCTCGGATACCAACTGATATGTCTCGTTCTTATTGATTAAAAACGTTCCATATTAATTGATTTCGTTGCGAGGTTTTGACCTCTATATGAGACATTTTTCAAAGACTGCATTCATTTTTAAAACAAACCATAACCTTTATTTCATAAATAAAGGTTTAAAAAGCTTTACGTAGATTATCAAATAATGATAATCTAAAATATCCAGTTTACACACGACCATTACATAATGGTTTATAATACAAATATGTTACATCGAAATCAGTTTCTTGAATGCAGTTTTTACACAATATCATACAAACATGGACTCCAAATCTTGTCCTTATTTTAGTATGCAACAGCGGAAGCTCTTAGTATTCACCTGAGAATAAACATGCTTTAAACGTCAACAAAAATGTTGGTGAGTTATAGGTTTAACCTATATATATCAAATCATAACAATAGACCACAAGATTTCATATTTCAATACACATCCCATACATAGAGATAAAAATCATTCATATGGTGAACACCTGGTAACCGACATTAACAAGATGCATATATAAGAATATCCCCATCATTCCGGGACACCCTTCGGATATGATATAAATTTCGAAGTACTAAAGCATCCGGTACTTTGGATGGGGTTTGTTAGGCCCAATAGATCTATCTTTAGGATTCGCGTCAATTAGGGTGTCTGTTCCCTAATTCTTAGATTACCAGACTTAATAAAAAGGGGCATATTCGATTTCAATAATTCAACCATAGAATGTAGTTTCACGTACTTGTGTCTATTTTGTAAATCATTTATAAAACCTGCATGTATTCTCATCCCAAAAATATTAGATTTTAAAAGTGGGACTATAACTCACTTTCACAGATTTTTACTTCGTCGGGAAGTAAGACTTGGCCACTGGTTGATTCACGAACCTATAACAATATATACATATATATCAAAGTATGTTCAAAATATATTTACAACACTTTTAATATATTTTGATGTTTTAAGTTTATTAAGTCAGCTGTCCTCGTTAGTAACCTACAACTAGTTGTCCACAGTTAGATGTACATAAATAAATCAATAAATATTATCTTGAATCAATCCACAACCCAGTGTATACATATCTCAGTATTGATCACAACTCAAACTATATATATTTTGGAATCAACCTCAACCCTGTATAGCTAACTCCAACATTCACATATAGAGTGTCTATGGTTGTTCCGAAATATATATAGATGTGTCGACATGATAGGTCGAAACATTGTATACGTGTCTATGGTATCTCAAGATTACATAATATACAATACAAGTTGATTAAGTTATGGTTGGAATAGATTTGTTACCAATTTTCACGTAGCTAAAATGAGAAAAATTATCCAATCTTGTTTTACCCATAACTTCTTCATTTTAAATCCGTTTTGAGTGAATCAAATTGCTATGGTTTCATATTGAACTCTATTTTATGAATTTGAACAGAAAAAGTATAGGTTTATAGTCAGAAAAATAAGTTACAAGTCGTTTTTGTAAAGGTAGTCATTTCAGTCGAAAGAACGACGTCTAGATGACCATTTTAGAAAACATACTTCCACTTTGAGCTTAACCATAATTTTTGGATATAGTTTCATGTTCATAATAAAAATCATTTTCCCAGAATAACAACTTTTAAATCAAAGTTTATCATAGTTTTTAATTAACTAACCCAAAACAGCCCGCGGTGTTACTACGACGGCGTATATCCGGTTTTACGGTGTTTTTCGTGTTTTCAGGTTTTAAATCATTAAGTTAGCATATCATATAGATATAGAACATGTGTTTAGTTGATTTTAAAAGTCAAGTTAGAAGGATTAACTTTTATTTGCGAACAAGTTTAGAATTAACTAAACTATGTTCTAGTGATTACAAGTTTAAACCTTCGAATAAGATAGCTTTATATGTATGAATCGAATGATGTTATGAACATAATTACTAACTCAAGTTCCTTGGATAAACCTACTGGAAATGAAAAAAATAGATCTAGCTTCAAAGGATCCTTGGATGGCTTGAAAGTTCTTGAAGCAGAATCATGACACTAAAACAATTTCAAGTAAGATTTCCACTCGAAATAAGATTGTTATAGTTATAGAAATTGAATTAAAGTTTGAATATGATTATTATCTTGTATTAGAAAGATAACCTACTGTAAGTAACAAAGGTTTCTTGATCTTGGATGATTACTTGGAATGGATTTAGAAAACTTGGAAGTAAACTTGCAATCTTGGAAGTATTCTTGATTTTATGAAACTAGAACTTTTGGAATTTATGAAGAACACTTAGAACTTGAAGATAAAACTTGAGAGAGATCAATTAGATGAAGAAAATTGAAGAATAAAAGTATTTGTAGGTGTTTTTAGTCGTTGGTGTATGGATTAGATATAAAGGATATGTAATTTTGTTTTCATGTAAATAAGTCATGAATGATTACTCATATTTTTGTAATTTTATGAGATATTTCATACTAGTTGCCAAATGATGGTTCCCACATGTGTTAGGTGACTCACACGGGCTGCTAAGAGCTGATCATTAGAGTGTATATACCAATAGTACATACATCTAAAACCTGTGTATTGTACGAGTACAAATACGGGTGCATACGAGTAGAATTGTTGATGAAACTGAACGAGGATGTAACTCTAAGCATTTTTGTTAAGTAGAAGTATTTTGATAAGTGTCTTGAAGTCTTTCAAAAGTGTATGAATACATATTAAAACGCTACATGTATATACATTTTAACTGAGTCGTTAAGTCATCGTTAGTCGTTACATGTAAATGTTATTTTGAAACCTTTAGGTTAACGATCTTGTTGAATGTTGTTAACCCATTATTTATTATAACAAATGAGATGTTAAATTGTTATATTATCATGATATTATGATATATAATATATCTTAGTATGATATATATACAGTTAAATGTCGTTACAACGATAATCGTTACATATATGTCTCGTTTCGAAATCATTAAGTTAGTAGTCTTATTTTTACATATGTATTTCATTGTTAATACACTTAATAATATATTTACTTATCATCTAACATAATTAACCAAGTGTATCAATATCTTAATATGATTCATATGTACCTAGTAAGACGTTGTTATAACGATAATCGTTATATATATCGTTTTCGAGTTTCTTAAATTAATAGTCTCATTTTTATGTATATAACTCATTGTTAAAATACCTAATGAGATACATACTTATAATAAAATCATGTTAACTATATATATAACCATATATATGTCATCGTATAGTTTTTACAAGTTTTAACGTTCGTGAATCACCGGTCAACTTGGGTGGTCAATTGTCTATATGAAACATATTTCAATTAATCAAGTCTTAACAAGTTTGATTGCTTAACATGTTGGAAACACTTAATCATGTAAATAACAATTTCATTTAATATATATATAAACATGGAAAAGTTCGGGTCACTACATAATTGATGTGAATATTTCCCTTTGATTATTATAGCTTGGTAGCCTAAGAATTAGGAAACGGGTATGGCCCCTAATTCACGTGAATCCTAAACGTAGCTACCGGGTTTAACACCCCCATCCAGAATGTTCAATAGATGGAAGAGCTAGTGGGCGTGGTGTTTAGTACTTCGAGGTTTATATATTTATTAAAGACTGAAAGTTCTGTTTATTTTGGGGATACTTATGATGCGCATTAAATGTTAAGGTCGGTTACCAAGCAAAGAAAGCAAAGTGAATGTTATATATTGAGAGAATGATTTTTATACACAGGTTATGTGTATGATATTTTATACACGAGATATGTGTACGGTTATTAAGCATTTTGAAAAATAATTTCGTACACGAGATATGTGTACTGTATTTAAAGGAAATCGCATGTACATTACAGGTCGGTGTAGGATTCGGGCTCATTTGTATCATGCACATTTAAATCTTGTGGTCTATCAAAATGACGAATTTTATTGTTTATGATAAACCTATAAACTCACCAATCTTTTGGTTGACACTTTTAAAACATGTTTATTCTCAGGTATTAAAGAAATCTTCCGCTGTGCATTTGCTCATTTTAGAGATATTACTTGGAGTCATTCATGGCATATTTCAAAAGACATTGCATTCGAGTCGTTGAGTTCAACAAGATTATTATTAAATCATTTATAGTTTGGATATATTATGAAATGGTATGCATGCCTGTCAACTTTTGTTGAAATGAAAGTTTGTCTTTTAAAAACGAATGCAATGTTTGTAAAATGTAACATATAGAGGTCAAATACTGTAAATACCCGTCCTAATCCATAAGAATGAATACAATAACATATGATTATATCGCGAGGTAATTGACCTCTATATGATACATTTTATAAACATTGCATTCGTTTTTAGAAGACAAACTTTCTTTACAATGAAAGTTGACGGCATGCATACTATTTCATAATACATTCAACTATAATTGACCTAATAATAATCTTGATGACCTCAACGACTCGAATGTAACGTCTTTCAAAATATGCCATGAATGACTCCCAACAATATGCTTAAAATGAGCTAATGCACAGCGGAAGATTTCTTTAATACCTGAGAATAAACATGCTTTAAAGTGTCAACCAAAAGGTTGGTGAGTTCATTAGTTTAACATAAATAATCATTTCCATCATTTTAATAGACCACGAGAATTTCATTTTTAGTTCTCATAAATATATGTCCCATGCATAGAGACAAAAATCATTCATATGGTGAACACCTGGTAACCGACATTAACAAAATGCATATAAGAATATCCCCTATCATTTCGGGAAATCCTTTCGACATGATAAAAACGAATTCGAAGTACTAAAGCATCCGGTACTTTGGATGGGGTTCGTTAGGCCCAATAGATCTATCTTTAGGATTCGCGTCAATTAGTAGATCGGTTTACTAATTCTTAGGTTACCAAGTAAAAGGGGCATATTCGGCTTTGATCATTCACCCATATAATGTAGTTTCAATTACTTGTGTCTATTTCGTAAAACATTTATAAAATTTGCGCATGTATTCTCAGCCCAAAAATATAAAGGGTAAAAAGGCAAATGAAACTCACAATACTGTATTTTATAGTAACAATACATATGACGGCACTGGATAAGTGCAAAGTTAGCCTCAGATTCACGAACCTATATCAATTATATATATTAACATATTGTAATCGAACAATTTATATATATTATTATTAGTGATATAATTGGTATATTAATAAATTATATGTGTCATTAATAACTTAATTAGATATATTTATTCTTATATACTTTAAATAGATAATTAATATTTATTACAAAAATATTAATATAGTTATGTTTTATGTCATAAATATATTTTTATTTAGAAAATCTTTATTTGATATATTAATTAATAATACTAATAATAATAATGATAAGAATAATACTAATAAAAATGATAAATTAAAAAATAATAATTATCTTTTAGTGATAATGATAATAATAATAATAATAATAATTTTGATAAAAATGATAATTTTTCTAATAATGATAATAATATTAATAATACTTATTTTAATAATAATAATGATAATAATAATATTACTTAATAATAACTATTAACCATAATGATCATAATGATAATGTAAGTATTAATACTTATATTAATACTAATAATGATACGATAATAATAATAATAACATTAATAATATTAATGGTAATAGTAATACTACCTCATAGAAGTAGTCCTTTTAAAAAAATGCCCAAGTCCAGGTTTGAACCCGCGACGTCCCACTAACCCGATAACATCCTTAACCCCTCCTCTGCTCCTTTCGTTTCTGAATTCAAGCATAACTCAAACATTTAACCCTATATCGGTTTCTTCTTCTTCTACATCATCATTGCCAAGTATCATCACCTTCTTTATCTCATCATCATCATCATCATCTATATCATTATTTATCATAATCACGATTATCATAATACTATCCTAACTGATAATCGTCATCTTAATATCTATCATTCTCATCACTTATTATACTATCATTATCAAACATCATTCCCTTAAATCTGATCAACCCTTCGACCCAAAAAAATAATCTGGATCATCTCGGCTTTCATCATCAATATTTTTCACTATCATCATCAATCAAGATCTCATCAATTTCTTTATCTCATCACCTTCGTCGTTCCAACAGAAACATAAATGGGATAGCAACATAAACTGGAACAGGTCCTAACGGTGGAAGCAACAAGTATCATTATTTTTTGTGGGTTTTTGTAATTCGAATTAGTCCATCAAGAAACCCATTTAATAGTCCATATTTTTATAATTGTACCCACTAAGTAGCCCACTAAACAATTCCTAATGTGAATAAATCTCGTTGGATTGAAGCCCCACTTGGCACAACCACTATCACCGATTTAAAACAAAAATAAATGGATTCGGTTTCTATTGTTTTCCCGTCACTATCTTGCCTTACACATCAACCATCATTAACTTCCATTAATATAATCAGTATACATCATCATTTATTCATCACTATCTCCCAAATCAAGTTGCCTTTATCATATTTATTATTATACCCAATGTACCTCATCCTAGTAGTTTGTTTAAACAGAAAACAGTTCTTCATAACATCATACTTAAGCGTTTCATTCTATTAATTATAGAAATAGAAGAAAAATAATACTGCAGTAGCAGTGTATTCGTGGGTCTCTCGTTTAGAATAGAGGGGAGAGAGAGACATAGAGAGAGAGGAAGAATTGGTGGTTGTTTGTGGCTGCAATAGAGGTTATGGTGGTGATGTTTTAGGTGTCAAATAGATTGAAACAAAACCCATATATAGCAGCAACTATGCGACATGAATATTGCAGCAAGAAACAGAAAAAAAATCGGTATAGCATCGGTGGAGTTTGAGTGGCGGTTGGAGGTGCGTTGTTCACGGTTTAATAATAGAAACAACTGAGGTGATTTAAAACAAAAAAAAATATAAGTCAAGCAAGGTGGTTTGATGGGTTTTGGTTTTAAGGATAGAGAGAGATAGAGAGAGAGAGATGATGAAAGGGATGGCGGGAAGTGGTGGTTAATGGTGATGATTAGGTGTTGGTGGTTCCTTGTTAAAATGGTAGTCACGAGGGTGGTGTGGGTTTTGTGAGGAGACCGATGGTGTCGTGGTTTGGTTGATGGGTTTTGAGTTTTCGAGCCAAAGCAGGAAAATGAACATGATGATGTTGCTATGGTGGCTCATGGGTGATGATTGTGTTCAAGGTGATGGATTATGGGATTAGGGTGGTTTGTTGTGGTTGAGACCGAATAGAATTAGGATTGGGAAAGAGAAAGTAACAAAGCAGAGATTGAGGTGTTTGATGGTATCTTGTGATGGTGGTTTAAACAAGGTGGTGAAATGGTGGTGAGGCTCGGTTCATCGAAGAAGAAATAAGAAGAAAGAAGGTGAAGGTTGTGATTATATGTAATATGTCCTATGGATATCTCTGTGTATATATATTATATATGTATATATATATATATATATATATATATATATATATATATATATATATATATATATAGATATTCCATATATATAAATGAATGCATTAGTTAAAAAGGAACACAGTATCATGTAGTAGTAATTGCATAAATTTCAAGAATTAAATAGTGCCAAAAAGTAATTCACAATCAATCAGTCGAATGTTTTGTGGATATTGATTGAATGAGAAGAAGAAAATGCAAGTGTGGTTCTCAAAAGTTGAATATATTTACATATTAAAATTTTTACTTTAACAAAGATAACAATAAAAATTTCAACTCTCCACATGCATGAACAAGGACACCCCTTTGTAGTATTTTACTTATAATCGAACAGTAGTGAAACAGTTAACTAACTGGTTTTGGTGAAGAAGTCATGCAGTAGATAAGAAAATAAGGTATAGATGCATGTAGGTGCATATATATTAATTTATATGGTACAAATTAAGCACAGTATCTTAAATCATGAACAGTGCTAAATAGTGTTAAATAGTAATATAATTTATATCTTGCAAATATTATTTGTCAATAGGTTACCGACAGTTTTCCCGGATGGTAAATCGTGTCCATTGCTAAACAGTTAAAATATAAAAATTTTCTGAAAAATCCCCAATTTTTTTTTAATTAAGTCCATTTATTTATTCTGGTTATTAACTGTTTGAAATTTGATCAAAAAGGCTCATCTAATATTTATTTTCTGTCCCAAATAATATTTACGGAGTGCTAAACTTAACTCAGGGTATTTAATTATATTTTTAACAAACTTAATGTTGATAAAACTTAATTATGGATCAAAGATTAATTTCAACTTCTCATAATTTCGAGTTTAAACTCATCCCATATCGATCATAAAAATTTACCTGTCATTCGAGCTCAATCCCAACTACAATATACAAATTAATTAAAATTCAAAATAAGATAGTAAATGTATTTTAAACTAATCTAAAATTTACGAAGTCTATTAATGAGCTTTCGTTTATTTTAAAATTACATAAGTTTAAATCATTTATTATATTTTATATTATTTTAAATTACAATTAAATTTATTACAATATGTATATATACATCTATTTACAAATAGTTGTTCGTGAATCGTCGGAAAATGTCGAAGGTCAATTGAACATATGAAACATTTCAAAATTGTTTTTTTGAGACTCAACTTTACAGACTTTACTTATCGTGTCGAAACCATATAAAGATTAAGTTTAAATTTGGTCGAAAATTTTCGGGTCGTCACAGTACCTACCCGTTAAAGAAATTTCGTCCCGAAATTTGAGTGAGGTCGTCATGGCTAACAATAAAAATGTTTTCATGATGAATATGAGTTGATAGATAGAGTTTTATCATTATTGATTAATACAGATAAAACGATTAGATTATGTGAAACGTACGAGTGAAGTTGTCACAAAAGAGTGAAATACATAATAGAGATTCGCCTTAACTTTTGGCGTAGTCACATTTGAATTCTGGAATTCAAGGGATTTAAAAGGAAATCTTGGAAATCTATAAGATCTGATTCTTCGGGATTCAAGGAGATTAGGATCTCTTTAATTCAATGTAGTCATCTATCTTGATTGCTCTGTCGGATATTTCTATTATAAATTAACTTCTTTCGTTTCCATTATTTTCACCAATTCTATACTATTCTTTCTTAATTCATATTTCCAAAAATTTTGAAAATGCTTAATCTAGTTCTGATCCTTGTTCTTATTCTGACTATCGTATCTGTCATTCTTCTTTTCCATTTACCACCGGAGGAATCTATTCACTTTAATTATTACCTTGGGGTTATAGTATTTCTAATTCTCTCGTGTCTTTACATGGCTATACGTATTGATGTACACGATTTGTAATTTCTGTGTTGTTGTCGAGTTTTATATCTTCCCTTATGTTTCAGAGTTCTTTGCCTTTTTATTCTCTTCTTGACCTCTAGTAAAGCGAGTAATGGTTCAGAATTTGTAAGTATGGAGTTTCGAATGATTATAGTATTCTAAAAAGAAAGGAATGTATTAGCACGATTTGATTTGTCAAATTACCAGAATCCCTGAGGATGGAACTATCAAAAATATATTTTCTTGATATGTTCAGAGGTTAAGTAGAATGAAAGATTTATGTAACATGGTTCATGATAAAAGTATGATATGTGATCCTTTATCACGTTCCATTAGAAACTCAGCATGACTTACTGTAATATAACCACGTTGGCCCGGTGTCATTATATTATACTAACTCATGCTTCAATTCCCAATACTTCTCCACAATTCATTCATAATTTATACTTATATTTTTACAGAAATTTCCAATATAATAGAATACAGAAAAACGAAGAGGTAGATAATTTCGGACAAGAATATTTATGAAAATATCCTCAGAAATATCGAAGATATTTATGATGATATTTTAGAATTTCTAAGTTCGAAGGTTGATGAAGAAAAATTTCTGCAAGATTTTAGCATGACTTCGGAGCAAGATATTCTCTAAAGATTTCATTGGATCCAGAATTACCTGGATTCTTTGAATATAGGGTTTGGTCCTTGTATTTGTCCTTGGTCTCCTTCATGGTTAGCTAAATCCGTTTTTCAGTACTCAATTTTCTATTGAGCGTTTCCAACACTCCATTCTTTATCATCAAACTTTCGACCATTAAGATCATCTACAGTTTTGCTGTTTCATCAGCATTCAAGTTATCATAACTGAATTATTGATTATCAATCTGAGGTGTTTTCAAAAGAATTGTGTTTTTAGATGATTAAATGCTGATAGTAATATGGTGGAATATAAAAGGTTCTCCGGTAACTATAAAAGAGCACACATATAAATCAAGGTTATAGTAAGGTTATTTCGAACGAAAAGTCAAAGTTCACTTGCTGGAGCTGTGACAAAACTGGCTAATTTGGAAAAAGAATTGCAATTTTATTTTCGGTAATAACAACGCCAAAGGAGCTAGCATAGATACGTGTTAAACGTTTACTCAGGTTCCGAGTGTTTTCAAGTGCATAACTATATGTATCTATCTTTTCTTCCGTAGATGAAGTGCGGTTGGTTCATCCTCTCGATTGAGGTGTTTTCAAGAATCATGAAAGGTTTGAACGTAGATTGTAATTGTCAAGATACAAAGGATGTTTAAGATGAAATCAAGTGGCAAACTTGAAGAATTATTTAGTTTCATATGTTATAATCAGTATTTTAATTCATTTTAATTGTCTAATGTTATTAGTCCTCAGTCGATAGTCCACAGTTAACAGTCCAATAATTCATATATAGTTTAATATATAATATTCGAATTAATTAATACGTATCGTGACCCATATACATGTATCAGACTCGATCATAACTCAAAGTATATATATTATTGTAGAATCAACCTCAACCCTGTATAGAGAACTCGATCATTACTGCATATAGAGTGTCTATGGTTATTCCAAATAATATATATAGATCCGTCGATATGATATGTCAAAACCTTGTATACGTGTCCCGATATTTAAAGTGCGTAAAATAAATAACAGAAATTAAATGACGATAAATAAAATTGCGATAAATAAATGTAATAAGGAATTAACAGTTAGCTAGGAACAGTTAGCTAGGATTTTGTTAGCGTGGATTCTTAACAAAATTTCTCATAGTTAATTTGTTTGTTTCTAACAAATTTTATTTTGTCCAATGTTTTCTTCATTATGCCACTTGTTGGATTCTGATAAGTTAAAATCTAAATATGAAATTGAATTTGAATGAAAATAGTTGTTCTTCGGTGAACGAATACGTATATGTGTGGATTTGGGCAGTATTGTTAATGACTGCTGAATCTAAATTGAAGAAAGTACAGTGTAACTTATCAATGTGAAAACTAAATATTCCTTGGGTATTACCTACCCGTTAAAATATTTTCACCATCTCGGGTATTACCTACCCGTTAAAATATTTTCACCATTAACAGTTTGTACAAAAGAATTTTAATTACAATCTTTATGAAAATATATATACATATATATTTTCTTCAGATGTAATCATGGATTTAATGAGTCAATATCATGTTAAACTCATTTGATTTACCGTTAGAACTAGAATACACAATCTCTAAAACATTAGAGATTACATAATCGCCATGTCTAACGAAGATAAATGATGTAGAACGTCATGTAGGACGAAGATAATCGTTTAAGGTCAAGATGTAAAATGAAGATTATGCTCGAGGTATATATTGCGATGTTGAGGCGTGCGATGTCGAAACTTGGGTTGTTGGTGTCGGTGACGTTGCTGAAGCTGGTAAGTTTTGCACCATGTTTTTCCAAATCGATTACTCGAGCGCGAAGCTCGTTGACTTCTTCTATTACTCCGGGATGATTGTCGGTCAGAACGAGCGGATGGATAAGGTTTAGAATTGTGGATATAATATAATTGTGTCGAGATACCCTGGAAATGAGACTAAAAATGGTGTTTCGGATAGGTTCGCCGGTAAGTGCTTCAGGTTCTTCGCCAAGAGGACAATATGGTGGATGAAAGGGATCGCCTTCTTCTTGTATCCAATGATTAAGTAGACTACGAACCCATCAGATGAATTGGGGATGGCTGATTGATTGATTCATTCTGGTGACACCGCCTTCAGAGCTTAGATGAATATCCATGTCAGAATAGCTGTCCGAATAACTATCGGAATAGCTATCAAAATCTGAGGGACTCGAACTGGTTGAGGGATTCATCTCGTATGATCAGATGAAGGATTTTCAATAAGAAATAGATTATAAGATGTAGATTAGTACCCTACAATACATAATTTACATATGCATATATAATATTAAAATCCCATAAGTTACGGAGGAATCTACGGAAGCTGTCAGGCAAAGGTAACAATAACAGATACGCTAAGATACGAATTTTGTCTATACACTATCTATGCAATGAATGCAGTAAGACGCGTTTAGACTTAAGATGATAAGCATGGTTTTCGATAAGATATGATAAGAAAAACTTATTGATATGCAACTAAGGTCGAAGTCCAGACTCACTAATGCATCCTAACGACTATCAGTTAGACACACTAATGCAGACCTGGTTCTCTAAGACCACCACTCTGATACCACATGTAAAGACCCTTCCTAATCCATAAGAACGAATACAATAACATATGATTACATCGCGAGGTAATTGACCTCTATATGATACATTTTACAAACATTGCATTCGTTTTTATAAGACAAACTTTCTTTACAATGAAAGTTGACGGCATGCATACCATTTCATAATACATTCAACTATAATTGACCTAATAATAATCTTGATGAACTCAACGACTCGAATGCAACGTCTTTCGAAATATGCCATGAATGACTCCCAATAATATCCTTAAAATGAGCTAATGCACAGCGGAAGATTTCTTTAATACCTGAGAATAAACATGCTTTAAAGTGTCAACCAAAAGGTTGATGAGTTCATTAGTTTAACATAAATAATCATTTCCATCATTTTAATAGACCACAAGAATTTCATTTCCAGTTCTCATAAATATACGTCACATGCATAGAGACAAAAATCATTCATATGGTAAACACCTGGTAACCGATATTAATAAAATGCATATAAAAATATCCCCTATCATTCCGGGAAATCCTTCGGACATGATAAAAATGAATTCAAAGTACTAAAGCATCCGGTACTTTGGATGGGGTTCGTTAGGCCCAATAGATCTATCTTTAGGATTCGCATCAATTAGTAGATCGGTTTACTAATTCTTAGGTTACCAAGCAAAAGGGACATATTCGGCTTCGATCATTCACCCATATAATGTAGTTTCAATCACTTATGTCTATTTCGTAAAACATTTATAAAAATTGTGCATGTATTCTCAGCCCAAAAATATAAATGGTAAAAAGGCAAATGAAACTCACAATACTGTATTTTGTAGTAAAAATACATATGACGGCATTGGATAAGTGCAAAGTTGGCCTCTGATTCATGAACCTATATTAATTATATATATTAACATATTGTAATCGAACAATTTATATATATATTATTATTAGTGATATAATTGTTATATTAATAAATTATATGTGTCATTAATAACTTAATTAGATATATTTATTCTTATATACTTTAAATAGATAATTAATATTTATTACAAAAATATTAATATAGTTATGTTTTATGTCATAAATATATTTTTATTTAGAAAATCTTTATTTGATATATTAATAATACTAATAATAATAATGATAAGAATAATACTAATAAAAATGATAAATTAAAAAATAATAATTATCTTTTAGTGATAATGATAATAATAATAATAATAATAATAATAATAATAATAATAATAATAATAATAATTTTGATAAAAATGATAAATTTTCTAATAATGATAATAATATTAATAATACTTATTTTAATAATAATACTGATATTAATGATAATAATAATATTACTTAATAATAACCATTAACCATAATGATCATAATGATAATGTAAGTATTAATACTTATATTAATACTAATAATGATACGATAATAATAATAATAACATTAATAATATTAATGGTAATAGTAATACTACCTCATAGAAGTAGTCCTTTTAAAAAAATGCTCAAGTCTGGGTTTGAACCCGCGACATCCCACTAACCCGATAACATCCTTAACCCTCCTCTGTTCCTTTCGTTTCTGAATTCAAGTATAACTCAAACATTTAACCCTATATTGGTTTCTTCTTCTTCTACATCATCATTGCCAAGTATCATCACCTTCTTTATCTCATCATCATCATCTATATCATTATTTATCATAATCACGATTATCATAATACTATCCTAACTGATAATCGTCATCTTAATATCTATCATTCTCGTCACTTATTATACTATCATTATCAAACATCATTCCCTTAAATCTGATCAACCCTTCGACCCAAAAAAAATAATCTGGATCATCTCGGCTTTCATCATCAATATTTTTCACTATCATCATCAATCACGATCTCATCAATTTCTTTATCTCATCACCTTCGTCGTTCTAACAAAAACATAAATGGGATAGCAACATAAACTGGAACATGTCCTAATGGTGGCAGCAACAAGTATCATTATTTTTTTTGTGGGTTTTTGTAATTTGAAGTAGTCCATCAATAAACCCATTTAATAGTCCATATTCTTATAATTGTACCCACTAAGTAGCCCACTAAACAATTCCTAATGTGAATAAATCTCGTTGGATTGAAGCCCCACTTGGCACAACCACTATCACTGATTTAAAACAAAAATAAATAGATTCGGTTTCTATTGTTTTCTTGTCACTATCTCACCTTACACATCAACCATCATTAACTTTCATTAATATAATCAGTATACATCATCATTTATTCATCACTATCTCCCTAATCAAGTTGACTTTATCATATTTATTATTATACCCAATGTACCTCATCCTAGTAGTTTGTTTAAACAGAAAACAGTTCTTCATAACATCATATGTAATCATTTCATTCTATTAATTATAGAAACAGAAGAAAAATAATACTGCAGTAGCAGTGTATTCGTGGGACTCTAGTTTAGAATAGAGCAGAGAAAGAGAGAGACATAGAGAGAGAGAGAGAGAGAGAGAGGAAGAATTGGTGGTTGTTTGTGGCTGTAACAGAGGTTATGGTGGATATGTTTTAGGTGTCAAATAGATTGAAACAAAACCCATATATAGCAGCAACTATGCGACATGAATATTGCAGCAAGAAACAGGGAAAAAATGGGTATAGCATCGGTGGAGTTTGAGTGGCGGTTGGAGGTGATTTGAGGTGCGTTGTTCACGGTTTAATAATAGAAACAACTGAGGGGTTTTAAAACAAAAAAAAAATATAAGTCGAGCAAGGTGGTTTGATGGGTTTCGGTTTTAAGGATAGGGAGAGATAGAGAGAGATGATGAAAGGGATGGCGGGACGTGGTGGTTAATGGTGATGATTAGGTGGTGGTGGTTCCTTATTAAAATGGTAGTCACGAGGGTGGTGTGGGTTTTGTGAGGTGACCGATGGTGTCGTGGTTTGGTTGATGGGTTTTGAGTTTTCGAACCAAAGAAGGAAAATGAACATGATGATGTTGCTATGGTGGCTAATGGGTGATGATTGTGTTCAAGGTGATGGATTATGGGATTACGGTGGTTTGTTGTGGTTGAGACCGAATAGAATTAGGATTGGGAAAGAGCAAGTAACAAAGCAGAGATTGAGGTGTTTGATGGTATCTTGTGATGGTGGTTTAAACAAGGTGTGAAATGGTGGTGAGGCTCGGTTCATCGAAGAAGAAATAAGAAGAAAGAAGGTAAAGGTTGTGATTATATGTAATATGTCTTATGGATATCTCTGTGTATATATTATATATGTATGTATGTATGTGTATGTATATATATATATATATATATATATATATATATATATATATATATATATATATATATATATATATATATATATATTCCATATATATAAATGAATGCATTAGTCAAAAAGGAACACAGTATCATGTAGTAGTAATTGCATAAATTTCAAGAATTAAATAGTGCCGAAAAGTAATTCACAATCAATCAGTCGAATGTTTTGTGGATATTGGTTGAATGAGAAGAAGAAAATGCAAGTGTGGTTCTCAAAAGTTGAATCATATTTACATATTAAAATTTTTACTTTAACAAAGATAACAATAAAAATTTCAACTCTCCACATGCATGAACAAGGACACCCCTTTGTAGTGTTTTACTTATAATCGAACACTAGTGAAACAGTTAACTAATTGGTTTTGGTGAAGAAGTCATGCAGTAAATAAGAAAATAAGGTATAGATGCATGTAGGTACATATATATTAATTTATATGGTACAAATTAAGCACAGTATCTTAAATCATGAACAGTGCTAAATAGTGTTAAATAGTAATATAATTTATATCTTGCAAATATTATTTGTTAATAGGTTACTGACAGTTTTCCCGGATGGTAAATCGTGTCCATTGCTAAACAGTTAAAATATAAAAGTTTTTCGAAAAATCCCTAATTTTTTAAAATTAAGTCCATTTATTTATTCTGGTTATTAACTGTTTGAAATTTGATCAAAAAGGCTCATCTAATATTTATTTTCTGTCCCAAATAATATTTACGGAGTACTAAACTTAACTCAGGGTATTTAATTATATTTTTAACAAACTTAATATTGATAAAACTTAATTATGGATCAACGATTAATTTCAACTGAACATATGAATAGTTGTTCGTAAATCGTCGGGAAATGTCGAAGGTCAATTGAACATATGAAACATTTCAAATTTTTTTTTGAGACTCAAGTTTACAGACTTTGCTTATCGTGTCGAAACCATATAAAGATTAAGTTTAAATTTGGTCGGAAATTTTCGGATCGTCACAAATACCTCGTAATGAATCCAATTATTATGTAACGTTTATAATCGATATGAAAGGGGCATTTCAGTTGGTATCAGAGCGGTGGTCTTAGCGAACCAGGTCTTGCATTAGTGTGTCTAACTGATAATTGTTTAGATATTGAATCTGTTTAAGGGGATTTTGTTAAACACAAGCCCGGTGAACAACTAGTATTCGGATTGATCGTTTTTTTTCAGTTCATAATTATATTATATGTCTAATCTGATTTGTATCATATGCATATAGGATTTATGGATTTATATGTTCAGTTTCTTTGTTACTTTTCTTACATTTATTTCAACATGTTTTTATTTATATCAAAATAACAACATTATCATGATATCTTGATAGAGTTACAACATAACATAAAGCATGTATCTACCCATCTTCTTTAATTTACGTAATAAAATTTTAAATTTTCTAATGACAACTCTAAGTGTTGTCATTTAAATGTAAATTAGTGCACAAAATGATGTAGATGGGTTCTTATTTTCTAGGCAGTAGTTGAGTTTTGTTAATAAGTAATTAATTATAGCATGTCTTAATTTCTTAATAACAACTCTTAGAGTTTAGAGTTGTTATTAGAAAAATTCAAATATTTTTTATTCGCATTCGCATTCCATTATTATTTTTAGATTAATTCTGTTGATTTCAAGATCCGCAAAGCATGTTGTCTCTCATAAGATTAGACCATTCCTAACCCTGCCTGTGATATCACATACAGATTTGCATTTTTGGTTAAAAATACAATCTGCCTGTGACATGACAGTGTCAAAATTTGACCCTCGATAACCTAAAATGTCAAATTCGTGTATCAAATTGTGGTAGGGCCCATTAGCTTTTTAATTTTACATTTTGTTATATTAAATTAACACATAATTTTATAAAACTAATTATTTAATATTTATTAAAAAATACAACGATTAAAAAAAGTACTTGAAGATAAATAATAAACATAAAAAAACCTACATTCAGAATATAAAAACATTAAACAGCTACCAGCACGCCACACAAGAGGCGTGTTGCCGGCGTGCTAGGTGAAAACCGATGACAACAGGCCGTGTTAAAGAGGGTCTAAGGTGTTCTCATAATTTCATAATCTTTTAATATCTTTTAATCTAATGGGAAAATTTCAACTAAACATAATTGTAAATATTTATCTTTTACTTAGAACTTTTTTCTATTAATATTTATCATCCCTTATTTCTCTTTGCATTTATTCACCAACAAAAATTGAACTTGAGAAGAACAATGGGATATGCTACAAGTGAACAGGTATATTATCACTTTTTGTTATTTAAAATAGACGTTTTTGCTCCGTTGTCCCTTAGTTTTATCCCGTTTTGCAATCAGCAATTCACATGTTTTATTTTTGCATTCAGGATCCCTTTATTACTAAAAAGGTGCTCTGGTTGTCCCTCTATTAAACTGTCGTCTAATGTGAGTCGGATCGCTTAGTCATGCTTCATAATTGGAAAAACTAGCACCGTGATATGTTCGTTAAGTGACATTTCATGATTAACACGTGATGGGCATTACGTCTTATTACAAATGCCCGGAGCAACTACCACCTTAAAATAATTATTTTTTTTGGGTAAGTGAGGAAACCCTCATTTGAACGAGCACATTGGCTCACCCATAGAAGATAAAACCTCGGGTAATCAAGCCCCTCGAGCACGATACCTGGTACGAGTGAATTGCGCATTATGAGCACCCTCTAGTCACACTCACACTCCTTTTTGAACAATTTGACATAGCCAGAAATTGAACCCGGATGACGTGCTTCATTGAGCAACTCGGTGACTACTTAGACAAGTCTGCGTATACATCAATTTGAAAAAAATCATCGAAACCCACTTTGAAGAAACAACAATTACAAAAACACACCAATTGCGTACAACACATACCACTTGAAAATCAGATATGCTTCTTGCTTCTTGGTTAGACAATCTGCTTCATGATGAAGACGATTTCCACTTCAGAAAAACGAGTTCCTAAAACACATCCGAAACCAGATATGAAAACGAGTTCCAGATATGAAATGGAACGTGAGTTGTCGAAGATTTCATGAGAGTCTAGGCGAAGCCAGGATTTAATGTTGAGGGTGGCTTACTCAATAATTTAATGATAATCAAAAAAATGCTAAATTAACAAGCCATAACAAATATTATCTTGAGAAAAGTATAAAATCGTAATTATTTTTAGTTATAATAAACGTACGTTTGAAGTGATAAATGGGCTGATTGTAAATTAAATACGGATATACGAGACTTGAAAAGTTTGGTCATTTAATTTAAGACATAATATATATTTGATATTTTGGCATTGAAGAAGGCTTACAATTATTTATGTATAATTATACAATTGAAACTTGGGTCTCTATTGAGACTTGGGGGAGGCTGAGCACCACTCAGTCCTCCCTTGTCTCCGCCTCTGCCTGAGACTATTGGAGTTGTCGCAGATCCCCTAAAAATTATGTCGGATTGCGGAGACCGGGGCACCCACCACCACTGCAAATTCGTCACTCGTGTGGGTTTGATTTGTAACGGTGGGTTAATTATGTGTAAAATCGTGTATATAAATTGGACTAGAAAATTACCGGTTATTAGATTTAAACACAACTTCGGGCAGTGTACCTGATCGTGCAATAATATAGTTTATGGTGAAATCCAAGTATCGTTCCAAGGACAGTATAACGTGAGAATTAAGATTGCAACTAATGAAAATAAACTAAGTTAATGTATTAAAATTGAAAGTACAAAATAATGGTTTTTGTAGCTATTTAACGATTAGCCAAATCAAGAGTCGATAAAATGTAAAAACAATATTTTTGGTTTTTAGATTTATAAAATTAAAACAAGAAAGCAATTAAGATAGTTTTGATATTAAATAGAATGAAAATGCTCGTCTAGACCTTTTACCCTCGGAATTGGATGTTTTTATACTTTTGCCCGATTTAAGACTTTATACATGCAAAATACTCAGTCGACCCGCCAAGAGTTCTCTTTAGCAAGTACTCAAACTAGAATTACTAGATGTAGGGTTCCCTGGCACCTAAGACCTTTTGTTTGTGACTAATTAATTAACTAGATCAAAGATTTGAATAATAATTGCCTTTGCGTTCGCTCTACACAATTCACCCCTATATCGTTTAACAGGCCAAACTTAATTTACCCCTTGGTCCGGTTTAGCAAACAATCAATTAAGACAAATCAATTGTAAACTAGTGTATTAAATCAACAAGAGTTCTCTTTATCAAACAAATACATAACCAATCAATTCATAAAGTTAAACATCAATAAGAATCGATCTTTTATTCAAACTATTGAAATAAACATGCATAAGTTCATAAATCATAAATCATAACATCCAAAATCTCGGTTATTAATCTAGACAAGCATTGAAAACTTAGCCAACAATCATGGCTGAAAACAAAATCATAAATAAACAATTAAGATAATTCATTATGTTTGATAAGAATTAAACCTAGTTGAAATCGTGATCTTGAACGATTGATGAATCGAAACGCGTTCCCAGAATGATTGAGTTGATTAGATGATGTTGGGATTCCCCAAAAGTCATTAAAAATTTCCCCAAAGCTGCTGGAATTCGTCTGGATAAAAAGTGTGTAAAAGTTAGGGTTTGAATTCCCTATTTATAGCCCAAAAACCGCCATCAGATACAACCCGCACCGCAGCCTGACAAGTCGCACCGCGGCTTAACTCTTGCCAAAACTCCTCCTTGTTTCAATAAGCTCGACCCTCAAAATTAGTTTTAACCCGCGCCGCAGGCTCCATAGCCGCGCCGCGGCTTAACACGTGCTCAGATTCCTCCTTAATTTTTCACCATAAAATGCCCAAAACCAACTTGCAACTTCATATTAAGGCACCGCTGATAAAATAACATAGAATATACCTCAAAATGATCTAAAAAAAATACAAAAGATCTTCTCGGCTCTCAAATCATAATCCTCCAAATAATCGCGAATAATAACCAACACCGTATCCGAATGGACTAATAATGACGGATATTTCCATGATAAATATATGATAAATGTGCAATATCAAATCACCCACACTAGAGTCTTGCTTATTCTCAAGAAAATTTGACTCGAAAATAATCTTCTACCAACTGATAACGTCTTCATAAGTGTAAGTAGAACCAATGAACATGAACCAAATGAGCAACTAGCGTGGGTACGGTTTTAATAGAACAAATTAACGATGTGACTTCCACTTGTAATCCCAAATTCTCCAACATCCCCAAGTAAAGAATCGACACAAAATAATAACTCGAACAAAGTGCCAAAGATGTAATCCAAATAAATGTAGAGAATCTCGAACCTGATAATGTCTTCAAATATATGATACGTGGATACAATTGGAAACCATGAGCCGAAAATAAATGAAACTATCGAACCAAAGAACCATACGAACCATACGGGCTACCCCGCGATTGGTCAAGCCAATGCCTCCCACGGTACCTAACATCGCTAGATGTCGGTAAGAAAATAATGTGCTTAGGAGGATACACATTACGTCCGGATATTATCGATAATCATGGAGTGATCATCTAATCCGTTAAGTCAATCATAAAGATTGAAGTTCGTCAGTCTTAAAAGCTGATATCTTACCTTTTCGGAGGTTATCCAACTGGGAATCTGATCAATCACAGATTTGTGTATCACGGTACGCTCCCATTTGACGAGACATATCTCCCTCATCGAGATAAGTCTGACTACCAGTTTTCCTATTTGATGTTGAGGCCTGGTAGATTTCCAGTCGATGTTAGAAATGACTTTTCAAGACTTTTCGTCACCCTACAACTGGTCTGGACTACAACTTTTGAAATAAATCAGCAAGTGTGTCGATTTGGAGACTTTACTCCTAGGGTTATATAAAGTGGTCAGGCGCAAAATTTTCCTTGTTAGGAGAAACAATGAGGATCACCCTGTTAAAGTTTTTGATCTAGCGCATGCCCAGTTTTGACCACACGATCCAATCACCGTTCATACGGTTGACACCCGCCTTGGTGCAAGTGACCTACGATTGAATTCTTAAAGAATTCGTAGGATTTCACATTCAATGGCAATGAACGTGGTTGGAATTAATTTCAAGTTGCCTACTTCCCACTTGACAAGCTTTTCTACTTGTTTTAAGAAAGGTAGGAAGTAGATACTACCCTTCCGATAAATCCCAAAAACCTTTGGGTGCCATAGCTTTTGGCTATGGGTTGTGTTGTCTAAGCAAACACAAGCACGTAGCTATTGTTCCTAGAAAGGACAACACTGATGAAGCTCAAGGCTCCTCTTCCCACAGTATCACACCATTAGATGATGTAAGAATAAAATGGTATAGATTCAGAAGTCTGCTATACCAAGTAACCAAAAGTTTTTTATCTGGCACGTGATTCGGTCACAATCACGCTATGCAATCACCGCTCTCTCATAGTTTACACCCGTTTTGGTACATGTGACCTACTATTGAGTTTCCCGAACTCGTAGGAGTTCATGTCTAAGAAAATGAACATGTGGAACAATTAGGTTTTGGTAATTTTCAATTGATTTTCTACTTTTATATTTTAAAACTAACTTTTCTATTTTTTTTATTTTACCCCTAATTTTTCAATTTTTTTTACGACCAAAACCCGTGAAACGTCAAGTCTCTTTATATCAAAACTAATATGATGATGACTCAATTAACAACTAACCCGAGAGATTTTACATCCCCCACCCCACACTTGAGATCAAGTAATGTCCCCATCACTTGAGATCAAAAATAGATTAAAATCGAAAGGATAATGTGAGAAAATGTAAAAACTTATCGAGTTTAACCACTGATCACGGAATGCCAGTGACATATGGCGCTGAACTGAATGCCAGCATAAGAACATCGTCCATTCCCGATCATCACACCAATATCATCAATCATGTAGTTTTGTTGAACTTAATGCCAGACTTGAAAATTCGTTTCACCAACCAACCTAATAAAAGAAAAACAAAAGAACTACATAAACGGGATAAGGTGGCACCACCCGGTAACTGAAACGCCTTATCCCCAAATAAGTCTTACAGTACATAATCAAAGTAAGAAAAGTTTGAAAAAATTACAACAAGATCATTGGC
The DNA here is from genome assembly GCF_046630445.1 of Rutidosis leptorrhynchoides. Taxonomy (NCBI): domain Eukaryota; kingdom Viridiplantae; phylum Streptophyta; class Magnoliopsida; order Asterales; family Asteraceae; genus Rutidosis; species Rutidosis leptorrhynchoides. The sequence goes on from NC_092335.1 coordinate 433,858,370, forward strand.
GCAGGCCTTTCTCAATAAAAATCTCCAAAAGGCCATTGGCCTTGCGGGTATCTCTCATAGAACTGCCTCCTCATCTCGTCCATAGATTCACGCGGGTTGTATGTTGGTGCGGACACTCGGGGCCTAATCGGATTACGGTAGTAAACTGGCTCTACCTGTGGCATACTCATATAATCATTCGGATAATTATAATAAATACGCGCATTATGTCGCTGCCAGTCATTACCATACTGCATCCATTGCTGATCATGCAATGACTCTACCGCTATCTCCTCTTGTCGTAACGTACTCGCCTCGACTCGCTGTTGACTATCCCATATACTATCATTATGCGATTGTTGATCTCCCCGAAAATCATTAAAACTACTCAACACACCAATTTGAACATTATCAACCCTCGAGACCAAGCTATTCCAAACTTCCTCGGAAACCGACCACTGCTGCCCACTACCCGAACCATACGGCTCATCTGACTCTGAACCAAAACACTCGTGAATGTGAGCCGCGACGTCCTCATCATCATCATGTCGTGTACCACTACCACTCGCTCCCCTTTGTTGAGACGGTTCAACATATTCCACTAACATAGTCATATTCGAGTTATATATCAAAATACGTGCATTAATATAAAACTGTGTCCCGAACGGCTTCATAGAGTCACGAGCCGGTGTGAAACGAGTGAAGTTAAAATTGAAAAACTTGGCAATTTTTGCAACATAATGACCACCCAAAAGTGGTTTTGCCCGTTGCTTTTCAAGCGCATGCTTACGTAAATATTCACCCACCAGATTAGCCAAATCAGCAAACTGTTCATTCTTAATCATATAAAATGACCATAAATCATGAGTTGTCGCTTTGTCGTACCCATTCACTCTTGTACAAAATATGCACCCCAAAAATCTTTGAATCAACCTTGCATCCTTATCGCGAATGTCTGACCCCTTCGATTCACTTGACACAAACGGATTCTTACCACCAAGTTGATACCAGTATTGCTACGCATTAAAGAATTCTACACCATAAAACTTAGTCTCTCCCAAATACTGCCTTAAAATGAAATCATCCATGTCGGGGTATAAATTCAACGCTCGACAAAGATCCATCCTATTCATTTCCCGTTCCATTCCTCCTAACCGAAACTGTAAGAAACTCACATCCGTAGCCGCACGACGAGGTTTAAAAGTTAACGTTGAAAAGAATTCCCACACCAATTCATCATAGATAACATCCGTACACATAAAAGCCTGCTCCCATGCGCGAATAAATGATTCCCCGGTTGTTTAGCGCATGTCAGCACATTTTGGAAATGAGCCCTTAAATGTCTTCCCGCTTGTTCTAGCTGAGTCCAGTCCAAATACCAAGTACCAGTGATTGGACGCCTTCGAATCCACTCTAATTTGTCGGAATACTCTTCATCATCTCTTAATGCCTGCAACCAATGTCCGGGATTTGTTTGAATTTCTAAGAGCCTTTCTTCCTCCCTTTGAGAAGCTGTCATTCTTTGCCTCTGTAATAACAAACACCAAACAAACAAAACGCAAATGCAAATATGGCCATTAGCATTAATGATTAGTTCCTGTTCAGATTCAAACAATCCACATTTAAAGCATAAGTCAACCGTGGTCAACAAATTGCTACAAGCATTAAATTATTCATGCCCAACGTTAACACCACAAACTAACAACCATAACAAATCATCTTTCCAAATACTCGAACACTTATCATTCATTAGTAGCAACTCAAATCATAAACTTAAAACGTTCGATGTAATTAACCTTAGTGGAAAGATAATTTCAAACTCCAAAATTAACAATTTTAAATCCAAATTCAACAAACAACCTAGCAACAAATCATCATAACATCAATGTCATGGCATCTATATCATATAAAAGCAAATTAACATAAGAAAAGCATGCAATTAAGGCTAGAACCCTAATGACCCGACCAAATTAACACACCTCACACTTATCATTCAAATTAAACCATATTTAACAAAACCCGTAACCAATTCTCCCAATTACTCATCTCTAATTCAAAATCAATTCTCCCAATAAACTTGAGGATCCCTAGAATCAAAGATATGCATTAAAAATACAAAAAGATTATGAATTTCATGCATACTAATCATATTCAACAAAGACCCATGATTAATTTAAGCATACAAGACCAAAATCAACAACCCCACACTAATTCTAAACCTAATCTGAAATTAAACATCAAATAAGCATGTAATTAGGCAAGAAAAAGAGAAAGAAAGTTAAAATTGGACCTTAGGTGCCATGGATTAGAGATGTGATGAAGAAATTTAAGCAAAAATTGAAGATGAAAGATTAGGGTTTTGAGAGGATTTGTAATCGTGCTTGAGTTTGATAAGATATGTGTGTTTTTCAATCAGCAAAATACCCTAAATTGTGATGACCCAGAAATTTCCGATCAAATTTAAACTTTATTCTTATATGATTTCGACACGATAAGCAAAGTCTGTAAAGTTGAGTCTCAAAATTTTGGAACTGTTTATATGAATTCAATTACCCTTCGACTTGTTTCGACAATTCACGAACGACTATTTATAAACTGATATGTGTGTGTGTGTGTGTGTATATATATATATATATATAGTTTATATACATAATTATTGTTATATGCATATTGTAATATATATTAAAATGTATAGAAATTTAATACTCACTAAAAGTTATTATATAATATATAATATATAATCATTAAAAATTACATGATTAATAATATATGATATCAATGTATTAAAATATAGTTATTGTATTAACATTAATATTATTGTTACTACTTTCATTATTATTAATATTAATATTAATATCAATATTATTATTATTATTATTATTATTATTATTATTATTATTATTATTATTATTATTATTATTATTATTAATATAGTTGTAAATACTATTATAAGAATGATAAAAAAAATTATAATTTAATTGTAATTTAAATATTATTAATCATTATTAAACTTAGTATTTTTTTTTAAATTATTATCATTATCCTTGTTATTTGTATTATTACTTTTATTATTATTAATAATATTAAAACTATTATAATGATTAATATATTTATAATTATTAAATTATTAATATTAATTAAATTTAAATCATAATATCGGATGAATTATTAACATTCTGTTAGCCATCACTGTCCACTTTCAATATTTTCTTCTTGATTGAAGATTATGTCGACCATGTAAGTTTTGTTTGATTCTTTTAAACCTCACTTTTGTCATTTCCTTTTTGGAATTGGAATTACACAAACCGCATCCTATAATCTTTACTCATATATCTAATCATACATACACACGTGTAGGAAATGGTAAACACACTTCCATATCTCAATGTAATCTTCACAATCTTCTTCATCACCGAAACCATCATCCGCCACCCTTCAATCACCAACCAAGACCATTATCACCTATACCACTGTTACTTGTTCCTATTTCTAATTGTTCAAAAACAGCCGCTAAACCATTATTGGTACACCATTTGATAACTGAATTAATGAATCTGCTACTACCGTTGCTGTAACCACGGTAACCACCATCTCAATCTATCTCTCTTCTTTCCCTCTCCCTCTCTATCGTCTATCTCTCTCGCTTCCTTTACTAGTTGACACCCTAGCCACTAAACCCATTTCAATGTTATCTTCGAACCGCAATAAACCACACCACCTATGACTACTACTTCTTTCATTTCTGTTCGGATTCATTACAATACAAAAAACCATCGAACACCACTACGAAATACCTACAACTGCAGTTATGACTACTGGTTTGTTGATCAACTTGTAATAAAATCAAACCATGTAAGCCACCACCTTCAACCTCACGAAAACAACTACTTTTGTTACAACAAAACCGATACCTCCTGTTATCTTTTATGAACCAACCAAACCCATCTCACCTTATATTATTACTACTGCATACTATTTCTGTTTCATCCCGAAACCCAACCCAACACCACCAATTCATTACAAAAAGCTGCTGCACAATTATATTTTTTTTCTTTTGTTTTGTTAACCCATGATGACAGCATATTACATCAGCCTTTCTTTCCGTTTAGAATTAAATGACATATAAAGATAATGAAGAGGTAAGATGACTTTGATGAATGTGGAAGTTAAACAAAAAGTTAATCAAGTTGTGAAGGATGCATTTTAGTGAATAAGTATTAGTAGATCAATTGCTAGTGGAGCACATAGTCACTTATTATATTTATCACTTCCCTGTCAAACAAAAATGTGGGGACAATTCAAATTATTATGGCCGACACTTTCTATAGGAAGTTGGATTATAAAATTCAAAAGGTGGGTTATATTCCCTTTTATTGAGGCGTATTCAGTTTTATGACCCATTCCTCTTTTACTATCGGTTGAATTAAACTAGGACGTGAAAAATCGAATAGATTGACCGGGTTGCTGTGTGGACTGCAAATTGGGCCGAGGATCAACTATATTGTTGGATCCGAAAGCTATATTTTTTTTCTTTCTCTTCTGATGGGCCGTTATGTTTTCTATTGGGTCACAAACTTTGCAAACCCATCGTTCATTTGCTTTATTCTTCACTCTGGTACCTATCAACGATAACACAACAACACACGCATACAATTATTTAAGGTGATAATAATAGAAGAATGATGATGATGTTATAAGATGGTGATCGAAAGTGATTAGGATTAGGATTATGATTTTATGATATCATTTGATGATGATTGTTTGGTAATGAAAACGTTAAAATGAAAATAATAATAATAGAAGTTGTTAGTCGTAATGTTGTTGTATGTGATAATAATGATACATAAAAAGATAATTGATGATGAAACGAAAAGGGTAATGAAGAAGATGAAAATGCTATGATTCTATGATGATTGATCGTGTTGATGTTGTATGATGAACGTGATGATGAGGTACGGACAAGAAGATGATGATGATCGAGCTATGCTAATAGCAATGATCGAGATTGACGATGATTTGGTGATGGCGAAAACGATTTTTGATGAAACGATAACATGATTTGGGATGAAAAACGGGTTAAATATAGTATGGTGCAAGTAATTTTAGAAAGAAAAAAAATGATATAGCTTGGGTGGTTGAGGGTGTGTAGGGTTGAACAAGAGATCCTGAGTTTGAGCCCGGGCTGCGACACTATATTTTTAGCTATTTCCTTAAGGTAGTATACTTATTATTCCTATTATTTTTATTTTTATTATTATTATTATTATTATTATTATTATTATTATTATTATTATTATTATTATTATTATTATTATTATTATTATTATTGTTATATCATTATTAAGAATATAAATATTATTATTATCATTATTATTAATTAAGAATATCATTTTATTTAAAATTTACATTATTAGTAAAATTATTATTTTTACATTATTATTATTATTATCATTACAAGTATCATTTAAAACATACATATTTATTAAAAGTATTATATTAGTAAAAATTACCATTTTTATTAAAATTAGCACTTTTATTAAAAACTAGTATTACTATTATTATCATTATTAGAATTATCATTATTTTACTATTATAAGTATTATTATTATTATTATTTTTTTTATGTTATCATAACAAATAAACATTTCTATGAACATACATATTATGACATATTAATATAATTATGTATGAAAACATTAAGACATTGTAGTACATAATATATAAAAATAAATATATTTAAACTAATAATTAATATAACTTGAAATTTAGTGTTCAATTACAAGTATATGTGTTAATATATATACTTGATATAGGTTCGTGAATCCGAGGCCAACCCTACACTTGTTCTATGACGTCATATGTATTTTTACTACAAAATACAATATAGTGAGTTTCATTTGCTCCCTTTTTAAATGCTTTTGCAATATATATTTTTGGGACTGAGAATACATGCGCTGCCTTTATAAATGCTTTACGAAATAGACACAAGTAATCGAAACTACATTCTATGGTTGGATTATCAAACCGAATATGTCCCTTTTTAGCTTGGTAGCCTAAGAATTTGTGTTTATTATAATTGCCACCAATTGACGCAAATCCTAAAGATAGATCTATCTGGCCCAACAAGCCCCATCCGGGTTACGGATACTTTAGTACTTCGATTTATCATGTTCGATGAGAGTCCTGGAATCATGGGGATATTCTATATGCATCTTGTTAAGGTCGGTTACCAGGTGTTTACCATATGAATGATTTTTATCTCTATGTATGGGATGTATATTGATATATGAAATCTTGTGGTCTATTAAAATGATGAAAATGATTGATTATGATAAACTAATGAACTCACCAACCTTTTGGTTGACACTTGAAAGCATGTTTATTCTCAGGTATGAAAGAAATCTTCCGCTGTGCATTTGCTCATTTTAGAGATATTACTTGGAGTCGTTCATGACATATTTCAAAAGACGTTGCATTCGAGTCATTGAGTTCATCAAGATTATTATTAAGTCCAATATAGTTGGATATATTATGAAATGGTATGCATGCCGTCAACTTTCGATGTAATGAAAGTTTGTATTTTAAAAACGAATGCAATGTTTGTAAAATGTATCATATAGAGGTCAAGTACCTCGCGATGTAACCAAATGTAATGTATTCGTCCTGATGGATTAGGACGGGTATCTACAGTTGGTATCAGAGCGGTGGTCTTAGCGAACCAGGTCTTGCATTAGTGTGTCTAACTGATAGTTATTTAGATGCATTAGTGAGTCTGGACTTTGACCGTGTCTGCATGTCAAAAGTTTTGCTTATCATTTCGTGTCGAAAATCATCTACCTATCATCCTTAGGAAATTACCTGCTTATCATTCCTAGTCTAGACACATCTTACTGCATTGATTGCATGAATAGTGTATAGACAAATCCATATCTTAGCGTATCTGTTACTGTAGACTTTATCTGACACGTTTCCTTAATTTCCTCCGTAATCTACGGGATCTTCTTTAGTATATTAGATATTCTATATAATTAGAATATTATCCGATAACCGAAAATCATTTCATGTCGAAAATCCTCTAACTGATCATAAGAGATGGATCCTACACCTAGCTTATATTCCATTAGTTTCAGAAGCAATTTCGAGATGCGTATTGAAGTAGACTCCGAAGTCAATGAACCCGGAGTGTCTCCGCCATATAGCTATTTTTCTTTCTGGAGGAGATGGGGGTGGGTCAGAGACTTACTCACTCGATGGAGAAATGAAGAAGGCGAGCCCTACCGCGAACCAAACTTACCTCCTAACATCGGAGAAAACGATGTACTCACCGGTGAAACTATGCGTAACACTGTATTCACCCTTCTTGCTAAAGTTTTCCACCTCGAAGGTCGCATTACTGCAATCTTAGAAAATATTCAACCTCTACTTCCGAATACCAATCGAAGGGGAATATTAGAAAAAGTTAGGGAACTTCGAATTGATAATCAAGATCTATCGAATCAGATGAGTGGATGGATAGAAATGATAGAGGGTAGGATAGAAACCCTGAAAAGAATGGTGCGTGATCTACAAGCTATACTTACTACACCAACATCATCACCAACCTCAGTACCAACAACACTTGTAGCACCGACAGCAACAGTACCACCATCAGCAGCACCAGCAGCATAACCAATACCAACAACAACAACATCATCACACGTCTCAACCTCGCAATCTATACCTCAAGCATAATCATCGTTCTACGAATCGTTCTACATAAACTATCTTCGTCCTTCATGGCGATTATGTAATCTTTAATGTTTTAGAGATTATGTACTCTAGTTCTAGCCATAAATCTGATGAGTTTAATATCACATTGACTCATTAAATTCATGATTACGTCTGAAGAAAATATATATGTATATATATTTTCATAAAGATTGTAATTAAAAATTCTTTTGTACAAAATGTTAATGGTGAAAATATTTTAAAGGGTAGGTAATACCCGAGGAATATTTAAATTTCACATTAATCAGTTACACGGTACATTCTGCGAATCTGATTCAATAGTCATTTACTATCCTATTTACATCCTCAGATATACGAATCCGTTCACCACAGAATACCCATTTTCATTAAATTTCATATTTGGATTTTGACCTATCAGAATCCAACAAGTGGCATAATGAAGAAAACATTGGACAAAATAAAAATTCGTTAGAAACAAACAAATTAACTATGAGGAAAATATTGTTAAGAATCCACGCTAACTGTTTCCTAGCTAACTGTTCCTAATTCCCTGTTACATTTTAGTTATCACAATTTAATTATCGCAAATTTTAATTCTCGCAATTTTATTTATTGTCATTTAATTTCTGTTATTTATTTTACGCACTTTAAATATCAGGACAAGTATACAAGGTTTTGACATATCATATCGACGCATCTATATATATTATTTGGAATAACCATAGACACTCTATATGCAGTAATGATCGAGTTAGCTATACAGGGTTGAGGTTGATTCTAAAATAATATATATACTTTGAGTTGTGATCGAGTCTGAGACATGTACACGGGTCACGACACGTATTAATTAATTCGAATATTATATATTAAACCATATATATGAATTATTGAATTAGTAAATGTGGACTGCTAACTGTGGACTAATAATATTGGACAAATAAAAATGAATTAAAATATTGATTATAACATATGAAACTAAACATTTCTTCAAGTTTGCCACTTGATTTCATCTTAAACCTCATTTGTATCTTGACAATTATAATCTGCGTTCAAACCTTTCATGATTCTTGAAAACATCTCAATCTAGATGATGAACCAACCGCACTCCATTTACGGAAGAAAAGATTGATGCATATAGATATGCACCTGAAGACTCTCGGAAACTGAGTAAACGTTTAACACGTATCTGTGCTAGCTCTTTTAGCAATTGTTATTACCAAAAATAACTTTACAATTCCTTTCCAAAGTAGTCAATTTTGTCACAGCTCCAGCAAGTCAACTTCGATTTTTCATTAGCCTTATTATAACCTTGATATCTAAGTTTTCCTTTCGTCACCGTTACCGAAGAACCGTTTATATTCCACCACATTAGCAGTAAATTTACCAGCAACTTCATTGATCTTTGACTTTTCGAAAAATCATAATATTCATTAAAACCCTATCATATACTCTTCCGCATCTTGTAACGAGAAATTTCATACCAATTACTGGGAATCAGCAAGCAGTATTTTGAAATCTCACAGCATGTCTACATCAACAATTATATGTATACATATAACATTTATCTTTTGAAATTATGATCTTCCATTCGGAAATTCTGATACGCACTCCAATTTATGAATCAGTTCTCAAAATTTTGAAAAAATGTTGATGAAGCAACAAAAACTGTAAATGAACTTAACAGTCAAAAGTATGATGATAAGGAATGGATTGTTAGAAATGCTCAATAGAAAAATTAGTACCGAAAAGCGGATTATGCAAAACTATGAAGGAGACTCTGAACAAATCACATGGACTAAACCTGTACATAAAGAATCCTGATGATTCTATTTCTGATGAAATCTTCAACGAATACCTTACTCCTTAATCGCTCTAAATCATATTGAATGAATTTCTTCATCACACTTTGAATCTAAAATTCTAAGATATTATCGTATCCTTCATTATAAATATCCTCGATATTTCTGAAGATATTTTCATAACTATTCTTATCTAAAATCATTTATCTTTTCATGCTATCTATAGTACATTATATAGAAACTGTCTAGTTTCTATATTCTGTAAACTTTCGAATTTAAAATATGAATGTTTTTGAAGTAATGTTGGGAACTGAAGCATGAGTTAGTATAATATAATGACACTTGATCAACGTGATTATATTACAGTAAGTCATGCTGAGTTTCTAATGAAATGTGATGATTCACAGATCATAACGTCATCATGTGCCATGTTACACGACTCTTACATTCTACCTAATCTCTGAACATATCAAGAACATACCTTCTTGATAGTCCTATCTTTTCTTTTAAATTCTAGAAAGTTAACCAATTAATATCGTGCTATTAAAATTTCTTTCTTAGAACATTTACTATGTTCTTTCCAAATTTCATATCTATAAATTCTGGATCATTACTCGCTTGACTAGAAGCCGGGAAGAGAAAACAAGAGCATGAAGCTCCAAAATATAAGAGAAAATATAAAGCTCAATAACAACATGGAGGTAGAATTAAGAATAGTATCACCCCAAGGTAATAGTAAAAGTAAACAGATTTTTCTGGTGAAAGATTGAAAAGAAGGATGACAGAATTGATAATTAGGAAAATATCAAGGATTAGAACAGGATTAAACATTTTCACATTCTTTTGGATGTATGAACTAAGAAAGAAAGTATAGGAATGGTGAGAATAATGGAACGGAAGAGTTTAATTTATAATGGAAATATCAGACAGAATAATCGAAGCAGATCACCGTATTTAATTAGAGAGATCTTAATTTCCTTATTCGCCAAAGACTCAAATCTTTTAGATTTTGAAGATTTTCTTTAAATCCCTTGAATTCCGAAATTCAACCAAGACAGTGTCAAAAGTTAAGATGCACCTTATTTTCTAAATTCAACAAGGACAACGTTAAAAGTTAAGACGAAACTTTATTTATTCATTTCACTCTTTTGTGATAGCTTCATTCGTGCTCTTCGAATAATCGAATTGTTTTATCCATATTACTCAATGATGATAAAACTCTATTTATCAACTCATATTCGTCATGAAAACATTCTTATTGTTAGCCATGACCACCTCACTCAAATTTCGGGACGAAATTTCTTTAACGGGTAGGTACTGTGATGACCCGAAAATTTCCAATAAAATTTAAACTTTATTCTTATATGATTTCGACACGATAAGCAAAGTCTGTAAAGTTGAGTCTCAAAATTTTGGAACTGTTTATATGAATTCAATTACCCTTCGACTAGTTTCGACGATTCACGAACGACTATTTGTAAACCGATATGTGTGTGTGTGTGTGTATATATATATATATATATATATATATATATATATATATATAGTTTATATACATAATTATTGTTATATGCATATTGTAATATATATTAAAATGTATAGAAATTTAATACTCACTAAAAGTTATTATATAATATATAATATATCATTATATATATATATATATATATATATATATATATATATATATATATATATATATAGTTTATATACATAATTATTGTTATATGCATATTGTAATATATATTAAAATGTATAGAAATTTAATACTCACTAAAAGTTATTATATAATATATAATATATAATCATTAAAAATTACATGATTAATAATATATGATATCAATGTATTAAAATATAGTTATTGTATTAACATTAATATTATCGTTACTACTTTCATTATTATTAATATTAATATCAATATTAGTATTAGTATTATTATTATTATTAATATAGTTGTAAATACTATTATAAGAATGATAAAAAAAATTATAATTTAATTGTAATTTAAATATTATTAATCATTATTAAACTTAGTATTTTTAAAAAAAAAATTATTATCATTATCCTTGTTATTTGTATTATTACTTTTATTATTATTAATAATATTAAAACTATTATAATGATTAATATATTTATAATTATTAAATTATTAATATTAATTAAATTTAAATCATAATATCGGATGAATTATTAACATTCTGTTAGCCATCACTGTCCACTTTCAATATTTTCTTCTTGATTGAAGATTATGTCGACCATGTAAGTTTTGTTTGATTCTTTTAAACCTCACTTTTGTCATTTCTTTTTTGGAATTGGAATTACACAAACCGCATCCTATAATCTTTACTCATATATCTAATCATACATACACACGTGTAGGAAATGGTAAACACACTTCCATATCTCAATGTAATCTTCACAATCTTCTTCATCACCGAAACCATCATCCGCCACCCTTCAATCACCAACCAAGACCATTATCACCTATACCACTGTTACTTGTACCTATTTCTAATTGTTCAAAAACAGTCGCTAAACCATTATTGGTACACCATTTGATCACTGAATTAATGCATCTGCTACTGACATTGCTGTTACCACGGTAACCACCATCTCAATCTATCTCTCTTCTTTCCCTCTCCCTCTCTATCGTCTATCTCTCTCTTCCTTTACTAGTCGACACCCTAGCCACTAAACCCATTTCAATGTTATCTTCGAACCACAATAAACCGCACCACCTATGACTACTACTTCTTTCATTTCTGTTCGAATTCATTACAATACAAACAACCATCGAACACAACTATGAAATACCTACAACTGCAGTTATGACTACTGGTTTGTTGATCAATTTGCAATAAAATCAAACCATGTAAGCCACTACCTTCAACCTCACGAAAACCACCACTTTTGTTACAACAAAACCGATACCTCCTGTTATCTTTTATGAACCAACCAAACCCATCTCACCTTATATTGTTACTACTGCATACTATTTCTGTTTCATCCCGAAACCCAACCCAACACCACCAATTCATTACAAAAAACTGCTGCACAATTATATTTTTTTCTTTTGTTTTGTTAACCCACGATGACAGCATATTACAGCAGCCTTTCTTTCCGTTTAGAATTAAATGACATATAAATATAATGAAGAGGTAAGATGACTGTGATGAATGTGGAAGTTAAACAAAAAGTTAATCAAGTTGTGAAGGATGCATTTTAGTAAATAAGTATTAGTGGATCAATTGCTAGTGGAGCATATAGTCACTTATTATATTTATCACTTCCCTGTCAAAAGAAAATGTGGGGACAATTTAAATTATTATGGCCGACACTTTCTATAGGAATTTGGATTATAAAATTCAAAAGGTGGGTTATATTCCCTTTTATTGAGGCGTATTCAGTTTTATGACCCATTCCTCTTTTACTATCGGTTGAATTAAACTAGGACGTGAGAAATCGAATAGATTGACCGGGTTGCTGTGTGGACTGTTATGTTTTTTTTTCAACTATATTGTTGGAGCCAAAAGATATATATTTTTTCTTTCTCTTCTGATGGGCCGTTATGTTTTCTATTAGGTCACAAACTTTGCAAACCCATCGTACGTTTGCTTTATTCTTCACTCTGGTACCTATCAACGATAACACAACAACACACGCATACAATTATTTAAGGTGATAATAATAGAAGAATGATGATGATGTTATAAGATGGTGACCGAAAGTGATTAGGATTAGGATTATGATTTTATGATATCATTTGATGATGATTGTTTGGTAATGAAAACGTTAAAATGAAAATAATAATAATAGAAGTTGTTAGTCGTAATGTTGTTGTATGTGATAATAATGATACATAAAAAGATAATTGATGATGAAACGAAAAGGGTAATGAAGAAGATGAAAACGCTATGATTCTATGATGATTAATCGTGTTGATGTTGTATGATGAACGTGATGATGAGGTACGGACAAGAAGATGATGATGATCGAGCTATGCTAATAGCAATGATCGAGAATGACGATGATTTAGTGATGGCGAATACGATTTTTGGTGAAACGATAACATGATTTGGGATGAAAAACGGGTTAAATATAGTATGGTGCAAGTAATTTAAAAAAAAAATGATATAGCTTGGGTGGTTGAGGGTGTGTAGGGTTGAGCAAGAGATCGTGAGTTTGAGCCCGGGCTGCGACACTATATTTTTAGCTATTTCCTTAAGGTAGTATACTTATTATTCCTATTATTATTATTATTATTATTATTATTATTATTATTATTATTATTATTATTATTATTATTATTATTATTATTATTATTATTATTATTATTATTATTATTATTATTATTATTATTATTATTATTATTATTATTATTATTATTATTATTGTTATATCATTATTAGGAATATAAATATTATTATTATCATTATTATTAATTAAGAATATCATTTTATTTAAAATTTACATTATTAGTAAAGTTATTATTTTTACATTATTATTATTATTATCATTACAAGTATCATTTAAAACATACATATTTATTAAAAGTATTATATTAGTAAAAATTACCATTTTTATTAAAATTAGCAATTTTATTAAAAATTAGTATTACTATTATTATCATTATTAGAAGTATCATTATTTTACTATTATAAGTATTATTTTTATTATTATTATTTTTATGTTATCATAACAAATAAACATTTCTATAAACATACATATTATAACATATTAATATAATTATGTATGAAAACATTAAGACATTGTAGTACATAATATATAAAAATAAATATATTTAAACTAATAATTAATATAACTTGAAATTTAGTGTTCGATTACAAGTATATGTGTTAATATATATATACTTGATATAGGTTCGTGAATCCGAGGTCAATCCTACTCTTGTTCTATGACGTCATATGTATTTTTACTACAAAATACAATATAGTGAGTTTCATTTGCTCCCTTTTTAAATGCTTTTGCAATATATATTTTTGGAACTGAGAATACATGCGCTGCTTTTATAAATGCTTTACGAAATAGACACAAGTAATCGAAACTACATTCTCTGGTTGGATTATCAAACCGAATATGCCCCTTTTTAGCTTGGTAGCCTAAGAATTGGTGTTTATTATAATTGCCACCAATTGACGCGAATCCTAAAGATAGATCTATCGGGACCAACAAGCCCCATCCGGGTTACGGATGCTTTAGTACTTCAATTTATCATATCCGATGAGAGTCCCGGAATGATGGGGATATTCTATATGCATCTTGTTAAGGTCGGTTACCAGGTGTTCACCATATGAATGATTTTTATCTCTATGTATGGGATGTATATTGAAATATGAAATCTTGTGGTCTATTAAAATGATGAAAATGATTGATTATGATAAACTAATGAACTCACCAACCTTTTGGTTGACACTTGAAAGCATGTTTATTCTCAGGTATGAAAGAAATCTTCCGCTGTGCATTTGCTCATTTTAGAGATATTACTTGGAGTCGTTCATGACATATTTCAAAAGACGTTGCATTCGAGTCATTGAGTTCATCAAGATTATTATTAAGTCCATTATAGTTGGATATATTATGAAATGGTATGCATGCCGTCAACTTTTGATGTAATGAAAGTTTGTCTTTTAAAAATGAATGCAATATTTGTAAAATGTATCATATAGAGGTCAAGTACCTCGCGATGTAACCAAATGTAATGTATTCGTCCTGATGGATTAGGACGGGTATCTACATAAATAACCTGAATTCCCGTCGGTTATAGACCTTGGGTCGGGCTTGACCCATTTTCCCTTTATAAAAAAAACGAATTGGGATTGTCCACCAGATGCGGCCCGCGCCGCGGTTAAACACGCCGCGCCGCGGCTTAAAACACGAACAATCCCCAAAAAAATTTAAAACCCCCGACATGCATTTATAGTGTTAACCCACGCCGCGGGCTCTCAGGCCGCGCCGCGACTTATAACGTGGAAAAACCCTTCAGATTGTACAACTGTCAACATCAAAAGTAGGCATTAACCCACGCCGCGGGATTTCTGGCCACGCCGCGGCATGTGTCTGGCGAATTTTCCTTCACAAATTTAATTATTTTTACCCAAAAACTCATACTTAAGCACCTGCCAATGATCAAATCACAACTGCAAAACTCAAATATACAAAAAAGCAAAATTTACACACAAAAACAACAAACGTGATTTTTATTACCGAGTCGTTCACTCGACTCATCCCCCAAATCAATCGTTTTTCGGATTGAAGTTGAGGTTAACCTCTTCTTCGATTTCTAGTGGACCATCTACATAGTGTTTGACCCGATGGCCATTCACCTTGAAACCTTCACCATTCGAATCATACAATTCCACCGTACCATATGGGAACACCTTCCTAACCACAAACAGTCCCGACCAACGTGACTTAATCTTTCTCGGTGACAATTTGAAACACGAATTATAAAGAAGGACACGATCGCCTTCCTTAAATTCTTTCGGACTTTTGATCCGATTGTCATGCCACCTCTTCGTCTTTTCCTTATAGATGAGTGAGTTTGTGACGATCCGAAAATTTTCGACCAAATTTAAACTTTATCTTTAAATGATTCCGGCACGATAAGCAAAAGTTTATATTGTGAGTTTCAAAATTTTTACATAGATTCATTTAACCTATGACTATTCTCGACGATTCACGAACCACTATTTGTAAATAGATACATACATATTTAAATTTATGAACATATAATAGTAAGTTGAATTATAATTTGAAATATTATATGATTTAATATTTAGAATTTATTATGTAAAATAAAATAAAATATTATAATAATTATTATTCAAAAAGTATATATATACATAAATAAAGTATATAGAATATATATTGTGTGATTTCGAAGTTATTTAGTAAACGACGGTAACGCTCAATTGTCATTCGATTGATAATAAACAAGTTAAAAAGGAACTTATGCGATTTTAAAATAAACGGTGATCCGAAAATGAGTTTTACAAATTATAGACTTATTAAAAATGTATTTAGGAATTATTTGTTGAATTTTAAAAATATTTTACTTGGGGTTAGGAGTGAATAATTAATGTAATTTTTAATTAATAGTTAATGACTGAAATTTGATACCATAATGACCAAAATAAATAAATATAGTAAATTTAAAAATTTGGAATTTTTCTGAATACTTTTATCCGCCACTAATTTCAAATAGTGCATGATACGCAGTCCGTGAAAACTGTCGGCAGAATTAAAATCCAATTACACGTTTAGAATAATTGATTTAATATTATATTAATTAAAATTAGTACTGTGTTTGTTTGACACATAATATGTGATAGTTATATGTATACTTTCATACATAGAATTAGAATTAGTGACCACCACAAACAAAAGTCAATTATCATTTCCTGTGCTATTTTCGTCAATCAAGAAACTACCTCCCCCACATCTACCTTCTTCCTCTTCAAACCCAGAACTATTATTGATTGATCTTTCTATTTCTATATATACATATACACTCAAAATAGATATACATATTCATATTCAAAACATAAAGCACATCGTCTTTGTTTTTCTTACTAAAACTATCAAGAACACCACCTTTACTTCCACTATCAAAGACCATCACCTCATCCTTTATTGATTCTCTCTTCTTTGATATATATCTCTCTCTATCTCCCTCTTGTTACGGTTTTAGACGACCATCACCTTGAACACCCACCAACACCCGCCACCTTTAATATACAATCTCTTGTCACACTTCTCCAACTCAAAACCTAACACCCTTAAATGATTTGAACCATTCTGTTGTCTGCTACAATTCAAATAATAAAACTGTTCGATAAGCCTTACACACATATGTAGTGACCCGAACTTTTCCATGTTTATATACATTAATTGAGATTGATATTTACATGACTAAATATTTCCAACGTGTTAAGCAATCAAACTTGTTAAGACTTGATTAAATGAAATAAGTTTCATACCAAGTTGACCGGCGATTCACGAACGTTACAAATTTGTAAAAACTACATTTTGTGGTATATATAGACATATATATATGGTTGAAATGAGATTATGATGAGTAAGTATCTCACTAAGTATATTAACAATGTGTGATATACATAAGAAATGAGATTACTAAGTTAAGAAACTCGAAATGATATATATAACGATTATTGTTATGATAACGTCTACTAAATACATATGTATCATATTAAGATATTGATACACTATATTTAACATGATAAAATGATATTTAAATATATCATTAAGTGTGTTAACAATGAACTACATATGTAAAAACAAGACTACTAACTCAAGAATTATGAAACGAGACTTATATGTAACGATTATCGTTGTAACGATATTTTAATGTATATATCATATTAAGAGATATTCATACATCATAATATCATGATAACATAATAATTTAACATCTCATTTGATATAATAAACATTGGGTTAACAACATTAATTGAGATCGTTAACTTAAAGGTTTCAAAACAACACTTACATGTAACGACTAACGAAGACTTAACGACTCCATTAGAATGTATATACATGTTGTGTTTTGATATGTATTCTTACACTTTTGAAAGACTTCAAGACACATATCAAAGTACTTCTACTTAACAAAAATGCTTACAATTACATCCTCGTTCAGTTTCATCAACAATTCTACTCGTATGCACCCGTATTCGTACTCGTACAATACACAACTTTTAGATGTATGTAATATTGGTATATACACTCCAATGATTAGCTCTTAGCAGTCCCATGTGAGTCACCTAACACATGTGAGAACCATCATTTGGCAACTAGCATGAAATATCTCATAAAATTACAAAAATATTAGTAATCATTCATGACTTATTTACATGAAAACAAAATTACATATCCTTTATATCTAATCCATATACCAACGACCAAAAACACCTACAAACACTTTAATTCTTCAATATTCTTCATCTAATTGATCTCTCTCAAGTTCCATCTTCAAGTTCTAAGTGTTCTTCATAAATTCCATAAGTATAGTTTCATAAAAATCAAAAAATACTTCCAAGTTTGCAAGTCTACTTCCAAGCTTTCTAATCCATTCCAAGTAATCATCTAAGATCAAGGAACCTTTGTTATTTACAGTAGGTTATCTTTCTAATTCAAGGTAATATTCATATTCAAACTTTGATTCAATTTCTACAACTATAACAATCTTATTTCGAGTGAAAATCTTACTTGAACTGTTTTCGTGTCATGATTCTGCTTCAAGAACTTTCAAGCCATCCAAGGATCCTTTGAAGCTAGATCCATTTTTCTCATTTCCAGTAGTTTTATCCAGAAAACTTGAGGTAGTAATGATGTTCATCACATCATTCGATTCATACATATAAACCTATCTTATTTAAAGGTTTAAACTTGTAATTACTAGAACATAGTTTAGTTAATTCTAAACTTGTTCGCAAACAAAAGTTAATCCTTCTAACTTGACTTTTAAAATAAACTAAATACATGTTCTATATCTATATGATATGCTAACTTAATGATTTAAAACCTGGAAATACGATGAACACTATAAAATCGGATATACGCTGTCGTAGTGAAACCGGGGGCTGTTTTGGTTTTGATAATTAAAAACTATGATAAAATTTGATTTAAAAGTTGTTCTTCTGGGAAAATAATTTTTCATATGAATTACCGGGACTACCTCCACATCGATCTATTGAATTTCAAATAGATCTTGTACCAGGAGCTGCACCAATAGCTCGTGCTCCTTACAGACTCGCACCCAGCGAGATGAAAGAACTGCAAAGCCAACTGCAAGAACTATTAGAACGTGGTTTCATTCAACCAAGTACATCACCATGGGGAGCTCCTATTTTGTTTGTCAAGAAGAAGGATGGTACATTTAGGTTGTGTATTGACTACAGAGAGTTGAATAAACTTACCATCAAAAACCGTTATCCACTGCCGAGAATTGACGACTTATTTGATCAACTACAAGGCTCGTCGGTTTATTCGAAAATCGATTTACGTTCTGGATATCATCAAATGCGAGTAAAGGAGGATGATATTCCAAAAACTGCTTTTAGGACGCGTTATGGTCATTACGAGTTTATGGTTATGCCGTTTGGATTGACTAACGCACCAGCTGTGTTCATGGACCTTATGAACCGAGTGTGTGGGCCATATCTTGACAAGTTTGTCATTGTTTTCATCGATGACATACTTATTTACTCAAAGAATGATCAAGAGAACGAAGAACATTTGAGAAAAGTGCTAGAAGTATTGAGGAAAGAAAAACTGTACGCTAAGTTTTCAAAGTGTGCATTTTGGTTGGAAGAAGTTCAATTCCTCGGTCACATAGTGAACAAAGAAGGTATCCAGGTGGACCCTGTAGTGACCCGAATTTTTCCATGTTTATATATATTAATTGAGATTGATGTTTACATGATTAAATGTTTCCAACATGTTAAGCAATCAAACTTGTTAAGACTTGATTAATTGAAATAGGTTTCATATAGACAATTGACCACCCAAGTTGACCGGTGATTCACGAACGTTAAAACTTGTAAAAAAAAACTATATGATGACATATATATGGTTATATATATAGTTAAAATGATATTATGATAAGTAAACATATCATTAATTATATTAACAATGAACTACATATGTAAAAACAAGACTACTAACTTAATGATTTTGAAACAAGACATATATGTAACGTTTATCGTTGTAACGACATTTAATGTATATATATCCTATTAAGAGATATTCGTACATCATAATATCATGATAATATAATAATTTAAAATCTCTTTTGATATTATAAACATTGGGTTAACAACATTTAACAAGATCGTTAACCTAAAGGTTTCAAAACAACACTTACATGTAACGACTAACGATGACTTAACGACTCAGTTAAAATGTATATACATGTAGTGTTTTAATATGTATTTATACACTTTTGAAAGACTTCAATACACTTATCAAAATACTTCTACTTAACAAAAATGCTTACAATTACATTCTCGTTCAGTTTCATCAACAATTCTACTCGTATGCACCCGTATTCGTACTCGTACAATACACAGCTTTTAGATGTATGTACTATTGGTATATACACTCCAATGATCAGCTCTTAGCAGCCCATGTGAGTCACCTAACACATGTGGGAACCATCATTTGGCAACTAGCATGAAATATCTCATAAGATTACAAAAATATGAGTAATCATTCATGACTTATTTACATGAAAACAAAATTACATATCCTTTATATCTAATCCATACACCAACGACCAAAAACACCTACAAACACTTTCATTCTTCAATTTTCTTCATCTAATTGAACTCTCTAAAGTTCTATCTTCAAGTTCTAAGTGTTCTTCATAAATTCCAAAAGTTCTAGTTTCATAAAATCAAGAATACTTTCAAGTTTGCTAGCTCACTTCCAATCTTGTAAGGTGATCATCCAACCTCAAGAAATATTTGTTTCTTACAGTAGGTTATCATTCTAATACAAGGTAATAATCATATTCAAACTTTGGTTCAATTTCTATAACTATAACAATCTTATTTCAAGTGATGATCTTACTTGAACTTGTTTTCGTGTCATGATTTTACTTCAAGAACTTTGAGCCATCCAAGGATCCATTGAAGCTAGATCCATTTTTCTATTTTCCAGTAGGTTCATCCAAGGAACTTAAGGTAGTAATGATGTTCATAACATCATTCGATTCATACATATAAAGCTATCTTATTCGAAGGTTTAAACTTGTAATCACTAGAACATAGTTTAGTTAATTCTAAACTTGTTCGCAAACAAAAGTTAATCCTTCTAACTTGACTTTTAAAATCAACTAAACACATGTTCTATATCTATATGATATGCTAACTTAATGATTTAAAACCTGGAAACACGAAAAACACCGTAAAACCGGATTTACGCCGTCGTAGTAACACCGCGGGCTGTTTTGGGTTAGTTAATTAAAAACTATGATAAACTTTGATTTAAAAGTTGTTATTCTGAGAAAATGATTTTTATTATGAACATGAAACTATATCCAAAAATTATGGTTAAACTCAAAGTGGAAGTATGTTTTCTAAAATGGTCATCTAGACGTCGTTCTTTCGACTGAAATGACTACCTTTACAAAAACGACTTGTAACTTATTTTTCCGACTAGAAACCTATACTTTTTTGGTTTAGATTCATAAAATAGAGTTCAATATGAAACCATAGCAATTTGATTCACTCAAAACGGATTTAAAATGAAGAAGTTATGGGTAAAACAAGATTGGATAATTTTTCTCATTTTAGCTACGTGAAAATTGGTAACAAATCTATTCCAACCATAACTTAATCAACTTGTATTATATATTATGTAATCTTGAGATACCATAGACACGTATACAATGTTTCGACCTATCATGTCGACACATCTATATATATTTCGGAACAACCATAGACACTCTATATGTGAATGTTGGAGTTAGCTATACAGGGTTGAGGTTGATTCCAAAATATATATAGTTTGAGTTGTGATCAATACTGAGATACGTATACACTGGGTCGTGGATTGATTCAAGATAATATTTATCGATTTATTTCTGTACATCTAACTGTGGACAACTAGTTGTAGGTTACTAACGAGGACAGCTGACTTAATAAACTTAAAACATCAAAATATATTAAAAGTGTTGTAAATATATTTTGAACATACTTTGATATATATGTATATATTGTTATAGGTTCGTGAATCAACCAGTGGCCAAGTCTTACTTCCCGACGAAGTAAAAATATGTGAAAGTGAGTTATAGTCCCACTTTTAAAATCTAATATTTTTGGGATGAGAATACATGCAGGTTTTATAAATGATTTACAGAATAGACACAAGTACGTGAAACTACATTCTATGGTTGAATTATCGAAATCGAATATGCCCCTTTTTATTAAGTCTGGTAATCTAAGAATTAGGGAACAGACACCCTAATTGACGCGAATCCTAAAGATAGATCTATTGGGCCTAACAAACCCCATCCAAAGTACCGGATGCTTTAGTACTTCGAAATTTATATCATATCCGAAGGGTGTCCTGGAATGATGGGGATATTCTTATATATGCATCTTGTTATTGTCGGTTACCAGGTGTTCACCATATGAATGATTTTTATCTCTATGTATGGGATGTGTATTGAAATATGAAATCTTGTGGTCTATTGTTACGATTTGATATATATAGGTTAAACCTATAACTCACCAACATTTTTGTTGACGTTTTAAGCATGTTTATTCTCAGGTGATTATTAAGAGCTTCCGCTGTCGCATACTTAAATAAGGACAAGATTTGGAGTCCATGCTTGTATGATATTGTGTAAAAACTGCATTCAAGAAACTTATTTTGTTGTAACATATTTGTATTGTAAACCATTATGTAATGGTCGTGTGTAAACAGGATATTTTAGATTATCATTATTTGATAATCTACGTAAAGCTTTTTTTTTTAAACCTTTATTGATGAAATAAAGGTTATGGTTTGTTTAAAAATGAATGCAGTCTTTGAAAAACGTCTCATATAGAGGTCAAAACCTCGCAACGAAATCAATTAATATGGAACATTTTTAATCAATAAGAACGGGACATTTCAGTTGGTATCCGAGCGTTGGTCTTAGAGAACCAGAAAATTTGCATTAGTGTGTCTTATCGAGTTTGTTAGGATGCATTAGTGAGTCTGGACTTCGACCGTGTTTTCTTTAAAAATGATTGCTTAACATTTTTGTTGGAAACTATATATTTTTAACATATGAATATTATGTGATATATTAATCTCTTAACGTGTTTGATATTATGTGATAGATGTCTACCTCTAGAACAAGTCCCATTGACTCACCTAATAATAATGAAGAGTCAAATGTAAATTGGAATGATTTGTGGACTGATTCACAAGTTCCCGAAGAGGAACCGGAAGAAGAGTCGGAACCGGAAGAAGAATCGGAACCGGAAGAAGAATCGGAACCGGATGAAGAAATAGAACCGGTGGGGGAAATAATAAAACGGTTAAGTAAAAGAAAATCCTCAACCAACCGACCAAAGTTAATTATGGTCAATGGTGTTTCCGCCAAGGAAGCAAAATATTGGGAGGATTACCAATTCTCCGATGAATCGGATTCCGACGAGAATTCCGATGATGTTATAGAAATTACCCCAACTGAATTTAAAAAGGCAAAAGAAAATAATAAGGGAAAGGGCATAAAAATAGAGAAATCTAATTCCAACCCCGATGAACTTTATATGTATCGTCAACCCCCGAAGTCCTTAAGTTGTAACAATTACCCGGGAACCTCTAAACCACCAGGTTTTTCTAAACCAATGTGGACAACGACGGCTCGTATTAGGGGAACATCATATATCCCTAGAAACTTGGCAAAACGAACCAAAACCGAAGAAGAAGAAACGAGCGAGTCGGAATAAGATAGTTGTATTCGTGTGGTGTAATATATGGAATATAGTGTTCTTATGCTTTATGATATATGTAAAAATTGCTTGTATTAATAAGTATTTTTTTTATGAATCTAACTCTTGTCTATTTTACAGTTTAAAAACACAAAATGGATAGACAACCCAATATTTTAAGAGACCTACCCGGAGACATGATTGATGAAATCTTGTCTAGAGTCGGCCAGAATTCTTCGGCACAACTATTTAAGGCGAGATCAGTTTGTAAGACATTCGAAGAACGTTCCAAGAATGTCTTGGTTTATAAGAGACTTTCGTTTGAAAGATGGGGGATATCACATTGGGAAACCCATAAGTTACGATGTGTTTACTTTGACGCATATATTGCGGGGAACCCAAATGCTATTTTACGCAACGGGTTAAGAAATTATTTTGACTCAATATATCCGAATATTGGACTTCGTGATTTAGAAAAAGCGGCTAACATGCAACATAAAGAAGCATGTTATGCTTACGGATTAGTAATGTTCGCTTCTCACCAAAGTGAGAACAAGAACATCGGGCTACAACTATTAAACAAAACGTTTCCACAAGTGACGGAGTCGGTAATTGGGGTAAGAAATGAGGTTTTTAGATTATTACGGGACTGTTGGACATTACGTAACCCTCGTCCCTTTGATGACGTTACAACACGCTGTCTTATCAACGGCCATAACGGTTATGTTGCACAAGACCAAGGATGGGAAGTAGTCCTAGTAAAACCAGAATGCATGACTTGTTTCTGGACGTATGAATTACGTGTCTTTATTGCCTTTGCTGAACGACTTGTGTACTAGCTAGAATTGTCTTCACAACTATCTTGTATCAAAGTTATTGTGTGCTATATTTCATGCTTTATGTAAAATAAGCGGTATTGTAAGTTTGTAAAATATTGTATAAAAGTTTGAACGCGAAATATTATTATAATCAGTTTTTCATATAGAATTGTAGTAGTTGAATTGTATATTAGCTACTAAGTATGAACTTAACGGGTAGGTACTACCCGAATTTAAACTTATAAAACGCTAATATGAAGAAAAAGCTTTTATAAATGAGTTCATATTATGCTACGAAATACTATTAACTACTCTTAATATTCTGTATGATTAACTTGTTCCATTTAACTATTTTGAAGGAAATGGCACCGACTACTCGACACACCGTGAATATGAATGAAGAGGAATTCCGTACTTTTCTAGCTTCAAACATAGCCGCAGTACAGGCTGCGCTACATACCAACAATAACCTTGGATCTAGCAGTACAGGAAATCGTGTAGGATGCACCTACAAAGAATTCACTGCCTGCAAACCTTTGGAATTTGATGGAACCGAAGGACCGATCGGATTGAAACGGTGGACCGAGAAGGTTGAATCGGTGTTTGCCATAAGTAAGTGTACTGAAGAGGACAAAGTGAAGTACGCTACGCATACCTTCACAGGTTCTGCGTTAACATGGTGGAATACCTATCTAGAGCAAGTGGGACAAGATGATGCGTACGCACTACCGTGGTCAGCATTCAAGCACTTGATGAACGAGAAGTACCGTCCCAGAACCGAGGTCAATAAGCTCAAGACAGAACTTAGAGGGTTACGAACCCAAGGATTTGATATTACCACGTACGAAAGACGATTCACAGAATTGTGCCTATTGTGTCCGGGAGCATTCGAAGATGAGGAAGAGAAGATCGACGCGTTTGTGAAAGGATTACCGGAAAGAATCCAAGAAGATATAAGTTCACACGAGCCCGCCTCCATACAACAGGCATGTAGAATGGCTCACAAACTAGTGAACCAGATTGAAGAAAGAATTAAAGAACATACTGCTGAAGAGGCCAATGTGAAGCAAGTCAAAAGAAAGTGGGAGGAAAACGGTGATAAGAATCACCAATACAACAACAACAGCAATTACAACAATAATCGCAACAATTATCCCAACAATCGCAACATCAATCGCAACTACAACAAACGGCCCAACAACAACAACAACAACAACAACAACAACAACAGCAACTACAACAATCATCCCGACAACAATAATAACCGCAACAACAACAACAACAATCAGAAGCAACTATGCCAAAGGTGTGAAAAGAATCACTCGGGGTTCTGCACCAAATTTTGCAACAAGTGTAAAAGAAATGGTCATAGCGCGGCGAAGTGTGAGGTCTACGGACCAGGGGTTAATAGAACGAAAGGAACAAATGGTGTCGGAACGAGTAATGGCGGAGCAAGTAGTGTCGGAGCAAGTTATGCCAATGTAGTTTGTTATAAATGTGGAAAACCAGGCCACATTATTAGAAATTGCCCGAACCAGGAGAACACGAATGGACAAGGCCGTGGAAGAGTTTTCAATATTAATGCGGTAGAGGCACAGGAAGACCCGGAGCTTGTTACGGGTACGTTTCTTATTGACAATAAATCTGCTTACGTTTTATTTGATTCGGGTGCGGATAGAAGCTATATGAGTAGAGATTTTTGTGCTAAATTAAGTTGTCCATTGACGCCTTTGGATAGTAAATTTTTACTCGAATTAGCAAATGGTAAATTAATTTCAGCAGATAATATATGTCGGAATCGAGAAATTAAACTGGTTAGCGAAACATTTAAGATTGATTTGATACCAGTAGAGTTAGGGAGTTTTGATGTGATAATCGGTATGGACTGGTTGAAAGAAGTGAAAGCGGAGATCGTTTGTTACAAAAATGCAATTCGCATTATACGAGAAAAAGGAAAACCCTTAATGGTGTACGGAGAAAAGGGCAACACGAAGCTACATCTTATTAGTAATTTGAAGGCACAAAAACTAATAAGAAAAGGTTGCTATGCTGTTCTAGCACACGTCGAGAAAGTACAAACTGAAGAAAAGAGCATCAATGATGTTCCCATTGCAAAAGAATTTCCCGATGTATTTCCGAAAGAATTACCGGGATTACCCCCACATCGATCCGTTGAATTTCAAATAGATCTTGTACCAGGAGCTGCACCAATAGCTCGTGCTCCTTACAGACTCGCACCCAGCGAGATGAAAGAACTGCAAAGCCAATTACAAGAACTTTTAGAGCGTGGTTTCATTCGACCAAGCACATCACCGTGGGGAGCTCCTGTTTTGTTTGTCAAGAAGAAAGATGGTACATTCAGGTTGTGTATCGACTACCGAGAGTTGAACAAACTTACCATCAAGAACCGCTACCCACTACCGAGAATCGATGACTTATTTGATCAACTACAAGGCTCGTCTATTTATTCAAAGATTGACTTACGTTCCGGGTATCATCAAATGCGGGTGAAAGAAGATGATATTCCAAAGACTGCTTTCAGAACACGTTACGGTCATTACGAGTTTATGGTCATGCCGTTTGGTTTAACTAATGCACCAGCTGTGTTCATGGACCTTATGAACCGAGTGTGTGGACCATACCTTGACAAGTTTGTCATTGTTTTCATTGATGACATACTTATTTACTCAAATAATGACCAAGAACACGGTGAACATTTGAGAAAGGTGTTAGAAGTATTGAGGAAGGAAGAATTGTACGCTAAGTTTTCAAAGTGTGCATTTTGGTTGGAAGAAGTTCAATTCCTCGGTCACATAGTGAACAAAGAAGGTATTAAGGTGGATCCGGCAAAGATAGAAACTGTTGAAAAGTGGGAAACCCCGAAAACTCCGAAACACATACGCCAGTTTTTAGGACTAGCTGGTTACTACAGAAGGTTCATCCAAGACTTTTCCAGAATAGCAAAACCCTTGACTGCATTAACGCATAAAGGGAAGAAATTTGAATGGAATGATGAACAAGAGAAAGCGTTTCAGTTATTGAAGAAAAAGCTAACTACGGCACCTATATTGTCATTGCCGGAAGGGAATGATGATTTTGTGATTTATTGTGACGCATCAAAGCAAGGTCTCGGTTGTGTATTAATGCAACGAACGAAGGTGATTGCTTATGCGTCTAGACAATTGAAGATTCACGAACAAAATTATACGACGCATGATTTGGAATTAGGCGCGGTTGTTTTTTGCATTAAAGACTTGGAGGCACTACTTATATGGGGTCAAAAGTATTATATATACCGACCACAAAAGTCTTCAACACATATTTAATCAGAAACAACTGAATATGAGGCAGCGTAGGTGGATTGAATTATTGAATGATTACGATTTTGAGATTCGTTACCACCCGGGGAAGGCAAATGTGGTAGCCGATGCCTTGAGCAGGAAGGATAGAGAACCCATTCGAGTAAAATCTATGAATATAATGATTCATAATAACATTACTACTCAAATAAAGGAGGCGCAACAAGGAGTTTTAAAAGAGGGAAATTTAAAGGATGAAATACCCAAAGGATCGGAGAAGCATCTTAATATTCGGGAAGACGGAACCCGGTATAGGGCTGAAAGGATTTGGGTACCAAAATTTGGAGATATGAGAGAAATGGTACTTAGAGAAGCTCATAAAACCAGATACTCAATACATCCTGGAACGGGGAAGATGTACAAGGATCTCAAGAAACATTTTTGGTGGCCGGGTATGAAAGCCGATGTTGCTAAATACGTAGGAGAATGTTTGACGTGTTCTAAGGTCAAAGCTGAGCATCAGAAACCATCAGGTCTACTTCAACAACCCGAAATCCCGGAATGGAAATGGGAAAACATTACCATGGATTTCATCACTAAATTGCCAAGGACTGCAAGTGGTTTTGATACTATTTGGGTAATAGTTGATCGTCTCACCAAATCAGCACACTTCCTACCAATAAGAGAAGATGACAAGATGGAGAAGTTAGCACGACTGTATTTGAAGGAAGTCGTCTCCAGACATGGAATACCAATCTCTATTATCTCTGATAGGGATGGCAGATTTATTTCAAGATTCTGGCAGACATTACAGCAAGCATTAGGAACTCATCTAGACATGAGTACTGCCTATCATCCACAAACTGATGGGCAGAGCGAAAGGACGATACAAACGCTTGAAGACATGCTACGAGCATGTGTTATTGATTTTGGAAACAGTTGGGATCGACATCTACCGTTAGCAGAATTTTCCTACAACAACAGCTACCATTCAAGCATTGAGATGGCGCCGTTTGAAGCACTTTATGGTAGAAAGTGCAGGTCTCCGATTTGTTGGAGTGAGGTGGGGGATAGACAGATTACGGGTCCGGAGATTATACAAGAAACTACCGAGAAGATCATCCAAATTCAACAACGGTTGAAAACCGCCCAAAGTCGACAAAAGAGCTACGCTGACATTAAAAGAAAAGATATAGAATTTGAAATTGGAGAGATGGTCATGCTTAAAGTTTCACCTTGGAAAGGCGTTGTTCGATTTGGTAAACGAGGGAAATTAAATCCAAGGTATATTGGACCATTCAAGATTATTGATCGTGTCGGACCAGTAGCTTACCGACTTGAGTTACCTCAACAACTCGCGGCTGTACATAACACTTTCCACGTCTCGAATTTGAAGAAATGTTTTGCTAAAGAAGATCTCACTATTCCGTTAGATGAAATCCAAATCAACGAAAAACTCCAATTCATCGAAGAACCCGTCGAAATAATGGATCGTGAGGTTAAAAGACTTAAGCAAAACAAGATACCAATTGTTAAGGTTCGATGGAATGCTCGTAGAGGACCCGAGTTCACCTGGGAGCGTGAAGATCAGATGAAGAAGAAATACCCGCATCTATTTCCAGAAGATTCGTCAACACCTTCAACAGCTTAAAATTTCGGGACGAAATTTATTTAACGGGTAGGTACTGTAGTGACCCGAATTTTTCCATGTTTATATATATTAATTGAGATTGATGTTTACATGATTAAATGTTTCCAACATGTTAAGCAATCAAACTTGTTAAGACTTGATTAATTGAAATAGGTTTCATATAGACAATTGACCACCCAAGTTGACCGGTGATTCACGAACGTTAAAACTTGTAAAAAAAAACTATATGATGACATATATATGGTTATATATATAGTTAAAATGATATTATGATAAGTAAACATATCATTAATTATATTAACAATGAACTACATATGTAAAAACAAGACTACTAACTTAATGATTTTGAAACGAGACATATATGTAACGTTTATCGTTGTAACGACATTTAATGTATATATATCCTATTAAGAGATATCCGTACATCATAATATCATGATAATATAATAATTTAAAATCTCTTTTGATATTATAAACATTGGGTTAACAACATTTAACAAGATCGTTAACCTAAAGGTTTCAAAACAACACTTACATGTAACGACTAACGATGACTTAACGACTCAGTTAAAATGTATATACATGTAGTGTTTTAATATGTATTTATACACTTTTGAAAGACTTCAATACACTTATCAAAATACTTCTACTTAACAAAAATGCTTACAATTACATTCTCGTTCAGTTTCATCAACAATTCTACTCGTATGCACCCGTATTCGTACTCGTACAATACACAGCTTTTAGATGTATGTACTATTGGTATATACACTCCAATGATCAGCTCTTAGCAGCCCATGTGAGTCACCTAACACATGTGGGAACCATCATTTGGCAACTAGCATGAAATATCTCATAAGATTACAAAAATATGAGTAATCATTCATGACTTATTTACATGAAAACAAAATTACATATCCTTTATATCTAATCCATACACCAACGACCAAAAACACCTACAAACACTTTCATTCTTCAATTTTCTTCATCTAATTGAACTCTCTCAAGTTCTATCTTCAAGTTCTAAGTGTTCTTCATAAATTCCAAAAGTTCTAGTTTCATAAAATCAAGAATACTTTCAAGTTTGCTAGCTCACTTCCAATCTTGTAAGGTGATCATCCAACCTCAAGAAATATTTGTTTCTTACAGTAGGTTATCATTCTAATACAAGGTAATAATCATATTCAAACTTTGGTTCAATTTCTATAACTATAACAATCTTATTTCAAGTGATGATCTTACTTGAACTTGTTTTCGTGTCATGATTTTACTTCAAGAACTTTGAGCCATCCAAGGATCCATTGAAGCTAGATCCATTTTTCTCTTTTCCAGTAGGTTCATCCAAGGAACTTAAGGTAGTAATGATGTTCATAACATCATTCGATTCATACATATAAAGCTATCTTATTCGAAGGTTTAAACTTGTAATCACTAGAACATAGTTTAGTTAATTCTAAACTTGTTCGCAAACAAAAGTTAATCCTTCTAACTTGACTTTTAAAATCAACTAAACACATGTTCTATATCTATATGATATGCTAACTTAATGATTTAAAACCTGGAAACACGAAAAACACCGTAAAACCGGATTTACGCCGTCGTAGTAACACCGCGGGCTGTTTTGGGTTAGTTAATTAAAAACTATGATAAACTTTGATTTAAAAGTTGTTATTCTGAGAAAATGATTTTTATTATGAACATGAAACTATATCCAAAAATTATGGTTAAACTCAAAGTGGAAGTATGTTTTCTAAAATGGTCATCTAGACGTCGTTCTTTCGACTGAAATGACTACCTTTACAAAAACGACTTGTAACTTATTTTTCCGACTAGAAACCTATACTTTTTTGGTTTAGATTCATAAAATAGAGTTCAATATGAAACCATAGCAATTTGATTCACTCAAAACGGATTTAAAATGAAGAAGTTATGGGTAAAACAAGATTGGATAATTTTTCTCATTTTAGCTACGTGAAAATTGGTAACAAATCTATTCCAACCATAACTTAATCAACTTATATTATATATTATGTAATCTTGAGATACCATAGACACGTATACAATGTTTCGACCTATCATGTCGACACATCTATATATATTTCGGAACAACCATAGACACTCTATATGTGAATGTTGGAGTTAGCTATACAGGGTTGAGGTTGATTCCAAAATATATATAGTTTGAGTTGTGATCAATACTGAGATACGTATACACTGGGTCGTGGATTGATTCAAGATAATATTTATCGATTTATTTCTGTACATCTAACTGTGGACAACTAGTTGTAGGTTACTAACGAGGACAGCTGACTTAATAAACTTAAAACATCAAAATATATTAAAAGTGTTGTAAATATATTTTGAACATACTTTGATATATATGTATATATTGTTATAGGTTCGTGAATCAACCAGTGGCCAAGTCTTACTTCCCGACGAAGTAAAAATCTGTGAAAGTGAGTTATAGTCCCACTTTTAAAATCTAATATTTTTGGGATGAGAATACATGCAGGTTTTATAAATGATTTACAGAATAGACACAAGTACGTGAAACTACATTCTATGGTTGAATTATCGAAATCGAATATGCCCCTTTTTATTAAGTCTGGTAATCTAAGAATTAGGGAACAGACACCCTAATTGACGCGAATCCTAAAGATAGATCTATTGGGCCTAACAAACCCCATCCAAAGTACCGGATGCTTTAGTACTTCGAAATTTATATCATATCCGAAGGGTGTCCCGGAATGATGGGGATATTCTTATATATGCATCTTGTTATTGTCGGTTACCAGGTGTTCACCATATGAATGATTTTTATCTCTATGTATGGGATGTGTATTGAAATATGAAATCTTGTGGTCTATTGTTACGATTTGATATATATAGGTTAAACCTATAACTCACCAACATTTTTGTTGACGTTTTAAGCATGTTTATTCTCAGGTGATTATTAAGAGCTTCCGCTGTCGCATACTTAAATAAGGACAAGATTTGGAGTCCATGCTTGTATGATATTGTGTAAAAACTGCATTCAAGAAACTTATTTTGTTGTAACATATTTGTATTGTAAACCATTATGTAATGGTCGTGTGTAAACAGGATATTTTAGATTATCATTATTTGATAATCTACGTAAAGCTTTTTTTTTAAACCTTTATTGATGAAATAAAGGTTATGGTTTGTTTAAAAATGAATGCAGTCTTTGAAAAACGTCTCATATAGAGGTCAAAACCTCGCAACGAAATCAATTAATATGGAACGTTTTTAATCAATAAGAACGGGACATTTCAGACCCGGCAAAGATCGAAACCGTTGAAAAGTGGAAAAGCCCAAAAACTCCGAAGCATATACGTCAATTTTTAGGATTGGCTGGTTACTACAGAAGATTCATTCAAGATTTCTCCAAAATAGCAAAACCCTTGACTGCATTAACGCATAAAGGGAAGAAATTTGAATGGAAGGATGAACAAGGGAAGGCGTTTTAGTTATTGAAGAAAAAGCTAACTACGGCACCTATATTGTCATTGCCTGAAGGGAATGATGATATTGTGATTTATTGTTACGCATCAAAGCAAGGTCTCGGTTGTGTATTAATGCAACGAATGAAGGTGATTGCTTATGCGTCTAGACAATTGAAGATTCACGAGCAAAATTATACAACTCACGATTTGGAATTGGATGCTGTTGTTTTTGCATTAAAGACTTGGAGGCATTATTTATATGGAGTCAAAAGTATTATATATACCGAGCACAAAAGTCTCCAACATATATTTAATCAGAAGCAACTGAATATGAGACAACGCAGGTGGATTGAACTGTTGAATGATTATGACTTTGAGATTCGATACCACCCGGGGAAGGTGAATGTGGTAGCTGACGCTTTGAGTAGAAATGACAGAGAACCTATATGGGTAAAAGCTATGAATATAATTATTCGTACTAACCTTACTACTCAAATAAAGGAGGCGCAACAGGGGGTTGTAAAAGAAGGAAAGTTGAAGAATGAGATACCTAAAGGATCAAAGAAACATCTTAATATTCGGGAAGACGGAACCCGATATAGGGCTGATAGAATTTGGGTACCAAGGTTTGGAGATGTGAGAGAAATGGTACTTAAAGAAGCACATAAAACCAGATATTCAATACATCCCGGAGCTGGGAAGATGTATAAAGATCTCAAGAAAAACTTTTGGTGGTCGGGTATGAAATCCGATATTGCTAAATTTGTAGGAGAATGTTTGACGTGTTCTAAGGTCAAAGCTGAACATCAGAAACCATCAGGTCTACTACAACAACCTGAAATCCCGGAATGGAAATGGGAAAACATTACCATGGATTTCATTACTAAATTGCCAAGGACTGCAAGTGGTTATGATACTATTTGGGTAATAGTTGATCGTCTCACCAAGTCAGCACACTTTTTGCCAATGAGAGAAGATGACAAAATGGAGAAGTTGGCGCGATTGTATTTGAAGGAGGTTGTCTCCAGACATAGAATACCCGTCTCTATTATCTCTGATAGGGATGGTAGATTTGTTTCAAGGTTCTGGCAGACGTTGCAACAAGCATTGGGGACTCGTCTAGACATGAGTACTGCCTATCAACCACAAACTAATGGGCAGAGCGAAAGGACGATACAAACGCTTGAAGACATGCTACGAGCATGTGTTATTGATTTCGGAAACAATTGGGATCGACACCTACCGCTAGCAGAATTTTCCTACAACAACAGTTATCATTCTAGTATTGAGATGGCGTCGTTTAAGGCACTTTATGGTAGAAAGTGCAGGTCTCCGATTTGTTGGAATGAAGTGGGGGATAGACAGATTACGGGTTCGGAGATAATACAAGAAACTACCGAGAAAATCATCCAAATTCAACAACGATTGAAAACCTTGGAGAAAAGATATAGAGTTTGAAATTGGAGAAATGGTCATGCTTAAGGTTTCACCTTGGAAAGGCGTTGTTCGATTTGGTAAACGGGGGAAACTAAATCCAAGGTACATTGGACCATTCAAGATTATAGATCGTGTCGGACCAGTAGCTTACCAACTGGAGCTACCTCAACAACTCGCGGCTGTACATAACACTTTCCACGTCTCGAATTTGAAGAAATGTTTTGCTAAAGAAGATCTCACTATTCCGTTGGACGAAATCCAAATCAATGAAAAACTTCAATTCATTGAAGAACCCGTCGAAATAATGGATCGTGAGGTTAAGAGACTTAAGCAAAACAAGATACCGATTGTTAAGGTTCGATGGAATGCTCGTAGAGGACCCGAGTTCACCTGGGAGCGTGAAGATCAGATGAAGAAGAAATACCCGCATCTATTTCCAGAAGATTCGTCAACACCTTCAACAGCTTAAAATTTCGGGACGAAATTTATTTAACGGGTAGGTACTATAGTGACCCGAACTTTTCCATGTTTATATATATTAATTGAGATTGATATTTACATGACTAAATGTTTCCAACGTGTTAAGCAATCAAACTTGTTAAGACTTGATTAAATGAAATAAGTTTCATATAGATAATTGATCACCCAAGTTGACTGGCGATTCACGAACGTTACAAATTTGTAAAAACTACATGTTGTGATATATATAGACATATATATATATGGTTGACATGAGATTATGATGAGTAAGTATCTCACTAAGTATATTAACAATGTGTGATATACATAAGAAATGAGATTACTAAGTTAAGAAACTCGAAATGATATATATAACGATTATCGTTATGATAACGTCTACTAAATACATATGTATCATATTAAGATATTGATACACTATATTTAACATGATAAAATAATATTTATATATATCATTAAGTGTGTTGACAATGAACTACATATGTAAAAATAAGACTACTAACTCAAGAATTACGAAACGAGACTTATATGTAACGATTATCGTTGTAACGATATTTTAATGTATATATCATATAAGAGATATTCATACATCATAATATCATGATAACATAATAATTTAACATCTCATTTTATATAATAAACATTGGGTTAACAACATTAATTGAGATCGTTAACTTAAAGGTTTCAAAACAACACTTACATGTAACGACTAATGAAGACTTACCGACTCCATTAGAATGTCTATACATGTTGTGTTTTGATATGTATTCTTACACTTTTGAAAGACTTCAAGACACATATCAAAGTACTTCTACTTAACAAAAATGCTTACAATTACATCCTCGTTCAGTTTCATCAACAATTCTACTCGTATGCACCCGTATTCGTACTCGTACAATACACAGCTTTTAGATGTATGTACTATTGATATATACACTCCAATGATCAGCTCTTAGAAGCCCATGTGAGTCACCTAACACATTTGGGAACCATCATTTGGAAACTAGCATGGAATATCTCATAAAATTACAAAAATATTAGTAATCATTCATGACTTATTTACATGAAAACAAAATTACATATCTTTTATATCTAATCCCCATATACCAATGACCAAAAACACCTACAAACACTTTAATTCTTCAATTTTCTTCATCTAATTGATCTCTCTCAATTTCCATCTTCAAGTTCTAAGTGTTCTTCATAAATTCCATAAGTATAGTTTCATAAAAATCAAAAAATACTTCCAAGTTTGCAAGTCTACTTCCAAACTTTCTAATCCATTCCAAGTAATCATCTAAGATCAAGGAACCTTTGTTATTTATAATAGGTTATCTTTCTAATTCAATGTAATATTCATATTCAAACTTTGATTCAATTTCTACAACTATAACAATCTTATTTCGAGTGAAAATCTTACTTGAACTGTTTTCGTGTCATGATTCTGCTTCAAGAACTTTCAAGCCATCCAAGGATCCTTTGAAGCTAGATCCATTTTTCTCATTTCTAGTAGTTTTATCCAGAAAACTTGAGGTAGTAATGATGTTCATAACATCATTCGATTCATACATATAAAGCTATCTTATTCGAAGGTTTAAACTTGTAATCACTAGAACATAGTTTAGTTAATTCTAAACTTTTTCGCAAATAAAAGTTAATCCTTCTAACTTGACTTTTAAAATCAACTAAACACATGTTCTATATCTATATGATATGCTAACTTAATGATTTAAAACCTAGAAACACGATGAACATCATAAAATCGGATATACGCCGTCGTAGTAAAACCGGGGGCTGTTTTGGTTTGGATAATTAAAAACTATGATAAAATTTGATTTAAAAGTTGTTCTTCTGGGAAAATGATTTTTCATATGAACATGAATCTATATCCAAAAATCTTGGTTAAACTCAAAGTGAAAGTATGTTTTTCAAAATGGTCATCAAGATGTCGTTCTTTCGACGGAAATGACTACCTCTTTAGTAATTGACATGTAACTTAAATTTCCAACTATAAACCTATACTTTTTCTGTTTGGATTCTTAAATTAGAGTTCAATATGAAACCATAGCAATTTGATTCACTCAAAACGGATTTAAAATGAAGAAGTTATGGGTAAAACAAGATTGGATATTTTTGATCTTTTTAGCTACGGGAAATGTTTAACAAATCTATACAAATCATATCCTAGCTAATTTATATTGTATTATACATGTATTCTAATATATAATGTAATCTTGGGATACCATAGACACGTATGCAAATATTTTGACATATCATATCGACCCATGTATATATATTATTTGGAACAACCATAGACACTCTATATGCAGTAATGTTGGAGTTAGCTATACAGGGTTGAGGTTGATTCTAAAAATATATATACTTTGAGTTGTGATCTAGCCTGAGACGTATATACACTGGGTCGTGGATTGATTCAAGATAATATATATCGATTTATTTCTGTACATCTAACTGTGGACAACTAGTTGTAGGTTATTAACGAGGACAGCTGACTTAATACACTCAAATCTTTAAAACATAATAAAAATAGTTGTAATTATATTTTGATCATACTTTGATATATATGTACATATTTGTATAGGTTCGTGAATCGATCCGTGGCCAAGTCTTATTTTTGAGGAAAGAAATATATGTGAAAGTGAGTTATAGTCCCACTTTTAAAATCTAATATTTTTGGGATGAGAATACATGCAGGTTTTATAAATGATTTACAAAATAGACACAAGTACGTGAAACTACATTCTATGGTTGAATTATCAAAATCGTATATGCCCCTTTTTATTAAGTCTGGTAATCTAAGAATTAGGGAACAGACACCCTAATTGACGCGAATCCTAAAGATAGATCTATTGGGCCTAACAAACCCCATCCAAAGTACCAGAAGCTTTAGTACTTCGAAATTTATATCATATTCGAAGGGTGTCCCGGAATGATGGGGATATTCTTATATATGCATGTTGTTAATGTCGGTTACCAGGTGTTCACCATATGAATGATTTTTATCTCTATGTATGGGATGTGTACTGAAATATGAAATCTTGTGGTCTATTTTTACGATTTGATATATATAGGTTAAACCTATAACTCACTAACATTTTTGTTGACGTTTAAAGCATGTTTATTCTCAGGTGAATACTAAGAGCTTCCGCTGTTGCATACTAAAATAAGGACAAGATTTGGAGTCCATGTTTGTATGATATTGTGTAAAAACTGCATTCAAGAAACATATGTCGATGTAATATATTTCTATTGTAAACCATTATGTAATGGTCATGTGTAAACAGTATATTTTAGATTATCATTATTTGATAATCTACGTAATGCTTTTAAAACCTTTATTGATAAAATAAAGGTTATGGTTGTTTTAAAAATGAATGCAGTCTTTGAAAAATGTCTCATATAGAGGTCGAAACCTCGCAACGAAATCAATTAATATGGAACGTTTTTAATCAATATGAACGGGACATTTCAGTTGGTATCCGAGCGTTGGTCTTAGAGAACCATAAAATTTGCATTAGTGTGTCTTATCGAGTTTGTTAGGATGCATTAGTGAGTCTGGACTTCGACCGTGTTTTCTTTAAAAATGATTGCTTAACATTTTTGTTGGAAACTATATATTATTAACATGTAAATATTATGTGATATATTAATCTCTTAACATGTTTGATATTGTGTGATAGATGTCTACCTCTAGCACAAATCCCATTAACTCACCTAATAATAACGAAGAGTCGAATATATATTGGCAAGATTCACAAGTTCCCGAAGAACCGGAAGAAGAGGAAACGAAACCGGAAGAAGAGGAACCGGAAGAAGAGGAACCAGAAGAAGAGGAACCGGAAGAAGAAGAGGTTCCGGAGGGGGGAATAGTAGGAACCACAGAAAACCGGTCAAATAAAAGAAAATCCTCAACCAATGGACCAAAGTTAATAATGGTCAATGGTGTTTCCGCTAAGGAAGCAAAATATTAGGAAAATTACCAATTTTTCGATGAATCGGATCCTGATGAGGATTCTGATGATGTTATAGATATTACCCCGACCCAATTTAATGAGGCAAAAGAAAATAATAAGGGAAAAGGCATCAAAATAGAGAAATCTGATACCGACCCCGATGAACTTTATATGTACCCTCAACAGCCGTATTTTCAATATCGTGACAATAACCCGGGAACCTCTAAACCACCAGGTTTTTCTAAACCAATGTGGAAAACGACGGCTCGTATTAGAGGAACATCATATATCCCTATAAAATTAGGAAAAAGAACCAAGTTCGAAGAAGAAGAAACCAGTGATTCAGATTAGAGGGGTGTGAGCATGTTGTGTAATAAATGTATTGTAGTGTGCTTGTACTTTTATGTTCTATGTAAAAATTGCTTGTATTGTTTGTTATTACGAATCTAATCCTTGTCTATTTTACAGTATAAAAACAAAATGGACGCTAAGTGTAGACAACCGAATATTTTAGAAGACCTACCAGGGGATATGAATGAGGAAATCTTGTCTAGAGTCGGTCAGAATTCATCAGCACATTTAGTTATGGCGAAATTAACTTGACAAACATTTGAAAGACGTTCCAGAAATGCCTTAGTTTATAAAAGGCTTTCCTTTGATAGGTGGGGTATATCACATTGGGGAAACTTTAAGTTACGCCGTGTTTTCTTTAAAGCGTTAAATGCGGGGAACCCAAATGCAATTTTACGCTACGGGTTAAGAACCTATTTTGACTCAACATATCCCAACATAGGATTTCGTGAATTAGAAAGAGCTTCAAACATGCAACATAAAGAAGCATGTTATGCTTACGGGTTAGTGATGTTCGCTTCTTACCAAAGTGAGAAAAAGAACATCGGATTGCAGCTTTTAAATAAAACTTTCCCACAAGTGACGGATTCAGTAGTTGGGGTGAGAAACAAGGTTTTTAGATTATTACGGGG
The DNA here is from genome assembly GCF_046630445.1 of Rutidosis leptorrhynchoides. Taxonomy (NCBI): domain Eukaryota; kingdom Viridiplantae; phylum Streptophyta; class Magnoliopsida; order Asterales; family Asteraceae; genus Rutidosis; species Rutidosis leptorrhynchoides. The sequence continues at coordinate 433,898,450 of NC_092335.1, forward strand.
CTGTTGGACATTACGAAACCCTCGTCCTTTTGACGACATTACAACATGCTGCCTAGCCAATGGTCATAACGGTTATTTTCCACAAGACCAAGGATGGGAAATCGTCTTAGTAAAACCAGAATGCATGACTTGTTTCTGGACTTATGAATTACGTGTCTTTATTTCCTTTGCTGAACAACTTGCGTATTAACTAGATTTATCTTCAAAACTATCATGTATCATAGTGTACTATATTTCATATTATATGTAATATAGCGAAGTTGTAAGTTTGAAGAATATTTGTATGTGATATATTATTATAATCAGTTTTTCATATGGAATTGTAGTAGTTGAATTGTATATTAGCTACTAAGTATGAACTTAACGGGTAGGTAGTACCCGAATTTAAACTTATAAAACGCTAATATGAAGAAAAAGCTTTTATAAATGAGTTCATATTATGCTACGAGATACTATTGACTACTCTTAATATTCTGTATGATTAAGTTGTTTCATTTGACTATTTTGAAGGAAATGGAACCGACTACTCGACACACCTTGAATATGAGCGAAGAGGAATTTCGTGCCTTTCTTGCTTCAAACATAGCCGCAGTACAGGCCACGCTACATACCAACAATAACTCTGAATCTAGCAATACAGCTAACGGCGCAAGAAATCGTGTAGGATGCTCCTACAAGGAATTCACTGCCTGCAAACCTTCAGAATTTGATGGGACCGAAGGACCAATCAGATTGAAATGGTGGACCGAGAAAGTTGAATTGGTGTTTGCCATAAGTAAGTGTGCTGACGGAGACAAAGTGAAGTACGCTACGCATACCTTCACAGGTATTGCGTTAACATGGTGGAATACCTATCTAGAGCAAGTGGGACAAGATGCTGCTTATGCGCTACCATGGTCAGCATTCAAACACTTGATGAACGAGAAGTACTGTCCCAGAACCGATGTCAATAAGCTCAAGTCAGAACTTAGAGGGTTACGAACACAGGGATTCGATATTACTTCATACAAAAGACGATTCACAGAATTGTGCCTATTGTGTCCGAGAGTGTTCGAAGATGAGGAAGAGAAGATCAACGCGTTTGTGAAAGGGTTAACGGAGAGAATCCAAGAAGATATAAGTTCACACGAGCCTGCCTCCATACAAAAGGCATGTAGAATGGCTCAAAAACTAGTGAACCAGATTGAGAGAAGAATTAAAGAACAGGCGGCCGAAGAGGCCAACGTGAAGCTAGTCAAAAGAAAGTGGGAGGAAAACGGTGATAAGAGTCACCAATACAACAACAACTATCCCAACAATCGCAACATCAATTGTAACTACAACAAACGGCACAACAACAACAACAACTACAACAATCATCCCAACAACAATAACAACTGCAACAACAACAACAATCAGAAGCAGCTATGCTAAAGGTGTGAAAAGTATCACTCGGGGTTCTGCACCAAATTTTTCAACAAGTGCAAAAGAAATGGTCATAGCACGGCAAAGTGTGAGGTCTACGGACCAGGGGTTAACAGAACGAAAGGAACAAATGGTGTCGGAACGAGTAATGGCGGAGCAAGTAGTGTCGGAGCAAGTTATGCCAATGTAGTTTGTTATAAATGTGGAAAACTGGACCACATTATTAGAAATTTCCCGAACCAGGAGAACACGAATGGATAAGGCCGCGGAAGAGTTTTCAATATTAATGCGGCAGAGGCACAGGAAGACCCGGAACTTGTTATGGGTACGTTTCTTATTGACAATAAATCTGCTTACGTTTTATTTGATTCGGGTGCGGATAGAAGCTATATGAGTAGAGATTTTTTTGCTAAATTAAGTTGTCCATTGACGCCGTTGGATAGTAAATTTTTACTCGAATTAGCAAACGGTAAATTAATTTCAGCAGAGTATATATGCTGGAATCGAGAAATTAAACTGGGTAGCGAAATATTTAAGATTGATTTGATACCAGTAGAGTTAGGGATTTTTGATGTAATAGTTGGCATGGACTGGCTGAAGGAGATGAAAGCAGAGATCGTATGTTATAAAAATGCAATTTTCATTGTACGAGAAGAAGGAGAACCCTTAATGGTGTACGGAGAAAAGGGCAACACGAAGCTACATCTTATTAGTAATTTGAAGGAACAAAAACTAATAAGAAAAGGTTGCTATGCTGTTCTAGCACACGTCGAGAAAGTACAAACTGAAGAAAAGAGCATCAATGATGTTCCCGTCGCAAAAGAATTTCCTGATGTATTTCCGAAAGAATTACCGGGACTACCTCCACATCGATCTTTTGAATTTCAAATAGATCTTGTATCAGGAGCTGCACCAATAGCTCGTGCTCCTTACAGACTCGCACCCAGCGAGATAAAAGAACTGCAAAGCCAACTGCAAGAACTATTAGAACGTGGTTTCATTCAACCAAGCACATCACTATGGGGAGCTCCTGTTTTGTTTGTCAAGAAGAAGGATGGTACATTTAGGTTGTGTATTGACTACAGAGAGTTGAATAAACTTACCATCAAAAACCGTTATCCACTGTCGAAAATTGATGACTTATTTGATCAACTACAAGGCTCGTCGGTTTATTCGAAAATTGATTTACGTTCTGGATATCATCAAATGCGAGTAAAGGAGGATGATATTCCAAAAACTGCTTTTAGGACGCGTTATGGTCATTACGAGTTTATGGTTATGCCGTTTGGATTGACTAACTCACCAGCTGTGTTCATGGACCATATGAACCGAGTGTGTGGGCCATATCTTGATAAGTTTGTCATTGTTTTCATCGATGACATACTTATTTACTCAAAGAATGATCAAGAGAACGAAGAACATTTGAGAAAAGTGCTAGAAGTATTGAGGAAAGAAAAACTGTACGCTAAGTTTTCAAAGTGTGCATTTTGGTTGGAAGAAGTTCAATTCCTCGGTCACATAGTGAACAAAGAAGGTATCCAGGTGGACCCAGCAAAGATCGAAACCGTTAAAAAGTGGGAAACCCCAAAAACTCCGAAGCATATACGTCAATTTTTAGGATTGACTGGTTACTACAGAAGATTCATCCAATATTTCTCCAAAATAGCAAAACCCTTGACTGCATTAACGCATAAAGGGAAGAAATTTGAATGGAAGGATGAACAAGAGAAGGCGTTTCAGTTATTGAAAAAAAGCTAACTACGGCACCTATATTGTCATTGCCTGAAGGGAATGATGATTTTGTGATTTATTGTGACGCATCAAAGCAAGGTCTCGGTTGTGTATTAATGCAACGAACGAAGGTGATTGCTTATGCGTCTAGACAATTGAAGATTCACGAGCAAAATTATACAACTCACGATTTGGAATTGGGTGCTGTTGTTTTTGCATTAAAGACTTGGAGGCATTATTTAAATGGAGTCAAAAGTATTATATATACCGAGCACAAAAGTCTCCAACATATATTTAATCAGAAGCAACTGAATATGAGACAACGCAGGTGGATTGAACTGTTGAATGATTATGATTTTGAGATTCGATACCACCCGGGGAAGGTGAATGTGGTAGCCGACGCTTTGAGTAGAAAGGACAGAGAACCTATACGGGTAAAAGCTATGAATATAATTATTCGTACTAACCTTACTACTCAAATAAAGGAGGCGCAACAGGGGGTTGTAAAAGAAGGAAAGTTGAAGAATGAGATACCTAAAGGATCAAAGAAACATCTTAATATTCGGGAAGACGGAACCCGATATAGGACTGATAGAATTTGGGTACCAAGGTTTGGAGATGTGAGAGAAATGGTACTTAAAGAAGCACATAAAACCAGATATTCAATACATCCCGGAGCTGGGAAGATGTATAAAGATCTCAAGAAAAACTTTTGGTGGCCGGGTATGAAATCCGATATTGCTAAATTTGTAGGAGAATGTTTGACGTGTTCTAAGGTCAAAGCTGAACATCAGAAACCATCAGGTCTACTACAACAACCTGAAATCCCGAAATGGAAATGGGAAAACATTACCATGGATTTCATTACTAAATTGCCAAGGACTGCAAGTGGTTATGATACTATTTGGGTAATAGTTGATCGTCTCACCAAGTCAGCACACTTTCTGCCAATGAGAGAAGATGACAAAATGGAGAAGTTGGCGCGATTGTATTTGAAGGAGGCTATCTCCAGACATAGAATACCCGTCTCTATTATCTCTGATAGGGATGGTAAATTTGCTTCAAGGTTCTGGCAGACGTTGCAACAAGCATTGGGGACTCGTCTAGACATGAGTACTGCCTATCATCCACAAACTAATGGGCAGAGCAAAAGGACGATACAAACGCTTGAAGACATGCTACGTGCATGTGTTATTGATTTCGGAAACAATTGGGATCGACACCTACCGTTAGCAGAATTTTCCTACAACAACAGTTATCATTCTAGTATTGAGATGGCGCTGTTTGAGGCACTTTATGGTAGAAAGTGCAGGTCTCCGATTTGTTGGAATGAAGTGGGGGATAGACATATTACGGGTTCGGAGATAATACAAGAAACTACGAGAAAATCATCCAAATTCAACAAGGATTGAAAATCTTGGAGAAAAGATATAGAGTTTGAAATTGGAGAAATGGTCATGCTTAAGGTTTCACCTTGGAAAGGTGTTGTTCGATTTGGTAAACGGGGGAAACTAAATCCAAGGTACATTGGACCATTCAAGATTATAGATCGTGTCAGACCAGTAGCTTACCAACTGGAGCTACCTCAAAAACTCGCGGCTGTACATAACACTTCCACGTCTCGAATTTAAAGAAATGTTTTGCTTAAGAAGATCTCACTATTCCGTTGGAAGAAAGATGAAATCCAAATCAATGAAAAACTTCAATTCATTGAAGAACCCGTCGAAATAATGGATCGTGAGGTTAAGAGACTTAAGCAAAACAAGATACCGATTGTTAAGGTTCGATGGAATGCTCGTAGAGGACCCGAGTTCACCTGGGAGCATGAAGATCAGATGAAGAAGAAATACCCGCATCTATTTCCAGAAGATTCGTCAACACCTTCAACAGCTTAAAATTTCGGGACGAAATTTATTTAACGGGTAGGTACTGTAGTGACCCGAACTTTTCCATGTTTATATATATTAATTGAGATTTATATTTACATGACTAAATGTTTCCAATGTGTTAAGCAATCAAACTTGTTAAGACTTGATTAAATGAAATAAGTTTCATATAGACAATTGATCACCCAAGTTGACTGGCGATTCACGAACGTTACAAATTTGTAAAAACTACATGTTGTGATATATATAGACATATATATATGGTTGACATGAGATTATGATGAGTAATTATCTCACTAAGTATATTAACAATGTGTGATATACATAAGAAATGAGATTACTAAGTTAAGAAACTCGAAATGATATATATAACGATTATCGTTATGATAACGTCTACTAAATACATATGTATCATATTAAGATATTGATACACTATATTTAACATGATAAAATGATATTTAAATATATCATTAAGTGTGTTGACAATGAACTACATATGTAAAAACAAGACTACTAACTCAAGAATTACGAAACGAGACTTATATGTAACGATTATCGTTGTAACGATATTTTTATGTATATATCATATTAAGAGATATTCATACATCATAATATCATGATAACATAAAAATTTAAAATCTCATTTGATATAATAAACATTGGGTTAACAACATTAATTGAGATCGTTAACTTAAAGGTTTCAAAACAACACTTACATGTAACGACTAACGAAGACTTAACGACTCCATTAGAATGTATATACATGTTGTGTTTCGATATGTATTCTTACACTTTTGAAAGACTTCAAGACACATATCAAAGTACTTCTACTTAACAAAAATGCTTACAATTACATCCTCGTTCAGTTTCATCAACAATTCTACTCGTATGCACCCGTATTCGTACTCGTACAATACACAGCTTTTAGATGTATGTACTATTGGTATATACACTCCAATGATCAGCTCTTAGCAGCCCATGTGAGTCACCTAACACATTTGGGAACCATCATTTGGAAACTAGCATGAAATATCTCATAAAATTACAAAAATATTAGTAATCATTCATGACTTATTTACATGAAAACAAAATTACATATCCTTTATATCTAATCCCCATATACCAACGACCAAAAACACCTACAAACACTTTCATTCTTCAATTTTCTTCATCTAATTGATCTCTCTCAAGTTCCATCTTCAAGTTCTAAGTGTTCTTCATAAATTCCATAAGTATAGTTTCATAAAAATCAAAAAATACTTCCAAGTTTGTAAGTCTACTTCCAAGCTTTCTAATCCATTCCAAGTAATCATCAAAGATCAAGGAACCTTTGTTATTTACAGTAGGTTATCTTTCTAATTTAAGGTAATATTCATATTCAAACTTTGATTCAATTTCTACAACTATAACAATCTTATTTCGAGTAAAAATCTTACTTGAACTGTTTTCGTGTCATGATTCTGCTTCAAGAAATTTCAAGCCATCCAAGGATCCTTTGAAGCTAGATCCATTTTTCTCATTTCCGGTAGTTTTATCCAGAAAACTTGAGGTAGTAATGATGTTCATAACATCATTCGATTCATACATATAAAGCTATCTTATTCGAAGGTTTAAACTTGTAATCACTAGAACATAGTTTAGTTAATTCTAAACTTTTTCGCAAACAAAAGTTAATCATTCTAACTTGACTTTTAAAATCAACTAAACACATGTTCTATATCTATATGATATGCTAACTTAATGATTTAAAACATGGAAACACGATGAACATCATAAAATCGGACATACGCCGTCGTAGTGAAACCGAGGGCTGTTTTGGTTTGGATAATTAAAAACTATGATAAACTTTGATTTAAAAGTTTTTCTTCTGGTAAAATGATTTTTCATATGAACATGAAACTATATCCAAAAATCTTGGTTAAACTCAAAGTGAAAGTATGTTTTTCAAAATGGTCATCAAGATGTCGTTCTTTCGACAGAAATGACTACCTCTTTAGTAATTGACATGTAACTTAAATTTCTGACTATAAACCTATACTTTTTCTGTTTGGATTCTTAAATTAGAGTTCAATATGAAACCATAGCAATTTGATTCACTCAAAACGGATTTAAAATGAAGAAGTTATGGGTAAAACAAGATTGGATATTTTTGATCTTTTTAGCTACGGGAAATGTTTAACAAATCTATACAAATCATATCCTAGCTAACTTATATTTTATTATACATGTATTCTAATATATTATGTAATCTTGGGATACCATAGACATGTATGCAAATGTTTTGACATATCATATCGACCCATGTATATATATTATTTGGAACAACCATAGACACTCTATATGCAGTAATGTTGGAGTTAGCTATACAGGGTTGAGGTTGATTCCAAAAATATATAAACTTTGAGCTGTGATCTAGCCTGAGACGTGTATACACTGGGTCGTGGATTGATTCAAGATAATATATATCGATTTATTTCTGTACATCTAACTGTGGACAACTAGTTGTAGGTTATTAACGAGGACAGCTGACTTAATACACTCAAATCTTTAAAACATATTAAAAATGGTTGTAATTATATTTTGATCATACTTTGATATATATGTACATATTTGTATAGGTTCGTGAATCGATCCGTGGCCAAGTCTTATTTCCGAGGAAGGAAATATATGTGAAAGTGAGTTATAGTCCCACTTTTAAAATCTAATATTTTTGGGATGAGAATACATGCAGGTTTTATAAATGATTTACAAAATAGACACAAGTACGTGAAACTACATTCTATGGTTGAATTATCGAAATCGAATATGCCCCTTTTTATTAAGTCTGGTAATCTAAGAATTAGGGAACAGACACCCTAATTGACGCGAATCCTAAAGATAGATCTATTGGGCCCTAACAAACCCCATCCAAAGTACCGGATGCTTTAGTACTTTGAAATTTATATCATATCCGAAGGGTGTCCCGAAATGATGGGGATATTCTTATATATGCATGTTGTTAATGTCGGTTACCAGGTGTTCATCATATGAATGATTTTTATCTCTATGTATGGGATGTGTATTGAAATATGAAATCTTGTGGTCTATTTTTACGATTTGATATATATAGGTTAAACCTATAACTCACTAACATTTTTGTTGACGTTTAAAGCATGTTTATTCTCAGGTGAATACTAAGAGCTTCCGCTGTTGCATACTAAAATAAGGACAAGATTTGGAGTCCATGTTTGTATGATATTGTGTAAAAACTGCATTTAAGAAACATATGTCGATGTAATATATTTCTATTGTAAACCATTATGTAATGGTCATGTGTAAACAGTATATTTTAGATTGTCATTATTTGATAATCTACGTAATGCTTTTAAAACCTTTATTGATAAAATAAAGGTTATGGTTGTTTTAAAAATGAATGCAGTCTTTGAAAAACGTCTCATATAGAGGTCGAAACCTCGCAACGAAATCAATTAATATGGAACGTTTTTAATCAATATGAACGGGACATTTCAGTTGGCATCTGAGCGTTGGTCTTAGAGAACCAGAAAATTTGCATTAGTGTGTCTTATCGAGTTTGTTAGGATGCATTAGTGAGTCTGGACTTCGACCGTGTTTTCTTTAAAAATGATTGCTTAACATTTTTGTTGGAAACTATATATTATTAACATGTAAATATTATGTGATATATTAATCTCTTAACATGTTTGATATTGTGTGATAGATGTCTACCTCTAGCACAAATTCCATTAACTCACCTAATAATAACGAAGAGTCGAATATATATTGGCAAGATTCACAAGTTCCCGAAGAACCGGAAGAAGAGGAAACGAAACCGGAAGAAGAGGAACCGGAAGAAGAGGAACCGGAAGAAGAAGAGGTTCCGGATGGGGGAATAGTAGGAACCACAGAAAACCGGTCAAATAAAAGAAAATCCTCAACCAATGGACCAAAGTTAATAATGGTCAATGGTGTTTCCGCTAAGGAAGCAAAATATTAAGAAAATTACCAATTTTTCGATGAATCGGATCCTGATGAGGATTCTGATGATGTTATAGAAATTACCCCGACCCAATTTAATGAGGCAAAAGAAAATAATAAGGGAAAAGGCATCAAAATAGAGAAATCTGATTCCGACCCCGATGAACTTTATATGTACCTTCAACACCCGTATTTTCAATATCGTGACAATAACCCAGAAACCTCTAAACCACCAGGTTTTTCTAAACCAATGTGAAAACGACGACTCGTATTAGAGGAACATCATATATCCCTAGAAGATTAGGAAAAAGAACCAAGTCCGAAGAAGAAGAAACCAGTGATTCAGATTAGAGGGGTGTGAGCATGTTGTGTAATAAATGTATTGTAGTGTACTTGTACTTTTATGTTCTATGTAAAAATTGCTTGTATTGTTTGTTATTACGAATCTAATCCTTGTCTATTTTACAGTATAAAAACAAAATGGACGTTAAGGGTAGACAACCAAATATTTTAGAAGACCTACCAGAGGATATGATTGAGGAAATCTTGTCTAGAGTCAGTCAGAATTCATCAGCACATTTAGTTATGGCGAAATTAACTTGTCAAACATTTGAAAGACTTTCCAGAAATGCCTTAGTTTATAAAAGGCTTTCCTTTGATAGGTGGGGTATATCACATTGGGGAGACTTTAAGTTACGCCGTGTTTTCTTTAAAGCGTTAAATGCGGGGAACCCAAATGCAATTTTACGCTACGGGTTAAGAACCTATTTTGACTCAACATATTCCAACATAGGATTTCATGAATTAGAAAGAGCTTCTAACATGCAACATAAAGATGCATGTTATGCTTAAGGGTTAGTGATGTTCGCTTCTTACCAAAGTGAGAAAAAGAACATCGGATTGCAGCTTTTAAATAAAACTTTCCCACAAGTGACAGATTCAGTAGTTGGGGTGAGAAACAAGGTTTTTAGATTATTACGGGGCTGTTGGACATTACGAAACCCTCGTCCTTTTGACGACATTACAACATGCTGCCTAGCCAATGGCCATAACGGTTATTTTCCACAAGACCAAGGATGTGAAATCGTCTTAGTAAAACCAGAATGCATGACTTGTTTCTGGACTTATGAATTACGTGTCTTTATTTCCTTTGCTGAACAACTTGCGTATTACTATATTTATCTTCAAAACTATCATGTATCATAGTGTACTATATTTCATGTTATATGTAATATAGCGAAGTTGTAAGTTTGAAGAATATTTGTATGTGATATATTATTATAATCAGTTTTTCATATGGAATTGTAGTAGTTGAATTGTATATTAGCTACTAAGTATGAACTTAACGGGTAGGTAGTACCCGAATTTAAACTTATAGAACGCTAATATGAAGAAAAAGCTTTTATAAATGAGTTCATATTATGCTACGAGATACTATTGACTACTCTTAATATTCTGTATGATTAAGTTGTTTCATTTGACTATTTTGAAGGAAATGGAACCGACTACTCGACACACCTTGAATATGAGCGAAGAGGAATTTCGTGCCTTTCTTGCTTCAAACATAGCCGCAGTACAGGCCACGCTACATACCAACAATAACTCTGAATCTAGCAATACAGCTAACGGCGCAAGAAATCGTGTAGGATGCTCCTACAAGGAATTCACTGCCTGCAAACCTTCAGAATTTGATGGGACCGAAGGACCAATCAGATTGAAACGGTAGACCGAGAAAGTTGAATCGGTGTTTGCCATAAGTAAGTGTGCTAAAGGAGACAAAGTGAAGTACGCTACGCATACCTTCACAGGTATTGCGTTAACATGGTGGAATACCTATCTAGAGCAAGCGGGACAAGATGCTGCTTATGCGCTACTGTGGTCAGCATTCAAACACTTGATGAACGAGAAGTACCGTCCCAGAACCGATGTCAATAAGCTCAAGTCAGAACATAGAGGGTTACGAACACAGGGATTCGATATTACTTCATACAAAAGACAATTCACAGAATTGTGCCTATTGTGTCCGAGAGCGTTCGAAGATGAGGAAGAGAAGATCAACGCGTTTGTGAAAGGGTTACCAGAGAGAATCCAAGAAGATATAAGTTCACACGAGCCTGCCTCCATACAAAAGGCATGTAGAATGGCTCACAAACTAGTGAACCAGATTGAGGGAAGAACGAAAGAACAGGCGGCCGAAGAGGCCAACGTGAAGCTAGTCAAAAGAAAGTGGGAGGAAAACGATGATAAGAGTCACCAATACAATAACAACTATCCCAACAATCGCAACTACAACAAACGGCACAACAACAACAACTACAACAATCATCCCAACAATAATAACAACTGCAACAACAACAACAATCAGAAGCAGCTATGCCAAAGGTGTGAAAAGTATCACTCGGGGTTCTGCACCAAATTTTGCAACAAGTGTAAAAGAAATGGTCATATCGCGGCAAAGTGTGAGGTCTACGGACCAGTGGTTAACAGAACGAAAGGAACAAATGGTGTCGGAACGAGTAATGGCGGAGCAAGTAGTGTCGGAGCAAGTTATGCCAATGTAGTTTGTTATAAATGTGGAAAACCGGGCCACATTATTAGAAATTTCCCGAACCAGGAGAACACGAATGGACAAGGCCGCGAAAGAGTTTTCAATATTAATGCGGCAGAGGCACAGGAAGACCCGGAACTTGTTACGGGTACGTTTCTTATTGACAATAAATCTGCTTACGTTTTATTTGATTCGGGTGCGGATAGAAGCTATATGAGTAGAGATTTTTGTGCTAAATTAAGTTGTCCATTGACGCCGTTGGATAGTAAATTTTTACTCAAATTAGCAAACGGTAAATTAATTTCAGCAGAGTATATATGCTGGAATCGAGAAATTAAACTGGGTAGAGAAATATTTAAGATTGATTTGATACCAGTAGAGTTAGGGAGTTTTGATGTAATAGTTGGCATGAACTAGCTGAAGGAGATGAAAGCAGAGATCGTATGTTACAAAAATGCAATTTGCATTGTACGAGAAGAAGGAGAACCCTTAATGGTGTACGGAGAAAAGGGCAACACGAAGCTACATCTTATTAGTAATTTGAAGGAATAAAAACTAATAAGAAAAGGTTGATATGCTGTTCTAGCACACGTCGAGAAAGTACAAACTGAAGAAAAGAGCATCAATGATGTTCCCGTCGCAAAAGAAATTTCCCGATGTATTTCCGAAAGAATTACCGGGACTACCTCCACATCGATCTGTTGAATTTCAAATAGATCTTGTACCAGGAGCTGCACCAATAGCTCGTGCTCCTTACAGACTCGCACCCAGCGAGATGAAAGAACTGCAAAGCCAACTGCAAGAACTATTTGAACGTGGTTTCATTCAACCAAGCACATCACCATGGGGAGCTCCTGTTTTGTTTGTCAAGAAGAAGGATGGTACATTTAGGTTGTGTATTGACTACAGAGAGTTGAATAAACTTACCATCAAAAACCGTTATCCACTGCCGAGAATTGACGACTTATTTGATCAACTACAAGGCTCGTCGGTTTATTCGAAAATTCGATTTACGTTCTGGATATCATCAAATGCGAGTAAAGGAGGATGATATTCCAAAAACTGCTTTTAGGATGCGTTATGGTCATTACGAGTTTATGGTTATGCCGTTTGGATTGACTAACGCACCAGCTGTGTTCATGGACCTTATGAACCGAGTGTGTGGGCCATTTCTTGATAAGTTTGTAATTGTTTTCATCGATGACATACTTATTTACTCAAAGAATGATCAAGAGAACGAAGAACATTTGAGAAAAGTGCTAGAAGTATTGAGGAAAGAAAAACTGTACGCTAAGTTTTCAAAGTGTGCATTTTGGTTGGAAGAAGTTCAATTCCTCAGTCACATAGTGAACAAAGAAGGTATCCGGGTGGACCTGGAAAAGATCGAAACCGTTGAAAAGTGGGAAACCCCAAAAACTCCGAAGCATATACGTCAATTTTTAGGATTGGCAGGTTACTACAGAAGATTCATCCAAGATTTCTCCAAAATAGCAAAACCCTTGACTGCATTAACGTATAAAGGGAAGAAATTTGAATGGAAGGATGAACAAGAGAAGGCGTTTCAGTTATTGAAGAAAAAGCTAACTACGGCACCTATATTGTCATTGCCTGAAGGGAATGATGATTTTGTGATTTATTGTGACGCATCAAAGCAAGGTCTCGGTTCTGTATTAATGCAACGAACGAAGGTGATTGCTTATGCGTCTAGACAATTGAAGATTCACGAGCAAAATTATACAACTCACGATTTGGAATTGGGTGCTGTTGTTTTTGCATTAAAGACTTGGAGGCATTATTTATATGGAGTCAAAAGTATTATATATACCGAGCACAAAAGTCTCCAACATATATTTAATCAGAAGCAACTGAATATGAGACAACGCAGGTGGATTGAACTGTTGAATGATTATGATTTTGAGATTCGATACCACCCGGGGAAGGTGAATGTGGTAGCCGACGCTTTGAGTAGAAAGGACAGAGAACCTATACGGGTAAAAGCTATGAATATAATTATTCGTACTAACCTTACTTCTCAAATAAAGGAGGCGCAACAGGGGGTTGTAAAAGAAGGAAAGTTGAAGAATGAGATACCTAAAGGATCAAAGAAACATCTTAATATTCGGGAAGACGGAACCCGATATAGGGCTGATAGAATTTGGGTACCAAGGTTTGGAGATGTGAGAGAAATGGTACTTAAAGAAGCACATAAAACCAGATATTCAATACATCCCGGAGCTGGGAAGATGTATAAAGATCTCAAGAAAAACTTTTGGTGGCCGGGTATGAAATCCGATATTGATAAATATGTAGGAGAATGTTTGACGTGTTCTAAGGTCAAAGCTGAACATCAGAAACCATCAGGTCTACTACAACAACCTGAAATCTCGGAATGGAAATGGGAAAACATTACCATGGATTTTATTACTAAATTACCAAGGACTGCAAGTGGTTATGATACTATTTGGGTAATAGTTGATCATCTCACCAAGTCAGCACACTTCCTGCCAATGAGAGAAGATGACAAAATGGAGAAGTTGGCACGATTGTATTTGAAAGAGGTTGTCTCCAGACATAGAATACCTGTCTCTATTATCTCTGATAGGGATGGTAGATTTGTTTCAATTTTCTGGCAGACATTGCAACAAGCATTGGGGACTCGTCTAGACATGAGTACTGCCTATCACCCACAAACTAATGGGCAGAGCAAAAGGACGATACAAACACTTGAAGACATGCTACGAGCATGTGTTATTGATTTCGGAAACAATTGGGATCGACACCTACCGTTAGCAGAATTTTCCTACAACAACAGTTATCATTCTAGTATTGAGATGGCGCCGTTTGAGGCACTTTATGGTAGAAAGTGCAGGTCTCCAATTTGTTGGAATGAAGTGGGGGATAGACAGATTACGGGTCCGAAGATAATACAAGAAACTACCGAGAAAATCATCCAAATTCAACAATGATTGAAAACCTTGGAGAAAAGATATAGAGTTTGAAATTGGAGAAATGGTCATGCTTAAGGTTTCACCTTGGAATGGCGTTGTTCGATTTGGTAAATGGGGGAAACTAATTTCAAGGTACATTGGACCATTCAAGATTATAGATCGTGTCAGGCCAGTAGCTTACCAACTGGAGCTACCTCAACAACTCGCGGCTGTAAATAACACTTTCCACGTCTCGAATTTGAAGAAATATTTTGCTAAAGAAGATCTCACTATTCCGTTGGACGAAATCCAAATCAATGAAAAACTTCAATTCATTGAAAAACCCGTCGAAATAATGGATCGTGATGTTAAGAGACTTAAGCAAAACAAGATACCGATTGTTAAGGTTTGATGGAATGCTCGTAGAGGACCCGAGTTCACCTGGGAGCATGAAGATCAGATGAAGAAGAAATACCCGTATCTATTTCCAGAAGATTCGTCAACACCTTCAACAGCTTAAAATTTCGGGACGAAATTTATTTAACGGGTAGGTACTGTAGTGACCCGAACTTTTCCATGTTTATATATATTAATTGAGATTGATATTTACATGACTAAATGTTTCCAATGTGTTAAGCAATCAAACTTGTTAAGACTTGATTAAATGAAATAAGTTTCATATAGACAATTGATCACCCAAGTTGACTGGCGATTCACGAACGTTACAAATTTGTAAAAACTACATGTTGTGATATATATAGACATATATATATGGTTGACATGAGATTATGATGAGTAAGTATCTCACTAAGTATATTAACAATGTGTGATATACATAAGAAATGAGATTACTAAGTTAAGAAACTCGAAATGATATATATAACGATTATCGTTATGATAACGTCTACTAAATACATATGTATCATATTAAGATATTGATACACTATATTTAACATGATAAAATGATATTTAAATATATCATTAAGTGTGTTAACAATGAACTACATATGTAAAAACAAGACTACTAACTCAAGAATTACGAAACGAGACTTATATGTAACGATTATCGTTGTAACGATATTTTAATGTATATATCATATTAAGAGATAGTCATACATCATAATATCATGATAACATAATAATTTAACATCTCATTTGATATAATAAACATTGGGTTAACAACATTAATTGAGATCGTTAACTTAAAGGTTTCAAAACAACACTTACATGTAACGACTAACGAAGACTTAACGACTCCATTAGAATGTATATACATGTTGTGTTTTGATATGTATTCTTACACTTTTAAAAGACTTCAAGAAATATATCAAAGTACTTCTACTTAACAAAAATGCTTACAATTACATCCTCGTTCAGTTTCATCAACAATTCTACTCGTATACACCCGTATTCGTACTCGTACAATACACAGCTTTTAGATGTATGTACTATTAATATATACACTCCAATGATCAGCTCTTAGCAGCCCATGTGAGTCACCTAAAACATATGGGAACCATCATTTGGCAACTAGCATGAAATATCTCATAAAATTACAAAAATATTAGTAATCATTCATGACTTATTTACATGAAAACAAAATTACATATCCTTTATATCTAATCCATATACCAACGACCAAAAACACCTACAAACACTTTAATTCTTCAATTTTCTTCATCTAATTGATCTCTATCAAGTTCCATCTTCAAGTTCTAAGTGTTCTTCATAAATTCCATAAGTATAGTTTCATAAAAATCAAAAAATACTTCCAAGTTTGCAAGTCTACTTCTAAGCTTTCTAATCCATTCTAAGTAATCATCTAAGATCAAGGAACCTTTGATATTTATAGTAGGTTATCTTTCTAATTCAAGGTAATATTCATATTCAAACGTTGATTCAATTTCTACAACTATAACAATCTTATTTCGAGTGAAAATCTTACTTGAACTGTTTTCGTGTCATGATTCTGCTTCAAGAACTTTCAAGCCATCCAAGGATCCTTTGAAGCTAGATTCATTTTTCTCATTTCCAGTAGTTTTATCCAGAAAACTTGAGGTAGTAATGATGTTCATAAAATCATTTGATTCATACATATAAAGCTATCTTATTCGAAGGTTTAAACTTGTAATCACTAGAACATAGTTTAGTTAATTCTAAACTTGTTCGCAAACAAAAGTTAATCCTTCTAACTTGACTTTTAAAATCAACTAAACACATGTTCTATATCTATATGATATGCTAATTTAATGATTTAAAACCTGGAAACACGATGAACACCATAAAATCGGATATACGCCGTCGTAGTGAAACCGGGGGCTGTTTTGGTTTGGATAATTAAAAACTATGATAAACTTTGATTTAAAAGTTGTTCTTTTGGGAAAATGATTTTTCATATGAACATTAAACTATATCCAAAAATCTTGGTTAAACTCAAAGTGAATGTATGTTTTTCAAAATGGTCATCAAGATGTCGTTCTTTCGACTGAAATGACTACCTCTTTAGTAATTGACATATAACTTAAATTTCGGACTATAAACCTATAATTTTTATGTTTGGATTCTTAAATTAGAGTTCAATATGAAACCATAGCAATTTTATTCACTCAAAACGGATTTAAAATGAAGAAGTTATGGGTAAAACAAGATTGGATATTTTTGATCTTTTTAGCTACGGGAAATGTTTAACAAATCTATACAAATCATATCCTAGCTAACTTATATTGTATTATACATGTATTCTAATATATTATGTAATCATGGGATACCATAGACACGTATGCAAATGTTTTGACATATCATATCGACCCATGTATATATATTATTTGGAACAACCATAGACACTCTATATGCAGTAATGTTGGAGTTAGCTATACAGGGTTGAGGTTGATTCTAAAAATATATATACTTTGAGTTGTGATCTAGCCTGAGACGTGTATACACTGGGTCGTGGATTGATTCAAGATAATATATATCGATTTATTTCTGTACATCTAACTGTGAACAACTAGTTGTAGGTTATTAACGAGGACATCTGACTTAATACACTCAAATCTTTAAAACATAATAAAAATGGTTGTAATTAAATTTTGATCATACTTTGATATATATGTACATATTTGTATAGGTTCATGAATCGATCTGTGGCCAAGTCTTATTTTCAAGGAAGGAAATATTTGTGAAAGTGAGTTATAGTCCCACTTTTAAAATATAATATTTTTGGGATAAGAATACATGCAGGTTTTATAAATGATTTACAAAATAGACACAAGTACGTGAAACTACATTCTATGGTTGAATTATCGAAATCGAATATGCCCCTTTTTATTAAGTCTGGTAATCTAAGAATTAGGGAACAGACACCCTAATTGACACGAATCCTAAAGATAGATCTATTGGGTCTAACAAACCCCATCCAAAGTACCGGATGCTTTAGTACTTCAAAATTTA
The DNA here is from genome assembly GCF_046630445.1 of Rutidosis leptorrhynchoides. Taxonomy (NCBI): domain Eukaryota; kingdom Viridiplantae; phylum Streptophyta; class Magnoliopsida; order Asterales; family Asteraceae; genus Rutidosis; species Rutidosis leptorrhynchoides. The sequence goes on from NC_092335.1 coordinate 433,916,371, forward strand.
TATCATATCCGAAGGGTGCCCCGGAATGATGGGGATATTCTTATATATGCATGTTGTTAATTTCGGTTACCAGGTGTTCACCATATGAATGATTTTTATCTCTATGTATGGGATGTGTATTGAAATATGAAATCTTGTGGTCTATTGTTACGATTTGATATATATAGGTTAAACCTATAACTCACCAACATTTTTGTTGACGTTTAAAGCATGTTTATTCTCAGGTGAATACTAAGAGCTTCCGCTGTTGCATACTAAAATAAGGACAAGATTTGGAGTCCATGTTTGTATGATATTGTGTAAAAACTGTATTCAAGAAACATATGTCGATGTAATATATTTCTATTGTAAACTATTATGTAATGGTCATGTGTAAACAGTATATTTTAGATTATCATTATTTAATAATCTACGTAATGCTTTTAAAACCTTTATTGATAAAATAAAGGTTATGGTTGTTTTAAAAATGAATGCAGTCTTTGAAAATGTCTCATATAGAGGTCGAAACCTCGCAACGAAATCAATTAATATAGAACGTTTATAATCAATATGAACGGGACATTTCAACATACACATATGCTTATATTGTTTCTGACTTGTTGCTGTATTAATTTTAGATCATCACCAAACACCGCCACATGAACCCTTGTTGAGCTACCGCCATCTCGATGAAAGAATGTTATTGCTATTTTCTTTCGCTACTATTGCAGCATCGTTTTTCATTTTTTTTAACGATGAAGATAAGAATGATGATGAGAACGATGGAAATGGTAGGCGTTTGAGATATACTACCACACGAACCCCACCACCATTAAATCATGGTACCAATTTAAATTGAAACAAAATTTGCTGCTTTTCGGTTCTTTTATTGATTGGCCGACAATACATAAACACAATTCCAGCTGTTGATTTCACGAAGCATATAACCCCACCTATTTCTTCCTGTCTTAGCTATTTAATTCACGAAAACTGGACAATTAATTCGATGTAGGACTGAGTAAAATTGTTTGGCCCAGCGTATTATTGTTGGACCATAACAAAAATCCAAATTGTTTTCTATTTTAATCCAAGCCCAATCTCCTGCTACTATCAACAATTCTCTGCTAGGAGAAAAACGTTTTTCTGTTTTCTAATATGAATGATGATGAAGAGGTTAAGTATGATGGTGATTGTATGTGAAGAAGATGATTATGAGTCGTGATTGTATGTAAGTTGATAATGAGGAAACGAGTTCGTTAATGATGATGGTGCGTGTTTAGATAATGATCTTTGATGATAATGATACGATAATTGTAGTGAGCACAATTAAGAATGATTTTAGATGAAAATGATTATGATTGTATGATTGATCGTTAATTATGAGGATGGTTGGATTAGGAAATTGAAACAGACAGAAAATGGTTAAAATAAATTAACGAAAGGATTAAAATAGAAATAAATGATCAGCGTAATGGTTAAGGTCTGTGTGGTTGAACGAGAGGTCTCAGGTTCGAGCCCGGGCAGTGGCGTTATATTTTTTAGACCTATTCTTTGAGGTAGCCCTCTTTTCTTATTATTATTATTATTATTATTATTATTATTATTATTATTATTATTATTATTATTATTATTATTATTATTATTATTATTATTATTATTATTATTATTATTATTATTATTGTTGTTGCTGTTGTTGCTATTATTATTTTAGAATGTTTATTATTATTACTAATACTAATACCATGAAAGTTATTATTAACATTAATATAATTTATATTATTATCATTATCATTATTATTAATAGTATTATCATGACTAATATTATTAGTATTAGTAGTATTATTATTGTATCATTATGGTTATCATCGTTAATATGATTATGAACATGTTAACAACATTCATGTTACGAAATTTATAATAAAAGCGATATGATAAAAACTATGAAAAATGGTTATAATTATATGAATATAGGTATAATTATGAATACGATTATGAATTTAAGTTATAGAATCGGTAGTCATAAGTTTAGAAATTAAACACGAAGCTTATGATAAATCTTATTATTATTATTATTATTATTATTATTATTATTATTATTATTATTATTATTATTATTATTATTATTATTATTATTATTATTATTATTATTATTACTATTACTATTACTATTATTATTATTATTATTATTATTATTATTATTATTATTATTATTATTATTATTATTATTATTATTATTAACATTGTTATTAATATTATTTTTATCATTATATTATTAAAGTAAATTATCATTGTTATTAAAACTATCATTTTTATTAAAATTAACATTATCATTTTTAAAATTAACATTTTTATTAGAAATATTATTACTATCATTACTATCATTATTATTATTATTATTATCATTTTCATCATTTAGTATTATTATAAATAGATATTTTATATAAAAAACATTACAATAAAATTAATCACATATTTTTAAGCTATGTATAAAATATATCAATTAATATATAAATATATATTTTTATCATATATAAAACTTAATATAAATTTTTATTATTAATAGGTTATAATGAATGAGAAATAATAGCTACATAAAATATATAAGTTAAAAATATTGAATTTATCTAAATAACAGGTAATATAATAAGTATATTATTAATAATAAAATATATAAACTTGCTCGATTATGATTATATGTATTAATATATATACCTGATATAGGTTCGTGAATCCGAGGCCAACCTTGCATTGTTCGGTTCCGTCGTATGCATATTTTTACTACAAAATATCGTATCGTGAGTTCATTTGCTCCCTTTTACTCTTTACATTTTTGGGACTGAGAATACATGCGCTGCTTTATAACTGTTTTACAACTGCTTTATTAAATGTCTTTGAAATCTATATTTTTGGACTGAGATTTTTTTATAAATGTTTGACCAGATAGACACAAGCAAAACATTCCTCGAATGAATTATTATACAGACAGAAGTTCTATTGATTATTATTGAATTAGGTGAACATGATAATTGCCACCAATTGATGAATATATTTTCCCCTGATTATTATTGCTTGGTAACCTAAGAATTAGAATCGGGTATGGCCCTAATTTACGCGAATCCTAAAGGTAGCTACCAGGTTTAACACCCCCACCCAGAATATTCACTAGACGAAAGAGCAAGTGGACGTGGTGTTTAGTACTTCGAAGTTTATATATTAAACAGACGAGATGTTCTGTTTTGGGGATATTATTGATGCGCATTATATGTTAAGGTCAGTTACCATGTTGAGCAATGAAATCGAAATGAATGTTATGTATCGAGAGAATGATTTTTATACACAGGTTATATGTATTAGTTTTGTGCACGAGATATGTGCACGATTATTTAAAAATCGTGAGGCAACCTACGAGGGAGAAAAGGATACGAATCTACTCTGCTAAGCATTATGAAAAATGGTTTTGCACACGAGATAGGTGTACTGTATTTGAATCTTGTGATCTATCAAAATGATGAATTTTATTGTTTACGATAAACTTATGAACTCACCAACCTTTTGGTTAACACTTTAAAGCATGTTTATTCTCAGGTATGAAAGAAATCTTTCGCTATGCCTTTGCTCATTTTAGAGATATTACTTGGAGTCTGATAATGCTAAAAACGAATATATATTTAATAGCATCATCCCTCAAGAAAGACAAGCTTTTAGTTGCAACTTTTCTATTTACAAGTGATATTTGTTTAAATAATAAAAGGTGAAGACAAAAGACAGATTCGACGAATTGAAGACGCAAACGACCAAAAAGCTCAAAAGTATAAAGTACAATTAAAGAGTTTCAAATTATTGGTGAGAAACGTCTCAAAATTACAAGAGTACAAGACGCGAAACGCAAAATACAAGATATTAAATTGTACGCAACGACGTTCGAAAATCCGGAACCGGGACCAGAGTCAAATCTCAACGCTCCACGCAACGGACTAAAAATTACAAGTCAACTATGCACATAAATATAATATAATATTTAAATAATTCTTAAAATTATTTATATATTATATTTATTTATTAAAACGTCGACAAGCTTGAAAACAAAAATATGTGAGCTGGTACCTACCTCCATGCGATCGCATGGCCTGTAGGCTTGTTTTCCATGCGATCACATGGGCCACTTTTTGTAGGCACATGCCTATAAATTCGCAGTTTGGTGATCGATTAAATATATCTTTTTCCTCTTCTCAATCTAACGTGTATATATATATATATATATATATATATATATATATATATATATATATATATATTATAATTTTAATTTTAATTTTAAATTCTAATAATAAGGGTATGTTAGCGAATGTTGTAAGGGTATAAGTCGAAATTATGTCCGTGTAATGCTACGCTATTATTAATCATTGTAAGTTATGTTCAACCTTTTTAATTTAATGTCTCATAGCTAAGTTATTATTATGCTTATTTAATGCCGAAGTAATCGTGATGTTGGGCTAAATATTAAAATTGGGTAATTGGGCTTTGTACCATAATTGGGGTTTGGATAAAAGAACGACACTTGTAGAAATTAGAATATGGGCTATTAATGGGTTTTATATTAACTAAATGATACCTCGTTGATTTAATATATAGACTTATAATTTGACGTATTTATATATAACCACATACGCTTGACTGGGTACGGTGGGCGGGATATCTATAAATACCAATAATTGTTCATTTTACCGCACACGGGACTGGATTAATAATTAATAGACTTGTTGAAATAGGGGTGGATTACATTCAAGGATAATTGGTGTAATTGTTAACAAAGTAGTAAAACCTTGGATTACACGCAGTCGATAACCTGGTGTATTCATTAAACAAAGTATTAAGACCTTGTTACAATTCGAATCCCCAATTAGTTGGAATATTTGACTTCGGGAATAAGAATAACTTGACGAAGACTCTCGCACTTTATGATTATGATTGATGGACTATTATGGACAAATTCGTATGGACATATCAAATAATCCATGACAAAGGACAATTAACCCATGGGAATAAACTAAAATTAACACGTCAAACATCATGATTACGGAAGTTTAAATAAGCATAATTCCTTTATATATTTCATATTTAATTGCACTTTTAATTATCGCACTTTTATTTATTGTCATTTATTTAATTGAATTTTTAATTATGGTACTCTTTAATTATCGCAATTTTATTTTATCGCACTTTTATTTATCGCAATTTCATCATCGTTATTTACTTTACGCTTTAAATTAAGTTATATTTATTTTTAATATTTTACATTAGGTTTTAACTGTGACTAAAGTTTTAAAAATTGACAAACCGGTCATTAAACGGTAAAAACCCCCTTTTTATAATAATAATATTACTTATATATTTTTGTATTTTTACAAATATAGTTTTTAAAAATATAGCGTTAAACTTGTTTAAAAGATCCCTGTGGAACGAACCGGACTTACTAAAAACTACACTACTATACAATTAGGTACACTGCCTATAAGTGTTGTAGCAAGGTTTAGGTATATCCATTCTATAAATAAATAAATTTCTTGTGTAAAATTGTATCGTATTTAATAGTATTTTCTTGTAAAAATTATAACTATTTTATACACTACCTCGCACACATCAAGTATTTTTGGCGCCGCTGCCGGGGAAAGTTAAACGCCGGAAGCAAAACGCTATATATAAATAAATAAAAAGATTTTTAGTTTACTTTTGTAAAAATACGTTTTTGTAAAAATACGTTTTAATACAAAATATAAAAAGAAAAAAAATCTATATATTTGTTGTTAAGAGTTATTAAAAATTTATAAAAGTATTTTTATATTAGTTTTTAAAATTAAATTTTTATTTAAGTTATTTATATTTTATTTAATTTAAAACAGAAAACAGAAAAAAAAAATATAATAAAAACATTCGGCCTGGTACTGTAGCAGCCCATATACTGGCCCGAAACCCTAGCTCATGCGACCGCATGAGCCCGAAGGCAAAAATTCATGCGATCGCATGAACATACCTGACACGCCACAGTTGACTGATTCCTGTAATAATTACGGTGTAATAATTATAATTATTATTTAATTAAAACCCTAATTAGGGTTATGTATTTAAATATTTAATTTTAAGAGAGAATGTTTCATACATAAACCAAAGGCCTGGAAATAATTACCAAAATAATTATCAACCGCCAAGACCAATTTACAATCAAAACCAGAATTATAACCGAAATGTTCCATACAACAACCAACAAGGTCCAAGCAATCAACAAGTATCCAACAATACTTACAATCAGCAAAAACCTATTTTTCAAAACAAACCACCACAAACCAATGATAAAAAGTCAAATTTAGAAGATATGATGTCGAAGCTAGTTGAATCTCAAACTCAGTTTTTCACATCTCAGAAACAAACCAATGAACAAAATGCTCAAGCATTTAGAAATCAACAAGCTTCTATTAAAAATTTGAAACAAGAAGTGAGTAACCTAGCAAGGTTGATAGGTGAAAGAAAACCGAGAAGTTTACCTAGTGATACAAATGCTAACCCCTGGAATGAAACAGCTAAAGCCATTACCACAAGAAGTGGTATTACACTTAAACCACCTTAAATGCCTGTAATTTCTGATGAAGCTATTCCTACTCCACAAGAACTACAGTCTGAGCAAGATAAGGAAACAGAATCGGTAGTTGAAAAGGTTAATGAAGATAACACAGTTAAAGCTAAACCTTATGTTAAACCATACCAACCACCACTTCCTTACCCGAGTAAAATGAGAAAAGAGATACTTGAAGCCGAGCAATCCAAATTCTTGGATATGTTTAAACAAATAAATATAAATCTTCCTTTCATTGATGTAATTTCAGGAATGCCTAGATATGCTAAATTTCTGAAAGATCTAATCACAAATAGAAAGAAAATGGAAGAACTCTCGGCTGTTACTATGAATGCTAATTGTTCTGCAGTGCTATTGAATAAGATACCAGAAAAATTATCTGATCCAGGAAGTTTCACAATTCCATGTTTTCTGGGTAGTCTTAGTTCAATAGAAGCATTGGCAGACTTAGGTGCTAGTATAAATTTAATGCCGTATTCACTATACGCTAAACTAGACCTTAGAGTATTGAAACCAACACGAATAAGAATACAACTAGCCGATCGATCATTAAAATATCCTAGAGGGATAATGGAAAACATGATAGTTAAAGTTGGTACTTTAGTATTTCCAGTAGATTTTGTTATTCTGGACATGGAAGAAGATTCTCGAGTTCCTCTCATATTAGGAAGACCATTCTTAAACACGGCTAAAGCAATAATAGACGTGTTTGGTAAGAAACTGACCCTAAGTATAGAGGACGAGAGTGTTACCATTTCTGTTGATAGAGCCATGCAACAACCGCAATCTGCAGATGATACATGTTATTATATTCAAACTATAGATTCACATGCAGAATTATTAGAAGAATTTCCAGAATTACAAGGAACAGGAGAATGTTCTTTAGGAGAAGGAACTGAACCAATTGATGAAGCTGAAATGTTAGCTACACTTATGGCTAATGGATATGAACCAACAACAGAAGAAATTCAAATGCTAAAAGAAGAAGACAGATATCGATATAAATCATCGATAGAAGAACCACCAACATTAGAGTTAAAGCCACTTCCAAACCATTTGGAATACGCTTATTTACATGGTGAATCTGAATTACCTGTAATAATATCGTCTTCTCTTACTGAAAATGAAAAATCTCAACTCATTTCTGTGCTAAAAGCTCATAAACCAGCTATTGCATGGAAGATTCGTGATATTAAAGGAATAAGTCCTTCGTATTGCACACATAAAATCCTTATGGAAGAAGGTCATAAAACGTATGTGCAACGCCAACGAAGACTAAATCCTAATATGTAAGATGTTGTTAAGAAAGAAATTATTAAACTGCTAGATGCAGGTTTAATTTATCCAATCTCTGATAGTCCATGGGTAAGCCCAGTTCAATGCGTACCTAAGAAGGGTGGCATGACTGTCATCACAAATGAGAAAAATGAGCTTATTCCTACTAGGACTGTAACAGGATGGCGTGTTTGTATTGATTATAGGAAATTAAATGACGCCACCAGAAAAGATCACTTTCCCTTACCTTTCATTGATCAAATGTTGGAAAGATTAACCGGAAATAGTTACTATTGTTTTCTTGATGGTTTTTCCGAATATTTTTAAATTCCAATAGCACCCGAAGATCAAGAGAAAACCACATTCACGTGCCCTTATGGTACTTTTGCTTACAAACGCATGCCATTTGGACTTTGCAACGCCCCTGCAACCTTTTAAATGTGCATGATGGCAATTTTTCACGACATGATAGAAGAATGCATGGAAGTTTTCATGGATGACTTTTCAGTCTTCGGTGATACATTTGAATCATGTTTAGTTAATCTTGAACGAATGCTTATTAGATGCGAACAATCAAATCTAGTTCTTAATTGAGAAAAATGTCATTTCATGGTTAAAGAAGGCATCGTTCTTGGACATAAAATCCCAAAGGAAGGAATTGAAGTGGATAGAGCTAAAGTAGATGTAATTGCTAAACTTCCACATCCCTACAATGTTAGAGGAGTTAGGAGTTTTCTAGGGCATGCCGGTTTTTACCGACATTTCATAAAAGATTTTTCTAAAATTGCCACTCCTATGAATAAACTCCTAGAAAAGGATGCTCCATTCATCTTTTCAGATGAATGCATCAAATCTTTTAATATTCTTAAAGAAAAACTCACTAATGCGCCGATCGTGATAACTCCAAATTGGAATCTACCGTTTGAACTAATGTGCGATGCAAGTGATTTTGCAATGGGAGCCGTTTTAGGACAAAGGATTGAAAAACGATTTCAACCTATATATTATGCTAGTAAGACATTACAAGGAGCACAAACGAATTACACAACTACCGAAAAAGAACTCCTTGCTATTGTCTTTGCTTTTGAAGAATTTCGTTCATATCTCGTTCTAGCTAAAACGGTGGTCTATACTGACCATTCTGCTCTTATATACCTATTTTCGAAACAAGATGCCAAACCAAGATTAATCCGTTGGATCTTACTCTTAAAAGAGTTCGATATTGAAATCCGAGATAAAAAGGGAGCAGAAAATCTCGCCGCTGATCATCTTTCTCGTCTTGAAAATCCTGAATTAGAAGTTCTGAATGAATCGGCCATACAAGACAACTTTCTTGATGAATATCTATTAAAGATAGATTATAATGAAATTACATGGTTTGCAGACTATGCAAACTACTTAGTATGTGGATTCATTGAAAAAGGGTTGTCGTACCAAAAACGAAAGAAATTCTTTAGTGATATAAAACACTATTTCTGGGAAGATCCACATTTGTTTAAAAGTTGTCCCGATGGAATAATACGCCGATGTGTATTCGGAAATGAAGCTAGTCAAATCTTAAACCATTGTCACACAGGACCAATAGGAGGGCATTATGGACCTCAACTTACAGCAAGAAAAGTTTTCGATGCTAGATTCTATTGGCCTACAATTTTTAAAGATGCACACCTTCTTTGCAAATCCTGTGATGCTTGTCAAAGGGCCGGAAAAATAAGTCAACGTGATGAAATGCCACAGAATGTCATTCAAGTATGTGAAGTATTTGACATTTGGGGTATTGACTTTATGGGTCCATTTCTAAAATCTCATAATAATCTCTACATTCTCGTTGCCATTGATTATGTATCTAAATGGGCGGAAGCACAAGCTCTCCCAACTAACGATGCACGAGTTGTAGTCAACTTTTTAAAACGTCTTTTTGCAAGGTTCGGAACACCGAAAGCTTTAATAAGTGATCGGGATACTCATTTTTGTAATAATCAACTTGAGAAAGTTCTCAAAAGATATGGAGTAACTCATAAAATCTCCACTGCATATCATCCATAAACAAGTGGACAAGTTGAAAATACCAACCGAGCTATAAAACGTATTCTAGAGAAAACCGTAGGATCAAATCCGAAGGAATGGTCCATGAAATTGGAGGATGCACTCTGGGCTTTTAGAACAGCCTACAAAACTCTAATTGGAACCACACCTTTTAGACTCGTTTACGAAAAAGCATGTCATCTTCCAGTAGAAATTGAACACAAAGCATTTTGGGCTTTGAAGACATGTAATCTTGATTTACATGAAGCCGGACGTCTACGATTAAGTCAACTAAAAGAATTAGAAGAATTAAGATATGAAGCATACGAAAATTCGTTAATCTATAAAGAAAGAACGAAGAAATGGCATGATAAAAGAATCAGAAGTTCAAAAGAATTTAAAGAAGGAGACAGAGTTCTTCTTTTCAATTCACGATTCAAGCTATTTCCTGGTAAATTGAAATCAAGATGGTCTGGACCATTCATAGTCAAAAGAGTTTTCCCATATGGAACAATAGAGTTAATAAATTTAAATGGGATTGAATTTAAAGTTAATGGTCACAGAGTTAAACATTATGTACATGATCCGATGGAAGTTGACAACGAAGTTAATCACAATTTCAACACCACATCTAACTAAGTGTGGGGAGGTTCGAATCTTTTTAGGGTAATATGTATTTATGTTAGAGTTAGATATTCTGTTTTCATGTAGTCTTCGAGAATGGAATCCGAATGGTCTTTCCCTAGCAGACCCTAAAGAACTAGTCTTCTCCCCCCATTCTGAATTTTTATTTTTTTAGGTTTTACGATATGAAGAATTCCTTTGATCTGAACCATGGTCTAATGTTACACGCTTTGATCACTAAACGTAATAATGACACACTCCCGAGTGACCTGGTATCAGTAATAAGAGCCAAATTGGATGGAGTAAGAAAAGAACTCAGGAACGATCATAATAAGTTACATTTTGGTAAAGGAAAATCAAAATCCGCAGCGAAAAGAAGAGCACGACACCTTGAAAGATGTCACAAATGAGGAAAATGGTCACACGAAGGAAAATTGTCGACGAATCAGACATATTTCAATACCGAGTTCGTTACTTTATGTAGAGAAGGACCGTTCATATGTTTTGAAGAAAAATCATTGAATGCTCGAGGTTATGCCTATGTAGCTATGGAAAACCAATTAGTCCGACTATCCTATGAGTGGGCTAAAGCAGGTCACTGAGAATTCTATCTCACAGGTAAGTTTGTACAGTTTTTATTTTTATTTTATTGCTTTTAACCTTTTGATAATAAACGCTAAATCGTTCGCTATAAAGTATAAATTGGTATTCAATAAAATTAGGTTTTGCGACCTAAATTATTGATATCATACAAAAATTTATTACATTACTGCGAAATTTACCGTTTATTCTTAAGGTATAAATATCTTTAATCGATCAAACCAAAATATTTCAAAAATTCGTCATGAGTTAAACTAGGTTATGGAACCGAAATTACTTTACCGAAAAGAGGGGCGTATATTTTTGATAATATTTGATTGATTAAAGTGGGATAAAAGACCAAAAAGATTTTAAATTTTATTTTTACTTTGTTTTTAAAAATTAATATTAAATTATTAATGTAACTTTTTAAAATCAATATATTTAAGTTTGTAAATATTTGAAAATTTAATATTTTTAATATAAGTTTGTATGTATAAAAACAAAATTATAATAAAAGTTTGGTGTGAATTTTCAATTTTCATAATATGAATTTTTAATTTTATGCATTTTAAATTTAAGTTTGGTGTGAATTTAAAAACAAAATTTACTTTATTTTGCTAAGTTAAAAATTTGATTTTTAAAATTCGTCGTGAGTTGAAAACTAGGTCGTTGAACCGAAAATTGCTCTACCCAAGGGAGGGACGAGAACTTTTATTATCATTATTTTTAAGCTTATTGAATTAAAGTATGCCAAAAACATTTAAAAAACCCAAAAATCTTTACTTTTAAAACCGCGCTTAAAAATGACAAATTTTAAAATTTTGTTTCTTTTTAGGATGAGGGCATTTCGGATCGTTGTCCTAGTCCGTCCCTCGACAATATTTTAACTTATACACTTGGTTACCATTAAAAATACTAGTAATGCAGTTGTTGTCTTAGAATCTAGTGCTCTCTGATAATAAAGAACATCCCTAGTCTTATATACTGACTACCCAATTCTAGTAAAATTTTCAAAATTTTCAATTAAATGAATTCAAAATCATGTTTATACATATTTATGAACGATAAAACTAGGTGTTAACACCGAAATTATTGTTACCTCGGAAAGGACATAAATTGAGAAACAAACCAAAATATTAGAATTCATTTAAAATGGAATAGAGGACAATAAAAAGGCAAAGAAAGGAAAATAAAAGCCAAGTGTGGGAAAAATTTACCAAGTTATTTTGAACATATATCACATATTTTTGTACAAATAACTGAAGATGCTTTTGCTTTAGACTAAACTAATCAGTTTTACCCGATTTACTGTAATATATTTGAAAGAAAGATGGATCTACACGATGAATCAATTCCATCATTAAAAGGAAGTAAAGTCTTTTGAAAAAGACACGCGCTTCTTGATTTAGGTCATGAAGTTGTCGTCCAGACCAGCTGTAGGTTGACGAAAAATCTAGAAAAGTCATCTCTAAAATCAGCAGGAAATCCACGGACCTCAACATCAAACAGGGTCGCCAAGTGGTCAGACTTATCCTAACCATGAGAGGATCTGTCTCATAAAATGGGGAGGACGCCGTGCAAATTAGCTTGATAAGACTAATGAATCAGACCCCTAGAAAGGATAATCTCCTTAAAGATTAAAAATCAGCTTTTAAGCCTGATATTACTCAATCCTAGAGATTGACCTTAAAGATTGAGAATTACAAACTCATGAAATTCGATGATATCTAAACTTGAGCTTGAACGAGAAAATATTTTGATCAAAATTACAAACCGATTTGTTTTCGGAAAAACCCATTTTTAATGCGTTCATTACCATTGAACGTAAAATCCTAGGAATTCACCTGGAATTCATTAGGTCACCTGAACCAAATCGGGTGTCAACCGTAAGAATGGTGGTTGCATAGCATGGTCGAAGACAGGACCTTGTGCCAAATCGAAAAACTATAGGGTGATCTTTACTATTGCTCCTACAAAGGATAGTAATTGCATCCAACACGTTATAGACCATAATTAAAAGTATGTCAGGGGACATTGCTTTAATAGTTGCTTGTTCAACGCTTTCCTTTACAACCGGACGGTAGTTTACCGAAAGGTAATATACGGAGCAAGTATACTGGATGTGTTGCTTTCCTAATACAAGGTTAGCAAGTGGGTGACACAAAACCGCAAGTTTTGAGCTAAAATTTTAAAATCTGAAACCCACAAAACCCATAAAAATAATTTGCAAACACCGGTGAAGGGTTATTCCGGAAAACTTATCTAGGGTAAAAGCTAGATTTAATTTTCAAAAGATCAAATGTTTTCATAAAGATCCAATTTCCTTAAGGGATCTAAATTTTATAGTCATGTGGGACTGTAAACCACATCGTTACTACCATTGTTTATACCGCCGTATAGAAATCATTGATGTACAAAGTGTGAAGAATAAAGAAGTAATTCTAGTATTTTTATTTCAAGACTATATTGCTTGAGGACAAGCAACGCTCAAGTGTGGGAATATTTGATAATGCTAAAAACGAACATATATTTAATAGCATTATCCCTCAAGAAAGACAAGCTTTTAGTTGCAACTGTTCTATTTACAAGTGATATTCGTTTAAATAATAAAAGGTGAAGACAAAAGACAGATTCGACGAATTGAAGACGCAAACGACCAAAAAGCTCAAAAGTACAAAGTACAATTAAAGTGTTTCAAATTATTGGTGAGAAACGTCTCAAAATTACAAGAGTACAAGACGCGAAACGCAAAATACAAGATATTAAATTGTACGCAAGGACGTTCGAAAATCCGGAACCGGGACTAGAGTCAACTCTCAACGCTCGATGCAACGGACTAAAAATTACAAGTCAACTATGCACATAAATATAATATAATATTTAAATAATTCTTAAAATTATTTATATATTATATTTATTTATTAAAACGTCGACAAGCTTGAAAACAAAAATATGTGAGCTGGTACCTACCTCCATGCGATCGCATGGCCTGTAGGCTTGTTTTCCATGCGATCGCATGGGCCACTTTTTGTGGCCACATGCCTATAAATTCGCAGTTTGGTGATCGATTAAATATATCTTTTTCCTCTTCTCAATCTAATGTATATATATATATGTATATTTATATTATAATTTTAATTTTAATTTTAAATTCTAATAATAAGGGTATGTTAGCGAATGTTGTAAGGTGATAAGGCTAAAAAGGAACATATATTTCATAGCATTATCCCCCAAGAAAGACAAGATTTTAGTTGCAATTGTTCCATTTTCAAGTAATATTCGTTTATATTAAATAAGTGCGAAGACAAAAGGCGAAAACGACGAATTGAAGACAGAAAGGTCCAAAAAGCTAAAAAGTACAAGATACAATTAAAAAGGTTCAAATTATTGATGAAGAACGTCTAAAAATGACAAGAGTACAAGTTACAAAATGCAAAGTACAAGATATTAAATTGTACGCAAGGACGTTCGAAAATCCGAAACCGGGACATGAGTCAACTCTCAACGCTCGACGCAACGGTGTAAAAATTACGAGTCAACTATGCACAAGAATAAAATATAATATTTAAATAATTCATAATAAGAATAATATTAAATAATAAAAAGTTGTTAATTGAGCATAGTTCAGGGGTCGTAAATGAAAATTTCAATTCTAATTTCGCCTATAAAAGGCTATGTAATCGTAATAAGGGGATACTTTTTTTCGATCATATTTTCCATCTATATATCGATCCATCTATCTATTATCAATATCAATTATCAATATCTATATTCTATATCTCTATCATAATGTTAACTTAATAAGATATAACAATAATCTTAATTTTAATTTTAAATTATGATAATAATAAGATTTATGATAGAGATCGTTTGAGTGTGTAAGTCGAAATTCTGTCCGTGTAACGCTACGCTATTTTTAATCATTGTAAGTTATGTTCAACCTTTTTATATTAATGTCTCGTAGCTAAGTTATTATTATGCTTATTTAAAACGAAGTAATCATGATGTTGGGCTAATTACTAAAATTGGGTAATTGGGCTTTGTACCATAATTGGGGTTTGGACAAAAGAACGACACTTGTGGAAATTAGACTATGAGCTATTAATGGGCTTTATATTTGTTTAACTAAATGATAGTTTATTAATGTTAATATAAATATTTACAATTGGGCGTACCTATAAATAACCATTTACACTCGATCGGACACGATGGGCGGGGTATTTATATGTACGAATAATCGTTCATTTAACCGGACATGGGAATGGATTAATAGCCACTAGAATTATTAAAACAGGGGTGAAATTATGTACAAGGACACTTGGTATAATTGATAACAAAATATTAAAACTTTGGGTTACACTCAGTCGACATCCTGGTGTAATTACTAAACAAAGTATTAAAATCTTGTTACAGTTTAAGTCCCCAATTAGTTGGAATATTTAACTTCGGGTATAAGAATAATTTGACGAGGACACTCGCACTTTATATTTATAACTGATGGACTGTTATGGACAAAAACCAGACGGACATATTAAATAATCCAGGACAAAGGACAATTAACCCATGGGCATAAAACTAAAATCAACACGTCAAACATCATGATTACGGAAGTTTAAATAAGCATAATTCTTTTATTTCATATTTAATTTCCTTTATTTTATATTTAATTGCACTTTTAATTATCGCACTTTTATTTATTGTTATTGTATTTAATTGCACTTTTAATTATCGTACTTTTTAATTATCGCAATTTTATTTTATCGCACTTTTATTTATCGTTATTTACTTTATGCTTTAATTTAAGTCTTGTATTTATTTTTAATATTTTACATTTGGTTTTAACTGTGACTAAAGTTTTAAAATCGACAAACCGGTCATTAAACGGTAAAAACCCCCCTTTATAATAATAATATTACTTATATATATATATATATTTGTATTTTTACAATTATTGTGTGTAAAAAAAATATAGTGTTATACTTCACGAGCTCCCTGTGGAACGAACCGGACTTACTAAAAACTATACTATAATACGATTAGGTACACTGCCTATAAGTGTTGTAGCAAGGTTTAAGTATATCCACTCGATAAATAAATAAATAACTTGTGTAAAATTGTAGCATATTTAATAGTATTTCGCACTAAAAATAATACTATTTTGTATACACCCCCTACGACATCAAGTATTTTTGGCGCCGCTGCCGGGGAGCGCCGAAGCGAAACGCTATATAAAAAAAAGGAATCTAGACAACTAGTTACCTTATTTTAAGATATATTCGAAAGAAAAAAAAATCTCGTTTTTTTAAAAATAAATTAAAAAAAAAGTTACACTAAAAAAAAAAAAAAAAATTTTTACGAAAAAATAAGGTTTTTTTTTAGTGTTTGCCCCCCCTTCGATTAGTTTTTTTACCCCATTCAATTAGTTTCGCCCCCTCTCGAGTCGGAGTCAAGTTCCGCCACTGTTTGTAGTTATTCAATCAAACAATATTTTAAACCAATAATTGGTTGTTTCTATTAAAAAAAAAAATCACAAAAAGGGATTTCAATTGGCTTGTTCCAATTGTGGGTTATCTCGGCCAACATAAAGTAGAAAGCAAATAAGAAGCAATTTGGTGACAATTTTTGATTTCTAATTCTTTAAATTGTCTACATTTAAATTCGTACAATTTGGTGACACCCTATGGCCAACTACTCCCAAAAATCTACCGTAAAAAAAAAATTTAAAATAAAAATAAAAATAAAAGAGTGATAGGATCAGTAGGCTAGCTAGTTCACTGGGACGTGTGATTACCTACACAAAATTCAATGAATCACACACAAAAACCAATATTCAACCCCATGTGATTTACAAGTTCAAAGCATTCAAAGAAAGATTCTGCCAACCCATTTTTGCCTACTCCGTAATATTTTCTTTTTATTAGTTGTAAGTATTGTACTAAAAAAAAAAATATTTTAAAAAAAAAAATTAAAAAAATTTAAGTTTTATTACCTTTAGATTTTTAGAATCTAGTTACAACTTTTAGTATTAAGTATAGTTTTTGCCTTAGTATTTATTTTTACTTCTAGAATTTTTAGGCTTTGCCGTAAAATCCCTTAAGTGCTTTTTTTTTAGACTAAGATTTAGGTGCCTTAAAATTTTGCGACGCTATTTTTCGTGCTACTTTCTTATTTTTATTTATCTTTCGACGCCGTTTACCTATGTATCAATTACAATTCCAATTAGTGATCTCTATTTGTAGTTTTAATTTTAAGATAGTGATAGTTATAAGGTTGGATTAACCGCGTGTTTACAAACCACTCTTCGTCTTTTTCATTTTTCGACACTTTTCGACGCGCAATCTTTTTCTCTCTTATTTCTCGCCATTCTAGTTTTTAGGACTTAGAATTTTTTCTACTTCTTCTCTAAATTTCTTAAAATTACGAAAATTTATTTTAAGTGGTTAAATTGATAGACATCAAAATTTTTTGGTTCGTAGTAATAGTTGGATTTGTACGTGAACCGGGTTATTGGAGCCAAACAGTACTCAATTATATTGAGACCAAACGAATCCTGCCCCTCTGCTGCATCTTTTGGCTATTCGAAACGTGGGCAAAATCAGAAAAGTCTATTGATTGGATAACTTATATAATTTTTCTTTCCTTTTTAAAAACTAATAGGATATTCAGTGAATGCACCGAGCAAGACGTTCACCACCTTTTGTACGTTCACCACCTGTACCTAGATCAAGACATTTAACAAATATAACCGCCGTTGATTTCTCTTTAGAATCGTCATCCAGTCAACCAAGTACTTCAGTTCAAATTTCCGATAATCCATTTTTTGAACCCGACCTCACAATTGAGAATCCGGAGAATATTCAGGAACGGTTCGAAGATCCTGAACCATTAAACTTTCCTTCGGAGCCACCAATCATTCAAACAGAGATTGTTGAGGAACGAACCATTAAATCAGAATCATCTAGTGATACCGATTCAACAAATTCAATTATGGAGAATCTGGAACCTCTAAGTATGGAAGACCGAATGAGAGCTAAACGCACTGGCCAAGGTCACGCAATTACTCATCCAGACATTAATGCGCCAGATTATGAAATCAAAGGACAAATTCTACACATGGTGACTAATCAATGCCAATTTAGTGGTGCGTCGAAGGAAGATCCAAATGAACATCTACGTACCTTTAATAGAATCTGCACACTATTTAAAATCCGAGAAGTTGAGGATGAACAGATATATCTCATGTTATTTCCTTGGAATTTAAAGGGAGAAGCCAAATATTGGTTGGAATCGTTACCTGAAGGGGCGATTGATACATGGGATGTTTTAGTTGACAAATTTCTTAAACAATTCTTTCCTGCATCTAAAGCCGTAAGACTTCAAGCAGAAATTGTTACGTTCACACAGAAGCCAAATGAAACTCTATATGAGGCATGGACAAGATATGGAAAGTTGTTAAGAGGATGTCCGCAACATGGTTTAGACACCTGTCAAATAGTACAAATATTCTACCAAGGATGCGACATCACTACAAGGAAAGACATAGATATAGCAGCTGGTGGTTCTATTATGAAGAAAACCGAAACTGATGCTTACAAAATTATTGATAACACTGCTTCCCACTCACATGAGTGGCACCAAGAAAAAGATATCGTTAGATCATCTAAAGCAGCTAGAGCCGATTCTAGCCATGACTTAGATTCCATTTCCGCAAAGATAGATGCTGTGGAAAGACGAATGGAAAAGATGACTAAAGATATTCACTCAATACGAATTAGTTGTGAGCAGTGTGGAGGACCACATTTGACAAAAGATTGTCTCAGTATTGAATTAACAATAGAACAAAGAGAGAATATTTCATACATAAACCAAAGGCCTGGAAATAATTATCAGAATAATTATCAACCGCCAAGACCGATTTACAATCATAACCAGAATTATAACAGAAATATTCCATACAACAACCAACAAGGTCCTAGCAATCAACAAGTATCCAATAATAATTACAATCAGTAAAGACCGAATTTTCAAAACAAACCACCACAACAAACCGATGATAAAAAGCCGAATTTAGAAGATATGATGACGAAGCTAGTTGAAACTCAAACGCAGTTTTTCACATCTCAAAAACAAACCAATGAACAAAATGCTCAAGCATTTAGAAATCAACAAGCTTCTATTCAAAATCTGGAACAAGAAGTAAGTAACCTAGCAAGGTTAATAGGTGAAAGAAAACCGGGAAGTCTACCTAGTGATACAAATGCTAACCCCCGGAATGAAACAGCTAAAGCCATTACCACAAGAAGTGGTACAACACTTAAACCACCGAAAATACCTGTAACTTCTGATGAAACTATTCCTACTCCACAAGAACCACAACCTGATCAAGATAAGGAAAAAGAACTGGTAGTTGAAAAGGTTAATGAAGATAACACAGTTAAGGATAAACCTTATGTTAAACCATATCAACCACCACTTCCTTATCCGAGTAAAATGAAGAAAGAGAAACTTGAAGCCGAGCAATCCAAATTCTTGGATATGTTTAAACAGATAAATGTAAATCTTCCTTTCATTGATGTGATTTCAGGAATGCCTAGATATGCTAAATTCTTGAAAGATCTAATTTCAAATAGAAAGAAAATGGAAGAACTCTCGGCTGTTACTATGAATGCTAATTGTTCAGCAGTACTGTTGAATAAGATACCAGTAAAACTATCTGATCCAGGAAGTTTCACAATTCCATGTTTTCTGGGTAGTCTTAGTTCAATAGAAGCATTGGCAGACTTAGGTGCTAGTATAAATTTAATGCCGTATTCACTATACGCGAAACTAGACCTTGGAGAATTGAAACCAACAAGAATAAGCATACAACTAGCCGATCGATCAATAAAATATCCTAGAGGGATAATGGAGAACATGCTAGTTAAAGTTGGTACTTTAGTATTTCCAGTAGATTTTGTTGTTTTGGACATGGAAGAAGATTCTCAAGTTCCTCTCATATTAGGAAGACCATTCTTAAACACGGCTAAAGCAATGATAGACGTGTTCGGTAAGAAACTGACCCTAAGTATAGAGGACGAGAGTGTTACCTTTTCAGTTGATAGAGCAATGCAACAACCACAATCTGCAGATGATACATGTTATTATATTCAAACTATAGATGCACATGCAGAATTATTAGAAGAATTTCCAGAATTACAAGGAACAGGAGAATGTTCTTTAGGAGAAGGTAATGAACCAATTGATGAAGCTGAAATGTTAGCTACACTTATAGCTAATGGATATGAACCAACAACAGAAGAAATTCAAATGCTAAAAGAAGAAGAAAGATATCGATACAAATCATCGATAGAAGAACCTCCGAAATTAGAGTTAAAGCCACTTCCAAACCATTTGGAATACGCTTATTTACATGGTGAATCTGAATTACCTGTAATAATATCGTCTTCTCTTACTGAAAATGAGAAATCACAACTCATTTCTGTGATGAAAGCCCATAAACCAGCCATTGCATGGAAGATTCATGATATTAAAGGAATAAGTCCTTCATATTGCACACATAAAATCCTCATGGAAGAAGGTCATAAAACGTATGTGCAACGCCAACGAAGACTAAATCCTAATATGTAAGATGTAGTTAAGAAAGAGATTATTAAACTGCTAGACGCAGGTCTAATTTATCCAATCTCTGATAGTCCATGGGTAAGCCCAGTTCAATGCGTGCCTAAGAAGGGTGGCATGACTGTCATTACAAATGAGAAAAATGAGCTTATTCCTACTAGGACTGTAACAGGATGGCGTGTTTGTATTGATTATAGAAAATTAAATGACGCCACCAGAAAAGATCACTTTCCCTTACCTTTCATTGATCAAATGTTGGAAAGATTAGCCGGAAATAGTTACTATTGTTTTCTAGATGGATTTTCCGGATATTTTCAAATTCCAATAGCACCCGAAGATCAAGAGAAAACCACTTTCACGTGCCCTTATGGTACTTTTGCTTACAAACGAATGCCATTTGGACTTTGCAACGCCCCTGCAACCTTTCAAAGGTGTATGATGGCGATTTTTCACGACATGATAGAAGAATGCATGGAAGTTTTCATGGATGACTTTTCAGTCTTCGGTGATACATTTGAATCATGTCTAGTTAATCTGGAACGAATGCTAATTAGATGCGAACAATCAAATCTAGTACTTAATTGGGAGAAATGTCATTTCATGGTTAAAGAAGGCATCGTTCTTGGTCATAAAATTTCAAAGAAAGGAATTGAAGTGGATAGAGCTAAAGTAGATGTAATTGCTAAACTTCCACATCCCACAAATGTTAGAGGAGTTAGGAGTTTTCTAGGGCATGCCGGTTTTTACCGACGTTTCATAAAAGATTTTTCTAAAATTGCCACTCCTATGAATAAGCTCCTAGAAAAGGATGCGCCATTCATCTTTTCAGATGAGTGTATCAAATCTTTTAATATTCTTAAAGAAAAACTCACTAATGCGCCGATCATGATAACACCAAATTGGAATCTACCATTTGAACTAATGTGCGATGCAAGTGATTTTGCAATGGGAGCCGTTTTAGGACAAAGGATTGAAAAACAATTTCAACCTATATATTATGCTAGTAAGACGTTACAAGGAGCACAAACGAACTATACAACTACTGAAAAAGAACTCCTTGCTATTATCTTTGCTTTTGACAAATTTCGATCATATCTCGTTCTAGCAAAAACGGTGGTCTATACCGACCATTCTGCTCTTAGATACTTATTTTCAAAACAAGATGCTAAACCAAGATTAATCCGTTGGATCTTACTCTTACAAGAGTTTGATATTGAAATTCGAGATAAAAAAGGAGTAGAAAATCTCGTCGCTGATCATCTTTCTCGTCTTGAAAATCCTGAGTTAGAAGTTCTAAATGAATCGGCCATACAAGACAACTTTCCTGATGAATATCTATTGAAGATAGATTATAAAGAAATCCCATGGTTTGCAGACTATGCAAACTATTTAGTATGTGGATTCCATGAAAAAGGATTATCGTATCAAAGACGAAAGAAATTTTTCAGTGATATAAAACACTATTTTTGGGAAGATCCACATCTGTATAAAAGTTGTTCCGATGGAATAATACGCCGATGTGTATTTGGAGATGAAGCTAGTAAAATATTAAACCATTGTCACACAGGACCAACAGGAGGGCATTATGGGCCTCAACTAACAGCAAGAAAAGTTTATGATGCTGGATTCTATTGGCCTACAATTTACAAAGACGCACACTTTCTTTGCAAATCCTGTGATGCTTGTCAAAGGGCCGGAAAAATAAGTCAACGTGATGAAATGCCACAAAATGTCATCCAAGTATGTGAAGTATTTGACATTTGGGGTATTGACTTTATGGGTCCATTTCCAAAATCTCATAATAATCTATATATACTCGTAGCCATTGATTATGTATCTAAATGGGCGGAAGCACAAGCTCTCCCAACTAACGATGCACGAGTTGTAGTCAACTTTTTAAAACGTCTTTTTGCAAGGTTTGGAACACCGAAAGCTTTAATAAGTGATCGGGGAACTCATTTTTGTAATAATCAACTTGAGAAAGTTCTCAAACGTTATGGAGTAACTCATAAAATCTCAACCGCATATCATCCACAAACAAGTGGACAAGTTGAAAATACCAACTGAGCTTTAAAACGTATTCTAGAGAAAACCGTAGGATCAAATCCGAAGGAATGGTCCATTAAATTGGAGGATGCACTCTGGGCTTTTAGAACAGCCTACAAAACTCCAATTGGAACCACACCTTTTAGAATTGTTTATGGAAAAGCATGTCATCTTCCAGTAGAAATTGAACACAAAGCATTTTGGGCTTTGAAAACATGTAATCTTGATTTACATGAAGCTGGACGTCTACGATTAAGTCAACTAAACGAATTAGAAGAATTAAGACATGAAGCATACGAAAATTCGTTAATCTATAAAGAAAGAACGAAGAAATTGCATGATAAAAGAATCAG
This sequence comes from Rutidosis leptorrhynchoides, assembly GCF_046630445.1. NCBI lineage: Eukaryota > Viridiplantae > Streptophyta > Magnoliopsida > Asterales > Asteraceae > Rutidosis > Rutidosis leptorrhynchoides. The sequence continues at coordinate 433,939,501 of NC_092335.1, forward strand.
AAGTTCAAAAGAATTTAAAGAAGGAGACAGAGTTCTTCTTTTCAATTCACGATTCAAGCTATTTCCTGGAAAATTGAAATCAAGATGGTCTGGACCATTCATAGTCAAAAGAGTTTTCCCATACGGAACGATAGAATTAATAAATTCAAATGGGATTGAATTTAAAGTTAATGGTCACAGAGTTAAACATTACATACATGGTCCGATGGAAGTCGACAACGAAGTTAATCACAATTTTGACACCACAGCTAACTAAGTGTGGGGAGAATCAAGTCTTTAAAGGATAATATGTATTTCTGTTAGAGTTAGATTTTCTGTTTTCGTGTAGTTCTCGAAAATGGAACCCGAATGGTCTTTCCCTAGCAGACCCTAAAGAACTAGTCTTCTCCCCCCATTCTGAATTTTTATTTTTTTTAGGTTTTTACAAAATGAAGACTGCCTGTGAACTAAACCATGGTCTAATGCTACACGCTTTGATCACTAAAAGAAATAATGACATACTACCAAGTGAAATAGTATCAGTAATCAGAGAAAGAATGGACGGAGTTAGAAAAGAATCCAGATGCGAAGATAATAAGTTACAATTTGGTAAAGGAAAATCAAAATCCGCAGTGAAAAGAAGAGCACGACACCTAGAACGATGTCACAAATGCGGAAAATGGTCACATGGAGGTAAATGTTCAAATAATCAAACCTATTCAAATACCGAATTTGTTACTTTATGTAGAGACGGACCGTTCATATGTTTAGAAGAAAAGACACTGAATGCTCGAGGTTACGCCTATGTAGCTATGGAAAACCAATTAAACCGACTATCTTATGAATGGGATAGATCATATAACTAAGAATACTATCTCACAGGTAAGTCTGTACAGTTTTTATTTTTTATTTATTTTTATTTTTAACCTTTTGATAATAAACGCTAATTTGTTCGCTATAAAGTATTAAATTGGTATTAAATAAAATTAGGTTTGGCGACCGAAATTATTGATATCATTCAAAAATTTATTACATCACTGCGAAATTTAACGTTTATTCTTAAGGTATAAATATCTTTAATCAATCAACCCAAAATATTTCAAAAATTCGTCATGAGTTAAATTAGGTCTTGGAACTGAAATTACTTTACCGAAAAGAGGGGCGCATATTTTTGATAATATTTGATTGATTAAAGTGGGATAAAAAGCCAAAAAGATTTTTAATTTTATTTTTACCATATTTTTAAAATTAATATATAAATCTTAAATTAATATTGTAAACTTTGTAAAAACAATATTTTTAAAATTGTAAATATTTGAAAAGTTAATATAAGTTTGGTGTGAATTTATAATATGAATTTTTAAAATTAAGTTTGGTGTGAATTTTTAATTTTTAAAATATGAATTTTTAATTTTATGCATTTCAAATTTTTAAGTTTGGTGTGAATTTTTAAATTTTGAATTTTATATTTAAATTGTGTGAATTTAAAAACAAAAATTTACTTTATCTCATTAAGTTAAAAATATGATTTTTAAAATTCGTCGTAAGTTGAAGACTAGGTCATTGAACCGAAATTGCTTTACCCGAGGGAGGGACGAGAGTCATTATTATCATTATTTTTAATCTTATTGATTTAAAGTATGCCAAAAAAATTAAAAAAAACCCAAAAATCTTAGCTTTTAAAACAATCGCTACAAAAAGACAAATTTTAAAATTTTGTCGAGGGACGGACTAGGGCATCGTTCCGAAACGCCCTCATTCTTAAAAGAAACAAATTTTTAAAATTAATTAATATTTGTTTTATAAGTTAAAGGTTTTATAAATAAAAAAATAGTATGTATATATTTGTTTGTAGTTTATCTTACAAGACAGGGTAAAACAACGCGTTTTCAAAGACTGGCATTAAGTTCAGCAAAAGTAACTAATTTTAATGACAAGATGCAAAATTATATGTGATGTAACAACAAACGGAATGAACAAATGACGTGCACCATTTATCATTCAAAACAAACGCCAATATGTTTGGAAGTTTTGGTAAAATTTAATCACTTTACTACGCTAATCACCCTCAATAATTTAAATTATTACTGATTTCTTGCAAATGAGGGCATTGCAAGATCTTAAGTGTGGGAAGGGGTTAAATTCTTTCGGATTTTTAAATTTTTTTTTGATTTAAACACTTGGTTACCATTAAAAATACTAGTAACGCAGTAGTTGTATTAGAATCTAGTGCTCTCCGATAACAAGGAACAGCCCTAGTCTTATATACTGACTACCCACTTCTAGTAAATTTTTCAAAATTTTCAACAAAATGAATTCAAAATCATGTTTATACATATTTATGAACGATGAAAACTAGGTCATTGAGCCGAAATTATCGTTACCTCGGAAAGGACATAAATTGAGAAACAACTAAAATGTTAGAATTCATTTAAGAATGGAATAGAGGAGAAAAAGGCAAAGAAAAACATAAATAAAAGCCAAGTGTGGGAAAACTTTACCAAGTTATTCAAAACATATATCACATATTTTTGTACAAACAATTGAAAATACTTTTGTTTTGGACGATAATCAACTGTTTTACCCGAGGAAAGAAAAGAAGAGATGGATCTACACGATGAATCAATTCCATCATTTAAAAGGAAGTAAAGTCTTCCGAAAAAGACACGCGCTTCTTGATTTAGGTCAGGAAGTTGTCGTCCAGACCAGCTGTAGGTTGACGAAAAATCTAGAAAAGTCATCACTAAAATAGGTTGGAAATCCACGGACCTCAGCATCAAACAGGGTCGCCATGTGGTCAGATTTATCCTAACCATGAGAAGGATTTATCTCGTACAATGGGGAGGCACCGTGCAAATTAGCTTGATAAGACTAATGAATCAGATCCTCAGAAAGGATAATCTCCTTAAAGATTAAAAATCAGCTTTTAAGACTGATATTATTCAATCCTAGAGATTGACCTTAAAGATTGAGAATTCAAACTCATGGAATTCAATGATATCTAAACTCGAGCTTGAACGAGAAAATATTTTGATCAAAAATTACAAACCGATTTGTTTTCTGAAAAACCATTTTCAATGCGTTCATTACCATTGAACGTAAAATCCTAGGAATTCACCTGGAATTCATTAGGTCACCTGAACCAAATCGGGTGTCAACCGTAAGAACGGTGGTTGCATAGCATGGTCGGAGACAGGACCTTGTGCCAGACCGAAAAATTATAGGATGATCTTTACTATTGCTCCTACCAAGGATAGTTCTAGCATCCGACACGTAATTAGACCATGAACAAATACATGTCATTAGACATTGCCTTAACAGTTTCTTGTTCATCGCTTTACTTTACAACCGGACGGTAGTTTACCGAAAGGTAATATACGGAACAAGTAAACTGGATGTGTGCTATTCGATACCGGGATAGCAGTGGATTACATGAACCTAAAAGTTTTTAGCCAAAATATTGATCCACAAACATATTTTGCAACACAGATGGTGGATCAAATCAGAAAACTTGTCTAGGGTAAAATCTAGCTTGAATTTTCAAAAGATCAAATGTTTTCATAAAGATCCAATTTCCTTAAAGGATCTAAATTTTTATAGTCATGTGGGACTGTAAACGCCTTTCAAATGTGCACTTTGCTTTGGAAACCGAAAGTAAATCGGCTATTTGATTGCAAGTGTCGTTGACCTAAACCCAAGGCAACTGTGGATGACACACCCACCTTTAACCATATCGTTACTATCATTGTTTATATCGCCATATCAAAATCACTGATGTATAAAGTGTGAAGAATAAAGAAGTGATTTGTATGTTTTTATTTCAAGACTATATTGCTTGAGGACAAGCAACGCTCAAGTGTGGGGATATTGATAAGGCTAAAAAGGAACATATATTTCATAGAATTATCCCCCAAGAAAGACAAGATTTTAGTTGCAATTGTTCCATTTTCAAGTAATATTCGTTTATATTAAATAAGTGCGAAGACAAAAGGCGAAAACGACGAATTGAAGACAGAAAGGTCCAAAAAGCTAAAAAGTACAAGATACAATTAAAAAGGTTCAAATTATTGATGAAGAACGTCTAAAAATGTTACAAAACGCAAAGTACAAGATATTAAATTGTACGCAAGGACGTTCGAAAATCCGAAACCGGGACATGAGTCAACTCTCAACGCTCGACGCAACGGTGTAAAAATTACGAGTCAACTATGCACAAGAATAAAATATAATATTTAAATAATTCATAATAAGAATAATATTAAATAATAAAAAGTTGTTAATTGAGCATAGTTCAGGGGTCGTAAATGAAAATTTCAATTCTAATTTCGCCTATAAAAGGCTATGTAATCGTAATAAGGGGATACTTTTTTTCGATCATATTTTCCATCTATATATCGATCCATCTATCTATTATCAATATCAATTATCAATATCTATATTCTATATCTCTATCATAATGTTAACTTAATAAGATATAACAATAATCTTAATTTTAATTTTAAATTATGATAATAATAAGATTTATGATAGAGATCGTTTGAGTGTGTAAGTCGAAATTCTGTCCGTGTAACGCTATGCTATTTTTAATCATTGTAAGTTATGTTCAACCTTTTTATATTAATGTCTCGTAGCTAAGTTATTATTATGCTTATTTAAAACGAAGTAATCATGATGTTGGGCTAATTACTAAAATTGGGTAATTGGGCTTTGTACCATAATTGGGGTTTGGACAAAAGAACGACACTTGTGGAAATTAGACTATGAGCTATTAATGGGCTTTATATTTGTTTAACTAAATGATAGTTTGTTAATGTTAATATAAAGATTTACAATTGGGCGTACCTATAAATAACCATTTACACTCGATCGGACACGATGGGCGGGGTATTTATATGTACGAATAATCGTTCATTTAACCGGACATGAGAATGGATTAATAGCCACTAGAATTATTAAAACAGGGGTGAAATTATGTACAAGGACACTTGGTATAATTGATAACAAAATATTAAAACTTTGGGTTACACTCAGTCGACATCCTGGTGTAATTACTAAACAAAGTATTAAAATCTTGTTACAGTTTAAGTCCCCAATTAGTTGGAATATTTAACTTCGGGTATAAGAATAATTTGACGAGGACACTCGCACTTTATATTTATAACTGATGGACTGTTATGGACAAAAACCAGACGGACATATTAAATAATCCAGGACAAAGGACAATTAACCCATGGGCATAAAACTAAAATCAACACGTCAAACATCATGATTACGGAAGTTTAAATAAGCATAATTCTTTTATTTCATATTTAATTTCCTTTATTTTATATTTAATTGCACTTTTAATTATCGCACTTTTATTTATTGTTATTGTATTTAATTGCACTTTTAATTATCGTACTTTTTAATTATCGCAATTTTATTTTATCGCACTTTTATTTATCGTTATTTACTTTATGCTTTAATTTAAGTCTTGTATTTATTTTTAATATTTTACATTTGGTTTTAACTGCGACTAAAGTTTTAAAATCGAGAAACCGGTCATTAAACGGTAAAAACCCCCTTTATAATAATAATATTACTTATATATATATATATATATATATATATATATATATATATATATATATATATTTGTATTTTTACAATTATTGTGTGTAAAAAAAATATAGTGTTATACTTCACGAGCTCCCTGTGGAACGAACCGGACTTACTAAAAACTATACTATAATACGATTAGGTACACTGCCTATAAGTGTTGTAGCAAGGTTTAAGTATATCCACTCGATAAATAAATAAATAACTTGTGTAAAATTGAAGCATATTTAATAGTATTTCGCACTAAAAATAATACTATTTTGTATACACCCCTACGACATCATAAGGGTATAAGTCAAAATTCTGTCCGTGTAACGCTACGCTATTATTAATCATTGTAAGTTATGTTCAACCTTTTTAATTTAATGTCTCGTAGCTAAGTTATTATTATGCTTATTTAATGCTGAAGTAATCGTGATGTTGGGCTAAATATTAAAATTGGGTAATTGGACTTTGTACCATAATTGGGGTTTGGATAAAAGAACGACACTTGTAAAAATTAGACTATGGGCTATTAATGGGTTTTATATTAACTAAATGATACCTCATTGATTTAATATATAGACTTATAATTTGACGTATTTATATATAACCACATACGCTTGACTGGGTACGGTGGGCGGGATATCTATAAATACCAATAATTGTTCATTTTACCAGACACGGGACTGGATTAATAGTTAATAGACTTGTTGAAATAGGGGTGGATTACATTCAAGGGTAATTGGTGTAATTATTAACAAAGTAGTAAAACCTTGGATTACACGCAGTCGATAACCTGGTGTATTCATTAAACAAAGTATTAAGACCTTGTTACAATTCGAATCCCCAATTAGTTGGAATATTTGACTTTGAGAATAAGAATAACTTGACGAAGACTCTCGCACTTTATGATTATGACTGATGGACTATTATGGACAAATCCATATGGACATATCAAATAATCCAGGACAAAGGACAATTAACCCATAGGAATAAACTAAAATCAACACATCAAACATCATGATTACGGAAGTTTAAATAAGCATAATTCCTTTATATATTTCATATTTAATTGCACTTTTAATTATCGCACTTTTATTTATTGTCATTTTATTTAATTGCATTTTTAATTATCGTACTCTTTAATTATCGCAATTTTATTTTATCGCACTTTTATTTATCGCAATTTCATCATCGTTATTTACTTTACGCTTTAAATTAAGTTATATTTATTTTTAATATTTTACATTAGGTTTTAACTGCGACTAAAGTTTTAAAAATCGACAAACCGGTCATTAAACGGTAAAACCCCCTTTTTATAATAATAATATTACTTATTTATTTTTGTATTTTTACAAATATAGTTTTTAAAAATATAGCGTTAAGCTTGTTTAAAAGATCCCTATGGAACGAACCGGACTTACTAAAAACTACACTACTGTACGATTAGGTACACTGCCTATAAGTGTTGTAGCAAGGTTTAGGTATATCCATTCTATAAATAAATAAATTTCTTGTGTAAAATTGTATCGTATTTAATAGTATTTTCTTGTAAAAATTATAACTATTTTATACACCACCTCGCACACATCAAGTATTTTTGGCGCCGAAAGCAAAACGCGATATATATAAAAAAAAGATTTTTAGTTTACTTTTGTAGAAATACGTTTTTGTAAAAATACGTTTTAATACAAAAATATAAAAAGAAAAAAAAATCTATATATTTGTTGTTAAGAGTTATTAAAAATTTATAAAAGTATTTTTATATTAGTTTTTAAAATTAAATTTTTATTTAAGTTATTTATATTTTATTTAATTTAAAACAGAAAACAGAAAAAAATATAATAAAAACATTCGGCCTAGTACTGTAGCAGCCCATATACTGGCCCGAAACCCTAGCTCATGCGATCGCATGAGCCCGAAGGCAAAAATTCATGCGATCGCATGAACATACCTGACACGCCACAGTTGACTGATTCCTGTAATAATTACGGTGTAATAATTATAATTATTATTTAATTAAAACCCTAATTAGGGTTATGTATTTAAATATTTAATTTTAAGTTTTAATTAATTTGTTTTATTTAGTTTAATTAGTTTTAATAAATTATAAAATTAATACTTTTAAAAAATAAATAATATAAAAATAATATATTTTTATAAAAATTGTACTTTTTACAACTTTAAGATTATTTTTATTTTTTTTGTATCTTTTTATTTGTTTTAGCGTAATATTTGTATTTTTCGCTCGTATTTAGTTTTAAGACATAGTTTTTTGCCATAGTTATTTTTATTTCTAGATTTTTAAGCTTTGCCGTAAAATCCCTTAAGTGCTTTTTCTTTAGACTAAAATTTAGGTGCTTTAGAATTTTGCGACGCCGTTTTTAATATTTTAGTACCTTTTTAAGTTATTGCCATTTTGGGATATAATATTTCTTTTAAGCTTTAATATTTTTAGACATAACTTTTAATTCTTAGTTTTTAGTTCCTTTTTAAGTTTCGACGCGCTACTTTCTTATTTTTATTTTTCGACGCCTATTATTTTTCGACCTTTTATTTTTTGACGTTTTTCGACGCGCTCTTTTTCTTTCTTATTTCGCGACACTCTAGTTTTTAGGACTTAGAATTTTCTATTTCTTCTCTAAAATTTCTTTAAATTTCAACGAAAAATTATTTTAAGCGGTTAAATTGATAGACATCCAAATTTTCTGTTTCGTAGTAATAATTGGATTTGTTAGTGGCTGAGTTGTGAGCTTCCGATTTAAAGGGTTCTGGCTCCCTGCTGCATCTATTGGCTATTCGAAACGTGGACAAAAGCAGAAAAGTCTATTAATTTGATAACTTATATAATTTTTATTTTTTATAACTATTAGGATATTCAGTGAATGCACCGAGCAAAACGTTCACCACCTTTTGTACGTTCACCACCTGTAACTCGATCAAGACATCTAGTAAATATTGTCGCCGTTGATTTTTCTTTAGAATCGTCATCCAGTCGACCAAGTACTCCAATTCAAATTTTCGATAATCCATTTTTTGAACCCGACCTCACAATTGAGAATCCGGAGGATCTTTAGGGACAATTCATAGATCCTGAACCACTAATCTTTCCTTCGGAACCACCAATCATTCAAACAGAGATTGTAGAGGAACCAACCATTAAATCAGAATCCTCTAGTGATTCAGATTCAACAAATTCAATCATGGAAAATCTGGAACCTCTAAGTATGGAAGACCGAATGCGAGCTAAACGCACTGGCCAAGGTCACGCAATTACTCAACTAGACATTAATGCGCCAGATTATGAAATTAAAGGACAAATTCTACACATGGTAACTAATCAATGCCAATTTAGTGGTGCGCCGAAGGAAGATCCAAATGAACATCTTCGAACCTTTAATAGGATCTGTACACTATTTAAAATCCGAGAAGTGGAGGATGAACAGATATATCTCATGTTATTTCCCTGGACTTTGAAGGGAGAAGCCAAAGATTGGTTAGAATCGTTACCTGAAGGGGAGATTGATACATGGGACGTTTTAGTTGAAAATTTTCTTAAACAATTCTTTCCGGCATATAAAGCCGTGAGACTTCAAGGAGAAATTGTTACATTCACGCAAAAGCCAAATAAAACTTTATATGAAGCGTGGACAAGATTTGGAAAGTTATTAAGAGGATGTCTTCAACATAGTTTAGACACTTGTCAAATAGTACAAATATTCTACCAAGGATGCGACATCACTACAAGAAAAGACATCGATATAGCAGCTGGTGGTTCCATTATGAAGAAAACCGCAACTGATGCTTACAAAATTATTGATAACACTGCTTCCCACTCACATGAGTGGCATTAAGAAAAAGATATCGTTAGATCATCTAAAGCAGCTAGAGCCGATTCTAGCCATCACTTAGATTCCATTTCTGCAAAGATAGATGCTGTCGAGAGACGAATGGAAAAGATGACTAAGGATATACACTCAATAAGAATTAGTTGTGAGCAGTGTGGAAGACCACATTTAACAAAAGATTGTCTCAATATTGAACTAACAATGGAACAAAGAGAGAATGTTTCATACATAAACCAAAGGCCTGGAAATAATTATCAGAATAATTATCAACCGCCAAGACCAATTTACAATCAAAACCAGAATTATAACCGAAATGTTCCATACAACAACCAACAAGGTCCAAGCAATCAACAAGTATCCAACAATACTTACAATCAGCAAAGACCTATTTTTCAAAACAAACCACCACAAACCGATGATAAAAAGCCAAATTTAGAAGATATGATGTCGAAGCTAGTTGAATCTCAAACTCAGTTTTTCACATCTCAGAAACAAACCAATGAACAAAATGCTCAAGCATTTAGAAATCAACAAGCTTCTATTCAAAATTTGGAACAAGAAGTGAGTAACCTAGCAAGGTTGATAGGTGAAAGAAAACCGGGAAGTTTACCTAGTGATACAAATGCTAACCCCCGGAATGAAACAGCTAAAGCCATTACCACAAGAAGTGGTATTACACTTAAACCACCTGAAATGCCTGTAATTTCTGATGAATCTATTCCTACTCCACAAGAACCACAGTCTGAGCAAGATAAGGAAACAGAACCGGTAGTTGAAAAGGTTAATGAAGATAACACAGTTAAAGCTAAACCTTATGTTAAACCATACCAACCACCACTTCCTTACCCGAGTAAAATGAGAAAAGAGAGACTTGAAGCCGAGCAATCCAAATTCTTGGATATGTTTAAACAAATAAATGTAAATCTTCCTTTCATTGATGTAATTTCAAGAATGCCTAGATATGCTAAATTTCTGAAAGATCTAATCACAAATAGAAAGAAAATGGAAGAACTCTCGGCTGTTACTATGAATGCTAATTGTTCTGCAGTGCTATTGAATAAGATACCAGAAAAATTATCTGATCCAGGAAGTTTCACAATTCCATGTTTTCTGGGTAGTCTTAGTTCAATAGAAGCATTGACAGACTTAGGTACTAGTATAAATTTAATGTCGTATTCACTATACGCTAAACTAGACCTTAAAGAATTGAAACCAACACGAATAAGTATACAACTAGCCGATTGATCAGTAAAATATCCTAGAGGGATAATGGAAAACATGCTAGTTAAAGTTGGTACTTTAGTATTTCCAGTAGATTTTGTTATTCTAGACATGAAAGAAGATTCTCGAGTTCCTTTCATATTAGGAAGACCATTCTTAAACACTGCTAAAGTAATAATAGATGTGTTTGGTAAGAAACTGACCCTAAGTATAGAGGACGAGAGTGTTACCTTTTCTATTAATAGAGCCATGCAACAACCGCAATCTGCAGATGATACATGTTATTATATTCAAACTATAGATTCACATGCAGAATTATTAGAAGAATTTCCAGAATTACAAGGAACAGGAGAATGTTCTTTAGGAGAAGAAACTGAACCAATTGATGAAGCTGAAATGTTAGCTACACTTATGGCTAATGGATATGAACCAACAACAGAAGAAATTCAAATGCTAAAAGAAGAAGACAGATATCGATATAAATCATCGATAGAAGAACCACCGACATTAGAGTTAAAGCCACTTCCAAACCATTTAGAATACGCTTATTTACATGGTGAATCTAAATTACCTGTAATAATATCATCTTCTCTTACTGAAAATGAAAAATCTCAACTCATTTCTGTGCTAAAAGCTCATAAACCAGCTATTGCATGGAAGATTCATGATATTAAAGGAATAAGTCCTTCGTATTGCACACATAAAATCCTTATGAAAGAAGGTCATAAAACGTATGTGCAACGCCAACGAAGACTAAATCCTAATATGCAAGATGTTGTTAAGAAAGAAATTATTAAACTGCTAGATGCAGGTTTAATTTATCCAATCTCTGATAGTCCATGGGTAAGCCTAGTTCAATGCTTACCTAAGAAGGGTGGCATGACTGTCATCACAAATGAGAAAAATGAGCTTATTCCTACTAGGACTGTAACAGGATGGCGTGTTTGTATTGATTATAGAAAATTAAATGACGCCACCAGAAAAGATCACTTTCCCTTACCTTTCATTGATCAAATGTTGGAAAGATTAGCCGAAAATAGTTACTATTGTTTTCTTGATGGTTTTTCTGAATATTTTTAAATTCCAATAGCACCCAAAGATCAAGAGAAAACCACGGTCACGTGCCCTTATGGTACTTTTGCTTACAAACGCATGCCATTTGGACTTTGCAACGCCCCTGCAACCTTTCAAAGGTGCATGATGGCAATTTTTCACGACATGATAGAAGAATGCATGGAAGTTTTCATGTATGACTTTTCAGTCTTCGGTGATACATTTAAATCATGTTTAGTTAATCTTGAAAAAATGCTTATTAGATGCGAACAATCAAATCTAGTTCTTAATTGAGAAAAATGCCATTTCATGGTTAAAGAAGGCATCGTTCTTGGACATAAAATCTCAAAGGAAGGAATTGAAGTGGATAGAGCTAAAATAGATGTAATTGCTAAACTTCCACATCCCACCAATGTTAGAGGAGTTAGGAGTTTTCTAGGGCATGCCGGTTTTTACCGACGTTTCATAAAAGATTTTTCTAAAATTGCCACTCCTATGAATAAACTCCTAGAAAAGGATGCTCCATTCATCTTTTTAGATGAATGCATCAAATCTTTTAATATTCTTAAAGAAAAACTCACTAATGCGCCGATCATGATAACTCCAAATTAGAATCTACCGTTTGAACTAATGTGCGATGCAAGTGATTTTGCAATGGGAGCCGTTTTAGGACAAAGGATTGAAAAACGATTTCAACCTATATATTATGCTAGTAAGACGTTACAAGGAGCACAAACGAATTACACAACTACCGAAAAAGAACTCCTTGCTATTGTCTTTGCTTTTGACAAATTTCGTTCATATCTCGTTCTAGCTAAAACGGTGGTCTATACTGACCATTCTGCTCTTATATACCTATTTTCGAAACAAGATGTCAAACCAAGATTAATTCGTTGGATCTTACTCTTACAAGAGTTCGATATTGAAATCCAAGATAAAAAGGGAGCAGAAAATCTCGCCGCTGATCATCTTTCTCGTCTTGAAAATCCTGAATTAGAAGTTCTGAATGAATCGGCCATACAAGACAACTTTCCTGATGAATATCTATTAAAGATAGATTATAATGAAATTCCATGGTTTGCAGACTATGCAAACTACTTAGTATGTGGATTCCTTGAAAAAGGGTTGTCGTACCAAAAATGAAAGAAATTCTTTAGTGATATAAAACACTATTTCTGGGAAGATCCACATTTGTTTAAAAGTTGTCCCGATGGAATAATACGCCGATGTGTATTCGGAAATGACGCTAGTCAAATCTTAAACCATTGTCACACAGGACCAACAGGAGGGCATTTTGGACCTCAACTTACAGCAAGAAAAGTTTACGATGCTGGATTCTATTGGCCTACAATTTTCAAAGATGCACACCTTCTTTGCAAATCCTGTGATGCTTGTCAAAGGGCCAAAAAATAAGTCAACGTGATAAAATGCCACAGAATGTCATTCAAGTATGTGAAGTATTTGACGTTTGGGGTATTGACTTTATGGGTCCATTTCCAAAATCTCATAATAATCTCTACATTCTCGTTGCCATTGATTATGTATCTAAATGGGCTGAAGCACAAGGTCTCCCAACTAACGATGCACGAGTTGTAGTCAACTTTTTAAAACGTCTTTTTGCAAGGTTCGAAACACCGAAAGCTTTAATAAGTGATCGGGGTACTCATTTTTGTAATAATCAACTTGAGAAAGTTCTCAAAAGATATGGAGTAACTCATAAAATCTCCACTGCATATCATCCATAAACAAGTGGACAAGTTGAAAATACCAACCGAGCTTTAAAACGTATTCTAGAGAAAACTGTAGGATCAAATCCGAAGGAATGGTCCATGAAATTGGAGGATGCACTCTGGTCTTTTAGAACAGCCTAAAAAACTCCAATTGGAACCACACCTTTTAGACTCATTTACGGAAAAGCATGTCATCTTCCAGTAGAAATTGAACACAAAGCATTTTGGGCTTTGAAGACATGTAATCTTGATTTACATGAAGCCGGACGTCTACGATTAAGTCAACTAAACGAATTAGAAGAATTAAGACATGAAGCATACAAAAATTCGTTAATCTATAAAGAAAGAACGAAGAAATGGCATGATAAAAGAATCAGAAGTTCAAAAGAATTTAAAGAAGGAGACAGAGTTCTTCTTTTCAATTCACGATTCAAGCTATTTTCTAGAAAATTGAAATCAAGATGGTCTGGACCATTCATAGTCAAAAGAGTTTTCCCATATGGAACAATAGAGTTAATAAATTTAAATGGGATTGAATTTAAAGTTAATGGTCACAGAGTTAAACATTACGTACATGATCCGATGGAAGTTGAAAACGAAGTTAATCACAATTTCAACACCACATCTAACTAAGTGTGGGGAGGTTCGAATCTTTTTAGGGTAATATGTATTTATGTTAGAGTTAGATATTCTGTTTTCGTGTAGTCTTCGAGAATGGAATCCGAATGGTCTTTCCCTAGCAGACCCTAAAGAACTAGTCTTCTCCCCCCATTCTGAATTTTTATTTTTTTAGGTTTTACGAGATGAAGAATTCCTTTGATCTGAACCATGGTCTAATGCTACACGCTTTGATCACTAAACGTAATAATGACACACTCCCGAGTGACCTGGTATCAGTAATAAGAGCCAAATTGGACAGAGTAAGAAAAGAACTCATGAACGATCATAATAAGTTACATTTTGGTAAAGGAAAATCAAAATTCGCAGCGAAAAGAAGAGCACGACACCTTGAAAGATGTCACAAATGTGGAAAATGGTCACACAAAGGAAAATGCTCGACGAATCAGACATATTCCAATACCGAGTTCGTTACTTTATGTAGAGAAGGACCGTTCATATGTTTCAAAGAAAAATCGTTGAATGCTCGAGGTTATGCCTATGTAGCTATGGAAAACCAATTAGTCCGACTATCCTATGAGTGGGCTAAAGCAGGTCACTGAGAATTCTATCTCACAGGTAAGTTTGTACAGTTTTTATTTTTATTTTATTGCTTTTAACCTTTTGATATTAAACGCTAAATCGTTCGCTATAAAGTATAGAATTGGTATTCAATAAAATTAGGTTTTGCGACCGAAATTATTGATATCATACAAAAATTTATTACATCACTGCGAAATTTACCGTTTATTCTTAAGGTATGAATATCTTTAATCGATCAAACCAAAATATTTCAAAAATTCGTCATGAGTTAAACTAGGTTATGGAACCGAAATTACTTTACCGAAAAGAGGGGCGTATATTTTTGATAATATTTGATTGATTAAAGTGGGATAAAAGACCAAAAAGATTTTAAATTTTATTTTTACTTTGTTTTTAAAAATTAATATTAAATTATTAATGTAACTTTTTAAAATCAATATATTTAAGTTTGTAAATATTTGAAAATTTAATATTTTTAATATAAGTTTGTATGTATAAAAACAAAATTATAATAAAAGTTTGGTGTGAATTTTCAATTTTCATAATATGAATTTTTAATTTTATGCATTTTAAATTTAAGTTTGGTGTGAATTTAAAAACAAAATTTACTTTATTTCGCTAAGTTAAAAATTTGATTTTTAAAATTTGTCGTGAGTTGAAAACTAGGTCGTTGAACCGAAAATTGCTCTACCCAAGGGAGGGACGAGAACTTTTATTATCATTATTTTTAAGCTTATTGAATTAAAGTATGCCAAAAACATTTAAAAAACCCAAAAATCTTTACTTTTAAAACCGCGCTTAAAAATGACAAATTTTAAAATTTTGTTTCTTTTTAGGATGAGGGCGTTTCGGATCGTTGTCCTAGTCCGTCCCTCGACAATATTTTAACTTATACACTTGGTTACCATTAAAAATACTAGTAATGCATTAGTTGTATTAGAATCTAGTGCTCTCTGATAATAAAGAACAGCCCTAGTCTTATATACTGACTACCCAATTCTAGTAAAATTTTCAAAATTTTAAATTAAATGAATTCAAAATCATGTTTATACATATTTATGAACGATAAAACTAGGTGTTAACACCAAAATTATTGTTACCTCGGAAAGGACATAAATTGAGAAACAAACCAAAATATTAGAATTCATTTAAAATGGAATAGAGGACAATAAAAAGACAAAGAAAGGAAAATAAAAGCCAAGTGTGGGAAAAATTTACCAAGTTATTTTGAACATATATCACATATTTTTGTACAAATAACTGAAGATGCTTTTGCTTTAGACTAAACTAATCAGTTTTACCCGATTTACTGTAATATATTTGAAAGAAAGATGGATCTACACGATGAATCAATTCCATCATTAAAAGGAAGTAAAGTCTTCCGAAAAAGACACGCGCTTCTTGATTTAGGTCATGAAGTTGTCGTCCAGACCAGCTGTAGGTTGACGAAAAATCTAGAAAAGTCATCTCTAAAATCAGCAGGAAATCCACGGATCTCAACATCAAACAGGGTCGCCAAGTGGTCAGACTTATCCTAACCATGAGAGGATCTGTCTCGTAAAATGGGGAGGACGCCGTGAAAATTAGCTTGATAAGACTAATGAATCAGACCCCTAGAAAGGATAATCTCCTTAAAGATTAAAAATCAGCTTTTAAGCCTGATATTACTCAATCCTAGAGATTGACCTTAAAGATTGAGAATTACAAACTCATGGAATTCGATGATATCTAAACTCGAGCTTGAACGAGAAAATATTTTGATCAAAATTACAAACCGATTTGTTTTTTGAAAAACCCATTTTTAATGCGTTCATTACCATTGAACGTAAAATCCTAGGAATTCACCTGGATTTCATTAGGTCACCTGAACCAAATCGGGTGTCAACCGTAAGAACGGTGGTTGCATAGCATGGTTGAAGACAGGACCTTGTGCCAGACCGAAAAACTATAGGGTGATCTTTACTATTGCTCCTACAAAGGATAGTAATTGAATCCGACAAGTTATATACCATAATTAAAAGCATGTCAGGGGACATTGCTTTAACACTTACTTGTTCAACACTTTCCTTTACAACCGGATGGTAGTTTACCGAAAGGTAATATACGGAGCAAGTATACTGGACGTGTTGCTTTCCTAATACAAGGTTAGCAAGTGGGTGACACAAAACCGCAAGTTTTGAGCTAAAATTTTAAAATCTGAAACCCACAAAACCCACAAAAATAATTTGCAAACACCGGTGAAGGGTTATTCCGAAAAACTTATCTAGGGTAAAAGCTAGATTTAATTTTCAAAAGATCAAATGTTTTCATAAAGATCCAATTTCCTTAAGGGATCTAAATTTTATAGTCATGTGGGACTGTAAACCACATCATTACTACCATTGTTTATACCGCCGTATAGAAATCACTGATGTACAAAGTGTGAAGAATAAAGAAGTGATTCTAGTATTTTTATTTCAAGACTATATTGCTTGAGGACAAGCAACGCTCAAGTGTGAGAATATTTGATAATGCTAAAAACGAACATATATTTAATAGCATTATCCCTCAAGAAAGACAAGCTTTTAGTTGCAACTGTTCTATTTACAAGTGATATTCGTTTAAATAATAAAAGGTAAAGACAAAAGACAGATTCGACGAATTGAAGACGCAAACGACCAAAAAGCTCAAAAGTACAAAGTACAATTAAAGTGTTTCAAATTATTGGTGAGAAACGTCTCAAAATTACAAGAGTACAAGACGCGAAACGCAAAATACAAGATATTAAATTGTACGCAAGGACGTTCGAAAATCCGGAACCGGGACCAGGGTCAACTCTCAACGCTCGACGCAACGGACTAAAAATTACAAGTCAACTATACACATAAATATAATATAATATTTAAATAATTCTTAAAATTATTTATATATTATATTTATTTATTAAAACGTCGACAAGCTTGAAAACAAAAATATGTGAGCTGGTACCTACTTCCATGCTATCGCATGGCCTGTAGGCTTGTTTTCCATGCGATCGCATGGAACACTTTTTGTGGTCACATGCCTATAAATTCGCAGTTTGGTGATCGATTAAATATATCTTTTTCCTTTTCTCAATCTAACGTATATATATATATATATATATATATATATATATATATATATATATATATATATATATATATATATTTATTTATATTATAATTTTAATTTTAATTTTAAATTCTAATAATAAGGGCATGTTAGTGAATGTTGTAAGGGTATAAGTCAAAATTCTGTCCGTGTAACGCTACGCTATTATTAATCATTGTAAGTTATGTTAAACCTTTTTAATTTAATGTCTCGTAGCTAAGTTATTATATCATATCCGAAGGGTGTCCCGAAATGATGGGGATATTCTTATATATGCATCTTGTTAATGTCGGTTACCAGGTGTTCACCATATGAATGATTTTTATCTCTATGTATGGGATGTGTATTGAAATATGGAATCTTGTGGTCTATTGTTACGATTTGATATATATTGGTTAAACCTATAACTCACCAACATTTTTGTTGACGTTTAAAGCATGTTTATTCTCAGGTGAATACTAAGAGCTTCCGCTGTTGCATACTAAAATAAGGACAAGATTTGGAGTCCATGTTTGTATGATATTGTGTAAAAACTGCATTCAAGAAACTGATTTCGATGTAACATATTTGTATTGTAAACCATTATGTAATGGTCGTGTGTAAACAGGATATTTTAGATTATCATTATTTGATAATCTACGTAAAGCTTTTTAAACCTTTATTTATGAAATAAAGGTTATGGTTTGTTTTAAAAATGAATGCAGTCTTTGAAAAACGTCTCATATAGAGGTCAAAACCTCGCAACGAAATCAATTAATATGGAACGTTTTTAATCAATAAGAACGGGACATTTCAGTTTATTATGCTTATTTAATGCCAAAGTAATCGTGATGTTGGGCTAAATATTAAAATTGGGTAATTGGGCTTTGTACCATAATTGGGGTTTGGATAAAAGAACGACACTTGTAGAAATTAGACTATGGGCTATTAATGGGTTTTATATTAACTAAATGATACCTCGTTGATTTAATATATAGACTTATAATTTGACGTATTTATATATAACCACATATGCTTGACTAGGTACGGTGGGCGGAATATCTATAAATACCAATAATTGTTCATTTTACCGGACACGGGACTTGATTAATAGTTAATAGACTTGTTGAAATAGGGGTGGATTACATTCAAGGGTAATTGGCGTAATTTTTAACAAAGTAGTAAAACCTTGGATTACACGCAGTCGATAACTGGTGTATTCATTAAAAAAAGTATTAAGACCTTGTTACAATTCGAATCCCCAATTAGTTGGAATATTTGACTTCGGGAATAAGAATAACTTGATGAAGACTCTCGCACTTTAAGATTATGACTGATGGACTATTATGGACAAATCCGTATGGACATATCAAATAATCCAGGACAAAGGACAATTAACCCATGGGAATAAACTAAAATCAACACGTCAAACATCATGATTACGGAAGTTTAAATAAGCATAATTCCTTTATATATTTCATATTTAATTGCACTTTTAATTATCGCACTTTTATTTATTGTCATTTTATTTAATTGCATTTTTAATTATCGTAATCTTTAATTATCGCAATTTTATTTTATCGCACGTTTATTTATCGCAATTTCATCATCGTTATTTACTTTACGCTTTAAATTATGTTATATTTATTTTTAATATTTTACATTAGGTTTTAACTGCGACTAAAGTTTTAAAAATCGACAAACCGGTCATTAAACGGTAAAAACCCCCTTTTTATAATAATAATATTACTTATATATTTTTGTATTTTTACAAATCTAGTTTTTAAAAATATAGTGTTAAGCTTGTTTAAAAGATCCCTGTGGAACGAACCGGACTTACTAAAAACTACACTACTGTATGATTAGGTACACTGTCTATACATGTTGTAGCAAGGTTTAAGTATATCCATTCTATAAATAAATAAATTTCTTGTGTAAAATTGTATCATAGTTAATAGTATTTCCTTGTAAAAATTATAACTATTTTATACACCACCTCGCACACATCAGAGTCATTCATGGCATATTTCAAAAGACGTTGCATTCGAGTCGTTGAGTTCATCAAGATTATTAATAAGTCAATTATAGTTGGATATATTATGAAATGGTATGCATACCGTCAACTTTCGATGTAATGAAAGTTTGTCTTTTTAAAAACGAATGCAATGTTTGTAAAATGTATCATATAGAGGTCAAGTGTCTCGCGATGTAATCAAATGTAATGTATTCGTCCAGATGGATTAGGACGGGTCATTAAAGTTGGTATCAGAGCGGTGGTCTTAGCGAACCAGATCTTGCATTAGTGTGTCTAACTGATAGTTATTTAGATGCATTAGTGGGTCTGGACTTCGACCGTGTCTGCATGTCAAAAGTTTTGCTTATCATTTTGTGTCGAAAATCATCTGCTTATCATCCTTAGAAAATTATCTGCTTATCATTCTTAGGAAATCACTTGCTTATCATTCTTAGTCTAGACACATCTTACTGCATTGATTGCATAAATAGTGTATAGACAAAATTCATATCTTAGCGTATATGTTACTGTAAACTTTGCCTGACATATTTCGTAAATTCCTCCATAATCTACGAAATCTTTTGTTCTATATATATAGATATTCTATGTAGTTAGGATACCATCCGATAACCGAAAATCATTTCCTATTGAAAAATCATTTACTCAATCGTACGAAATGGAACTCGTCACTAGTTCAAGTTCTTCGGAACCCAACAGCTATTCTGACATGGATGTTCACCTAAGCTCCGGAAGCAGCGTCACCAGAATGAATCAACCAATCAGTAATCCCCAATTCATCTGATGGGTTCGTAGCCTCCTTAATCATTGGAGACAAGAAGAAGGCGATCCTTTCCATCCACCACATTGCCCTCTTGGCGAGGAACACGAAGCACTTACCGATGAACCTATCTGAAACACCATTTTCAGCCTCATTTGCAGAATAGCTCGACACGATTATATTCTATCCACAATTCTAAATCTTATTCATCTGCTCGTTCCGACCAACGAACTTCGCGCTCGAGTAATCAATTTGGAGAATATGGTGCAAAACGTACCAGCTTCAGCAACATCACCGGCATCAATAGTACCACCAACAACACAAGTTTCAACATCACATGCCCCAATATCTCATTCTGTACCTCAAGCATAATCATCGTTCTACTCATCGTTCTACATCAATTATTTTCGTTCTTCATGACAATTATGTAATCTCTAATGTTTTAGAGATTATGTACTCTAGTTCTAACCATAAATCAGATGAGTTTAATATCATATTAACTCATTAAATCCATGATTACATCTGAAGAAAATATACTTACATATATATTTTCATAAAGATTGTAATTAAAAATTCTTTCGTACAAACTGCTAATGGTGAAAATATTTTAACGGTAGGTAATACCCGAGGAATATTTAGATTTCACATTAATAAGTTACACTGTATATTCTTCGAATCTGATTCAACAGTCATTTACTATCCTACTTACATCCACAGATATACGAATCCGTTCACCACAGAATAACCATTTTCATTCAATTTCATATTTGGATTTTGGCTTATCAGAATCCAACAAGTGGCATAATGAAGAAAACATTGAACAAAAATAAAATTTGTTAGAAACAAATAAATTAACTATGAGAAATTTTGTTAAGAAACCACGCTAACAAAATCCTAGCTAACAGTTCCTAGCTAACTGTTAATTCCTTATTACATTTAATTATCGCAAATTAATTATCGCAATTTTAATTCTCACAATTTTATTTATCGTCATTTAATTTCTGTTATTTATATTACGCACTTTAAATATTGGGACACGTATACAAGGTTTTGACATATCATATCGACGCATCTATATATATTATTTGGAATAATTATAGACACTCTATATGCAGTAATGCTCGAGTTAGCTATACAGGGTTGAGGTTGATACTAATATAATATATATACTTTGAGTTGTGATTGAATCTGAGACATGTATACAATGAGTCACGATACGTATTAATTAATTCGAATATTATATATTAAACTATATATGAATTATTGAATTACTAACTGTGGACTACTAACTGTGGACTACCAACATTGGACAATTAAAATGATTAAAATATTGATTATAACATATGAAACTAAATATTTCTTCAAGTTTGCCACTTGATTTCATCTTAAATCTCATTTGTATCTTGACGATTTTAATCTGCGTTCAAACCTTTCATGATGTCATACCCCGTCCAAAATCTTCCTGAACGAATACAATAACATCTGGTACCATCGCGATGAACAGACCTCTATATGCCATAAATGACCCAAGAAGTATCTTTAAATTGAGCATATGCACAGCGGAAGATTTCTTTCATACCTGAGAATAAACATGCTTTAAAGTGTCAACCAAAAAGTTGATGAGTTCATAGGTTTATCGTAACAAAAAAATTCATCATTTTGATAGACCACAAGATTTAATATTCCCATTTCTCATAAACATCATGCATAAAATTCATTCATATGGATTGAACACCTGGTAATCGACCTTAACAAGTTGCATATAGAATATCATCATCATTTCCGGGACAACTTCGGACATGATAAATTCGCCATCATTCCGGGACAACTTCAGACATGATAAATTCACCATCATTCCGGGATAACTTCGGACATGATAAATTCACCATCATTCCGGGACAACTTCAGACATGATAAATTCGCTATCATTTGACTTCTCATCTCCATATTGTAATTCATTATCCTTATTCGTCCATTACTCCTGGTCTTTTCCATAACCATCATCATCATTCAACGTTCACCACCAATCATCATCATTATGCTCCATCACCACCTCATCGTCCATTATATTTTTAAATGTATCATCATCATAATAAAAATATCAAAATGTCTAACCATGTTGTCGGCCATGAATTCTTTCTCACTAGTATTACTTTATAAATCCACTAATTGCACTTTTGGTTAAAGGTAATGATAATGTATCAATAGAAGTGGGTTGGTTGTTTATTGACCAAAAACAAGAAATCGTAGCAGCAACAAGTAACTCGCAGGTGTTTTTCGAAGAAAAAAAATATACACAAGGTGGGTCTGTGATGGTTTGAATGGGACAGAACAAGCAGGCTGTAGACGTGGGGTTTTCCTTGCCAGCTAGTGTGCATCTCCATTATAAAAACTTATTGTGACGTCATATATAAAACAAATAACGTGTATGAAGTTATTGGTTTCAATTCTCACGGTTTTAAGGAAAACAATTGGGTGGGTTTTCTTTTTCCCACCACTAAAGTGGAATGATTAAACAGCAAAAACAAATGTCGGCCAGAATAAAAAGAGGAGCATGCCAAAGCAAATTAAATCATTATGTCCACTTATCAATTGGTTTATTTAATCTAATATGGAATATGGAATGTGTTCGGTAAATACAAAAAAAAAGAAGGAAACAGGAACGTTTATAGGAGAAGTGGGTTTTGAGTTTGCACAGCAAATCAGAATAAATAATGGGAGTAGTGTAGTAGAGAACCGAAAAAGAATAGAAAAGTGGTGGTGTTATGAATGGTGGTCGAGGTGTTTTAGGCTAAACTGAAGTATAATTGCAGCGGTAATAGCATTCGTTTGATCACAAGTTGCAGCAGTTTTCCTGGCGGGTTTTGGGTTCTTGATTCTCACAGAAGAAGGAAGAAGAAAATAGAGAGAGTGGTGGTTAGTGGTGGTCTTGGATAATTGTAGAAGACAGTCAAAAGGAAGATATGAAACGGAAAGAATATTGCAGTAGTAGCTAGAGGTTTACATGGTGTTTGTTTTATTCGAATTGTAGATAGAGAAAAGAGAGATGGAGTGATGTGGTAGCGTGGGGGTACGTGATAGTACTATATTTTACTACGAAAAGTGATACAAACTACACAAGTTTTAATTATTTATTTACAAAATGGATATACCTAAACCTTGCTACAACACTATAGGCAGTGTACCTAATCGTAGAGTAGTATAGTTTTTAGTAAGTCCGGTTCGTTCCACAGGGAGCGGGCTTATTGCACACTATATTTTTAAACAACTATATTTGTACAAAATATATAAATATATATATATATATATATATATATATATATATATATATATATATATATATATATATATATATATATATATATATATATATATATATATATATATATATATAATATATAAAAAGGGGGTTTACCGTTTAATGACCGGTTTGTCGATTTATATTTTAAGTTACAATTAAAACCTAATGCAAAATATAAATGACGATAATTAAAGTAGCAAAAAATAAATGACAATAAATAAATGACGTTAAATAAAATAGCGAGTAAATAAAAGTACGATGAAAAATACAATAAAACAATTATGCTTATTTAAACTTCCGTAATCATGATGTTTGACGTGTTGATTTTGGTTTTAAGCCCATGGGTTAATTGTCCTTTGTCCTGGATTATTTAATATGCCCGTCTGGTTTTTGTCCATAACAGTCCATCAGTCATAAATATAAAATGCGAGTGTCCTCGTCAAATTATCCTTATACCCGAAGTCAAATATTCCAACTAATTGGGGACTTAAACTGTAACAAGGTCTTAATACTTTGTTTAATAATTACACCAGGATATCGACTGCGTGTAACCCAATGTTTTAATACTTTGTTAACAATTACGCCAAGTGTCCTTGTACATAATTTCACCCCTGTTTTAATAAGTCCATAGACTATTAATCCATTCCCGTGTCCGGTTAAATGAACGATTATTCGTACATATAAATACCCAGCCCATCGTGTCCGATCGAGTGTATATGGTTATTTATAGGGACGTCCAATTGTAAATCTTTATATTAAAATTAATAAACTATCATTTAGTTAAACAAATATAAAGCCCATTAATAGCCCATAGTCTAATTTCCACAAGTGTCGTTCTTTTGTCCAAACCCCAATTATAGTACAAAGCCCAATTACCCCGTCTTTAATATTTAGTCCAACATCATGATTACTTTGGCTCAAATAAGCATAATAATAACTTAAGTACGAGACATTAATTTAAAAAGGAGAACATAACTTACATTGAGTATTTATCGCGTAGTGTTACACGGACAGAATTTCGACTTCAAAAACCCGTAAAAATAACTTTTACATAACCCAAACTAATCTAATATAAAACTACCTTATACTATATATATATATTATATATATATTTATTTATTACAGAGTATTATTATTATTATTATTTTTTATTATTTTTACTCGGCAGAATGCATGGCCTTTTATAGGCGTTTTGATTTCTGACAGCTCCGCGAGTCGTGGAGTTTTTGGCCTTCAAACTCCGCGAGTCGTGGAGTTTGAAAATCCAGCTCAGGATCCTTTGTCTCATAGCTTGTCGACATGATTATATATATATTTATAATATATAAATAATTTATATAATTATCTATATATTATATTTTATTCTTGTGCATAGTTGACTCATAATTTTTGGTCCATTGCGTCGGGCGTTGATAGTTGGCTCAGCTCCCGGTTTCGGATTTTCGAACGTCCTTTCGTATAATTTAATATCTTGTACTTTGTGTTCCGCAACTTGTACTTTTGTCATTTTTAGACGTTTCTCATCAATAAATTGAACCTTTTGAATTGTATCTTGTACATTTGAGCTTTTTGGACGTTTGTGTCTTCAAATCTTCGTTTTCGCCTTTTGTCTTCGCACTTATTTATTTAAACAATTACAATGAAAATATAATACAATTACAAATGAAAACCTATTATTTAGGAGGGATATTGCTATGAAATATATGTTCCTTTTTAGCCTTATCAAATATCCCAACACTTGAGCGTTGCTTGTCCTCAAGCAATACAGAACTTGAAATAAAAACATACATGAATCACTTTTTTATTCATCACATTTTATACATAAGTGATTTTGATATGGTGGTATAAACAATGACAGTAACGATAGAACCATGGTTGAAGGTGGGTGTGTCATCCACAGTTGCCTCGGGTTTAGGTCAACGACACTTGCAATCAAATAGCCGATTTACTTTCGGTTTCTAAAGCAAAGTGCACATTTGAAAGGTGGTTTACAGTCCCACATGACTATGAAAATTTATATCCGTTAGGAAATTGGATCTTTATGAAAACATTTGATCTTTTGAAAATTCAATCTAGCTTTTACCCTAGACAAGTTTTCCGGAATAACCCTTCACCGGTGTTTGCAAAATATTTTTTTTTTGTGGGTTGTGTGGGTTTCAGATTTGAAAATTTTAGCTCAACACTTGTGGTTTTGTGTTACCCACTTGCTAACCTTGTATTAGGAAAGCAACACGTCCAGTTTACTTGTTTCGTATATTACCTTTCGGCAAACTACCGTCCGGTTGTAAAGGAAAGCGATGAACAAGAAACTGTTAAGGCAATGTCCCGTGACTTGCTTTTGATTATGGTCTATAAACGTGTCGGATGCTAGTACTATCCTTTGTAGGAGTAATAGTAAAGATCATCCTATGATTTTTCGGTCTGGCACAAGGTCCTGTCTTCGACCATGCTATGCAACCACCGTTCTTACGGTTGACACCCGATTTGGTTCAGGTGACCTAATGAATTCCAGGTGAATTCTCAGGATTTTACGTTCAATGGTAATGAACGCATTGAAAATGGGTTTTCAGAAAACAAATCGGTTTGTAATTTTGATCAAAATATTTTCTCGTTCAAGCTCGAGTTTAGATATCATTGAATTCCATGAGTTTGTAATTCTCAATCTTTAAGGTCAATCTCAAGGATTGAGTAATATCAGGCTTAAAAGCTGATTTTTAATCTTTTAAGGAGATTATCCTTTCTGGGAATCTGATTCATTAGTCTTATCAAGCTAATTTGCACGGCGCCCCCATTGTACGAGATAAATCCTTCTCATGGTTAGGATAAATCTGACCACCTGGGGACCCTGTTTGATGCTGAGGTCCGTGGATTTCCTGCTGATTTTAGTGATGACTTTTCTAGATTTTTCGTCAACCTACAGCTGGTCTGGACGATAACTTCTTGACCTAAATCAAGAAGCGCGTGTCTTTTTCGGAAGACTTTACTTCCTTTTAATGATGGAATTGATTCATCGTGTAGATTCATCTTTCATTACAGTAAATTGAGTAAGACAGTTAATTTAGTCCAAAAAGCACCTGCAATAACTTTACAGAAACATATGATAGATAGTTTTTAATTGAATAACTTGGTACATTCTCCCCACACTTGGCTTTTTTCATGCGTCTTTTTATATCTTAAATAAATAAATTCAAGCGTTTTGGTTGTTTCTCAATTTATGTCCTTTTCGAGGTAACGATAATTTCGGTATTAACACCTAGTTTTCACCGTTCATAAATATATATAAACATGATTTTAAATTCATTTAGTTGAAAATTTTCAAATTTTCATAAAATTTGGCAAATAAACCAAGTATAAACCCGAGAGAATTTATAACCTTTTCCCACACTTGAGATCATGCAATGTCCTCATTTGCATGAAATTAGACTCTAATTATAAATTCATGAGGGTGATTAGTGTAGAAAAATTATTGAAAATACCCAGTTTGTAATTACAAAGCTCGTCGAATGATAGATGGTGCGCCTCATCGTTCATTCTTTCTTGTTTTATCACACATGTTTTTCTTCAAAAACGGTTGCTTTTCTGAACTGTTATCTAATATTTGAAAATACGTCTTTTACCCTAACTCATCATGCATTTTTATTAAAGAGTTATGCACTAACCCGAACCCCTAATTTAACGTTAAGTGGGGTTAGACTTCCCCACACTTAGATGACGACATGTGAAGTCAGTAGAATAAGTTCCATGAATTAAAATAGTGAGCCAGTTATTTACATCTCGGGTGGTGTATAATATATCAATGGGTTTAAAGTTTAGACTCACCCGATCGTCACTACTTAATTCTTTTTTAAGTGTAGCTTTTAGTAAATGGATATGTCTCTTTTCTGGTTCTTGGTCAAATGGATCGATATACACCGACATACATATTATAGGGTGGACAATTCCTAACATTTCCTTCCGTTCATTCTCGGGATCAAAGTTTTCACCTCTATTACCCAATTGGGTAAAATCTGAGGTGCCATTATCTATTACAGCTCGTAGTTCATCTTCAGTAGATGACTTGTCTATTGAGAATATTGGGTTGGAAGGTTGTGGCTGGATTGAAGCAAATTCTTCTTCATTAACGGTCCTTATCGGTTCTACCACTTTGGTCTCGGAGGTAAAATTTTCAACGTTATCGTTTTCCCAAGAGTACCAATTTGTCACCCTTACTTCTTCTTTATCCATTGATGGATCGATGATTTCGTCGGAAGAGGCTAATGTGTCGATATGTTGTGAAATTGGTAAAACTGAGTAAAAAGTATCATCGGGATAATTGGTGATTTCGGAGCTCTCGAATTCATCAAAATTCGATGATATGAGATTTTCTTGCACAATACTCCTCAGATCAATAGGTGTGTAGTCTGATAGAGTTTTAGCTTGCCGGTTTACAAACTCTCTCATTTGTTCATTTTGAGCATTGAGTTCTTCGAGTTTGATTTTCATATTATCTAAAGAATTTTCAGGCACATAATTTTCCTCGTCTTCTGGTTGTTAAGTTTGGATATATTCTTGGGAATAATCCCAATTAGAATTGTATTCCTCATAATCATTCCATTCAGGTTCCATGGGTGCATAATTTTCTATAGGAACGTAATAATAACATTCCCGTGTTGAGTGATAATCTCCACAGATTTCACAACCAGTTATTGTTTCGTCGTTTGTGATCCAAGATTGACTGAGCGAATTGTCATCAACACCCGTTTGAGAGTATTGATTTAATTGATTTTGGATATCAAAAAGAGTTTCCATAGCCTTGTTTCCAAAATTTTCCATTTTATTGCGATGGCCAAATTTTAGCTACAATGTGGTGCATTTACTAATTATCCTATTAGTTATAAAAATAGAAAAACTTATATAAGTTGTCCAATTAATAGACTTTTCTGCTTTTGCCCACGTTTCGAATAGCCAAAAGATGCAGCAGGGAGCCAGAACCCTTTAAATCGGAAGCTCACAACTCAGCCACTAACAAATCCAACTATTACTACGAAGCAAAAAATTGTCAACGTCCATTAATTTAACCACTTAAATAATTTTTCTTTCCGTTTGAGATATTAGATAAGAAATAGAGAAAATTTCTAAGTCCTAAAAACTAAAGCGTCAAAAAATAAGAAAGAAAAAGAATGCGCGTCGAAAAACGTCGAAAAATAAAAATAAGAAAATAGTGCGTCGTAACTTAAAAGTCTAAAAATTAAATCTAAAAAGTTACGCCTAAAGGTATTAAAGCTTAAAGGAATTCTATATCCAAAACAGCAATAACTTAATTAGGCACTAAAATTTAAAACGGCGTCGTAAAATTCTAAAGCGCCTAAATCTTAATCTAAAGAAAAAGCACTTAAGGAATTTTACGGCAAAGCCTAAAAATCTAGAAATAAAAATAAGCTACGGCAAAAACTAAATTTAAAACTAGCTACGAACGATAAAAATATTAATATTACGATTAAATGATAAAAAGATAAAAATATAAAAATAAGTTTAAATTTTGATAAAATTATTTATTTTTATAAAAATATTATTTTTATATTATATTTTATAAAAGTATTAATTTAAATATATATTTAATAAAACTAATTAATATTTAAAATACAAATTAATTTAAAAACTAAAACTAAATATTAATATTAAATATAAACCTAATTAAGTTTTAATAATAATAATTAAATTATACTCGTAATAAATGCCAAATTAGGGTTCTGGGTGCGTCTGTCAGGGCGGCTCCGCGAGTCGTGGAGTTTTAAGCCTTCAAACTCCGCGAGTCGTGGAGTTTGCATTTTCGGTTTTTTTTTTTTAAATTTTATATTGTTTTTCTAAAATGATATATAAATATATTTATACAAAAATAAATTAAAAATATAGCGTTTTGCCGAGTCCCCGGCAGCGGCGCCAAAAACTTGATGTGGTAGCGTGGGGGTACGTGATAGTACTATATTTTACTACGAAAAGTGATACAAACTACACAAGTTTTAATTATTTATTTACAAAATGGATATACCTAAACCTTGCTACAACACTATAGGCAGTGTACCTAATCGTAGAGTAGTATAGTTTTTAGTAAGTCCGGTTCGTTTCACAGGGAGCGGGCTTATTGCACACTATATTTTTAAACAACTATATTTGTACAAAATATATAAATATATATATATAATAATATATAAAAAGGGGGTTTACCGTTTAATGACCGGTTTGTCGATTTATATTTTAAGTTACATTTAAAACCTAATGCAAAATATAAATGACGATAATTAAAGTAGCGAAAAATAAATGACAATAAATAAATGACGTTAAATAAAATAGCGAGTAAATAAAAGTACGATGAAAAATACAATAAAACAATTATGCTTATTTAAACTTCCGTAATCATGATGTTTGACGTGTTGATTTTGGTTTTAAGCCCATGGGTTAATTGTCCTTTGTCCTGGATTATTTAATATGCCCGTCTGGTTTTTGTCCATAACAGTCCATCAGTCATAAATATAAAATGCGAGTGTCCTCGTCAAATTATCCTTATACCCGAAGTCAAATATTCCAACTAATTGGGGACTTAAACTGTAACAAGGTCTTAATACTTTGTTTAATAATTACACCAGGATATCGACTGCGTGTAACCCAATGTTTTAATACTTTGTTAACAATTACGCCAAGTGTCCTTGTACATAATTTCACCCCTGTTTTAATAAGTCCATAGACTATTAATCCATTCCCGTGTCCGGTTAAATGAACGATTATTCGTACATATAAATACCCAGCCCATCGTGTCCGATCGAGTGTATATGGTTATTTATAGGGACGTCCAATTGTAAATCTTTATATTAAAATTAATAAACTATCATTTAGTTAAACAAATATAAAGCCCATTAATAGCCCATAGTCTAATTTCCACAAGTGTCGTTCTTTTGTCCAAACCCCAATTATAGTACAAAGCCCAATTACCCCGTCTTTAATATTTAGTCCAACATCATGATTACTTTGGCTCAAATAAGCATAATAATAACTTAAGTACGAGACATTAATTTAAAAAGGAGAACATAACTTACATTGAGTATTTATCGCGTAGTGTTACACGGACAGAATTTCGACTTCAAAAACCCGTAAAAATAACTTTTACATAACCCAAACTAATCTAATATAAAACTACCTTATACTATATATATATTATATATATATTTATTTATTACAGAGTATTATTATTATTATTATTTTTTATTATTTTTACTCGGCAGAATGCATGGCCTTTTATAGGCGTTTTGATTTCTGACAGCTCCGCGAGTCGTGGAGTTTTTGGCCTTCAAACTCCGCGAGTCGTGGAGTTTGAAAATCCAGCTCAGGATCCTTTGTCTCATAGCTTGTCGACATGATTATATATATATTTATAATATATAAATAATTTATATAATTATTTATATATTATATTTTATTCTTGTGCATAGTTGACTCATAATTTTTGGTCCATTGCGTCGGGCGTTGATAGTTGGCTCAGCTCCCGGTTTCGGATTTTCGAACGTCCTTTCGTATAATTTAATATCTTGTACTTTGTGTTCCGCAACTTGTACTTTTGTCATTTTTAGACGTTTCTCATCAATAAATTGAACCTTTTGAATTGTATCTTGTACATTTGAGCTTTTTGGACGTTTGTGTCTTCAAATCTTCGTTTTCGCCTTTTGTCTTCGCACTTATTTATTTAAACAATTACAATGAAAATATAATACAATTACAAATGAAAACCTATTATTTAGGAGGGATATTGCTATGAAATATATGTTCCTTTTTAGCCTTATCAAATATCCCAACACTTGAGCGTTGCTTGTCCTCAAGCAATACAGAACTTGAAATAAAAACATACATGAATCACTTTTTTATTCATCACATTTTATACATAAGTGATTTTGATATGGTGGTATAAACAATGACAGTAACGATAGAACCATGGTTGAAGGTGGGTGTGTCATCCACAGTTGCCTCGGGTTTAGGTCAACGACACTTGCAATCAAATAGCCGATTTACTTTCGGTTTCTAAAGCAAAGTGCACATTTGAAAGGTGGTTTACAGTCCCACATGACTATGAAAATTTATATCCGTTAGGAAATTGGATCTTTATGAAAACATTTGATCTTTTGAAAATTCAATCTAGCTTTTACCCTAGACAAGTTTTCCGGAATAACCCTTCACCGGTGTTTGCAAAATATTTTTTTTTTTGTGGGTTGTGTGGGTTTCAGATTTGAAAATTTTAGCTCAACACTTGTGGTTTTGTGTTACCCACTTGCTAACCTTGTATTAGGAAAGCAACACGTCCAGTTTACTTGTTTCGTATATTACCTTTCGGCAAACTACCGTCCGGTTGTAAAGGAAAGCGATGAACAAGAAACTGTTAAGGCAATGTCCCGTGACTTGCTTTTGATTATGGTCTATAAACGTGTCGGATGCTAGTACTATCCTTTGTAGGAGTAATAGTAAAGATCATCCTATGATTTTTCGGTCTGGCACAAGGTCCTGTCTTCGACCATGCTATGCAACCACCGTTCTTACGGTTGACACCCGATTTGGTTCAGGTGACCTAATGAATTCCAGGTGAATTCTCAGGATTTTACGTTCAATGGTAATGAACGCATTGAAAATGGGTTTTCAGAAAACAAATCGGTTTGTAATTTTGATCAAAATATTTTCTCGTTCAAGCTCGAGTTTAGATATCATTGAATTCCATGAGTTTGTAATTCTCAATCTTTAAGGTCAATCTCAAGGATTGAGTAATATCAGGCTTAAAAGCTGATTTTTAATCTTTTAAGGAGATTATCCTTTCTGGGAATCTGATTCATTAGTCTTATCAAGCTAATTTGCACGGCGCCCCCATTGTACGAGATAAATCCTTCTCATGGTTAGGATAAATCTGACCACCTGGGGACCCTGTTTGATGCTGAGGTCCGTGGATTTCCTGCTGATTTTAGTGATGACTTTTCTAGATTTTTCGTCAACCTACAGCTGGTCTGGACGATAACTTCTTGACCTAAATCAAGAAGCGCGTGTCTTTTTCGGAAGACTTTACTTCCTTTTAATGATGGAATTGATTCATCGTGTAGATTCATCTTTCATTACAGTAAATTGAGTAAGACAGTTAATTTAGTCCAAAAAGCACCTGCAATAACTTTACAGAAACATATGATAGATAGTTTTTAATTGAATAACTTGGTACATTCTCCCCACACTTGGCTTTTTTCATGCGTCTTTTTATATCTTAAATAAATAAATTCAAGCGTTTTGGTTGTTTCTCAATTTATGTCCTTTTCGAGGTAACGATAATTTCGGTATTAACACCTAGTTTTCACCGTTCATAAATATATATAAACATGATTTTAAATTCATTTAGTTGAAAATTTTCAAATTTTCATAAAATTTGGCAAATAAACCAAGTATAAACCCGAGAGAATTTATAACCTTTTCCCACACTTGAGATCATGCAATGTCCTCATTTGCATGAAATTAGACTCTAATTATAAATTCATGAGGGTGATTAGTGTAGAAAAATTATTGAAAATACCCAGTTTGTAATTACAAAGCTCGTCGAATGATAGATGGTGCGCCTCATCGTTCATTCTTTCTTGTTTTATCACACATGTTTTTCTTCAAAAACGGTTGCTTTTCTGAACTGTTATCTAATATTTGAAAATACGTCTTTTACCCTAACTCATCATGCATTTTTATTAAAGAGTTATGCACTAACCCGAACCCCTAATTTAACGTTAAGTGGGGTTAGACTTCCCCACACTTAGATGACGACATGTGAAGTCAGTAGAATAAGTTCCATGAATTAAAATAGTGAGCCAGTTATTTACATCTCGGGTGGTGTATAATATATCAATGGGTTTAAAGTTTAGACTCACCCGATCGTCACTACTTAATTCTTTTTTAAGTGTAGCTTTTAGTAAATGGATATGTCTCTTTTCTGGTTCTTGGTCAAATGGATCGATATACACCGACATACATATTATAGGGTGGACAATTCCTAACATTTCCTTCCGTTCATTCTCGGGATCAAAGTTTTCACCTCTATTACCCAATTGGGTAAAATCTGAGGTGCCATTATCTATTACAGCTCGTAGTTCATCTTCAGTAGATGACTTGTCTATTGAGAATATTGGGTTGGAAGGTTGTGGCTGGATTGAAGCAAATTCTTCTTCATTAACGGTCCTTATCAAATGTAATATAATCACGTTGAAAGAGCTATGTAACATGGCACATGATGAGGGTATGATCTGTGAATCATCATCACATTCCATTAGAAACTCAGCATGACTTACTGTAATATAATCACGTTGGCCAAGCGCATTATATTATACTAACTCATGCTTTCAATTTCCAACACTTCTCCAGAAATTCATTCATAATTTATACTTAGATTTTACAGAAATTTCCAATATAATGAAATTCAGAAAGCTCGAAGAGGTATATAATTTCGAACGAGAATATTTATGAAAATCTCCTCAGAAATATTGAAGATATTTATGATGATATTTTGGAAATTTCTAAGTTCGAAAGTTGATGAGGAAAATTTTTTCGCAAGATTTTAACATAACTTCGGAGAAAGATATTCTCTAAAGATTTCGACGGATTCAGAATTACCTGGATTCTTTGAATATAGAGTTTGGTCCTTGTATTTGTCCTCGGTCTCCTTCATGGTTAGCTCAACCCGTTTTTCAATACTAAATTTTCTATCGAGCGTTCCCAACTTTCCATTCTTTATTATCAAATGTTTGGCTATTTAGACTATCTACAATTTTGCTGTTTTCTTTGCATTTAATGCTACCATATCTGAATCATCGGTTATTAATCCGAGGTGGTTTCAAGATAGTTGTGTTTTTAGATGATTAAATGCTGATTGTAATCGTCAAGATACAAAGGATTGTTTAAGATGAAATCAAGTTATAAAGGATATTTAAGATGAAATCAAGTTACAAAGGATGTTTAAGATGAAATCAAGTGGCAAACTTGAAGAAATGTTTAGTTGTAGAAGATGTAGCTTATTAACGATCTTTTAAACTAAAACGTGTTATAATTTATATTTCCTACTTTTTTTTTAATGTTCAAGATTAGTAGTCTAATGTTGGTAGACCGATAGTCCAATAGTTCAACCAAAACTAGTATATTATAAGGAAATAGTCATATAGGAACAGTTAGCTAGGAACAGTCAACTAGGATTTGGTTAGTACAGGTTTAAAATTTTACGTAGTTAATTAATTGGTTACTAATCAATTTTATTTTGTTCATTATTTTCTTCATTATGCCACTTGTCAAATCTTAACTTTGATTCTGATCAGTCAAAATCCGAATGTGAAATTGATTTGAATGAAAATGGTTATTCTGCGGTGAACGGATACGTATATCTGCGGAGTTGAACAGGATAGATAACGATTGTTGAATCGGAATTGAAAAATGTACAGTATAACATGTTAATGTGAAATCTAAATATTCCTCGGGTATTACCTACCCGTTAAAATATTTTTACCATAAACAGTTTGTACACAAGAATCTTTGATGTAGAATGATACATAAAACGAATATAGTCGATGTAAAACGAATATGTAGAACGAAGATAACTGGTGTAGAACATCATGTAGAATAAGATTGTACTTGAGGTACAGATTGTGAGGTTGAGGTTTGTGATGCGGATGTTGAGGCTTGTGTTGTTGGTGGTATTGGTGCTGTTTGTGCTGATGCTGATGGTGCTGTTGATGTCGGTGATGTTGATGAAGCTGGTAATTTTTCCACCATAATTTCCAAAGCCACTACTCGAGTGTGAAGCTCGTTGACTTCTTCTATTACTCCGGGATGATTGGCGGTTGGAACGAGTGGATGAATAAGGTTTAGAATAGTAGATATTATGTAATTATTGAGAGATATCTAAGAAATGAGAGTAAAAATGGTGGTTCGAAAAGGTTTGCCGGTAAGTGCTTCCGGTTCTTTGCCAATAGGGCAATATGGTTGGTGGGCAGGATCACTTCTTCGCATCTCCATTGATTAAGTTTACTTCGTAGTCATTCTCAATTCATCCTAAATTGATGAAGGCTGATTGATTGACCCATTCCGGTTACACTGCTTTCGGAGCTCGAGTGGAAATCCATATCGGAATAGCTATCAAAATCCGAGGAACTTGAACTGGTTGCAGATGTCATCTTGCATGGTTAGATAAAGGATTTTCGATATGAAATGATTTTCAGATATCAGATGATATTCTAATTATATAGAATACCTAATACTTATATATAGTACAGAGTACCCCGTAGATTACAGATGGAATTAAGGAAACGTGTCAGACAAGATCTAATGTGATGGGATGTGAATTTGTCTGTACGCCATCTATGAAATAATTGCAATAAGACGTGTCGAGACTGAAAATGATAAGTATATATTTTTCGACAAGGAATAATATGCAAAGTTTTTAACATGCAGACCAGGTTCAAGTCCAGACTTATTAATATATCCTAACAACTACTAGGTCGAAGTCCAGACTCATTAATGTGTGAAGACCCGTCCTAATCCATCCGGACGAAGTCCATATCGATTATAAACGATTCACATCAGTTGATTACATTACGAGGTACTTGACCTCTATATGATACATTTTACAAACATTGCATTCGTTTTTGAAAAAATCAAACTTTCATTTCATCGAAAGTTGACGACATGTATACCATTTCATAATATATCCAACTATAATTGACTTAATAATAATCTTGATGAACTCAACGACTCGAATGCAACGTCTTTTGAAATATGTCATGAATAACTCCAATTAATATCTCTAAGATGAGCAAAAACACAGCAAAAGATTTCTTTCGTACCTGAGAATAAACATGCTTTAAAGTGTCAACCAAAAGGTTGGTGAGTTCACTAGTTTAGCATAAATAATCATTTCATAATTTTAATAGACCACAAGATTTCATATTTCCAATTCTCATAAATAAACGTCCCATGCATAGAGACAAAAATATCATTCATATGGATTGAACACCTGGTAATCGACATTAACAATATGCATATAAGAATATCCCCATCATTCCGGGATCCTCCTTCGGACATGATATAAATTTCGAAGTACTAAAGCATCCGGTACTTTGGATGGGGCTTGTTGGGCCCGATAGATCTATCTTTAGGATTCGCGTCAATTAGGGTGTCTGTTCCCTAATTCTTAGATTACCAAACTAAAAAGGGGCATATTCGGTTTAATATTCCAATCATAGAATGTAGTTTCATTTACTCGTGTCTATTTCGTAAAACATTTATAAAAACATCGCATGTATTCTCAGCCTAAAAATATAAAGGGTAAAAAGGCAAATGAAACTCACGCATATAAATATTGTAAAACAGTTAATAAAGCATTTGCATGTATTCTCAGCCCAAAAACGTAAAGAGTAAAAAAGGGCAAATGAAACTCACCTAATGTATTTTGTAGTAAAAATACATATAAAGATATTGAACAAATGCAGGGTTGGCCTTGGATTCACGAACCTATATCATTCATTTATATATTAAAATGTATTCTTGTAATCGAATAAATCTATATTTTATTATTAGTGATGTAATAATTTTTAAGTTTTGTTATTTATTTAAATATTTTCATTTTGTACATAATATCATTATAATTAAGTTATGTATATAAAATATATATCTATATATATATATATATATATATATATATATATATATATATATATATATATATATATATATATATATATATATATATATATATATAGTCTTTATTTTTATGCTTATAACTTCAATAACATTATTAAAACTTTTATTTTTCTTAATCATAATTAATGTTAATGATGATATAGATAATACTAATAACCAAATGATGATAATTTTTAAATAAAATGATAATAATAATGATAATATTTATTAATGGTAGTGTTAGTATTAATATTGATGTTAATGATATTACTAATAAGAAATTCACTTAAATCATAATTTTATCTATAATTCTTAAATCCAAAATTTTGTATATATACTTATAATCTTAAAAATATACTTTAAAAAAAATTATTTTCATAATTATAATACTTTTAATAATAAGGATATTAATATTACTAATAGTAATAATACTGATAATTTTAATGTTA
The DNA here is from genome assembly GCF_046630445.1 of Rutidosis leptorrhynchoides. Lineage (NCBI taxonomy): Eukaryota > Viridiplantae > Streptophyta > Magnoliopsida > Asterales > Asteraceae > Rutidosis > Rutidosis leptorrhynchoides. The sequence continues at coordinate 433,977,445 of NC_092335.1, forward strand.
ACATTAAAAAAATTGATGGTTATGTTAATTATGATATTAATAGTTATAAATTGATACCAAGACTAATATTAATAATAGTTTGTGTTATTTTCTTAATTATAATAATAATAATAATAATAATAATAATCATATTCATTATAATAATAGTAATACTAATAATATTCAGTGATATTACCTAATAACAACTAAAATGGTACTAATAATAATAATATCATAAATTTCAACATAATAATAACAATTTATAATAACACTAACAATAATAATAGTAATATTAAAAATGATAATAATAATAATAATAACAATAATAATAATAATAATAATAATAATAATAATAATAATAATAATAATAATAATAATAATAATAATAATAATAATAATAATAATAATAATAATAATAATAATAATAATAATAGTAAAAATAAATTGGTAAGTGAACTAACTTCAAGACTTCAAAAAAAAATAAGAAACTGCCCAAGCCGGGACTCGAACCCGCGACCTCACGTTCACACAACAACACCACAAACCATCGAACCAATCTATTTTTCTTGAACTAAAACCCAACTGATTTATTTAAAACTCGTTTCTTTTCTGTTCTCCTATTCTTCTTCTTCTTCAACATATCATTCGACCACAGAATCATTCCATCTCAAATTAAAATTTGATTTATTCTTGAAATATAATTAGAACTGACATTATTTGTAATTAATAGACATAACTCTTAAAAAAAAATTAAAACAGCTAACAGAAGCTGTATCGGTCGTGAAGAAAAAAATAATAATTTTGAACTCAAATCTAGATTTTAAATTCTAGCCACTTTTAGGTTGTAATTAAAACATGAAATAATTTCTAAATCGTTCGTGCAAACCTTCTGAGTTATCAATTTCGACAGAGAACTTAACACGATTAAAATTTGAAGATAAACACAAATTTTGACTTTTTGTTTTTAAAAGTTTGACTCGAAAATTCAAGCTTGATAAAAGAAATTGAAGGCTGAGAACTTACAGAAAGTTTGAATAGATTAATCCTAACAACTTTGTATTGATACATTTTGCAATAATTTCGAATTAAAGTTTTTTAAAAAAAATAGCAAATGAATAGAGTATATATATATACCTGTGTTCATCGTTCTTACTTTTTAATTCAATACTTAATATCCGTGACTGTAATTGATTTAAAGAACATAAAGCTGATTGATTTTTGCCAAATAACACAGTGTAAACGTTTGTTTTATAGCAATTTGATATCGATAGATTGAGTCAGAAGGATAGAAAAATAAATAAAAATATTATAAGTTTTGAAATAGATGGCTAACTGATTTTGACTTATGCTTGTGTTTAATTCATGGTTCGTACAATTTGGTGATTTGAAGAATCAATTTAAACAGACATAAACAAAAAAATAACAATATGTTCGATGTGGACTTGAAACAGAAATAAATTCTGTATCTGCTTTCCTATATCTATATAAGTCTACTTATCAGTATTTATATTTGTATTTTTGTTTTTATCTTATATCTGAATCTATATGCAAATCTGTATAAATCGTGATATATATCTATTTTTATATATATATTTGATTTTATATATAAATCAGGTTTTATGTAACCTTATTAACATTTATCTTTTATATTTAATTCCTATTAATAATTGATAAATATTAATAATAATAATATTGTTATTGTTATATAAAAAAAACTAATAATAATAATAATAGAAATACTGTAATTATTAATTATTAATAATAATAATGGTTCTTATTACTTAATAAATATACAATTTTAATAATACAATTAGTATTATAAATATAATAATAAAACTCAAATTACTATATTAGTAATAATAATAATATTTTTATCATTATTGATAATGGTAATAATAACTATAGTAATAATAATACTAATAATAATACTAATAATAATGATATAATACAATTTATACATATCAAATATCATATCCGTATTTTAATATTATAATTTATGATATTAACATTTATTTTAAGAATGAAAGTAATAATATTATAACATACATATTTTTAACTTATATTATATATATATATATATATATATATATATATATATATATATATATATATATATATATATATATATATATATATATATTATCTATGTAATATCTAATAATCCTATGATACATTATATAATAACTTCTCTTGAATACTTATTATTTATAATTTTTATTACAATATACATATAATGATAATTATACATGGAGATCATTTATAATTATATATAAATTCCTTTTAAATTACACTTAATTATTTTGTATCTTGTTTTTACATCTTTATATATATTCATATTTAATTACAAACAATTGTTCGTGAATCGTCGGAACTTGGTCGAGGTTAAATGAATGTATGAACATAGTTTTTAAAATGCTTGATACTCAATTTACAAACTTTGCTTATCGTGTCGGAATCATATAAAGGTTAAGTTTAAATTTGGTCAGAAATTCCCGGGTCGTCACAGTACCTACCCGTTAAAGAAGTTTCGTCTCGAAATTTGAGTGAGGTGGTCATGGATAACATAAAAAAATGTTTTCATGACGAATATGTGTTGATAAATTGAGTTTTTATCACCATTGAATAATTTGGATAAAAGGATTCGATTACTCGAAGAGTACGAGTGAAGCTATCATAAAAGATTGAAATGAGTAAATGCAGGTTTGTCTTAACTGATGACGTGGTCACGATTGATTTCCAGAATTTAAGGGATTTAAAGAAAATCTTCGTAATAAGATTTGGTTCTTCGGCGGTTTAGGAAATCAGGATTTTCTTTGATTAAATGCAATAATCTGTTCCGATTGCTCTGTCGGATATTTCACTATAAATCTACCCCCCTTCGTTTCTTTATTTTCCACAGCTCACATTTTCTATTCTTTCTCCTCCATTTATACCTTAAGACATTCGTCAATATGCTCCATCCCGTTCTGATCCTTGATTTACTCTTAACTTTTATATCTGTCATTCTTCTTTTTCATCTACCACCGGAGGAAGTTACTTTCTTCTACCATTACGTTGGGGTTATAGTGTTTTTCATTCTCCCGTGTCTTTATATTGCTATTCGTATTAATACCCACGGTTTGTAACCTCTGTGTTGTTATTGGGCTTTATATTTTCTCTTATATTTTGGAGCTCTTTGCCTTTTTATTGTCTTCTCGACCGGTAGTAACGTGAGTAACGGTCCAGAAATCGTAAGTATGGAGTTTCGAATGAATTTAATGTCCTAAACAAGAAAGAACGAAATCGCACGATTTGATTTGTCAAATTGCCTAAGTCACTGAGAATAGAACTATCAAGAACATACTTTCTTGATATGTTCAGAAGTTAAGCAGAATGAAAGAGTTATGTAACATGGCACGTGATGACGTTATGGTCTGTGAATCATCACGTCCCATAAGAAACTCAGCATGAATTACTGTAATATAATCACGTTGATCAAGTGTCATTATATTATACTAACTCATGCATCAATTTCCAACACTACTCCAAAAGTCATTCATAATTTAAACTCGAATTTTAAAGAAATTTAGAAACTAAAATGGTTTCCTTTATGATGTAATACGGATAGCACGAAGAGATAACTAATTTCGGACAAGAAGAGTTATGAAATTATCCTCAAAAATATCGAAGATATTTATGATGATATTTTGGGATTTCTAAGTTCGATGGTTGATGAAGAAAGATTTTTCGCAAGATTTTAACATGACCTCGGAGCAAGATATTATCTAAAAATTTCATCGGATCCAGAATTACCTGGATCCTTTGAATATAGGGTTTGGTCCTTGTATTTTTCCTTGGTCTCCTTCATGGGTAGCTCAATCTGTTTTTCAATACTAAATTTTCTATTGAGCGTTCCCAACACTCCTTTCTTTATCATCAAACTTTTGACCGTTTAGACCATCTACCATTTTTCTGTTTCCTCTGCATTTAATGCTATGATATTTGAATCATCAGTTATTAATCTGAGGTGGTTTCAGGAGAATTGTGTTTTTAGATGATTAAACACCGATGGTAATATGGTAGAATATAAAAGATTCCCCGGTTACAATATAAGAGCACGCATATATATCAAAGTTATAATATGGTTGTTTCGAACGAAAAGTCGAAGTTGATTTGCTGGAGCTGTGATAAAATTGGCTAATTTGGAAAGGGATTGAAAAATTATTTTCGGTAATAACAATGCCAAAGGAACTAGCACAGATACGTGTTGAACGTTTATTCAGGTTTCGAGAGTTTTTCAGGTGCATAACTATGTGCATAAATCTTTCCTTCCGTAGATGAGGTACGGTTGGTTCATCCTCTCGATTGAGGTGTTTTCAAGAATCATGAAAGGTTTGAACGCAGATTGTAATTGTCAAGATACAAATGAGGTTTAAGATGAAATCAAGTGGCAAACTTGAAGAATTGTTTAGTTTCATATGTTATAGTCAATATTTTAATTCATTTTAATTGTCCAATGTTATTAGTCCACAATTGACAGTCCAATAATTCATATATAATTTAATATATAATAATCGAATTAATTAATACGTATCGTGACCCGTGTACATGTCTCAGACTCGATCACAACTCAAAGTATATACATTATTATAGAATCAAGCTCAACCCTGTATAGAGAACTCGATCATTACTGCATATAGAGTGTCTATGGTGATTCCAAATAATATATATAGATGTGTCGATATGATATGTCAAAACCTTATATACGTGTCCCGATATTTAAAGTGCGTAAAATAAATAACAGAAATTAAATGACGATAAATTAAATTACGAGAATATAAATTGCGATAAATAAATTGCGATAATTAAATTGCGATAAATAAATTGCGATAAATAAAATGTAATACGGAATTAACAGTTAGCTAGGAACAGTTAGCTAGGATTTTGTTAGCATGAATTCCTAACAAAATTTCTCATAGTTAATTTGTTTGTTTCTAACAAATTTTATTTTGTCCAATGTTTTCTTCATTATGCCACTTGTTGGATTCTGATAGGTTAAAATCCAAACATGAAATTTAATTTGAATGAAAATAGTTATTCTTTGGTGAATGGATACGTATATCGGTGGTTGTAAATAGGATAGTAAACGACTGTTGAATCAGCTTCGAAGAATGTACAGTGTAACTTTTTAATGTGAATCTTAAATATCCCTCGGGTATTACCTACCCGTTAAAATATTTTCATCATTAACAGTTTGTACAAAAGAATTTTTAATTACAATCTTTATGAAAACATATATACATATATATTTTCTTCAGATGTAATCATAGATTTAATGAGTTAATATAGTATTAATCTCATTTGATTTACCGTTAGAACTAAGATACATAATCTATAAAACATTAGAGATTACATAATCGCCATGTCGAACAAAGATAAAATAGATAGAACGATACGTAGAACGATGATTATGCTCTTGGTACAGAATGTGATATTGAGGCAAGGATTGTTGATGATACAGGTACTGTTACTGATGGTACTGTTGGTGTCGGTGATGTTGCTGAAGATGGTAAGTTTTGCACCATGTTCTCCAAATTGATTACTCGTGTGCGAAGCTCGTTGACTTCTTCGATTACTCTAGAATAATTGTCGGTCAAAATGAGCGGATGAATAAGGTTTAGAATCTGAGTTATGATATAGTCGTGGCGAGATATTCGGGAAATGAGAGTGAAAATGGTGTTACGAACGGGTTCGCCGGTAAGTGCTTCAGATTCTTCGCCAAAAGGTGAATTCGATTAGTGGAAGGGATCGTCTTCGGCATGTCTCCATTGATTAAGTCGAGTACGAATCCATCAAATGAATTGGGGATGGATGATTGGTTGATTCATTATGGTGACGTTGCTTCCGGAGCTTAGATGACTATCCATTCGGAATAACTGTCGGGATAACTATCGAAATAGCTGTCGGAATCCGAGGGACTCGAACTAGTTGAAGGATTCATCTCGTACGATCAGATGAAGGATTTTCGATAAGAAATAGATTATAGGATGTAGATTAGTATCCTGCAATACATAATTTACATATGCATATATAATACTAAAATCTCATAAGTTACGGAGGAATCTACGGAAGCTGTCAGGCAAAGGTAATAGTAACAGATACGCTAAGATATGAATTAGCAGATATGCTAAGATATGAATTTGTCTATACACTATTAATGCAATCAATGCAGTAAGATGTGTCTAGACTAAGAATGATAAGCAAGTAATTTCCTAAGGATGATAAGCAGATGATTTCCGACACGAAATGATAAGCAAAACTTTTGACATGCAGACATGGTCGAAGTCCAGACTCACTAATGTATCCTAACAACTATCAGTTAGATACACTAATGCAAGACATGGTTCGCTAAGACCACCGCTCTGATACCAACTGTGAAGACCCGTCCTAATCCATCCAGAAGAAGTCCATATCGATTATAAACGATTCACATCAGTTGATTACATTGCGAGGTACTTGACCTCTATATGATACATTTTACAAACATTGCATTCGTTTTTGAAAAAATCAAACTTTCATTTCATCGAAAGTTGATGACATGTATACCATTTCATAATATATCCAACTATAATTGACTTAATAATAATCTTGATGAACTCAACGACTCGAATGCAACGTCTTTTGAAATATGTCATGAATAACTCCAATTAATATCTCTAAGATGAGCAAAAACACAGCGGAAGATTTCTTTCGTACCTGAGAATAAACATGCTTTAAAGTGTCAACCAAAAGGTTGGTGAGTTCACTACTTTAACATAAATAATCATTTCATAATTTTAATAGACCACAAGATTTCATATTTCCAATTCTCATAAATAAACGTCCCATGCATAGAGACAAAAATATCATTCATATGGATTGAACACCTAGTAATCGACATTAACAATATGCATATAAGAATATCCCCATCATTCCGGGATCCTCCTTCGGACATGATATAAATTTCAAAGTACTAAAGCATCCGGTACTTTGGATGGGGCTTGTTGGGCCCGATAGATCTATCTTTAGGATTCGCGTCAATTAGGGTGTCTGTTCCCTAATTCTTAGATTACCAGACTAAAAAAGGGCATATTCGGTTTAATAATCCAGCCATAGAATGTAGTTTCATTTACTCGTGTCTATTTCGTAAAACATTTATAAAAACAGCGCATGTATTCTCAGCCCAAAAATATAAAGGGTAAACAGGCAAATGAAACTCACGCATATAAATATTGTAAAACAGTTAATAAAGCATTTGCATGTATTCTCAGCCCAAAAACGTAAAGAGTAAAAAGGGCAAATGAAACTCACCTAATGTATTTTGTAATAAAAATACATATAACGATATTGAACAAATGCAGGGTTGGCCTCGGATTCACGAACCTATATCATTCATTTATATATTAAAATGTATTCTTGTAATCGAATAAATCTATATATTATTATTAGTGATGTAATAATTTTTTAAGTTTTGTTATTTATTTATATATTTTCATTTTGTACATAATATCATTATAATTAAGTTATGTATATAAAATATATATCTATATATATATAGTCTTTATTTTTATGCTTATAACTTTAATAACATTATTAAAACTTTTATTTTTCTTAATCATAATTAATGTTAATGATGATATAGATAATACTGATAACAAAATGATGATAGTTTTTAAATAAAATGATAATAATAATAATGATAATATTTATTAATGGTAGTGTTAGTATTAATATTGATGTTAATGATATTACTAATAAGAAATTCACTTAAATCATAATTTTATCTATAATTCTTAAATCTAAAATTTTGTATATATACTTATAATCTTAAAAATAATACTTTAAAAAAAATTATTTTCATAATTATAATAATTTTAATAATAAGGATATTGATATTACTAATAGTAATAATACTGATAATTTTAATGTTAACATTAATAAAATTGATGGTTATGTTAATTATGATATTAATAGTTATAAATTGATACAAAGACTAATATTAATAATAGTTTGTGTTATTTTCTTAATTATAATAATAATAATAATAATAATCATATTCATTATAATAATAATAATATTAATAGTAATACTAATAATATTCAGTGATATTACCTAATAACAACTAAAATGGTACTAATAATAATCATATCATAAATTTCAACATAATAATAACAATTTATAATAACACTAACAATAATAATAGTAATATTGAAAATGATAATAATAATAATAATAATAATAATAATAATAATAATAATAATAATAATAATAATAATAAGAATAATAATAAGAATAATAATAATAATAATAATAATAATAATAATAATAATAATAATAATAATAATAATAATAATAATAATAATAATAATAATAATAATAATAATAATAATAATAATAATAATAATAATAATAATAATAATAATAATAATAAATTGGTAAGTGAACTACCTTCAAGACTTCAAAAAAAATAAGAAATTGTCCAAGCCGGGAATCGAACTCGCGACCTCACGTTCACACGACAACACCACAAACCATCGAACCAATCTGTTTTTCTTAAACTAAAACCCAACTGATTTATTTAAAACTCGTTTCTTTTCTGTTCTCCTATTCTTCTTCTTCTTCAACATATCATTCGACCACAGAATCATTCCATCTCAAATTAAAATTTGATTTATTCTTGAAATATAATTAGAATTGACATTATTTGTAATTAACAGACATAACTCTTAAAAAAAAATAAAACAGCTAATAGAAGCTGTATCGGTCGTGAAGAAAAAAAAATTAATTTTGAACTCAAATCTAGATTTTAAATTCTAGCCACTTTTAGGTTGTAATTAAAACATGAAATAATTTCTAAATCGTTCGTGCAAACCTTCTGAGTTATCAATTTCGACAGAGAACTTAACACGATTACAAATTTGAAGATAAACATAAATTTTGACTTTTTGTTTTTAAAAGTTTGACTCGAAAATTCAAGCTTGATAAAAGAAATTGAAGATTATATAATATCTAATAATCCTATGATACATTATATAATAACTTCTATGTAATATCTAATAATCCTATGATACATTATATAATAACTTCTCTTGAATACTTATTATTTATAATTTTTATTACAATATACATATAATGATAATTATACATGGAGATCATTTATAATTATATATAAATTCCTTTTAAATTACACTTAATTATTTTGTATCTTGTTTTTACATCTTCATATATATTCATATTTAATTACAAACAATTGTTCGTGAATCGTCGGAACTTGGTCGAGGTTAAATGAATGTATGAACATAGTTTTTAAAATGCTTGAGACTCAATTTACAAACTTTGCTTATCGTGTCGGAATCATATAAAGGTTAAGTTTAAATTTGGTCAGAAATTCCCGGGTCGTCACATAATGCATCCTAACAACTACTAGTTAGACACACTAATACAAGACCTCGTTCGCTAAGACCACCGCTCTGATACCACATGTCATACCCCGTCCAAAATCTTCCTGAACGAATACAATAACATCTGGTACCATCGCGATGAACAGACCTCTATATGCCATAAATGACTCCAAGAAGTATCTTTAAATTGAGCATATGCACAGCGGAAGATTTCTTTCATACCTGAGAATAAACATGCTTTAAAGTGTCAACTAAAAAGTTGGTGAGTTCATAGGTTTATCGTAAACAATAAAATTCATCATTTTGATAAACCACAAGATTTAATATTCCCATTTCCCATAAACATCATGCATAAAATTCATTCATATGGATTGAACACCTGGTAATCGACCTTAACAAGTTACATATAGAATATCCTCATCATTTTCGGGACAACTTCGGACATGATAAATTCGCCATCATTCCGGGACAACTTCGGACATGATAAATTCGCCATCATTCCGGGACAACTTCGGACATGATAAATTCGCCATCATTCCGGGACAACTTCGGACATGATAAATTCGCTATCATTCGACTTCTCATCTCCATCTTGTAATTCATTATCCTTATTCGTCCATTACTCCTGGTCTTTTCCATAACCATCATCATCATTCAACGTTCACCACCAATCATCATCATTGTGCTCCGTCACCATATCATCGTCCATTATATTTTTAAGTGTATCATCATCATAATAAAAATATCAAAATGTCTAACCATGTTGTCTGCCATGAATTCTTTCTCACTAGTATTACTTTATAAATCCACTAATTGCACTTTTGGTTAAAGGTAATGATAATGTATCAATAGAAGTGGGTTGGTTGTTTATTGACCAAAAACAAGAAATCGTAGCAGCAACAAGTAACTCGCAGGTGTTTTTCGAAGAAAAAAAATATACACAAGGTGGGTCTGCGATGGTTTGAATGGGACAGAACAAGCAGGCTGTAGATGTGGGGTTTACCTTGCCAGCTAGTGTGCATCTCCATTTTAAAAACTTATTGTGACTTCATATATAAAAAAAAAATAACGCGTATGAAGTTATTGGTTTCAATCCTCATGGTTTTAAGGAAAACAATTGGGTGGGTTTTCCTTTGTCCCACCACTAAAGTGGAATGATTAAATAGCAAAAACAAATGTCGGCCAGAATAAAAAGAGGAGCATGCCAAAGAAAATTAAATCATTATGTCCACTTATCAATTGGTTTACTTAATCTAATATGGAATATGGAATGTGTTCGGTAAATACAAAAAAAAGAAGGAAACAGGAACGTTTATAGGAGCTGTGGTTTTTGAGTTTGCACAGCAAATTAGAATAAATAATGGGAGTAGTGCAGGAGAGAACCAAAAAAGAATAGAAAAGTGGTGGTGTTATGAATGGTGGTCGAGGTGTTTTAGGCTAAACCGAAGTATAATTGCAGCGGTAATAGCATTCGTTTGATCACAAGTTGCAGCAGTTTTCCTGGCGGGTTTTGGGTTCGTGATTCTCACAGAACAAGGAAGAAGAAAATAGAGAGAGTGGTGGTTAATGGTGGTCTTGGATAATTGTAGAAGATAGTTAAAAGGAAGATATGAAACAGAAAGAATATTGCAGTAGTAGCTAGAAGTTTACATGGTGTTTGTTTTATTCGAATTGTAGATAGAGAGAAGAGAGATGGAGAAAGGTGACGATGGTTTCGGTTGTGTTCTACAAGAAAAGGAAACATAAAATGATATTCACAAGGTGGTTTGTTTATGATGAAGAAGGTGGTAATATGGTTTGTTTGTTGATTTTCTACTAGTAGAGAAAAGAATAAAGTTATATGGGTGTGTGTATTTGGTTTATGTTTGTGTGAGGGTTGAGTGGTGATTGTTAACCATAAATGAGGTATGTATATAAATATACGAAGTCATCTAAGTTTATGGTATGAATCCATTTTTTCATTATTGTTTGATGCTGTATCAATAATCAATCGAGTTTGTATTATAGTGATGATGATATCGATATGTAACAAGAATCAAATAAGAAATAAGAAGGACAGATTCTTTCAGGTAGAAGAAATAAAAAAATAATTAATAGATAGCTACGTTCAACTGATTTTGTTTTAGTGTGTGACTTGGAATCGATTGGTACAAATTAGTAGAGAGGAATCTTCAATCAGGAAAAAGAAAGGAATGAAAAATATAAAAGTAGATTGTGATTTTAAACTGATTTTGTTTTGTTCATGTGATTATTGCCATCGAATTGTGACCAGAGGAAACAGGAACAACAATGAAGGAAGAAGGAAATTAAAGCTTGATTGTGATTGCTAACAGAAGGGAATAGTTCGATCTTTACATTTTGTATTTATCTGTGATATTCACAGATTGATTCGAATCCAGTTTTGGAGACAAAAATCAAATTCAAAAAAGTTTGATAGTTACGTGAAGCTGAATCCATTCCTATTTTCTGATTTTATAAATTATTTAATATTAATAAATATATTAATAATAATACTAATTAATAATGATTATATGAATAATAATAATAATAATAATATTGTTAAAATAATAATAATAGTAAATTTAAAAATAAAGATAATGATAATGATAATAACAAAAATGATAATCTTAATAAGTTTAATAGTAATTAATAATTATAATAATAAAAATGATAATACTAATATTATTAATGATGCTAATAATAATACTAATAATAATACTATTGATATTATTAATAACAATAATAATTTTAATAATAATAACAATATAAGAATTTATACATCTCAAATTTCATATTTATATGTTATATATTTAAAATAATAATGTTAATAATACTTACATTGATATTGAAAGTAACTATAACAATTATATTTTTAACCTGTATCAATCTTATTATATTAATATTACATATTATTATTCATGTAATACATATAATAACATATATTGAAATCATATAGATATTCTTTTTTAATTACAACTTATTTAATTTATATATTATTTTTACATTTTTAATTCAATTTGATTAAAGTGTATTTTATTAATTCAAAATATTATATATACACTTATATTTATACATATTTATTTACACATAAGTGTTCGTGAATCGTCGGGAACAGTCATAAGTCAAATGGTTTCATGAAAACACTTCAAAATTTTTGAGACTCAATCTAACAGATTTTTCTTATCGTGTCAAAATATTAAATCTAATCGAGAGTTTGGTTTAAAATTAGTCGAAATTTTCCGGGTCGTCACAGTACCTACCCGTTAAAGAAATTTCGTTCCGAAATTTTATCGAGGTCGCCATGGGTAACCCTAAAAATATTTTCATGACGAATATGAGTTAATAAATAGAGTTTTATCATTATTGATTAATATAGATAAAGCGATTCGATTGAGTAAAGGGTACGAGTGAAGCTGTCACAAAAGAGTGAATTGAAGAAATAAAGTTTCGTCTCATCTTTTGACGTAGACAGGGTTGAAATTTCTATGTTGTGTCGTGCTCATATTTTCATTTACATTTCAAGGTTCCATGCTTTCGACTTCAAGTGAAGCAAGTAATGGTCCAGAATTCGTAGGTATGAAGTTTCGAATGATCATAATATATTAGGCAGGAAGGAAATTTAATAACACGATTTGATTAGTTAAATTATCAGAATCACGAAAAGATAGAAATACCAAGGAAATATTCAACGCTTTTCTTTACAACCGGACGGTAGTTTACCGAAAGGTAATATACGGAGTAAATATACTGGACGTGTTACTTTCCTAATACAAGGTTAGCAAGTGGGTGACACAAAACCATAAGTTTTGAGCTAAAATTTTCAAATCCGAAACCTACAAAACCGACAAAAACATTTTGCAAACACCGGTGAAGGGTTATTCCGGAAAACTTATCTAGGGTAAAAACTAGATTGAATTTTCAAAAGATCAAATATTTTTCATAAAGATTTAATTTCCTAAAGGATCTAAATTTTTATAGTCATGTGGGACTGTAAACCACATCGTTAACATCATTGTTCATAACCGCCGTATTGAAATCACTGATGTACAAAGTGTGAAGAATAAAGAAGTGATTCTAGTAAAGTTTTATTCAAGATCTATATTGCTTGAGGACAAGCAACACTCAAGTGTGGGAATATTTGATAATGCTAAAAACGAACATATATTTCATAGCATTATCCTTCAAAAAAGACAAGCTTTTAGTTGCAATTGTTCTATTTACAAGTGATATTAGTTTAAATAATAAAAGGTGAAGACTAGAGACATATTCGACGATTTGAAGACGCAAACGACCAAAAAGCTAAAAAGTACAAAGTACAATCCAAGTGGTTCAAATTATTGATGAGAAACGACTAAAAATTATAAGAGTACAAGCTGCAAAAAGCAAAGTACAAGATATTAAATTATACGAAAAGGCGTTCGAAAATCCAGAACCGAGACATGAACCAACTTTCAGCACGCGACGCAACGGACCAAAAATTACAAGTCAACTATGCACAAGAATATAATATAATATATAATTAATTATATATATTATTATACATTATATTTATAAGCAGCCCACGTTTAAATCACAATGGTGAGCTGGAATCCATATCTCCGCACTCGCGGAGCTGTAAAGCATAAAACCTCCGCACTCGCGGAGCTGTAAAGTTCAAAGTAGGCCTATAAAAGGCCGCGCATTCTGATCAATTTTAATCATCCTTTTCCTCCTTTCTATCTACGTAAAAAATATATATAATTTTAATTTTAATTTTAATTTAAAGTTTAATAATAATAAGGTTATGTTGGCGAATATTTTAAGTTTGTAAGTCGAAATTCTGTCTATGTAACACTACGCGATTAATACTCATTGTAAGTTATGTTCAACCTTTTTTTAAATGAATGTCTCTTAGCTAAGTTATTATTATGCTTATTTAGGCCGAAGTAATCATGATGTTGGACTAAATATTAAAGACGGGGTTATTGGGCTTTGTACCATAATTGGGGTTTGGACAAAAGACCGACACTTGTGGAAATTGGACTATGGACTATTAATGGAATTTATATTTGTTTAACTGAATGATAGTTTGTTAATTTAATATAGAGATTTACAATTTGAGGTAATTATAAATAACCACATACACTCGATCGGACACGATGGGCGGGATATTTATAAATACTAATAATCTTTCATTTAACCGGATACGGGAATGGAATAATAGTCAATGGACTCATTAAAACAGGGGTGGATTACGTACAAGGAAACTTGGCGTAATTGTTAACAAAGTATTAAAACCTTGTTACAGTTTAAGTCCCCAATTAGTTGAAATATTTGACTTCGGGTATAAGGATAATTTGACGAGGACACTCGCACTTTATATTTATGACTGATGGACTGTTATGGACAAAAACCAGATGGACATATCGAATAATCCAGGACAAAGGACAATTAACCCATGGTAATAAATTAAAATCAACACGTCAAACATCATTATTACGGAAGTTTAAATAAGCATAATTCCTTTATTTTATATCTCATCGTACTTTTATGTACTGTCATTTTATTTATTGCACTTTTAATTATTGCACTTTTAATTATCGCACTTTTATTTATCGTCATTTACTTTACGCTTTAAATTAAGTTGTATTTATATTTAATATTTTACATTAGGTTTTAATTGTGACTTAAGACATAAAATCGACAAACCGGTCACTAAACTGTAAACCCCCCCCCCCCCCCCTTTTATAATAATAATATTACTTATATATATTGATACAAGTATAGTTTAAAATAAATATAGCGTTAAACTAAGCTAGCTCCCTGTGGAACGAACCAGACTTACTAAAAACTACACTACTTTACGATTAGGTACACTGACTATAGTGTTGTAGCAAGGTTTAGGTATATCCACTCTATAAATAAATAAATAACTTGTGTAAAATTGTATCGTATTTAATAGTATTTCGCAATAAAAATATAACTATTTCGTATACACCTCGCTTAACATCAAGTATTTTTGGCGCCGCTGCCGGGGAACACACAAACACCGAAGCGAAACGCCATAAGAAAAAAAAAAGATTTTTATTAAGTTTTAAGCTATTTTGTAAAAATATATTTTTATAAGTTTTAAATATATAAAAAAACAAAATTATAAAAACATAAAAAAAAGAGAAAAATGTATATCTATATTTTTAAGTGTTTAAAATAAAAAAGGTTCATATTTATAAAAGCTAATAAGTAATATATTTTTTATATAAGTTTTATTATATTTTCTATAAATTAAAAAGTTAAAAATCAAGTAAAAAAGTAAAAAAAAAAAAAAAAAAAAAACTGAACCTTCTCGAATTTGAACTTGCCATCATCTGAATCTGCATCATCCGCACTCGCAGAGATTTTAGGCAGCAGAAATCCGCACTCGCTGAGCTACTGTGACAGGCCAACCTAGTACGCATTTAATACCAAATTAGGGTTAAATAATTTATTTAATCTTTTAGGTTAAAATTTAATTATTATTAATAGCAATTAGGGTTAATATTTAATATTAATTAGTTTTAGTTTAATTAAATTTGTATTTTTAAGTATTTATTAGTTTTATTACTTATAAAATTAATACTTTTATAAAATAATAATATAAAAATAATATATTTATAAAAATTGTACTTTTATAACTTTAAGTTTTATTTTTATATTTTGTATCTTTTTAATCGTTTAATTCGTAATTTGTATTTTTATCGTTCATAATTAGTTTTAAACTTAGTTTTTTCCGTAGTTATTTTATATTTCTAGATTTCTAGGCTTTGCCGTAAAATCCCTTAAGTGCTCTTTCTTTAGATTAAGATTTAGGTGCTTTAGAATTTTACGACGTCGCTTATCGCTTTAATATTTTATAGATTTTAGTGCCTAATTAAGTTATTGCCGTTTTGGATATAGAATTCCTTTAAGCTTTAATACCTTTAGACGTAATTTTTAATAGTTAGTTTTTAGACTTTTAAGTTTCGACACTCTACTTTCTTATTATTGTTTTTCGACCTTTTATTTTTCGACGTTTTTCGACGCACTCTTCTTCTTTCTTATTTCTCGACGCTCTAGTTTTTAGGACATAGATTTTATCTTCAAAATTTCTTCGAAAAATTATTTTAAGCGGTTAAATTGATAGACATCCAAAATTTTCCACCGACATTAGAGTTAAAGCCACTTCCAACCCATTTGGAATACGCTTATTTACATGGTGAATCTGAATTACCTGTAATAATATCGTCTTCTCTTACGAAAAATGAAAAATCTCAACTCATTTATGTGCTAAAAGATCATAAACCAGCTATTGCATGGAAGATTCATGACATTAAAGGCATAAGTCCTTCGTATTGCACACATAAAATCCTTATGGAAGAAGGCCATAAAACCTATGTGCAACGCCAACGAAGACTAAATCCTAATATGCAAGATGTTGTTAAGAAAGAAATTATTAAACTACTAGATGCAGGTTTAATTTATCCAATCTCTGATAGTCCATGGGTAAGCCCAGTTCAATGCGTACCTAAGAAGGGTGGCATGACTGTCATCACAAATGAAAAAAATGAACTTATTCCTACTAGGACTGTAACAGGATGGCGTGTCTGTATTGATTATAGAAAATTAAATGACGCCACCAGAAAAGATCACTTTTCCTTACCTTTCATTGATCAAATGTTGGAAAGATTAGCCGAAAATAGTTACTATTGTTTTCTTGACGGTTTTTCCGGATATTTTCAAATTCCAATCGCACCCGAGGACCAAGAGGAAACCACATTCACGTGCCCTTATGGTACTTTTGCTTATAAACGCATGCCATTTAGACTTTGCTACGCCCCTGCAACCTTTCAAAGGTGCATGATGGTGATTTTTCACGACATGATAGAAGAATGCATGGAAGTTTTCATGGATGACTTTTCAGTCTTCGGTGATACTTTTGAAACATGTCTAGTTAATCTTGAATGAATGCTTATTAAATGCGATCAATCAAATCTAGTTCTTAATTGGGAGAAATGCCATTTCATGGTTAAAGAAGGCATCGTTCTTGGTCATAAAATTTCAAAGGAAGGAATTGAAGTGGATAGAGCTAAAGTAGATGTAATTGCTAAACTTCCACATCCCACCAATGTTAGAGAAGTTAGGAGTTTTCTAGGGCATGCCAGTTTTTACTGACGTTACATAAATGATTTTTCTAAAATTGCCACTCCTATGAATAAACTCCTAGAAAAGGATGCTCTATTCATCTTTTCGGATGAATGCATCAAATCTTTTAATATTCTTAAAGAAAAACTCACTAATGCGCCGATCATGATAACTCCAAATTGGAATTTACCATTCGAACTCATGTGCGATGCAAGTGATTTTGTAATGGGAGCCGTTTTAGGACAAAGGATTGAAAAATGATTTCAACCTATTTATTACGCTAGTAAGATGTTACAAGGACCACAAACGAATTACACAACTACTAAAAAAGAACTCCTTGTTATTGTCTTTGCTTTTGACAAATTTCGTTCATATCTCGTTCTAGCTAAAACGGTGGTCTATACCGACCATTCTGCTCTTAGATACTTGTTTTCAAAACAAGATGTCAAACCACGATTAATTCGTTAGATCTTACTCTTACAAGAGTTCGATATTGAAATCCGAGACAAAAAAGGAGAAGAAAATCTCACCGCTGATCATCTTTCTCGTCTTGAAAATCCTGAATTAGAAGTTCTAAATGAATCGACTATACAAGATAACTTTCCTGATGAATATCTTTTGAAGATCGATTATAATGAAATTCCATGGTTTGCAGACTATGCAAACTACTTAGTATGTGGATTCCTTGAAAAAGGGTTGTCGTACCAAAAATGAAAGAAATTCTTTAATGATATAAAACACTATTTTTGGGAAGATCCACATTTATTTAAAAGTTGTCCCGATGGAATAATACACGGATGCGTATTCGGAGATGAAGCTAGTCCAATCTTAAACCATTGTCACACAGGATCAACAGGAGGGCATTATGGGCCTCAACTCATAGCAAGAAAAGTCTACGATGCTGGATTCTATTGGCCTAGAATTTTCAAAGACGCACACATTCTTTGTAAATCCTGTGATACTTGTCAAAGGGCTGGAAAAATAAGTCAACATGATGAAATGCCACAAAATATCATTCAAGTATATGAAGTATTTGACGTTTGGGGTATTGACTTTATGGGTCCATTTCCAAAATCTCATAATAATCTCAACATTCTCGTTGCCATTGATTATGTATCTAAATGGGCGGAAGTACAAGCTCTCCCAACTAACGATGCACGAGTTGTAGTCAACTTCTTAAAACGTCTTTTTGCTAGGTTCGGAACACCGAAAGCTTTAATAAGTGATTGGGGTACTCATTTTTGTAATAATCAACTTGAGAAAGTTCTCAAAAGATATGGAGTAACTCATAAAATCTCAACCGCTTATCATCCACAAACAAGTGGACAAGTTGAAAATACCAACCGAGCTTTAAAACGTATTCTAGAGAAAACCGTAGGATCAAATCCGAAGGAATGGTCCATGAAATTGGAGGATGCACTCTGGGCTTTTAGAACAGCCTATAAAACTCTAATTAGAACCACACCTTTTAAACTCATTTACGAAAAAGCATGTCACCTTCCAGTAGAAATTGAGCACAAAGCATTTTGGGCTTTGAAGACGTGTAATCTTGATTTACATGAAGCCGGATGTCTACGGTTAAGTCAACTAAACGAATTAGAAGAATTAAGACATGAGGCATATGAAAATTCGTTAATCTATAAGGAAAGAACGAAGAAATGGCATGATAAAAGAATCAAAAGTTCAAAAGAATTTGAAGAATGAGACGGAGTTCTTCTTTTCAATTCACGATTCAAGCTATTTCCTGGAAAATTGAAATCTAGATGGTCTGAACCATTCATAGTCAAAAGAGTTTTCCCATACGGAACAATAGAGTTAATAAATTCAAACGGGATTGAATTTAAGGTTAATGGTCACAGAGTTAAACATTACATAGATAATCCAATGGAAGTTGAAGATGAAGTTAATCACAATTTTGACACCACAGCTAACTAAGTGTGGGAAGATTCGAATCTTTTAAGGGTAGTATGAATTTCTGTTAGAGTTAGATATTCTGTTTTCGTGTAGTTTTCAAAAATGGAATCTGCATGGTCTTTCCCTAGCAGACCCTAAAGAACTAGTCTTCTCCCTCCATTCTGAATTTTTATTTCTTTTAGGTTTTACGAGATGAAGAATTCCTTTGATCTGAACCATGGTCTACTACTACACGCTATGATTACTAAACGTAATAATAACATCTTCCCGAGTGAACTGGTATCATTCATAAGAGGCAAAATGGACGAAGTGAGGAAAGAACTCAGGAAAGATCATCATAAAACACATTTTGGTAAAGGAAAATTAAAATCCGCAACAAAAAGAAGAGCACGACACCTTGAAAGATGTCATAAATGCGGAAAATGGTCACATGAAGGTAAATGTTCGAACAATCAAACATATTCAAATACCGAATTTGTTACTCTATGCAGAGAAGGACCGTTCATATGTTTAGAAGAAAAGTTATTGAAAAATCGAGGTTACGCTTACGTAGCAATGGAAAACCAAATCACACGACTCTCCTATGAGTCAGCTAAAGCATGTCTCTGAGAATTCTATCTCACATGTAAGTATGTACAGTTTTTATTTGTTTTTATTTATTGCTTTTAACCTTTTAATAATAAATGCTGAATCATTCGCTATAAAGTATTAAATTGATATTCAATAAAATTAGGTATGCGAAACCGAAATTATTGATATCATACAAAAATTTATTACATTGCTACGAAATTTACCGTTTATTCATAAGGTATAAATATCTTAAATCAATCAATCCAAAATATTTCAGAAATTCGTCAGGAGTAAAACTAGGTAAAATAGCCGAAATTACTTTACCCAAAAGAGGGACGTATATTTTTGATAATATTTGATTGATTAAAGAGGGATAAAAGACCAAAAAGATTTTTAATTTTATTTTTAATATAAGTTTGTAAAATTAATGTATAAAAATATTAATGATATTTATATGAATTTTTAATTTTATGCATTTTAAATTTAAGTTTGGTGTGAATTTAAAAACAAAAATGTACTTTATTTCATCAAGTTAAAAATTAATTTCTAAAATTCGTCGTGAGTTGAAGACAAGGTTATGGAACCGAAATTGCTTTACCCAAGGGCGGGACGAGAAATTTTATTATCATTATTTTTAATTTTATCGATCTAAATTATGCCAAAAACATTAAAAAATCCAAAAATCTTATCTTTTAAAACAACGCTTTAAAAAGACAAAATTTTAAAATTTTGTCGAGGGACGAACTAGATCAACGTACCGAAACGACCTCATAAAAAGGAAAACAAAATTTTAAATTGTTTTATAAAAAAAAATATCCGCACACGCGAAATTTTTGGGGTACACAAATCCGTACTCGCGGAGCATTAAAAATCCAGACCAGATAACTGGTCGACAGACCAGTCCCCAACCATCACCATTCTAATTTTTTTTCTGCGAAAAATCACGCACAAACCATCTCAAAAATGCGATTTTTCACCGTTAATCATCAAATTTCTTGCTAAAATCACGATGAGGAGATACTTGCCAAGAAGTTTTTCAAGGAAATCAGTAATTTCTGCATCTAAACACTCTTTAACCCGGATTTTTAGTGTTCTTGAGCAAAATTATACCTACTTTGATTTTCATGATTTCTAGCTTAATTATGCTTAAATTGTTTGTATATTATGCTTGTATAACCTAGATTGATGCTATTTAACATGATTAGAAGCCTTAAACTTCAAATTTTAAGTAATCTAGGGTTTGTGTTCTTGAGCAAAATTGGGACTTTTGATATAAATGGGTTATGGCCGAATTTTGTTGATGGTTCATGCTTAATTAAGTAGTGTAACATGTTTAGGTTGCTAAATGATCAAAACTTTGATCCTAAACATGATTTTTGAGTATTAAAGTGGACTTTTTGAGTCAAAAATGCATGAACTCGGTTTAATTGATATGAATGCCATTTGGAACTAGTTTAATTGCTATAATGATTATTTTTGACATGATTTAGAAGATGAATGCTAAGGAACATTGTATACATTTTCATATATATTTATTTGTAAAAGTGTAGAATTGTTAATATTGTGAAAATGCGTATAAAGTTTAATATGGATTAAACATGTCATTATGATTGTTTTGATTTATGATTCTGCTAACACTAATGCATATTTCGATACACAAAAATTGTGTTTAATGTGTTTTGCAGACTGAAAGGGGTGAATCTTCATCTGCATCTCAGGCTCGCAATGCTCCTCCTAATGCAGACGAACAGGATATTAATGACCAATACAAACAAAATATACCTCATCAAGTCATTTCATTTTTAAATATCCATGAGTCAGATTTACACCCAAACTTGAGGTTTGACAGATTTTGGATAGAATATCCAAAATATCAAATGAACTTACACACCCTTCAGGCTAATGATGTTGAAGTACCCAGGGTAATAGATTGAGAACCGTTAGAAATAGTGGGATTGGCCGATCCAATCAGAGAATTACTTACACAAAGGTATGGTAATTCTACTTTTAATGATTGGGAACGTTTATTCAATATACGTAGGCGTGTATATAGAGAATGGTGTGTAGAATTATTATGTAGTGTTGAAATAAATGATCGGGTAGCTACCTTAACCGATCGGAGTTTTATTAGATTTTTATTAGGAGGTGTGATGCGCCATATGTCTCTACTAGACATGGCTCAGGCTTTGTGTATATATACGCCTGAGGAACTAGCATCTACTGATTGTCAAAGGTTTATAGTTAATAGTAGGAGGGTTGATGAAAATTTTGATATGAATGGAATATGGAGTAGAATGACTAGCCATAACCGATTTCGTGGGGGGTATTACTCTTATACTGATATTGATAGAGCTGAGCTAAGAGTAATCCATAGGTTCTTAGCAAACTCGATTACACGGCGAGGTAGGAACAAAGAGAAGGTAAATGAAAATGATTTATTTTATCTCATGTGTATTCGAGACCCACAGAGCGCTGTGAGTATACCTTATTGTGTGGGTTATTATTTATCGGCTATGATTAGGGGTATACGGCCTAATACTATAATAGGAGGTGGTATCTTTGTTACTTTAATTGCTGAGTATCTCGGTGTTGATAGAAGTCAGGGGGATTAATAATTGCAGCACCAGAACCCCGAGATACAATTGGTTTGAATGTATATCATGATGCTAAGGTTTTAAAGAAACGACATAATGCTGCAGCACCATATGATGGCAACCATCCACAGGTCAAAAGAGATCAGCAGCAAGGTAATATGGGGGGGGGGGGAATCAGATGACAGAAATGCAAATTTTTATGGCTCAAAATGAGTATGAAATGGCTAGACAACGAGCATTTCAAGATTGGCAGTATCATCAAAACCAAATCATAAGTCATTGTGCACACATAAATACAAACTACATTCCTACTCAAATGCCCATATTTCCTCCCTTGACTACACAGACCCGACCACCGTACCCTACATATGACCCAGCTCAAGCATTCTACAGCACTTACGGCTATGAATGGAATCCCTACTGGCACCATCCTCATCAACCCTAATTTTCTTTTATGCCTATTTTTATTTATTTTGTAACTTGTAATTTTATACTTTTAATATTTCTTTTGATACTATAATAGTTTTTATAATTTTCTAACTTTTATTATTAGATTTTAATAATTTTTGAATGTGGGGTGATATGCCCAACTTCAAAAATATGTATGTATACGTTTGTAGTTTATCTCATGTACAACACAGGGTAAAACAGCGCACTTTCAAAGACTGGCATTAAGTTCAGCAAAAGCTATTAATTTTGACGACAAAATGAAAAACAAATGTGATGTAACAACAGACGGAATGAACAAATGAAGTGCACCATCTATCATTCAACACAAACAACAATATGTTTGGAAACTTTGGTAAAATTTAATCATTTTTCTACACTAATCACCCTCAATAATTTATATTGTTACTTATTTCTTGCAAATGAGGGAAGATCTTAAGTGTGGGAAGGGATTAAATTCTTTCGGTTTTAAATTTTTTTTTATTACTTATACACTTGGTTTAATAGCCACCACTAAACTTTACTAGTAACGCAGTAGTTGTATTAGAATATAGTGTTCTCTGATAATAAAGAACAACACTAGTCTTATATACTGACTACCCACTTCTAGTAAACTTTTTAAAATTTTTTTTAACTAAATGAACTCAAAATCATGTTTATACATATTTATGAACGATAAAACTAGGTGTTAACACCGAAATTATTGTTACCTCGGAAAGGACATAAATTGAGAAACAACCCAAAATGCTTGAATTCATTTAAAATGGAATAGAGGAGAATAAAAAGGCAAAGAAAGAAAAATAAAAGCCAAGTGTGGGAAAAATTTACCAAGTTATTTAGCACCTATATCACATATTTTTATACAAATAATTGAAAATACTTTTGTTTTAGATAATATTAATCAGTTTTACCCAGTTTATTGTAATAGAATTTAAAAGGAAGTAAAGTCTTCCGAGAAAAAGACACGCGCTTCTTGATTTAGGTCACGAAGTTGTCGTCCAGACCAGTTGTAGAGTCTACGAAAAACCTTGAAAAGTTTTCTCGAAAATCAGCTGGAAATCCACGGACCTCAGCATCAAACAGGGTCGCCAAGTGGTCAGACTTATCCTAACCATGAGAGGATCTGTCTCGTACAATGGGGGAGGGACCGTGCAAATTAGCTTATAAGACTAATGAATCAGATCCCCAGAAAGGATAATCTCCTTAAAAGATCAAAAATCAGCTTTTAAGTCTGATATTACTCAATCCTTGAGATTGACCTTAAAGATTGAGAATTCAAACTCATGGAATTCGATGATATCTAAACTCGAGCTTGAACGAGAAAATATTTTGATCAAAATTACAAACCGATTTGTTTTCTGAAAACCCATTTTCAATGCGTTCATTACCATTGAACGTAAAATCCTATGAATTCACCTGGAATTCATTAGGTTACCTGAACCAAATTGGGTGTCAACCGTAAGAACGGTGGTTGCATAGCATGGTCAAAGACAGGACCTTGTGCCAGACCAAAAAACTATAGGGTGGTCTTTACTATTGCTCCTACCAAGGATAGTAATTGCATCCAACACGATATAGACCATAATCAAAAGCATGTCATTAGACATTGCTTTAACAGTTGCTGGTTCAACGCTTTCCTTTACAATTGGACGGTAGTTTACCGAAAGGTAATATACGGAGCAAGTATACTGGACGTGTTCCTTTCCTAATACAAGGTTACCAAGTGGGTGACACAAAACCATAAGTTTTGAGCTAAAATTTTCAAATCTGAAACCCACAAAACCCACAAAAACATTTTCCAAACACCGGTGAAGGGTTATTCCGGAAAACTTATCTAGGGTAAAAAATATATTGAATTTTCAAAAGATCAAATGTTTTCATAAAGATCCAATTTCTTAAAGGATCTAAATTTTTATAGTCATGTGGGACTGTAAACCACATCGTTAACATCATTGTTCATAACCGCCGTATTGAAATCACTGATGTACAAAGTGTGAAGAATAAAGAAGTGATTCTAGTAAAGTTTTATTCAAGATCTATATTGCTTGAGGACAAGCAACGCTCAAGTGTGAGAATGTTTGATAATGCTAAAAATGAACATATATTTCATAGCATTATCCTTCAAGAAAGACAAGCTTTTAGTTGCAATTGTTCTATTTACAAGTGATATTAGTTTAAATAATAAAAGGTGAAGACAAAAGACAGATTCGACGATTTGAAGACGCAAACGACCAAAAAGCTAAAAAGTACAAAGTACAATCCAAGTGGTTCAAATTATTGATGAGAAACATCTTACAAGAGTACAAGCCGCAAAAAGCAAAGTACAAGATATTAAATTATACGAAAAGGCGTTCAAAAATCCGGAATCGAGACATGAACCAACTTTTAGCACTCGACGCAAAGGACCAAAAATTACAAGTCAACTATGCACAAGAATATAATATAATATATAATTAATTATATATATTATTATATATTATATTTATAAGCAGCCCACGTTTAAATCACAATGGTGAGCTGGAATCCATATCTCCGCACTCGCGAAACTGTAAAGCATAAAACCTCCGCACTCGCGGAGCTGTAAAGTTCAAAGTGGGCCTATAAAAGGCCTCGCATTTTGATCGATTTTAATCATCCTTTTCCTTCTTTCTATCTACATAAAATATATATATATATATATATATATATATATATATATATATATATATATAATTATAAATATAATTATAATTTAAAGTTTAATAATAATAAGGTTATGTTGGCGAATATTTTAAGTTTGTAAGTCGAAATTCTGTCCGTGTAACACTACGCGATTAATACTCATTGTAAGTTATGTTCAACCTTTTTTTAAATTAATATCTCGTAGCTAAGTTATTATTATGCTTATTTAAGCCGAAGTAATTATGATGTTGGACTAAATATTAAAGACGGGGTTATTGGGCTTTGTACCATAATTGGGGTTTGGACAAAAGACCGACACTTGTGGAAATTGGACTATGGGCTATTAATGGAATTTATATTTGTTTAACTGAATGATAGTTCATTAATTTAATATAGAGATTTACAATTTGAGGTAATTATAAATAACCACATACACTCGATCGGACACGATGGGCGGGATATTTATAAATACTAATAATCGTTCATTTAACCGGACACGGGAATGGATTAATAGTCAATGGACTCATTAAAACAGGGGTGGATTACGTACAAGGACACTTGGCGTAATTGTTAACAAATTATTAAAACCTTGTTACAGTTTAAGTCCCCAATTAGTTGGAATATTTGACTTCGGGTATAAGGATAATTTGACGAGGACACTCGCACTTTATATTTATGACTGATGGACTGTTATGGACAAAAACCAGATGGACATATCGAATAATCCCGGACAAAGGACAATTAACCCATGGTAATAAATTAAAATCAATACGTCAAACATCATAATTACGAAAGTTTAAATAAGCATAATTCCTTTATTTTATATCTCATCGCACTTTTATTTACTGTCATTTTATTTATTGCACTTTTAATTATTGCACTTTTAATTATCGCACTTTTATTTATGGTCATTTACTTTATGCTTTAAATTAAGTTGTATTTATATTTAATATTTTACATTAGGTTTTAATTGTGACTTAAGACATAAAATCTACAAACCGGTCACTAAACGGTAAAAACTCCCATTTTATAATAATAATAATATTACTTTTATATATATATATATATATATTGATACAAATATAGTTTAAAATAAATATAGCGTTAAACTTAGCTAGCTCCCTGCGGAATGAACCGGACTTACTAAAAACTACACTACTTTACGATTAGGTACACTGCCTATAGTGTTGTAGCAAGGTATAGGTATATCCACTCTATAAATAAATAAATAACTTGTGTAAAATTGTATCGTATTTAGTAGTATTTTGCAATCAAAATATAACTATTTCGTATACACCTCGCTTAACATCAAGCAGCAAAAACTATAAAAGACCTAAACATTCGAAAGTTTGATGATAAAGAATAGTATGTTGGCAAAGCTCAGAAAAGTTGGAACTGGAAAACGAATTGAGCAAACCATGAAGGAGATTGTGGACAAATCACAAAGACTAAACCTACCTTCAAAGAATCCAAAAAATTCAGAATCTGCTGATGTTATTAACGAATACTGTAGTGACCCGAACTTTTCCATGTTTATATATATATATATATATATATATATATATATATATATATATATTAAATGAAATTGTTATTTACATGATTAAGTGTTTCCAACATGTTAAGCAATCAAACTTGTTAAGACTTGATTAATTGAAATAGGTTTCATATAGACAATTGACCACCCAAGTTGACCGGTGATTCACGAACGTTAAAACTTGTAAAAACTATACGATGACATATATATGGTTATATATATAGTTAACATGATTTTATTATAAGTATGTATCTCATTAGGTATTTTAACAGCGAGTTATATACATAAAAATGAGACTATTAATTTAAGAAACTCGAAAACGATATATATAACGATTATCGTTATAACAATGTCTTACTAGGTACATATGAATCATATTAAGATATTGATACACTTGGTTAATTATGTTAAATGATAAGTAAATATATTATTAAGTGTATTAATAATGAAATACATATGTAAAAATAAGACTACTAACTTAATGATTTCGAAACGAGACATATATGTAACGATTATCGTTGTAACGACATTTAACTGTATATATATCATACTAAGATATATTATATATCATAATATCACGATAATATAACAATTTAACATCTCATTTGTTATAATAAACAATGGGTTAACAACATTCAACAAGATCGTTAACCTAAAGGTTTCAAAACAACATTTACATGTAACGACTAACGATGACTTAAAGACTCAGTTAAAATGTATATACATGTAGTGTTTTAATATGTATTCATACACTTTTGAAAGACTTCAATACACTTATCAAAATACTTCTAATTAACAAAAATGCTTACAATTACATCCTCGTTCAGTTTCATCAACAATTCTACTCGTATGCACCCGTATTTGTACTCGTACAATACACAGCTTTTAGATGTATGTACTATTGGTATATACACTCCAATGATCAGCTCTTAGCAGCCCATGTGAGTTACCTAACACATGTGGGAACCATCATTTGGCAACTAGCATGAAATATCTCATAAAATTACAAAAATATGAGTAATCATTCATGACTTATTTACATGAAAACAAAAATTACATATCCTTTATATCTAATCCATACACCAATGACCAAAAACACCTACAAACACTTTCATTCTTCAATTTTCTTCATCTAATTGATCTCTCTCAAGTTCTATCTTCAAGTTCTAAGTGTTCTTCATAAATTCCAAAAGTTCTAGTTTCATAAAATCAAGAATACTTCCAAGATTGCAAGTTTACTTCCAAGTTTTCTAAATCCATTCCAAGTAATCATCCAAGATCAAGAAACCTTTGTTACTTACAGTAGGTTATCTTTCTAATACAAGGTAATAATCATATTCAAACTTTAATTCAATTTCTATAACTATAACAATCTTATTTCGAGTGGAAATCTTACTTGAAATTGTTTTCGTGTCATGATTCTGCTTCAAGAACTTTCAAGCCATCCAAGGATCCTTTCAAGCTAGATCTATCTTTCTCATTTCCAGTAGGTTTATCCAAGGAACTTGAGGTAGTAATGATGTTCATAACATCATTCGATTCATACATATAAAGCTATCTTATTCGAAGGTTTAAACTTGTAATCACTAGAACATAGTTTAGTTAATTCTAAACTTGTTCGCAAATAAAAGTTAATCCTTCTAAATTGACTTTTAAAATCAACTAAACACATGTTCTATATCTATATGATATGCTAACTTAATGATTTAAAACCTGGAAACACGAAAAACACCGTAAAATCGGATTTACGCCGTCGTAGTAACACCGCGGGCTGTTTTGGGTTAGTTAATTAAAAACTATGATAAACTTTGATTTAAAAGTTGTTATTCTGGGAAAATGATTTTTATTATGAACATGAAACTATATCCAAAAATTATGGTTAAACTCAAAGTGGAAGTATGTTTTCTAAAATGGTCATCTAGACGTCGTTCTTTCGACTGAAATGACTACCTTTACAAAAACGATTTATAACTTATTTTTCTGACTATAAACCTATACTTTTTCTGTTTAGATTCATAAAATAGAGTTCAATATGAAACCATAGCAATTTTATTCACTCAAAACGGATTTAAAATGAAGAAGTTATGGGTAAAACAAGATTGGATAATTTTTCTCATTTTAGCTACGTGAAAATTGGTAACAAATCTATTCCAACCATAACTTAATCAACTTGTATTGTATATTATGTAATCTTGAGATACCATAGACACGTATACAATGTTTCGACCTATCATGTCGACACATCTATATATATTTCGGAACAACCATAGACACTCTATATGTGAATGTTGGAGTTAGCTATACAGGGTTGAGGTTGATTCCAAAATATATATAGTTTGAGTTGTGATCAATACTGAGATACGTATACACTGGGTTGTGGATTGATTCAAGATAATATTTATCAATTTATTTCTGTACATCTAACTGTGGACAACTAGTAGTAGGTTACTAACGAGGACAGCTGACTTAATAAACTTAAAACATCAAAATATATTAAAAGTGTTGTAAATATATTTTGAACATACTTTAATATATATGTATATATTGTTATAGGTTCGTGAATCAACCAGTGGCCAAGTCTTACTTCCTGACGAAGTAAAAATCTGTGAAAGTGAGTTATAGTCCCACTTTTAAAATCTAATATTTTTGGGATGAGAATACATGCAGGTTTTATAAATGATTTACAAAATAGACACAAGTACGTGAAACTACATTCTATGGTTGAATTATCGAAATCGAATATGCCCCTTTTTATTAAGTCTGGTAATCTAAGAATTAGGGAACAGACACCCTAATTGACGCGAATCCTAAAGATAGATCTATTGGGCCTAACAAACCCCATCCAAAGTACCGGGTGCTTTAGTACTTCGAAATTTATATCATATCCGAAGGGTGTCCCGGAATGATGGGGATATTCTTATATATGCATCTTGTTAATGTCGATTACCAGGTGTTCACCATATGAATGATTTTTATCTCTATGTATGGGATGTGTATTGAAATATGAAATCTTGTGGTCTATTGTTACAATTTGATATATATAGGTTAAACCTATAACTCACCAACATTTTTGTTGATGTTTAAAGCATGTTTATTCTCAGGTGAATACTAAGAGCTTCCGCTGTTGTATACTAAAATAAGGACAAGATTTGGAGTCCATGTTTGTATGATATTGTGTAAAAACTGCATTCAAGAAACTGATTTCGATGTAACATATTTGTATTGTAAACCATTATGTAATGGTCGTGTGTAAACAGGATATTTTAGATTATCATTATTTGATAATCTACGTAAAGCTTTTTAAACCTTTATTTATGAAATAAAGGTTATGGTTTGTTTTAAAAATGAATGCAGTCTTTGAAAAACGTCTCATATAGAGGTCAAAACCTCGCAACGAAATCAATTAATATGGAACATTTTTAATCAATAAGAACGGGACATTTCAAATACCTTGCTCCTGACTCTAAACCTTTACAGACAAATCTTCATCATCATCCATCTATATTAGAAATTCTAAGATATCATCATATCTTTCATTATAAATATCCTCGTTATTTCTGAAGACATTTTCATAACTATTATTATCTGAAATCATTTAGCTCTTCGTAATATCAATGTTACATCAGAAAGGAAGTTGTTTTAGTTTTTAAATTCTGAAAAATTTGAATCTAAATTTTGAATGTTTTTTGAAGTAGTGTTGTTAACTGAAGCATGAATTAGTATAATATGATGACACTTGATCAACGTGATTATATTACAGTAAGTCATGCTGAGTTTCTAATGGAACGTGATGATTCACAGATCATAACATCATCATGTGCCATATTACACGACTCTTACATTCTACCAAATCTCCAAACAGATCGAGAACATATCTTCCTGATAGTTCTATCTTATCTCTTGAATTCTAGTAATTTAACCAATCAAGATCGTGCTATTACAAATTCTATCTTAGAACATTAACTCTGTTCATTCTGAAATTCATATCTACGAATTCTGGACCATTTTTCGCTTGACTTAAAGTCGGGAAGAGAAAACAAAAGTATGGAACTCCAAAATATAAAGGAAATGAAGAGGGTGGATTTATTGTAAAATATCAAACAGAGCTATCGAGACAGATTATCGCATTTAACCAAAGGGGATTCTAATTTCCTTAAGAATCAAATCTTATTATGAAGATTTCCTCTAAATTCCTTGAAATCTGGAAATCCACCGTGACTACGCCAAAAGTTAAGTCTCTATCTCAATCTTTTATGACAGCTTCACTTGTACGCTTCACATAATCGAATCGTTTTGTCTATATTAGTCAATAATGATAAAACTATATTTATCAACTCATATTCGTCATGAAAACATTTTTATTGTTAACCATGACGACCACACTCAAATTTTGGGACGAAATTTCTTTAACGGGTAGGTACTGTGACGACCCAGAAATTTTCGACCAAATTTAAACTTTATCTTTAAATGATTCCGACACGATAAGAAAAAGTCTGTATTGTGAGTTTCAAAATTTTTACATAGATTCATTTAACCTATGACTATTCTCGACGATTCACGAACCACTATTTGTAAATAGATACATACATATTTAAATATATGAATATATAATAATAAGTTGAATTATAATTTAAAATATTATATGATTTAATATTTAGAATTTATTATGTAAAATAAAATAAAATAAAATATTATAATAATTATTATTCAAAAAGTATATATATACATAAATAAAGTATATAGAATATATATTGTGTGATTTCAAAGTTATTTAGTAAACGACGGTAACGTTCAATTGTCATTCGATTGATAATAAACAAATTAAAAAGGAACTTATGCGATTTTAAAATAAACGGTGATCCGAAAATGAGTTTTACAAATTATAGACTTATTAAAAATGTATTTAGGAATTATTTGTTGAATTTTAAAACTTTTTATATTTTACTTGGGGTTATGAGTGAATAATTAATGTAATTTTTATTTAATAATTAATGACTGAAATTTGATACCATAATGACCAAAACAAATAAATATAGTTAATTTAAAATTTTGGGATTTTTTTGAAGACTTTTATCCGCCACTAATTTCAAATAGTGCACGATACGCAGTCCGTGAAAAATAGTCGGCAGAATTAAAATCCAATTACACGTTTAGAATAATTTATTTAATATTATATTAATTAAAATTAGTATTGTGTTTGTTTGACACATAATATGTGATAGTTATATGTATACTTTCATACATAGAATTAGAATTAGTGACCACCACAAACAAAAGTCAATTATCATTTCCTGTGCTA